>NC_086194.1:129061912-130459412 GCF_035770615.1 Melospiza melodia melodia | reverse complement strand
GCGAGCCCGTCCGTGTCCCGGGCGGGGGGGCGGCTCGGCTCGGCTCGGCTCGGCTCGGCGGGCAGAGGGGAGTCCGTCCCCCGGCTGCGCCCCTCGCCACCCTTGCGCACACCGCCGGGATGCGCCCTCCGGGCCTCTAAAGCTCTGTGTTTATTGTTGTGTCGTCCCGTGTGTCCCCCACCCCGCTCTCCTCCCCACCCCTCTGCCCAGGTTGGAGGAGGGTTTAAAAGGCAGGTGTGCCGGAGGCCGCTCGCCATGTCCAGATCCGGGGACAGGACCTCCACCTTCGACCCCAGCCACAGCGACAACCTGCTGCACGGCCTCAACCTGCTGTGGAGGAAGCAGCTCTTCTGCGACGTGACCCTGACGGCCCAGGGCCAGCAGTTCCACTGCCACAAGGCCGTGCTGGCCTCCTGCTCCCAGTACTTCCGATCCCTGTTCTCCAGCGGCGGCGGGAGCGGCGGGCACCCGCACGCCCTGGGGCTGGGGCCCGGCGCCCAGGACGGGCTGGGAGGGCCGCCGAAGGAGCCGCCGCCGCCGCAGACGCAGGAGGAGCCCGGCACCCCATCCTCCTCCCCCGAGGACAAGCTGCTGGCCAGCCCGCGGGCCATCAACAACCTGGTGCTGCAGGGCTGCTCGTCCATCGGGCTGCGGCTGGTGCTGGAGTACCTGTACACGGCCAACGTGACCCTCTCGCTGGACACGGTGGAGGAGGTGCTGTCGGTCAGCAAGATCCTGCACATCCCGCAGGTCACCAAGCTGTGCGTGCAGTTCCTCAACGACCAGATCTCGGTGCAGAACTACAAGCAGGTGTGCAAGATTGCCGCCCTGCACGGCCTGGAGGAGACCAAGAAGCTGGCCAACAAGTACCTGGTGGAGGACGTGCTGCTGCTCAACTTCGAGGAGATGCGCGCCCTCCTCGACTCGCTGCCCCCCCCCGTCGAGTCGGAGCTGGCGCTCTTCCAGATGTCCGTGCTCTGGCTGGAGCACGACCGGGAGACCCGCATGCAGTACGCCCCGGACCTGATGAAGCGCCTCCGCTTCGCCCTCATCCCGGCGCCGGAGCTGGTGGAGCGGGTCCAGTCGGTGGATTTCATGCGCACCGACCCCGTCTGCCAGAAGCTGCTGCTGGACGCCATGAACTACCACCTGATGCCCTTCAGGCAGCACTGCCGGCAGAGCCTGGCCAGCAGGTGAGCGGGGCGGGCAGGGGGCTCGGGCCCCGCGGGGGCTGCGGGAGCGGGCTCGCACCTCCTGCGGGATCGGGGGGTCCCGGCGGGCTCGGACCCCGCGGGGCCGGGGCCGGGGGCGGCCGCAGCGGCGGGAGGGGGGCGGCGGCGGGGCCGAGCCACCCGCCCCCTGCACCGCCAAACTTTCCGTCCCCTCCCCTCGGCCCTCTGGCCACCCGCGCGTTTGGAATCTGGATTTTATTTTTTTTTTTTTTTACTATAATTAATAATTCTTTTCTCCCACAATGTTATTCCTTAACAAGGAGTTAGGTCTTTAAACTGTAATAGCCAAGTCCTACATCTGTTATTTTCATAAATAACTGCATCATCTGTGCACACCCTGATGTTGCTGGTGGTGGGGTGATGTCCCTGTTTGTGCGTGGAAACTTGTGACTTCATAGCCCTTACACCTACAACATGTCAGTTATTTTCATTTAATAAGGTAATGAATCATGATGTCAAAGATTGACAATATGAGGTTGGTGTTAGGAAGTGAGTGCACATCACATAGTTTAACAAGGACTAAACATATCCAAAATTTGTTTATCTTCTTCTAAAATATGTTTGTACTTCGTTCACAGATGGAAAGATAATACCATCTTCTAGTGTTGGTATAATACAGTGGTGTGGTAGCACAGAAATCAAACCACACTTCACATTATTCAGCTTATTATAAGCTTTTCAACTAATGGGTGCATATTACTAATGATTTGACAGCAGCAAGAAAGAAACTGGTACATTAATAAATATTTTAAATAATACACTCTATTTGCATTAATGCACAGGATTCTTATACTCTATGTAATGGGCACTATTCAGATGGTTTAACTTTGGAGATGGTGTGCCCTCTTATTATTTCTGGCTAGCTCACTATGTTAGTGTTCTGTCATGCTTATCACCTTGTTGTCTAACTGATTCTCACTCTGAAATCAAAAACATCAAATACAACTATTTTGCAGCATAAAGTATTTCTGAGATGCCACTGCTGTAAGTTGGTGCCTACCCTTTGCATTTCAACACTCAAAAGTGATGACTTTCAAAAATGCAAGCCCCAGGAACTCCTCAGGCAAGATTCTGCACGCCACCGGGGGCAAGCTGATGCTCGTGTCCTGGTGGATTGCTGAGATACCAGCCGGCGTGGTTCAGTGGAGATACCTTTCCAGCTTCAGTGGTCCATGTCATTTGAAGGATATGTAGTGGTGTTCTGACCACTGAATGCTTACAAATGTCATGGATGCTGCAAGAATCTGATTCTGCTGGTGCTGGGAGCTGCTTTCCCCTTAAGCAGGAGCATACACAAAGGGAGTGCACTTTAGGTAGTCCTAGATGAGAGTCTTAGTTGCACTTAATGACTTACAGGAGACTCCAAATACCACAAATGCTTCTCTTTTTATTTGTAATAGGTCTGCATGTCTGTGCAGACAGTGGTATTTCAGAGACCCTTAACCACAGTGGGTGAAAACATGCTGTCACCTTCCCAACTTTACTGTGTGTCTAATAACTAGCTTCTGTTGATTGGGTTCTTTAGAGGCAGTGAAATGGGAGCAAAACCGTTCAGATTTATTTATAAGCAGGCATTAGAACTTACTCCAAATGTTAAAGTGTTGGAGATGTTGAAATGCTTAGTAATGCAGAATGAAATTGTTCTATTTTCATTTTCGGTCTTGGACGATATTCCTGGAAATTCATAAAGGTCACAAAGGCCCATCTTTGAATCTTAATCATTTTAGGATTTTGCCAGGCTGCCTAGGTGTACAAATGCCTTCTTAAACATGAAGGAGTGAAAAAAAGAAACATTCAAGACTACAGAGATTTCCAGATTTGTCTTCTCTGTTACTCATAGTTTTTCTAAAGTAGCAATTTTAACAGGTTAACATTCATTCAGTAAAATTTTAAGGAAGAAAATCTGCAAAGAGTTCCTTAAGCTACTAATTTCCAGAAGGAAATCTTAAAAGTAACTAACAGTGAAGTACATGTGCAAATACATAAAAATTATTACACAGAAAAAGACTTCAAAACTCTGATTACTTTTTTCTGTGAGTAATGGTGACTTTGGTAATTTGGAATTTAATGAAAGGTCATTCACCAAAGATGCACATGTCTTTATAAAGAGATTAACTGTTCCTCTTGTGCAGTGTAATAGCTCCTGCACAGTACAGTAAGGGTTGGTGAGAAATGCAAGCAGCCCAGTGCTATAACCACCTGCTTCCTGCATGTTCAAGAAATGGGAATTGCACTCAGTGTTAGAATTTGCCAATAACTTTTCCACCTTTTTAAAAACAACTTTTTTCTTTTTTAAAACAAGCTACTTCAGAAAAAAACACCTATGTTATATATCGATATGCACACTTTGGAGTACCTTGGCATCAGGGCTACTTCTATTTCTTAATGGAAATAAATGTAATGGGAAGCTCAAAATATACTGATTTCCCTCTGAAATGTAACTATAAAGTTAGTCCTGTGGTCAGGCCTGGAGGAAAAAGAGATTTGGGCTAACAGGAGCCAGTCTATGCTCTGTGAGTAAAGGTATTTATGTTTGTGCCACAAATGCAGATCCTGCAGTGCAAGTAATGCTGGCTTTAAGAAGTACCTGAGTTGTCTTTTGTGCTGCAGTGAAAAACACTGTTTACCTACAGAAAGACTAGGGCTTTTTAATGAAATTTCCTAAGAGAAGGTAATGCTTCAATGTCCTGATGAATTTTGTAAAATTAACTTTCAAGGTGCAACAATTAAATGATCAGAATTTAAAAAGTTGAGGAATTATGTTCCTGAGTTGTGAGCCTTGCTGTGCACTCTGTGGTTAAGAGCTTCACACAGGGTATGAAGTGTTTTGGGTTTGATTTGGCATCTCATCAGGTGCTCAACTCTAAGCAAAGTTAGAAATACTGCTGGCTCAGTGATCCTCACCTCAGCAGGGCCTCAGCATGCAAGCTGCTGCTAAACCTCTGGAGACACAGTCAGGTTTGGTGTCGCTAGGAAATATCATAGTTGATTTCAGCTTGGAGTGGGGTGAGTGACCCTGAACATTAGGCTTAAATTATGTTTGTCTGTCCCTGAAAGAGACACTGTAGCTCTGTGCTGTATCACCTTCTGTAGTTCTGGGAAGAAAATCTATTTAGATAGAGCAAAGTTCATATTCCAGACATTTATTTGACTCTCGGATCTTCACCAGAGTATTGAGTTGATTAAAATGTCACTGTGCTTTATTGTGTAATATAATGTACTTTATATAATATATAGTATGTACTTTATATAATATAGGTATTTTCAAATTTTTAAAAGTCTGGGGACAGAGCATTACCACCTGCAGCTCCTCTCACCAGCAAAGGGTGTTTGGGCTGATCTGTCCCTCCCAGGATCTGCGGGCAGAGCAGCTGCAAATACAGCTGCATACCTGAAGGCAGAGGGCACTGAAGGAAGTAAAACTGGGAGAGAGGGGGAAATGCAGAAAAAAAAAAGGAGTTGAGATACCCCAGGGGAGAAATGGGATATAAGTAGTGGAAACAGGACAATGCAAATCAGGGAAGACATGAGAGAAGAATAGTTTTGAAGGAGAAAAATGTAAAAATACATACCAGACAGGATACCAGACAGGAAAGGAAACTAGCAAAAGAAAAAAGACCCAGGCAGATAAAAGGAAGATAGGGAATGAAACAAAAGGGGGAACACTAATTCTTGGCAGAAACAGCATCTGTTGTCAATGGCAGCTGAGTATTGCAGTTTCTGGAAAAGCTTTTTCCAATTTGGGGGAGGAAAAATGGATGGAGATCAACCAGCTGACATAAGATAGGAATAGTCCTAGGCAGAAAATACAGAATTAAAGAGCACAAGAGGAAAGAGGGGAAATAAGGAGACAAAGAGATAAGAAGGCTAAGCCTACCCATGCTGTTTTATGGTTTCAGCAAAGTCCCAGCATGTACAGACCCAGCTGTTTTTTTATACTTTTGTTCCCTGGACTACTAGACCTTAGGGAGATTAAAAGTGCAAATTCTGATCCTGCTAAAGCTACTTGTAGAGGTGGTTTGGTTTGCTGTTTGTTTGTTTTTTTTAAATTTCATTTCAGTGGAGAGAGGGTGTCATCCAGACTGTTTGAAGGTAGGCAATATTAGTGAAAGTGATAGCAAATTAAACAGTGACAGGTGATGAAGATGATATGAGCAGTTTTCATTCAGAAGGAAGATGAAGAAGGAAAATGTAAGGTGCTGAACAGCGTGAGACAGTGGCATTTGTGTGGAAGGCATATATGCCTGGTCTGTTTTACTTTCTACAGAGGAGATTAAAAATTTGAAGAAACCAGCTACATCCCGTGGCAATTAAATAATTTCCTTTTGCATACACTATTTGTCTCCAAATCTCACAGACCGTAGTTCAATTTGACTTCTTTTTCTACTGAGATTTTTGTAGAATCTCAGCAGGACATGTTTGGTGGTTGTAAGAAAAGTGTGTGTTTTTTCATTGAAATGCACTCTGTCTTCTGGTTACAACCACCTACCTGTCCCTTTGGGATCATAACAGCAATATTTGGATTTTTAACGAATATTCACGTTTAATTGCAAGTGAGAAATACTACAGATCCTGAATTTACATCTGATAAGAAAAACACATCCTAAAATATATATGAATTATTGAGTTTTGCATTGCAGTATGGATGAAGTGGATGTGAGGCTCTGGTTTATTTTAGTGAGCTTTGGATCAGTTTTTATGTGCCTGAATTAATATCAGGAAATTGTACATGTGCCAGGACTCTCTCAGCTGAGCTGCAGAAGGGAGACTGACACATTAGAGGCTGGGGGGTAGTGAACCACAGACCTGTAGTCAGTTTTATCCTAGTTAGTCTCACCTACTTTCCTTACCTGCCTCATGTGCATTCATTTGCCATTGGAGACAAGCTCATGCTGAAGTATTAGTGGAGAGATGTGGAGTTTCCAAAAGGGTGGGAGCCCTGGAGCTCACATTATGGACAGAGGGAGCACCACTGTCCTAAAAGGACTGCTGTGGGTCAGGAAAGTCCTTGGAAGCCTTTTTTAAAGACCCATGTGTCCTGGCTGGTAAAATCCTTGAGAGCTGCAAGGTGATATCATCCCTGAGATGATAGCCATTTTTTTTGGATCAGTTATAGTATTTGTTAGGAGAAACATAATTGATGAAGAGCATTAACAGCCTTTTTTATGGACAGCCATCTTTCCAACAGCTGCAGGTGAAGAGGGGTTGCCAGGCACGTTGTGCAGGTCCTTGCCCTGCCAGCCAGTTTCCCAGTCAGAGGCACTACCTTGGAATTGTGTCCTCTGTGAACTGGCAGTCCCTCCTGATTCATGTCCTTAGGTGGTAGGGCTCTTCCCCAGATCCCATCTACTGAACATTATCTGTCTCCTCTCTGGAATCCTCTGTTACCCCAGCTACTGAGTGTCCCTCCCACCAGGCTCCCAATGTCACACACACAATCCCCACTGCTCCAGACCTCTGTGCTTGGATCTTTACAGGCCATTGCAGTTTGCTGAACTGTGCTCCTCTTTGGCTTTGTCACCCTGCCTTTTTAGCACTTGAAGCAGCCTCAAATACCTGCATCTGCATCTCCAAACTCTTTTTCTGAGGAGAAATATTTCACTGTATTTCATAACAGCTTGTTCTAGAGGGAAAATTAAACTAAGTTTGAAAACAAGTAATCTTAGTAAGCCACTCTGATGACACTGATGACAAAGTGCCTTTGAAAATGGAAACTTCTTCTTCAAATGCTGGAGCAAAAATGCCCCTTTCCACCACCCATGCCAGTCTATATAGCAGCTTTACAAGTCATGCAGGTTCCTAAAAGCAGAGCTGTCAGCCATGAGTTCCTGTGCTGTTCTTGCCCATCCTTTGGCAACGCAATCCCTCTCTGTCCTGTTGGGAAGTACGTAGGTCACGAGTGGTGCAGAACCTTCTAGACAAGGGAGTCCCATTTCAGACAAAATCCTCCTGGAATGATTTCTGCTTAAAGTGTGCCTTTTACAACTGGAGTGCTGTAGGATCATGGTGAGCATCAGACATGTATGTCTGCTACTGGTCTGAGACTTCTCTGTTCACTCTTTGCCTGATGTGCATCCCGTTTGTGTGGAGAGAAGAGATAGAAGGGAGAGGGTCTTAGAGGGCATGTTGTGGCCTGGGGTCACGATAGTTTTTTCTTTATAGCACAAGAATATGGAGGTTCTGAGTCTGTAACTGCTGAGCAGTAAATGGAACAGAGCTGGGATGGTGTAATTGTTTGGATTTGTACTTGAAGAGAAAGCACAGGGAGCCTGGAGGGCAAGGGGAGTGGGGAGAGGTAATGTAGAACGTAAAATCAACAGAAAATAGTTTGCCGGGGAAAAGCTTTGGTTCTGATAAACTCATGTTATGAAAAAATTGATATAATCTGTAAAAAACACTGTTTCACCTTTTCAAACAACTCCTATGTTTTAAAAATACAATATGTTTTCTAAATCAGAGCAAGGTTTGTAATTATCCTTTGCTCAGTGTGGCCTGGAAAGATTGAGCAGGGAGTAGGAATCCTAAAAGAAGGGTTTGAGCTGGACTCCCCTGCTCTGTAAGTATCTCTCATGTTGGTTTTGTTGAAACAGATTCTGTCTGGTATTACACGTTTACCAAAGGATCATCTAAAGAAATTGAAGACTATGGAAAGTTGAAAACTATTGGTAGATACTTCCTGGCATCATTTTTCATATTTGCTGCCTCCCTGAAATTTTCTTTAAAGACTGTCATGCCTAGTACTTAGTAGTCAACACTTGCTGTATTCTTGGAAAGCAGACAATAAACTGAGCAAATATTGTCAGCTGCCAAGTTCAATGGAAGCAGACGGTTTGCAGTGAAGCTGGAAGTAAATAGAAGTTGGTGCCACAGTTGGTTCTTCCTGTATTCCCCAACTGGTGCCTTTCAGTAAAAAAAAACAAACCCAAACAAACCAGTGGAAAAGGTAACAAGTCATACCCTGAGTGAGCTGGCAGCAAGGTGTGTTCCTTTCCTTTGGCTTCCTAAGGAAAAGGAGCCTCAGCTGGAAAGAACACAGCCTCTGATGCTGTGTCAACCTTCTGTTGATGTGGACATCAGACACAGAATCAAATAGAAAAGGACTTTCTTGACTTTACAGTCTGAACATCAAAAAATAACAAATTAGTTGAAATTTCCTCGGGAACAAAAAATTAAAAAGATGATTTGATGATTTGGAAGTATTCTATAAAGCATTTCCATTTTACAACCTCTGTCAGAAAAATTTTTAAAAAACCAACCAAACAAAACAAAACACCGAAAAATACCCAATACCCAAAATAACCAAAAAAGGGAACCAGCCAACAAACCAAACTCAAAAAAAGGCCAAGCAAAATGATGTGAGGAGGGGAAGCAATTTGCAAAAGCATTTAGCTTTGACATTTTCCTTTTTCTTTTTTTTTAATTCAGGATAAAGATAATTACTTAAAGGTTTTTTAGAACTTCCTTCAGTGAGGAAAATCTTTGAATAGTTCTACCAAGAAGATTCATGAAACAGGAGATTTTGTGTCTCATTCACCAGTTTGCTAGTAACATTCCTTTGGATTCACCTCCCTTGCAATGCTCCAGATATTCAGTGTGTAAGTAGTAAGGATATCTTCAGCATTCAGATCTGGTAGTGCAAGGAGGCAAAGATGAGAAGCACTCTCCTCTGTGTTTTTTCCAAAGGAGCCCTGGATAGGTGTCACTCTACCAGGATAGTTGTTACTGCTAAGCTACCTGTTACATCAGAGGCTTTTACCCCAAAAAGGAAGGGACATTGACTTCAAAAAATCTTCCAGCTAAGAGCTGGAAGGTAACTCTTAAGTATTAACTTAGAGATCAACAGTAGTGGGCTTGGTTTCAGAAAGAAAAATGGGATTTTCAGAGCTTCAAACAGATTCTAAGTTATTTCAATACAAGAGATGGAAAATTACCTGGCAACTTTAGAAATGAAGGAACCTTTAACTTGTAAGGTAACTCTGTAACAGTTAAGTGTGGCCTGCCAGGTAAAATATTCACTTACCCTTAGACTTCTGCTTTTAGAAGGTAAAGGAATGATTATTGTTAAAGCAAACATTAACTTATTCTTTTCTATGCTTTTTTTAAAGTATTGGACAAAATTAAAAAAAAAATTCGAGTAGATTCAGAGGAGGAAACCAACAATCAATGTCTGTAGCAAATCATTCTCAGCTTAGTATTTGTCTTCTTAAACTTCATTCTGTCAGTGGTCAGCAACATGTATTAAATGAGCATCCTCCTCAGTGAACATTACTGTGAGCTCTGCTGCAATGAAAACTGGGGTCTTCTGCCAAGCCTGCCTACATGGAGAATGAAAAGATGAAAACCAAAATCTTCATGATAAGACTGGTTTCCAGGTTTTTAGTATTTCTAGAAAGCTTTTTCACGTTCATTCTAGTGTGCCTGGGGCAATAGGTGCAAATTAGAAGAGGCAAAAAAATTCATTCATAAAGCAACTTCCATACATTCAGGAAATTTTTGAAAATTCTTTGAACTGAAGAACTAAAAAAATTATTGGTCATCATTTGCAAGAGACTTTATCTTGCCTTACATTTTGACAAAATCAGGATGTTTTTAGTGTCTGTACTTTATCCATAAGGGGAAAGTCATTAAGCAAGATTTGGTCTGTTGACTGTGAGAACTCAGGTCTTCCCCTAGCACTGCTGTAGGGTTAGGTAGAGATTCTAGATGCCTATTCACCTATAGGTTATGATGTTTGTTAATTCATTTTATACGATGACAAAACCTCATAAAATTCCTTTGTCCAAAATAAATTTTACATTGAATCTTATGGCTTTCATTGAGTTCATAGTTAAACTCCTGGATAATTAGATTTCCTCTCTATTAAACATGTGTTACTAATCATGGCTATCTTTGCAGTCAGCTATGGAAGCCAAAATCCATTGAAATAAGCAGTTTTCATATGACACTTTTGTTGCACTGAAATGCCCATCCAGGAGCTGGGAAGGTAATTGTTGAAGATCACATCCCATGTTCTCGATAGCAAAACATTTTTTTCAGTCACGGGGAAATGGATGCTTGCAACATTTGTTCAGTTTTGCAGACTGAAACTAGATTGTCCACTACATTTTTTGTTGAACACAGCATCCCTTCAGATCCCTTTTGAGAAGAAAAGGGTTGCTAAAGACCATCCTGGTTTCTGAAGATGAAATTAAGTTTTTGGTGTTTACAAACAAAAGGTCGGCAACTGAAATGTTGCTTGGGATAGTATGTATCTCTTTTTGTATTACCTGGAGGTTAGTATTTAAACCACTCTGAAATAATTTGTTTCTGCTGCAGGTTAACACAGCCCCCTTTTCTGAGATTCTTGCTACTTATTTTGACAGTGTCACTGTCAGACTCAGGTTTCTCAAATCCTTTGATGTAATGAGATATGAGGATGTAGATAAATGCACCATGCATTCACCTGCCCTTGCTGAGGCTGTGCTGCTCTTATGGCTGATTTTGTTTGTGCTTGAGTTCAGTGGGCGAACACCTGGAGTTCTGTTTGGCTGTGTTTAAGGTCAGCACTGTCAGGTCCCTGCTCTGAAGAGCTACCCATACTCAAAGCCATGGTGATAGCCTATATGAAAAGATAATTAATGATCCAGACTTCTGGGTTTACCATAGCCCTGAGTTAAGAGAAAAGTATAGTTGAATACTCTTTTTCTTTTTTCTTTTTTTTCACCGGTGATCATGATCACTTGTATGTCTTAGGATGCCTTTCTCTTTCTGATGTGTAACACTACACTGGATGCATTAAGAACCACAGGATTGCCACTTCATGGTTGTATTCTTGCCATTTATTTGCATTCCCTAATACAGAGGGCAGAGCATTGTTTAAAAACTGGAAGAGTCTGGAGCAAACCTGTTGTCGAGGCTTGTTTTCTTGCCAGCTTTTGTAGAATGAACTTCTACTAATTGCCCAGATAAGGAAAACCCACCAGTGCAAGATTGATGGATATGTTAATAAAGAAAAACAATGTACAAGAAGAGTATTTCCCATTCATGCGTTTTCCATTAACATGAGGCCATCAAGGTTGCAAAAGAGTAGGAGTGGTTTCAGGAGTGTTGAGGTCTCCAACAGCCTTTTCTACCAATTTCTTGTGAATCTGTAAACTCTCTTGGGCTCATTCTCTTGCCATGAATACTCATGGTTAGTTTAGACCATGGACTGGTGATCTGAGTTTTAGAGCTGATGGGCATCTGCTGCTGCCTTTGAAGTGAGTAGGATTTAGTTATGTTGATGGCTATCTCTGAAAATGAAGCCACTTCTGTGAGTGCTCAGATTCCTGGGTTTGTGTGCTCGAGGGAAACTACACAAGTTTGAAAATGTTGACTTTGAAATATACTTTGGTTTCCAGTCTTGTAAGTAGACAAAATAAATTTCACACCACATGAGGTACCCAGGAACTTAATTAAGGTGAATTAAGTGTTTTAAAATCTTAGCCGAACAGAAACTGCAAAGTGTGTGCAGAATAATAACAACACATGCATGTTCATCAGTAAGAACTAGAGTTTTAGAGTCTAAATGTAAGTAATGCTTTCAAGATAACATGTAGATAAATTTATCTCAACTTTTTTGCCATGACAGCCTGCCTGTCCACAGCTTAGCCTTCCCTGACCAAGACCTACTACTGTTAATGGAACACAAGGTGATCATAAAATCCTTGCTGGAGACACTGTGAACCACAGCATTAACTGAATAGAATATTAGACTGTAAAAAAAAAAGAGTGTGTCATATATAATGAAGAACATTTCACATTGTAATCTTGACTTATCCAAATAGCAAGCATGTAATAACACATGAGAGGGGGAAGCTTTATCTTGCTCAATGTATTACACATATTTTTGAATCCTGTCTTCATCACAGTGTTTCACTGAATAACATTTTTATTAATATTTGGAAAAGTCTTCTGCATATAAGTGGCCATTTACATCTTTTTCATATTTTAGAATGTATTATAAGATTCTAACAGTACTGCTTAGTGCAATATGAAGCATAAATATAACATAATAAAGAAAATATTTCTCAAAACCTAAATTGCAGCATTTCACATTAAAACTTAAAACCGGATCTGGCTCCAAGGAGACATATCAGTTTAAAACCTGCATGTCTTTAGCCACTGTATTATCTTTACTTAGTTCATTGGAAGAGCTCTCAATGCAGATGAATTAGATATTTTGGGTATAAGTACCCATCTCTTCTTTGCCATGTGAAATTTCCCTGTGCTTTTGGTAGAGACTGCTGACTATTCACTTCTTACTGAACTTTTACCAAAAGTCTCTGTTCTTGCTACTTCCCATTTTAAACATATTTCAAAAATTAGTATTTTTTAAGCATACCAATGTAGCAGCACTGCTCCTTCTCAGTAAACAGTAGATTCTTGGGCTGTTTGGCTGAAAAAGTAATGTTAAGGATAGTTGCAACTGCCAAAGTCTGGAAACTCAGAGTTATATCTGACATTTCATTCTTCACCTTAACTATTGAGCCTTGGCCATTCATTGGATTTTCACAGTGCTTTGGAGTTAGAAGGGAGTTTTACAGATGAAAGATGAAAATCAAAATAAACTCCTTTATCAAGTAAACCTTGCAAGGGCATTCTGAATTTTACAATGCACAGGGAGTTGATTGTGATATAACATACAACACAGGAGGGCTGGAATAAACAATTTATTCTCTATTGTTAGGGATGGTCATGCATAACTGACTTATGGCTCTGGTTTGCTCTGCCACTTGTTACGTGTGCAGTCATCCCTAACTCATACCAAAACCAGTTTATCATACTCCCATGTTGCACAGAACACATCAAATGTTCTCTCATTAAAACTTTACTGGGGAGACTGAACGTTATAAGATGCTGGCAGTGCTTTAGTAAGCTTTCCCTGGAGCACTATGGAATCTGTGCTGACAGTGATCATGAGATGGTTCCTGATATCCTACAGAGCCACAGTCTGCTGGGCAGGTAACAGTGCTCATTGACAGCACATAGCAGGTGCAGTGCAGGCATCCAAGGCTGGCTTGTCAGAAAGACTGAGGGACTGCAGGGGCTCTCCCCAAGTCGGGAGAGAATCAAGGGGTAGGACAGTGTGGGACAGTGTCACTGCCCCCATGGTTTAACTCCTGCTCCTGCACTGAGGGTTTTGTTTCATCCACTGTGAATTCATGACCTTCTCTGAGTGCTAGATCTGTTTAAAAAACAGATAAGGCCATATGCCAGATTGTTCCCTGGCCATCCTTGTCATAGATGTATCTGTAGTCTATAGTTGTCTTTGGGACAGACATTTGACAGATTTTATTCTGGAGCATTGTGTGGATCAAGCCCTCAGCTGTGTGTTCCCTTCCTGAGGGATGGTCCTTGTGGTTGGTGCATGTCTACAGCACAATCTAGTTTGGTTTTGCCCATTCTTCTCAAAAGAAGATGCAGTTCTGCTACAAATGTGAATCACTGGGTCACCAGCACACATTCTAGGCAGCAGCTGAAGTGAAGCCAAGAGTGTGCCTCAGTTGCAAAGCTCCCATTGCTGGAATTCACTGCTGAGCTTGGAGCTCCTGGGTGGTGCTTTGACCCCACCACAAGCATCTCTGGTGCTAGGCTTTGGTTCCTGGTGTTCTGTGCCTTTATTGGCCGTGGTGTTTGCTGCAGACTGACACACAGAGTGCTACACAGGTGTTGTCATGCCTGGAAAAATGGTGTTTGACAAGGGTGCTTTCCATCAAATGCATGGTCCCGCTGCACAGTCATTCACATGGATGGCTGTTTTCCAGGCTACATCACCTTCCTACCTTACAGGAACATTTTGAGCCTAGACCTTTATTTCAGTGCTATCTCACCCAAGCGGAGTATAACTGGTGAAAGTTCAATTATATGCAAAGTGACTATTAAAGCATCAGGGCTCATCTGGGGGTCTGTGCCTCCCCTCCAGTTTTCACTTACAATTGTGCTAAATCCCTCCATGCTGCAGAGAAATTGTACGTTCATCAGGTGGGGCATCGGAGGCCAGGGTGCAGATAACCACTTTTACTGCAGATGAGACATTGCAGTCCTGTTCTTAAGAACTGCCAGGCAGATTGGGAATCACGGTCACGGTTAATAGCAGCGAATTGCCAGCTCTTGATGAGTGGGTAGTCACTCCTTTCAGTGGTTGCCCCCTGGGGGAGAAGGTAGAAAAACAGAGGGAGGGAATTAGAGTGACTTTGCACAGTTGAGCAGGTTCATGCCGCTGGATCAGTGGCAAGCATTGGCAGGGCTCCACTCTGGGGAGGCTCGCAACAACATCACAGTCTCATTTTTACCAATTGGTGTTGCTATAGCCAGTGGTGCACAGGGGGAGAGCAGAGACGAGGGGGGGAGCCGGGGGGGAGAATGAAAGCAAGAGTCTGGACTAAATTAAACAAACAAAAGTGCTTGTAAGTAGCATTTAACCCATAACCATTAGCCCAGTGCTGCTAATTGTACTAAACTATATATCTGAAGTTCAGTGTGTGATTAAAGAGTTGGCTCACAAACTCTCTGCATAACCTTAATTTTTTCAAGGTTCTTTGAGTGTAGAATGGCTTATAATAATGATTTTGACTAATACGATTTTTGACATGCAACTTTAATGCTTAACCTTAGTACAACTCCAGAGCATTTCATGTGTATTCAGCTGTAAAGAGTGATGATTTAAAGGGATAATATAAGAAAAAGGTCGTTCTAGAATGAACCTCTAACAAATTGCATAAAGGAAGCTTATTATTCCATGAGTAGAGAAATACGCAGCTTTTCTGATCATTTTTCTGCTTGGTTCAAGAAATTGTTGAGACATGATTGGGAAAAGAAACACAAAAAAATGAAATAGAAAACTGCAAGCAATGAACATTCTTTTGATGGTTATGATTTTGTTGCCACTAAAAATACTCCTCAGTAATGTGGTTGTTCATCTTTCCTCTTGTTTTGGGTGAAGAATTCGTTCCAATAAGAAAATGCTGTTATTGGTTGGAGGATTGCCTCCCGGACCTGACCGGCTACCCAGCAATTTGGTTCAGTATTATGATGATGAAAAGAAGACGTGGAAAATACTGACAAGTAAGTGGTTTATTTTTGTACAGTTGTCTTGATGAATTTAAAAACATGGTTAATCAAATTAGACACTTTATTGATTTGTTTCTCTTCAGAGATTTGTTTATGTATCACAAGGGGCTTCACAATGGAGCAATAAATTGAGATTGCAGAAGATGCTAATTTTATAATAGGATAGGCCTAAATTAACATTGGCTTAAAATCATTCCAGTAAGTTTTTTTTTAAGTAAACTTGTAAGTCTTTCAAGCTGCAACATGAACCCATGCATATTTATGTATATATGAATAAAATCTGGTTTAGGAAAAAAAAAAGGCATTTTTTTCAAGACATTTTTCTCAAGAGTCAGATCCCTGGTAAGCCGTAGTACTAGAGCACACCTTTGATTCTGTTTTGCATTTTCATTTCCTTCTTCCAGCTTTATCTGTTGTCCACAATCATTAAAGAAAGGTTTCCTCTGTACTACCCTGCGTCCATTGCTGACAGAAGCATTGCTGGAATATATCAGCTACAATAAACAGTGCATGGAGGCTGCTATCACAAAATTCTTTCCCACCTTCTTTTAATAGTGGATTGGTTTTAGAGTAAGTATTTTGCCTCGAGCATCGAGATTTGGAACTTATTGTTATGTTGGTTGTGATTCCCAGTATGACTTGGTCATGGAATCAAATCATAGCTTCTTGAGTGCAGCAGGCTGTGTGTGCATTAGTCCCCTTGTGGCTAAACTGGCTGCATTGGTCAATAAAACTAAATTTTAACTGTCAAAATTGCCCAAAGCAGTATAGATAAAATAATAAATGAGCAATTTTGATCCATAAATCAAAACCATACTTCTAAAACTGGACAACTGGTAAAACCTGGATTTCCTATTAGACCTGCTTCTTTTTTTCCCCCAGTAAAATACATTTTACAGAATGTTTTTCTCCTCCCTTATCCAAAGCCCTGTAATGGCATACATCCACATTAATATTACATGCAAAATTAGGATAATTTTTTTTTTTAATTACTATGATGCAGGACTTGAAATAATGCCCTTGTAGACTGATTTTCTCCCATGGTAGATTAAGGAGCCTTTTACAAAGTGGTGTGCCACATAAAGACTGTTTACATATAGATGACCTGGACTAATAGTTGAGGGTGTTGTAAAAGAATGACAATTAAAAAAGGTTATATGAAGTGTACATTATAAAAGTTTATAGCATCTGTGCTAGGGAATATATTATGCCTCACATTTTTCAGAATAATGAGTTACAATACCCACCTCTGTAAACTACTTCTAAGAAAATCCTGAAGATGGTAAGTCATTGAAAAATCAATGATACTGCCTAAGGCAGGTGTTTTTTTCATTTGCTGTGTCTAATCCAGTGGCTCAACAGGAGAGGCAGAAGGAATGGATCTCTTGCTTCAAGATCTGAACTCTCTACTGAATTAAAGTAAAAAGCTTTTTTCTTGAGTCTTAACTAGCTGTAGATTGTCAGATTTTGTAAGAATGGAATTTACTCAGCTCCTGGTTATTTACATTGTGTTGCAGTTTCCAAGAATGTGGGAAACTACCCAGAGGCAGGATACCTTAATGCTCTGGTAAAATGTCCAGCATCTCTAGTGTTGGACCAACTGTTTGTGGTGGTGTTGAGAGATGTTTCAGGATAGTTTTATGTAGAGAATTTAGTCTTTTCTGTGTTACCTTTAGAAACAGGGAAGAAAAGTTTTCTTTCCACTGTGGCAGTGCACGTAACATTCTGCGCTGTGGTTAAAACCTGTGGTTAAAACCAAGGCATTTGTTACAGCCCTGGAAGTTTGGGCTCAAGCATTTACTGCTCAGCACTGGAAATCCTGGAGGTCCCAGGATCTGTCCCAGTGCTGGCTGAGGCAACAGCTGCCAAATACAGAGCCCTCTCTTGACATGAGTAACCCTGTTCTTGCAAAGCCTGCCAGAAAAGGATGTCCTCTTGGCCTGGGCTAAAGTTTGAAGAACACAGAGGAGAACACCTGTCTTTTCATACTGAAAAAGACAAAATGTTAACAAGCATACTTTCTTAGAAAATATTTTACTAAGATTGTAATTGTTACAAAATGGTAACAATAACTATTAAAAAAAAAATACGAGTTGAAATAAGAGTTTCAAGTATCACCTTTTTTTTCAGACTTATGAGAGAATGGGAGGTAAGTCCAAGTAGATCTTCTGTCCTTTCTGTGAAACATTGAAGAACTATAGCATAGGAGTGCAGGGACTTGAAGAGCTGTGACTGAGAAGTCTTAGGGAACACAACAAACTGTACAAGCTTAAAACATAGTGGTAGCTCAGTGCAGCCATGGTGTACTATCAACATACTGTGACATTTATGGGGGGTGTAAATTTAAGGACATAGTTCTGTCTTTATTTATAATGTATTTTTTTTGCAATTTAGGAAGGAGTTTTCTTTCTTTACCTTTTTACCTCTCTCTCAATCCACTGTTGTCTTATCAGAAATATACAATCAGCAGCAAAGGCAGAAGATTTTTTTTCCTTTGGTTTTTTTTTCTTATTTAGATAGTACTTTCAGTCCCAATGTTGCAGTTCATTCTCAATTTGTCAGTGCAAATGATGGGTTTGCTCCTCAGTGAATAGGGACAGAGCAAAAGCTGTGTCCTGCTCATGAGGTTCTGTGATGGGAAGAATTTCAGTTCCTGTAGTCTGGTATTTCAAGATGTTCTATTTTATTATTGCCTTAGGTGTATTTGATTTTCTCCTGTTACATAGTTTTTTCTTTAACCTTCTGGCTGCCAATAGGCTCCCCCACACACCAACAAAATGCCACATTTCGCACTGAGAGGCTTACTGACCCAATGTAAGTGTGCACACAAAGTCCCCCTCCCTTCCTCCAAACCCATTTGCATTCCTCATTTTCTGCTCTCTGTGCCAGTGGCATTTGGGGGTAGGGATGGTGGGAAAGGAGCAAACACTCAATCCTGGGTGCAGTGGCAGGGCCATAGAGGAGGAGGTGGATGAGAGGAGCCCGAATCTCGTCTTGTCACTGTCCGCTGAGAGGAGCCCCAGCAGTTACTCTCAGGGCTTGCAGACCCCTTTGAGAGGGAGCTGCTGGCCTGTTTCCTTTTGCCTTCTCAGCAGGGAGAGTGGCTCACTCTCAGCACTCAGTTGCTTAGGGCTCTGTGTCCTGCCTTGTGTGATGCATAAGGAGAAGGAGAAGATCAGCCATCAGGAACTACTGGCTCCATGGCACTGCAGCTGGAGCTGAGAGGGTGGGTGCAGGTGGAACAGCACGAGCTATCGAGTTTGACAGCTCAGCACAGGAGCAATCTCATTTTGTTCCCTAGACAAGACTAGATCTATTGGCAGGGGATCCTGCCCACCTCTCTCTGCCTGGATAGCCAAAGCACCAAATGCATCAGTACTAATGGGAGTAATTCGAAAGGTATCAGGAAAACAACTTGCCTTGTTCATAGACCCGGGAGAGGAGGGGAAGCGTGCACCCATTTCCAATTTTTTAATGTCATCATCTATAGGCAAGAATGCTATGGCTCAGGGGATCGGTAGATTTTTCACAGTCTAGTATTACTGTGTATTTTTCCTATCTGGTATTTCTCAGAGAGTTATTGTTTATATGTTGACAACATAGAGGCAGAATAAAGAGGAAAAGAAAGGAGTAAGTTAGTGGCATTCTACAAACATTTTTTACCACCTAATTTTGCTTGATATGGCCACAATCTTAATCTGAGATTATAAATAATATTAGGCACATCATAATGTGCATGTTGGTGTTTAATTTGAAACACTTATTGCACAGTTGTGCCTGAACAAAGTTGAAGCTTTTATAGACTTTATGATAAAGTGCAGCAAATACCTTCACTGCATGGTTTCTTTTCAGGCCAGCCTACATCTGCCCAAACACTGTTCACTTTTTAGCTAGGTACTACATAGGTCACGTAGCAGCAACAGGCTACCTTTGCCCAGTGACACAAATGGAACTGCTGAAGGGGGTGTGACAGACCTCAGTAACAGCAAAAGTTCTGCTCTGTTAATGGGTTTTCATTATTCTGTGATATTTTGTAGTCTTTATAACTACTTACTGGATGTGGGGCTTTGTGGGGCTTTGGGAGAAGGGGGATCTCTGTGTCACCACCTCATACCTCACTGCTCAGAACCAGCCACTGCTGCTTGGTTTTAATTACCAGTTATGGTCCTGCCAGGAGTCTAATTGTGTTTAATTCTATAACTCCTTTCGTTGTTTGTTTTAACTGCAACGTTTAAGATTAATTAAACTTTAAGGAAGTGAAACAATGTTGTGTTTGTTAGAGTTATTCTATAACAATTGCAAAATCCAGAGCCTATAAAGATTTTTTGTGTTCAGAATTGCATAGCTTTCCCAAAAACCCTACTGCTAAGGCAATGATGTATTACTTTCACTTTCATTATATGTTTTTAATCAGAGCGTGACTTCACACTAGACAAAGCGATGCTTTATGCATGGTCTCCCTTGTTTTTTGCTAAAATCTTTTGACATGATTAATTTTACTTTAATGCTTTTGTCTTGTTGTAATGGTAAGGATGATGGGTATAAACCAGGGCAAAAAAATACATGCTTTTCTGTCATAATGCTTCTAAGCATTTAAAAATATATTAAATGAAAGAAAAAAGTATCACAAGAGAATGATCTAACTGGAATTAAATTTCTTGCTGTGTGAACAGAGAATGCAAGAAATAAATAAAAATGATGCAGTCATTGTTTTAGGTGAGGTTCTTTTGTGTTTATTTCTATAGCAATTTATCCATCTGTCTGATTGGAAGTGATGACTAGAAGAGAAATTGGGTCTTATAGGTTTCTAGATATACAGAGATTCCTTGCTTCAATCTAAAATTCCTTTTTCTCTGAAGCACAAAAGGTAAAGTGCTGGAAGCATTACTGAACTCCTACATGGCATGTTCCATCCATGTGAAGCTGCAGCTGCAGCAGATACTGTTTTCATATCAGTACTTTGTTTTTCAATAAGATGTTAATTGTAAAATTGCTTAACTTCCCTAGTTCACCACATCATGTTGGTGAACCATGGAGAGAATTCAGTGAACTTCACAATAATGGCAAATATATCTAAGGGCCATAATGCATTTATGCTTAGGGATTGCACTAGGTTTGGATTTTAATCCAGCATAAAAGCCAACATCATTGTCCAATGAGAACTGTCTCATATTTTTGGGGGAAAGACAGGGAAATGTCCAGAAATTTGACAGACTGGAGAATTTAGTCAGGATGATCAGCACCTATTTTCAGGTTTCTTCTTCTCCCTAGTTATCCCTTAGTCTTTTTTTCTGTTTGTCTTGGCCTTCCTGCCCTTTGCTAGGTATGTTTAAGTCAGCTGTGTTTGGTCCATGTGTAAAGACAAACAATGAAGCAGGCACCTTGATTTCCTTCCCAATCCCCCTTCTTCCTGCCAGCAGCAATCACACAATGTTAAAGAGTTGTCATCTTCATCTGATTCTCTGACCATAATGAGCAGTCAGAAACCTTTCCACCCTTGATGCTCTGATAAAGGCAGTCCATCTTTTCCTTCCTTCCCCAGGCTGGCTGTGCTTTCATTTTTACATGAAGCAGTGCCCTGCAGGTAGTCTGGTCTGAATACAACATATGTTATTTCTGTCATTTTGACTTTTTAAATTTCCCTTGAATATGTTCTGTGACAGTGCAGCAGTCCTCTGTCTTCAGTACCAACATTTTTGCATGTTAGCCAGCATTAAGCCATACTGATGGTTCTCAAAACCCTTTGAACATCATTATTTATGTACTTTATCCAAAGGGAAGTCAAGTGAAAGGAAGGTAGAGTGGTTTACTTCAAAGTCAGCAATAGAGAACCCAGGTCACTCCAGTCCCCAGCCTGCATTGTTTCTGCTGGAATAGGTCATATTTCTTTCTTCCATGTTTTCTTTGGCAGTTCTGTGCTCAGTTGTATCAGCCTTTCCTATACTGAATGATACTTTGTCTTTCCTGAGGAAATTAATAACAAAACTCATGTTCCTCCTTTTCTGAAATGTCTTTGGAGTCTCTGAGAACTTCTCAATCCTTCATTTGTTGGAGTGTTTACTCCAGTTTTCTATTTTCCAGGTTGGCTACTTATAAGACAAACAGTATGATTATAGCTCACATCAGAGGCTCTTGGAAGAAATTTTCAAAGGCTTAAGTGTCAGCTTGAGTACTACTAGATGCCTAGCACACATTGTGCCTTTGGAAATGTGGTGTCTTTCAAGTAAATACGTTCAATCACTGTAAAGCTTTTACTTTTTTGAAGAATGATATTAGAAGCAAAGGTTTTCTCCTTCAATTTACCCCAAAACAGTTGGTAACTGAATAAAGGAAGTGATATTTGCAAAAAATGTATTAAATCAGATGGGCAGGTTGTCTTGATAAATGCTTGTTCTAATTTCTTCCTCCCCCTCCTTCTTTTTCTCTTATTGTAGTTGTGAGAATAGTGCACACTTATGTTAGTCAAAAAATGTGTCTTGATGAGCACTTCTTGGCAGCCCTGATAAATTTCATCTCTCTTATTCCATTTATCCAGCAGTTGGGGATGCTGCAGCTTCTGCTTCAGTGCTGTGTCAAGGATGGTTTCAGCACTGCATTGAAAAGCTTGAGCAAGCATTAGCATATTGCTAAGCCAGTAGTCTTTATATTACCCACTAGACAGGTTTAGTAAATGTGTAGATGTATGTAGAAGATGTACATGTGCACGTATGTACATGTTTCTATGCATCCTCCTTAAAGAAACACATAGATTGCACTGAAAGCTAATTTTAAAACATAAATTCCATTTATATTTTTCATCCTTAGACCCTTTTAAAAGGTTCAGAAGCAGGAAAATACAGTCACAAAGGAAGAAAGATTCACACACAGAAAACTTGGCTGGTTGGTATGACTATCCAGCTTTAAGCCTGGATTTAGGAGATTAATTCAAGGTGGTCATACACACTGCCAATAAACCACATGCTTTACACCTACAGGGAAGTAAGAATATAGAAGTGAGGAACAGAAATAGAGTGAAGAGTATTTTTCTACATGTGACATAGCAGAGGTTAACCACAGCTCCTGTTCTGAGGATGACGCGTGGGAGTTCAGCTGTGCAAGCGCCATTCATGGCGCACGCCTGCGTGTCTAAGAGCAAGGCACAAGTCTGAGAATGAGTAAAATATAGTGGGTGAAAACGTAGCAGGTTCTCACAATTATTGCTTTATTGATGTGTTAAATATTATTTTCTTCTGCATTGCCATTTGAGATAACTTTCAAGAAATGTCAGCCCTCTTTCAGCGCGTTTTTGTTTTTGATTATAATGTTGTCAGCTTCTCCATTTACACAAGTGTTACTAGATTGTTTCTTCTGTTCCCTGTGCCTTGTAAATGTGGTGTGTTGTAAATTCTGGATAATGTTCTATTCCTGTGTTCCCAGTGCCTACACATCTTGCTGTGGTGTATCTTTGAAACAACTCTTTTCACTGCATTCAGTCTGTTTGTGCTAAAGCTCTCAACAGTCTTTCAGCTTCTCTTGGCTGCTCTCTGTCTTTGGTTATGAACTTGTGAACACCCACTTGTGTGGAAACCAGGCTGTTCATTTCCTCTTGCATATACAAAGATGCCTGAAGATACCTACTCATCTTCATCCTCAAAAATGCCATTGGCAAACAGCTACTTCCAGGGAGAGTCCATAAGTGTTACCTCAATGTCCTGTTCCCTGCTTGTGCTCAGCACGACCCTTTGTGGTTGAAAACCTGAGGGGGATGAGAGAACAGGGCACAACCCCCTTCCAAAACACTGAGGAGTGCCCCTTCCTCAGGCAGGGCACTGAGGCAGTGGAGAGCTGAGTGAGAAGGCAGCAGGGGTAAGACATGTGAGTTACCCCATGATTGGTGCCATTTTCACAGCAGATGCCGATGTCAGGCTGCTGTGGGGACATCTTACAAAGAAAGGTGCTGGCTCCTGGAGATGCCACTCCTTGCTACACCCTTGCAAGGGCATCAGAACCTTTGACTCAAAGCCTTCTTCCTGGATCACAGAGCTTACCTTTTTCCAAGTCATCTTTCTACTTGAGTTACATATCTTTACAGATGGCTTGAGGATGACAGTTCCATTTTGCAGCAACTTCTACTGCTTAGTTCCAAGGCAAAATGAAAAAAATATTTCAAATGTTTTGGCAAAACTATAGTCACATCAGAACATCCCTTCTCTTCTCAACATCTCTTGTGAAAGAGGGTTGCAGTTAGAGCACAATTTTTTAGCTTGTGAATTCTTCACGTATGACCCAAGGGGGATTTCACAGCTCCACCAAACAAAGTTTTGTCAAGCTTTGCAAGGCTAACTGCAAACCAGAAACTGCCTAGCTACAAGTGACAGGTTGCTTTGACTTCACCAGGTGATCTACAGAATGTAGATACATGGGCTTAATGCTGCCCTAGAGGCTCTGCAACATTTTGGGTCCATCTCAGCCTATGGGCATTGTCTGTCTGCTATGTACACACATCTGGTCCAGTAGGAACTGGCAGCTGCCTTGTCCTGTCTTGTGTCCAAAGCAAGTGTCCCACCTGGCTAGATACAAATTTCAATAAAGTCACATCATTTGTACCTTGCCAAAACGTTCTCACCAGACCTGTTTGTGTAGGCCCCTCAATACTAAATGGCCACTGTCTCTAAAAAAGTCAACCATCTGGAATAACTTTAACGCTAAATTATATGTCACTCTGCAAATTCAGTGCTCCTTGCTTTCCGGTTTTTAGTTAATTCCAGGTAAAATTTGTGTGTATATTCTTACCTACTTGCTCTGGGATTTAGGTAGCATTAATGGGAACTAGGCATGTATGGAGATGAAAATGAACTCAGGTGTGTTTTTAGATTCTTACTTTGGAAAGCATTCCCTTTTCCAGTGGCTAATGTGGCATTTATGTAAAATGGGTTGAAAACAGGATGGCAGAACTCTTCTAGCTGGGTAAAATGTAACAATAAAAAACTCTCATTGAAATCCTCCGATTTCTTTGAGAGATTGGTACATTTTATGAATTTTCTCCTCTCAAATGTTATTAAAAGGCAGTTTCCTTCTCAGAAGTGTACACAATTATTTGCAATACAGATTTTTGAAGCCTGCTTTAGCTTTCTCCATTTTTCTAAGTGCTTTAGTGGTAAGAAGTGAAAATTTTGCATCCTTGACTTAATTTGCTGTTGTATGTTCTTACTGTGTTGTACAGGCTCATTGTTTATAGGAAGTCATTCTCTTTTCAATTTTCCTCTTTTTTCTCACAGCTTAAGTTCCTTTCTCCCTTCCCTTCCCATCCCTTTCCCCTTCCCTACTTCCCCCCCCCCCCCATTCCCCTACCTTCCCCCTTTTTAAGACAGAAATAAAATTTATTACATACTTGAGAAAGGTTTTCTCTGAGCTTTCTGTCTCATACCAGGTGTTGTGTGAGCTACTGCTTTGATTTAACTGAATGCTGGAGTATCTGCAGGAGCAGACTAATATGTCTTTACAGGGATGGGTTTTGGTGTGTTGTTTTGTCATATTTATATATTGTGATTCTGCTCCCAAATGGGGATTGTGCTACTATACAGAGTATGCAACTGCAGAATGACTGTTCACACCGAGAAAAAAAAGTGTTAACAAATTGAATAGTAATGAATTAACCTGCAGAAAAAGCATTTTGCCCTAGTACACAGAAACCCTGCATAACTAGAGCATATAATTTTAAATGAAGCAGGCTCTAGGAATGCCTCAATGGATGTGATGTCGACAGTAGCTCATAATTCATGGATATGAATTATGGCTGAATATCAGGAAAAAACTTCCTGACATTGAGATCTATTAGGTTGTGGAATAATCTCCCATGGGAAGTGGTGGAAGTCCCATTGCTTACAATCAGACTGAACACTGGGAAAGGGACAAATCCTGGCCTGGCCTCAATCTTTTAGGGCAAATTAATTAATTGCTTTAACATGTGCCTTCCCATCAGTCCAGACAAGTGGTCTTTTCTGGTATTTGCCCGGCAAGAGCAACAAAGGCAGCCCCACAGCTGTGCTGCCTCTGCTTGTGAATAGGTCACCCCAGGCTGATAAAAAGGGTGCCTTTGAGCCCCCTCCAGAGCTGTTCTGGAGAATTGCTCTGATGGCTTCTTGGGGGCTGAGTGTGCAATACACGGGGCTGTGTTTTTGGCATGGAATGGTGGCTGGTTTCCTGCTGCAGTGCCCTGGACTAACCGGCATGTGAGGGCTCTGGTGGGTGAGCAAGCTCAGCACCCCGGCTGTATGGCATGGGAGATCCCACCCAGGATCCTTAAGGCCACAAAAGGGAATAGGGATCTTTTCCACGGTGCAAACATCTGTTTTCCATGGAGTGGGTAAGCTACCCGAGCGTTCCCTGGGCTCAGCAAACGCTCAGAGCGGCCAGTGGCTGATGCAAGCCTGTCGTTTGCAGCAACAAATTATCTGTGACTGAATCATCTTAAAAATTCCCATTTTATTACAAGTAGATAATGTATTTAATGCACACTATTTAGCTTTAATTTGGAGGGGGGAGGAAGTCTTCAACTCTTGAGATGGCTGTGGCTCAAACTATTAAATCAAGCTTGTTTCCTTGTGAGCAGAAACTGCAAGTAAATGCAAGTGATGATTCTGCAGTGATGAAATTAATGTATATCAGTTCTGATTATTTTAAATATATATATACACATACATATATATGTATGTATATGTGTATATATTATATACATATATATATATATATATTTGTTAGTCTATAATCAAGAATAAAACCAAATCTGGTTCTTTCTTTCTGATCCTGCAGCTCTTTGACATTCCTTTCATGTCACTTCAATCAGAAAAGTTTCTTTTACATTTCTTACAAATCACACACCACACACGCACACACACATACATATATATATATACACATGTGTGTGTGGATTGAAAACAGGGTTTGACTCTAAAACTTACTAGAAGATGGTAAAAGAGTTTATCTATAGACTCTCTCTAGAGGACTGCAATTATTTTGCAGTAATTTCAAAACACACACACACATATATATATATATATATATATATGTGGATTGAAAAAAAGGTTTGACTCCAGAACTTACTAGAAGATGGTAAATGTTCCTCCTGGGCTAAGCAGCAAAGGAAAAATTGAGAGAGAAATGTGCTTGCACCACTTTGAGGTGGGGAGGCTTGGCAAATTATGTTGTTAGAAATCATTAAAATATATTTAAATAGAATTACCATGATGAGTGATGTATGAGCCATGTTTCTTCTCTTCTCCTCCCTCCCCCCCACCCAGTTTTACATGCAGAATAACAAAGTGTGTGGCTCCAATCTGTACTCAGCAGCAGCTGCTTGCTTGTTGGTCAAGAATTGCAGCTGCTGTATGTGCATGGCCTTAACCAACATACACACCATATGTAAAGATACTTTTCTTATTGAAGTGACATGAAAGGAATGTCAAAGAGCTGCAGGATCAGAAAGAAAGAACCAGATTTGGTTTTTTTCTTGATTATAGACTAATAAAAAATAAGTCCAATTAAAAAGAAGTCTTCTGCCCTCATGCATATGAAAGGCATTGTGCAGGCATAACTAAGGCAGAATTTGACTCCCAAATTAACTCATTTGCTGGATGCAAAACTGAAAGAAAATCCTTATGTCCAGTTTATAAGTGTATATAATGAAAAACTGCAACAGCAGAAAAATGTATTCATATTATATCTCTAAATCAGCAAAGTATTAATCACACTGATGTTCAGCAGCCTGTTTAAATACATGCTTAAGTACTTTACTAAGTACTGCCTGTAAACAGCTCTATATGGTGGTGCATTAACATAGGACAGAGTTTATCTATAGACTCTCTCCAGAGGACTGCAATTACTTTAAGCGCTGTGGCAGCCAGTAGCACAGAGCTGGATGATCTGTGGTGCCCCAGTCCCAGCCTTCTGGCTGCTCCCCCTGCAGCCCTTGTCTCCCCGCTGTGTTACCACCGATGTCCGCACCAGCTCGTTTAAACTTTGTTTTATTCAGCAGAATCGCCACTGCTGGAATCAGCTGGGCATTTACTGGCTCCCATCAACTGCAGCTCCAGGAAAAAGAGACATGTTCAGGGCAGAGATGTCCCGAGTAAGGGTTTATCCAGTGCTCAAGCCTCCAGCTTAAGTCCTGCTAATGTGCAGGATGTTTTAGGGGTTTTCTGCACCAGGACATATTTCACCCAGCACGATTGGAGCCACTGTCCTTTTTTTTTTTTTGTCAGCCCCCATGCTGTCTCTAGCACTGCTCCGAGAAATGATCACTTCACCACTCAGAAATTTGATTTTTCTTAACTGCAAAGATTTACAACATCAATAAAGCCCTGACATAGCATCCGTTTCCCTGAAGCCATGATTTGGCTTCACTCCAGCAGCTTTATTTTAGCAGCCTGGCTTTCCTCAGAGAGGCAAGGCTGCCATGGAAAGAGGTTCCCCCCCAGGTAAAGCCCACCTGAAGTAGTTGCAGTCACTTCAGGGCTTTGATTGAAACTTTCAGTGTTGGAAAATAATTCATTGTCATTGGAGAAAATAATGGAGGGAAGAGTGTTTTGGCTTCACATGGCACGAAGCAGTGCTGTTCAGTGGGAATGAAGCTACATCTTGACACCATGTTTTTTTACCTCTTCTTCTGAAGTCCCTAATTACATTTTAGCAGTATGCAAAAAATGTTTTTGAGAGCTCTGTGTTTCCCTTGAGGTTCAGAGGTTTTGCAGGGTGCTGCAGGGTTAGGCTTCTGTGGCTGCTGGAGTGGCCCAGGGATGCAAAGCCAGGGATGGGAATCCTCTTCCTCTTCACAAAAGCAAGGCAGCAAAAGTAGCACCAAAGTGGGGAGTGAATAATTACACACCAGTTTTGGGTGTCAGGAGCCCTACAGAGGGTGCAGCTGGGGTTGAGGAGTGACTGGTTTTGGTTGGTTGGGTTGGACAATGGGGGCAGACACCAGAGCTGGAATCCTTCTTGGGTGGCCTCCAGAGGCTGGTGCAAAAATGTCAGGCAAGTGTAGCAGGAAAAAAACCCCACACACACAAGAAAAGGAGAGTCTGGGCTATTAGAGGCAAGAAAAGAGAATGGTGTGCACCAAATTCATATCACTCTGTGAAAACTATGAGTGAAGTGTATTAAGAATTTAATGTCTGTTCTACTTGTAAATGACTTGTGGTTATCCAGTAGAGAAACCAACAGACAGATACTAAAAACTGGGAAGAAATATTCAATTTACCCATTTTTGATCATTTTATATGCCTTTTTAATGCATTTTTTTCTGGCACTGGTGGATACAGTACTAAATTCGGGCCCTTTAAAACAAAGGAGAACTCGAGAGCACACCAGTTGGGGCTGGGTCAGTAACGTGAAGTTAGTTCAGTTATCACTACACCACACCATAACAATTTTGGTACTCACAGTTCTCCCCTGGGACTGTCCCCTGAGAGCACAACAATAATGCTGCCCTTTGTCATGGGCCCAAGTAAAGCGTAACTGAGTACCTAATTCTGATTACTTCAGGGAACTTGCTGCAGAGTTACATTAGCTGCGTTGCCAACAACTTTATCTCTGATCTTGCACATTTAGTATATTAAGACAAAGCTGTGTGATTCAACTGATTGTTTTCAAATGGGAGGTTTTGATCTTATGGTTGAAAATTAAAAGACAATTGAAAGCAAATTGAGGAAAGTAAATTGAAGGGGCATCAAGCATATGTAGTGTCTAGGATTTAGTGGTGTGGCTTGTAATTTTTGAAAATGTTTTGGGTTATCAGCACTTGTACTGTAGAGTAGAGAACAAATAACTAAGCCTTCATGGTAATATGATTTGAAGGCAAAAATTTTGTAAACTTGCTTAGTATTCATTTTATCAAAACTATGTTTATGCACCCTGGTGCTGCAATAGGAATGAATTTATTTGTGAAGATCTAGTGAAATGGATCTCAGCAAGTGCCCCAAACACATTTTTGCAGTTGGTCAGATGTTCCACATATTGCAGAACACCAGTAAGTACTTTAAATAGAAAACAAAATAAATCAGAAGAGTTACCATTTGAAAGCTTACATACAGCTGATCATGTGGAGCTGTCTTTGCAGACTTAATGGCTAAAATTTGGCTTTAAGGACTCTATAGAATTTTAACAAAGTTATTTCTGCAATAAATATTCCATACTGCTTCTTGGGATATGCAGAGTCAGTGCAAAATTTCAGAGTTTTAGTAGTGTATAAATAGGGTATATAGAGTAGGTTGCTTTCATCAGCTCATTTTGCAGGTGGTTGCTATTCTTGTTTGCTTGTCACCTGTGGAAGTTTATTGAGTTTGGATCTTGTGTAAATCTGTTGTGGCCAAAGGGTTGCAAGAGATCCAGTCGATCTGCTTTTCCCCAGGTAGCATCCAGTCGCTGAGCCACAATGCCTGCTAGTGCTCTGTTCCTAAGTGGTTACAAATGTAAGGTAAACTGCGCTAATTTAAACAATGTAATCAGTGCTTACGGTAGTTTAAGCTAGTGGCTTCTTCTAATTGTGAAAGGCTAGGAGCAATTACCACAGCCCAGCTGATAAGTGGTGGCTTCCTCAAGCACTGTGCTGCACCAAAGCAATAGTGTTGATCATCTGTTCGTGCTCTGTAGTATGAGTGTTTGTATCAGTGGTAACCTCATTTGTGTAAAAACACATTTATTTTAGCAAGATGTGGATCAGCAGTCTCCATATTAATATATATGATCAAATGCACTGCACTTGGGGTTATATTCTGCCTATTAATTTATATAAAGACTGCAAACTCCTTAGGCAGGATCAGTCTGCGTTAATGTCCAGGAGTGATGCACCGCACATTCTATCAGCATTTTTGCAATGAATTAAAAAAAAACAACAGCTCAAATGCACTGTCTTGTTTTATTTCCTTTGTGTTTCTTTTTCTGCCACATTTTTTTCATCTGCTTCTCTTTGTGGAAGTCCAAATTCATCGGGAATGAGAGTTAGATTGAGTTTTCACCTGCAGGGTATGTGACAGGACTCACTGTTGGGCAGGCACACATCTGTCTGCCTGTGCTCCTCTCCCTGTTCACAACTCAAGTGCAATCCTGCCAAATCCAAGTGCTGCACTCCCACTTGGGTATACCCCTGCATAAGGCTCTTTCAAGGTGGTTTTTCACTTGCAGGGAAATCAGTCTGTGCAGTATTGTCTGTGACTGACTGCAAAATTCAAGTTGTTCCATTGCTGGGGTAAAGAGGAGAATGGAGGGTGGGTTACCCCTGCCTGTACTGCTGCCCTGTGTTAGGAGCATCCCCAGCAGCTGCTCTCAGGCAGTCTTCCTCTGCTGAGCAGAGGGACTTTCCCCATTTGTACCATACAAAAAAAAAAAAAAAAAAAAAAAAAAAGAAAAGACTGACTTCAAAATCATCCTGGCTTTTTGCTCTCCTTCTCTTGGCCATGGAGAAGGAGTCTGTAGGAGCTTACAAGGCCAGGCCAGGTCATGAGAGAGTACTGTGTAGGGGATCTCGGGTGCTGGTATTTTTGGGGGAAGCTGGAAGAAGCTGGATGTTGGGAAGTAGTGTTTGGTTGTATTTTATATACAGGTTTAATATAAGTATTGTTATTGGGATGGATGGTGCCTTCAGAGGGACAATTCATCTTGTAGGCTGTTGGGGAAGAGTGAGAGAAGGCATAATTCAGCAGTGGTGGATGGTTATGCAGGTAAATACAAGTCCCTTCTCTCCTTCGTGAATGGACTAGACAGTTTCAGCTTCATCACACCTTCTCCAAAAGATCATTCTTTGGGAAGATGAGAAGAGAGCTGTAATCTGGCCACCATTATGCAGTTCACTTGGGGACTAACTGAGAAAAGTGCTGTCTTCCCATTGGAAAGGACTGACCTTTTGGAAAGGACTTTTTTCCTTCAATTCTGTAGTTATCTTTTTGTGTCACAGTTTCCTCATGTCCTCTTTCCTCTTCCTTACCCCTGTAGTGAGGAAGCATGCTCTCTGCTAAAAGCGAGCACGTTGTTTTCACCCAGCTTCCAGATCATTACTGAGAGCGAGAGGGAGAGAGATTTGGCGGAGTATTGGCGGGGACGGGAACCGTGCCTGCTGTGTTTCACTGGGACTGGAGTAGAAAAGCAGATGTGTGCGGACTGCCAGGGAAATCGCTGACTGATGCTTGCGCAGTCTGGGTTCGAGGAGCTGAGACAAGACGAGGCAAGGCAGGTGTGAGTGATAGCCGTGCCAAAGCCTGAGCCCCTGCCGTGCCCATTGCAGGCGGCGGCGGCTCCGCATCCGCCGGCATCGGCGCGCCGAGCATTCCCGGGCGTTTGTGTACTCCGTTTGATTTCTTCCCTTTCACGCCGAACACGAGGAACAAGCAGAAGTGAACTGCTTGGGAGGAATCTGGCTATGCCTTTTTTTTTGTGCTGCGTTTCACCTCTTTTGTTTTTCGGTTGGCTGCAAAACCCGAAGCCAAAAGATGACTGAAGCGCCTCTCCCCGGGGAGGGGGAGCCGGGCACGCCGCACCCCATCTAGCGGCCTAGCCTCGCACTGCCGGCGGCAGGGAAATGCGGCAGTCGGGGAGGGAGAGCAGCAGCAGCAGCAGCAGGAGGAGGAGGAGGAGGAGGAGGAAGGCTCCTGCAGCTCCGGCCATGGGCTTCGTAGGCTTCGGACTCCGCGACACCTGCGAGGATGATGCGGAGATGCCGAAGCAGCAGGAAGGTGTTAGTGTCTGTCAGAGCCGGGTGAAGCACGCACCGAGGGACTCGCACCCAGCTCGGAAAGAGTGTTAGACACACGGCGATACTAAGCCCTCTGGAGTTAAGAAATGTGAGAATTAAGCTGCCTCTGCAACCTTAATTCGGCCTCTGTTTGCATAAGCGCTAAGATAAAATCTCCAATGATATCACACGCTATTCTTTGTCACACATCGGTGCACAGAAGGGACTGTGCTGAATTTCTGCTCACAGCATTTCTCCGCTGGTGTTCGGCAAGTAGATCCTGTCTGTCACATGCTTCTGAAATACTCTTCAGAAGATGGAATCTTTTCACAAGGTTTTCTTCACAGACTTCACAACAACTGCTTCGTGGGCATTCATTGTGATATTTTTGTACCATCCTCTTTGTGAGGAGCATGGTCTATCATTGTTCCCATTTTGCAGATGAGGAACAGAGGTGCAATGTGATTAAAGTAAAAGGTGTCCTTTATTTTGGGGTGCCTGTTTTAAGACCACTCACACCATGGTTTCCAGTTGGCCTCTCCCACCTACTTGTGTTACAGCAGTGAGCACAGAGTGCTCCTGCGTATCAGGCATCAAATCAGGCTCTGAAAATGAGGCAAAGGTAACCAGTGTTCTCAGAACAGGAGAAATGGGTAGCTGTAGAAAATGAACAGCTTAAACTGAAATGAAAATACACTTTCTTCTTTTCAGGATCATTTTTCTGCCAGGTTCTTGCTTTGAATGGACTCACAGGGGGGCTCTGGATTGCCTGGGCTGCAAGAGGGACAGGGCCACAGCAACCCTGGGTTAAACCCATTTCAATGGCTTGGTACTATGTGCTGAGGTTGTAGTTTCACAACCATTACAAGCTGATCCAAACTGGTGCTGCTGTTAATACATCAGTCCTTCTCTTCTCGTGGCTTCACACTCCTGCTCACTCCAATTTGTGGGGCCAGGCAGGGAAGCCTGGTGGGGAACAGATCAGGATTAAATTCAACGCACCTTAAAAAATAATGTGTTTTCTCAATTGTTTATTTCTTGGCTTCATGTGTGCACAGGCTATCACAAAGAATGATGGATCATGAGACAAGAAGGGGCTGAAGTGTTTTTTGCAGTGGCAGTTTCCACAGACCTCTGGTGTGCATGGGCCTGGACCTTCAGGAAGGTTCTACTGGAAGCCAGGGGGTGTAAACATGACTGGGTTCCACCCAGATGTGCTGACAGCAGAGGAATGTGAAGACTGCAGGACTCAGAGTTCTGGATCAGTATGTGCTGCTGTGTTTGCAGATTTTGCTGTCTCTTCCTTCACACCCAGTACTTTTGCTGTGTCCCCTCTGACCTGTCCTGATCCATCCCTGCCCTTTTCCATTTCACTCCTTCTTCAGTTCAGTCTCCACCAGAACCTGCTCCAAGCCATGGTTACTAGCACAGCGAGTCCCAGTTTAGTTTATGCAGACTCTGTGTTTCAGTCTTCACTTTCCTTCACCTAACTAACTGAAAATTATACCTTCCTGAACAAATTCTCTTTGCAAAATAAATGTCTTCAACAAAAGATGCAAGCTGTTTGAGGATACTTAAATATATTATTATATTATAAAATACACAGTTAGGTATATTTTAAGTCTTAGGGATTGATCACAACAGCTTTACTTTAGTCTGCTGTCCGTGTTGAATCCAGCAGTGCCAGCATGGCCAGTGATTTGAATTACCATGACCTTTTATCCTGTTTGTCAGCAGCCCACAGCCATGCACTAGTGTGTGATTTGTGAATTATTTGTGATTCTGTGTGAATGTGGTTCAGCCCATGAATTTTGACACCTCTTGATTTAAATAGCAGCCACTTGTGCTGTGATACTCACCGTGGTATTCAGTTTTGAGAAACGTGGTTTTCAGTCTGTTTCCTGACTGGTTGCTTCATAATTCCACAAAAGGTTTTTGAAAACACAGGGGTATGAGTACTTACATGGAGTGGAGTTTTGGGATTGTTATGAGTAGGTATCACAACACATTTTTCACTACTGTTTTTTTATAAAAATATTAAACACTACCGTTTTCATATAAAGCAGAAGAGAATTAACATAATTTTAGTCCACATCTTTTAATGGATTTTTTTTCCAGCTATACATTCTGATCTTGTCTTCTGTGTATAGATTTACGTTTGTGGTTTTGCTGCCTAGGTAATTTCCTGCCCTGAATTTGAAAATTTTCTATGAGTCTGTCTCTCCCTTCCTTAGAAGCTCACATGTGGAGAAAGGTTTAGGAGAAAAACATTTCTACCTTGTTTGTATTGGAGAAAGCAGTCTCGGGTGCTACCTAATTTATGTGGTTCAATTCCTGTGCTTCCTTCTGTATTTGTATTTGTCGAGCTACTGATAGACAACTGTGGACAGTCCTGTTTCTGCATGCGGTGATTGGGCATGCTGGAAGTTAGGCATATTGGACTTTCAGGCTTTTCTTCAGATACCCATATGAAGTAGATGTCTTCTGGGAAAGGAAGATTTTTTTTTTTTCCAGGAGGTAGGCATGGGACAGTTCCTTCCACCATCTTCTGCTTTAGGTCTAGTGCTTTAGGTATAGGCTGGACTTTCTTGTAAACAAAACCTTTCATTTGCAAATATTGAAGTATTTAAAATGAAAACTTGAAAAATCTGTAGCAGTGAATTTTAGCAGTGAATTCCATTTCATCTGTTATGAATGAACTTAGGTGTATCAAAACTTCGTTTTTAATAGGGTGAAATATGGGTGTATCCTTCCTCCATGTAGAGATTTCCTAATGGAAAATCGCATTTTTATTTCCCAGGAATGACTTCGAGAGTTAGTGGGAAGAAACAAAACCCTAAATAACTCTAAAATTGTATGTCAGTCAAGAGCTGAGAGCAGAGTAGTGAGACTGAGAGAGAAGACTGTGGAAGACTTGGGGTGGTAGGGGCCAAGTAAGATATTGCTGCATGTGATGAATGCCTTTAAAGACATGGGTCCCCAAGGAGCATCAACAGGATCCAGCCAGGGAAACACAAAGAGGGGCTGTGGTTGTTCTGAGCTTGGAAGGTTGCCTTCAGAGGAGACCAGGAGAATGTGTGCATCTCAAGGTCAGATAGAAATTGGGCCATAAATGAATACCTGACCAGTCACAAGCAGTTGGGCATTAACACACCACTCCTGGGTACAGTGTTCTGCCCCGTGGCACTGTTGGAGAAGGGAATGCGTGTCCTTGAGCTGACATCTTGGAGAATCTGAAAGCCCCCGCTGGGACAAAATAGTATTTCTTTCCAGAGCATTCTGGCAACTCTGCAGTGGTTTTCTCCCATCAGGGACTGTTCATCATTTCGTCCATGAGAAGCTTTTGTTGTGCAAAATGTCACATCATGAGACTGTTATGATGTGACGAGATGTCATTTCCCAGGAATACATGTTGGGCTCCACTTCAGCGACTGCAAACCCAGGCCTGGGTAGGTACACAAGATATTCTACTGGGGGGCAGCCATCACTGGGGTAGCATTGCATAACTCATGGTGGTGGACAAGTGTCTCTTGATAAATGCTCTCTGGAAATCCGTGGGGCATCTGGATGGTGAGGGGCAACCTTCAGCAGGTAGGTGGGTAAGCAGGGGGTAATAAAACAAGAAAAATTGTCACTTTGAACCTTTCTGCAGGACCATGCATGCATCCTCTGCTCCAAGTTGTGCCAAGATTTTTGGTGTATTCACTTACAAGAGCTTCTCAGACCTGCATCAGCAGCTCAGCTGCACAGAGTCATTCCCATGGGGGAAGCAGCAGGGAACACAGCAGAGTGTGCATAGGTTTTCTATGCACTTCATGGGGAAGATTGTGTCAAGTTTTTGATACAGGAATATCAGTTTTCAAGGAGGGAGTGCAGTATTTATCTACCTTATTTAAACACTGTTGATCCAAGTAGACAGCTTTATTCAAAGGAAATCCAAATGGGTGCCTGCAGCTTGGAAAATGTGTGGATAAAATTGGTCCATGCAAGCAGTCAAATGTATATGTTGCTGAAAACCCAATAGAACATTCTCCCATAGGATGAATTTCATCTGCTGAAACAGACAGGTCTGTACTCAGAACTTGTGTCCAAGTAACTTTAAACAATTTATCTCAGGAGGGAGCTGAGCATGCCGGCTATTCCTGATGTTATGTTTGCCTGATCTGTTGTGTCAGCAGTTGTGTCAGACTTTAAGTGTCTTGTTTTAGAGGCTCACATATGAAAATTTTAGCTCACTAAAACAACTAAACCAAGGAACTTCCTGACCTCTGGAAAAACCTGGCTGGTTTTAAAAAATCCTGGCTGAATGTATAAAAGAATAACTCTTGACAGTTGAATGGGAAAAAAAAATTGTTAAGAAATATCTTCACAATGAGAAATACTGTAATTGACATGAACTATCATTCACTGTGTTGTGAATGGACTTTGATCTGCTTAGGTAACTCTATCTTGGTGCTTATGCTATCCTGTAGCCTCAGTAGAAGTATGGACTGTATCCTAGATGGGCTCAGCAGCTCTGTGCCCATCCTGTTTGTGATGGCTTGGATGAAGTTGCTACAAAGCTGGCATGGGAAGGAAGAGGTGGTGAGGTTTCCAGCTGAGCTAAAAATGTTCTCAGTGATGCAGCTGGACCAGAGCTGTATCAGTTATAATCCCTCAAAGGTGACTTTGAGGCACAGTGCTTCATCATAAGACTTTCTGCTTATGGTAAGTGTGCTGGATGGTCCCAGCCTTTCCACAAGGAGTTGAGCTCTGACTCAAGGCTGGCATTGGTATGTTACTAGAAAAAACATTTTGCATGTATTTCTCTGAATTTGAGGTGACAGAATGAAGTTTGGCCAGGAATATTAACAGGGGTATTTTCCATCTATGTTGATCATTCTCTTAACTTTCTTTCATTATCTTTTGAACAGAAAATACCCATGGATGAATATCTGATGTCTTTAAAACTACCACCATGTTCACTGAGGCTAGAATTTCATACTTGCTGTGGTCAGTCTTTCCCCACAGTTATTAAATAACAAACAATTGAAGAGAACAATTCACAGAGGAATCGTAGTGTTTATTTATATAACCTCCTTGGTAAGAAATAGCAAGTAGCATTCTGTAATAAATGCGTAGTCTTTCTGCAAATGATGTATGAAACCTGGAAAGGTGAACAGTATCTGATATTTTGTTCTCAGGAAATAATTGGACCAGCTGTGGTCTGCCCAGCATTTTGCTGATAGCTTGGGAATGAAATGAATATTGTGTCTCTGCATGACTATTGTGTCTCTGCCACGAGCAAATCACAGTCTCCTAAAGTGAGTCTGTGGGTGCCTTCTGTGCTGGAAAGAGACATCTCCCATTCCACTGCCCTCTTCAGAGCTGGGAAATAACCAGTTTTCAAGAAGCTGTAGTTGAATATTATGTAGTCAATAGGATAGGCTGTTAATAGTGTGGAAGGTCATTATTGAATCCATATGTCCTCTGATAATGACATCTTTGTTCTGGAAACACTCTCTTGTGTCATCTGCACAGGTCATTAGAGATGCTGAGCTTGACTTCTTGGTGTGTACTGAGTCTTGAAGGGGCTATGCTCAAGCTGTGCAGTAGTTGAGGAAGAGATTTCTTGGTTTTCCTTACAGTACCTCCTGTATCTCAAGCAGCTGACTGCTTCAGGGCAGTGAAAAATCTATGGTGTTGGGGGTTTTTGTTGTTGTGGTTTGATTTTGGGGGTTTTCTTTGGTTGGTTAGGGATTGGGGGGGTTTTGTGGGTTTTTTGGTTGGTTTTTTGGTTGGTTTTGGTATTGGATTTTGGGGGGTTTCTTTTGAGTAGAGGAATCAAGTAGAATTTCTGGAAGGAGTTTTTAGCGGAGCAGAGGAATCAGTATAGCCTGTATCACAGATTTCAGATCTCCTGGGACCTGAGCTCATTCTCCTTCTGTCTTGAGAAGTGCTATTCTAGTTCTCCCTTTTTCCCTGGTAGTTAGTGTTGAAGTGACAATAGATGGGGAAAGGTGTAAGGAGGAGGAGGAGGAGCTGATGACCCTTTGATTAATTTGTGGAGAACAACCAGATGCTGTTTCCTAAATGTGCAATAATTGGCAGAAACTAAGCAAAACTGGGTAAGACAAAGAGCACACGTTGTTGCTTGTTAGGTGCATGAGGTGTATCATGGAGGTGCCTTTGAAGCATCATTGCATCTGGTTGACCTCACAGGCTTCATAGTTGAGAGTGTTTAATTTCATGAGCATTTGGCTATAACTTCTAGTCTCTGATTTTGACAGTAGGTCCCAGAACATTGTCTAGTACTTTTTGTTAGCTGAGCTTTGGCATATGTGAGGAATTTCTTCTTGGGATATCTATCCTGATATGCAGTGCTGCTGTGTCTTCCTCCTCATCTGTATCTGAAGAACAACTGAGTGTCACCTCCTGCACAATGTCACAGATGTTTGTGTAGTGAAGTATTTCTTAGCAAACACCACTGCAGTCTTGGACTCCACTGCCTTCCAGATCATTCTCAAGTATAAGTCTTCCATTTGGTTTTGACCTAGACAGCTTTGCATGTTACGGATCTGTACCTGAGAAATTTCCTCCCACCTTACCAGGTGTCTCCTACCAATCATACATCAGTGAAAGGGAAGGAGGCTGGAGGGAGTGCTGTCTTCAGCAGGGCTTTTTGCACCTGTTTGTGCTCTTGGTGCAGGAAAGCATGGGCATCCTGAGCTTTGGGAAATGTGTGTGAGGGGCAGGGACTTAGGAGAGGTGGTTTCTGCCCACTGCAACTACTCTATTTATATCTGTGTATCTCACATATTTCCCTGGCACCCATCACCTTGGCATATTTCTCAGATGACCATGGCTTTTTTTATCTTCTCCTCCTTTTAACAGTGTTTTCGCCTTCTTTTTAAATTGGTCTTTAATAAAGTTAAGAATTTTTGCCCAGGGTTTTATAAACATGTGTTATTAAATTTTAAATCTGTTTTGAAAGTGCCTCTATCCTACTCCCTCCTAGTAAAGTGACCTTTTTAAATGGAGGGAAGTGGGTTTAGATGACAGTCATGATAAATGCGGTCATGTTCACTCAATAAAATAAGGCCCAGTGCATTTGAGGATAAATCAGTGAAATGTACAGCCCCACCTGTCTGTCTCCATCATTCATTTCCACTGTCACTTTCACAGTGGCTGATGGATCACAGTTGCTGTAAAATTAGACAGCCTTTAATCTCATTTCATCCTGATTAGCTTCTCCTTACCCTTTCCCTCTAACTCACTGACTGACACGCTAAAAACTCATGCAGGGCTGTGTTTGAGCGTGGCGTACAAACTTCTCTTCAAATACCCTTTCTGTGGGGCAGGCAGGTGTTCCAATGAGTTGAGATAAAAAAATGAGAAGATGGGATTTTCACACTATTAAAGCCAAACAGCAGACAAAGACTCATATGAAATTAATGAAAGCAGCAGCTTGGCCAGACTGTGTGATGGGCCAAATTCTTCCTGTTACACCCTGGCAAGCCCAGTGAGTTTGAGAAGATTGCTACTACCAGATACTGAATTTAACATGCCCATTGCCATGTAATTTTGACTGTTGTCTATGAAAGTTAGGTCCTATCTGGGTGTATATTCACAAGAATCATGGTTTTTAGTGCAAGTTTTCTGTGCTTTCAGGGGATATTTTATAGCAAAAAAAAAAAGAAAAAGAAATTGTTCTTTTGATTTCTGTCTATAACTCCCAGTTCTGAGGGGTCAAGGAGAAAGACTGTGAGGTGGTTGATTTCTCAGTTAGAGTCCCTTCCCTCTTAGATGTCCACACTGCTGCTCCATTCTCTCTGTTTTGTCCAGTTCCCTTCAGTCCCATGGGTAGATTCATGAGACTAAGAACAGTTTTCCCCAAAGCTCTGAGAGAAACAAAGGTCACAGTAAAGGTCTGCAGTGTTTTATTGCAGTCACCTTTCTTTCTGAAGGCCAAATACTGCCCTTCTTTCTAAGTCAAGCCTCCTTTTAGCTTTCCTGTGAGTTATGGACGGTAATTTGGGTTGTTTGGGCCCAATCCTGTATCAGTGGGAATGTTGCCATCAATTTCAGTAGGAGCCAGGATTAAGCCATTAGTTTTCAAGGTTTAATTATCATAATAATTATGGGAGTCTTATTGCATACCTTATATGCATGGTAACAGCAGAAAAGCTTAAAGCAGAATTTCTTCCTCTGCTGATTCTGTTTTTGTCAATATGGTGGATAAATAAACACAAATTTTTGCAAAAGTGAAAATACAATGGAAAAAAATATGCATGTGTGCTGCCTGCAGACAGTTTTTCCTATAAATGCTGGAGCTCTTCAGACTGACCAATAGAAGATGTTGAGGGTGCAACCAGCAGCTTGAACCTAATTGGAAACCATAATAGAGCACTGTATTACTTAAAACTTGAAGCCCTCACAGGGTCCCAAAAAACATCTAAGAAAGGCAGCAATTTCTCATGAGAGACAAAACTCTTTATGTACTACAAGCATCTACAAAATCAAGAAGAGCTCTGTGGTTTTGAGAGAGATTAAAATAGGAAAATGTCTAAGACTAAAGAGTGAGATAATGATGATATGGTGTCTCAAAAGATAGCAAAAACAGACTTCATTCTTTCATCATACTGTAGGAATCTCTAGGTAGTATAAAAATCTTTTGCAGTGAGATTAGTTCCCAGTTAATATAAATTGAATCAGTAACAAATAACCTTAATTAATGAACTTTCACTGTATCTGGCTGCCTAATTTGAGAACTGCTTCACTTACATGACTTGTAAGAGCACAGACTATGAAAAAGATATTCGACCTTCGCTAGAAACTAAAAACATACCTTATTTATTCATGATTGCCTAGGCAAAAACTTCAGTAAGAAGCTGAAATGAGCCCACTTGATCTTTAAGAAAATGTGTCCTAAATAGCAAAGCTGTGCGTATTTCTTCTTATTATTATTTGCATATGCTATACTGCACAACTGCATTCTGAGAAAAATAAAAGATAATAAAACAAATGAAATGAGAGATATATCACTCAAAATAATCCAAGTGTGAGATAGGCTGCCTCTCTTTTTTTTTTTTTTTTTTTTTGGCATTGGCAAAAGAGCACAAAGTAAGAGCTGGCCCTGAGTCATATTGATTTCCCACTGCACTGGTTTCCTAAGTGCTCTGTTGATCCGTGTCAAGCAATAAGTTCCCTGCCTGTACATGCACATCACCTCCCCATTTGTCCTCACCTAGATTTAAGGTGCCCATATGATGAGCTGAACAAGGACATCATTTTTCCTACTGGTGCCACTGGGCCAAAACTACTCTATGTGGTATTGTAACTAATGCTGTATAAGTTTGCATTTTCCATATAATATCACAAGTGGGTATATAATATCATTAAAGTGGGTATGGCACACTGCAGTAATATCTGTGCCATGTACATGTAATCCTTGTTTTCGCATTTTACCATTTGCAGTGGAAAAAGTAAATATTAAGAAATAGATGTTTGCATCTGTAGCTGGTCCATAGTAATCATGATACCTCTCCCCCCACCTAAAAAAGGGATATTGCAAACCTAATGCCACAGTTTTGATCTTTGTTAACAAAGGGCTTCCTGATTAGATGAATAGAAGATGTGTGATCGTGCTGCTAATGACATTGTACAGGAAATTAAGCGTATACATTTGGAAAAGGCATTAAATCAGCAGGACCTTAATTTAAAAACTTAAAACTGTATGGAAATGCAGCTTGTTCATTGCTGTGTAATAGAAAGCTGCTGAACATACTGACTCTTCTTGTGGAAACATTACCAGCAGAACAAAGCATGGCTGAGTTTTTTTTAATGTTTTCTAGCATACTAGGATTTCTAGCATCTGCTTATTTTCAGGGAAATATCATGCAACTTCCCTTTTACAAGTTATTTTTAGATTAGCATGTATGGTACTTGGGCAGGTGAGGGGGCACTGAGGGACCAGAATTCCTGATTTTTTCCTTAATTTATTTGCAACATTGAATTGCATTAGTTTACTAATAAGTGGCTTTGTCTGCTGCTAAAGTCAGTGTTCATACATGCCTGGGGTGACATTCTCATATTATTTCGTACAGATGGTGAAGAGGAAATATTTGATAAAATCAGTGTCCTGAGCTGACAAGGAATTCTTGCTTTGTTTGCAGTTATGCCATACAACAGTGCCCATCACTGCGTTGTGGAAGTGGAAAACTTCTTGTTCGTGCTGGGAGGAGAAGACCAGTGGAACCCTAATGGTATGTACAGAATACTAAAAGGCAAAGGGAGCATCTGCCTTTCCTGTGCCTCCCTGGCTGTCAGGTCAGCTGGTGTAGTGATTAGCAAGGGATTTTGAGGACCTTCAGCCTAATTGTTGAACCTAGTAAAGGCTACTCTTTGGTATTGATGTAATAAATATTTGGTACTTTAGCATTAGCATCTCTGTCATTCATCAGCTCCCACATCCCTTGAGAAATGCCACAGGCAGCAGAACAGACTCTTTCAAGTGCATGCACCAGGCAGCAGCTGTTAAGAATTTTAACCTTCATTTCCAGTCTCCTTCCAGTCATAATATAATAATGCAATTGCAGTAGATGAATGCTTCTTTTCTGTTGTCAAACAAGATACTCGCAGCTCAAGTTGTTAATGTGTTAATTATCTAGACTTTGAGATTCTTAAACTGATCCTTTTTTCAGTCTTGTGCAAGAGCTTCTCATATAGATTATCTGCTGCTACCTTCTTTCATTTGATTACTTCATAAATTTACCGCAAAGAGAAATTAAACAATTTAACAGGCTTCTGAGCAAAGCAAAAGGAGAATACCATGCCTTGCAAAATTCACAGAATTGTCAAGACACTGTTAAAAAGCTTGCACATGAAGAAAGAGTTGTAGTTGTAGCAGTCTGTGTAACAGAGATAATTATGACTGAGAAACCATAAAACAGCTTGCAGGTACACATTTTTACTTTAAAACACCAGAGGATCCAGCTGAAATTACATATACTGCATATATTTTATTGTGAATGCCCCATTTCAGCATCTGCACCAAACCAAATTATAGAAAATTGTTACATCTGTTCACTCCCTAAAACCTGAGACAAACAATCCAGGCCACCCTATAAGCATGTTTCTGGTGTAGTTAAGAATATCACTATATGTCCTAGGAGAAGGGCCCCTCAGTTCTGTTGTTGAATATTGCTGAATGTCTTTAATTAGAAGCAGGAGACAGTGCAGCATCACTAATGACAATTTCTTTTAGGATCGTTGGCCACATCCATCCAGTGAGGACCCCTGTTGTATTTGGTGGTAGGCATATGGACAGGCAGACCTTGTTCCAGACAGTTTATAATTAAATGGCCATGTCACATGAAGGGTAAAAGAAAAGAAGTGTAATTACCCACATTCTGAAGATGTGGAAACTGACTTGCAAGGTGATGGAGAGATGGTAGAAGGGGTGCATATCTTGCATCGGAGATAGGAGTCAAACACAGTTGTTTGTGAGATGAATAGTACCCAAGGCCTGAGATTGCCTAGATCTGGGTCAACTGGGCTGAAGATGTTGATGAAGACATCTTCCAATTTCCCTGACCTGTGAATACCAGTGCTGGGATTTTTTCCATAGAGAAGATAGCCATAACAAAGGTATGAGCAAAGGTATTGCTGTACTGATCTCTTTATCAAATGGATCTTGTCACTGAAAGTGAACCTGAAATCATAAACTACATCCTGTGCTGGGCATATTCTTTCTTGTAACCATTTTGCTCTAAATGTGCAGCTACATGGGGGCAGCTCACACATGCCCACTTGAATTTATGTAAAGGCCCTTGTGTGCTATCCTCAGAGCAGAGGAGGGACTTCAGATGGACCTACTTGGATCCATCTTGCCAAGGCTTTACAAAGCTTCTGCTTCAAATTAGACTGTTCCAGGTGTTTTTTCCAATGTAAAGAGTTATATTAGAGATGGTGGCAATGGTAAGGCATTGCTTTAGCCATCAGACCATCTGGTTCTTGAGAAACTGTGGGGACCCCAAGGAGTGCTCATGCCTCCTTCATGCTCCACTGACTTCCTGACAACCCACAAAGTATGGGAGACATTTTTTCTCACATTTTTGCATCCTCCAGTAGCTATGCCTTTCCAGTCACAAGGGCTTCTTGCATGAGTAAACACTGATGAAAGCAGGGTGCACAACACAGGCATGGATTTAAGACCAACCTTCATAACCTTTAGAGCCGTCACCTTCTAGCATGGCTGCAGAGCAGAGAACAGTATCTGCCTCCTTTTGTGCCATCATCCTGATTTGCTAATCCTGATTTTTGTTCGCTCGTCCCAAGTTCTGTGTTCTGACAGAATGGATGCATCCTAAGATGTGCAATCTCCTGGCTGATGAGCAATGCAAAACATAGAGTTCTCTTTCAAACTAAACTCCAGACTTAACCAGTTACATCAGGCAGATTAAGTAGGTCACCAAGTCCTTTTCCTGCAGTCACAGGCATCATACAATCCCATTTTGTAAATTTTCTTAGCTACATTTGAAAAGCAGTTGGATTTCCAGCCCCCACTACTTCTTTTGGAAAGCTGTTACAGAATCCAATTGCTCGAAATGATTAGGAGCCTTATTCTGATACCCAACAAAATGTATTCTTTGACTGTCTAAATCACCTTGTTCTCATGCCAAGGCTGGCCTTTAGTTTAACAGTTTTTCCCCTCCTGGAGATTTGTTCCTCTAAAGTATTACAGGCAGCACTCCTATCCCCTTTCAGCTTTTGTATTTCTAGGTGCAACAGGCCAAGTTCTTTGTCTCCTGCCATAAGGTAAACTTTCTGTTCTTCCTGTTGCCATAGTAGCTCTTCTCTGTGACTGTTCTAGTTTGATTTCATCTCCCTTCCTATGAAGGACCCAGATTTGTATCCTGCACTCCCAGTTTAGGCTTACTAAACCCTTCTTCTACCCTGCACTTTACAGTCTTCTACATACATGGTGTTTGTAGTGAGTATGTGTATGACACATATTAGGCAGCCAAAATATAGATCTGTATAACAACAATGAACAAGCTGCTGTATAACTAATGAAGGATGCTGTATAACTCTGAAGGATGTAGTTTAATACAACAGCCTCAAACCTTAAAAAAAAAAAAAGTAGAATTTATTTTAAACTTAGGATCAATATTTATATTATTTTGAATTCCTGCTTTTTGGAATACAAAGAGATTAGTAAATGTCTTAGGCAATGAAACCTAGAACCTGTTCAAGCTTGCTGTTACTGTTTTGCTGCTTATTGAATCTATAGCTCTCTATGCCTCTTTTTCTAAATTGTCCGTGTAAACTAAAGGAATCCAGATAGGACCAAAAGCAAAGCCTCACTTGACTAAGCCCAGTGGCAGAAGGACCAGTTGCCCTTACAGTAGGGGAATCTCACCCTGTGTCTTGAGGTGGTGCTGAGAGGGTCTTATCTTTGAATGGCACTCAGCATGGTCCTCGTTAGGCACCATGCTGGTTTGGAAGAGAAATGCTGCATTATTCATCAGTCTTCTGCTTTACCCTCCTCATATAGAACATGCTTATAACATGGCTGGGAAATCAGTTTACTTCCAAAGAGGTCAGTGTGCTTTCTTTCTCTGTTTTCTTGTAGAACATGAACTTAAATTATTACGACTATAAATTCTAGCTGTATTGTTATTCTTCTCTACTGTCTTGATGGTGTATTTACACATGCTGAAGTAAGTGTGGAATGAAGCAGGCAAAGCGAGCCAATCCTGCAGAGGCTTGTCTGATGCAAAAATATTCACCTTGTAGAATGCCCAGTGACCATTTATAGAACTGTGACATACACAGTTAGGTTATTCTGCTGGCCTGTGAAGCCTCTAATTCAATTTTTTAGTCACACATACATAAACAAAGGTTTCTGTTTTCAAAATGCTCATCTATTGAAGTCTCAGGTGTTACAGGAAATTGCCATGCACTCTCTTGCTTCAGTTTTCTTGCTTTGGTGTCAATCTGCATGTAAAATAAGGTGAAATCTTAATATCGTGAAGACATGAACACAGTTCTTGGGCTTGACAGCAGGGAGAAGCTAGTTAGCTGGTGTATGTTGCTCATGCTTCATATTTTAGCTAACAGAGTTGGAATAAAACTCTTAAGAGTGTATTCCCCCTTCGATGCACATCTGTAATTCCTTCTAACTTACACTGAAAGTACATGGTAGAATAAACTATCTAGTGCAAACACTGCATACCCCATGCTGATGGCTTATGCAGCTTCTGGTTATTTGCACAATGGGTTTTTGCCACGTTCCACACAGAGAGAATGTAAGGAGAAAGAAAAGAACGTGTTCTCTCTTTAATTTTTTTACCTGACAAAATTCTAGTCATAAAAATACTGTGGGGATGCCCTCTTTGGGCAGTAATTTTGTTTAGTGCTGTGATTTATTGTGGCTGTGAAAATACCACAGCTTGTGTAAGTAAATTTAAATACACATTTTCAAGATGTTATTACAAAGACCAAGAATAATCGCTATCTGCTTTTACTGCTAGTGACTGCTAATTCAAGCCTTGCAGTGCCCCATTTGTTGAATTATTACTGTACACACAGTGTAATCATACATTGTTGTAAAAGGGGGAACCCTTCATAAAAGGTGTCAACTTGTGAAGTATATGTAATATATATTACAATCATGATGTTAAATACATGAAACAAACAGCTGAGTGTCAAAATAATCTATCTTTACAGGGAAACACAGTACAAACTTTGTTAGCCGATACGATCCCAGGTTTAACAGCTGGATACAACTTCCACCCATGCAAGAGAGGTAAAAACCTGCTATGTGTTTTTCAATTTCTGTTTTCTCATCCTAGGGGCAGCTGAGGTTTGGCTTAGTTCTGGGAATAAGGAGGCCTGTAGAAGCATTGGAAGCACAGACAAAACTGCAGCATGCAGTTGTGTCCCATTTGCTTCTAATTTTTAAAACTTTCCAAATTTGGAACTCCAGTTGCCAAGTCCTGCAGTGCTAACTCATGCAAAAGCCATGGACTTTATGCAATTACTGGTTGCCTGAGTACGGTCTGAAGGATTTTTCTGAAGTCTCCATAGTGTCCTGTCATGTTCCCTGACTGAAGTGTCATGATGAGTTTGGCAGTAAACAAGCAGTAATTATAGTCAGATATCTTAGAGGCAACTGAAACCTTCACATGTTGACTCCATCCTGTTTCACCACACCAGCTATGAAAAGCTCTCCTGAACATGTCTCCACTTGTCAGAGGACTCTCAATCCTAGGTGGTCTTTGAGTGAAGTTGCTGTCAGTAAATGCATATTAGAGTAGCTCATGCTTTAATCTTGCTGTGTACCAGAGCAAAGGTGGATGTGGACTTGAGCAATGACTTGTAAAGATGATGTAAACTGAACTGTGGATCCCAAATGCCACCCTCACAGGAAAAAATTCCATAAACCTGAACAGAATTGTTCATGTTTCGTAAGAAGAATCTCAAAGGCAGAAGATCCAAAATTGCAATGTTATTTGAAGAAAATATTCAGTGTCCTTCCTTCAGTTAAACACCCATCTTCTCATGGATCCCATGTTCAAAAGATCTCACAGTGTCCCCCTCAAATGCTTTCTTTATTCCACGCCACTATTACAGTTCTTTTTTTTGTTGACTGTCTACACTATTCAGATGTCTATCAGTCAGAAATATATTGAATTAAATGCAGTGTTGTGATTCAAGGTGTATCTTATGAGATGCTTGGAAATATGACTGTTTTTTCAAATTTCCAGGGGTAAAATGTCAGTCTGCAGAATTTTTGAAGGACCTTTGTTCAAGATTCAGTTTGACTGACCTAAGTCCCTGCTTTGGCAGCACCTAGCCTTCTCCCTCATTCCCTCCAGCACTGTGGGATAACCTTCACAGCTGTGATTGTTTACTTTAAAACAGAGGGACACCTTCCCCTCTGGTTCAGCTTCCTAGAGTGAGTCACCACCAGTTTAGGTGTTGGCATGGGGGAGGAAGGAGATGAGCATCAGAGTGGGCATCACCATGCAAGTCATCCTTGCTGAGCTGGGAGACTGACTAGGAGACCAGCTGGTGTTTGTATGGAGCCTGGAGCTCTTCTGTGGAGCCTAATCTGAGTTCTGACCAGGCCCTCTGGGTACCTCCGAGCCAGATTCCTGAGGGGCGTTGGCAGCTGGCTGAGCAGTTGGCTTGATTTGGCTGACAAACTTCAGAAAGCAGAAGTAGGGAGCTGAGGGTCAGAGAAAGGAGGCAGTAGGAATTTTCCCACCTCCACGTTGGCCAGCTGTGTTTCCCTGGAAAACCATGCAGCAGGTGGCTGGCCTTGTGCTCCGGTGCTGCCTTCAGCCAAGAGGCCAAAACTCAGCTGTGCCCCGCGCTCCTGCCTGTAGTAAACTGTAATGTATGAACACCACAGCTCCCTACAGAGGGACTGGAATACAATGGTCCACTCATACATAGTTCCTTCTGCAAGGGGCTTTGCTATGACAACCTTAATTGTCACCTCTTTTGTTCAGGATACATAGCTCACGGGCTTGTTTTTCTTTAAAGGCTCCTAAGCATTAGGGCTATTGTTGGAAAAAAGAGATTTTACACTCACTTTCTAAAATGTTTTTGATGGTTTGTCTGCTCAGTCCTAATGACTTCCTCAGAGTTATTGCTGCTTCCAGTGGTATGGACTGGCCCAGTTTGTAGAAGATCATGCAAATAAGAGAGAGCTTTTATGCAGTTTTCTTTCCTAGCTCCTTTAGTGAGATAAAGTTCCCATTAAAGTCAACAGGTTATTTTCCCCCTGGAAGGAGTACAGGGTCATGCCCTGTCTCTGCTGGCATAATGCAGGCACCATTGACAAGACAGACTGTTAAATGGGTTTTTCTGAGTCATTATGGTCCATCAAGTCAAAACCTATTTAGGAATTTTAGTCTGAGAATAATTGGCTGCATAGACTATAATAGCTCCTTTGAAATGACTGCCAGGTAAATGTGGGACTCGTTCACAGGCAGTATATTCTCAAGTCAAAAATCTGTATGAAATATTTGATAAGTAAACTTTTATCTCACATGCCAAAATCCATATCTGATTGATTTTACTGTATGAGCTATAAAGAAAAGTCTAATCCCATCATGGATTCAATGTTGCCAGTGTATTTTCTTTAAAGCTAAGTTTGGTTCCTTTTCCCTTGAAGAACATCCCAAATATAAACACTTTTGAAAAATACATACTATTTTCAGGAGCTTGTTGTTTAGAGAATCAGCAAATGACTCATAAGCTTTGGAAATACAGATCTGCCTGATGATGCCATAACAACTGGAAGGTTTTTGGAGAACAGTTCAGTTAGACTATGCTGGCTACTGAAGGAGCAGTCTTTGTAGGAGCTGTATCTGAGCTTGAGGTGCGAGCCTCAGCTGGACACCTCAGGCAGAACTGTTCCACCTTGCCAGCTCAACACAGAGCTTTTCAAGGTGTGTGGAGCAAAACAGCATTTGAAACATCTTGCTTTTTCTTATATTCTGAGTTTAAAATTTTTGTTTGAAGACCAGCTAAAAGCAAGGCATTGTACCAAGTTCTGAAGAAGCACAAGTGGAAGTGGGAAGTGAGCAGGTCAGTGTACTCTTTGAGGCTGAGAAAAGGCACAGAAAAAGAAATACAAAAAGTTCACATTTTATTTTTGTCTTTGACTTTAATAATAGTAATGTCAACCCCTATTAAGATTATTTATGTTTTAAAAAGCAAAGCATGCACTCTATAAATTACTCTGAAATCAGGTCTAGATATTGTGACAATCAGTAGCAGCACTGGTAAATTTAAATCTCAGACTGGTAGATCTGTTTGGTGTTTCAGGGCATAAATTCATCATGTGTGAAAATCATGAGGAAAATCTTCCCTTTTATATGTGTATACTTGAAAGAAGTTGGTTGGGTTGATGGTTGGGTGTGAAGGAAAAGCATTTAGGAGAACAGTGAACATCGAGTACTTTCAAGTCCTGAGGAGAATCACAAAATAATTTTCTTATTGTCCATATTCATATCTTGAGGTATATTCTAGATACCTGATTAGAATGGATAGTGTCTTGCATTGTCATGCAAAGATTGCTGTATTACAGTTTAATCTGAATCATATTTTACAGCAGTTTAAAAGTCATCATTTGACAGCATGCCTTTGCATGCTGTAACAGCATGCCCTTACACACTGTATCATTGTAAACTAAAAAAAGCCAAAGAGCTTAAAATATTTGTGACAGAAGCCACTGAGTGAATGTTCACATCCAAGCAGAAGAGTGAAGTATGCTGATGCTTTCATTTTTGCTCCTTATAGTGACACTGTGTGGATGAAACCAGGAGTACATGTACAGAATATTGTCAGTGAAACCCTAGTTAAGAGAATAATGCATGCAAGTTGCTTCTACCTCTGCTTATTAAACCTGACCAAAAAAAAGGCAAAACATGCTGAGAGTAGTTTGTTAATGGGTTCAGCAGAGAAGGTCAGAGGAGTGGATGTGGGAGCGCTGACAACAGGCACCCTCTGGTTTTCTGCTTTGTGGTTGCTGGACACAGGAGGGTTGAAAAATGGGTACCTGACTATGCAGGCACTCTCATATCTAATAGGAGGTGACCTCTGCAGCTTTTCCTACTTTTGGGGCAACTGTATGCTGTGTTGCCTCTGGCCCATCACATATTCTCAGAAAGCTTATACACACTTGATTGCCTGTAACACCTATAGCCTCTGTCAAATTAGAGTGAAATCAGTCAGCAAGGGTTTTTTTTAAGAGACAACAGTAGTCAGACATGGGTACATGTACAGTGTAATCAAATTAGCTTTGTTTCCATAGAATATCAGGCTAAAAACATAGATGCACAATTTGCTGCCTGACCATGCAGAGCAGAATATGCCATCAGCTTCTATCTGCCCACTGACAGATAAATTAAATAGTCTTTTTTAATTCATCAGTTGATCTGGAGACACTTGCCAGTATTCCTGTCCTGCTATTTCCACCGAGTTTTTTTTCAGAAGTCTTCCCTATGGTAGAGCTCCCAGCCCCACTCAGAAAGGGGTTCTGTCCCACACCATCCAAATTGCCCATGTGCAAGCAGGGTGAAAGCAAAGAAGTGAACAGGAGATGTCCAGTGACCCTGGCTGGTGAGGAGCCCTGTCAGGTGTGCACCAAATCCAAAAAAGTAAGGCCAGAAACTGGCAGTTATGCATCAAATCTGTTCCCTGGATGCCCAGCCAGCCCTGCTGTTTCCATGGCTGTATCCCTTGGTGTCTGCCTGACTTCTCTTCCAACTTATAAACCACCAGCCAGTCTCAGACTTTTAACTAAGAGATAAAATTTCTCCAAAAGGTTAAAGGATGCTACAAATTTTGTGAAAATAATTAGCTGTGCAAAAGAGCAAGATCTTATTCCTGCATTCACTGAAGAAAAGGCTCCTGAACATGCCCGGCTAGATGCCAGGTTAGGGACAGGGCACACCAGACTTTGCCAGCTCACCTGGTCACAGGATGGCTGTCAGGAAGCCTGGGAAGGAGTTGGACATGGAAGCTGCTCACTGATGATGCTGTGTGTGCCACTGCTCATCCAAATGCTTTGGAGGTCTGCAGGTTCAAGTCCTTGATGGTGCAGCTGACCATCAAGGCCCCAAGATTTAGTGCATGATTCAGGAGTGAAATCTGCAGCTGCTCCCAGATTCAAATTAAGGCATCTGGGCAGGAACCAGAGTGCATTGAATTGAGCAAGTTTTGGCAAGCTACAGCCACACTCCAGAGTGCCTGCTTTGCAGGAGCTGTCAGAGCTACACTTTGCTGTGCCTGGCCTGCCTGCTCATTTCTGGGCTCCCATGTCATTCTGGTTTCACCCAGGAGAAAACTTTATGTTGGGGACTGACAACTCTTCTCCTTCAATATTTTGTTCAGCTCTTCATCCAAGCCCAGCTGTTCTCTTTTGCAATTTTCTTTCTCATGTTATTGCAGCTTGAAATGAAAGGTCTCTACTCTAGCAAACCTTCCTGTTGCTGAATGATCCAGGGAGCTTTCCCCTGAGTGGATTACACCAACCAAGGTCTCTCAAAATCATCTACTGCTCAATTTTTACTTCAGCAACAAACACTCACCATTGATTTTGGAGGCACGAGGAAGACAAACTAATATAAGCCAGACAGTCCTCGCCAGAAAACTTAATTGTTTTCCTACACACCTGAGCTGCATGTAAAAGCAGACAGGTGGCTAAAACTTTCATCGGGGTTAGTTGGATGGAGACAGACCTCATTTGAGTTAAAGGGTGGAAATGTAGTGTTGTGGCTAGCATGAGGAAAATTGTTCTATTTGCAGTACTGCAGAAGGAAGAAAAAAATGATAATTGAAGAAAAATTTTGATGATGTGGTTCTCTTAGTAAATTGGGAACAATGACCCTTGAAGGACCATAAAGAAAGTGAATGTCAAGATAATTTATTATTGTTACATTATCTACCTCATTTTTCACTTTGTCTTACTGAGTTGTTATATCCCTTACAAGGTAATGCCCCATACATTAATGAGCACCTTTTTATCTTTCACGGGTGTGAAAAAGAAACAAACAGCTTTGAGAAGGGGTATTTTCTGGCAGCTTTATGTGTGCCTAATTGTTTTGACACAAAAAATGAAGTGTTTTTTGATGTGGAGTATTGTGTATTTGATTAGCAAAGCAGCCACAGTCTCTAGGATAGCTGTAAGCACGTGAAGCTTCCTGGAAGCTACTTCTCCCTGATGTAGCATTTGAAGGAGCAGCTCTCTTAGTTCAGGGAGTCAGCTGGAGAGGGGAACGAAATGTTTGACATGGCTAATTGGCTTGTTGTTGGCTTGTTTGTTTTGCTCTGCCCTGTCCTCCAGGAGAGCCAGTTTCTACGCCTGCCGCCTCGACAAGAACTTGTATGTCATTGGTGGAAGAAACGAAACTGGCTACTTGTCCAGCGTGGAGTGCTACAACCTGGAGACAAACGAGTGGCGCTACGTGTCCTCGCTACCCCAGCCCCTGGCAGCCCACGCAGGAGCCGTCCACAATGGCAAGATATATATTTCAGGCCAGTGTCTTGAGTAATTCCTGCTGTATGACAAGAAAAGCAGCCCAAAACCACCATAAAAATATAAACAAATGGCAGAACCCCAAAACCAGAGAGCTAAATTCCTGCTGCAGCACAATGCCTTTATTTCTATTAATGAGCTGATGTGTATTTACTGTGCAGGAGGTGTTCACAATGGAGAATACGTCCCCTGGCTGTACTGCTATGACCCTGTGATGGACGTCTGGGCCCGAAAACAGGACATGAACACAAAACGAGCAATCCACACTCTGGCTGTAATGAATGATCGACTGTATGCAATTGGAGGGAACCATTTGAAAGGTCACATTTTTAATAGCAAAAAAGTATCTCAGTGTCCCACATCTCTGATAAAGAATATTTTTGTTAGACAGTCACTGTTAAATACATTGAAAGCCAAGCAACACAATTTAACAGGACACTTGAGCCAGCAATTTTAAAAACATTTTATGCAAATTATTTTAAAATTATAACAGTACATTAAATATATGAGTAATGAATGCTTTAGATAATAAAAATGGGAGCTTCCATTACTCAAAGGCATGGACAATTTGTCATTACCAAGAATTCAATGAAACAAACAGATTATTCTTTGACCCGAAAGTACCAGCAATATTTTCCTCTGTAAATCATTTTCCAAAATGTGCAGTTAAAGAGAGCTTTATTCAGAGCAACACACAAAACCCAAGCTCCTGATTTAATGAAGAAAAAAAAAAGCAAACTTCCAGCCATTAAATAATAGGACTAGGCTCTTTAAATCCCTTTTTAGTATTAAATGCAGCTTGTTTATTATAATTCTTTTTAGAGGTCTCTTGTTTTCATCTTTTGAAAAGGTCTCCTATTAAAATAACTATTGCTTAGGCATTTGGTAATTTTATCTTAATACCTGTATGTCACTGATGTTAAAGATGCTTCTTAATCCAGCCACTTAGACAAAAAGCACACCTCCTGCTCCTTTCTCCTGTGATAATACTTGATAGTTTATATTCACTTTTTTGATTCTTTCTCCTTTAATGTTGAAAACCAAAAAAAAAAAATAAAATACTCCCAACAACAAAAGATAAAATCATAATATAGAAGAAAAAGTCAAAAAATGTGTTAACTGCAAGTAATACCAGGTCATGTCTGACTCCAGTCCCTGGGTCCCCATGACACTGTAAAGCCACATGCTGCTTTTGGAGAGCTGAGTGTCTGTGGAGCATGCCAGGGACAGTCCCAGATGTAAATTTTCCCTGATAAATAGTACTGGTGCATAAACGCCTGCAGGCAGGCTCAGTGCTGCTGTGCCTCCCCTCCCCACCCCAGCCGGGATGGGTGGGTATGGACTGGACTTTATAAGGTGAAGAGGGCAAAAGCTGCTTGCACATCAACAACTGCCAGGTTTCAGTGCTTCCCAGTGTTGGCTTTTCCTCCTACAAAAGTAAAACCTATCACAGCTCTTCTCAAGCTAAAGCACATGCTTTGGTTTGCAGAGGCTTGAATTGCTTCTATTCTGCCTCCTTCTTTTCTTTTTTTTTTCCTCCATGTAGTTTCACCTACTTCTAATAAGCCTTGCAGTTTTGCCTCTGCAACTGTGGTCTGAGTGCCTTTGTTATGCTTGAACTGCTCACTGTTGTGAGGGGTATTTAACATCCAGGCTTCTGGAAAGATGTGACTTTCTGGTAAAAGAACTTTTTGGAAAAAAATGGTTTCTCCTGTACAGTGAAACAAAAGGAAGAGCTGCAAGGGCAGGGAGGGGACTGAAATGTGGATGAAATGTTACAAATTCTCCACCGGCCGAATAGCAGGGCTCCATGGCAAAGCCCTCCTTTGTGAAGCTGAACTGTGTAGTAGTGTTAGCTGTGCATTTACCACATCACAGCAGTCATGTGCATACTGCAGTTTGCTACAGAGCTTTTGACAGCTTCTGGGTGCACAGCAGTGGCCTTTTTATGGTGCCTTGAAAACCTTAAAGCAGCAAGTAATTATTTCATATTATTATGAATTATATCCTCTTATTTCATACTCATTCCAGACATAAATAATATTCAAGCAAACAGCTCCCTTGTGAAGTGCCAATATCACCAAATACCCTTTTTTACAGAAAATCTTACTTCTCTTTGCTGTCATACCTTGAAGAGAAGACAGATGGGTTAAGAAAAGCACTTCAGCATATTAAGAAAGCCATACTTTTACTGCAGTGCTCTGATAAAGAAGGTAGTTTGAAATAGGGAATTGCCTAAAATTAGAGCAGGAACCAGGACTCTTGTGTTCAATGTCTGTGTTTGGCTCACTTAATTCATATTAACTGATACAGCTTGAGAATCTTGAGATGAGATCCCTCTGCCCTTTGGTGATCAAACAGCAACAGTTGCTTGGAGCATTTTTTGGCTTACCAGGGAAAGATGGGACCGCCATTTTTGTGGTTACATTTTTTTTGTTGCCTTAAAGACTTTAACCCAGCTGTGCGCTTTAGAGTATACCTTAAGTCAGCTGGAAAATTGAAACTGGTCCTGCACATCATGTCCATCATGCTAAGCACTTTGTCCCTCTAGAACCAAGTGGCTTCAGCTGTCTAAGCTCTCCCTGGACTTGTTAGACATTGATTTCTGAGCAAAATTCAATCTGTTCAATTTTGAATAGATTGGATCTGCTGAATTTTGAGAAAGACTGCCAGGACAATCTTTTCCTACATGGTCAAACTTGTATTAGCACTGATAGACAAGAAGGAATTTTGTTTGAATCTGCTTGTGTCACTGATAAGTTATTACTGAGTGTTTCCTGATGTGGTCAGATTTTATATGCACTCATGATTTGTAAAAGATTGTAGAACTAATGGTAAAAACCTTCAACAGATTTATTTGAACTGAAATAACAAAGCATTAATGTTACAAAAGTTGGCTTAAATGTATATGAAACTATTTTCTTTAAAATGTTTACAATTATGTTATAATTGTAGTAGTATAATTGTAACTATAATTTAATACGTTTAACAGTAAAATAAGCAGTAAAACAGTATGTCATAACACATGTTCTATTTCCTGAATGCCCTCATCCAGGTTTCTCCCATCTCGACGTAATGCTTGTGGAATGTTACGATCCAAAAGGTGACCAGTGGAATATCCTGCAGACTCCTATTCTGGAGGGTCGCAGTGGCCCTGGCTGTGCAGTCCTTGATGACAGTATTTACCTTGTAGGAGGCTACAGCTGGAGTATGGTGTGTACCTGCTTTCTACAATCACCTTCCTATTCCTTCTGAGTTTTGTGGCCAGTCTATAGAGTATGCAGATGGGATTGAGGGAAGAGGGGAATTAGTTTCAGGGGCAGGCTTGGATTGGTTTTCAGCTCATGGAGAACATGGAGTGTTTTTTCACCTTTGTGCTTCTCTATTTAGATAAGTTATTATTGCACTCTGTTCACTGATATGGAGTAATTTAAAAATCAGAAGGAATTTTGAAAAAGTGATTGATGGGACTGTATGCTGGGACTGTATGCTTACAGCTCTGCATATGAGGTGCTTGTAAAGGAGACTGATTTTCAGAGGCTGGGTGCTGAAACAACCAAAACCTATTGAAGAGCTTCTAAGTTTGAGTTAACCCGAGTCACTTCAAACATCATTAGAGCTGATGTGTGACTTGGATTTTACCAAAGCCACATTTAATATGACATTTTGTTCTACTACCAGGGAGCCTACAAATCTTCTACCATTTGCTACAGTCCTGAGAAGGGGACTTGGACAGAGCTGGAAGGTGACGTTGCGGAGCCCCTGGCAGGACCTGCGTGTTCGACTGTGGTGTTGCCGGCCTGCGTCCCGTACAACAAGTGATGGGCCAGGAGCACTGACACGAACACTGAGTGCATTTGGGAAAATAATGACGGGTGACGTAAATATTTTATTAGAACACAGTTCCTGGTAAAACAAAGCTACCATAATTGACCCCTCATTCCATGTTTATGCTTTAGGAGCAAACTAAAAGAAAAGAAAAACCAAGCGTTGTCCCATCTCAGATAGGTGCCGGTGTCTTATGAAGCGAGAAGCTAAAACACACCGAACATTACATGCTGACAGACTGCCATTTCAGACTGATTTAAACTTTTCCTGCTGCAGAGACACTCCTCACATCAAATTTAACTTTAAAAAAAAATGATGGCTAACTGTTCAAATAGAGCCTGAAGAGACAAGATCAGTATTGTGCATTGTATCTACCTGCATGTGATCTGTGTTGAAGTCATGAGGATGTTGTTTTCATGAATGTTTCAGAATTCAGATAGTGAAAAGCTCACACTGCATTGCAGAATTGTCTCCTCCTCTGTAATCCTAACCTACAACTACTTCATATGCTCTGCAAGCAACACAGCATCAGAAGATTATAAAAGGTAAAGAAATATCATTCAGTTTTTGCACAGCTTGGCAACTAATACACTCTGCCTTCAAAGTCCCCATGTGCAAGTGCAGCAGAAAGCAGACTACAATGAAAGCTATGCTTTACAGAGCACTTCTTGCAATAGCAGCTTAGGGATTAGGATCAAATTCTGCTAATCACACTTGTGTAAAGTCAGAACCATTTCACTGAAATCACATGGAATGACTGGTTCTACATTAGTATAACAGAATTTGGATCCTACAGCTTAAAAGCTGGCTTTGAAAAGTAAGTTATTTCTATGACCACTTAATGAAGCACCAGAAACCTTACTTCCTTTTCACTAACCTGTTAGATATCAGCATCTGTGCAAGTTCTTTCCAAAGACGAGAAGACTGCATTTAATCATAAATTTATTGCTTTGGACTCTAAAATGCTTATGCACATTTTTGGAGAGACACTGGTAAGTAGTTAAAGTAGTCCTGTGTGGTTGATCTTAAGATGCACTCTGAGAGAGTTTTACTATTGATCCAAAGTAATATAAGGCTAGACTTTCCACTGCCTTATAGCCTGTGTAATTATTTACACACTGCAAAGCGGGTTCAGAATGGGACCACATGGGACCAGCAGCATTTAGGACTTGCTTCATGAAGTCATAGCTGCTTGCACAAATCAGACTGTCTGTGTGTTAAGCTTATGTCTTTCTGTCCTGGCTTTGTAAAAGCAGTGACAAAATCTGAGCCTGATTCTTCACCACCTTGCAGCTAACAGACATAATCATCTGCACCTCATTAAAGTATGTGCATAATTCTTCCACTGTGGTTTACTAGTGCTGCATCCATCACTCTCAGGACCATCCTCTTTACTGGTGACATTGCTCCATCCAAGCCAATGGATGTACTTTATGTCAGATAAATATCTGGCCTTTAATTTGCCTAGTTGTAGCTGGCTGCACCAGATAAAGGCAAAGGACACTGCGATCCTGCATTTTTAGCCCTGCACATATCTTTCACGAGAGGACTTCATGCTAGTGCATTAAACAAGGAGCAGGCAGCTCCTGGAGGTTGGTTTCAGCTGCAGAGGCAATAGATGGGAAAAAGACTTCATTATTTGCTTTGCAAAATAGAAAAAGGGTGAATGTACACAGAAATTACACTATATATTGATGCTTGAGAGCAATATAAATAACGGAGAGCAAATATCATGGGACTGTTTCTCTCTGGCGTCTGTCCAATTTTATTGCAACTCCCTTGCTTGCAGCAGAATTACACAACTTGTAAAATTGGAGTAATGCAGTAAAGACTGGTACCACACAAATGCAATAATCCAATTGATGAGGTAGCTGCACGCCTGGAAAAAAATGTTTAAACAAAATAATTATCTGAAGATGCTAATATTTGAATGTGCCCTTGGGGAGTTCTCCAGTAAGCATCACTAAGGAACTCATAAAGGTGGAGTGTATATCCTGAAATCTCAATCCATTTCTCCTACATAGTGCAATCTTAGTTGGTTTTGTATTTATTTATATTGTTCAGATCCAAGGGATCCCTTGTAAAATATATTTGGTGCAATCATGACTTTTTTTCTTTCCTGTTGAAAGTATATAAATATAAATATATATAAAAAATGAAACAGTTAAGATACTAAATGAGGAAACCTTGTATGACACTTAAAAGGTCTGCCACTGAACATTGTCTGTCACCTGTCTCTACTAAAATGTACCATTTTTAAAGGATACTTCTTGTCCTTTTAAATGGTTCCTTTTTTTTACCAAGATAATTTAAAGATTTATGAGGACTGTATCTAAATCTTTCTATCTATCAGGAAGGCATGACCAAGGAAACAATGCTAACTAAATAAGTCACACAAAGAATGTAAATTTTGTACAGTACTAGACTGTGTAAATGAAGCTTGCTTGTAGGGGGGAAACTTGAAATAAAACTTTATGTACTAATTCAACTGTCTGCCATATTCCTACTTATAAAGTGTATGTATAAATAATATCTACATTAAATTCTTTGGAACTTTTTTTATCATGTAGATGTGTGAACTTCCTTTATTTTCTGGTGTTACATAATGGCCTCATTGTTTTCCAAGTGTCATTACTCAGTGCTTGTCAGTGCAGTGACCGCAGTAAAAGGCGGGTCTGTAGTGAGTCGGTCTTCCCCAGAGCCCAGTGCCTGGCCTGGGAAAGCAGCACCTTTTTCCAGCAGGGAAAGCTCCACCCCTGTGCCTGCTCTCACTGGAGATGCCACTGCATGCCTGTGAAATGCTTCCTCTGTTCCTCTGTCCCACAGTAAGTGAAAAGGACCCTGCTTTGTTAAGCCCAGTCTTGCTTTGGGGAATTTAGTGCTTGTGGCAACTTCATACCTCTTCAAAATGTTCCTCCTATGACAATTGACCCTTCTGACTGTGGGTATTTCAGTTCTTGGAGGGAAAGTGTTGGCTTGGGTGTGCTGTAAAGGACAAGAGGTATTGTGAGGCTAAGATAAGATAAAAGCAGAAGGTTCTACCAGGAAGCAGAAGCATCATCAATGCCAGTTACTATTCATGCATTCTTTATTCGTGCCTACAAACCTTGATCAGAGACCAGAATCTGCCTATGCAAACCAGAGGGGTGCACTGAGCAAAGTGGCCCCTGTGTTTAAAGCAGGTGTGGGCTGTACTGGGTAGCACTAAGATAGCACAATGAATAGAATTGTTCCATTAATGAGTTTATTGCAGCAGAGGAAGGAAGGGAGATTTATGCTTTTTTTTAAAGTAATTTGGGAGAAGGATGAAGAGGAAAAACTGGCAGAGATATGATTTAGAAAGTAAGAGAACAAAGTAAACAAAAGGAAAAATCGAAAACGAGACTGTGAAAGGAGAAGGTGGGATGTTTTTGGGAATCAAGGGCACAGAAAAAAAAATCAGGATTAATGAGGAAAGCAAAAATGGTTTTTGAGAAGCACATATCAGAACAAGGCTGGAAAAAAAACTAGAGGAAAGGCAATACAAAGGGCAGAAGAGAAACATAAGAAAATTCAATAGAAGATAATATGAGATAAACATGAAACTAACTAAAAAAGCCCTTGGGTGATAGTATTCAGCTAATCATTTTCAGTGGTCCTGCTGTTAAGCAGAAGGCTAAATCAGCAGAGTACTTAGGTGTTGCAGTGTTCAAATTTTAATGCACAGACTTCAGCACAACAAAACCTATCAAAGAGCTGCCCAGTGACACCTCTCTGCAGGGCCTGGGCTGTGGCAAACACCCAACCACAGCCAGCCCCTGGGACAAGGGAAGAGAGCTGATGCTGGTGGTGGGAAGCACAAGAGCAGCAGATGAGCCACAATTCCTGGTCCCGGCTGCATTGAGAGCCCTTTCCATTTCTGATTCTCTGATGAGAGTCCTATTTGGGAGCTGGACACATGGATTGTTCCCTATTTCTCTTTCTCTGCTGCCCTTCCTGCCAAACCTTAATCTTCTCCATTTCATCCTCAGCATGACAAACTTGCCTAGGTGCTTTTGCAGAGTGGGACCTGGAAAACAACAGATTGGTGACTGAGGGTGTTTTCCTGATCTTGAGCTATGGTCCCATCCACTGGGTGACAAGTGTGAGAAGTATGATTTGCTGGTGACTTCCAGCCTGTACCCATGCCCTTAAGAATGCCCAAAGGGGGCATTTGAAAAATATGCTTTTCAATAATTACAGTGCTGTCTTTGAAGGTACTCTGCACCCCCCTCCCAAAAGCTGGCATTGCTTTCTCTCATGCGCTTATCCCTCTTTCTGCTTTTAATACAATGATTTCCTCTGCTAGCTACATCTGTGAGCCAATTTGTGAGAAAAAAAACCATGCCAAACCTCATTATAAATACTGGTTTCTATTGTATTATAATCACTCATCAATAAATCACTCTACTTCCCCTGCTTTTAAGGGAGAGGCCATATTTCAGTTTAAATAGAGCTTTCTGGTACAGACAAAGGAGAAAGAAATCCCCAGCAGTGCTAAAAGGCCCAAGGTAAGTGCCAATGCACACACTCCAGGGCAGTTTTAAGATGCACATTTAATTTCTGTTATTAGTGGAGCAGTGGAGAGGAGTCAGTGTTTCAGCCTCTCCAGTCCAAGGAAGCAGTGACAGCAGCACTGGAGGTCAGGGGGGTTTTCAGGAAGGGAAAGCACACTAATGAATTCTGGAGGGCTTGTAATGCCATAAAAGATTCAGTTAATCTGCAGCATAGATGTTGATCAGCAAAACTGAACCTAAGTCTCTGGACCTTGTCAGATGTATTCTGTGCATGTCAGTGTTCCACACCAATTACAGATTTTAGAAGATGCTCTCATGCAAAACTATGCACCCTAATATATAAGCCAGCTCAGATGTAACTAAAATTAAAATCTGACTGTGGCAAATCTCTGTGATCCTGATATATGAAAATCCAAATAAATGATTTGTTCCCAGAAATGAAAAATAACTTCAGCAGGAAATTTCAAAATTACTTATGCAGGATTAATCCAGTTCAATGAATGCATCTTGCGTTGATTAATAAAGCAATCCTGAATTGCAAACTAAAACGAGAGGAGACTTCTGGTGCTGATATATTTGTGTATTTCTGAAGCTGGAGAGAAATGTGCACTTGTGAGAGATGTGGTCAACCGGTGTAAACAGGGATTGAATACAAATAGTGATTTTCTAATTGTCTGTCTTCTCCCTGCAGCAGAAAACTACCTTTTTGTCATTGATCTTTTCTTGAAGAACATAGGTGCTATGTTACCTGCCACATATTGAATGAGAACAGGGCATCTAACATGATTGTACAATGACTCCAATTAGTATCCAAATGACATCTGCAGTTTTATATGGCAAAGAAAAAAAGAACTTGAGCTACTTTCTGCTGATTTTCTTGCCACACAGAGTAGAAATTTTGGTCTAGTAGCATTAGTTTTTGTGATCTGCTGCCCTTGAATTTAATTTGGCTTAGAGGTGAACAGATACAGGGAACATATTTGGAAAGGAGAAAGAGATTTAAATGAATGTAACATTTCCCCAATATTTTCATCAGCATCTACACAGACAAAAAAAAAAAAAGTTTTATTTATTTAAAGGGGCCCTGTCATTAAATCCAAGAATGTGTTCTTCAGTTTGGAGAATAACCTTCAATCATTGCAGTGTTTTAAAAAGGAGTAGTTATGAATGGTTGAGGTATTTTGCAAAATATCGTGAAAATCCTTATGGTTTTATCTTTAAAAAAATGGTTTCTCATGTCACCCTTAAACATCTTCCAAAAAATCACACTTGTAGGATCAGATTTATAAAATGTCCTTAATATCTTGGTATGTTGTGTGGTATTCAGTTCCTGATCTTTGAAAAAAACTGATTTCCATTTTTGTTGCCATTTGTGCAAAATAATTCAGTTTTCAAAAACTTTGACTGACCAAGACTGTTTTATATGAATGGCAACTGAACTTAAGAGGTTCTTCACTGTGAATAGAGAATACCAAGGCTGATGATCACTAGCAGAAAAAAAAAAATTGTTGCTTCCTGTGTATGTAGGGGTTTTGCAAAAAGTATATAAATATACATGTACACATTTGCACCCAAAAAATGACAAGTGCATAGGCCATAGCGAGGACTGCTGTGACATTGTTTTTGCTAAAACTGTTAACTCAGTAACAGCACTGAAACTTGGATGTTTTTCTTTAAAAACCACCTCTTTAACTGCGAAGATGCCATTAGTCACAGCAGGGAGCAGAACCAGAAGGAGGATGTCTGTAACTATAGCAAGAGAGCACATTAAACTGTAGGTCAAAATCACGACTGACTGATTACCTTCAGGGTGAAAGTAAATCTTCAGACTTGCCGGAGTGAGAGGGAACAGCACTGGCTGGGGCTTGCCAAGGTCATCGCTGCCTCCCTCAGCGCGGCGGGGCCGGCGGTGTCCGGCGCGCTCCCAGCAGACATTTGCTGACTCGCCTAACCTTCGTAGCCATGTGTGACGGGATGGAGTCACCGTCATCATCACAAAATGCCTCCTAAGGGCTCGCTTCAATGTCTCATTAGTTTAAAGAGGTGATTCCTGGAAAAACCTAAAATAGAAAACAAATATTTTCCGAAAGTCCAAGTCCGTAATTGAATAATCTAAAACTTTCACAACAGACAGAATCTTTAAGGATGCTTTTTCTTCTCCTGCTTTCAGTGGAATAAACAGGAGAACTGTTTATTTTCACTCTGCAACAGCTTTTTTTTGCAAACCCAAAGACTACCAATCTTCACTATTCTCTAAGCCTGTGACTCAATCTCTCCCTAACTGTGGAATTTATATCCACCAGCAGTTCTGGTTTTCTACTTTTAGCTGATTTCCACCTGGCCCACATCCTCACCAGGAGGTTTCTGTCTAACTTGGAGTAATGCAGCCCAGCATTGCAATGGACTGAAGCTTTGCAATGAGGTCCTTCCATCCCTAGGAAACCTCCCTATAACTTGCCCAGGTCGCATCTGATCAGACTGATATTTTGGCACAAGACAAAACATCTCCCTCTTGCCAACGCTTCCACTGAAGATAAGGATGAAAGCTGTCATCTGGCTGTGCAAGGTTCAAGTAGGGAATCCAGTAAACTTTAGTGAATGGAGTTTACATACAGGACTGTGATTAATTAACCTGCTGTAAGAAAGTGTGGCACTTTAATCAGTGGGCATTCAGAACAAAATTACTGATATCTTTTAAGTTCTTTTGCTTCTTCTGGTGGAATAAAATGAAAGATATTGGTGAAGAATTATGTCTGGCACATCATCACCTCTTGTGAATTATTCTCCGAGCATTCACTTTTGCCACAATATATTCCAGTGTTTTCAAGAGCTGCTGAGCACTTCTGGTACCTGAACTGAAAAGATATATTTCTCCAACAATGGTCTGTTTGACTAGCACAAGGGTTTCATGCTCTGGACTGCTTGCTCTTGTTTTTAGGCAGTTGCTCAGGGCAATTGTTTTCATAGACTGATGGATTCGTGCTTCTGAAAAACACCAGGTCTCCTGCTTGTCCTCTAAAAAATGTCATTGGACATCAACTTCAGTTGATTCCAGTGTGGATACTTACTCCATCCCTGGCCCTGTAGTTCAGAGTTTAATCAGAAAACCTTTTGTTGCAATCCTTAGTGATACTGGATGTAGTAACTAAGTCTTTGCATTCAGGGTTGCAGTAACATTGGCCATTCCTCTTACAGTGGAGAACAAAACCCCAAAGCGCTGTAGCTTTGGTCTGCAAAGTGAAGCTGTGTATTATACTCCATGCCTAGTCCGACCCAAAACATCAGTGAATGAAGCCTTGGAGTTGCCCACACCCCAGTCACTGCAAACACCACATTCCATGCCAGCCCATTGGGCTGTGTGGCTTCACTCCCTCCTCTCTCCTCCACTCCCTGCAGATAAGCTTCAGCTCTTTCCAAATGCCCTCTCCCTGCTGTCCCTCCTGGTATTCCCCAGGCTGTGCCCAGCCCTGGCCTTTCCCAGAGCTCACTGTCACTTATGGATGGGCAGCAGGGCTGGCATTGGCCATGTGTCAGTGTCTGCCACTGTACCCTGACCATGTTCCTGTTTCAGATGAAGTAATTACACTAAGTTGCTTTGGGGAATTAACTGTGCAAACATTTTAGGACCCAGCTCCAGAACAGAATTGACACCTTCATACTTTACCAGAGGGCACTTATTGGTAGCTATGGAGATAACTCAAAACATAATTTTTAAGAACTGAACAACATTTAACAGATGAGAGAAAGAGTTGTCATTCTGTACTTGTTGGTTCCAATTAGAGGATGAACTGTCCTCTATTTTCTAAAGCATGTTTAATTTTGAATGGGTTTCTCATGAGCAGTGGGCTACCATAGGCAAATCTCATTTTGACAAGTACTAATTATGGACAACGCAGTGGCAGACTGTAATCTCTGTCATGAGAGCTATCAACAGGGATGCAGCGAAGGCTTTAACAGTGGGTGGCAGTACTCTGGGTCAAATTAATCACCACCATAATGACAATGAAATCAGTAGAGCTTTGGGATGTTAAGTTTGATAAAAGAAGCCATTCTGTTCTCTGTCTGGCTATTTACATTAAAGCCTGGCCTCAGCTTGAGCTAATCCTTTGTCACGGTGTTCAGGGCTGGATTTTTTTGGCATGGGGGAGAGAGAACAAAGAGCAGTCCTTGCAGAAGAAATGTTTTCATGTCCAGGTCTGAGTGGATGAAAATGGATTACCTAAGTGTGAAGGCGACAGCCCCACAGGCTGCTGTTCTGAGGCACGTGAAAGGACTCAAAAAATAAGTGGGATTTTTGGGGGCACAGCATTGGAAGTGCTGATGTGCTTGAAGTCAGCACTGTTTGGCTTTGGATTCTTGTGAAAGAGCTTTAGGAAGGTCTGTTTTCCTCCTTTGCAAAGAGGTGATTCCTTGCCATGGCTGCAGGTTGAGGTCTGAACAAGCACCCATCCCCCCTGGAGTACAATGCAGGCAAATGCCAGACAAAGAGAGACACAGCGAGTGCAGACACAGCGGGGGAAAAAAAAAGAATCTAGGAATAACCAGGTGAGACAATTCTGCATGTAATGATGCTACACTAAACTGTGTCAAATCTGAACCCAAGTCAGCCTTGCCCTACAGCTATGGACTTGCTCACCACGAGTGCTTCATAGCACTTAAATCTGCTTTAGATACATGTTTCATGCTCTGCTGCTAATGGCAGTTTCTATAATACTGAGCCTTGGAACATTCCCTAGCAGTGTTCCATGTGCCAATGTGTACCAATGCACAGGCTCCCCCCAGACCCACAGGAAGGGCATGTGCAGAGGTTGGACAGGAGCTGCTGCCTTCCCCGACAGCTTTAAGGCTTCATGTCCCAGGCAGTGGGGCCCAAGGAATGTTCAGTGCATTCCAACAGCTCCATGCGGACACAGACACAGCGATGGGCTCTGCTGCTTGTGTTCTGCTGTGGCACAAACGTGGAACGCCTCCTTGTTTAGCCACACAGGGCTCCCCAATCCTCTCTCCTGCCTCCTCAGGGTTATTATTCCATGTTCTCTGCACCTTCTGGCAACTTAACAAATAGTGCTTTGGTGATGGTGGTGTAGCCCAGCATTTTGTCTGGGGCTACAATGGAGAATTTTCATTCCAACATCCACAGTCTCATATAAATGGAAGAATCAAAGTAAAACAGTGTCTTTCCATTCATCTATTTAGTACCAGACTGGTTACAAAAATATATAAGTACCCTAAAACCCAAATAAACTGCCAACCATCCATTTTGGATCCATTTTGTAACTGTGCAGAATAATCTGTTCTTTTATTAGAGTGGTTAAAGGAGATTTAGAGGGAGGAAAGAGCATGGTGACTTCCAAGGGAAGAGTGAGTGATTCAGTGCAAAAAGGGTAAATTTCATCTGCACATTCTTAACTGCGAGGACATTCTGCACATCTCAGGAGTGCACTAAGTGGTGCAGTAAACCAGTAAATTAGAAGAATGTAAATTCTTTAGTAGGAATTGCACGCAAGGGAAAAATGCTTCCTCATGCTCATATTTGTTTTCATGAAAATAATGTACACTCTTCCTAAAATCATACTGGTACAGAGCTGAGTAAGACATCAAAACCAGTAATAGATATTACACTGGACTAAGAAATGGCAATGACACAATTATCTTTGGTGTTTCTGATGATCACTGTGATAAAGCCAGGAGCTGCAGTACTTAGAGCCAGCTTGTAGCACTGTAGCTCCCTTTCCCTCTCACTCTGTCTGTCTTATTTATCTCTCATTAAACTAAATTGTATTCTTATTGGCTGACTGACCTCTGATACTGTTATTAATTGATTTATATAGTGCCTTTTGCAAGCCTCAAGGCACTTCAGAGAGTTGAAAATATATATAAGGATCGCTTCACCAATCACCTCAGTGCAGCCACCTCTGGGCTAGAAACTGGTGGCCGCTGCAGTGGCACTGGGAAGAGTTTGGGTTAGAAAAGAAAGCAGGGTTGTGGAAGCAACACTTCCAGCAGATCTACTGCCATGCTGCTGCCTTACTATCAGACTAAAAGAGTCAAAAAACTTTAAGAAAAAAAGACTATTTCTGGCAAATAATGAGTCAACAGAATATGTTCAAAGGCAAGCTTCAGGCAAAATATTTTCATGGTGAATTCAGTGCCCAAGGTCTGTGGCAAGGCCTGTGTTTTTTTCAGGAGGTCCTGAAGACCACAGGAACCTCTTGAGCATCATTCCCTCAGAACCTCTGCCCAGCATCAGCCTCCTTGCAGCACTGACTGACCTCCCCACTGGCTCCATGGCACACGTGCAGCGTGTCCCCACAAGCCTCACGGTGCCCAAAGGGCTGCTGCAGGTGCTGCCATGAATAAATGCCATGCACAGGCTGGGCCACTGAACAGCTACTGGGAGCCAGGTCTGGTGCTTCCTCCTGAGCCAGGCCAGGCACTTGGGACCCTGACAGGGATTTCAGAGCAGAGACTGGGGCTCCCTGGCTGTCTGAGCCCTGTTTGGCTCAGGACCTAAAGCATCCCACGCAGTGTGGGATGGCTGCTAGCACCGCTGCCACACTTCCTTGATGCCTGCAGTGTTATGAGCAATGAAGAAAAAAATGTAAAACTAGGCAAACCCACATAGTGGGTGGCCACCCTGACAGGAAGGGATCGCATACACCAAAGAAAGGATGAAGATCTTCTCCAAAGAAGGGCACCCCAGCCCTCTTTCCCTTACCCTCAGTGGTGATTCCCAACACCACAGCAGAACCACAGCTGTGATCCCTGTCAGCATTGATGCCGACTTCTCAAATGTAGCAAGGCTGTAGTTTTTCTGTATAATAGCTTGAGCATTCAAAATAAACATTTTTAATACTTTTCCATCAATCACAGATGAGAGGGCTTTGTGTTTTTTCACGATATTATAGTTTTGATTTCATTTGAAACATCTGAATGCCTCTAATTATAAAAAAATTTAAAAAAGAAAAAAGAAAGAAATCTTTCAGAAGGTGCAAACATAACAGAGAATATTTGAAATCTCCTTGATTATGTTAGGTCATGAAAGCCACATGGCAAAATGCTTTATATAGATCTGAAGGTTTTGAAACTTTCCCAATTAAAATGAACCCTGAACATGAAAATGTGCACCCCTTTCCAGAGCAGAATTAATTTCACTAACTCCATTAACAAGCAGGTCTGCTCTCGTCTTATCTTTCAAGAATTCTCTACCTGATTGCATTTATGTTCTCATTTAGCATCTCAAAATGGGCACTTTCTCTCAAGAAGGGTTAGTGCATGACTCACCCGCTTAGTTAATCTGACTAATTAGCATACAGTCACCCATTAACAGCATTAGAACAACAACTGTAGCTCTCACTACCTCTCTGTCTGGAAAACAGACCTCTTTTAGTCTGCAAGGACATTGGTTGCTCCCTGTCTTTTGACAAGTGTGGGGTTATTTATCACAACAGCACGGGATTTGCAGATAGCTCTGGAAGGGGTGATATAATTCTTAATATCCTGCAAAAACCCTCAGCCCATAATCTTTCCTAGCAACTTACTGAAAATTATTCTAAAATTAAGTCCTTAAGTCTGCAAAAACCTCTCTCACATCCAAGCTGCTCCCATGCATCTCTTCTAACTTCATTGAAAGAAATCAATGGTGGAAATGAAATAAGTTTTTCTGATGTGTGATAAGCCACAGTAAATGTATCAATATTAAAATCTTTCATACTTCAACCATTCACAGTGGTCTTGGATTTATTTCCCACAGCTATTCTAGATGTATCAAGACCGAAGTAAGATTTGTGGGTGCTTAGAAGAGTAATTTTCTGGGAAGCATGCCTTGCAAACCAGGAACATTTTTATTCATGGAGGTGGTGCTGGGAACAGCAGGTTAAAAGACTGAACTAGGGAGGCAAAGCCAACAACTGCCAGAGCTCCTGAAGCCAACTGCAGAGTGCCCAAGGTACTCAAGGAGATTTACACACCCAATTTCAGTCTGCCCCAAATAGTCTGAAAAGCTATAGAACCCAGATAGGTGTGAATTTCTATTATTTATTTCAAAGGGTTGTTCCTGGAAGCCTAATTTTGGTCACTTAAATGCCAGGACAGTTAATCTTTCCACTGCTGCTCACCACACCAGAAATCCCTATAATATAACAGACTTCTCCTGTGCCACCAGCACACAGGTGAAACCCACCAATGCCTTCACACACCTTCACACCCAAGGAATAAACCTGCAGCCTGCATCATCCTCAGATGATCCTCAAAGCATGAGGGGAAGTATTTGAAGCCCTTTGCTGTTAGCATGAAGCTGTTGGATGCTGGTGTTTGCCTGGGTTTCTTAAGTGGCTTTGTTGGGAGCCTTAGAGCCAGTTCTGGTGCTTGCAAGACCTTGATGTTTTGTAACATCTGTACCTCCCCTCCTCCTCAGCCAGCAGTGAGAAGCAGCAGACATCATAGTTGAAAACACAGGTATTCACCACAGCCTCACAAACTACAGAAATCTGAAATGCTTTGTGGACCTGCAGGTTTGACCTGATGGCAATGTCACTGTTTACTGTCAAGAGCAAATCCAATCTTTGGGCAGGCTCAGGCTGGACAGTGCCAGAGGTCGTGCTGAGTGAAGTTTCTATCTGCTTTGAGCAAAAGCTGAGCCATAGATCCCCTGACCAAAGATCCCTCACAGGAGGTGATGCTGCTTGTACCCCCCCTCCTGCTGCACAGCCAGTGCCATTTGTGATGACTGTGCCTCCACAGCTGGGACTGAAAAGCAAAAAAGCTCCTGGCACAGAAGGGACAACACCAATGCCCCAGAAATCTGAGTCAAATTCTGGTTTCAAAGTGCCCCTGATGGTACCAACAAAGATTTTGTCCAACTCACATTAGCAGTTAAACTAGTTTCGGGACCAGTGGAGGGCAATATTGGTTTGGCTTCCTTGAATAAAGGGATGGAGGCACCAGCTAGGGCACAGAGCTGCTGTTTGCAAGGCAAAGCTCTTACTTTGGGCACAGGATGACACTTCTTGCTCCACAAGAACCGGCCCCCAGTGTGTACAGCCTCTGGAGTACCAGCACTGCCTTGTGGAACGCCTCACTCGCTCAACACCAGCTTGCTGTAGAAATAGATGGTTTTGAATAGACACCATTTCCCAGACTCATACACAGGGATAGACAGAGGTGGAAGCAGCTCCAGGGTGAAACAGATTCTCTGTATATACCAGTCCTTTTATGAATCCTGTTGTTTTCCTCATTAGAAGCTTGACTCAGCATTCAAAAATTTCCCAGTTCTGCATTTACCACAAGTTAATGTCTAAGTAAATATATGAAGGGGGTCAAAAAACAGTACTTAGGCTACATTTTGTGGAAATAGAGTCTAGTTAATGCAGGACATTAAGTACTTCTGGATTTGAGTAAAGCATTCAGAAGTTGAAGTCAGCAAGTCTGCAAAAGCAGCATGTGACTTAAAATATTTGCCCTTTGTAGAAGTGGCTCCTTAGACCCATTTCATAATTTCAAATTGCTTATTTTAACTTTAAGAGGGAACATTCATATTTTGTGTTGCTTCTCTTAGCACTTTTGAATCAATCTTGCATATGTATGGATTATCCTGCTATAATTCCTCTCCCTGGAAAGCAATGCTTTGCACTTGAACTCAGTGAAGAGCTGTGGCATTCCTCCTTTTTCACCTTTGGTGTCTGTGGCAAGTGATTGCTGCTTGTTGGCAGTGATGGAGCAGGTGGCTGCTGCTGGGGTGGTGAGTGGGCTTTCTGGAAAGATGGGACAAGACCAAGAGGGCTAAAGCCTGACTGGATAGAGATGGCAGGACATAGTCTAAACATGGGACTAAGCTGGAGCACCTGAGGGGAAATTAAAGCCTGATGGGGTTTGCAGGATAGATACAGGGTTTGGGGACGCAAACATGAGGTTTTTCCTTCTATCTCCTCATTCACTGGCTGCTGCCACATCCCTGCCTTGTCCTGCTTCCACTGGGTCGGGAGGACCACAGTTCCCATGAAAAGTCCCACAGCAGTTCCCAGCTCAGCCCCAGCACAGACTGCCAGCAAGCACTGACAAGTCCTGCTGCCCAGGCTGCAGTGGGGCAAATCTGTGAGGAGAAACTATATTATTTTAGACCCATTACTTGGTTGTAAAACCACAGAAAAGCTTCCTAGCTTTTTTTATCTGCAGAGAAATTTGTACCTCAAAAATGTATTTCTTCCCAGCTATATCAGTTGCTCCAAGAAAAAAAAAAAAAGTTTAATTTCTTAATGCAATCTGTGTCTGTCATATCTGTAGATATGTATCACAGCTACATCATGATTCAGAATTTAGCACATGCCATTCAGTGTGAGCTGCAGATCTGTGCCTGCTGAAACGCTGTCCAAGAGCCACAAGTGCATTTCAAACCATTTTTTAATTGCAACCTGTATATGCTCAACCTGACCTTACAGACACCATGTTATTTACACAGCATGGAAACTGGTAGAACATTGAAACTGAAGCCTGGAGAGTCTTAACATGCTATTGGGATTCCTTTTTACATGAGAGAAGCACCTATATTTTTTACATATAACTATTACATATAACATGTAACTAATGATAGGATGGCAGCAAAGATAAGTGGCTTAGTGGAGGCTAGGTACTTCAAAATTGACAGGATTGACAAGATTTACAGAAAATATCTGCATTTCACCTTTAAATTGTGACTGCAAAGAACAGGTTTGCAATCTGCAAATCATTCCTCTTGCTGATGTTATACATCCATGTTTCTGAGAGAGTTTTGATATTAAAACTATTGTCAAAAGCTTTAGTGAAGACCTGAAATCATCACCAAATAGATTCTTCAAAAAACTTGAAATCAATTTGGGGTTTGAAATTTGTCTTGTGATTCCACCAGGGACACAGTGGAACCACAAAGGTTCAGTTGCTTTTTTCTTCCTTGTTGTGGTACTTCTGCCCCAGGGAGTTCCATATTATTGTAATAAATGTAGAATGTTTCTGCCTCCAGAAAACAGGAAGGAACCCAGTTTAAAAGCCTCTACTTTTAACGACAAGAGAGACTCAATGTTCAGTGGTCTCAGACTTCAAGAAAGAAATATACTGTATGTATGAAGACTTGCACCATTGCCTACCTGCAACTCTGATCATAATGAGAGAATCCAAAGAGACTGTGCAGTTAAAAGAGTGCTGGTACATCACATGGCACAAGAATGTATTGGTTTTACTCCACTTCTGTTGTTTTCCTTATTAGAAGGAATGTTTAGTGCCATTTAGTGCTTCTTGTAAAGCCATGCTTGTCCATCCCCTTTAATTTGCATACTTGCCAACTGCCTTGCTGATGTCAAGCTGAGCTTGCAGGCAGGGTTAGTCTAACTCACCTGTGAAAACCTGAGAAAGAAAATATTCTTTTCTTCTATTGCATTTAGTGTTCCATTACAAAAAATATTGCTTTACTTAATTAGAATTAGTAATTGTAGTAATTAGTAAAGACACGGGTCTTTAGCTCATTTGTGGGTACAATTATCTTCAATTCACAATCCTTGTTGGCTTTTAACACATGATCACAGGGAAGGACACCCTACATCCTCAGGTTGTCCTTTGACATGTCTGTATTCATCAGACAAAGGTGACTCAAATAAAAGAATCGCTAAATTTTGGCAGCTGAGAAAGTCACAGAGAGAAAAGAATTTATCACTTATCAGGAATGGCATTTCACTCTTCTGCAGAACTGGCAAAATCTTCTCGAAGAAGTGAGCTTTAGATCAAAAAAGCCTTGTTCCCTTAATCTTGTTTAGAGGAAAATAAAGAAAATTTCCAGATCCACCTTACTTCCATCACCTTCATCTTTCTTTAAGTGCTAAATGTGTTCAAAATTGGACACCATTCTCCAGCTGAACACCACACCTGCACTGAGCAGAGGAAGAAAACTTCATCTACATTTAAGACAAAGGACATTTTTTAAAAATACATTTCAGTACAATACTTGCATTTTTGCCATATAATTAATTCATATTCACTTCCAGATCTCCATGGCTTTTATGCTGTTGCAGTTATTTCCAGGTTTGTGGGGTTTGAAATGCAGATTCTCATTTCTGAGTGTAGGGTTTTTCCTTGTGAACTCACCCAGTGTTTTTTTCTTATCTCCTCCAAGACACCAAGAATAATCTAGATCCTAGCTCTGTCCTGAAAACTGCGTGCAGCTCTCTTAGCTTGATGTTTTCTGCAAATTTAATAAATTCGCTATTTACTTCATGACCCATGTTTTGCTGAAATTTACCCTGAATGAATATTCAACACTAATACCAGGTCAATGACAGATCTCTGGGACATCCTCTCTTGAAACATGCTTCAGTGTGACAGCCATCTACTAATTATTCTTTTTCGTTTTTGAAGTGGCTTAGGACTGATGTACCCAGAGTGTATTTTCCTTGCCTGCTTATGGGAATTCCATGTGTAGCAATGAAAAAAAATCTCCCTGAAGTTGTGATTTACAGACTCCTATTCCTTCTTCCCTAATCCACCAGGCCTGTTATCCTGTCACAGAAAGAAATTAGGCTAGTTTAATACAATTTGTACTTGACAAATCCCATTTGTCCTTGAAGCTTGTTTGATTATTTGTTCCTTTAGTCTCTGGCTCTTCTTTTCCCTGCTTTCTAAAGATAAGCTTTACGTTTATCATTTTCCAGGCTTATCCCGTGTAACTTATCTGGCACACATTTCATTACTTGTTTTCTTCTCCAGCATCCTCTGAAGGTGAGATTTGGTCAACTTCACCGGTCATCAAGCAGGACTCTTTTAAGCTGACACACTCCTGTGCACTTTGTAATGTGCATGATCAATGGCTCCAGAAGAGCTTTGGAGCACTCCCTCAGTGCTAACTATCCTTATTTCACAGAAGGTATCAGTGCTCACGCTTGTGGATAAACTACAGCCACAGCTGCCTTAGTCTCCACAACCACGGCACCACTTGACTGCTCTCCTTTGCTTAGCCACAGCCTGCAGTAGCCCACAGTAATTTTATTCCTCCATCTTAAAAACCACAAACTCCAAATTTCCAAGTCATCTTGGTGACTTGGAAGAGGCAGGTGACCTCTTGGATTTTGATCTAATTTAAGAAATGTCATGCCACCAGTGTAGCACAAACAAGTGTGGTTTGTAAAGGACAGATGGATTAAGTTTCACAGTCTGCTTCAATCTTCTAACAACTCACCAGACCCTGAGTCTCCCATCCTGGCTCTTCTCACCCTTTTGGTCTTTCCATTTCACCAGGCCCTATCTATGCCTTGTGAAGCACAATGTTGGAGAAATATGCAAGGTGGAAAACCCAGGAGGGTGTGGAAGATGATGGATGAGGCAGCAGTGAAAAGAGAAGAGTTGTGTGCAACATCTCTGGTGGTGCATTCCACCCACAGCCCACCCCCACCTGCCCCCACCCCGGCCTCCCTATTCAATTTCTGTTACAGCATGAAGCAAAATTTAGGAAGTTATAGTTTATTTGAAAAAATGACAGACTGTCTCCAGAACCATTGGTTTCAGTTCAAAAACAAGATGGGAGATGATGACTTTCTATGGATTATTGGTGCTTACATACCAACATGGCCCCACTAAAAGCTGCAGTACCCAATGCTGCAAACCCAGCAGCCACACTGCAAGTAGCCACACATCCATGGATGGCAGCACTGGATAGAAAAGATATGATCTTTATGGTCCCCTTTCAGGAAGACAATAAAGAGAAATTTGCTTTTACTTGGGAAGGTGTCCAATGTACCTTCAGCAGACTCCCATGGGGGTATAAACATTCATCCACCATTGCTCATGCTGTGCTTGCTGAACTTGCTGAACTTTTACAGACAGTCTCACTTCCTCAAATGTGAAATTATGTTAATATAGATGATATTGTAATTGCAGGAGATTCACCTCAAAAGATGGGGAAGCATCAGCAACAGTGCAAGCCCTGCATAAAGAAGGTGAGACCTCACTAGAAACACACGTCAAGGGCCAAGTGAAGAAGAAAAGACTCTGGGTACTTGGTGGATAGCAGGCAGTGCAGTAAGAAAATACCTTAAGAAAAACAGAACAGCTGCAGTCGTCCCAGTCTAGGAAAGAGTTACTAAAGTTAACGAGAACTTGGGAGAAAACAAGTATCTGGGTTTTCTACCACTGCTTGCACATTATACTCGCTTTTATGAGTGGGAAAACTGTGGAGGTGGAATTTGGAACATGAAGAGGCAGTCAAAACCTTAATGCAGGAATTAAAACCATCAATCACTAGGACCAGTATACCTCCATGACCCTGTCATAACAGAATGGGGATTTGCTGAACAGGGTACTTCCAGTAACCTATTTCAAAGTGTTTCACTGATGCTTCAGCAAAAAAGATAAATGGTAAATGGCAATGTAAGGCTGCTGCACTAAACATTAACACTGGCAAACAAATAATAGAGGAAGGTGAAGGTAATGCACGAGTAGAGAAATTAAGGGCAATTATTTTGGAAGCACAAAATGGAGGAAAAATTATATATGTGGAGTCCTATGCTGTGTAGATAGGCATCACACAATGGTTCAGTCAATGGAAATATCTGAACTGGGAAGTAGGCAGATCTTCAGTTTGGAGAACTCAAGACTGGCAATCACTTTTTGATATATACAGGAAACATCATTCAAAATGGGATGGGTGAAAGCTCATGCCAAGGGTAAAAAACCAGGCACAAACTGTTATGAAAAGGTGGATGATTTGACTAAAATTATGGAGATAAAAATAGGGAACTCTTTAAATCCTGAGTGGCATCAATTGGGGGAACAGTCACATCAGAAATTAGGTCACAATGGCAAATCAGCACATTATTTTGCTGCACATACCAAAGGCTGAAAAACTTGTTGAGCTACTCTTATAGAATGTCATCAATGCAGCTTAAAATACAACCAGATCACCCTGCTAAAGCATCAATCAAGCGAACACTCTATGGTCTACATGGCAAATTGATTGGATCAGGCCACTCAAATCCTCTCTAGGATACCAACCTATCCTCACAGAGTGTGGCAGTAGTCTTCCAGCTTACCTACAGTGACTAAGTGCTGAAAGGCTGATGGATGAAAGTGCAGGGGTTACGATCTTGGTTCTTGAGTCTACTTACTCCCCATAATGTGATACTGGCTCACACTTCTCATGTACAAAGGTGGAAAGATGGGCCAAACAGGATAAAATTAAGTGGCTATTACACACTCCAAATTACCCCAAATAAAATGAGATGGTAGAAAGACCTAAGGGATTATTGTAAAAGAGCTCAAAGACACACAATGTTCAGTGTGATACCTGACTTTCCAAAGTGCTTCATTAATTGAATAATCGGCAATCTGTGAGTCAAGCATTCTCTCTCTCATAGGCTGAAATTGATGCTTTACCTTCCAATGAAAGAAAATACCAGACAGCATTACAGCCAGGACAACCCAATATGGTAAAGTTTCCACAAATGGGAACTGTGCCTGTGACTCTGACTAGGCCCTATGGCTTACTTGCATGGGAAGCTACTGATAGGAGTGTTGAAAAATACAGAATCAATGCACAGTGGATTTATCCTGCATCACAAAAGGGATAACCAATTCTACTTTCCTCATCAAAACCTTCTATTTCTTTTCTTTTACAGCAGAAAAAGAATCTATATTGATAGCAATGAAAACAGCTATATAGCCCCAACACTGTCTTGGTTTTCCACTTGATTGAGAAAATATAATCCCTCCAGATCAAACATAAAAGCCTTGGGATCCTGCACTGCATTATACTGGAACATTGGGGGATCCTGTCAAAAGATAAGGCAAGCTTAAGCCTTGCTACTTTGTTTATACATTGAAATGAGGTATATCTAGAAGATAAGTGAAGATGGAAGACATTTCATGGGAAAATAATTGGAATAATAAAAATTGTAACACTAGAAGAGGAGATAAAAAATAAAAGTAGGGTACTGAGCAATCAATTATTACCCCAGAAAGTCCCATCAAGATTAATACACACTATACTGATTTTTTCAAACCAAGAAATAATGAGAAATCTTTCTATAAATTGTCAGAACTAGACCGTTGGTTCAATTTTACTTTTACACAACCCATACTCACATTTTGCCTCTGGATAAACATAATGTAGAACTATTATTTGATTTCATTATTGTTAAGCACAAAATGTGGAATTTGTGTACAAGAGGGTGTCTGTGGGTTGATGCATATGTAATTCTAAATGTAGCTATGCCTGATCTAAATATATCAGGAGTAGGACTACATAATAACATCTCCTTTTGTAGGCAGGAATGGATTCATACAGATAAAAATGATAACCAACAAATTCCATCTTTAAATGGACCTAAAGGAGACATCATTTTGACAATATTTTGGAATACACCATAAAGTCAATCATTGTGATGAGATTAAACCAGCATGAAACTATATCTGATACAACATAGACTATGGGGCCAACAAAATGGGCACAAAGCTGTTGATGTTGGTGCCTCTGTTGTTCAGAAACAACAGGGATTTATTTGTGAAAGTAATACCCTTAAGACCCAAGACATTTTTTTGACACTGAACAAATTGTTATTTTGAAATGTATTCTGATGAAACCCCAAAATTGTACTTGTATATGTCAGAATTTGATTTTGGGTATTTTGAGAACTCTTTGTGATTCTGTACTTACAGACAACACCACTGTAGAGACAAGCAATCAGTCAAATATCTGTGTCTGTAATTTTACCAAATTTAAATGCAATTTTAACCATTCAGCTCCTGTCACAACCCACCAACTGTTGAAAATTAACTGCATCTCACATCAAGATTTACCCCCACTGGCATGAATTTTACCTTGGTGAAGAAACTACTAGAAAATGATGACCTGAGTCAAAAAGCACAACATATATGTCTAAAACCATCGACATAGGAATCTAAGCACTGTTCATTACTCCACAGAAGATATGTACTCTGCCCTAGAAAGAGCAAAGAAGGATGGAGAACATCACTAGTAGGATACTTTATTTGAGTGGTTCTCATCGCCAACAGGAGCCCTAAATTGTAATTTTATTTATTTATCTCATATTATGCTTGTTATTTAACAGAGTGTGGAAAACAGCTAGATGGGTGGCACAGTTGCAAAGTCCTCCTTACATATGCAATACTACTCAATCATGTTTAATAAAACCTAAATAATTACGTAACAACCAAAAGTTTCCCTCAAATTACAACTGGAATATGGCATTAATTCCTTTATAGGCCCAGAGGCAAGAGGTGACCCCATCACCACTCTGTGGAGCAAGACGAATTGACTCTAAGTCATGGTGTGGGTTGTGGTGGTGCATTTCCCACACCCTCACGGTCCCCTTGGACCTGCTCTGTGACTTCAGCAATTGCCATTAAGCCTTGACCATACCAGCTGGGCAGTGAAGCGTCCCTTGACTGTACAAGTTGGGCAGTGAAGCATTCCTTGACCAGACCAGAATTACTTGAATTGCACAGCTGGGAGCGGCCCTGTTCATACAGAGGACATCCATTTCCTGACCAAGGTGGAGAACAAGGGACAATCATTTATGCCCTGACAGCGTTGGAACATTACTTAGCTGAATTGTAGCCAAAGTGGAATGGCACCATTGTTATCAGACTTTTGAAAAACTTCAGTAGTTACTGACTTGGGTTGTGGCCAGGATTATGGCCATATTGATAAAGTCACTCATTTTGTGACCCTATAAACAGGGGACTCAAATGAAGTCCTTTGAACTCTGACAGACTGTAGTGGACAGTACCTCTGTCTGAGGGGGATGCCTCTCAGAGCCCACAAACTCTCAAGTCTGTGATACTTGAAGGGCCATCACATAAAGCTGATGGGGCATGGGCTGATACCCTCCACTCTTCCGATGCTCAGCTCTTTGAGAAGTGCAGCGCATAAACATTCAACAGGAGTATTTCACTGAACTTAAGGGAGATTTTAAACAGGTACCTATATACCTACATATATATATATCTGCATCTGTGTATATGCATTTGTGAGTTGATCCAAATTCCTTCTAACATGCATAGTATGAATGTTGCCATCATCAATCTGTAATTAAGTAGTTGTTGTGAGTGTAGTAAATCCTGTTGTATCACTTTATAAATATTAATCAATAATTATGTGCTGCTAAGCCCTTTAGAATTGTTGGTCAGATATGGGACTTAGATTTGACTTAGCTACATCTAGGATCTTTCAGGAGTTTAGAAAGCAAAGGGATCCTCTTTGAACTTTGTGACTTAACAGAAGGGTCTCCCTTACCCTATTTGCACTCTTACCCTTTTGTATCCTCAGTCTCAGTGTAAATCATTCTAAATTGATTCTAAACTGAATTTCCTTTGTATTCTTCTTTTCTTTAGTGAGTAATAGAGTGACCCTTGCCACTGAACTCTGTTCAGCCATACTTTCGTAAATCAATATTAAAACCTGCTTTTTCTAATACCTTTGGTGATGATTTTTTTAGTGGTCCAAACTACCTGTTTTCAAGAGTAGCATATGGGGAAAATGCTCTGTCTGTGGCACACTGGGCAGAACAACATCAGCTTCCTCAGCCATGCTCCTTTAAAAAGTCCTAGCAGTGACTTCAGAATTTTTGGTGTACAAATAACCAGAGGAGGTTAGCAATAATAATATTGAGCAGAATGTTGCTGCCCAAGAAAGCACCACTTTCATTGGATTGTTCTCTCTATTAAAGGTTTCCAGGCAAACTGTGAACATGAATTAATACAGAACTGCAAAACTGATAATATGCTTTCTGTTGGAGTGGAAGAGAGCTTGTCATGCACAGGTGTACAACCTGTGTGTCCCACTGCAAGAGTCTGTTTTGCTATTCTCAACATTTTTTTACTCTCTCTCCAAATAACTTCCAACTGCTTGATCAATATTTCAAATGATGTGCACAATCGCTCCTTCACCTTTGTGTGTGTGTGGGGACCTGGATGAAAGTTTGGGGTTTTTTTAACTCTAAATCAAAGAAAATGTTCTTGATTTAGATGTCGCTTTTACTTAAGGGAGGCATGCCTTTTAAAGGGTTAGAGTGAGTTAGAAGTGAGCATTGATTATTTCCTACCTTTGTGGCAAAACTGCACCTTCTGGTTTTTTTTCTCTTCAATGGGTAGTAAGCATTCATGTTTCATATAGCTTCCCTCCCTTGCATACCACCCTCAAGGCATTTTTAATATTTTTTAGACAGGAAGGGGAAGATACCATCCCTGTTGCTTAGGAAGCTGTAGAGACCAAAAGGCAATTTATTTATTCTTTCTTGTTTTACAGTTATTGTTCTGATAATTCATCAGAGGGTGTGATTACATTAATTACATTTTACTTTAACCAAGTGCTTTATCTCAAAGAACAGCACAAGAATGCTAATCCCTAAAGTAAGGCTTGTGCATCAATGATGTAACCAAAAAATAAAACATGAGATAAACCATCAAATTTTCTCAGGCATCTTCTACCCTAAAGGTGCATTTCACGCACTCTGGTTCCAGATTCCCAAGGAGCAGTGCCAATCACAAATGGATACTGGGTATCAGTGGTCAGCCTGTCAGAACTGCTGGCTAGACTTCTTGTGCAAAGTCCCCTAGGCTCTTACTAAACATCTTTAACTGTATCCAAATTTTCTTGGAAAAACAACCAAAATGTAGATGTTTTACATGGCTTCATGTGGGCAAAAATACTTTTTTTTCACCAGGGCAACATGGAAGCCATCTACTCCAGCAACAAACAACTGCATCTGCATAAGTGGCAGCAAGCAGAAGAGGTGGTGTGGCCATAGTGACCCTCTCAGCCTTTACAGGAGCACCAGAGGGCTCATCAGTCTGTGACCAGATCTGGGCCCCAAAGCCTTGGATCCTGACAAAAATTCCAAGCATAAGGAAACCCACTGCACTTGTGTTGCTCACTTAAGACAATACATCACTACGCAAGATACAGAAAGCTGCATTAAATTTTTTAAACTCCCAACATATTTAAGATACTGTTAAGAACTTGTAACCTTAAGTTATATCATAAATAAATAAAAAAATCTAAGGCAATAGCTTAATATTTTGAAGTTATCATTAAACAGTTTACAATTTTCAAACACTGTAGTTTACTGAATAGTTTTATCTGCTTTCAAAAGTAGCCTTAAATAAAAGCTGAATAAGAACTGAAAAATCACTAATGTTTCCCTGACAAATACTTAGGACTCAAAGTCGTTTCAGTCAACATGTTATTATGTAAGAAATAAATAGACTGCATTTGCTAATACTAAGAAAACATTGTATCAGAAATACTTCCAGCAGTCAGACTACAAGGGAAACTAGGGAGAAAGAAAGATAATAGTGAAACAAGCTAAGAAAGAGGAAAGGAATGAAATACGCCCCACAAACCCCCCGTGTTTCAAGGGCTGAGGTTCTCACATTTAGAATCACTGCTTTAAACCTGTGAGGAACAAGTGAGGCATATAAGAGGGGGCTGCAGCAGTTCATTTCTGTCTGTCTAGAATATTATAATTTCATTTTTACAGAACTGTCAGGTTCCTCAGCTTCTTCTGTGTTGACCAAATATACTTCCCTTCAGCTGAATCATGCAGTACAATCCCAATATGTCTTCTTTCCAAGGCTGTTTTCTGCAGCCAGTGCTTTTATGGGACTTAGATGAGGTTTTGGTGATTCATAGTACTTAAACTTCTCAAGAGCACTTTTTCAATTGGAAAATTCACTTGAAGTAAATGCATCATCAGCATGATTGTTCATGCATGAAAGAACTACAAGCAAAACAATGAGCACCATTTTTTAAAACCTACACTTAAGCCAAGAAAAACAGTTATCATGAAAGATATTAAAAGACCTTATTTTTCAGTTTCCATGAATCTCTCATGGAAAACATGGGTTATGCTTGTCTCTGCATCTCCTATTCTGGGAATCCCAAATTGCAAATGAAAAAGAAATATAATGTGCACATTGGTTTAGAGTCATTAACATGATACATAGCAACATAAATTAGATTATCTACAACAGATTAGGGTGCTACTGATTTAGCCTTATTCTTCTACCAAACTTTTCCAGGAAAAAAAGTCTATAGGATCTAGGCATCAAATAATCTTACTATTCCCTACTTTGCTTTCAGAAGGCTAATATAAATAAAATGCAATTTAAACCTTTTTACCATTAGTGGAAGATGCTCTTGGTATCTGTCAAGCACTGTGGATTTGAAGACTATGTCAGATTCTTAAATGAAAATGGACTCCTGAATTTTTGACATTTATTCCAAGGAAAACATACTCTCTGGGGGTTATGCATGTGCATGTGCCTATGTGGCATTTTCACAGATGATTTGATAGTGGTACTTCCAAAATATTTCTACTCCTAATAGCATCAATGCAATCTTTCACTCTTCCATTCTGGAAGTGTTTATTTATTTATTCACTTAAATAGATTTATATGATACATAAAAATGTCTATTTGCAACTCTGCATGCTTTTGATATACAGGAATATATAGTCTATATATAGACTATTGACAACAAGTATAAACCCAGCAACCTCCATTAAGTCAGAAAACAGTCACTAAAAAGTAAATTAAAAACCATTGCCCGTTCCAGACAGTCATTCAGATAACCTCCACTAACCAAGACCACGAGGCCACTTGGAGAAGAAGGCTTCAAATGTTAAGAGCATTTAAAAAATGCCCAGTTCTGAGTACACCCAACCCAGTCCCAGCTTTGTGTTCCGTAACTAGTGGGGATTGGAGATGGAGCCATCAGATTGGAAGGTCAAAGGAATTGGGCAATTTCACAGGGGAATGGTACAGTCCAGATGAGAGAGCTCCTCACCAGCATGAAAAGGAGAGGATGCAAGTTCGTGTTGCCATTTGTATGTAGTTTTGGGGTAGCTGGATGCTTTTGGACATGTATGAAGACTCCTGACATGGAAAACTGAATTGTCTGGAGAGCTGCCAGCTACCTTACAGTTTGCTGATCAAGGTTCAGAGGATTAAACACCACCATCAGCAACTACCAACACCTCCTCTCAAAAAGCCCTGCTCTCCACCAAAGGCAGCAGGGCTGTGTCCTCAACTGTCTGTGATGGGCTGACAGCCACCTCAAAGCTGGAATAGCAAATCTGAACATAGAAGAGGAGCATGTGGCATGGGAGTTAGTAGGACCAGCTGTGGCCCAACACACGGAGACAAGAGCAAGCCAGTGAGCGACAGCCAGGGGAAATGAGCTAATGCCTACAGGATAGATGGAACATTTTCACTGGTTTACACCTCTAGCAACTTCGCTTGGTGAACTTGAACTGAAATATGGATATTTCTACTGAAGGTGATACAGATGTAGCCTGTGTATTCTCAGGCTCATCTATAAGCAGTCTGCTTCCATGGTTTCCTATTTGTTTCCATTGCTGGGTAGAAAAAGTAATCGGAAGAGTACGTCAAAGCTTACCTTCAAAGATGACTGTCACGGCTGCTTGGCCTTTAGTTTGTGACCTCTCTAAGCCACATACTCCATTTAGATCCTCTAAAACTGCTGTAGGAAGTAATTCCCATAAATTGTACCTAAAGGCCCCTGCGAGGATGAATTCAGTCCTTCACCTCTACATCTGCTCTAATCTTCTACTCTCCATCCCCCTGATTTAGATCAATCATCTCCCTTAGTCCACACTGCTCCTGACACTACAGGTGCTAAGAAAAATCAGAATAAGCACATGTACTTAGTGTCTTCCTCCTACTCCTAATATCTCAACGATAACATTTCTTTTCACTCCTCTTCCTATTACAGGGCTCTTTCTGTGATGCAAGGATGCTTCCCAAGTTTGGGGTTTTTTTCAAATAATAGAGATTCCTGTGACAATTCCTGTGGATGCTGTTTACCAAGATATCTTCTGTATTGTTTTCATAAAGCCTGGTTTTTGTAGGTGGGGTGGGCCACATGGGTGGCTTTCATAAGAAACTGATACAACCTTCTCCCATATCCAACAGAGTCAATGCCAGCTTGCTCCAAAATGGACCTGCAGCTGGCAATGGACCTGCAGCTGGCAAAGGCTGAGCCCATCAGTGATGGTGGTAGCACACTGGGACAGCAGCGTTAATCACAGATCCACAGAATGGTTTGGGTTGGAAGGAGCCTTAAGGATCCTCTCGTTCCAAGCCCTGCCCTGGCTGGGCTGCCATTCATTAGACCAGGTTGCTCCTGGCAATAATCCAACCTGGACCTGAACACTTTCAGACATGGGCCATCCACAACTTCTCTGGACAACCTGTTTCAATGCTTCACTATTCTCTTTTTCTTCCTAACATCTAAACTAAACCAGCCTTCTATCAGTTTAAAATCATTGCCCCTTGTCCTGTCACTATCTGCCCATGTAAAAAGTCCCGTCCTTTGTATAAAGCCTCTTGAGGTACTGGACAGTGTCTGTGAAGCCTTCTTTTTTTCCAGGCTGAACAATCACAGTACTCCCAAGCTTGTCCAGGTCAAGAAGGCAGGGGGTGAAGGAAGCCCCTGGGCAACCACAGCCAGAGAAAGGAGTGAAAATGTGTGAGAGCAATAACTCTGCAGACACCAAGGTCAGTGCAGAAGAAGGGGGAGAAGGAGCTCCAGGCACCAGAGAGAGATTCCCCTGCAGCCTGTGGTGCAGATCATGGTGAGGTACTGTGTCCCTGCAGCCCATGGACATCCACAGTGGAGCAGAAATCCACCTAGAGACTGTGGAGGAACCCACATTGGAGCAGGTGGATGCCTGAAGGAGGCCGTGACCCTATGGGAAGCCTGCACTGGAGCAAGCTTCTGGCAGGACTTGTGATCCTGCTTCTTTCTCTGTAATGTATCAGAATCCTTCTTACTGTCTTTATAACTAAAATATTTCTCTTAGCCTCAATTACCTCTCCCTCTGATTACAGAAATCCTCACATCTTTCATTTATTCTCCTTGCTGTTCTTCAGTCAGCTGAAATTGCCTGTTACTGTGACCACTGCACTGACTCTTTCAAACATATTGAGAAACATGGCTTTGAATTGAGAGATATCAAGGGATACATGAACTGAGGAAAATACGCCAAGGCAGAATATAGTGCTGTTGAAGGAAGTAAAATTAAAACCTATGGCAAATCCAAAGTGGATCATGAGCTGTTACAATGGGTAACTCATTGCAATCACTTTTCAGCTGGTTTTATCAGTAACCACACATTTGTCATTCTGATGTGTAAAGAGAGATGTCCTATTCTCTGATGAAATCTTAAAAATTATATACTGGTTTGACAGAGAATCCTGTCTCCTAAATAACTAAAATACTTTAGAGTTGGCCTAGAAATTTCATTTAAGGATTAGTGAACCCTGTTTTGCCTATCATGAGTAATTTACCTCAATTTTGTCCACTCAGAATGAAAGCAAAAAGTTCCACTTTGGTCACTTAAGAGAATCTATTCAGTGAGTAATCTTGACACGAGCAGTGATTTAGTACTGAGCATTTTAAATCCAAATTAAGCCTCACTCTTCTCATTATCATTTTTAGCTTATATCTCCAGCTCAGGAAAACTTTCATGAATATGCCGCTAATATTTGTAATTGCATTAGTATTCTAATATTCCAATTGAAATAATTTCAGATGGAATACATTGAACCACTTTGCAATATTTTGTAAGCTTTACTTCATGAAGGAGGAAGCTTCATTTATTAAGGACCCTGTGGCATCTGTAACAATACTATTATGTTTCAAAAGAATGCTTCTTCATGTTTGGCTCATATTTATGTTCTTCTCCTAAGCTTTATTTTTTAATGATGGTAGCTAGCAAGTATGTGCAAAGCAGGGTTAGTGACAAGATTATGCTGCATGGTTTGCATTAAATATTTTGCTAAAGAATCTCTGTGGTTCCTTCCTGCATTCAGAGCACTTTACAGTACTTTCTGTAACAGCAGTGAGGAATTGGCCCACTTTTGTGGGGTTTTGGCTCTATGAAAAATCAGCTGCTTTATCATCTTATCAGCAGAGATTGGGGCTATATGTCACATAGTGAAAATTAGGAGGTGTGAGCAGTTTGAAAATTTAAAATTATGGTATTATCTGCTTCGCCCAAAGTATTCTGTACTCAGAGTAAATTAAGCAGCTATTTCTAAACTGAATGTTTCAGGTAACAAGCAAAAACGTAACAATCATATCTATGAGAGCAACTGGAACAATTCACAAATATTGAAGAAAAATGAATGTGATGTTTTCATAATCTAACATTTTATAAAATTATAATAAATCTAGTAATTTTTCTGTATGAAAATTCAAATTCTTCCACTAAAATCCCCTTTAAAATTATGTCTTTATTATGAGTACTATTGTACTATTAATCATGTTTTTGAGTAGAGTCAAGAAACGTCAGTGAACAATCAAAAAAGCTGAATGAGAAGAAAATACATTCTTTTCCAAAGATACCTAAATAAGCATAATGGAAACTTCATTTTGCGCTTTGCACTGATTATTTTGTAGCCACAGTCATTATTTTCAAGTCATTAGCTTCATTAAACTAACTTTGCTTATGATTAGCCCTGTAAGTACAGTAATATCATATATATAAAGTTCTGGAACTTTTTTCTGAAGCATGAAACATGTATTTTAAAAAAATAAATTTAATTCATTGAATGGTAGTTTTTCAAGGAGCTAACTTTTAAATGGTTTCAGTCAGTGGTAAGAGATGGAAAGACTGTCCCCTTGTGGATAGGAATATGAGGAAAAATGATACTGTAACTCACTGAGAGCAGCAGTAACCCCGGGTATTTGGAGTCTCATTAGGAATTTGGCTAGAATCCTGCCTTGCACATGGCTCATAAATCAACACTCGAATGTACAAAATGCTATAGAGAGCCTTTTTATTGAAATTGGTTGGCCTGCCAGACAGCAGAGGGTAAAGACTGAGCTAATGTAGCATCCTTGTTAACACCATCAGTCCAGGCTCACATGTAAATCTAAGTGCTGCAGGCAGCTGCAGCATTGCCTGCCTTTGAAGAAAGCTATTTTGAGAAGGACAACCTCAGAGCAGGCAATCGAGAAGGCTCCACAGCAAAGACAAAGCCTTAAGGAGCATCTGTAAAGCAGTGTGCTGCCCACATGCATGCACTTGTCTGTGCCTGCTGATGTTACATTATCTGTGTTGGGGTTCCCCTATCCACATCACCACCTCTGACCCATGAGAAATAGCAGAAGATGCCAGCACCTGATCTTCCCTCAGATTCGGGATAAACAACGGTAACTTCAAATTTCCGCATGGGAAAGCAGAACTTCACGGGGCTGCTGAGATAGCAGGGGATCTTTCTCACAAGAAGTGTTCTGGTTTATGAAATCCACTCCTTCCCTACTGCAGGCAGTTACAGCCTGCCAACACGTTCTTCTTGTTTTGCCTTTATGAAGAATTTTCTTTCAGTTACCTCAACTGCAAGAATTTTCTGAAATATCATCAGAACACTCACAAGTTTTGGTTTAGCCATATTCATGGTCAGTGTGTATGTATCTCCTCACTATATTCTTTATTTTATACAGCTTTTTTTGCCTCCTTTTAGTTGAATCCCTGGCAAACAGTAGCCATATTCCCCCCTAGCCTTTATTTTGTTGAATCAAGCAAGCCACATGCCTGCTGCTTTATTGTACAAGTCAGGCTCCCAAAACACCTTCATAATGTGAGATGTCACCTGAAAGTGTCCTGTGGGCTCAACTTTTTCCAACAGTTGCTCAAAAATGTATTAAGAGTCCTCAATACACAACCTTACTCTGTCCCTAATGGAAACACTTTAACTGATGCCTTTTTTTCTAGCATTGGGGTTTTTGCGCGTTTCAGAGATCATTCCTAAAAAGCCCACCAAACTCAGCAGTTGATTTCATCTGTTGTTTCCTACTCCTTATTTCTCAGCCTGTCACAAAAATTCTCATTTTTCCAGCAATGAAGGAAATGTTACTGAGAAAAAGGTTGATGACATCCTTTGGAGATTTTCTACCACAAAGTCCTAAAGCTAACCACGACCAATACTGGCAAACTGAGGTGCAGGTTGGTGTGAGGGGTGAGGGAGACATAAACCTGAAATAATACTTGGCCTTTGATAAGGGGACATTTGTGGAGTCAGCATCCCTGGAGGTACTTAAGAGGCGTCTGTATCTGGTCCTGGTGATAGAGTTTAGTGGTTTGGGGGTTAGAGTGGCAGTGCTGGGTTGATGATAGGGCTGGATGACCCCAAAGGGCTCTTCCGACCTTGATGGTCCTGATTTTGTCATTCTGAATCATGCTAGGTGGAGCTCACTGAATCTTATATTGTCCTCCACAGAAAGCCAATGTGTCACATCTACAGCTCTGATACATAAAGTCATCAAGTTGTTGCTTGAAGGGTTGAAGGTGAAATCCCATGGGAAGTCATTGCAGGCCTAGATAGACACAAATATTTGCAAACATACGTTAGCACTTTTCATTCAAATATATCCTGTTTCTAAATTTATGACACTGGATGAGTTCCCTGCCCATGCTGGCAAATAGCCATGGCCTTATAATCTGGACAATGTGGGATTCTGGCAAAAAAAACATCCAGACACACATGCAGCAAACCTACACTGCTGATATGGGGTTTTTTGGTTTGGGTTTTGTGTATGTGTGTGTGTTACAGGTCACTTTGACTGTCAGATAAATTAAAAGTGAAAAAGAGAAAATTCTTAAAACCTGTTTCCCCTGCCTCTGACCTAATTCTAGGAAGCAATGTGAAACCAGACTGTTTATTTCTGTACTTCACGGGGGAAGCGTCATGGGGGTTGTGCAAGTTCCCCGCTTCCTCCCTGGTGATGAAACTTCTTTAAAAAACAACAAAAAAAAGGGAGTATCTTTGCATCATTTCATAACGCGGGCGCGGGGCAGGGGCTGGCGCTGAGGCGGCTCCGGGCCCGCTCCCGCCCCGCCCCGGCGCGGCCCGGCCCGGCCGGCACTCGGCGCCCGCCATGGCGAGGCTGGGCCCGGCCGCGGAGTCGCGGCCGCTGCTGGTGAAAATCGTGATGGCCGGAGAGTCCTGCGTGGGGAAGACCTCCATCGTGCGCAGGTACACGGAGCCCGGCTCGCCTCCCGCCGGCTCTCCCGCCACTTCGTACATGGCCACGATCGGTGAGTGCCCGCCTGCTCCGTGCGCCTCCGCCCGCCTCGCTGCCGCCCCTCGCCCTCCCCTCCCGGTGCCCGCGGCTGGCACTCGGCAGGACCGGCGCTGTCAGGAGGTGTCAAACCTCCGTGCGCTGAGTTGTGCAGGTCTGCAGCCGCCTCCAGCGGCTTAAACCTTTGCCGGGGTGTCAGGACGTCTGTCACGCTGGCTCCAGAGCCACTGCCAAGAGCTGGCTTATTACACTGTCCTTGCTGCTCGTCTGGGCGTTGGGAACCTGCTCCTGGGGTAAACTTTTGAAGACTTGTTCCTTCTTACTGCCCACTGAGGCCCTGCTGCTGTACATCGGTGCAGGTGCAGAGAAAACCGTACAGAGCCCCAGATCAGCTAGGCTGGAAATGGCCTCTGAGATCATCGGGTCCAACCTGTGACCAAACACTGCCATGTCAAACAGACCGTTCACTGAAAAGTTGGAAATAACAACCAGAGTTAAACATCTCCCTGGGCAGCCGGGGTGACTCCACCACCTCCCTGGCCAGCCCATGCCAATGTCTAATCATGCTTTCTGTGAAGAAATTCTTTGTAATGTTCAACCTAAACCTTCCCTGGCACAGCTTGAGACTAGTTTCTCCTGTCCTTTCACTTGTAGCCTGAGAGAAGAGGCCGATCCCCACCTGGCAACAGCCTCCTTTCACGTACCAACCTCAGAGAGCTGTCAGATGTCAGTAAAAAGCCCAAAGTTAATCAATATTTCAGGCTAGAAAGGGCCTTAACTTTGTGTTTATAATTTTAATAGCTTAAGGATGTCTTCTACTGTAGTTAGCAGTGTGCATGATGATTAAAGCAGAGCTGTTGCAATGATGGAAATCATGAACCCTGCCAGACCATGTCAGTTCTGTGCTGGCATGCTGCAGCTGGTGGGTGATGGGGAGCTCCCCACTGCCCTGTCCATGTGCTGAAATCCTTGTCTCCAGCATGAAGATGTGTTATATGAGCACAGTGGTTTGATTTGCTGTGGACATTTTCCCAAATCCTCATTGGGAAATTTTGATTTTTAAGAGTTTGTGTGTAAAAATATTTTTTTCTTTTATTAGATTTGATTTGATTTTGAAGAAAAAAACTAAATTATGCCAGGAAATTGTGTATTACTGCATTTGGAATATGCATAGTTCATTTACGCATCTTTCAATCTGGAAGGAGTTGTCATAGTGGAATTAAATACCAGACAGTAGCTGCGGCAGTAGTTGGTTCAGGGAATACTTAATGTACACAAGATGACTTGACAGCCCACATAAGAATGGCTGAACTTTAACCACTTTTTATTTTCTTACCCTTTCTTACAAAGCAGTTTCTGATACCAGCACAGACAAAGAGGGAAGAGTGCAACAGTAAGGTCAGGAAATTGATCCTAATAATAGGCAACTTGTTGCCAGGCTTAGCAAGAAACCCCAAAGAATGGCTGTAAAAATAAATAACAGCTTTGTTGATGTGGTTTACATGGAGATTCCTGACCATGAGATGACTATTTTGAGATGTAATTTCTTTTACACCTGATTCAGTCCACTGCAGATTCAAAAAACTTTTATATGCTATTAAGTATGTGTTTCCCAAGTTGTGACTTGAACTATTTCAAGGAATAGTGAAGATAATAGTTTTTATGGCAGTTTATGGACTAAGATTAATCTCTTTGGTTTCATTAGTGACACCTATTATCGAGATATTTAAAAACTTTTTTTTTAAAAACACTTATCTGGAATGTTAATGAATAATCCAAACATGGTATTTGCTACCTGAATATGTTTTTAAAGTTATTTCTGAAATAATGTGTTCCATTTAATTCCATTTTACCATGTGTTTTAGTGCTGGGACTTTGAAAACAAGTGGGATTGTGAGTGGTGTCTTCCAAAAGAGTAATGTTGGAAGTGGAAGGTTCCTTCTTCCTGGAGACAGCTGCAATGGAGAGGATGCCCTAGAGATTGTGGCTCCTAGTGATGTAAAGGAAGAAGACACATAGTGTTTTCTCAGTTTGTGATGTCTCCTTCCTCACTGTTGATAACCATTGGAATAAATAACTGGTTTTATTTGGATGCCTGCTTCATCAGGTGCCTCAGTCAAATGATTCCTTTCTGTTGTACAGCCTATTAAATGCTCAGCTGCTCTCAGGTGATTTTTCAGTTCACCTGTCCAATTGAAACAGTGATTTGAGTAGAGGGAAGATTATCCTGACTGTGCAGTCTTGCAACTTCCTGAGTTCCCTGACAAGATCGTGTGCCATCCCCTTCCTTGGTGGCAGAGGGTTATAGGCACAGAAGTTAAAAGGTTGTTGAAAGTCTCATTTTTATGTCATCATGAATCACAGATTTGTGTTACTAGGAGAGATCTTAGTGTTATTGCAAGGGAGAAAAAATCAGACAAGCATTTTGTAGTAGGCTACAGTAGTTTCTAAAATTATGTATTCTATGAGAAAATGCAAAAAATACATCCACTGTAAACTTTCATTGAAAGCTTTTAATGCAGCACTTAAATACTCAAGGCTGGGTGCCCTTCCTCCTCTTCAATGACATAGTTTGGAAAAATTATCAGCAGTTACAGTTTTCTAATTAAACTTACATGCATCATAAGGTGGATGCATTGTATTATGAATAGATTGTAAAGAATAAATGGTTTTGTTTAAACAATAGTATTGCTTATAAATTCATAGAGGTTTGTGAACAGCAGGACCTCCTTGTATACCAGTGAACAGAACTGTGATCTCACAGGCTGTGAGGTTATTTTGCTGTGTTATGGTTGCTGTATTCAGCACCTGTGTTTTCTGTGAGAAACATTTCTGCAGAGCTGTGAGTCCTCCCAAATCTGTTTTAGTTGAAAGTGGTAAAACTTCAACATTTGGATTAAAAAGTCTATGTGGATTCCCAGATATTTACTTTAGAAGGGAATAAAGTAATCAACAAAAATGAACCATATTGAAGGTAAATGTGCTTTGTGTTAAGAACGCCAGTAGCAATCCACATACTAATTTTTTTAACAAAACTGGATATTTTTGTCACTCTTTGTTTTACTAACAAACCATCTTATCCCATGAGTTTCGTTTTTCAGCAAACCAGGAATTATCAGTACTTGTGACTGCTCAGACATGTCTCTGCTTCAGGCATTGCTTGACGTGTTCAGAAAAGAATCTGATGCAAGTAATGCACCAGCAACTAGGAGGGGTTAAATATGGGTTAGGAGTAACAGGAGTAACAACCCACCACATCTCACTGAGCCCTTGCCCAGTTTGGGCCCAGGAGCTGCTGGGAGCTGCTTCCCTGTTCCTGGAGTTGGAGATGCTGTATGACAGGCAGTGGGCTGGGTAGAACCTGCACAGGGGCATTCACTACCCTCTGTCCATGTTTTCACTCTTGTGTCCTGCTAAGCTACTCAAACTTGCATTTTCTTTGGACAGACATACGTTATTGAGCATTTTCTGTTGGGAGCCCACCAACTCTTTTTGGGTGCAAAGTGTTCTGTGATTTTCCAGGCCAGCTGCAAAAGACCTTTTTGAAGAGGACTTCTGCAGTTGGCCAGAGGGAGGGAAGAGAGGGGCATTTCACAGCTGAATTACCCTGTGGCTCACTATTTTTATGCTTTCTGGATTTAATTGTCTTTAAGGTGCTTCAGTCCTAGTATGGGCATTATTTACTCTTTGGAATGTAAAGAAAATAAATTTTCATGGCTATAAAAGTTGGAAATAACAACCAGAATCAGAGCTTGCACGCAGCATCATTCCTTCTTGGCTTTATTTGACAGCTTAAAAGAAGCAAGTACATGCTGTTGCATTCCAATAACATTTATCTCAAGAGCTGTAATCAATGCTTGCTTTGTTATGTTGATCAGGTTATATACCAGGTAGGCCTTAAAAGCATCTGAAATCCGTGAGCTGTCTTTGGCATTGTGTATCTCATTTTTCTTTTCTCTCTTTCCAATTTGCTAAGTTTGCTGGAAATTTCATATAAAGACATGAACAATTCATGCATGCAGAACATATTGACTTCTGTTTTTCACTAACATTCATTGACCTTTTAGGTCAATAAATTTTGAAGTTGACTTAAGAAGTCAATATGCCTGATTTTAATTTAGATTAAGTTTTAGTCTGATTCAGCACTCTGCTTCCCTTTTTACAATTTTTTTAAAAAAGCTTATAGCAATTTATTATTAAAATGTATGTCAAATAAGAACTTTTCCCTATAGTTGTGGTAATCCCTGTCTGGAATATAATTTTTTGCTGTGTTCCCAATGCACCATTTGTAAGTGACATTCCAGCCTCCCAGTGTATACTCTGTCCCTCTCAACTGCTTCAACATCAATTGTAGAAAATAATACAGATAATTAAACAAAACCATGTGAATTTCAGGAGCAAATGTTTTCCATCACGTTGGAATTTCACCTTACATGAGCAAATTTTACTTAAATCACATTTCCTTCTGACAATATTAGTTCCATCAAGGAAGCTTTGTGTAATACTAATTACCAATAGCAATTATATTATTTCGTCTTTCCTTTTCATTGAAGCTTCAATGAAAATTCATCAAGTGGAGGACATGATTATCATAATAATTTTTAAAATCCACCTCAAGTCCCTTACCACATACTCACAAAAAAATGGTAATGGCATTGAAAGTGCATGTGAGTGCATGCATGTGAGAGTGTACTTGTCAAAATTTTGTGCACAATACATCTGTCAGTAAAAAGGAAGGGAGTATTTCCTCTCCATTCTTGGTTTGCTGCCATGGGCTCTTTTCTTTGATAAAGTAATTTGGCTTGCACATTCTTACAGAAGTCAGTTCAGTGGTATCAACTTACAGTTTTTGTGATTTTTCAATCTGTTTGGTTCCTTCAAATGACATTACTACTGGTGTAAAGACAATGTCATTTTAAGTAGCTGTAGTTTGATCTTATGGAATTTTGCCCATACAGTATGGTCAGCTGTCACAATGTTACCTTAACTTCATTTACTATAATTGACAAAAAGAGCCCAATTGTTTTTCAGTGGGGGACAAAAGCAGTCATGGAAATTATCAAATGGTATTTCAAACAATGAAGTAATAGGAGAAACAATGCTTTACTCTGCAAAAATATATCACTCTAAGATAGCAGTGATAGCTGGCAGATTCTAATTTTAGAACTGGAACTTCAACAGCTCATAAATCTAGGTATCATCTAACACATCTGGAGTACTAATTTGACAATTCAATAAAGGAAAACACTATCAATCATAAGGAAAATATCTTTGAGGAAGGATCTGTAGTGTACGTAGAGACAACATTGTGCATTGATTTTAAGTGTCAATGCTTGCTTTTAGCATTGGCTTTCTGGATCTGATTTAGCCTGTAGAGCCATTCCTCTTCATTTTGAATTAAATCCCATGTATGTTTGGCTTTGCATTTAATGTGTACAGGCCAGTCCTATTTCTGCTCATGTACACCTGGATATTTTTTTAGGGATTTGGAAGTAAGGACAGAAAAATTGTGTTGCACATGTGACAGCTGCTTTGTAAGCATTTTTACCTTCCCACTCATAGCTGCCATGCTCTTGAAAATCACCAGTGTATTTGCACAATGTGCTGCTGTGCATAGGCCATGAAACTGCTGTCATGTCCCTTGCCAATCCATGGTAATACTTAATTGTAGTTTCAGAGTATCTTCACCTTTGCTTTGACCTGCCCTTTCTTTGCTTGGTATTGGCATTGCTTTCTATTGTATTTGTGCAATGTATTGGCACTCAGTAGTGAATAATTTCCTTTTAAAGCTTCCATTTTGAGTGTATGTGGTTGGCTAGTTATTCTTTCTATGGTATTGTTCCTTTTCACTTTCTGTTTAAAACTGCATGATAACTAGAGCTAAAAAACAATCTTCAAAGAGAATCCATGTTATTATGAGAAATGTTACAGATTTTCCTTTTTTCTTCTAGGCATTGATTTTAAAGTAAAGCCAGTAATGTTTAATGATACAAGAGTGAAACTTCAAATATGGTAAGTTTTAATTAGTATCACAAAAGAAAGGAACTAAATTGCATTATGACGTGAAAAATCTCATCTACTTTGAATTGTGTGACTTCATAATGTGCAGGTGCTCCTACTGGAAAATTTTAAAAATTGAATTTAGCCTGGGAGAGTATTATTTTTTTGCAACAACCAATGTACATTAAAAAGAGGGCTGTCACCGGGTTGCATTAGCAATAAAACTTGCAGCATGCAAACAAGTGCAGGTCTGTGATCCCTTTGAAGTGTATTTAATTGTGTAGGAGCATTGAGGAAAGTGGCAAAGCAAGATGATGTTACATTTCATTGCCCATCAAATATATGTTCAAAAGGGTCAACAAGAAAAATTACTTTTGATAAGAGGAATCTTTGGGAACGTGCACTCTTTATGGTTTTCAAATTTTTCTAAAGGTTATGTAGAGCTTCTGACACCTGGCTCTCCAGGCATCTAGTACTGAAGATTATCTCTATATACCAGTATTTAACTTGTCAAGGAGTAAATCTGTGTACGAATTATCTGACCAGTATTTGATCTGCACTTATTTCATCTCAGGCTTTAATGCAAAAATAATAGAGGCTTGTTTATAGTTTTCTTAAGGCATAATTCATAGAATCATAGAATATGCTGAGTTGGAAGGGAACCATCAGGATCATTAAGTCTGACTTCTGGCCTTGCACAGGGCACCAAGAATCACACCGTGTGCCTGAGAACATTGTTCAAATGCTTCTTGAACTTACGTCATGGTTAATAGGTGACAAAGGTTTTTCTCCGGGTGAAGAACCTTTTCCTGATAGCCAGCCTGCCTGCCCCTGACTCAGCTTCAGGCCATGTCCTCAAGTCCTGTCACTGGTCATGAGAGTGAAGAGATTGGCACATGCCCCTCTGCTTCCCCTTGTGAGGAAATTGGACTGCAATGAGGTCTCCCTTCAGTCTCCTCCAGGCTGAACAAACCAAGTGACCTCCAACACTCCCTGTATGGCTTCCCCTGTTATCATGGCTCTCCTTTGGATTCTCTCTAAGGGTTTAATGCCTTTTTTATATTGTGGTATCCAAAACTGCCCCCAGCACTTGAGGTGAGGCTGCCCCAGTGCACAGAGCAGGACAATCCGCTCCCGTGCCTGGCTGGTGCTGTTGTGCCTGATGCACTGCAGGACATGCTTGGCCCTCCTGGCTGCCAGGGCACTGCTGGCTCATGTTCAAATTGCCAGTGACCAGGACCCCCAGGTCCCTTTCTGCAGCCCTGCCTTCCAGCAAGTCATTCCCCAGTCTGCACACAGAACCAGGATTGCCCCATCCCAGGTGCAGAATCCGGCACTTGCCCTTGTTAAACTTTGTGCAGTTGGTGATTGCTCAGTCCTCTCATTTGTCCAGGTCTCTCTGCAGGGTGTCTCTGCTCTGGAGGGAGTCAACAGCTTCTCCCAATTTAGTATCTTTGGCAAACTTGATGTCCCTTTGAATCCTGCATCCCAGTGGTTAATGAAGATGTTGAAGAGAAGTGGGCTGAGGATGGAGCCCTGCAAAACCCCACCGGTGACCAGAGCCCAGCCTGATCACCCCATTCACTGTAACCTTTGTCCCCAACGTGGCTATCCAGCTCTGTGCTGGACATTTGGTCTGGAGGGTACTGTGACAGACAGTACCAAAAGTTTTGCTGAAGTTCAATGAGATCGTATCTGTTGGCTTTCCTAGATCAGCTAGGTGGATTACCATTTTAAAGAAGGAAGTCAGGTTCAACAAGCAGGACTTTGGCATGCTGTGCTGTCTGTGGCCAATGACTGTGTTGTCGTGCAGGTTTATCTCCCAGAATAATATTTTTCATTATTTTACTGGGCACTGAAGTGAGACTGACAGGCCTGTAGTTTCCAGGGTCTTGCCCTTCTTGAAAACTGTGACAGCTTTACCCAGCTTCCAGTCAGCTGGGACCTCTCCAGACTCCCAAGACTGCTTAAAAACCAAGGGAGGCTTTGTGATGACATCAGCCAGCTTTTTGAGAATTCTCAGATGAATTCCATCAGGCCTCATGGGTTTGCAGGGATTCAGCTGGAGAAGCAGATCCCACACAATTTCAGGATCAACTGGGTGTTGATCATTCACACAGTCATGGTCCTCCAGCTCAGGGTGCTGATACCCCCTTGGTCTGTCAGATCTGTGTTAAAGACAAAGAAGACATTAAACACCTCTGCTTGTCCATGTCCCTCTAGGTGAGGTGATCAGTCTCATCCTGTAAAGAGCTCATGTTATTTCTACACTGCCTTTTGCCATTCATATATTTGAAAATAATTTTTGTCTCCCATGTTTCTGCCAGCTTCAACTCCACACAGAGTTTCTCCCTACATGGCAGACAGAATCTCTGTATTCTTTCCATGTCACCTGACTTTGCTTCCACTGGCCATGCACCTTCCTTGGTAATTTTATTTCCCATCAGGTTTCACTCATGCCAGTGATGTCATGTCCCTGGGACTGGGACAAAGCTTGGAGCTTGTCTCATTTGTTCCTCTTGCTTGGTGTAGTAGTGTAGAAACATTTCAGGGCTGGTGCTTTGTAGACAACATCTCCTGAAGCAGATTGAGGGATCCCATTTGTCTTTGTTTCCTCAAGTTTTGGCATTTGGCATCATCATGTAAGAATGAGAATATCCTTATATTTTATGGCTTTTTCCCAAAACCTGTCTTCCATCTAAACCAGGTTGTTGTTTGTATCACAGTTGAGAAAGGGGTTGTCAAAATATAGGGATGTCATCTGACATCTTATCTTTTTATCACCTGAATTATTTATATAAAGAAGGAATGGTGGACTTGACATTACTCTCAGGTTTCAGCCACTGGCTTGGCTTCCGTAGTAGGGCTGTATCATACAGAATGAATTTCCAGTGTATTTCTTTTAATTGCTATATCTGGCACCCAGATTTTCTGTCATCTGTGTTTTTTCTTTTTCCTTTCGTGTTAGAGTACATTATTTAAAATTTGAACAATACTCCTTAAAGTAAAGTAATCTTTCTTGGGGGTTCTGCAGTCTGATAATCTCTTTTTTGTTTGTTTGTATGTGTGTGATTTGTCACAATTTCCTTCAGGGATACTGCTGGCCAGGAACGGTTCCACACACTTAGTACCAGCTATTTCCGTGGCGCACAAGGCTTTGTTCTCGTATACGACATCACGAATCTGAAGAGTTTTCAAAGTATAACAATCTGGATAAATGACATATATGAGGTAAATATATCTGTCAGCAATTGATCACTAAATGAAGGTAATTAATGTGTCATTTTAAATGATTGCATGAGAGGTATTCTTGTTCCTGTATGTTTCTAATCAGAATTTCTTGCATCTAACTCAGCACACAGTATGATAGTAGAATTACTGTCATCTGAAACTGGAACATGGTTTATATTTAGGCAAGCCCATGTTGATGGAGGAATGTTTTCTGAAGTACTTCTAAAACATAGCTTCCAGTCCCTCTTTGTGCATGCTGTATTGTGGTGCTCTTGTCACTGGTGTGGCTATGCATAGATATCTGCATGAACTCATCCTGGGATTTTAATTAGATTCCATATCAAAATTCTGTATCACAGCCAGTGATTTCCCTTTCCTAATTTCATTACTTCAGTGTAGTTACCTCATCCCAAGATCAAAGGAATTAAATATCCTCTTTGTCCTTGCTGCATATTCCTGGAGAGGATGGTTTCAAGAGGGAGGAAGTGGAGTGGGAGGCTGTTTGGTTAGCTCAGCTGCTTGTGGTGCTGCAGTCAGAAATACGTGCTTTCATGTGACATGGGAAGTGATTCAACAGCACATGGCTGCCAGACAGGGTATGTGTTCCACTGGAGCTTGTCTGAGCCCTCTGTGCCTCGCTCTGACTTCCTAATGTAGTAGAAAACTAACACAGCAAAAGAAGCTGAGTGGTTTTTCTGCTCTATTAGTGAGTTTGAAAGGCTCATAGAAAGGTCTGACACTTTCTGGAGCTTCAGGAAGGTAAACCGGTAAGAGTGGGAAGACCCGAAGATGAGTGTCTGGAAACAGTGTGAAGGGACAGAGGCATGGGCAAGCCCTTAGACAGGAGATCATTCAGCTGACTCTAACCCTGTATTCCAAGTCTTTTTTGGTAGGTCTCTCTGAATGTGTTCTCTATTAGGTAGAGGCAAGGCAGTTTTAGACTAGAATAGTTCAGCTGTAAGGGACCTTCAATGATCATCTAGTCCAGGTGCCCAACCACTTAAGCACTGACCAAAAGTTAAATTATATTATAAAGAGCATTTTCCAGATGCCTCTTAATATGGCTTGGGGAATTGACCATCTCTCTAGGAAGCCTGTTCCAGTGTTTGACCACTGGCTTAGTAAAGAAATGCTTCCCAATGTCCAGTCTGAATATCCCTGGCACAACCTGGAGCCATTCCCATGTGTCCTGTCTCTTGATACCTGGGGAAAAAGATCAGTATCATTCTCTCTACTTACCCTCCTGAGGAGGCTGTAGGGAGCAGTGGTATTGCCCCTCAGCAGTAGCACTGCAGTTTGTAGTTAGTATGCTTGTGGAAGGTGGTGTAAGAATATAAGCAAGGTAGTGCTCTCCATTGATCAAAATCAAGTAAAGTTTAAGGCAAGTTTTTTAATACTCTTGTGATTTGGTGGGGATGGATGGGAAAGGGGGCTTTTCATCTTGGGAAAGGGAGCTTGAAATAAAACCATCAAATGCATTATTTTCTCTCTTCACAGCCTCAGTATACAGCTGAATTAATGAATTACACATGATCATATATCCAATAGTATATATATGGGATATCTTATACCCTTAGGAAAACATTACATGCACATTATCTCATTTTTAAAAACATTACTCTGGTAACCTAGTAAATCATTGTTCTTGACCTTAGAGGCATCTTAAAAGTCTTAATGGTAACAAAGCCTAACTTCAGTCTTGTGTTACAAAGGAGATTCGATGACACAATATTCGTATTGGCTTGTCTGCACAAACTTTAACACATCTGTTTTTTACTTTTTTTAAAAAAGCATGTGCCTTTCTTCTGTTGGCCAAACAAAAGTCACAGCCAGATATGCCACTGGTTGTACAGTTTCATGGCTAACATAGATTTAGCTCAGCAAACAGCATGATAGGAATTTTACTGTTACCTGAAACTGAAAATGTAGATTACCTGCATATATCCTTTTCTGTCTGTCTAGCTATCATCCATCTATCCATCTGTCTGTCTATCTATCTATCTATCTATCTATCTATCTATCTATCTATCTATCTATCTATCTATCTATCTTTCAACATAAAATGTTGTTCTGGCTTCACACTGGCTCCAGTGGGGTCATATTGTCCCATCATCTTCAGTTGGATCAACAGGGTGATGGATTCAGTGGCCTACAGTGCACAGCCATAACCAGCAAGAAGGTATCAAGGCTGTATGGCCAGGGTGGAGGGAAGGATGAGAGTAGCTCCTGTGGCCACCATGCAGGTTTAGATCTGATTGAGTCAGTCAGGAAATGACACTTGCACAGGCCTGCTCTCTGTGACATTTTAAAAGCTTTCGTGTAAGTGTACTCAAGGTATTGAAACTTAGACTGTTTAATCTTAAAGTACCTTCAGATTTTAAGAATCTGAAGGTACTTACAGAAGTACCTTCAGATTCTTAAAATCTGAAGGTACTTCTGTAAGTTTAAAGTTTAAAAAATGGAAAAATACTCAGTCTAAAACAATTTCTAGGAATGTAAATTGCATGATTGATTGTACCAATCTCAAAACCAGCAATTAGTGTTGTAATAGAGCTAGATAGTAATAAAAAATTTAATTTAGTCCTAGTGGGATATCAATTTCTGAAGTGTCTTGGTGAAAATATATGGGGCTATTCATTGCAAAAGAAATGTTTTTAAGCAATAACTGTTAAAAGACAGGTCATTTCATGAAAATTAATTACTTCCTGGAGGTTGGTGACATTCCTTGCACTTGCTTTGGTCTGTGAATGTAAACCAGTATTTAATTCCCTACAAATGCCCAAAATTAAAATGACTGTTGCTACAGCACCATTTAAATTATGCAAGTGTAGAAAAAATAAATAAGTTTTTAAAAGGAAAACAGAGAGAATCCAGACTTCACTAAATACCAGACTAATAGGTGTAAAGCTTGCGCCTGAACCAGTCAAACAGGAATTTTGGACGCTATTCAGTTATTACATTATGCTCTCATTTTTTGGTTCTTTGCACATAAAGATTTTAAAACAGAAAGTTTTTTAAAAATCTGTTCAGTGTGCTAAGCCATTTTTGCAACAGTTGAAAACAACAATCCAAGCAATTTAGTATTCTTAAAAACTCCCATTGATTTTATAAAAACTGGCCAGTCAATGCAATTACAATCAGATTACCAGTAATGTTCTCATTATATTTCAGTTAGTTTAAGTGTGGAATACAGCAGCTTCACTATTAAAAATGAATTATTGTCCAAGGAAGTACAAGACACAAATATGCTTCCATGTCTGTATTGCTGTAAAATTTGAATTCAGAACTAGAGGGAACTAAGTAACATAACTGTACTTTTTAAAAGCTTGCTAGAAAAATATACTCATACACAGATTAATATTTTAGGATGTTACTAGCAAGTCCAATATAGGAATATTGGATTTGTAATGCATTCATTAGGAGCATGGTAATTGCAGGAAGATAACTTTGGAACCTGAAACCATTCTTATTTGTAGAATTGCAGGTTATGTCCAAATTGTGAAAGTGTTCATCCTGCTGACCTGGCTTTTAGCTACTGTATGCACCTGCTCTGAAAGGCTGATGCTGCTTGGCCTTTGAAAATTAAATAAGCAGCTGTGTACCAAATCATTTTGCAGAAAACAGTTTTTTCCAGGATATTTTGAACAAGATTCCAGCTAACATTGGCAAAAGGTTCCTCACAACAGAGTGGCTCAAATGTTCAAATAGGTGCCCAGAGAGGATCACTTAAAGGAGGCACTTAAAACCCCATTCAACAAGGCCTTGAGCAACCTGACAACCTAACCTGATTTTGAAGTTGGCCCATCTTTGAGTGGAAGACTAGACCAGCTAACTTCAAGAAGCTAGCTAGAAGTTAGCTTCTAGAAGCTAGCTAGAAGTTGGCAAGTTTTCCTTGCCAGCTAAATCACTTCATTAGCTTCTGGGTCTCCAAAAATGGTTGACAGAGATGGTAGGTCATACTTTACTTCTAAATACCTTGAATTGGTTTTAATTGTGCTAGTCTCCTGATGTGGCCGTCAAGGTGGCAATACCAGCTCCTAATAATTATCTCTGTGTTGGAAATTGTTTGCTATCACAGAATTTTCTGCATGGAGAAGATAATTTTCTTTTCTTGAGCAAATCTTGGTGACAGTACTTTAGTGTTTTTTTAATACATTAACTTTCTATTTGTCCTACCTGAAGGAGTGATCCCTCAACCAGGATATGAACTGTATGAATTATTGAGTTGCTCTCATTTCCGCACAGTGGCCTTTTTTGGTTTGGTTCCTCTGGTGCATTTGGGAGACTAGACTGTATTTCAGCATCATACTTAAATAAAAGCAGCACAGCAAACTGCTTTACAAGTGCAAATTAGTTTGACTAGAAACTCTTCTCAGTTTTTCTTCCTCTGGTGGGAAAGCTTGATGTCAAAAGAATGAACTGTCCCAGTTCATAGATAGGTTTGTTGTTATGGCTCTGATTAGAACTTAAAATTCTTGCTCTTGTCATTTTATTAAATTGGTATGTCTGTAGTCCTGGGTTTGGGATAAATCGGTTTATATCTAATACATTCTAAATTTACTAGTAGACAAGTAAATTTGATCAGTCATTTATTTCCACCGAAGTCCTGGAAACCAGGAGGTCATAAGGTAGCACTTAGGAAAATATGTGGGAAGAGACATGTTTGGCAATCCTAATATGAACTCTGCTCATGTGATGCTTTCATGAGGACATGAGGACAATCTATTTCTAACAAATTGTTCTTCATACTGCAAAGGGTAGGTTTCTAGTGTCATTGTCTAATGAATAAGAAGATGAAGTTTCCCAGTTTTATGGCCTGCTCCAGCTCTGCCTTCATCTTGATATTTGACCATGTACATCGTCTTCAAATGTGAAAAGCTACATTTCTTCTTCAAATACAGACTATTTAAGAATTTCCATAGTTTATTTGTCAGGTATGGGTTCTCAGTTTCACTGTTTGGACCTACAAAAAACTTCTGTTGCCTTTTCAAACTGTAATTAATGGGCATCACTGTCAAGCAGCCCTTCACAGCTACACCCTGGAGATGTGATGAAGGGACACTGTGGTGTTCTGCAAGATGCATTCCTGGATAGAGGGATATCTATCCACTTTATGTGAGGACTCTGGGGGAGCTCGTAATCATCATGGGGAGTTTGCTGCAGGGGAGGTTGGGATCATTCTTGGTAGGTCTGTGTTCACCATTTAAGAAGTGAAGGGATAGTTTCTTCCAGTAGTCTCTAAGTACAGATATGGTGTAGTTTTCTCATAGAAAAGGTACCTGCTACTTTTCATACGCACATAAATTCACAGCACTTCTGGAAAGTAAAATCTGTAGGAAGAAAAGACCTGACATTTGAAAAAAACCCCACCCAAATCCCCAGATAAATTATATACAAAAGGAATGAGCAAGATATTTTCGCTTTTGCATTTTTGATTTCTGTGAATAGCCTCATAGTGAGGTTGTGTGTTTCCCTGGCTGGGTGGACATTAAGCAGTGGGGTGAAGGGCGTGGGTGGGTGGCCCCTGTCAGCAGTGTGCTACAGAGGCTGTGGGACTGTGATGTGAGTGTCCAGTGTTCCGAGTCCAGGATGTGGCACTGCTCAGTTTGAGGCTCTGCTGCTGCTCCCTCCCGTGGCCACTGCTCAGAGCAGCCTGGCTCCTGCTGCTGCCACATCCAGCTGGCTGGGAACCCAGTGGGTAAAAAACCCTTCTGCCAAAACACGGTGGCTCCAAGCTGTGAGAAACACTTGAGAAGGCTTGGTCACTCTCAGTAAATCTCTTGGCTCCATTTTTTTCAGAAAAATACAATGATGATGTTTTCCCTCTCAAAATATAGTACTGTAGGTATTCTCCAGGTTCAGATTATATTTGTTTTAACCTTCAGTAAAATGTGAACTTTGAAATGTTAAAATGCAAAGAAAAGCTGAGGGAGTGAACCAAAAATTGGCATTTTTTTTGAGATACTGGAGTAAAATTTTATCTGGAAAAAAATTATTTCTGTCTTGATGAAATTGATGATTTTTAATAGTACTTTTCCATAATATGGGGGGGAAATGTTTCCTGAGTCTATGAGCTTATTCAGTGCTGACTTGCATAATAGGATTTTAACTGTAAAATAGTCTTCATCTTTTTAGCTATAGATTTTGCATTCGGAAAGCTTATTCCTGAGCTATAAATAATAGAGCATGAAAATATACAGCAAGCTTTTGGAAGCACTGAATAGCCATATTTTTGGACAGTTGAAATCAGTGTATCCGTGCAGTTTTTATGCCAGCTGAGCACATGGTAAAACTTCTGCCTAGACATATTGATTTAATTTTTTAAGACGTCCTACATAATCAGTTTTCAGAATTTAAAATGGACATAATTTTGACTAACAGTCTTCAGTTTTCTAAATGCATGAAACTGCAAGATACCATCTTTAAAAAAGGAGAACCATACATGCTTTGGTGGAGGATCCAGACAAAGTGAAAATACATTAATACATTGTATTGATGTAGAAACAGCAGTTATTTGCAGAAATAAATACTTTGTGATTGGTAGTAGTAATAAATACTTCCTGAAAGGCCTGGTACCTCAAACCTCATTTAAATGTTGTTATTGTTTGAAGCTGTTTAGAAAGAACATTCCTACTGCAAAAATTTGTGCTGTTAATACAGAAATTAAGCTACAGAATTAATTTAGTTGGTTTGTGCATGCAGTATAAAAATACTTCCCTCTAGACATTAACTTCGCAGTGAAGTCAAATGTCACTTGTAAAACCTTCATCAACCTTCAGTATACTTCCAAATTAAAGGTTGATTACATAATGAGATTTAATTTTCTATTTAGCCTATTTTGGGACTGATATATGTGGTTTTATGTAGGAGAGCCACTGATTTTAATGAGTGAAGCTTCAATGCATTCTGAAACAGCCAATGTTTTGGTCTATTAATCCAGGTTAGAATACTTCATTATTTTAGGCCTCTACTTTGTACTCTTATGAAGTTTACTTCATTTTAGTAAATTGTGGGTATGAAATAAGTCTAGATGATTCTAAGAGGAGAATGGAATAAGAAAAAAGAAACAGTGTCCCTTAATATTAAATTTTGCCTACTGATGAAGTCTTCAAATTGTTGTAAAAGTAGAAACAGACTAAAAATAGTGTTCTCTCATCCTTTAATGAATAGAGGTTTTTCTGTGTATGGTTGTAGGGGATTTTGTCTTATAGCAAATTTACAAAAGTTAAGCATTTGACAGAGATCAGAGATTTCATCAAAGTCCCTGTAGAGAGATCTGCAGCCTGAGACCAGGCCTTTTGAGTCATCAGGGAAGCTGTGGGAGCATGTACTTCCAGAATAAAAGCCATGGCATCAACTACAGTAGCTTCAATTGTTTTTAGATTGAGACCCTCAGTGTCCTCCATTTAAGTACCAAAAGCAGTTTTAAATGTTATGATTTTCACAATGAATGTCAGTTTTCAAATTCCACATGGTGCTGCAGAATTATTCCCTTTTCTTGTCATTATTCCAGTCACGTATAGTTACAATGACTTATCTTAAAATAACACTGATGTGAAAAACCCAGTGCATTTCACAGTCATCATGCATGCAAGTGGATTAGAGGAACAGAGAAGGAGACAAGGTCAATAAGGTAGATTTTTCTTCCTTTTGAAATCAATGAGGTTTTAAAATTTTACTTCATTAAAATCTATTGCCTTCTTCCTAGTGTCTTGGAATAATCAGACTTTTATGTTGAGTTTGAACACTTTGAAAGTAATTTTACTGTCTGTGTGCAAAAGTGAAGCACAGAGAGGTGCTCTTTCAGGTGCAGCAAATTCCTTCCCTTTTACTTGTGAGTGCTGGATGTAGAGCAGAGTCATATGCTAATCCATGAATCTATTACTTTTAGTAGGGCAGTGTCTGTGAATTCGGGGCATTTCCAGTCACTTTAAAGCCTCAAGCTGGAGCATTCATCAGAAGATGGTGCCTATGCACCATATACTTTATATCTCATGAAAGAGGTTGGAAATTATACGTGGCACTTCCAAGTAGCTTTTTCCTGCTCTTTGCATTCTTGCTGTTTTCCTCCAAATCCCAGTAAGTGGTGGAAGATGTTTGCACATACGAAGGTCATGAGAGAATTTAGCCTTTGCTTTCAAGGAAATGGAGTGCTGAAGGTTAGTGTGAACTTCAGGTGAAGGGCTTTTTTTGTTTGCTTTTTTCTTACTTGACATTTATTAATGCTGGTTCTCTTTTAGAAAGCAGGTGATGAAGTGGACGTAATACTGTTGGGCAACAAGTGTGATAAGGAGTCAGAACGGGTAGTTCCAAAACAGAAAGGAGAAAAGGTATCTTTAGTACTTTCTTTGGGTCCTCCTGAGTTTCTTAGTATGTGACTGAGCTATTAAACTGAAAATGATAAAAAGCTCCTGAATTCCAAAAGTTCTATTAGGACTTGGCTCTAGAAGAACAGTTGTGAAGTTCTAGAGAGCTAGAAATACATTAAGATTCCCTGATCTCTTCAGAATACCAATTTTTCTTTTAAAGGTTAAAATGGACTTAAAAGTTTTAGATGTTACAACAGAAATCTTATATAGACTGCATTTTCAGAGTACTGTGGTAATGTAGAATATTAGAATTAAATACATTCTGCATACTTTTTCTGATACCGCCCATCAGTGAAAGAACTATTTTGGCAGCCTGTGCAAAGTGATCTGCATTGTCTCTTAAAAAGCCTTGAATAAGACTGGACAAATACTGAACATCCAGCTCCCCAAAATTGTGTATGTGACATATAATTGACTCTATTGCAGTAGAGTTTCTAGCTGCTGATCATGGGTGGGGGTAAAACTTACTAAGTGGGGAGTGCTGTTCTAAGGCGAACAGCAAAGGTCTCTCACTGAGAGCCAGTGGCCATGCTATGACAGAAGCAACTGGAATAATGATTAAATATTGCAGAACAGTGTGTCCTATATACCAGTAAATTTTGCTGCTGCAAAGTGTATGCATCTGTTCTCTGGAACTTGGATTTAGCCCTCCTGTTATGCTTTCAGGCATAGTGAGTGAAGCATGATGTCTCATGTTTAAAGAAAAACACACTCATAGTTTCTTGCCAATTATATAATCCCAGATTAGGAAACTTTAAAAAAATAACATCAACTTTTGGACAGCATTGCACTCCTGAGAGTTCACAGTTCACATGCAAGATGCTTTCAGTGTTAATGTACCATATCTGTGTACAAGGAATAATGATTTTTCCTTATAATAATAATGATAATATTTTTGCTGAAAAATACACATTGTAGTCTCACACAAAGGATGCGCTGTCAGAAACCGAGAGAGTCACTGGATGCATGTGCACCAGAGGGCAGTAGTAGGGTTTTGCTTAGGGTATTAACCATGACATTTTCTGACTTCTGGGTCCTTAACCATGCAACCAAAATTCCTCTTGATGTAGTATTTTTTTTTTCAGAAAGAAATCATTACCTCCTCCCCAGTGAGTCTGCTTTCTAGATTTCGCCTGTGTTTTGAGTCAAGGCAACTCTTCTATTATAATGCTTCTTCTTTTAATATGATTTAAAAGTGCTAAAGGATCTGACTGAATGTGCTGGAGAAAGATTTGTTAGCAGAGAGAGAGACAGTAATTGTCCTTCCACTCTAAAGAAGAAAATATCCTAATTAAGAGGGGAAACAGTTTGATTCTAAATTTGACAAATAATAGTTTGTAGTTACATATTTCATATTATCCTGATAGAAGGAGCTTTAAGTGTTGTTCTGTTCAGTCTCTTGCACAGAAGAACTCTAGGTTCCCTGGGAATCTCATAATCTATATTGGCATTTCTGTAAAAATCTGTTACAACTGAGTGGCTGTCATGTACAATTTCATTTCAGTTTAATGCTGAGAAATTTTTCTGTTGTTTCTTTTTGCACAAAATCATGTAATAATTCATTTTGTACAAACTTATGTAATTGTGATCACTCAGAAATTGAGATATTTAATTTTAACACTATGAAGTATATTTTTCTTGTATTAATTGCCTCTTACTCACATACATAAAAGTTCTAACTCAACCTTCTTGGGTTTCTCTGCTCATCCCCCAATATGATTATCAATTTCCTTTAAAGATAAAAATGCTGAAGGTTATATGACTTGGTAGAATGTGGCTGGTTTTCTCCTATCCAATCTCTCTAACAGAAAAAGCCAAGTAAAATCCTCTTTCTTTGTTTTGCTTTTGCTGTCTTCATAGCTGAAGCTGATTTATACTTTAAAAGCTGATTTTTCACACATAATAGAACTTTGCACGTTTTTGGAATATTTCAGACATATCTCTCTGATTCAACACTAAGAAATCACACCAGCACTTTGCTAGGAAGTAGTATTAGCATTACTTATTTTATTGTTGTTGGTAAGATACAAGCTTATTTCAGGACAAGTTCTCCAAACGGTTATCAAGGATATTATAAAATCAGTAGCATAATTCCCACAGGTTTGTAAATGTATTTAGGTATTTTACTTATGAATCTATTCAAGATGCTCCCAAAGGCGAAAAAAAGTAGTTATTTGAATACACTTTTCTATGGTCTTTCAGACAGGGAGGAGCCAAATACATGTTCATATTTTCAACTGCTTTACCACTGGACCAGTGAGGGGTTTTGCACTGAGCTGCACTTTTGGAGGACTTGCTTGCCACAGAGTTGAGCAGTATGCAGGGTGAAGTTAAAAAATACAGACATTAATCTTCTGTGACCAATATTGTGCACATACAGAGAAAATGGGGGTGCATTGATAGGTGTGGTGAGGAATGTAGTAACATGATACAGAGAAGGCTCAAATACTCAAGGTTTTTTGATTTGATTTGATTTTTCTTTTATTTGGTCTTCACAAATAGAGCTTGCTCCCAGGCCTGTGCAGGTCCCTGATGGTTTGGGAAGGAGCAGGTCAGCCCGCAGTGTGAAAGCTTTGGATTAGAAATTGCTTAGGAAAGTTGGATGTGCCAACAGACATGAGGAAGTTCTCCCAGTTGTGCTGAAAGAGCTCATCATTGTGATTTGAGCCACTGCCAGTCAACTTTGAAAACGTGGTGGTTAGAAGAGATCCCTTTTGATGCCATGATGTGTCTTTTAAAAAAGGCAAGGAAGAAGGTTCTGGGAACTATAGGCAGTCAGCTTTGCCTCAGTCACATTGTTTGGCATCTTCATGGGTGATTTGGCTGATGATAGAAGGAGATTTGCATGTGACATGAGGTTAAGGGGTGCAACTGGCACACCACACAAGAGAACACCAATTCTGTGGGACCTTGATAAACCTGGGAGCTGGGCCAGGGGAAACATCATGAAGTTCATGAAGTGTAAAGATCTGCATATGTGATGGAATAACCCAAGGCATGAGTCACTGCCCTACCACAAAAAACTGATGAGTTCCAATGAGCACCAGCTTGAATATAAGTCAGCAATGTTCCCTCATGGCTTTAAAGGTGTTGGACTACATTAGAGGGATAATGGATGGTGGATCTGGGGAAATTATTACCCTCCCTTACTTAGTGCTGACAAGGCCACATGGAATATTGTGTCCCCCTTTGGCTCTCCTGTTTCAAGAAGGGTGTTGAGAAACGGCAGCTGGTCCAGCAGACAGCTATAAAGGTGATTGGTGTCTAGTACTGGTATTCCATGAGGAGAGGGAGCTGAGTAAAGAGCAGGCTAAGGAGCAGTTACTGGTCTGCTGCAGCTGAAGTGGCACTAAAGGAATGACAGAAATGGACTCTTCTCAATGGAGACAGACAATAAACAGATGGGGAGCAGACACAAGTCCTGGCTTGGGAGGTTCAGGTTGGAGTTGAGGAGAACCAGTTGCACTAGAATGTTGATGTAGCCATGAAAGAGGGTCCCATACAGGCTACAGAATCTCCCATCGTTGGTGGATTTGAACATTTCTGTAGGAAAAGCCATGCCTGACCCAGTATTGTGTGGGCAGTAGCCTCATTTCAAGTGGGGTTGTCTTTCATAATTATTTCTGCAATTCCACGATTTAAAGGGTTGGTTTGTGTTCATCAAAGTTTGTAAATAGGTAACTTCTAGGAACCTGTTACATGACGCAAGAAAGAAAAGGGCATTTAATAGTAGTTTCTGTGTACTTTATAATCAGCAAGCCAGTAGTTCTCTCTACTTTATTAGCCCAGTATTCTTTTATTGCTTGTCTTTTTCTTTATGAACCCTTATGCATCATTGTTTTCTACTGGCAATAGCTGAATGATCTTAACTTTCGGTAACAAGTTGCTGCAGTAGCGAAAACAGTTCACAGCAGTCCACTGAGTTTCAGAATCCCTTATGAAGTTATGAAGTGGTCTCTGTCTAATGAATCAGTTAGATTTCATCTTTATTTTCAGAACTACAACTTCTTGAAGCATTTTGGAAAGGAAACCATTTTGCTTACTTTGGTTTTTTTTACCTCTAGTGTAATCTTTATTATATTTTGACTAAAACTATGAAGTCTGATTATTGTATATATATTGTGTTGAAGGTTTTTTATTCATGCCAATATAACTCAAAGCTATCTGCAATGGAAATACACTGGAAATAAGACAACAGGAGTAAATTAAAGAAAACCAACCAATGTAAAGTCTGTGCTGCCCATCTAAGTATTTTCTCTCTTTTCCTTTTACCATAATATCATTTTACATGCATATGTTTTCTTTGCTTGTCTGTTATCTCTGTGCTTCTCTCTGTCTAGCATAAAGGAACATCTCTTTTTTGTATTTCATCCTGCCACTTTTTTTCAACAGTTCTTGTCATATTTTTATCTGCAGGCACTCCATTAGTTTCCTCTAAATAATTGCTTAGGAGACAGTTCATTTTGCAAATAAATCAAAACACTGAGAACAGACCCACTGGATTTTATTTTTGTTATTTGCAAGTAAAGATTGGTTAAAAAAGCTGTTTTGAAAACACAAAAAATTAAGAAGAATGTTTTAAAAGGTACCTGAAATTTATAAACTGAGGATGAATATAGAGTACTTTACTGAGCAGTCATGTACTCAATTAGGGTTTTTATGGAGCAGTCAGGACACCTTCATATTGCTTGCTGCTAGTATTAGGAACTAGTTTTTTTCCTGAAGAATGTTCATCCCATTTCCTACATTTGTTTTTCAGCTTGCTTGGGAATACGGAATGCCATTCTTTGAGACCAGTGCCAAAGAAAACGTGAACATTGAGCATGCATTCTCAGTCTTGACTAAGGAAATCCTGGAAAAGGTAGGCTTCTTTTCCAAGGAGAAAGAAGATGGGAGATTTTTCTTGTCAGATTGGGTAAATAAGGTTGTAACTACAGAATAGTTTGAGCAAAGCACAGCTGATGCTGTTTTTGCATTCTGGAGTTAGTATTTTGGGGGAATCCTGTAGCTGCAGGCATACAGAGGAGGAACATGGGGGAGAAGAATCGTGGGAGAAGAGAAAAATAGAAGAGGTGAGTTGCTACAATACAGTTCAGAGAGAAAGTGAAAATTCAGGAAGTCTGCATTTGTGGCTTTATTTCCCATACTTTCCTTTAAGGGAGAGGTTAACAGCTCCCAAATAATTCCACTTCTGTGCCAGGAAGATTCCTTTTTCCTCTGGGTTTCTGCAGAGTGTGCACACAGTGAAAATGCTACATGATGATGGAATCAGTGGAGCTTTATGTTCAGCAATCAAATGTTTTATCCAAGGTTCATAGCTGTTTGTTTGGTTGATTTACACTAGTGCTTTTGAGTTATCAGGGCCTAAAGATTTGAGTTAATTAGTGGTAGAATCAATATTGTATCTGTCAGAATCAGCATCTCTCTAACTTGAGTGTGTTGGTTTAAAGGTCCTTACTCCTCAAAGTTGCAGTTCTTTTGTAGGACTGAATTACTGTTAATTAGCTCTGAAAATATTTTGCATTGCAATTTATTTTTAGGCAGCAGAGTATTATTTTAGACTTTAATAGATGTTCTTCATGCAATGTATTATCACTGCCATTCATCACCAATATTAATTGTACAAAACTAACCTTCCACTCCAAATACTCTTCAAATCATAATAAAGATAAATGAGCAAAATTACTGACACAGTCACAAGTAGCAGTGTTTTGATTAAGTAGCCATAGGGGGTGGTCAGGGGATGGTGCTGTTAAATCAGGGTCTTGCCATACTACACAGTAACACAAGTTGTAGTTGGTTATTTTGGGGAAGGAAAAAAAAAGGCAAAAAAATATTTTGGTTACTTTGACATAAAAGTGAAGCTCAGCAACTGAACAGTTAAATATTGTTTAGAACAGGAGGAAAATGGCAGGCCCTTAAGTTACTGAGCTTGTTGGAAAAAAGTCTCAAGTAAAATAACTCTGATTTTGTTGTAAATGAAAAAGACATTGTCTACTGTAAATAGAGAATATATTGTTAGTATGAAACATGAAAACTACAAAACAATAGTTCTGATCATAACTACTGCAAAGACAAATATGTGTGAAGTGAGCATTTCTGCAGAGTGTGTTTGGATGATATCTAAGAGAATTCTCTGCACATGCAGAAATGATGTTTGGGTATTTTTCACATTAACATTGGTTACACTTACTTTATGGTAAGCGAAACTTCAGTATTCCTGTCCACCTTCATGAAAATTCATGGGGTTTGTAGTTTGGACATGGCAAAAAACTTCAGGCCACGTTGAACATGTTACACTACTGCTTGGTTTTAATTAGAACTGCTTTAAACAGTTATATGCTCTGCATGTATGTGTGTTTGGAAAATGTGCCCATGAGAATTTGTCATATTTGTCTGTAGTAACATTTCACCTTAGCTAAAAATATTTGGAATCCTGATGAGGCATCATGTACCATTTCTTTGGTGTATAATTTGCCATTTTTAGTAAAATGCATTTGTTGATTTAAACAAAAGGCCCTTTAGCCCAATTGGTTTTACCACTGGCCTGATAAGAAAGAGTTTGCTGGGGAAAAAAAAAATCCACTATACAGTTTCATCATGGTTTTCAGGTTCGACAAAATAATTTGCCTGTTCACAAAACTGTGAAATCTGAATGTACTACTTGAATTTTAACTTCCTCTAACTGATGAAATTTTGGAGAATGGAAAATGCAGTAGCAAGTGTGACTAGTAGCTGTGAAAAATGACATGATAGATGCCAGTCTGAGATAATTTCAGTCATACATCCACTTGGTAGTGGTGAAATACGTATTTTCTGATTGTAAAAAGGAGATACAGCTTTGCACAGTGTTTCGGCCCAAGGCACCTGTGGCTGGGGATATCAGACCTCCCTGCCCTCTGCAATAGATCATCTGTTCCAGACTGATGAGATGCTTCAGTGGGAGCACATCATTGCTTTCCCAGTCCCACAGAAGAAAGGAACTCCCTAGGACAGTCTATTATGGCCACGCTGTTGGGAAGTGCGTGAAGCCCACTCAGAGATAAGATAAATAAGCAGGGTCGGCTGGCAGGCAGTAGACCATTCTGAGATGCATTGCAGTAGACTGTATTAATCTGAGGAAATCTAGGACTTTTTATGTACATTCTTGCTTGCCATCTACTGTGGACATGTCCTTAGTAACTTCATTTACACAAAGCACTCCTGTAGATGGGGAAGATTGATATCCAGAGTTATAGAGCTCATACAGAAGTACTGAACTTCTTGACTCTTTCAAAGTTTAGAACAGGTTGTGGTTCAGTGGTGGGTTGGGGGAAAAAACCATATTAAAAAGTTTCATATTAAAGACATTTAAACAACACAAAACAAAAAATCACAAGTGTTTCAGTGTATTGTCACTATTTTGTAGTGCATTTTCCCATCTCTTTTTGCAGTTTCTCTTGTAGTAGGCTTAAGGGAGAGAGAAGACTTCTGCATCCCAGTGATCTGGATAACTAAAGTGCTGCTTGACCTTCAGATACTTTTCATCTCAACTGTTCTATGCTGGGTCTTGGTCCTGCAGCTCTAATTTACATGGGCAATCTCATGAAAATCATCACATGGGTTTTTTTTTGGTTTTTTTTTGCTTACATTGGTAACAACTAAGGAGTCATGCCATATTTCTGAGAACTGACAATATTCAAACCAATCAGTTAATAATAAGTGAATGCAGAGGAGTTTTAACTTCCTCTGACTGATGAGTTTTTGGAGAAGGTCAATAATAACCAATTTGATTACATTGAAAGGCTGCACTAGAAATGAATGTTAATGACATAGATTATTCCAGGAGTTTGCTTAGACATGTTGACAAATAACAGTATTTTATTTATTCACAAGTCTCATGAATCTCAGATATGCCAAAACCTGTTCATTAATAGATGACAGCTGTTCTTTAACAATGCTTCATGCTTCTGGTTGCCAGTGAACTATTTGAACTTGTGAGTCAGTCCTCTAAAAACAACCAAAACCAAAAAAATACCACCCAGAATGCAGTTAACATTTGCTCTTTTGTGTTCTTTGGTTTCATGCCTGTCAAGCAGTAGTGTTCTCAAGGTTTTCAAAAAAATATTACAAGCCTTTGTATGTGTCCTTTTGGGTATGATTGTTGGTATTTTCCTAAATTAGGATCGGGAGAGAACTCTGTTTAAAAAAAAAAAAAAAAAAGAAAAATGAAGTTATCACCTTTTTCAATTACAATAAAACTAACCAAAAACTTATATTCTGCCTACCTCCCAAGAGTAAAATAAGACTATTTTAATCATATTAAATAAACATATATCTCCTGAGTAGAGAGCAGTGAAAATCCATTTAAGACCTTGCCCTGTGCTGTTGAGAGTAACATTTAATGTTTAACAGCTGGATGTCATTTGAGATGAACATTCAGAAGTAGCAGGCCTCAATTTTGCCCTTCCTTCATTTCTTTACACTTCTTTCCTATGGCAACAAGATTGTTGTGATTATACTGTGTTTTCTATTCCTTTGCTCTTAAAGTACCTTTGGAACTTTTTAGCTGATTTTAAACAAATTTGACAGATCTAACTAAAAGATAATTAAGTTCCTGAGTAGTTCCTTTTGAAAATAAGGTGAGAGGCAGAGTACTCTGCAGAAGGAAAGTCTCCAGCATTAGTTCATAGAATATTAGAGACCACTACACAGAGAGACTGAAAAATGCTCCAACCAGCTACTCCAGCTGGAACTTGCATCACAGATATCAAATTTAATTCACTTCAAGACCTAAATCCATAGGAAATCGGATTTCATTATTGCTGAAGTTCATGGAATTGTTAGTTTGTCTAAAAGATCCCTATGTCTCCTGCAGTGCATACTCAGTGTTTCTTTATTACCCTTAGTCATGCATGGAGCCCCAGGCTTTATTTGCCCTTTATTTATCTTGTACTGACCACAGAATAATAATTCCTTCGAGAGGTTTTTCATAATGCTTCTACTGCTGTACTTTAGATCCATTTTAGATTTTTATCTCCTTTACTTTCTTAGTAACATTAGGTATATTCAGCATTGCACATGTGGGAACAGAGGTACAGAGATTAAAGCAAAGAGGATAAATGGTACCAACCCACTTAGTGCTGGTGCAATTGTAAGGCAAAATTTAACTACGCTATCTTATTTAATTTTTTTTAAGTCTGTTCTGGACATCGAATGAGCCAGATATTTTTCTGGAAACAATAGCATATAATTAGGTCATGTAAATCAAAACTTAATCACATCATCTGTGTATAGGGGATGAGACTCATCTTAGCATGCAATCTTAGCCAGCTAGAATTTGCATGACTGGTCTGGTTGTCTGGAAAGAGATGAGTCTTTAGGATGAAATTGTGTTTTGGAGGTGCCTTTCCCCCTCCATTGATTATGGAGGCCTCCATATCTCAGCCTGTATGATTTCATGTGATTCAAATTAAACAAATTAAATTCCAGGAGAAAAAAAAAGAAAGTTACAGACTTGGTTTACTTCTGGCATTTGCTTCTGCGGGATATTGACTTTGAAGATATATTGCTTTCTTAAACAGTGTTTTTATGATGCAACTATATTAAATATCACCTAGATGATCTGTAGAGTTGAGGAACCTCACAGGAGATCCACACCTGCTTTCTCAAGTTTGTGAATAACTAATTGCAGGACAACATTGTTACAGCCTACATGGTAGTAACAGGAGAGGGAGATAGAGCCCCAGGTTTGCCAGTGGGTTAGATGTTTCAGCCGTGGTGGAATAGCAGGCTTTGGGAGCAAGACCTTCATCAACATTCCTTGAGGAATGTAGTCAGCAGTTAGATCCTGCTGTGCCAGATCTCATATCCTCCTGTCCTGCTCCTCTACCTGTTCCCACAGTGATTGATTGCCTTCCCTGCTAATACATCCCTAGCCCTTGCTTAATACTGCTTGTACCATATCCAGCCCATTGTGGTTGTGAGACTACTCTCTTGTATTTTGAACAGGTAATTTGAATTCCCAAATATAGGGGAAATACATAAAAAGTGTTGGGACTATTAATAACTGAGTTCAATAATGGCAGGTCAGGCACTGAAGTCACGTGGAACTTCATTTCATGAAGTTCTCTGCCAGTATTTGTCAGCTATCACTGTTAAATATAAACAAAATTATTGCAGTAATTAAGTAGGATCATTTTTTAATAAGAGTAAAAATCCTCAAATTTAAAGAAGTTATAAATAATAGTAACCTCAGTTCCAGTCTCTTCTGTTTGTTTCTCCAAAGATTCTAATTTTTCAGCAAGCACTCTAGGTCTGACTTTGACTGGGAACATGATATGGATAAAGTAAAATCCTGTCACTCTTTCAAACCTACAGTGAGCCCCACCTTCAAAATAATTTATCCAGTATCAAAATACCAAAAATTGGTGCTAGAGAAGGTGGATCCACCATTAACCTGAGGAGGTTTTCAGCAAAGAATGTGCAGCTGAGCTTAATGAAGATTTATATATTTACTCCATTAGAAACCTTTCAGAGAGGTTGTTGGGGTTTTTGCATTACATTTTCCTTTGTATTCTACCCTAGCTTTCTTGCCTTGATTAAAAAAAAAAAAAAAAAGGTAACTGAGCCATCTCATCACAATTCCTGTGTCTAGGTATCTGTTGCATGCCAGTGATACAAATTCTGCTTAGAAGTGGGCAGGAGAGACAGCCAGAAGGGGAGTTTTAAGCAGGAAGTTTAAAACTGGCTTGCAGAGATGCCTGCCAGTTAGGTGAGACATGTCTGCTGTGCTATTTAACAGGAAAAACTAGTATTTAATAGCAGGAAATTTCAACATCTTACTGAAATCACTGCAGGGTACAGAGGCATCTGTGTCCGTGGCGGTATTTTCAAAACCTCACTTTGCCCAAGATATTGAAATGGAAACTCCAGCTTCTTGGTACCATTTTGGATCTTCTCACCTTTTCAGTTTTTGGCTGTTTGTTGGCTGACTTGTGGGGCAGTGAGTTCCAAGCAGCTGAGCTGAAATGTGAGCTGGAAGGGTTGGTGTTCATGGAGCCCTGGAGGAGGAATGCTGCCCGCCTTGTTCTCACAGGTGGGAGATTTGCATACCTCCCTGCTGTAATTTCGGCAGAGGGGGTGCCCCACCTCTCCCAAGGCTTGGCTGAGGCTGAGCACTACGTGGGATTGCCCAAATCTGATTGTTGCTTTATGCAGGACTTGTAGTATCTCTTTAGATTATGAATGTGCACTTTTTAAATATGTGTGCAGCACATTCGCTTAAATGGATCCCAGACCCTTATTTGCTTCACAAAGGCCCTATATGGAACAGGCTTACAAACTGAAGTGATTGATAGTCCTCAACTTTGAAATTAATTTTAAAATGACTGTTCTTTATTTGTGGAATGGTGGTTCTTGTCTGTCTGTCCTGGCTAGTTTGTAGATGAACTAACAAATAATGATTTTAGAGATTATAAGAACTGTTGCATTATCAAATATGTTTCATCGTTCTTAATCACTTAACAGTACTGAGGATCCTTCCCAAGCATATATGAAGAGCTTACTTACCATCTAAAAGTACTGTTGAGTAGTAAAATGGTAAGGATGCAAATAAGTAGCCTAAATGTTTAAGGAAATGTAAATTTCTCCCCTTTGGCTGGATATTTGGTCTTGAATTATAATCTGCAACATCTTCAAATTACCTGTTTCCTCTAAGTAAGTGAAACTTGAATTCTGAAACACACATAGAAAGTCACAGGGTAATTCAAACAGGGATTTTTCTAGAGCTCTTTTACTACCTAAACTGATTGTTTTCTCCAGAAAAAACATGGGTGAAACAAAACCTATTTAGTTGATGTTCACAACAATCAATGCTCAGTGTTATTTCTTGGTCTCAATTGAGTGAAATTAAATTTCTTACTATACCATTATCTTCCAAAGCTTTTATTTTCCCCTCAGAATCTTATCTCTAAACCAGAGTGGTATCTTGTTTCTTGAGATGACAAGGTTATGTTTGTGTAATTTTGAATCTGCCTTGCTCCCTTTTTTAAAAAGGTCTTCATAAAAAATTATTTTACAAAACTGTACTGTCTATCCTTGCAGACTACCAAAAACTGTCTCTGCCTAGCAGAAATCATAGTAGCCACAACTGTGTAAAAATTTAAAACTAATCAGAAGCTATAAAGCTGCATGGTAGTATTTCTATGAATTCTCAGGGGTAATAAAAATGCTATGCCTTTTGGTCCTTCCCACTCAAAAAATAAATTTAAAAAAAAAAGCCAAAAAAACCAAAAACAGACAAACAACCCCAAGTAAAAGTGCACCTGCTGTATTTATTTCTTATGTGGAGAATTCATTATGACAAGAAATTTCTACAATCAGTAAGCAACAGTCTTCAGATATTCTAGTCAGACCATATTTGCTAATAATTTTGCTGATGACAGCTTTAGCATCCATCCTGGGGTTTAGACACCACAATACATTTCCTGCCCTCTGCTCCTTCCTCCATCCATCACTTTTGATCCTTTCCCAGATGTTTGATGTTCTCCCCCCAGCACCATGCACTGTGGAAGCCTCCCTGGGTCCCTGCAGCCTCAGGGAGGAATGAGCTCAGCCACTCTTTGTGGGGACAGCTCTGGCACAGGGCAGCCAGCATTCTGGAAGAGCTGGAACTATGGCTGCAGAAAGAAAAAGGAAACAAATTCTATGCATCTTCTCCAGAATTTTAAGAAGTGATAAATATTCTCAGCCAAAGAGGCGTAAAGCTTATTTGTAGCATGGGGGAGACTTTATATTTTGCCCTCCTTCTGATGCAGCTGAGTAATTTTAGGTGACTCTTTCTGGATGTAGTCAATGTTCAACTACCCTGTGACTTTCTCTGTGTAAGTTTTCAATTTTGAGTCATGATTAGTACTGTACTACATTATGCCTTTTTTCCCCTTCTTCCTTTCTTTTTCTCCTGTGCTTTGGATTTCATTCATTCAGCTTAGATGGTTGTTGTCTCCGGAAGCTTTCTTCATTGTCAGACATGGTTGTTTATGGCTGTTTGGGTTGAGAGAGGAATGTGGTGAATCCAGAGGTTATACTTATTTCTCTGTGCTTGGTTGCTAAACCTGCCAAGACACAGGCAGCAGAGTGGCTGGTAGAAAAGTTGGGACTTTCATTTTCCTGGGCATGTGACAATATTCTGTGTGTCTTTGTGCCCTAGTTCAGGGTTCAGTGTTCATGGTTTCAGAGAACAAGATTGCGACATGTTCTGCACTGCACAACTGGGTTTGATTGTTTCTCTGGTCAACATTAATTATCTAGTTGAGTTCATTGCTGAAAGGAAGAGTCCTGGTTTTGACGATTTTCATTTTTGTTACAATCTGCTTTTGCAATCAGTACATAAATGTTTTACAAGGGTGGAGTGCTATTTTGATAGTTTATAATGATAAAGACTGAGCTGTTTCCATTTGGGGGTATTCCTGGTTATTAAATAGAGGCAAGAAAACAGAATTTTAGTGAATTTCACAAAACAAGTTAACATCCTTTATAACAGTTAATAGCCTGTGCCTTTTCTTCAGTGAGTACTAATATTCTGTGTGACCTGTTCCTTTCAACTGGACTTTTCCAACCCATGCTCAATACTTCAAAGATAAGGGTACTTAACTGAAAATTAGCTAAAATTGGTGATCAGCTGAAGAACCTGTACTTACAGAACAGTTCATATGAGTAAAGATTTACAGGATTGGCATGTATGGTTTGTAGTGACTCCTCGAAAGACATTTTCTGTTACCTTCAGATTTAGGAGAGGTGTTTGAGGCAGCTAAAGAATGTGAAGATGCCAAATGGGACTTGCATGGGCATCAGTTTCCATCTAATTTATTAGAAAACTTCAATCATTTAATTAAATATTCAAAGGAAAAACATATCCAGTGACTGCACCAAATATTTTGCATTAAAGTATGTGAAAAAGCAAACTTTTCAACTGTTATGTTCTAGTTATCTTAATGAAGTGTTTGCTTTTGTTTGTTTTTCAGAAATCTGGTGTATTACATGAGTTAGACGTTGTGTCTGTAAATGAAACTAAGAAGAGAACCTGCTGTGCATTCTAAAGTACTGTTTTTTATTCCATTTTCTCTTCAGGAAATATCAAGTGTTACAAAGGAACATAAAAGATTTTAAAGATGAGCCTGTAATCCAAAAATACAGTGTTTAAGCATTACACAGACATTGTTGCCAAATTTTTTTACATGTTTATATTATATTTTCATATTCTTAATGTGAAGATAAAACAGTTATCTGATTTAGGAATTATTAGGTGCTTCACAGGGTGACAGTGCTTGAATGTAAATGTTTGCAGAAATGAAGTCTAAGTGTACTAATTTTCTGTTATTAAAAAAAACACCCTTCACTTTTTTTGTGTGTTATTTATACCAGATTTGTAATACAATGAACATTGACATCATCACACAAGCAACCTTCTGATATATGAAATCATATAACATCTCTTTAAGTACCTGATATTTACTGCAATCCCTTGAGACAAATCTCAGAGAATTTTTGGCTTGGTTTATATTACTAAATTTGGTATTGAGAAAGGGAGCTCAAATGGAGCACATGGGACCAAGTGTGCCTGAGCATAGTGCCAGGTTTATACGCCCCTAGCCCAGTTAGTGTGCCTGCAGAAGTGTTACAAAAGGATGGGCTGGGCTCTGTATTTACAGGTGCTCCTGACTACTCATCATGGCCAGGCACTGAAGCTAGTGCTTTTCACAAAATATGAAAACAAGGAACAAAGGATAATCCCTGCCTTCATTAAAACCATAGCAGAGGAAGGAAATAGTGCTGGAAGGGATTTTGAGAGTCTGACTGGGTTCTCATCATATCTCAACCTCTGATCAGCTGCCCCTGATGAAATGCAAGAAGCTGGTCAGAGACCTGCAGTGGTAGAGATTTCAGAGTGTCTCTGAGTGGCAACAGTCCTTACTTAACTGGTCTGCTAAGCAGGAAATTTCCTAATACCTAACCTAACTGGTACACATGGAAAGTAGGTTCTCCCTTTCCTCTTGATGCAGGAGAACACCTCTAGCTGCCTCCTCTCCTCTCCTCTCCTCTCCTCTCCTCTCCTCTCCTCTCCTCTCCTCTCCTCTCCTCTCCTCTCCTCTCCTCTCCTCTCCTCTCCTCTCCTCTCCTCTCCTCTCCTCTCCTCTCCTCTCCTCTCCTCTCCTCTCCTCTCCTCTCCTCTCCTCTCCTCTCCTCTCCTCTCCTCTCCTCTCCTCTCCTCTCCTCTCCTCTCCTCTCCTCTCCTCTCCTCTCCTCTCCTCTCCTCTCCTCTCCTCTCCTCTCCTCTCCTCTCCTCTCCTCTCTCAAGAGAACTCCTGACCTTCCTATCTTCCCTTGTAGTTTGGATGTTCAGAATCTTTTGCCCTTTTTGTCTCTCTCCTCTTAAGGTTCTTGAGTTGGTTCTCAACTATCCTGGACTGTAAACCTCAAAACTGAGCAGACTATTCCAGTTTAAATAAAAACAGCTGGATAGATTTAAATTATGTTTTCATTATCTTACTTGTGATACTCCTATTTATGCATTCCAGCATCAGCATAACGCACCGTAGCCTAGCACCACTTGTGATCCATAGAACTGCTTTTTTTATCCGTTACATACTTGTGCAGTTGATTTTTCCTTTGGATGTGTAAAACCTTCTGTTTCTCCTTGTTCAGTGGCATTTCAGTTGCTCCAGTCTGCCAAGATCCCTCTGAATTGTAATGTTGTACTCCAACATAGTTGGAGCCTCTTCCTATAAATACTGTCTCCATATATAAGTGCACTCTGTTCAGTCATCAATGATGTTGATGAAGGTCCTGGATAGTTCTGGATCCAAGATGGATCTAAGTGAAATTCTGTTCAATGTATCCTTTCAGCTTTGGAGTACTAATTATTTCCAAATAATTCTGTATTTATACTGCCTAGCCTGTTCATTTGGAGGTTTTTTTGTAATAGGAGCACATTATAAGAAACTCTTATGATCCTCAGTCTTTCTCCCCATCCACAAAGCCTGTTAAAACACCTTTATTTAGTAGAAAATCACTTGATCAGTTTGTATATTGTATCAGTTTGGTATTTCCTTCCCTCCTTTGAGAGAGATGCAATTCCTTTTGTGTTTTCTGGCACTCATTCTGCTAATTCTTGGAAATAATCAGTAGCAATTTTAACATAGTTTGAACCATAAGGGAGTTTCACCAGGTTCAGTCTGTCCAAAAATCTTTAACTTGTCTATGTATTTTCCAGTTTATTTGTTCCTTTTTCTAGCCTTATACTTCTGTTGGTGGTGGTAGAGTGAAATCACATTTGCCTTCTAAAATTCAAGGCTGAAGTTGAAAGTATCAGCATCACCAGTGATGATTTAATAGAGTTTCCCCTCTGTGGAATAAGAGACCATTTTTTCCTTAGTATTCTTACTATGCATCTTATCAACAGGCTTACTCTCTTTAAAATCCAATTGTCCATATTTCTGGGAGCTTATCTTTCAGGTTTTGTCCATACATAATCTATATTAATAATTTAGTTATTTGACCTACTTTCTATTTTATTTCAGGTCATTGAAGATCTCATGATTCATCCAACTTAATCTTTATCTCACATCCTTTCCCTCCTCTGTATAGATCAAATTCTGCAGTTTTGCCTTTCAACAGTAGTTCCGTGATAAACTTTCAGCTGTCCTGAACTCACAGTTCATCAACTGGTTTTCTAGGTTTAAGCATCCATGTAATTCCTCCTTCTTTTTCTAACAATGAAAATAGATATAAAAGGGTCAGATTAACTTGTAATTTTGATTTCTTCTCTTTATAGCAAATGAGAATTTCAAGTAAGGAATTCCTTCAATGCATTTTTCCTTCCTGCAGAGTTTCCTACTATTTGTGCTTAGGTATCATCCAGTCCCACCTGAGGGAGATGCAGATACTCAGGTTCCCATGGCAGTTTTTGTAAGATGCTAACTCCTGCTAGCTGATGCTTCACCTAACATTCCATGAGCACCATGAGTGCTCTCCTTTTCACATCTCCTGGAACAAAACAACTGCTTTTTTCCAAATACATTCATTGTAGAATACAGGAGTGTGCCAGTGGGGAATAAACACCACTCTCACCAGAAAGGGCCAACAAAGGTTCAGGTTGGACATCAGGAAAATTTCTTCATGGAGAGGGTTGTTAAGCATTGGAACAGGCTGCCCAGGGAGGAGGTAGAGACACCATCCCTGGAAGTGTTCCAAGAAATAGCTTGTGGTACTTAGTGCTGTGGGTCAGTTGACAAAGTGGTGTTTGGTCAAAGGTTGTGCTCAATGATCTTGTTCCAACTGAAATAATTTTATAATTCTGAGATTCAGAGAAAGAAATGTAGGATCTCAATCTGAAATGATCACTGCATCCTCTTTATATCCCACAGGATTTGTAAATATTAGGAAAATTGGGCCTTTGGTTAAAAAAAAAAAATCATAGGAACAAGGAATGCAAATTATTGGGGCTTTTTTAAAAGAAATATCAAATATTATGGTTTCCCATGAAACTTACTGTATAAAGCTCAGTTTTATTTGATGTATGCACACAACACTGTAAAGCATGTTACCAGACTCATACAAAATTAATTTGTTGTGAACAGTTCCTTTTCAGATGTTAACACATATATGAACTGAGGATGATCTGAAATGCTTTAAAAATAATGTTATTGGCAATGGAATACATACATACTACAGATTTTACAGACTGTTGCATAAATGCGTTGTGAAATCAGTGTGCAAGTCAATTCAAAATGCATTTAAGAATAATTTCAGGAATTATTCTGGGTCCTTTTGCCACTGCTTATGGTTTTATGTCAAGAATTTTCTGTTGATTCATAAAGACTGTCCCTGAACATCACCTGAAAGTCACATAGACAAAAACTAAGACGTTGTGAAACTGAGGCCCTGGCCCTAGGGTAGATTTGCTCTTCAGGTCTGGTGGCTTCATTAGCATTTTACACCAGTAGGAGACTGCTAAGAGATCACACTAAGGCATTGCTAGACATCAGGAAAATTATCTCTAAAGTGTTAATTATATGTAAGGCGCAGTTAGAACAAGAAATTTCTGTTATGTGCTGGTGATTTGAATGCCATTTACGTACTATTAGAATATATTCCAAGGAGGTGGAGCTGGAGTACAGTTAGGACACATAACAAAGTGACTCCAAGAACAAGAGCAAGACATTTAAATACTAGTGAGCATTATGAACTCTGCCTGGAGACAACTGAATGAAATTTATATAGTATCTAGAAGTTACAATTTTTTTAAATGCACATTGTTCCAGTAAAATGGTTACAAGTGGGCTGGTTTTTCACTGGTTGGAGAGAACACAAACACAGTTATAGGAAGGTAGATTTAGAGGCCGTAGGACATCTAGTACAGAAGAATGAAAAAATGTTTCAAGAAAAATCAAGAGTAACTATTTCTATGTGAAAGATGCTTTTCTTCCCAGACAGCAGAAGTGCCTGATGTTTGAGAGAGACACATGCTGTGAGATGGTATCTCTCCTGGAATTAATGGTACTCAAGATAGTGTTTAAGAACAATTCCTGACAGACTAGTGCTTCAAGTCCTGGTGAATCTCAGTCTGATCTGATCTGATCTGCTTCATTTTATATACTGCACCTGGAAACCTCATCAAACCTGAATGAGCTAAACCCATGCATTCCATTTCAGCCATAATGCTCTTAGCAACAGTGCTCAAGTTCACTGATGACACAGAGCTGTGTGGAGTGGTTGATACCTGCTGACCTGCTGGGAAGCAGCTCTGAGGAGAAGGACCTGAGAGTCCTGGTGGACAACGAGCTGTCCATGAGCCAGCAGGGTGCCCTGATAGGCAGGAAGGCCAATGGTATGCTGGGGTGCATTAGGAACAGCATTGCCAGCTGATCCAGAGGTGATCTTGCCCCTCTACTCAGCCCTGGTGAGGCCACATCTGGAGTGCCGTGTCCAGTCCTCAATACAAGAGAGACATGGAGCTTCTAGAGATGGTCCAGTGGAGGGCAACAAAGGTGATTGAGGGGCTGGAGCATCTCTCTTATGAGGACAGGCTGAGGGAGCCAGGCCTGTGAGCCTTGAGAAGGGAGAAGAGATAACTGAGAGGACTTTAAAATGTTTATAAGTGCCTGAAGGGAAGCTGTCAAGAGGATGGAGCCAGGCTCTTCTCAGTGATGCCAAGCAAATAGGACAAGACACAACAGGCAGAAACTGAGGCACAGGAAGTTCCCCCTGAATGTCAGGAATGCCTTCTTTACTGTGTAAGTGACCATGGACTGGAACAGATTTCCCAGAGGAGTTGTGGAACCTCCCTCAATGGAGCTATTCTAGAACTGTCTGGATGCAATCCTGTGCCATGTCCTCTGGGATGACCCTGTTTGAGCATGGAGGCTGGACCACATGATCCAATGTGGTCTCTCCCAACCTGACCCAGTCTGTGATACTGGTTTGCACTTCAATAGCTTGATTCACTGATGTTGTTGAAAAGCATTTGGTGAAATTGGTAAAAGGAAAACTACTTTGAAAAGAAGTATATTTTCAAGGTAAATTTTAAAAATTTTAAAAGCTATCTATTCTGCTAGGTAGGATCTAACAGCAGAAAAACCTTCTTTGTAAAGAAAAAAGGTTTTTCATAGTGTTGAGAAAAACAGTAGGATGAGCTTCAAGCCAACCTTGATCCACATAAGGCAAGATAACTTGGCTTTTCTGTAATCTTCTACGTTGACTAGTTTCCACGGGCTCTGTTTCATCTTGGAGGCCATGGATAAAGTCCCAGTCTCTGTGGCAGAGCAGAACAAGAGCGTGTCTGTCTCAGCCCTCCTCGTGCTGGCAGTGCTGTGCCACCAGCAGTGACAAAGGCACGCAGCAGTGTGCGGCCCTTTACCCAGGCCGTGAGGAAGGGTGAGCTGCAGGAAGGCTCTGGAACCACAGCTCTTCCCGGAGCTCTGCCATCCCCAGTAGTCTCAAGGATAGATAGAGAAGCTGGAGCCTGGAGAGAGATGTTGGCTGTGGATGTTGTCAGTCGTTCTGCTAATCACTGCAAGGCACTTTTATGTCTCTAGTCAACAGTAAAGGCTTAAATGTAGCCAAGTTTGCTGCAATAAAATAAACAGTTTTGACACAACAAACTTGAGCACAGTACAGTGCAACCACCCAGGAGTTTTGCTGGTTTCATTTCCCAGCGTTTCTGCAGTCTGGCAGCCTGGAGATCAAAATGCATAAAATAAAGGATAACATTAAGTAAAATATCTTACGAAGATCATATAAGATTTCATCAGAGAAGCGACTTTGAAGAACGAACGTCTACAAACGTTCCCATGGTGTGAAGACCTTTGAATACGCAATATGTGTAATACCTGCGTGTGCAGTAACAGTGCACAGCCTGTATACATGAACTCACACGTATATACATGACTCACAGGTGAAAACTAAAATAAGAGATGCATAGCCCAAGTGCGGGCTGCACGTCGGGCGAGCGGTCGGAGGGTGGAGTGAGAGGGACGGGCTGGCCGGCTCTGGCAGGCTCTGGCTCTGGCTCTCCGCGCCGGGCGGGCGGGCAGCCCGGCACTTTCCTTTTCGGCGCGGGGAGGAGCGGCAGCTGCGCAGGCGTTGCTCGCACCCTGTTGATTAGTCAGTGCTGGGATGGCGCTTCCTGGGCCAGGCGCGGCGGCGGCGGCGGGCGGCCCCAGCCGGTCCCGGGGGGCGGCGGGAGCAGCAGCAGCCGCAGAGGCAGCAGCAGCCGCCGCAGCAGCAGCAGCGGGCGCCCGGCGGGCCTCCCCCTCTGCCTAGCCCCGCGCGTCCCGGGCGCCTGGCGCGGAGCGAGCCCCGCTCCTTCCCTCCCTCCCGGCGCCCCCTCCGCCGCCCGCCCCGCTGGCAGCCGCCCCGCCGGGTGGGAGCACCCCTCCGGCGCTGCCTGTCTGGCTGCTCCCTCCCCTCCCGGGCCGGGAAGATGGACCCCGGCCCGCCGCTGGGCTGCAACCTCAAGGACGTGAAGTGGAGCGCGGTGGCCGTGCCCCTGGACCTGCTCGTCAGCACCTACCGGCTGCCCCAGATCGCCCGGCTGGACAGCGGTGCGTGGGGCGGGGAGCGGGGCCGGGCGGGCGCCGGGCTGCGGGCGGGCTGCCGGACGCGGTGCCGGGAGCGCCCCGCGCCTCCCGCGGCTCCCGGGAGCGCTCTGGGTCTGGATCTGGATGTGCCGCTGCCGGGGCTCGGTGCGAGGCTCCCGCTCGCCGCGGGGTCCGCGCGTTGCTGTGCACCCACATACATATCTGGGTGCTGTGCCCCCTCCGTGGGTGCGGAGGGCAGCTCGGTGCAGCCGGTGTGCTGTCAGCAGCCTGCCCCGCTGAAAGAGGTCCTCGCCCTCCCAATTTAGCGTGGAAGGGCACTTTCAGCACTGGTGTTTTGATGAAGTGATGCTACAACAAGGCCAAATAAGAAGGCATACAAAATAGCCAAGTGGGCTAAATCCCTTGTGTTACAATTCCCTAAGAAGGCCACGGACATGTAAAAAAAAAAAAAAGGAGTACGTATGAAGCCTTTTTAGTCTCCAGATAACTTTTTATGACAGTTCACTTGGGTGCTCACCTGCCGTTTCCAAGTGTGCAGCTTTTTGTTTACTCCAGGAAATATGAATCAGGTCTGACAGAACAGCTGTGACAGCACCGTTTTACCGTTCCTAGATCCATGCCTTGAAAAGTAATGTGTCGGTGCAGAGAACCAGGGAAATATGGGAATTTTTTTATAAAGGCTCAGACAGCTGCTTTGTAATAATGTGTATGTGCATTGCATGGTAGCTCCATGAAAACTGTCCAGCTCTCTAAAGGAATGCCAAAGGTAACTCAGAAATTGGAAAAAAAAATCTAGGCTTTTTAATTCATTAGCTTATGAAGTCACCACGTACTTTTATGATATAATAGAACAGTTATTGATTTATCAAGTTTTGTATTGATTTGGAAAGTTAAAAATGAGCACAGGCATTATCCTCTGTTACTTCCCAGTGTACAGGTCAAGACCAAGACTGTTTTATTACTTAGCTGCAATTTCCATACTGCAGTGATGATTTTTGACTTTGCCCCTGGATTATGCAGTATTTTTCCTTTCACTCATAGTACTTCCTCAGAGCTGGCACTCAGGAGCAGGTTAAAGAAAAGGGGTTTTTTTTGCTTTTTTTAACTGCATCTGGCTGTTCATCATACTGTCAAATGTATGTTGTCCTGTGAGAATGGCAAAGCTGGTATGTTAAGGAGTTCCTCGTGGTAAAACCTCCTGTCACTAGGAGCAGCTAAGATGGCCTCCAGTCACTGCACTTAAGGCTGTTGATTTACTTGAGGCTCCTGGCACTGATTCAGGCTCCAACAGGATGTATATATATTGATGACTTATTAATTTCCCTCTCTGTGTGTTGTGCCTCCATATATCCCCGTTCCTCTTGTCTTTCTTCGTTGGAAGGTACCTGAAAAAGCTTTGTGAGTAGAGAAAGTTTATGGGTTTTGAAGCAGGCAGCTGTTGGGGTTTTTCTCGAGGGGGAGTCCTTGTGTTGGAGCTGTTGATGGGAATATCCCATAATTGTTGGGGAGACAAAAATATTGTGGCTTTTGTGCGAAGGCTTCTTTGTCCTGTGTGCCACATTGAAGAGCATATGCACAGGCAAGTGGATGTAAACAGACGTGAGCTCTTCTGCCCATGGCCTGAGATGGCCAGACAGGAGGCAGCTGTTGGTGTGGCTGTCCTGCTGCAGTGGTTCAGCCCTGCACGAAGCCCTGCCAGGAGGCAGGCTCAGGTGGGGCTCTGTGTGAAGGGCTTCTGGTTGGAGCTGATTTAGGTCTGCCTGGTTCAGCAGCTCATGGCTCTGGTTTTACCTACTCAAATGGATGTACTTTTAACTTGGGGCACTACAGACAGCAGACAAATCAATATTTTATAAAGAACGCAGACGCCATGGTCTTGGGGATAGGAAGAGAATGCTTTTCCCTTTTCCAGAGAAGCTTGTCTTGCAGTAAGAGAAAGCAGCCATGAATCAGTGCATAGCCTTCTAAAGGAGGAAAGTTGGGAGTGTGCAATGCTTGTGGAATTGACTGGAGCACGGGCTTTGGCGGGGTGGTTGTTCTGCATCCCAGTTCTTGTCTTGCAAGGTTAACAAGTGAAGCTCAGTCAGAAAATTTTTTGATGCAATGCTGAAGAAAATAAATGCAGAGGACAATCCAAAAGTGTGTCATCCAGTGCTTCGGAAGTTTAAGGCTACCTCTGTTAGCAAAGTAGTGTCGTGTGCCAGTTTTATCAGGGTGTGGCTCTTTGGGTCAGGGTTTGTTTGCACAGAAATGCTCTCATGTCTTCTTCAGGTGCTAAATTCCTCTCCAGGTCAGTGGTAGCTGCGTGTGTTTCATGCTGTTGGAAATCAAGCCACCTGTAGATGTCTGTCTTCAGTCACCTTTTGATTCTGTGGTTGGCCTCTGTCTGTAGCAGCAAGTTGTTTCTTGGCTGCTGTTTCATTTTTCACGAGGTTTTGTGAAAGCCAGAATTTTTTCCTTCTTGCAAACCAGGCTATAGGAGAGGATTGTAAAGCTGGAGCTGTATTCTCTTCAGAAGATGTCAGTCTTACTATGTTGTTTCTACATTTCTTCATGGAGTTTAGCACTTGGTGGATGATGTTCTTAGATGACACCACACAAGATGTCCAGTTTTGCACTGTTGCTTCACTTTCTGGCCTTTCAGTATGAAGCAGAAGAATGAGTATGATCAGTTCAGTTTTATTCTTCGAGCTTGGATGTGCAGCTCCTGGAAAATTGCCCTAAGTAATTCAGTTTGATTTCTTGACAGGATGAAGTTATGAAATATTTATGTGCACTAAATTTGGTCCTCTGCTGAGAAGGGAGGGTTTTTCTTGATGGTATGGGAGGAAGTAGTCTTTTGTTACATCAAGATATAGTTGGAAGTAGTTAGGCATTCATGCCTCCCTTATCCATCTAGAAATGATAAATATGTCAACTTCTGGAGTTTTTTTTCTTCAGAGTTTGAAAACCTGAAAAACTTTTCAGGTTTTTTATTTTGAATTTTAAGACTGGTTGTGTTTCATGTTATGCTTTTGGATGGTGTTAAGTCATAAATCAATTTTTTTTTGTTTCAATGTTTTATTGTTTTCTTGGTGAATATTGTTATATTAATTGAACAAATAGACTGAAAGAAACCCAAACTTGTCACTCTTGAAGGGAGCAAATGGGTTTTGTATGTTTTTTTTTTCCCAACCTCCATAACAACTTAAATATTTCTAGATAATAACTCAAATACAAAGCTGCTAAAAAAGTGCTGAACACCCTACCAGAGAAAATGCATGGACTTGATCTCACGCTGTGGAATTCACTGAGTGGGCTCTTTCAGATGAAAAGAAGCAAGACTTGAGGAGCAAGAGAGGAACGAGCTTTGTGCTGTGTTTTTCCTGTCCTCCCCCCTTTGTGCCCCCTAGTCCCGATTTGCATTGTCACAGCTGAATACCACCCCAGTGAGAGACCTGTGGGTGGGTGCAGTGGGGGGAAGGTTTTGCTCTGGGAACCCGCAGCAGAAAGAGATCTTATCACAGTGTGGTTTTTGCAACGGGGCAAAAGGTGAGCGTGGCTGGCCTGTGAGAACCGGGGCTGCGCGTGAGCCTGGGCTTGGCTCTCCTCAGACCATCAGGACAAAGAGCTGATGGCGAAGCTGGGACTGTGTCTTGTTGCTAGTGCATAAATGATGTTGTGCCTGGTGATCTCAGGGCTTTAGATTTCTGGTAATTATTTTTCTAAGGATAATTTTGGAGGGTAAAAGAGAAATGCTATCAAGGTTAAGATCGAGAAAATATTGCTTTGCATAGAGCTGAGCTTTAGGCCAAGCTTTTTTTTGTAAGCTTACTGCTCCCTTCAGATTCATAAGAGCCTGTCATTCTTTTTCTTAGTGGAACTCCCTTTTTCCCAGACAGTCTTGATATGTTTTCACAAGTAAAGATCAGTCTTTGCTTGTAGGTATTTTTTACCCATATACTGAATTTGAACTGGAAGAGTTCACAGAAATTCTCTGTGTACAAAGATTAAGGTTTATGGGATTAAGAGGCCATGTGGTCCTGTGATTATTTTTATTTTTTTTCCTAAGTAATATCTAGGGAAAAAAAAATATGTGGTGGTTCTGTTGGGATCAAATACAGTGGCACTTGACCTCAACTGACAGAGAAGTTCCCTACTGTTCATGGCAGGGAAAACATGCTGAACTTTCCTATGGAGGAGATGATGGATCTCAGTGAGCCACCAAGGCAGTGAAGGAAATTCCTCCTTACACATTGTAAATGTGCTGTAAGATGAAATGGCAGAATTGGTGGCTATAAAGAAAGGAAAAATCTGTTAAATGGGTAACAGATTTAAAAGGTGTTTCTCTTCTTTCTTACCCTTAAGTGAACTCCTGTGCATATCAGTAGTGGGCGAGTAGTGAGTTCGTACTGCTGTTGCTCCTGGGGACAAAGGGATTTTATTTAGTTGTATTTCAGGTTCTCTTTTTCTCTTCCATTGCAAAACTTTCTCATGGTGACAACTTTCTCTGCCCCAGTCATGTTCAGGGGACTATTGTTCTGTTCAGCACATTACTGCAGAGCTGATTCCAGTTCTGCAAACTGAGCACCCTCACATCTTATCAAAGACGATCATACTCAATAGAACAGCGTGGCCATGTACATAATGAAAATTTTGCATTGCATCACTCCACAAATGTGGGTTATCTGTGCAGCTGAACAATACATTGAAACTACAAAGAGATTTATTCTTTAAAGGTCTGAATGCTGCTATCTGTGCTTTAATTGTCTTGAATGACCTCCTTCTTTTGCTGAGCTAGTGCAGCATGTCTCAGTAGTCTCCTATTGAAGAAATCTTTAAAAGGCATCATGTGGGAGTAGGGCAAAGCTTTTGAACGGACCAGAAAGAAGTTTCAGATATGCTCAGACCCTGGGTAATGGCCATGATCTGATTGCCAACTGTAGGTGTGGCTGCCTTGTCCACTGAGGTGTGGCAGGTAATAGTTCTTATGTATGGGGCAGACAAGACAAGTGTTTGATTTGGCAGCAAATATCCTCAAGATCCATTGTGTCCACATGGCTTGATTTCTTCCTGAGGTGCTGAACAGCTTTGAAACTCTGACTGTGTGTTCTGCCATTGAAGAGTAATTCCAGTAGCATCTCCTGCTAGCTTCCTCTTCTTTCTACCTTCACTGTGTGGTCTGCTTTTTCCATCAAGACAATTGAATGAAAAAAACAATTGACAGGTTGCCACTAACCACTGCTCCTGGGTTTTTGTTTTGGTTGGATTGGTTTTTCCTTTTCCCCTGCTGGCAGAGATGTGTTCCAGAAACATTTTAGTGAAAAAGCTTTTAATTCATTTAAAACCTGCAGCTACTGAATGGTGTCTGTGAAGATTATTGTGCCTTTCTGGAGATGGAAGCCAGTAGCTTGGCAAAACCTGCTCCTAGGAGTACCCTGGGAGAGGGTGAGATAAAGAGTTCAGCATCATACCCATTTTAGTAGTGTGTATTGTATGTTCTTAACCAGACATTTGAACCCTGGTAGGGTGTTAGGGCTGCTAGGATGGAAAATAGTTACATTGCTCTTACTTCTTATGTGCTTAATAAATGTTCATATTCTTCTCTGTTATTCAAGGTATGAAACTACTAGCTCTTTGTTCCAGTTTCTAAAGTTTTGACTTTGTGAGGTGAAGCCTTCGTGTACATAACTGGATAAACACTTCCTGAATAATTATGTAGTTCAGGTATTGGAAGGTGAAATACCATTAGTCTTTTCTTAATTGGAATTCAAGTGCTAAAACTTGAAGTTCTCCTCCACCATCCCCCTACTCTCCCCATTTAAATTACATATAGCTTTCAAATAAAGCACAAGGTACACATAAAATCTAAGGTATTAAGGTGCCTCAAACAGTTAGTCGAGCCCCTAAGCTTAAAACAAATGTGGTGTGATGAATCATATGCTGCTGTTGCAAGGAATGGTATAAGTCTAGCATAGGAAAGAAGGGCTTCGTTGTTTTGTGCTTTGTCTGTAAGTGCTGTTCTGGAACTAGGTGTTCCTGGCTTCTATGATTACGTGAACTGGCACTCCCTGTAGTGCCCCAGCAAAGGCAGCTATGCCAAGATGAAATGCTGGAGGATATTGGACAGCATGGTCTGGTGCAACAGGATTTGATGGAAGTTGTGGGAAGAGTTGCAGTGTGTTCCAGTCATTCCAGTGGTGGTTTGTCAGAAGCAAAGGGCATGGGTGTTGCTGTATTTCCTTTTGGCATTAGGAGTAACAAGTTGGTTGGATTAGGGCAGCTTAAGTCTCTCCCCTATAGGAAAATATTCATCATCTTAATGTGGATTGCATATGACTCAAAACCAACCTTCATAAAACTCAGTGAGCCAATATTTCAAGTCTGAAATTTTTTGCTTTTAATGGTCCTTCTCTTTGGAAAGAGTTTTACATAGCATTTGTGGTCTGTGATTTTCATACTGTTTGCAGTATGAAAAACTTGTGGAGCAAACTTCACTGTGCCTCCACCTGTAAGCCATGTCTGCTCATCTAAAGGGCTTAGCACAGAAATTTAAAGTTGAGGTGTATAAGCAGATTGAAGAGTGTCTTTGCTGAGGATTAGAGCCACATCTGCACTGCAGTCTCTGAGGCAGTGTGCAAGTCGGCATAAAACTAATAAATCACAGCTTTGTCAGGGCACCTGCCTGCTTGGCTGAGGCTTTGCACCAGCAAGAGTAGCTGCTGTGTCTCAATTTCCCCTGTACTGCTGCTGTGTGAGATATTGCCCTGCCAGGCTTGGTGCTGAATGCTGGTGTAGGGAGAAGGGTCTTCCTGGGGCTGGGGAGGCTGTGGAGTCCAGCTTCCTCATCCTTTAATCCTTCAGGCTGCCTGTTCTGTGGAGGGAGATGCTCCTGAGACTGCAAGGTGCACACTGAGTGGATCAAGTCACGATGAAGATGGGAAATGCTGAGAAATATCTGCCAGAGCTGTGTGTTTGGGGGTGTGGGGAGCCCTGTGCCAGGGATTGCAGCATCTGCATCCTCAGCAGAGGAGTGAATGGTGGTTTTCCCAGGAAAAGCAGCAAATCTTGTTGCTGTGGGGAAGGTCACTCGGAGCTTCCTGGAAGTGCAAACATTCAAGAAATGCAAAATTACTTGAAAAGTGTCCTTTTTGGTTTTGGGGTTTTTCTTTCAGGATGTTGTAATCTTGTAATCACAGAGAAGTTGGATTTCCTTGGTCTGTGAGAATGTCCCTGGGCTTCTAAGAGAACCAAGAATAAAGATCTAAACATGGTCTCAGAGGCTGGAAGATGCCCAAGAGCTCAACCTGATGAAGCTGATACTGGAGTTGCTTCATAGCAGGGCTGAACCCTAGTGACTCAAATGTTATATAAAACACAACATGCTGCAATTCTGTTTGTGAAATGAGCAGGGAAAACATTGTGGTGGTGGCAAGGAAGTTGGGGCATTTCTCCTTACAGTCAGAGCTGGGGGAGTGGGAAGAAGAGCTGAGTAAAGAAGTAGAAACCCCTTTTGATGGGCCATTTTGAGCCATGTACTGCTTTGCTCTCTGTCTTGGTGTCCTCATGGCAAAACCTTACCTGACATGGGTAAGGATGTGGCTCCATGGGTGACAGATTTCCAGGGACAGGCTGGGGGACTGCAGCCACTGTTTAGGGGATCAGCAGCTGCTGGCTGGGATACGGTGTGGGGGTGTGCACCCTCCAAAGGCAATGTGCTGGACGAGAGGCTGTGTGGGGACGCTGTTCTGCTCAGCAAGGAGGATGGGGGCTAGGTGCACAGAGTACAGACATTAACCACCCTGAACAGAGTGCATAAGCATTCACTCTGTCCTGAAGGGTCAGGCTGTGTGCCCAAGGCTGAGCCAAGGGCACGAGGGGAGGAAGGTCCCTGTGTGCAGCATCAGCCATCATTTCAGAGCTGCCCCCACTCGCTGTTGCACTGCCAGGGCTGCTGCTCAGCACTGCCTGGGCTGGGCAGCCAGAATGAAACAGAGCATGTTTGCCTTGCAGCTGGGTTTGTAAAAGCTATGCAGTCTAAATAGTCAAGTTACTAACTTCCAGGAGCTATTTCCAAGTAGTCCACAAATGCTTGGATACCCCCTCTCCTGTGTTTGTTTTTCAGTTTGCAGCTTTTCTGTTGTTGTGGTTCCAACTGGCATTTTTGCTTATTTGCCCCACTGAAAGCTAGTCTTGTTGCTTCCTGGCACCTCACCATTTTGGAGATGAAGGAGGGAAGATTGGAGTGGGAAAATGAAGGAAAGTTTTTCTTCAAGGAGGGGGAGGAAAATGGCATTTGTGCACAGATCTCTTCTTGTCCAGCTTTCCTGTTTTCAGCGTGTCCCTTTAGAGCATGGTGGGTTCAAGGAGCCCTTGGTTCCAATCTGTGTCATTTGTTCCATGCCCTGTCCTGGATTTGTGGGCTTCCAGGAGGTGTTGCAAGGTTATCTGCAAGGTCACTGTCAGGTAAAACTCCAGTAGTGGCAGGATGGAGCAGCAAAAGGAGCTGCTTCTCATATCCTTTCTTTTATTCACATAGGACAGTCTTTCACCCCTTTCATCTGTTGTGCTGTCTTCTTCCAGCACCTGTGCAAACTCTGCTTCTTCATCCCTCCATGCCCTCATCTTTTTGCTCTGCCTTCTTCTTTTTCCCTCAGCTTGGAGGAAGTCAGGCTCTTTGTTGGACCAGAGAGCAGTGTGGTGCTTTGCTGTGTGTGTTCCAGGAGGAATAGCTGCCTATATGCTACCAGACATGGAAAAGCAAGCAAGCAAAGTAATTTTAGGCATTTCGAGAGACTTCAGTGTTTCTGGTCACTGAGAGCAGAAGCTGGAATTGCAGCTCATTGCTGTTAGAAGGAGCTGCAATTCCTTCCCTGCTGCAGAGGGGTGGCTGCTATCAGTGCAGAAAACGTGGCATCTCCCCTTGTGGAGTCCTGCACTGTGCTACTGACATGATCACTTCTTTCTTTCACTTGAGTGAAGGGAGTTTTGCTGGCAGGACTCAAATGTGAACTGATAGGCTTTGCATGTAATGCTTCCTTTTCTTAGCCCACACTGATTGCTGGCTTGACCTAGAGAATGAGAGTGGGCATGCTGTGTATTTGTAAGAATAACAATAATCCTTGTCAATTTGTGGTATGATGTGTTGAGCCAAAAGGAGAATCTTAGGTGTGTATCCTTGCTGAAAGACTGGCTTCCAAAGCACTTTATTATATTCCTACTTCTTTTTGTTTAGGCTTCTATGTATTCCAAGGACAAACTGCCCTGTTTCCTCTTTGAAGGGGCCACAGGCACACACATAGAGTTAAATCTGAGATTTTACCCAAGGTGCACTAACATAATTTCATTATGGTCAGACTTTTTTTTTTCCTGTCTTAATCTCTGAATGTAAAGCAGAAAATTTGTAGCAGGAAAATATAAAAAGCATCTTCACATGTGTGACTCAGAGAGGTGAGAGGGCTCAAAATACAAAATGTAGTAACACACACATGTGTTGTTGCAGCCCCTGGACCCAGGATGTGGCTGCAGAGCAGCAGCAAAGCTGTGACAGCACTGCAGCCAAATGTAGGGCAGGCTGGAGGAGGAGAGTTTTCTGTTGCATGTCTTATGGGTTGCAATGTCAAATATCATTTGGATTCCTGTCAATATATAACAAAATATCTTACGACCAAATTGCCTGTGGGCAAAGATAAACGTGCCCTCAAGGGGAGAGTGAGGCATGATGGGCTTTTTTATTCACTCTGTGTTCTGCATGCTGCTTGCCAAAAGTAAAAGCTTTCCTTTCCACAGGAGGGTGGGTTGTTTTTTGGGTTTTATTTTTGTGTGTGCCTTCTTAAGGTGATAGAAATATTATCAAAGAGCTGTTAAGAGCTGTTATTCACTTGTCCCTTATGTTTTATTAAAAGCAAAATCCATTCTTCTTATACTTTACAGCTGAAGTGTAAATTTCTCTGAAACAATGGAAATAAACTGTATTCAGGATTAAGACTGTTCTTGATCAGAAAAGGTGTAGGGCTGCTTTAAATGTGTTCCTCCTGTTAGTATTCCTGTATTACCCAGATACGTTCCAGGATGTAAGCAGACCAAAGAAGTGCCAATTAGAATTGAACATCCATGCTTCTGTCCCTGTATGCAGTCAGCCCATGTTTGAAGAGGCGTTACCTGCCTGTTAGTGACACTTTAGTTTTTGCAGGTTGAGCAGAAGGGGTGGGGTGGATGTAGCTAAAGAGCAGAGGCAATGGCAGCTCCAGCAATCAGGGGCCGTGTGTGCACAGGCCATTAGTGCCTGCTTGGACTGAGAGGGCACAGGGAGGTGGGCCAGGCCACTGGGCAAGCAGCCAGGTGGCAGCCCCACTTCAGAGCAGAGATGAACTTTTGTTCACTTCCAGCTGTTTTTATTTCATCCTTAAACCCGGGCTGAAAGAAAGATGAGAGACAAATTAAATTGTAATGATGAGTTCTCTGAAAGCCAAAGAAAACTATGCTTGAGCAGCTCCTGCATTTGGGGTACTTATTTTTAATTGGGAGCTTGTCCAAGATGCCCTAAGTTCAAGCAGGGATCACTGCTGTGCAACACAAAGTGCCATGGTGTCCCTTTAGGACTTGGGATAGATAATGAGAGGATAGAGCATGTTTACTTGGATGCTATTTTAAAATATCATCTAATTATAAATAACTGTCAATGAGAGCTCCCCAGCTCTCATGCTGTGCCCAGGATAAGTCTGAATGAACAGACTGTTTCTCTGTCTGCCAGGGCAATCTGGAATCAAATTCTAGCTCTTAAATCCATGAGGTTGGTAGGGTTAACATTTTCTCCATTGGCATCCCAACTCTGGGGAGCTTTCCCCAGCCTTCCCTGACCTCACTGCCCCAGACCTGTGCAGCAGCCAAAGGTGTGCAGCTGCCTCTGGCTTGATCAGCTGAAGCAACCACTCAGTATCTGTGCTTGGACATAAATAGGAAGTCAGTGACAGTGTGTTAAGTGCAATGCTAAATGCTGACCTCCCACCCCTTAAGTATTAAGCTTCTCCAGCTGGGCACCTGATGCTAAACAGGCACTTGGGAGTGCTGCAGTGGACCTCACAGTATTTATAGACACATCTGAGCAGCAGCTCTCTAAAATGAGGAACACCTGCCTCTAGTGAAAGAGAACCTCAGTTCTCTGAATGAAGTATTTAAAGGAGCTTATTTGTATGGCAGCAAACAGCTCAGAGATCTCGTTACTGCTGTGTTTTTCCTTTGGTCAGGTAGTGCTGTTGTTCTCTTCACCTATCAGACTGCTTTTGAAAGCTGATCTTTGCATTCTTCATTTCCAGGCCTGGTGCCTTCATTGCAAAGGGCAGATAAATATTTTAACTTTTTTACCCCTTTGACTTTAGCCATGGGAATTCAAAATGGAAAATTAACAACATATGAGATCAATACAATTCCTTTCACTCCCTATAGTAATAATAAACTAGGCTTGAACCTCTCTTGCATGCAATGAAAAGTTATTTAGCTTTCTCCTCGATATTTCTAACCTGTGGCCATTTTAAGTGCCGTTAAACTTGTCATTCCTTGCTGTTTTTCTTAGCACTTCAGATTTGTGGTGTTAGGTGACTTCAAAACCAGAGAGCTCCCTTCTGTAAGAATCTAATTTTTTTAAGGAATTGTATGGTTGTATGATTTTTTTCCTTCCTTTTTTTACCATGACAAATAGTTGCCACTAATAGTTGGCAGACTTCAACATGTTGCAGAGTATCAGAATAGTTTAAAGAATTGCTGATATTTTCTAGGCTGTTGTAAGTAACCATGGCGTTTGACTGTTTTGTTTGATCAATCATAGAATTAAATCTGTCATGAGGATACAGCAAATCTGCAGTTACATCTGATGATGCTCAATATTAATAAGAAGAGTAATTATGGTAGCAATAGCAAGTTACTCTGTTTTGGAACGTGAATGTTAAGATGTTGTTGTACTGAGTGGTTTTTTCCCCCTGTGTGGGAGTGAAGAGCAGTCTGTGTTGAAAGATGTGTTTTGGCTTGTTTGGCTTGAATTCATAAAAAGTAAGGTTTCTCATTCTGGGATGTTAGCTCTGAAGGCTTGAAATAAACACAAACAAAGCTCAATGAAATCTGTGTTGTTACTACTCTTTCTTTTTTTTTTTTCCTCACTAGATTTCTTATGAACACAAAGAAAGCAAGATGCCAAAGTTCAAACTGTGAGATTGCTGAAGTCAGCAGAGAGTTTACCATCAGTGGCAGTGGCACCAAAATTCCAGTTACTGCTTATTTATAAAATATTTGTCCTTCTCTTCCCTGCAGTAGGTCAAAGAGGTTTTTTTGAAGGCTCACTGAGATGCTGTCTCTGTATATTTGCAGCTAGGGAAAAGCTTGCCTTGGAACAAACTGGATTTTTCAGTGGATTAATCTGTCCCATAGCTTTGTAATGAGATTATGGTTTATGCTGATTTGTTGCAACAGTACTGGTATATCCAGTCATTCCAATAGCAAAATTCTAATCCTAGAGAAATAAATCTGTCTTCTTGCTGGCAGGCATAAAAAGAATAGGTGGTTGGGAGTCTCTGCTCTCTTGTTAGGTATTAGTGGGTGATAGCTTAAGTTCAGCATCAGTTGGATTGAAGCAATTTGATTTTATCACGCTTTTGCAGAGGGATTGGAAATTGCAGAAATAAAGCCTTATCTCCTTTCTCTTGATTGTGAAATATTTAATGGTTGCCCAGAGCAAAGTCTGATCACAGTACTGTGAGGCTGAAGGATTACATCAATGCACAAAGTACCCCAGGTGGTAACAGAAGGCACTCTGGGGGTGATGCTGTCCTTGCTCCTTCCTTGCTGAGCAGGTAGGGTCAGTGAAGCAAGCTGCATTCCCTCTTCAGACAGCTGAAAGTTGTTGCAGTGCAGCCAGCAGCACTTGTGTTTCAGCCAAGGTGTGCAGTGGCAAGAGGCTTCATCTGGGACAAACTGTTTCTTGGGAAGGTGCATCTTGCCCAGCTCCCCTGAAGCTGCAGGAAGATTCAGTGTCCCTCCCTCCACCATCCAAGGTGGGGACAAGTGTAATTGCTGGTGGCAGACCTTGCTGCAGATGAGCAGCTCTTGGGCAGCACTGGATGAGGCTGGACAAATCTCATTGACATTTCCTACATTGTTCCAGCAGTGAATTAATGAAGAGATGATGTGAAATTGTTGTTGAGTTTGTGAGGCACAACCTGAGCTGGCTTTGATGCCTAGCTCTCAAATAAAAATAATTTTTAAAACCTCTTGTTTTAAACTCTTTTTGTGATTAAAAAGCAACACTGAACACCGGTAGATTGAGCCTTAATCTGACAGACAGCACAGAAGAATTTAGACTAATTTTAACTGAACTTCTATGCTTACAACTTTTCCCCACTTCTTGTTTCTGGCAAAAAAGGAAGTATGTAAGTCATCTTAAAATCAAATTAAGTATGAATCCTTATGCTGTCAAAGGAAACTTTTCACCCACTGGAAGATATGAATTCTGTGCTGCTGATGGAAGGTCAAGTCAGTATTGCTTTGGGTTTATTTTTTTTGGAGAGAAGGGTGTTAAGTTGGAGTTTGAATCATGACAGAAATGCTCATTGATCCAGATAATGGGAAGCAGCACAAATGAATGTGCTGCAGGAATGGAAGTGTTAAATGGAAGTACATATTGAAAACTACTTGGGAATTTGTTTGAGAAGGAAGAAGGGAAACTGAAAAGTGAGGCTGATTATCAATAGCCCTAGATATAACTGGAATATTTTTATAGATCCATGTGTTGAAAGATCAAAAGATTGTGTAGCTGAGTACAGAGCCTTCTGTTTTCATCTCTTCCACTATGCTCAGACACAGAAAGTCAGTTGAGACCACTGTCAGGCTTGCCTAATGAATCTGCCCACTTTAAATTAAAAATTTAGTACACTACATTATATAGCCCTGAGATGTTTAAATTTTAATGTGGTTTGTTTTGGTTGGGTTGTTTTTTTTTTTTCATCTTACTCCTAGAAACTATAATATTTGCTCCTAGAAATTATAATATTTACCCTTTTAAATTACTGGCAGGCTGTATTTAGACTTTGCATGATATACTCCCACGCAGGTTGCTATGCTTTCTTTTAAACAAGGAAGTTTCTCTGATCAGCTTGATTTTAATTTTTTAATCAACCTTGTTTTGTGTGTGTATGAAATCAGAAAGTCAGACTGATAACATGAAGTGGCTTTCAGAGAAGGCTTTTCTTCCATAGTAGTAGTGTTTTCTCCAATTGCATGCTCTTTCTACTTCTCTGCCATTAGGCATTTAATGCAAGAGTAACTCTTTTGAACATCTGTTCAGTCACAGTGACATTAAAAAATTTCAATTTTTGTAGGTCTAATGTTGCTACAAGTGGGCTTCATCATGTAGAAAATATTTCTAGGGTGTTCTTCCCCTTCCTTTAAGGAACATCACAATGATGTGAATTTTTCCCTACAAATTTCCGTTGCTACTTCAGCCTTGAAAAATTCAGGTGCTCTTCTCTACCTAATGAACTTTTTCTGCTGACCTACATCACAGACCAGTGCTTTTGCCAAAGAAATAGCACTGACAGGCTGAACAGCTCAATGGAGATTTGACTCAGTAACAGAGGACAGTGCCAAAGCTTAAGCAAGCAAACCACCCTAATTTAATATTTATTAGTCTTTGACATTCATTGAGGTGCGTCTCCATAGATAAAACACCCAGCAGATAGTGTGCAGTGTGATGCAGTGTACAGAAAACAAAAGGTTTGACTTTCTCCCTCCACCCTTCCTCAGAGTTCAGATGGAGCTCTCATAAGGAGAGGCGGCACAGCCTGCTAAATCATAATAAAATAATTTGTCCTAACTTAAATATTCAGACTTAGCAAAAACTTTTTGTTTCTTCACCCAAAACGTAAATCCCAAATCATCACCACAAAAGAAGAAAGCTCTAAGTATCAATGAAATGTTTTGTAGGAGAGGAGGCAGCTGTTGTGCCAGGGAAAAGCTGGGGCAGTAACAGAGCTGAGTGCTGGGGGTGGTGAAGGATCATGTGTTGACAGCACTGTGCAGGTCGGATGGAAGCTGCCCCCTGCACTCTTGCAAGGAACTTGGAGTTCTCTTTCAATAGCTTGTTGCCCATGCTAACACTCTGAGGCGTTTTTTGTGCATGTGTTTTCAGAGAACTTGTATTCTTAATACCATGAAAGCAACAAACTCAGTGCAGTGCTGCTTGAGTGCTGCTGGTGCTTCTGTGAGTCCCTGAATCAAATGAGTACAAATTCAAATCAATAGTGAATGCTCTTTGTGATGCAGCCTGGTGTACATATTTTTGTTTTTGCTTACTTGGTTTGTGTGGGACAAGAAGTTGCCATCTGCTGTTTTTTTGTGGATGTTATGCCTGATTTTTTGTTGTGTTGTATTTTAAGAGATCGGAATCCCAAACAAACAACTGACTAAACAAGAACTAAAGTGCTGAGACCACTTTGAAGATTATGTAAAGGATTAGCCCACCAGTGAGAGGAAACAAAGACTCTCAGATAAGAATGGCTCTTCAGTTATTTTTGATCTTTTCTTTCTTATTTTATTTTTTTTTTTAAGCAAAAAAATGTTGTGGTACTCAGCCTTGTTTTAACATCTGGTGGTACTGCAAACATACCCTGGAAAGGCTTGCAGGTACCTGTGTGGCTCCCATACCCTCATTGCCAAGGAGACTGAAGTGTGTGTGATGCCTGCAGTTCACAGCTGCTCACAGGTGCTGGGTGTTTCTCACCTGTGTGTGGTCTCCTCAGGTGTGCTGTCTCATCACTGCTCAGCCCTGAGCTCTGGGTTTTAGATGGGGTCTCCCCAAAGCTTTTGTGCTGAGAGGAGGCCTTGGCTTCATCTTTTACCTTCTGTGGATCTCCCAATAAGATGAAAAGAAATTGAATTCATCTTAAGGTGTTACCTTGTGTGGGAGCGACGTGACTAACTGTGTCTGTTGAAACACAAATTTGCCTTTCCAGAAACAAGACAGCTTTTATTAGTTTGCTAGTGACAGATTTTGTATGTTCCTTCTTTTGCCATGAAAAAGCAGCACTGGCATTTATATTTGTGCTAGCAGTGTGACCTCCCTCTGACCCAAAACATCCCTTTGCACAGAGCCATGCAAGTCTGTAGTAGTGTCTTTTTTTTCTTTTTTTTTTTTTTTTTTTAACAAGAGATAGATTATAACTGCATTTCATGCTGTGTGGGGCTGTCCTTTTGTTTTCATGATGGGGTAGGGTAATGTTAAGGTTTATCTTAATGCATGGCTTGTTTGGTCCTCAGCTAGGGAAAATCCAGGCAAGCTGCATGCCCAGTGAAGCACATAGTGTGTGAGTAGGGCTCTACAGTGCAATGGGAGCATGATGAATAAGAACCTCACTTCTTTCCTTTTTCTGGCTTCGATAGTTTTGCTTTCTCTTAGTTTTCAGTTGTTGCCAGATAGACCTCTTTCCCTTGTAACAGTAGGCACATGCTGATAGTTCTGCCTAATTATTTCACAGCACAGGTGCTCACCTGACCAGCCAGCCACCTCTTTTTCCAGTTGGCACGTCATTCCTAGCAAATGTTAGTGCAAACATGAGGGGGGAATAAGGTGGATGTTATTCTTTTGTGTGGTTTGGTTGGTACCTGGCTGAGCACCCAGTCATGATTTTTAATATTGCTGAGATTTTTCTATGTAATGATATGTAATGTGATTATGGAACATTAGATGGAATAATTAAACTCACCACCAACTTAACTGACCAAGACAGTCTGGGTGATGCACTTAATTGTATGGCATCTGTTACCTTGCATGCAGATGGTGTTCAGGCTTAATGAAAACACATGGCCCTAAGTCTTGCTGAGTTTTCCCTGGGGTTTTCCCAGGCATCTTTTTCATCAGTTATTTCACAAAAGCCATCTTAAGTTTCTTGTGAGCTCCTGGTTCTTTTCTGTAAGCTTATTCATCGCAGAAAGAGCAAGTTCCGCGTGCTTGAGCTGATGTGCAAGGGACAGCACTAAGCTCACTTTGCAGTCTTCTGTGATGAATGAGATGAGTGGAATGTGTCCATAACATCTTCCTGGCAGAAGGAAATGGTATCTAGCTCATCTGGTGTGTGAAAATGGAATCTCTTGCGTTACTGGAACCTTGCATGCAACAACTTCTCTTTCTCTGAATTACCTGGTTACCTACTATTTTAATGTCTCCAGATGCAAAGCTTGTGCTTTAAGGCAGTGATGCAAACTCATAGCCACAATGACAAAGTATGTGGCATTATAAAGCATTTGTATTCCTGCACATCACTGCCTATTTTTAGCTGTGTAGTTTCTGTGAGTGAGTGAGTAAGTGAGTCATATTGGCCTGAACATTTTGCAGTGACTTGAATGTTAGTTTTTCCAATATTAGGAGAAGAACCGTAAAAGTTTTGTTGTTGGTTTGTTGGTTGGTTCTTTTCATTTGTTTCTTGAATTTTCTTTAGTGGTTGGTGTTGAAAAGTCATTGTTGTCTTTGGCAAGCAGAGTACGTGGGACCTGTGAGTTTTCTTTTGTGGACTGTAACAGGACATTAGGGAAAGGCTTTTCTCTGAAAGGATGGTCAGTCACTGGAACAGGCTTTCCATGGAGGTGGTCAGGGCACCAAACCTGTCAGAGTTCAAGGAGTATCTTGATGATACTTACCCGTATGGTTTAGTTTTAGCCAGTCCTGTGAGGGATGAACAGTTGGGCTTGATGATCCTTACAGGTCCCTTCCAACTTGAGATATTCTGTGATCCAGGAGGAAGCAAAGAGGAGACAGGAGTGCTCAGATCCTTCAAAACTGAAATGGTCTTCAGTTCTTCTCCTAAGGCTTTGGGGGAATTCATAGATATTTTGGAATTGTGAAATGCTAAACTAAATAAAAATGCGTGCGTCTTTAGAAAGTAGGCAGTGACAACAACTTGCAGAAATGTCTCTTTTCAAGAGAAATTACTTTCTGTGCTGCAGCATAGGCATATATAAACTCAGTCCCTGCATGCAGTTGACTTCTGTTTTCTCACCTGGTTCTCAAAAAGTGGAGGTGAAGACGTAATTTCATCTCTGAATTTGTAGATGAAGCAATCCTGTTGCTCCTTCATCAGTCTTGCTACAGTTGTTAGCTGTTAAATTGAAATTGAAATATTTACAATGAGAGAGTCAAGATTTGCCAAATATGGATGATCCAGTTTTGGAACTAGAAAGAATTATTAAAGTAGTATTGGTATTTAATGTAGATAGTGTTTAATAGGAATGGGACTCTTGATTAAGCAATTACCTTTTTTTGTAATGACTGTATCAACATGCGAATGATTTTCCTTTCCTGGTTAGTGTTTCCCCTGCAACTACCCTTCAACAAGTGTGGTGTTGGCAATATTAGAGGGTTTTAGGAATTGTACAGAAATGGGTCATGCAATTCAAAAATCATAGTGAATCTTATTTGCAATGAGCACCTGAAGACCTATTGCAGTGCTGTTTTGGTGGTGCTAAGTGAAGTACCCAGATACTGATTGTGGTCAGAAGACTTGTGGGAGATCAGCTTGTATGGGAACATACTGGCTAAGTTTTTAGTTTAGGGGTGTGAGGCTTTTGATCTCAGGCAAGGATGGGTGTTGACACTTGATGTAGGGTTTAGGAGCTGCTAGCAAATCATGGGTGTCTTAGTCTCAGGCATTATTATGAATAAACTTGACTCATATTTTGGAAGGAGGGAGGCAGCTTGGGGAAGGGTGGGGAATTGCATGTGGTAGTTCAGTGCTTCGCTTGACTTTTATTTGGGGGAGTAAAAGACCAGCACAAGTATTTGCCTGTCGATTCTTTGTAGTGGTTTAATTATATTGCAGGCATGTGGGGCAGGGAGGAGAGGGTGAAAAGATAGAGCACCTAATCCACACTGGATCATAAGAGACAAAACTGTTGCTAAAGATGAGTGGCCTGTGTTCTCTGTTTCCTCATGTTGTCTTATTTTTATGTAAGCAGCAGCCCAGGAGTGTGTTGAATAGTGAGAACTGAGTTGCATAGCTGGTGAATGTGAGGGCTGCTGGGTTCTCTCCCACACAGCCAAAATGTGGTTAATGAAAGGCTTGCACAACTTATGCCACTGGGGTGGGGGGAAATCAGATGGAGTGTGTGTGGCTGTTTTGCAAGGTATGGCTGGCTGAGAGAAGTGTGAAGGGATAACTGAGCCTGGGCTGGGTTGGGCTGGGACAGGAGTCTTGTAGCAAGGGTCAGAGGGGTTTCCAGCCTGGAAAGTCCTCCCCTCCAGGAAGAAAGCACTTTAAAATCAGTGAGCAAGTCTTGTGGGGGAGATAGAGTAGAAGAAAATGGAAGAAAGAAGTGAGCTACTTTGTTGTCCTCAGTCACAGTTTCCTTGCATAGATTGGATACCATGATCAGCCAAGTGTTTTTGACTCCTTTAATCCCTTGGTGACAAGGAGCCTCTTCCTATAAAGCAAACCCCAGGAATCTGTCTCACCAATGGTTAGGAAAGATCAGGGCTTGGTAAGGGCAGACCTGCCCTTTGTTAAGGAGCCAAGGGGAGTGTCAACTCCTCGTCACATCTGCTTCACCTTGTCTCCTCCAGTCTCCTGTGGCATAGCATGAAATTCATTTCCGATGTAATCAGTTGCAGCAAATAATTGGTGTAATGAGAATTGTGGTTTCCAGGGTTCTGTTTAAGAAAATACAGATACTTCCAGCTGCAGACTCAATGATGTAGTCACTCTTGGGCCTGCCTTACTAATCTCTTTTTACACTCACCTGTCCCACCCAGTTTTAGTGGAGCAACCACTTAAACAGATCACAGCATGTGAGCCATGGCTGGAAGCACCTTTTCATAATGGGTGTCTTTATTTTCCTGAGAATATCTTCCTCAGATTCTTCGAGGGTGACCCATACTATAATTATTTCCCTGCAATTCTGGATATAGAGTCCAGCCTTCCTTTAGGTAATAGTCTGAAATTATACCTACAGATTGTAAGGCAGAGAAAATGTATACCAGAGAGGCTTTCTATTTTATTCCAAATTTGTTCACCACTGTCAGTGAAACTAGTAAAATGCTAAGTCTTCCCTTAGGTGCCATTGGTTGGATTTTGTTGTGGGACAGAATAATTACTTGTTGCCACGGATTATAGGAAGCATGAGTGTAACTTTCAAAACTGAAACATGAGTTTCAAATAACACCATTTATTATTATTATTATTATTATTATTATTATTACTGTTGTTGTTATTATTATTGTGCTTTCCCTCAAAATCATAAAACTTTGCAGCAAGCTGAAGGTAATTTTTATACATATTAGAGGTTGCCCTGTGAGCAGAAAACATGAGATGTTCGAGATCTGATAATTTGCTAAAACTTAGCAGATGTGTAATTCCTTCAGCAAATATATGTGAATTTCTTTCAAGATATGGATGGGAAAGGAGTTCCCTGGTGCTGCATGGTAATTTTGCCACTCTTCCCTGGGCTTTATGAGATCCTTTATCCCAGTGTGCCGTGGGTGGAGGGGTGGTGCTTCCCAGGATCAGGAGCTGGTGTTAAGCAGTCTGCCTGTCTGGGCTGCCAAGGGATGTGGTCCAAGGAACACCTGGAAGCCAGTTCATGAAATGGCCTGTTTACCTGGAAGCTCCTTTCTGTGCTGTGGAAAAGAAGGGAACCTAGAAATGTGCTTTCATCTGAGCAAGAATAACTGCTACCAAGGAGCTTTGTATTCCTTCTGACTTCCTTTTTTTTCTCCTTTACACCCCTATCATAGCAGTTTACCCATGGTTTTAAGTTAAAGACACAAATGGGCAAAGCAGGAGTGTTTCTAAAGTTTAACAGGCCATGGAACAGCAGACTCATGGAGGTCCATCTATTGGACTCTGCAGGTTTGGCCGTGTCTCTCTCTCGTTTAGCCAGATCCGAGTTTCTGGAGGAGACAAGCAGAATCCTGTGGCCAAAGGCTGTCAGAGCAGATGGCCCTAATGCTGTCTTATGATTTAAAATCTTAACAATTCTCACACACACCAGTTGCTCTGTTTAAAATTGTGTGGGAGGGTGCTTTCTGATAGAATGGGAGCATGAAATCAGGCAGGAATGGGCTATGTAGAAGCTGTTGCCTACGGTGGAAGAGTGCCTGTTGCAGGCAGAAATATCTGCTGCCCCAGGAAAAAATCAGGAAATTCTCATTCTTCCACTGAATTTTAGGGATATCAGGACAATGTGGAGAAAGTTCAGTTTGTTGTAGTAACCGAAGGGGATGGGTTTTGTCCAAACTTGATTCCAGGGCTAAACTATTTGTGTTATTTTTGGCTGTAACTGCAGAGAGCTGGTGGGAGAGAAGGAAAATGAAATTTAAAGTTTCATTATTCTTGGACCGTGTTTAGTGTCTACTGAGTGTTCCTGAAAGTCCAAGTGACTGCTTCGAAGACACCTGGAGAAAGGCTGGGTTTTTGTGTGCTTAATGCAGAAATGTACTGAGCAGGACTGCAGGTGTGTAAGAGCAGTTCTGTGATGATACACAGAACAGTTTCCTGCTCTGTGAAATTTTGTTCACACATCATATCACACTTGTTTAGCTGGCACTTTAGGTGGTCTGCCTAATATGGCTCTTGGAATTACTGGAAAGCCTAGCAAAGCACTCTAGACCTGATCACGCACTGCAAGCTGTAGAACAGGGGAGGATACTCTGCAGAAATGCAAAGCTGTGAGGGCAAGGGAAGAAAGAAGAGTTTGATCCTTGACTGTGGTTGGGATGGGTTTGACAGACACCAGAGTAGAAAAGTATAAGAGAGTGCCTTAGAAAGGTGAGCAACACATTGTCTGGGTAGGCCTCTCATTGAATTTCAGTCTGAGAGGGGACTTAGATGTTTGTGAAAATTTTTAAAATATTTATTTATTAATTTCTCTTCCTTAAGTGATAGGATTAAGTTTATAGACATCTGAATGGCTAATTAAGCAGTGGCTTGCAAAGGGATAGAATGGCAAAGATGAAATCTCTGTGTCTGGAAGTGTGATATCCAGTTTCTACTGTGTGGTAGTGTGATGCTTCTCTTTTAAAATACGAAAATGTGGTGGGGATTTTTTTCTTTATTTAAAAACTAAAGGACCTCTTGAGTATTTGTATCAAGCGAGATAGGCAGACTGAAATAGAAATATGAAGAGCAGAAAGTTGAAAAAGGAGCCCCAGAGCCACTACTCAGTAATCTGGATTACATCTCTGTGATATTGTATGCGTGCACTGAGGTGTTTTGCTTCTTGTTTGTTTTCTGGAAGGTAAGGTGCTTAAGTTGCAAAAGTGAATACTGGATAGAGTTGAAATTTACTTAATTGCATTTTTAATTACCAAAAAGTCCAGAAAAAAATTAACACCAATAAGAATAAAATGCTTGTTGTGATGTTCTCCTAATTCATCATGCAGTAAGTGTGGTTTGTTTTATTTTTTAAAAAAAACCCTACCTCTGTCTTACAGGAGAAACTATAGAAGGTCTTCGGGAGAGCGATTATCTTCTGATTCATTCGTGCCGGCAGTGGACAACCATCACAGCTCACAGTCTGGAGGAGGGTCACTACGTCATAGGGCCAAAGATAGAAATCCCTGTGCATTATGCAGGTAAAGCTAATGTTCACTGAAATACAAATTCAAAAATAATTCATTGCCTACCACTCATACTGATGGTTATATTTGAGAGGGTGAAGCTATGCCTCTCATGCTGTCGTCTGTGAGTTAACTTTTTGGTAATGTTACAGAGCAAGAGATACTGACTTGCTTGCAGGGCTGCTAAATAGATGTATTTCATTGAGCAGCACATTGACAGAACATGTAGCTGTGTAGAGGAATTGATTTCAATTTGAGCATAATGAGTTGCCAGCATTTCTCATGTGTGAATGTGGAGACACAAGTGTGAAAGTTTGATATTGCCTTGAAATGTTTGGTCAAAGATGGAATGGATTTTACATTCAGGCTGGGGGGGATTTTCTGATGTTTTCATGTTAAACACCAGGGACTCTTCATAATAATACTGCAGTTTTAAATTAATGCTCCTCAGTAGTGCCTTGTCTTTCTCTGCCTTCTTGGATGATAGAGTAATACTGTTGTTCCAAGTAGCTATGATCCAACTAATCCATATTTATTTTATTATTTGAAATTATTTTTACTTTGCTAGGAAATTATTTTTAATACTTTTTCCTGCTGTTTAGTGTTCTTATCACAAGCTGAACAGAGCAATACAATGAGTGGGAACTGTTTAAATTACAGCAGTAGGTAGAAACTTTTCAAAGCTGGAAAGTGTGAACTGAAAGAGCCATGGCTACAAAGTAAAGATGTGAGTTTTAGTTTTAATTAGTGTTCTGTATAAACAGTTATCAATGGAATAATGTTCTTGGCTCTGCTGCAGTCTCCTTTAAAACACTGCACTGAGGGTGTGCTGAGTTGGACAAGACCTGGCTGAGCTGGTTTGTGTCAGTCACACCAGTGCTGCAGCTGCAGCAATGCACCCTATTCCAGTGATGGAAATTACACCACTTGCCTTCTTAGGTACTGTTTCTCCTTGGAGTTCACTGCTGGAATGTTAATTTTTCTATGATATGTTTAAAAACTTTGGTCTGATGCCATATGGTGTCATAATGTATGTGACTTTAAAACTCTCTGAAGTTAACTTTCTTAGGATAAACATTTTCTGGTGCTTATGCTTAGTAATGTTGATTCTTTTGTTTTACACCTCCTGGCTGCATAAGCTCCAGTGGTGTGGACAGATAAACACTTCACTTCCTTTGAACTGAATGCCATGTTTTTAAATCCTTACACTGATTCCTGGAAGGAGAATGAAAAATAAAATGGTTAATGGCATAAGAGATCTTAATGGGTTTACTGAAGGCTTGGTTTGGTTCTTCATTTTTAAAGTTAACAAAGATATGCTAAGCAGGGTTTCCTGACTCTTCATGTTTCCATTCATTCATATCTTAAATTTACACAGACACCAGAAAAATAAAAATCCATTCCCTGAGATACTGCAAAAGTGTCAAAGTGCTTTTCTTCCTGGCTTGTGTTAATGCAGGAAAAGGGGGTGTGTTTAGTTAGCAAAATATGTTTTTCTGTCAAAGTTCCTTGCCACAAAACCCTCATTAATGACATGAAAATACCTGAAAGTTCAGAAGCTTCCACTAGTGAGAACACTTACTGAGCACGAGATGAGCTCCAATGTTGCCAAAGGAACATCACAAAAATGGTCTGGGCTAATTTGCAGAACCAGAGTGTGTCTGATGGGCTTGCCTCCGTGAAAGGGGAGATGAATCTACACATGTGAAGGGTTAGCTAGTGAAGCCCTGCAGTGGCACTTGGATGCTGACATCTAAATGCAGTTAGAGGTGCCTTCCATAGCCTAAAGATGAGCTTGTGCTGCTGTGGAGACCATCCAGAGGTGTGTGAGCCAGCACTGAGTGTGCTGTCAGCGCTGCCCTGTGCAGTGTCTCAGTTCACTGCTCCTGGGATCCAGAATTCCCTGCTGGAGAGGCCAGCTTTAATGGAGCTGCCTGAGCCAGCCTGCTGGCCTGGGTGCTGGCCTGGATTATGGGACATGGTTAAACTTTAAACTTCTGTCAGCTGAAATGTACTACCTACCAGAATGACCCCTAGAGATGGAATATGAGAGTTCATTGAAATGACTTTCAAGGTTTGTTTTGGCTTTAATAGAGTACCATTTTTTGTTCTTTAACCCTGGAAGAATTTCAATGTCACAAATTGCAACATGATTTTCATTGTAACAGTTGAGCAGGAAGAGACACTGAGATTGATTTTATTTTCCTGAGATTACAGTATAAGTACCACAAAGTCATCAGTCATGTATTTATAACTATGAGCATAAAGTAAATCTTATTTTGCTACTTGCTAAATCAGGTTTTGATACACTTATTAAACAATACAATAAAGCAAATACAAAACAAATACAATAAAGCTAAAGAGGGGGAGTGCTGTATTTTACATTTAAGTGAAGTTTTATTACCAGAACCTGAGTTGTGCAGTCTTGCTGGTGGTGCTTTCCCTACTATGAAAGTGCTGCCCTGGTTGTTTCTTTTGGTGGTGGCAGACATGGTTAACTTTTGCTGTTAAAGATCATATATGACAGCTGTTAGTATAACCATTCTCTCTGGAATATTCTCTCCAGTCTGCTTCTCTTTAGAGTAAAAATTAAAGTTAATGTAGCATCAAGTTAAATTTTTATGTAATTAAAACCAATAACTAATGTGTTTCTGGCACTTAAAACAACAGAAGTCTTCACATGCATATGGAATGGAGAGCATATTAAAATTAATGTCCTGATAGTGCTCTGTCTTGGCCTGAAAGAATGGGTTTCACAAGAATCCAAGGTACACCATCACAGCAGATGGACATTCCTTTGGTGTTGTTTCCTTTCTTCAGGTTCACAATTCACACTTGATACTTCAAGAAAGGTCTTATCAGCTCTCTGTCTGAACTAGTTATGTTTTGTTCCTGGTACTCTGATATCCTTAATTTCTACTCTAAAAGCAAGTGTGTGTTACCAATACCCTCTAGCTGACATAAAATATTACTGTTAGATTTTGCTTAGGCAGCACAGTAACCTTCACCTTGATAGATGTCTCCCCTGGCAGCCTCTGGAAAATACTGGTTTGTGATCTCAATTTGGAAGATACAGGGCCTGTTGGTATTACACTTTGCTGTGCTGAATTACACTTTGCTGTGCTGCTGCTTGCCAAGAAAGATACTTTTCAGTCTTCTGCAAAAGTTCTGCATAGGAAGATGTGTGCCAGGGACATGCTGGTGACCACAACTCAGACGTACTCTGTGATAACTGAAAGGCACTGAAGACACTCTCAGGGTTTTAATACTGTGGCCCTCAGGTGTTGTCTAATTCCTCTTGCATTACTTTCCAGGATTCTACAGCTCAAAACTACCTTTCTGAGGGTTCTGAGGTTTGTGTGTTTGTGTTTCTGAGGATTCATCAGCTCAAGCCACAGAGGTGTTCTCCTCTGACTGTAAATGGCTTGGGTTCAGTCTGTTGTAAATGCCTCTGCTACATGGCCATAGTTGTTTATGTGTGCACATTATTGATGTGAAAGTGGATGATCAGGTTGGATGTGGTTGCTAAAAACCTGCTGCACAGGAAAAGTGGCACAGAAGGCTGTGGAGTGTGTGCATACCCCCACCTACACAGGGCAGTCTTCCCTTTCAAATGCCATGCTAGTGTTGGTGAGTGCATGCAATGAAAGAAAAAAGAATTGGCAGCATCCAGGTCATTTTGCCCCAAATACTTACTCCCATGTTTAATCAAATCATAACAGGACTTTTAATGTTGGGGTTTTTCAGGACCTTATCTCTCTTGTTGCAACTGATGGCTCATTTTTTCAACTGTCTGGTTTTTTCCATCCTGAGAGGAAAGCTGTTCCTTTGAGATGATGTATAAAAAAAAAAGGCAAACACATAAATGTAAAAATCCTTTTCTTTTTCTGTAGTCTTCTACTCAGTTTTGCCCAGAGTTTGGAGGGAATGCCTCTCTGCCGCCATGTGTGTGCACACAGGAGGCAACTAATAACAAAAATATTTCTATAAAGATATTAGAAAGTAACACCCTGCTCCAGGGTGTGCCACACTGTAACACATCCAGGATGTTGAAAATACTCCTGTGAACTCACACCTCCCTGCCACAGACTGAAGGTGTGCAATTGCTAATACAGAGTAATCACTCTGGTTGCTTACCTAAGTGAGCTGATAGCTTTCTTAATGTCTTTTAAATGAGGAAATATAAAACCTTGTCATGTGCACCTTCCACAGGTGGGGTGTTGGGTGGGAATGAGTCAGAAGGCCCTTCTCTGGTGTTGGAAGTGGTGTGCAACAAACACCCCACTGAAACCTGTTTCTACTGGTTTGATTAGTTACTCACGGAGCTGTGCCTGCTCCTCCCTGTGTCCTGCTGACACGGAGCAGGACGCTCTCTGCAGGACTCCTCAGGAGTGAGCTTGCCTTGGCAGCAGGAGAGCAGGACAGCTCCCTGAGATTTGGCAACCTGCACCTGCAGAAGTCCTCTCTGGTCCAAAGGCATGGCTGCCTCCAAGGCACAGTTTGGCCATTCCTAGAGGTTTATTGCTATCTGCTCTCCCTTGGACACTGGGGGAGGAGAGCATGGTGTGAGTTTGGTATCTCCCAGTTGTCTTGAGATGATGACAGTGACAGCAGCTGCTGTTCCTCATTAGCCACCCTGAACCTGCTGCATGGTGGTTTGGGAGGTCTGGAAGAGCTCAGAGTTTTCCTTCAGTGATGCTGTGCACTTTGAGATGTTTATAATATGTTGTGAGATGTTTATATTATGTTGAGTCTTCTGTAGGTTTGCTGTGGAGCTCTCTGCCTGGCCCTGGGGAGAAGAGCGAGCATTAGACTGGCACGCATCCTTTGCTTGTCAGCATTATGGTATCTGCTGCCAGCTTGTGCTACTTTGGGGACAGAGCCTGCTCAAGTTCAGCTCAGCCTCTCCACTCCCTCAGATGCAATTTCATGCTGTCTGCTGCTTGAGGAAGGTGGTGCTGGACAAAGAGCTCTTTGTCTGGTGCTGTGCCTCCCTTGGAAGAGCGGGTGTGCCAGGGAAAGCGATGCCTGTTCTTCTCAGTGAGCTGAGCAGCACAGCTCTGATGGGGTAATTTTAAGTTCAAAGAGGTGGGTGAGATCTAAGGCAGGGAGGGACGCTGCCTTAGAGAAAGAACTGAGTAAAGAACTTAGGTGAGTCCTTTCCAGCCAACAGGCACACCACTCCCTGATATGAAATGTTTTGCACTTTAATTTGTGTTTTGCTTTGAACTTGGCCTGGCACTGAGCTATCACATAGTTCTCCTGAGGCTTCAGTGCTCTGCAGCTGAATATCACTTTCTAGAGAGCAGGGCCCAAATGCAATGCTCCTGAGAGAGGCAGGCTGCCATGTGTACGTGGGCTGGTAAATGATTAATGAATGGATATCTTCTTCCTCAGAAGAAAACCAAGAAAACAACCTTCCCACACATTTAATCCCCCCAGTACTCAAGTTTTGTTTGGTTTTTTTCTTTTTTTTTCTGAAGAGTTGTACATCTGCAAAACAATCTGTTTGAAAAGAGGTTTGAAAACTTTTCACAAGTACTTCTAATAAAGGAAAGCATTGCCACCAGCATATAGCCTTCATGCTTTTAAAAGAGAAATATGACTTCTGTAGTTCTGAATATTTGACTGTGTGAAGTTTCTTGAGAACAGCAACCTTTCCCCATAATCATGTAGAAGAAAGTGTATTTGGTATTCATTTAAAAGTCTGTTTGTAAAGAGAGGGCATTCATTGTATTGAGCAGTTTGTGCCTCCTCAACTCTGAGATCAGTAGTGTCTGTAACACTTGTAATTGCCCATACAGCATCATTACATGCTTTTCTGGAAATGTTTATGCTTTAAAATATATTTATTGACTTGATTTTAGTTTGTTGCTATCTCATTTTCCCCACAAAGACTTATTTTTTTTATTCTAGGAAATCACAGCTTTGTAGTCTGGAAATTTTTCATATTCCTAGCTTCTCAAACCTGTCACCTTGAAAAACTGGATGAACTCTTCTTATATACAAGCGAATATCCATATTTGTCTTCTTTTTTTTTTCCTCTGAGAGTTACCTTCAAGTTGTCAGACTTTCCCATGGTCCTGTCTGTTACTTCACTTTCTGTGCCCATTTAAGTTTTGGCAAACACTTCTCCATTGATCTACAGTGCAATATCAAATTGCAGAATCAAAATGCAGTCAATGAGATTGCTGGCAAAAATTGCTTATTTCTTTTGCATCTCTGGGTGCACTTGTTCTTCCTGTTCTTTCATCTCCCCCTGTTAGCCAGTCTGGTGAAGCAGCAGCTTTTTACCTAATTTTAATGAAATATTCCCCTTTTGTCAGATCACCTGTGTTGGAGAATCTTGTCTACTTTGTGTTTTGTTTTATAACTGCTAAGGAAAGTATACATATGTCTTCCTTTTTTTTTTTTCCCTGTTTCTTTCTTTGTGTATATACAACCTTATGTCTATGTTTCTTTCTTTGTGTATATACAACCTATGTCTGGTATCCCCTACAGAACTTGTAGAATTTGTTGATGTTCAGTTTGGTGGGTGGATATATCAAAATTTTCATCCAGCTTTTTAATGATGCTACATTTAACATTCTTTTAGTTCCAATTTACCTTTTAGGTATTTCAGATGGGCCAGACAGCAAAACTGGAACTGCTGAAAGAGTCTGCAGCCCTCAAAGACTGTTGCTCTTTGATGTAATGAAAAAAATGGCACTAGTTCACAGGGTAGTAATATTCCAAGCAATGGAGGAAAAATCTGTGTCACAGAAGTTCATGGAAAGAAAATACTTATATTTTCTTTCTTTCTTTCTAACCTGGAGTAAGAGTCTGTGGTTTGTAGGCACCGGTTCTACTCTAAAATATGCTTGGTGCCTTAAAGGGACCAAAAGCTTGTGATGATGGGGACATTTTCCAATCCTGTTACAGTGAGGTACTAGGTGGGAAGAGGTGTATGCTTTTAACTACAGCTGTCTTGCCCTCTTGCTCCCATCTACCTTGACTTCAGCACAAGTATAATCTTATCCTTGTTCTAAAAAGAAAAACCCTGAGTTTTGTCTCAGCATTGAACCTTGTGTTTGATTTGTGAGAAGGGAGGTAGGAGGAGAGAGGGAAAACTTGCAACTTTTACAACTGATGACTCCTAATATCACATGTTCCTCTCAGACTTCCACAGTTCTTGGCTGTTACTCAAAGTCTGCAAACTTGAAACTTGCTGAAATTCAGCTGTGACCTTACAAACATTCACTGTAAGGTGCTTGGTGGGTTTTTTGGTTTCATTCTATTTGCTTGTTTCAGATCTCCATGAGCAGCAAAAGAAGCCAATTGGAGTTGCATCAATTAGGAAAAAGTTCTAGAGGCTCGTACAAAAGAAATTAACTGGGGAGGATGACTTTTTGAAAGATTGCAATTGAGGGCAGGGTAGAATAGCAGCCAGGAAACTGGTTCCCAGAAGACTGGGAGATGGCCTGAATCACACAGGATTTGCTTGGTATTGCTTGAATTACTTTGCCTGAGCTCTTGGCTGGTACTTTGTAGTGCTGGGCTCATTTGCATGATGCTGGAAAGACTTAAGTGCTTGGGAGAGGGTCTTAAAAGCTGCCTGACTTAACCACTGGGAAGCTGAGAGAAAAAGGCTGATCCCCAGTGGGAATCTGAGGTGTATTCAGTGCTGCACTCGAGGTTCTGGTCTGATCCCACATTTCTATCGATTTGAAGCTACCCTAAGCACTAGCTACAAGAAAATTGGAAATGTGGCTCCTGAGTTCCCAAGAGACAGCTGTTCTCCTCTTTCATGAGGTCTAACTTCAGAAGGGAGGAGTTGCTTGAACACTACAGCCTACCCAGCTGGTCAGCTCCTGCCAGCAAGGTTGGGGCAGGGAAGCAGTTCCTGTTTCTAGGCACTGAGCAAGGCATGAATAAAGTGAGGAGCTGCTTCACCCCTTGCCTGCCTGACAGGCCTGTAGAAAACCATACAGTTAAAAGTCCTTAAGGATAGTTAAGGAGCTCAAAAAGAGGGTTTCTTACTCTATACTCTGTAATTACAATCTGGAACTTCACACCAGTTTTACTAAAGTAGGAATTTTACAGTTTTAACACCACCCATCTGGCTTTGAAGTTATCCCCTAATGAGGTAAAGGGAGTTGTAAAGGATATGTTTAATCAGTTAAAAAATATTCTTTCTCTTCTGTGCAAACTTGGGGGAAGAATTTTTATTAAATTCTGAGAAATGGGATATTTTGAGTTGATGGTTCATATGGGCAGTGATGCCTTTTGTTAATCTCTTCTGTAAGGCTGCATGAACTTTCATTTTTACAGAGTCCCAGGTGCAGTAGAAAGCCAGCACATGTTACTGCTAGGAATAAAGCAGTCACCAGTGTAGCTATCCCATGACTCTTACCTGAATCACAGTTCATGCTAGTAGTGGAGGAAGACTTGCAAAAAAATAAAGCCCTTAATGCTTGGGGAATTTGGTTATGGACTACTGCACATCTCTTTTCATTTGGTTGATTCTTCTGCTTTTGGTTTCACTTTGTTTCAAGTTCATCCCCACTTTTTCCTTTACTGATGACTTGTTACATGGACTGAATCTGCATGGGAATTTGTGAGGGAAGAAATTGCCATGAGCTTTCTATAATTAGTCTGTGAAATCTCTTTCAGACAGACTGTCCCTTTTCCTTCTGGGGGCCGGAGGGGGAACTGTTACAACTGAGCTGACATGGCAAACGAGCAAGGCAAAAATTATTGATGTCTTTCCCTTCTGTAAATACAGAACCCAGCTGGCAGGAATGTGGAGCAGGAATTTTGATAGGTCATGTGTGCTTAGGGAGGGAGCTGTAGAGAAATCTCACAGGGTGACGTCGTCTTGTGAATTTTTGGATGCCCAAACAGATGGGTTTTTTTTGTTTGGTTGGTTTGTTGTTTTTTTTTTTTTTCTGCTGGAGCCAGTATTTGCTGCTGAAAACAACTGATAGGAAGTGTTGTAGGAATTCTTCATTCAGCATCCTCCCTGTGGAAACCAGCACACTTCACGTCTGGGAACAAGAGCTGGTCACGTCAATGCTGCCAATTAAAGCAGCTGACATCATGGATGTCCTAAGCTTTGACTGAACCACTGTGCCAATAGGAAAATAAAACCATGCTATTTAAGTCATGTATAACTGTTTATATGGAGAATGTAATTTGTGTGATTAATTTAGCCTGTGATCCAAGGCAGTGATTTTGCTGTGTCAGGGGAAGGCACTTCTGTGAGCTTTGAAATTTAAAGAAGTGGAAAAACTGGCGTTTTCCGCTGTTGTGGGCTATTGTGCAGGGATTTTCTGTTCTCACTTGGCAGAGATGAACTTGTTTCAGTGGCAGGGAGGGGAGGGAAGCTATTAACACTAATAGCAAAGGTGACCATTATTACCTGCATAGGAGGAACATGGGTATTTAACTTCTTGCTCTGAAGGACCTGTGCAACAGAGAGAAACTGAAAGCCTGTACTTACTCTTTTGCAGCTTTATGTACAGACATGAAGCTCTGTCTTCCATTCATCATTTATCCCCTTTACTGCAAGTGAGCCCCAGCTCTTCTGTTGAGCCCAAGTGTGCAGTTTGGCTCCATAGCTGGGTGGAGCAGAGGCAAAGAAGGAAATCCATTGTACGCTGTAAAAGGGCTTTCATAAATGTCCTCAAACTAGGAACACCAGGCTGCTGAGCCACCTGTCATGAAGTCTATAGCACTGACAGATGCTACTGTCATCTTGGATGTTTGATAGCCTATGTAGATTTAAGAAAGACCTTTCAAATCAATGTGTCGAGGTTATGTTTTTCAGGGGAGGCACCTTGACATCACGCTCTTTAAATATTTGTCACCAGTTCAACCTTTCCGGTTCATCTCACATGAATTCTATATTGCAGTGGACTGGGAATAGCCAGCCAAGGCTGGCTGGCTGCATTTCAGTGCCTGAAATAACTCAAACCAGCTGCATCTGTTCCTTGTTGCCTTATTTCATGGCACTCACCTGATCCTTCTTTTGCTGTGTCTGGACCAGCTCATCATGTGAAAGGCCCAATTTTTGTTATGGTGGCTGCACGTGCTCAAAAAGGAAGAGGGATGTGTGAGCTGGATGCAAGATCCCACCTGAGGTGCTTCATCAAAATGATGGGAAATGCATTTGTTGTGTTCTGCCAGAATAATTGGTTTGTGTACTTTATTTAGTTTTTTTTAACAATTTATAACTTTTTGAGCATAGGCGAGTGTGCGGTGTGTGTCTGTGTAGAAGAAAGCATTCAGCAGAATGTACTGACTGAGAAAGCCGTCTCTGATAAAATGCTGCCTGGGCCTCTGCATTTCCAGACCCAAAAAGTAAAGCCTGTGTAGGCCAAGTGGGATCACTGTGAAACTTGATGGGAAAAGTGAAATGGGTGAGATGGATGGCAGGATGACTTGAATAATCCAGTTCTTTAGCTACTATGTCTCTGCTGAATTAATTACATGGGCTCAAAGTATGTGGGAGAATTAAGACATTGGCTACACAAATGGCATTGCCAAAAATAGAAGAAAAACAAAGTAGTGCTGCATTATATTCATGGATCTGAGTTGAGAGATTCTTACAAATGTGGCTTAGAAACGCAGAACCAGCTGCTGGGAAGGATGTGTCCCTCTGAGTCAGTGTAGGAGAAAAGCTAAAGCATGTCCTGGGGTGTGGGATGGATGGGAAATACTCCGAGTAGGAATGAAGTTGCTGTATGATACTAAATCAGCCTTAGTTTTCACTAGACACTGTGGGACTTTGGATGGGGGAAATGGACAATACTTGTAACTGTTCATGGTATCGGATTATTTCTGTGCAGTGCTGTTGAGCCATCCAAGAGGAGAGTTGCTATAGAAACATAACACGAGAATTTAGACAAACTTTCTAAATAAAATCAACAGAAAACCTGAATTTGAGTTCAGACTGGTAGTGTCTTAAAACAGAATGTAAATAGAAGAGAGAGGGACATTTATAATAAGATCTAGTATGCATATGTTCCTATCTGAAAAACTGCTTTATTTGAGTGTAAAAAAGGCTGAGATGGACTTCAAATCCTAAGGGTTGGGGTGGATTGCTTGTTTTCCTTTCTTTTCAATCTGATTGCTGCTGACTTGACCACTGTCCCACTTTAGGAATTTGTGGCTGCCTGTGGGTTACCTGTTTGTTATCTGCTGGTGTGTCAGTACACACACTGTGAAAGACACACAAAGGCATCAAAGAATCTGATGGATCTGGTGAATCCAAAGGTCTGCAGGAGCTGTTCCAGGCAGATGGCTGGGACCAGATGTGCTTGTGCTGACTTTTGTCACCCTGCTGGCTCTGGGAGTGTTAGGGCAGTAGTGGGGAGGGAGAGGTGTGAACAGGAGGTGCTGCTGGAGGGGGAAGTAGGGCACAGGAGCAGCAGCAACATGGGTGATGGTGGATGGCAGCAGGAGGAGGAGATGGAGGGACAAGGGCTCCCTACTGGGAGGTCAGGAAACACCAGCCTTGCAAGGATGAGGCAGTGTGCCAGCCCTGCTTTGGGATCAGGGCTCCCCTGTCAAACTGATAACTTGCTCTGAGCACTGAGTAGCTCTCAATGCTTGGCTTAGGAAAATTTCTGGTGCCATTTTAGCAAAAAGTTGCTTTGCTAATCTGCATTTCTGGTCGAAATTTTAATGACTAGAATTAGTCTGTCTAGAAGAAAGAGACATATGGCAAGCAAATGGCCTTTTTTAATGAGCCTCCCACTCAGCAGTTGGCTGCTCATTCAGTTTGTGTGTGGCACAGTCTTTGAGCAGCATCTTCTTGCCAGATTAAAAAAAAAAAAAAGTGAAAATCCTGCAACTTTTTGGTGAGTCTCCTTTCAGGAAAGGGGTTAGGAAACATCATCATGTAAGTATTAGAGAAAGACAAAACTTCACTGTAGCTTCTGCAACAATTTGTTACCAAAGCTGTAAGAAAATATTCCAGAACTTGGTTTAGAAAACTGGAAAGCACAGAGTTCTTTAGCTCTCAGTGTTGGCTGGGTACCATATATACTTTTTTAGAGCATGTGAAATTTTCAATGATGAATAAAACAAAGTAACATAATGTCTGACTTCTGAAAGTCACAGTAGTCCGAAAGACTGTAGTAAATGATTGCAGCTGGTCTATAAAATCCTATTAAAATTAATTTCAGTAAATACTTGTCAGAAAATACTATATTTGATAGCCAGTAATGGGTCTGGAGGATTGATGGGACCATTGTTTCTGAACCATGGGTGCCACCAGTGTGGGAGCATAAAATTTATGATGATCAGTCTCTGCTGTCAGTAATGGCTGTGTGACTGATCTAAGAGAAATCCATTGCCAAGGTGTAGCTGTGTAAGGATTCATGCAAGTAAAAACTTACTTATTTATGCCCAACTTCCTCATTCAGCCTTGTGACTTCAGATGAACTTGTGGCAAGGTCAGGCTGTCCTTCAACACTTAACCTTGCCTGCTGAAGAATATTCTGTGCTGTGGCAGTGACTTTTAATACTGGCTCTGCCATTAGTGTTTGTTCTCATGTTGCAATTAGTTTGTGTGTAGCAAAGGGGGAATACCTTGTGCTCCATCGCCTTGCTGCTAACCCCTTCTGAAGTTCTGCCTCACCTCTTGGGCAGTAGTGTTGCTTTTCGTTCCCAGCCACTCAGTGATTGCTTTGAAAGTGCAAAGTATTTTGCTACCTCCCCATGTACATTTGTGGCTACCCAGCCCTGAGCTGAAGAGTGAGGGATGCTTGTGCAGTCCTGTATCTTGAGCACTGCCACTACACGGTGGGTTTGTTGGATCCTCTGTAGGAAAGAGGCTGGTTAAGTACTTCTACAAGATAAAAAGAGAGAGATGTTTCAGACCTGTTTCAGTAGGACTGCCTGAAAAAAGAATGGGAGGTACTGGAGTTCACTGGGGTGGTAGCAGCAGCAGTGTGCACCTAACCCTTCACCTGCTGCTATTTACTTTGTCTTTAGTTGCCATTACTAAAACCCTTGTGGCTCTTTCAGAAGAGAAGAGGAAGCTATTAGCTGCAATGACTGTGTTCATCCAGCTCTTTTGATAACTATGAACTTGTAATTGCGACTTAAAATAACTTCTCCCCGTCCATCCCTTGGCTGCACAGTTGTTATCTAAGCAGCCTGGAAGCAGAGCTGTGCTGCTGGCCTCAGGCACTGCCAGGTCTGGTGTCTGCAGACTGGTTTAAAATCTGGGGATGAGCTTTTCAGCTGGCTAACACAGTCTGGGTGTTGGAGGTCTTTTTGTAGACTGTTAATCTTCAGTCTTGCTTCAGGCATTCTTCCAACTGTGTGTGTCTAGCAGGGACTCTTGGGAAGCTCTCCCTCCCCAAGCTTTGCCTGGACATGTGCCAGCTGAGTGTGAACGTACAAACCTTTTCTATGTCACATTGCTGGTGACCAATTATAGCAGCACAATATGGAGGGAGGGAGAGTGCAGGCATTTGACCCTCTGTATTTGCCAAGTCACATTGTCATAGCAAGGTGTGAGTAATAGCCTCTCTCTCTTTATATATGTATATATACACACCACAACAGCAGATCTTAGTTTGATTTGATTTCCATACTTTCTCTATATCTGAAGGCAGACTACTCCCAGATACTTCTTTGTCTGTAAGCAGTAAAAATCATTCAGTCTGAGTAGCTTGAACTTCTCAAGGAGAGGAATGTAAATTTCTTTTAAGTAAGGTATGCTCTTATAGGCAGATAACTAAAAAACCAGTGTAGCAAAATTGCCTACCTAATTTTTATGTTGCTAACCTAAACTGTGTTCTTTGCTGTTGGGATGCTCATAGGGGATTTAATTTTTTTTTTAATCTAGGTCTTGCATTGTAAAGTGTAAAGGGTGTGTACACGCCTGTAGCATGGTGAATCAAATAGGATCAATGAGGAGCTGGTAGGTCCTGCTGACTGTACAGTAAGTAGTTGACAGTTTCCTACCTGGGACTAAGCTCATAAGGTATCTAGCTTATTTCCTTTGTCTTAAACTCGTATGAAAAAGGGTAAAGAAAATTCAAGGCAATTCAAAATCAGGTTTTTGCACTTTCTGTCTCTGGTTCTCGAAAAATAGCCAGAAGAATTCTTTCATGTGCAGTTTTCAAGAATACTATAGTATTTTAATATATTTCAGTATTTAATTTAGTTTCAGGTGTCCAATGTCACAAATTTTAAGGGCACAGAATAAAGTTAACTGATGTGCTTGAGGGAGATGGTGAAAGAAGAATATGATGCTGTGAAATTTCTCTATGACGTATTGCCCCAACTTGTATACATCTGAGTGGGTGTGCAAGGAAGCTGGTGTTTCCATTAGAAAGTTTCTGCAAAATAAGTTTGAAGTCCTTGCTTTCCATTTTGGAAAAAGCTCTTAAAGGAGTGAGGAAGGAAGGTGAAGTCCTAGAATTAGAAACTTAGTGTTTAAGGGCTATGAAAATTAAATTTCTCTTCGCCAAGTTTTGAAAACAAAGACAGTATATGAATGCTTCTGAGGGGATTGCTCTGCCCAAATCACACAGAATTATCTGCTGCCTTGCTCATTAGAAGGCTATTTTTTCAGGGTAAGAACATTTTCAGCTTTAAATGCCTGTTGTGCTCATAAGCTGCTCTGATGGATAGGAGTTGTACTGCATGTAAACAGAGACCCTCCCTTTGAAGGGGCTGTGTCATAGGAGCCATATGTGGGATTTATGTGCATATTTCTAGTGTTTGCATTGTGTGTGGTGAGGATGGGTATTGATTGTTTTTCCTACTTGCTGGTCCAGCCACAGTGATGCTTAGATGCATTTATTAAATGAAGTGGAGGAGAAAATAAGCATTACTGCCAGGGTGCTCCCCTTGAGTAAGCCCTGCTCTTCCAAATCTGAATCAAACATTTCAGCTGTTGCCTTTTGAAAGGCAGCACTTGAGTAATACTTGATCTTGTTCATAATATAGTTGGATCAGTTTAAAAAATACTCTCTTTGTAAAGGCTCAGTTGTTTATGAAGCTCAAAACCTTGTTTGGATAGCTATTTGGAAAACTAAAATGGGGGACCTGGTTGGTAAGCATTTGCCCAAGGCTTCATTATCATTAACTTCAAAAGAAATCAACAATAGAAACAATTTGGGCTGGTTTTGGCAGATGGGACTTTTTGTTTCTTGCTTTCCTCAGTTGGAGGGATGATCTTGGGAACAGAGACTGAATACTTTGACTAGCAATGTTATAAATATTAGTCTCCCTTGCAGGAATTCTCTGTACTAAACAAATAAACAAAACTGGTTTTAAAGTTTGTTCTTACATGTGAGGAACCATTAAAATGAATACACACACCCTCTTACCTATGTCCTCAAACAGTTTCTCTGAAATAGATTTAAAAATAGCTTTGTGTGCTTTTTACATTTAGGCTCCATGTTGTTGCATGCTACAGCCTGTTGTATCATGGCTACTTAGGCCAGATGAGTTTCGCTAGTAAATTATGCTTAAATTAATAAATGCTGTAACTCTGAACTTTATCTTGAGTGATTGATTTTGTTGTTCTAGGACTTAGTAACCCTTGTCGGGTAGTTCCTCAGCAAGTATTGTCTTTATTTGAAATGCTCAGCAAGTTGTTTCCCTTGGTAATTCCTCACTGGAGGAAAAATTCTTCTTTCTCTGCTGTAAGAAGGAAGTGGCTATGGCACATGGGTGATGTCAGGACTTCTGGGGAATGTTTGGAGTGAAAAAGCAAACAGCATCAGGGAAGGATTGGGTGAAACTCTTCACTGGCCTTTCAGGGAAACTTTTGTGGATGTATGTAACATTTCCTTAGCTGAGCCATTGATTTATTTTTTTATCTTTCTCTTTTTCCAAGACAGTGATAAAAGTCCCAGTAAATTCAATGGGAGCAGAGCTGGATTACTAATAAGGGCTCTTGAGAAGACCCTGTTTCTGAGTATTTGGAAATACCTGTATTCTCTCTCTGGTGTTCTGCTCATACTGCTGTGGTTCAAAAAGTGAGAAATATAAGGGAAGCAATGTGGGTGGTTTTGTTATATGAACACAGTGCTGGATCTATGGATTCACCTCAGTGACAGGAGGTGAAGGCTACAGATGGCAAGGCTTCCAAATTTTACTCAGGGACAACTAAGTTTCAAAAGCCTTTTTGCCTTAAATATTTAAGCTTAATCCAGTGGCTATAAAAGAACATCCATCTATATACAGAAATAAATGATAGCAGTATCAGTTTAATGCCCAGGGATGAATGGAGATAATGCAGATAGGAGGGTGCATATATTTGTTTAACTGATTTCATATGAAATCATATGAACTCATACATATGAATTCATATGTAACAACAGCAACAACAAAAATGTGATTCCATATTACATATGATTCCGTATTCCATATTTAGTTTGGTTGTAATAGCAGCAACAAAAAAATGTGTCCTTACAAACTCAGAGCATGTAAGTACAATTTACTAATTTTAAATGCACAGAACTAGTCACTCCCAACCTCCCGCAGCAATGAATTTATGTGTGTTGCATTTTGGGAGCACCTTTTAGGTTCCTTACTCTTGGCTGCTGTATCTCAGAAACACTAAGGAGTGAACATTATAAATGTGGTTTCCACTGAAAAGAGCAGGTGCAAGATCATATACAAAGGATTTGTATTATTTAATGAGAGCACCTCTTGAAGAGTTGAACTGCAGACTCTTTGAACCATATCCAATCAAACATTTGGAAACAGATGCCTTCAACTGCTGTTTCTTCTCTCTTTCCTTCCAGTGGATAAAATTGCAAACATTAAAACTAGCTGGCAGAGGTTAATCACTTTTTAGTTTGAAAAAGAACAAGAACAAAAAAAAACCCTATATATCCAAACTCTAGTAGTCAAATCTCCTTGGTTTTGTGTACATTTGTAGGATTTTTCATTGTAAATGGAATGTGTACCATGCAGAAGTCAGTAACTCAGTAAATGTAAAACCCCACAGTGCTGTTTTCATGAGTATCTTTTAGTCCAGTGGTGGAAAAAAGTTTTCTTTCTTCCTTTTCTGCATGGGAGTTATCACTTATGATTTGTGGAGACCTATTAACTTCACTGTCTGACTATTCCAGAAGGTCTGACTAATAGAGATGACAAAATTTTGTCTGTGAATAGTTACAGAAGAAAGAGTTCAGGCTAACGTGGAAATCAAACTTTGGGTGTTGACACCAGTATTCTTCTAAACAGTGTAAACAACCAGACAGATTATTCTTAGCAATGATTTACAAACCCACCAGAGATTTGATTGCATCCAGATTATAGTGCAACATTTCCCTCTGAGCTGCAAAGTCAGTAGAGGCTGTTAGATTGCCACTATTTTATTTTTTTCCTGTTATTTTGTGCCCATGTGTGGTATCACCTCAATGTTTTTGGCGGCTTAACAGTCTCACAGTAACTAAAGCAAAATCAAAGTAAATGTGTGAAGAATAGCTAAGAGATTGCTGAACTCATGTAAAGATTTGGTAAATTCCCCTGAATAAAAGAAAAAGATTCCCCAAATCAAAAAAATTTCTTCTGTGCCTGGCAATTTCTTTTACTGATTTAACTGTTAATTTATTTAATTATTTACTTTTTTTTTTTTGTCTGCAAATGTACTGGCTGCAGGCATTGGCGACTAACCCGAGTTATATTTGTGGAGTTGATGTTTGTATTGTATTGATTGTGCTGCTCCTAAATATAGCAAAGTCACTTTTAGACTGTTCTCTCCCTCTTGTTTTGCAGTCATTCAGTGATACATGTTCATCTGTTAAGCACCACTGTCCTGCAAGTTCAATACCTTAGCATTTAAGTTTTGAGTAAAATCTTTGTGATCTTGTAATCTCTGAAAAGCAGTAGTGGAAAAAATAACTTTATTCTGTACTTGCCTATGAAAAATTTGTAATTATATTTATAGCTGTTAACCATGAGAGTAGATTTTGGGCCATTTAAAGAATCCCTAAACATTCCCCTATTTCATTGTGCAGATAACAAGACCAACACATTGTCTAATTGACTTATTCTGTGCAAAACAAAATCCATTATTAATTTCCTACAAAATTACTAGTATATTGTCTTAAAGGGTGCTTTGTGTTAGAATAAATCCTTCTCAGGTCCAGAATAGTGGCAGTAGGTTTTCTATGATTTTTAGGTTCTGTAAACCTTCCAGTAAGAGGCTACTTATTGTTGTAGTCTTGTAAGGACAAGGCAGTGGGGCTACTCCTGTGGTTCTTTTTGAGATGAACTGCATTCTTGGCTATCAATGTGCCATTCAAAGTCTTCTTCTGGAGGCATCTCAACATTTAGATCCAGCCAGGAGAAAAGGAGAACTTCCCAGGTGAAACAAGAAGGCAGTTGAGGCTGAAGTTCCACAGGCTGGACACAGCAAGAAAGTGCTGTAACCCATGTCTAGATAAACTGCTCCTTTTAGATGAGAGACTCTGTATTTTTATTTACCAGATGCTACAGGCTGAGGTGATGGAAAATGAAGGGGAATTCCTGGCTCTGGGCTGAAGTATTTGTGTGGGCTTGTGTAATAGAGACCCAGAATTAAGAATAGTAACTGAACTAGCCTGATCCTGACCAGAGACCAGCTTTAAAAGTACTTGGTCTCTGGCTAGAAAGGAATATTTGTGAGAACAGTTGCAATCTGGCACTGAGTTGCAGTGTATTCATGAACACAGATGCAAAACTAGAAGAGCATCATGTAATTCCAGTGGAAAATGTCTGCCCAAGCACTGACATTTCAGAAGCAGCAGCAGCTTTTGGTTACCTAGTGCTGGATTCTGAATCCATTCTCATACCCCAGCTGTGCCTCATCTCTGGAGCTGTCCTGCATCAGCAGAGGTGCCCCACTGCTGGTGTGTGGCCTGTGGTGGCCAAGTGGACACTGCAGCAAAGTGGAACACCTGCTATATGAGTTCCTTGCATGCTATTTCTGTTTGGTAAACAGAATGTAAAGCACTAGAGGAAGTAGTAAAGACAATAATTTATAATCTCTTAAATTCATGACGTGATCAGGACTCTTGCAAGAACAGATTTTGTAACCATCTTTCCTGTTTTATTAGTATTATCTTGTGTTGCAACACTCTTCCTATTATCAGATCAGTTTGTAGGTATGTTTATTCTTAGGGGCTGGAACTTCTCTTTCATCTACAAACTGAACTGTTAATGTCTGGTGCATTTACGTTACACCCATTTGCTATTTTTGAGTCCTTGAAAGATTGCAGTCTGCAATTTAACATTCTTCACTGACCATGTAGTATTAGAACTGTCTTGAGTCTGATTTATATGACCTTTCAAAGGAACAACCAGCCTAGTTCACTTAGTTAGTGCATGGTGCTAAAAACACCAAGGTTATGGATTTGATTCCTGTATGGGCTGTTCACTTAAGAGCTGGCCTTGATGATCCCTGTGGGTCTCTTTCAACTCAGAATATCCTGTGATTTCTCAGTCTTTATAGTGCATTTCCTCTAAAAATGCTTAATTCCATAGCCTTTTCTAGTCCTTTCTTCATTCTGCTGAAACTAACTGGTAAAAATCCCTCCATATGATCTGTATGTTGACTGCTTACACACAAATGTGGATTTAACAAAGCAGTTAGTTGCTAGCCTGCTGTATGTCTAACATACTGACAAAGGTTTTAAGCAGGACTGAAATCAAGCTGACAAGGGCTTAAATCATACAGCTAAAGGATATGAATATAAATTTGCCATGTATTATAGCCCTGATATCTAAATAGTCCTCTAAGAAACAATTGTTGCTTTGTTGCCAAGATTTTCTTGAGGAGGTTCTTTTGTTTATATTTCTTTAACAGAGGCAGAAAAGGTGCTTGGGCTGAGCTTTTTTCTCCTCATCTTGGAAGGTAATACATCCAGATGTACAAATGTGTGCTTCTGACAACTTGTTTTTAAAAATATAGCATTAAAAAAAACACTCTTTGTGCTGCAGAACATTGTAGGCATCCAGAAAAAATGCTACTGTAACTTCAGAAACTTCTTACGTGAATGAAGCTGCGACTGGTCTTAAGCTGTATTTAGTAGATACTTCAAAATTAAAATAATACTTGCAGAAGCTGGTCAGAACATGGAGCCATGAAACCATTTTTTATTCCATGCCTTGTTCTTGCATGCTGACACATAGCAAGAAATGTGTTTCCAGGTGTTTGCACGTGTGTATATGCACACAGTAGTACCCATGATCAATCACCAGACTACAGCTCATTCTCTTACACCTAATTCTTTTCTGAATAAAAGTGAGTATCTGTAGGACACGTTCAATTTCAAACTTGGTTTAACCAGTTAGAGAGCTTGACAGTCCTTTATTATTTCTCTCTGTAGAGCAGCCATAATACCTGAAGCACCATTCAGATACATAGGCAAGTAGTTCTTGTGGTGGGAAACTTTCTTCCTGCTAAAGGCAAGTTAACAGAGGAGAGGGGAAGAGAAGATGACAACAGAGTATATATATTCAGGGTATATGCTGGTAACTCTTCAGAGCTGCATGGATCTTCTTCAAATGGCTGTATGACTTTTTTTTTGTAATTTTTTTTTTTTTTTTTTTTTTTTTTAAATCTGGCAACCTCTTCCTCAACTGAGTGATGCTTCCTGCCTCCCTTTCTTGGTAGGGAGCCTGCGTGTTCTGCCAGAAAGCAGCTGTCACTTGACACAATCTGTTCTGTGCTCTGGCGTAGGCTGGCTGCTCAAAGGGGAGCTCTGTTGATTCTTACACATTAGGAGATGAGAGAGTGACTTCAACCTCCCTTGGTTATTAGGGCTTAAAGACCAGCTGCAGAGTAAAATATTTGGAGCCTGTCTCACTGGCTTTCTGCAGTGAAGTGTGTCAGGGTTATGTGTTGAAGAAGGGAGGGCTGTGCTGTTCTGACATCTATTCCGACACCGACAGATGCTTTAAGTGTGTCGTGGTAGATGTGGGAAAGGGAAAGCAGGGGTAACGAAGGTGTGAGATTATGGGTTTATGAAGTGGGGTTTTGGTTTTGTTTTTTGCAGGGGTTTAATAGGTAAGGTCCATGTTTTAAAATTTATGTAAGGTCCATGTTTTAAAATTTATACGTATATATCCATTCTCTCTGTATATGTGCTCATATGCTCATACATATCCAAATATACACACACACATCTGTCTGTCCATCTATTTGAAATTGTGATAAGTAATTACTACTGCCACCTTTTTTTTATGCCTGTTAGCAATTCAGAGTTGCACGATGTTCTTTCTGAAGGCCAAGTTCTTGTTGCAAACAGAACAATGGGGTAGTAATACCAAGCTTCCATAACAGCAGTAAGTGAAAGGAAAAAAAAAATACTTCTGCAAAATAATTAAGCCTGTTTGGAAGATAATGAGCTCCAGAATCACATGCCAAGACCCAGTTGCAAGGAGTTTCTGAGTTACAAGAGACACTTGTATATAAGCTTTATTCTCTAGAATAAGCTTTAATTAATAATTGGCAGTACAGGGAATTTTGCCATCTACTGAGTCATCTGAGAGTCGTGTCTATAATGTCTCCTCAGGAAAACTTTGAAAGAGTTAGTAGTACCCTACATAAATATCTTACTAATGCTCTGTTTCTGTGATTAATGTCCAGACAGTCTGATATGAAAGTAACACATTTAGGGGTATAATAATTAAATTTAATTGAAAAGCAGTGCAGCTGAAGGATATAAGAAGAATTGATTATCCTTTGGCATTTTTCATACTCCTAAATCTGAATGAAAAAACATGATTTTTGTGTAATTTTAAGGCATCCTTACACTTGCAGTGTATGCAGTCTTAAATTTAGGAGAATTTCTGCTACAGACATCTTTTTTTAATTCTTAACATTTATACTTCCATGCAAAAACAGCACAATTAAAGTTTATTAGCTAAACTAAAGTTTGAGAAGGTAATGTGAAAAATCAGACATCGGTGTACATTTACAGTTCTCCAGTGGTCTCATAGGAAAGCAGATTGTATACAACTTGACCCATTTATTTTACTAGAAGAGCAATTGTAGACAACATGGGAGTGACTCCCATCTTGGAAAATGATGAAAAATATTTCAAAGAATGCAGATGGCTCAACAAGAAAAGTTGTCTGTTTAAATGCAACCTCATATTTAAATGACAAACTGTGACATTTCTTGGTTTCGTAAAGAAGTGGTTACTTTCTCCTTCAGGTTATGAAATTGAGATTTGTCACAATAATTCAGAAAATTCATGAGTTCCACAGACATTGTCCACGACTGGTTCAGCTGTTCAGCATTGTTAGAGATCATGAGATTGAGGCTCCTCGCCACTTTCCCACCCCTTCCCTCTCTTCTGTCTGTAAAGACTGTTTTGTTTGTGTAGTTCCTTGGAACAAAATCCACTGACAGCAGTCTGTGCAATAGATTTATTAAGCAAATACAGTAGCTCCTTCTGTAGCTTCCTTTCCTGTATCGTGCCTGTGACCCCTGGAGTTTTTCCAAGATAATGTCAGTCTTATGCTTCATAGTTGGATCCATTAATTATGCTTATGTGGAACTGAGCCTCTTAAGAGTTCATTCATTCATTCATTGCTTCTCTTCACAAATCTTGCCAAGTTAGCTGGTTCCTAGAGGAGGTTGGTTCCAGCAGAAGGCCTTTAGGTTATGCTCTGTGGGACCACCTACAAGCTGGTCACTGGTGAACTGGCAAAGTGGTGGTGATACTGTGCTGCTCCTGGTTTCCAGCTTTTACCTGATAGTTGAAAGTTAAAAACCAGGACTACCCTGGAAGCTATTTTAGTACAACAAATTCATGTGGGCTTGTGTATGGAGATGGTCATTGTAACCTCACTGAAAAGGCTGGACCACTTACCTGCTGCTGAAGTTGTTCAGGGCTCTCTTTTTAATGTTACGTCTTTGACCCACTTGACTATTTTTTTTTCTGTAAAGATCCTGATATTTCTATGGCCAGTATAAGCTGAATAACAACAACAGAAAAACTCCTTGCTTTTCACAATTGCATTAAGTGTAGTCAATAAAACATTAAAAGCTACTACAGGGGTAACAAACTTGGAAGCTTTCCTGTTCCCTCCCAAGTCTCTTGTGTATGAACTGTGTGTACTCTTAACATAACTTCTCTAAGCCTCTGCAGGAAAATAAAAGGCAAGTAGTAGAAAATCGAATGCAAAGCAGAAATTAAGGGTCATGCCTCACTGATTAAACACACCTGAAAAAAAATACCCTGTCTTTTGAGTAATGTGATGATCATCAACTATTTGTCAAGCCAAGTAAAAGACAAATGTTCTCACCATGTTCTGCTGCTGTAGGTGTGAGCTGCTTGGTGCTGCACAGACCTGGAAATCTTCTGCAAAGGTGTCCACTGGGTTCATTTCTATTTAAGTAGTGAACTGATGTAAGAACCTGAATGAAAACAGAGTGGAAATAGTGATGGAGCAAGCCTGGCACTACTGAATGATGACGTCTTTCATGTGATGGTAGGAACAGGAAGCACAGCACAGTAGGAGGACAGAACTGAGCTCTAGTTACTAAACATGTTGATTGCTCTCAGTTCAGTTCTTCCCTAGTGAGTGAGTAGGATGTGCAGGGGTTGCTCTCTAGAGGTTATTTTATACATAAAAACTGCACTTCCTTTGCAGGCTGATGTCTGCTTACATCAATCAAAGGACAAGCTGGTCTGACTTGGATGATGAAACTTCTGTTTATGAGGAGTCTTGATTGCATATTGACTCAGTTATGCCTAGCTGATTGTGATGACACCCTACCTCGTTAAATTGAATTAATTTGCATATTACCTCTGGAGTAATCAAGAATAACTATAACTACCAAGTGCTTGATTTTGTTCACATCATTACTCTGAAGCATAAACTTTCAGTAGTGACAAGAATGGAGAAGAGTCGATTTCCTAGCACAGTTTTCCTGAAAACTTAATTTGAAGTTTTTGATTAAGATGGTATTTGGGGCTAATGGATTTGCCCCAATGTTTTAAAACTAGTAGATGATAAATCAGAATCTGTAGTGGATGTTGATTGCTACCAGTAAAAGAATTGTTGACGGCCTGCCAAAGCATTGGGTTATCTGGCTTTTTCCAGGTGTGTTTTTGTTTGTGAATTCTCTTACTTTACTAAATGCTTCCTAAAGGCTTTCCTGGAGATTCAGATGTTGTCTGTAATCTTATAAAGCAGTTTGTAAACACATTTAATTAAAATCTATATAAAGACTTAAGGTTTATGGATAATTATGGCTGTCCTGGAGCAAATGAAAAAACTGCCTGACAGTTTTGCATGGGCGAATAAATGTAAGTAGACTGATGAAAGCTTCCAATTGAAGCTTAAAGTCTCTGCTTGTCCTCTGTCTGAATTGAAACTAGAAGCTCATGACTTCTATGGGATGTTCACATTCAGAGGCTGTTAATCCTTCACAGATGAGCCAAAACTGAGGAATACTCCCCATATTGTTTATTAACAGGAAAACTAGCTTTTCATGGGTGGCCACTCTGTCCTTAGGAGAGTTGAGGTGGTTTTGACCTTCTGTGATCAAAGCAGAAACTCAGCCCTAGGCACAGGTCTGAGACTTACAGCTGGTGACAGATTACTAGTACTTGGCTAGTTGTAGATGGGGAGGGAACTCAGAATTAAAATCTTACTGGAGTGACTCTTGCTTGGTAGCAGTGGTAGACACCCTACCTGGAGCTACAGCTGCCAAGCACCTCTTCCAAAGGGTTGAGAAGCCAGCCTGGCTCTTCAGGGAGCGTGCTGTCTTCTCTGGGATGTGAATGGGTTGCCTGGGCGAAGATGGAGGCCTACACTTTTATAACCTGGGTGCACAAAAACAAGCCACTTTTCTGCTGAGGCTCTTGGAGAGCTACATCATAGAATTATAGAAGAGACCCTAAAGATCCTCTAGTTCCAGCCCAGCTGCCATGGACAGGGAGATCTTCCACTAGACCAGAGCCCCATCCAGCCTAACCTTCAATACTTCCAGGGATTCTCTGGGCCATCTGTCCCAGCATCTCACCACCCTCACAGGAACTAATTTCTTCCTAAAATCTAATCTATACCTTCTCTCTTTCTGGCAATTTTGGTGAACTACAGAGCTATTACTGTGATGGTCTGTGATTGATCAGAAACCTGAACTTAATAGCTGGGGGACTTCACTGTCCCACATTTCTGTGGATTCTATATCTTGCTAGTGCCAAAATGCCATCTGATATTTGAGGTATCAGAGAGCTTTGGCAAGCAGTCTGACCAGTTTCTGGCTTTTCCCTGTAAATCAAATAACTGACAGCTTTTTGGGTAACTGACTAATCTCTGACTTTAAATCTTAGCTAAAGTTTTAAAACCTGGATACCCTGGAATGTCCTATTTCTTTCTCTATGGAAGAAGTGAGGAGGAAGGAAGGGAATATGCAGGCAGAGAGGGGCAGTAGCTGTAGTGTTTGTAGGTATGTTGTCTCTGTGACAACAGGTTATATAGAGAGGCATAATATTTTTGTTAGACCAGCTGGAATTTCACAAGATGCATTTGGAAAAGGCAGGCAGACTTTTGGGCACATGGCTCTTAGGGAGGAACAGCTATTTTTGCACTGCATGGGAGGGATGAGACACATGGAGTCCTTGGCGGGAAGAGTAAATGGAGGATTTGAGTATTGAAGAAGGAGGGCAAAACAGTTTGATGTAGTGCAGAAAATGTTCTCAGCCTCTAGTCTCATCTCTACAGGGTGGGATTTTACACTTTCTTTTCTCTGTGACTAGGCATTGTTATTACTAGCAGGTAGCAGTGTAGAAAGCACCCAGTTTAGTCCTCTGTGTTGTTTTTTAGGCACAGAGAGGTTTGGCTTGGAAGGGACTTTAAAGACCATCCAGTTCCAAGCCTCCTGCCATGGGCAGGGCCACCTTCCACTAGACCAGGTTGCTCAAAGCCCAATCCAGCCTGGATGGAAAGTGGTGCCTTAAGCTAAGACTAGTTCTGGGTCTTGGTTCTTTGGCATCTGGGAAATTTGCATTCTCTGGGAAGGTGCAAGTGAGGAGCGGAGGCTTTCTTGTTACACAGGCAGAAGAAAAGTAGCTGTGTTGGAGACCTTCTCACAAGGAGCCAGCAGTGCTTACCTGGACATGAGTCATCTCCATTTCAATTCCTGGTCTAGCTGAGTGGAAGGACAGACTTCTTGTGTTGCAGGGGAGCCTGATGACTGCCTGGTTTTTGAGGCATGAAAGAGAGATGCTGCCTCTTCTCCGAAATCTAAAAAGTGAACCATGGTGAAGGATGTTGTATTAAGAAAACTCAGTGAAGACTTCTTAGAAATAGCCATTATTTTTTGGTTTATACAGTTAAAATAGATTTTTTTTAAATGAAGGTGTTCTAATAATATTTTTTTAAGCAAACAAAAAAGCCAAACAAACCCTGACTAATGTATCTCTGTGCTGTAATATGTCACTAACTGCATGTGCCTTCCTTCCCTCTAATCTCAACCCGTTCTTCAGAAGAGTGAAGGTGGTTGCTTACTGTGTAGTTTTACACTTACTTGATTGAGAATGGATTGAAGGGGACTTCTGCAAGTCCTCCTCAAAAGCATTCATTTACCAGCTACCAGTGTAAGAAGGGTTCAGAGAGTGATCTGGGTGAATGTTATTTTATATTGCATGTGTTCACCATCTGTGATTAATCTGGATTAAAGAGGTCACACATGCAAGGTTTTAATCTAGGCACTTTAACCATGTGAAAAAACCCTACTGGTATTTTCTAACAGGACAGAACACAGAGTGATTTTTAAGGAAATTTTGATTCTCTAAATAACATCCTAGCATCATTTTACTGCACACCCTAGATAGTATAGTTACTATAAGCATTGTGTGGGAGGCATGTAACAGAAGATAAGTGTGTTAAGATGTCTTACATGCATATAGAGTTCTAGATGTGTTTTGTTCGTCTTTATTGGGAGTAGTAGGCTTAGTAGTTTTTGAGCAAACAGCATCCTTAAAAGTCAGATGAGCCAAGGAGCTCTTAAAGATTCTTCTTGTTGATGGTTAGGGGGCAGAGGGATTTACTCACTTGATTTAAAAGAGTATCTGCTGGACATCTAGAAATATTTCTAGAACTCAGAACACTTTCCTATGCTGCTTCCAGACAAGACTGTTGTGGAAATTTATATAGTGTTTATCTTGGTAAGAATAACACTGCTTCCATAAAAGACTTTGAAATGTTGGTTGTGGTTAAGTCAGTTTCACCCTACAGCTGGAAATGGGTTCACATCAGGAAAACTGGACAAGTTATGGTTTAGTAGAAACCTGTTTAGTAAAATATGTGAATAATAAAATTGTAGAAAAGGCTGAACTGTGTTCACTGACAGAAAGTGCAGTTCCTATCTGTTGGTCTCATATAAGTCAGTGGCATCTTTCATTATAAATGAGTGTGGTTCTAATAATATTTACTACAGTTTAAAAGCACTTCCCTTTCCTGTCAGATATGAGTGTTGCACAATGCTGTATTTGGACATTTTCGATAAAATCTACCCTAAGTTGCAATTCAGAAACGAGCCAGGTAGAGCTCTTTCTTAAATGATATTCCCTTTTAAAACCAGGAGCACTTGCACTGTGTAGCTGCTTGAAAGCAGCTCTGACATTCAAGCTGGTTTAAGAATGGCCTCTGCACTCCATGTACAAAGGAGAGGAGCTGGCTCACTTCAACTCCTTCATGCTACTCTGTTTACAACAGTTGAAAGAAGAATCCAGGGATTTTTATTTCTTTCTTGAAAGAAGGATATTGCTAAGCTTCTAGAACTTGTATGGGTATATGAGGCAAGGAAAATATTAATCATTACTTGGGAGGCACCATGGAGATGTCACATTTTGTAGCTCTTAATGTTATGGCTCATTTCTGCCTTTTATGGTATTACTTCAGTTGTTATTTCTGTAAATTCTTGCGTATTCTTAATGCTTCTTGTGACTACTTTCCTTAGGAGGGAAAAAAAATAGAGCATGTTTGCCTGACACATTTCAGAATGAGAAATACATTTCAACAGTAGCTTCTTTGGTTTTTTTTTGTTTGTTTGTTTGTTTCTTGGACTAATTGACTTTGAGGAATTCAAAGACCATGTCAGAACTTTAGGAAGATTTTAACAGCATCTTACTAGGTGATGAACAAAGACATACATTCAGTTGCTTCAAGCAACAGATTGTGTCTGTCACTATCTGTGTGTCTAATGGCATTTAGAAAAAAATAGAATATTTTTTATCAAAATGAAGGCTTTTACAGTTCCTTCATAGTGTTTTTTCATCTCTTTCATTAGGAACTATTGAGACTTAAGACACACATATACATGATATATCTCCTACCCAATGCTTCATGTATTGAAAATGCTTCTTTTGGCTCTTCCTCAACTCACTGGCCATTTCACTGCTCTTTCACACCAGCATCCCTTTTGGAAAACTATTGGATGTTTAGTACAAACATCATATATTCTGTGAAGCTGCAGTGCAGTACAGGTTGTAGTGCATCTTATTTACACACATTTCTAAAACATGGGGAGTATATCTGAGATGACAGCAGTTGTTGTTGTTGTATGCAAGGGACACAGGCTCTCTGAACTCAGGAATGTTTTAGAGGGTTGTAGCCTGAGTGCTCCCTTGCTGGGTTTTTATAGTCTAATTTGGTGTTACTACAAAGACAGAAATCTCTGTGTGCTACTGAACACTTTGATTGTTTATCTCAGTGATCATTGCTGGTGCCTGTTTTTTCTAGCTGTTGGTCAGTTCCCCAAGATGTTCTACCTCACAGAAGCTCTAAAGAGGGCAAATAAAGAATGTGTTTCTTTTGCTGTTCCATGTGACACTTGAGTTGTTTTTTTTTAAATACGGTGTTTGCCACAGCAGCTCTTTTACCTCGTTGTTTCTTTGTTGTTTATTTTAATGATAGATTTTATTTCTCCTGAAAAAATAACAGATATTATCCAGTGGACTTGGTATGTTGGAGGGTGCATGGGGACAAACAAAATGAAATGCCCTTTCACACATACAGACAACTGAGGTTCAAGCAAGAAGTGTTTATGGTCTGCATCTACTGCTCTACTCTGCTTTTTTTGTTATTATTTATTAAGAAAGTGGTCTTTTGATATGTCTGAAAATCGACCATCCAAGCTCCTGATTGTTCCAGTTTTAGAGTTCTTGACAGCTGAAATGGAATCCTCTTTAGAACAAGAGCATGAATAAAGGTTAAAGGCAGGCATCAAGCACATTGCTGGCAGCAGACATCAAAGATTTTATTTTCAGCTGGATATTTAGAGATGGAAAACAAATTTAGTAATAGTTTACTTCTGTTTATAAATCTGAACATGAGTCAACTGTGTCATGCTGCTGCCTCAAGGAAAGAGGAGGGGTGAAGTGTCTGAGATGGAAGTCACTCTGTGGGATGATACAGTTCTGCTCTCCCAGCTCTTGGTAAGGCAGGAGCCGAGCAGCACGTTCACTTCTGACACCAAATATCAAGAAAAGTGCAGGCAACTGGAAATCCAGATGACAGCAGCAAGAATAACCAAGAGCTGGAAAGCACAACCTCTGAAGGGAAGAGTCCTAGCAAAGGAGATTTAAATGAGTTATTCCAAGTAACCCAAAAAACTTTTCTCCACGTGAGGATGCTACACATTGGCTTAAAGTACCTTGACAGTTTGAAACATCTCCTATGTTAGAAGCTTTAAAAACAGGTCAGGTATTTGCCAGAATTGGTTTAGAGATAACAAATTCCGCATTGGAAGTGAGAGAAGGGAGGGAAAAGAGAACCTTTTTCCTGTGATTTAAGGAACTGAGCTATTATAAAGTTCCATTCATACCCATTCTTTCTCAAATGTGTGTGTGTTTTTTAGCATTTTTATTAATGAATTGAATATCTGACAAACAAAGGATCAGGCATGGGTAGAAAATTAATTTAGGTTAAATATTATTCTAAATTAAAACAGCATTTATTTCATTATAGAGAGATACAAAAAATATATATGTGGGAACAAAGACATGTAAGTTACACTTACAGGATTAAAGCCCACTATTTTAAGAAGCATCATTTCTGAAAAGGTCTTGATTATCCACTGTGAGATGTTTTAATCTAATTTCTGTGGTAAATGGGCCTTATAGTAACCAATGGGTTGAGAAAACAGAGGCATATACAGATCTGTCTTTGGGAATGATGTGACTGCAGCCAGAATACAATTGATGTCTAGTTTTCACAGTGGAGCAGATACTAGGGGAAAAGCAGGATTTCCAGAAGAGGCACATTAACATGATGGGCTGGACAATAATATCACTTGTAAACTCTGGGCGCTTGGAAGGAAGGTTGGTTTTATTCAGCTGTAATCTTGAAGAGTTTTCCCTTATTGAAGCAGTGAAATTAAGCCAGGTAATGTTAAAGCTAGAAGAGCCTGCCAGGCCAGGAATTGAAAGTAAACAAAATGGTAGCAATCAGTACGAGGACAAAAACATTGATTTGAGGGTAAAACTTCCTTCCCTGGAAACATTTCAGTCAAGATTGATGGGGGAATTTTTTTCTTCCCTTCTGGAATAAGCAAAAACCTATAAGCCTTAACTCAAAAGAAATAATTCATTGCAATCCTCTGGCTTGTTCTATCAAAGAGATAAAGACTTAGATGATTACATTGGCTCCTTCTGGCTTCATAATTTATTTTGCAAAATGAGGGAGAGGGGGAGGATTAAATGGGAGATTAGTAGCTCTGGTGGGAGTGAAAGGAGGGTTTTCCCATGACTGGCATTTTGTAATATCTCTCTGAAAGTGGTGTTTTCAGTCTTTGTGCCTGCTCTTTTTAGGTCATTAGTATTTCTATGAATTTTCATATCAGGGAAGTATATTTTAGCTTTTATCCTTCTCATAGCAAGGAGGGCATTGCTCATTTACCATCAAGGGAACTCCTCTCAATTCTTGATTATATTTTTTTTTTGTAATTGTTTCATTTGTTATTTTGTTGAACACCATAGTTTCTGGAGTCGCATAATTACAAGCAATCTTCTTTCGTAATAAGGAAACTACTATACAGATATGTCCTGAAAACTGTAAAATATGACAAAAAGGCAGAACCAAGTAGTTGATTGTGTGGATATGTTAAGTATATAATGATTTTTTTTGAGGGGGGGGGAGTAAAAAAGGCTCGGTTTACATTTTCGAGTATTTAACCATTTATAGATACAACTATGAAACTATATGTCCTTCGTGTTAAGGGAAATTGCAGTAATGTACTATATGAAGGGAATGTCAGAGAAGGAAAGCTGCTAACTTCAGAATGATCTTACTGGCAAGATTATTTAGCTGTGAAGAGCTCTCTGCAAATTTTGGTCTATCTGGAATTAGTGATGAGCAGTAAAAAGTCACTGGGATAGCTGAAGGGTGTAGCCTGTGGTGTTATGAGAAAAGCTGGAGGAAGTTGGGCTTGTCCAGCCTGAATAAGAGAAACACAGGGGTTGACAGTGTCTGTTTTCATCTTATTTTAGTGGTTCCATACTGTTGGCTCCTTATCACAAAAGTTCCATACCATCTTGGTGTTCCTCATGGGCATGTCCTCAGAGCACTGACTCTTTCTTCTTCACAACACACCAGCTGACTCCAGCCCCCTTCTCACCCAGCCACCCCACTCTTTTATAGCACTCTTCTTCTCACTGGTTACAGCTGTGGCCTGTTAAGGTCAGTCCTGCTCCTAATCTTTGATAATTGGCCCAGCTGCAACTCCTTAGGGGTAAGATTACTTTCTACACTGTCTTTATTATATTCTATCCCCCTACAAGTGTCCACCAGCCACAGGGAGTTTTGAGAGAAGACAAGTGAAACACTTGGAGGTGCACAATGGAAGAGCAACATATGCCATGTCCAACAGGGAAACTTAGGCTTGGATGTAAAGAAAAGCTTTGTCACCATCATTGTGGTTAAAGCTGGGAAAGGATCTCCCAGAGGTGCCATCCATGGACACCTTCCAACCCTGATGGAACTGGGCCTGCGATCCACCTTTCAAGTTAGTCTTGCTTTGAGCAGTTCATGACCTCCAGAGGTCCCTGCCTGATTAAGGACATTACAGATTTGTCTTGTAAGGACAGACATCCCTTCCCTTTATTTCCTGCTTATTACTAAATGCTGTATCTGTAGCACTGAAACCTTACTTTGAAATGGACAATTTTATTCTGATTTTTGTCTTGTTTTATGAGACGCTCTTAAGAGTTGAACAGCAAGATGAGGAAAGGAATGAACCTGTCTTTATCACCTGCAGTACACTGGTGACATTTCTTTCTGTGGGAAAGGAAGTTTGGTGGTGTACCACAAGGTGTAGTGGTAAGAGTTATGGCCATCTAGTTTCTCATGTTTCCCAGCTTTCTGAATTACTGCCTGAAATTTGGAGCTGGTGTTGAGATTCACTGTTTTCTTCCTTTCTGTAGGGAGCTGGGGATGTGTGTGGGAGGCTTTTTGTCCCACTCCCTTTTCTTCTCGTATCTCTCCAAAATACTTCTTCCTAAACTTTACAAATGCTGCCAGGAGAAATTTTGGCACATAGCATTAACTGTTCTCCTATTCCTGACTGATGAGAATACATCTTTGAAATTACTAAGAATTTTTTGCTTTGGAGTTGGTTGTAAGGTTTATTTTACATTGAATTTGTGACTAAGTGGCTGTAGCATTTATTTTAAAATAATACACCTCCGTGTTTATTTTTTTTTTCAGTTTTGTTGATTTAAAGCAATTTTTATGTTTAGCTGTTGGTGTTTTCTGGACACTTCTATTAATGTTTGAGCCTAGTAAAGGCAGGTCTTGAGTTCATAGCCGAAGTTCAATTAACAGATGGCCTTCCTTGGCTAACTTGCTTGTTCTCCTCCCCCTCTCTTCCCTTCTCTAGAGAGAGAGGGTCTCTCTGCTCATGGCTGTGAACTTGTGAAAACTGGATTCTACTGGTTTAAGCCCTTATGCATCCAAGCTGAGAATACTCATGTTCATCTGAGTAGTTGTGCTGATGTACACAGTTTTCTTTCTTTTTCAACCTCTTTGTTTTCCTGCTTCCACCCACAAAATCTTCCCCACCCTTCCAGGTTGCCTCTTTGGCTACTCAGACATCCACAGCTTTTCACAAAGCGACTGGGTGGTTTTCACAAAGCAGAAACTAAGCTGTATGTTTCTAGGATTTAGGGGTTTTTAAGAATAAACAGTCTTTTACCTATTTTTCATATCACCTCCTGTAAACTATCTGTACTCTCAAACTTTCTTGCAATCGGACATAACGACCCCGATATCCTTGAGCCTCACTGTTTCCTATTTTATAAGTGTGGCTCCAGATTTCCCTCTTAACTGGAGCATAAGTTAGTTCCTTGGAAACTCTTCTTTGTCTTCTGGTGGGTTGGGGTGGAAGGAGAGGGCTTAGCAGTTCTCTGGGATGGATGCCAAATAACTTCCTCTGAATCCTCACCTCAACTCTCTTTTCCCCTCATTTCTTGGAATAGAATAGATTTACTGTGCTAAATAGTGTAGAGTTTCCATTTTGTAGCTGAAAGACCATGATTTCTAAGCTTCATAATTTTATAATTTTATGTGAATTTAGTTTCTTGGTAGGTAGGACCATTAATATCACCGATCTTTCTTTTTCTTTTTCCTTTTCCATCTTCCACGATTTCTTTGTTGCAGTGCTGATAGTGACACTTGCCAAGAGTTGCTAATAAAAGACAAAATTAAATACCTCTCAGTGCAGAATTTTGTACAAGAGTGAATCCCACGTCTCATAGCTCAGCGTAGGTGTCCTTAAAAGGTAGATTAGTCATACATTCTCCACAGGGGCAAGTGCACGAGTGCCAGTACTGTGTTTGGGAGCATTTGGGTTCAGAGACCTGAAGCTGACAAGTATGACTTTAAGATAACAAATGAGTAAATGAAGCCTTGGTGTTCTGGAGGAGTTCACAGGACGTTCTTGCTTTAGCATGCTTGAACAACCCTGTGCTCTGTCACACCTGCTTCACACAGCAACTTCCAGCCTTGCACCAAATGGCAAAAGTTTGACATCCTGAACTTCCTTACTGAGCAATAAATTCCACCCTGTTTAATGAAGTATGAACAGAGGTCTCCTGCTGCCGTGTTCGGTCGGGTTTTTTCTTGAAATTAAGGATGTCCTTCTGTTTTATTTTACAATACTTGAGAGCAATATTGTTTTAGGGAGCCAAGTACTTTATCCTTTACCAGCCTGAAGTGCTCTAAAGCATTTAATAGTAACCAAACCATTTTACAAAGTGCTATCTCAACACAGATTCAAATGCAGCTTTACCTAGGAAAGCCATGGAAACACATTTATTTTTTGTTTTTCATGTGAAAACAAATGTTCTGTTCTTGTACCATGTGAAACTGGAATAGATTCAGGTCAGGCAATGCATATTCATTCCTTGAGACTCCTTGACAGTTTTAACTACAGTCATTTCCCTCTCCAGCCCACTCCTTTCACTTCTAACTATGAGAATGGGAATTCCTTCATCTTTTGGGAATTGTGCTTGCATGTCTCTATGCCTTTATGGATAAAAATCTGTTAAACTTTATCTACATGAAACAGATTTAGCGTGTGAATTGTGTTCTTGGGTGTTGTGATACAAAAATACCAGCATGCACCAAAAATGGCTTTCAGTGGTAGGCTTTTTTTCTGGATTATTGTGGACACTTTTTATACTTCTTTCAGTATTACAGAATTTGTTATGGGAAGTATTAATCTTGGTGAGTCATGGTAGATCAGCAAAGGTTCCTTGGCTGTGATATAAAATGTCACTGATAAAGCCTAAAACCTTGTCTTTACATAAATGAACGTATGCACTGGTCTGCAGTGATGCCAATTAATCATGTGCAAGCAGGCATGTAATGCCTGTCCTGTTGGATCTTCACCGAACATCTGATTGGAAATATGTTCAGGACAATAGCAACTGTCTCTTTTCTTTGGAAAGTTGAGAAATATCCATAGGGAACGTTTGTATGAAGTACCAGGTGAGAAAAATATTCCATAAAAGCTTTTACTAGCCCTTAAGCTGGGATGTGACATTACACCCAAAGGAGACTCAAATCAGTTATTTGCTTTATTCATTTCAAAATTGTTCTTCCCTCGCCTGTTTTGAGGGTTTGAGGGTTCAAGTGGCAGCATGAGGAGTTGAGAAGGCTGTATTGTACTGAACAAAATGAGGGCTGTTCTCCAAAACCCTGTCCCCTGTTACACAGGGTCCATCTATACTGCAGGAGAAAAGAATAAGTAACAACAGATTAGTTGTGCAGGGAGCCACACAAAACACATTGCCTGTGTGGAAGATTCAGGCCTCTTCTGAACACTGAATTCATGTGCTGCTGAAAAGGTCTCCCCTCCCCCAGCTTCTGTGAACCAACACCTTTCCTCTTTTTTCTCTTCTCTCTCTTTTTTTTTTTTTTCTCTGTTACAGAACCTTAATGTGCTGGAGGTAGTTGGATATTTTTCTCATTAAAATTTATGTTTTGAATAGTTACCAGGTCACCAAACTGGCCAAATACAAAGAAGGAGGATTTAGCTGAGTCTGAGCCAACCATTTACAAATAAATCTCTTGGGGTCTCTAAACACTGGTGAATCTCAGCATCACTTTGATTTGAAGGCAGATTAAGGATTACAAATGCTTTATAAATCTGTTTTTAGCTTTGCTACCATTACATGAAGGTGAAGGATTCAATGCTACTTTTTCACCCTTTCTTACCTCTAGCAGCAGACTGGAATGAGTTATTTTGATAGGCTGAAAAATGTTAAGTGTTTATACTCCATCTGTACCCAGTGCATGGAACAGTGGTGAGTGGTGTGGCCAGAATGCATTGGTACAGAACTCAGGGAATTTTGGTATCACAAAATGGGAGGGCCATGGAAAAAAAGGGGTTGCCAGGTAAACTTCTCTGTCACACAAACTGGATGTGGATGAATATTTCAACTTTCATAGCTCTTTGTCTAAAGTCTGGATACTTGTGCCTGATTCCCACTGAGGAGCGTGGTCACTGTGGGATACTGCAACTCCCTGACACATCACTCCTGACTTGCTCTTGTGTCTGGTAGGGAAACATCTCTTGCTGTACTTTGCCATCATCCTCTTAGATACAGAGGCTTCAAATAACAACAGGAATTGCCAGGTGAGTTTCTGCAGGAATAACTAGGGGTTTGGATACAAGGTGATGGACCTGCCTTCTCCTACCATTTATGTGATTTTCCTTGTCCAAACTTCCAGGAGGCTGTTCTGGCAGTGTGAAACTGAAGGAATTCTGTGAAATTCTGTCACAGAAAAGCCCTGTCCACAGGGCTGCACAATCAGCATCCTTTAGTTCCCCAGTGCATTACACCTTTTCCCCATTCCCCTCTTTGTCATCTGCAGCAGTTGTTTGAACCATTTTGCTCAGCCATGTAAACTCAATTCAATCCCAAAGCAGAGTCAGGAGGGGGCGAGAGAAGGCTTGAAGGCTTGATGGCTCCCATTTCTCTGAAACATTCTTGATTTGATGCTTTATAAATTATAGAAATAAAAACCTGAGATGATATGTAAATGTTAATGAGCCTTAGCTGGGCTAAAGGCGTTGAGATTTGTCTGCAAAAGCCATCTGGATATCTGTCAGCTCAATGTTTGTTCTTAGTATTATTCTTTCAACCTTCTGTAAACAATTTCAATGGCTTCTGGATTTCCCCTTGATATACAAATGAATTTTCAGTGCTGATCCTCCCTTTGTCCCTCTGTATCAGTTCAGATGCCAAGTGGAAACAAAACTCCCTTCTGTGTAATCCTGAGCTGTGTGCTCCTGTGGGACTAGTCCTGACAAGGAAGGAAAGGCAGCCCCAGCCCTTTCTCTGCCAGCAGCCTTCAGGAGAGTCAAGCCAGAAGAGTGCAGAAAGTCAAGGTGGAGACCTGATCCTTGAAACCTGTCTCCAAGGCATCAGCTCTGGCACCCCAGGCAAGGAGGAAAAACAGGGCAGAGGGTGAATTGCAGCTTGCCCCTGCCACAGCTTTGTACAAAGGCTTTGAACCCTTGCCCTAAGGGGAGCCAGGGTGCCCCTGCAAGGCAGGGGGCTGCTAACAATGTGCCCCTTGTGCTGGCTGCCTTCTCCAAAGGCTGCAGCAGCTTGGATTATCTTGTTAATTGCTTCATCAGAAGGAACTCCCTTCTGAAGTAAGAGCAATTTCCTACTCCTGGTGCTGGATGGAAGCTGAAATAAAGCAGTTTCATCTTTAGACAACTATCAACCCTGAAAGAGTTGAGCTATTATTTTAAGTAATGTAATGAGCAAACGCTGCTTGGAAATCATTAAAAGAACATATTCACAGCTCCAGCCCCTGCTGTCCAATGTGTATTGACGAAGCTTTTCCTGAACCAGGAGGATGCAGGTTAATTTCTTCTGCTAAATTGATAGCAGTGCGGGCAAGATATTTTGCTGCTGCTGTATATTGCATTTCCATCACAGGAAATGTGCAGTCAGATACAGCTATTAGTGTAAGTGTGGGTGAATGGTGCGAGGGAACATTCATAATGATTTCTTTGTAGAGGTTTGAAATTAGACTTGGCAGAATTAATTTTTAGCTATTCCATTTTTTTTTTCCTGAGAATGTTAAACTGTTCACACTTTTGTAGCATGCTGAGTTCAATCTGAATAGTTAGGCTTGTGGTTTGGTTTTGGGTGTTTTTTTCTTAATTGAAAAGCTTCTCAGATGTGCAATAGAAATAGAAAATCATACCCTACAATAATTAGTGATTTAAAACTTTTGCAGATAACATATAAGATGTGTATACTCATGCATTTCCTGTCCTGCTGGATGTGGAGCAATGACTTGAAATTTGCTTTCCATGCTCACAGTTCCTTGACCATAAAGATGTATCATCAGCTACCCTGCCCCAAGGATTGTATTTGGAGCAGTTGTTTTCTTTTTCTTTTTATTCTTAGGTATATACAGATCTGACTATGGCAGAAAGATTGAACTTGTACCAGGGATGTAATCAATTCAGGTTGATAGCTCAAATGAAACAGAAGAGGGGTAGATTGAGCTCCAGCTGCCCACCACATCCATCTACCCAAAAGATGTATGTTTTTCTAAGCCTAGTTGATGGCACTGAGTGCATGCAGGCATCCCATGCAGGCTTCAAAGCATTGAGAAAGTATATCAGAATAATTCTTTTGCAGAAAAAAAAGAAACAACTCTAAAACTTCAGATCAGTATGAGGGACACAGAAGTTTCACCAAGTTTCTGAATACAGAATTTAGCTGTACACTCAGTGAAATAAAGTTTTCAGAGGGGCTTCAAGATCCTTTGGAAACAGGCTGCTGAAAAACATGGCAAGCAAATTACTAGCATAAGGTAAAATACAGATGGAATATGCAGGCTTGTGTTCTTCCTTCAGAAAAGCACTGTTTTTTTGTTTTTTTTTTTGGTGTTACAGCTTTGTAAAATAACACCTACAGCAACTGTTTTTTTGGAGCTACATCACCAGCTCCATGGTTCTCCTTTGTATAGATGTTGTTCAGCTGACAGGAGCTGGAGCACTGATATTTCTGGATCCTCTCAATGGGCAGGTTTCTAAAGCTCCCCGTGCTTTGTGTTGCTCAGTGACAGCAGGGGACGGGTGCAGAAGGTGACCGATGAGCTGATCCAGCAGAAGCACTGTGTCATTTCTTTGTCTGTACCTCGCACACGTGCGGTCTTTCTGCAAGGGTTCCTCAAGGAGACAGCCAAAACTAGTGAGAGAGAGCGCTACAGTGTGGGAGAAATTGTTCAATAATGGCTGAGACCGTAATTAGCTGGAGTCCTAACGAGAGAAAATGAAGAAAATGTAGGGTATATTTATTGAGGAAAAAAAAAATATACTTGCCTTTCCCTGTTGCCTTCACCTGTGAAGAAATAATTATTGTATTCTAGGATTTTTAGTGATTGAACTCTCAGCTATAAGGCTAAATCAGATGACCCAACACTTGTTCTCTTTCACTCACTACTTTCCATCAAAGATGAGCTGAGTTTGCTCCTTGAGTTTGACCGTGGAGGTGGAATCAGATTTCATAAGGGAAATTAAAATCTCATTTTCAGACAGATGTTGGATATTGAAACCAGACACATGTTAGGAAGCTTGATCTGAAGAGCTATGCATATGGTTTAATTTTTTCACTAGAAAATGTAATTAAATTGTCTGATATTCCTGGATTAGCCCATAGTGCTTCATGCTCTAATCTTGCACGAAGATCTAAAGTATGTGGTTTTGATATTTCTGGTATATGTAAACTTTTTTTATTGTGAAGGATTGGTATCTGGCTCAATTTATTTACTAATTAACCTTCCTTTTTTCACTGATTGTCGGAGTTGATGTGCTATGTGGTCATACATAGATAAACTTATCCTCTGTTGTTACTCTGGGAAGAATGTGTTTAAACTTTGATTTCTCTAAATATTAATACTAACTGTGAAGCATTTTCTAATGGTAGAGGAAAATAATCATTTTGTACAGCATGGATTTCTTTACTCTATGTTTTCATAAGTTTACTATGAAATTTGGGTCATACTCTGATTCCTGGGTATGCCCCTTCCTAGAGGAGAATCACAGAAGATGATTCCAAACATACTCTTTTGCTTGTTTTTTTTTTTTCCTTCAAAGGGAAATAGTTGTGAATGAGGGAGAAGGGTAGCAGAGAGGCGTTGGTGCACATGATTTTCATCAGGGAAAAAGTGAGTGAATAAAATATAAAGGTCCATGCCTTCAGCATGCATGAAGATGTGTGCAGGCTTTGCAGATCAGCTGTCTGCAAGGGCTGAGACTTTCTCTAGAAACCCTGGAAGTGAAGCATGTACGGTCTGGTCTGAAAAAACAGGTTACCACGTTCCCCATGGATGTGTAAGAGCAACTCCTTGCCTGTTTAACAGCAGCAGGGACAGAGCAGCAGCCCAGCACATGAAGGCAGCCAGGGTGTGTGTGCTGGGTGTCCCTGGAAGGGAGGCATCCTGTGTTGCTGCCGTGTCTGCCTCGCTGCTGTCACACGTGCTGCCGCCTCAGGGGAGCAGAGTGTGGGATGTGACACTTGTGTCTGGATGTACCACTTGTCTTCTCCACTGTGGAAAATGAAAATAGCCACCTTTTCCCCATAGTGCAGATGTTTGTCACTTTGTGGTGTTTGGCTACTGTAAGGCTCGTTTAGTGTGGATCAGATGGAAAGTGTGCAGAGTGGTTTTCTGACTCCTGTCCAAGGAAAACCTTGGGTCAGCTGGCATCCAGCGTTCTGAGAGCTGGCTCAGCTGAGTCTTCCTAGAGCTGGCAAATGAGCTGCCTGTTCAGCCATGAGGAGCCTGCAGCAGGCAGGGCTGCATCACTGGGGCGGGGTAATACATGGGTAAGACATCGAATAACTGCTCCAGGTATTTAAACTCCCAGCCACTTGGGCAATTCCAACTTGAAGAGTGGCTGGGGAGGCCAAAATAATACGTGCTCAAAGCGTGGAGAGTGACTGCAAGGAGGAAAAGTGAATTGCCTGTTTTGGTATCACTCGGTCTCTCAAGAGAGCCCCCAGCAGACAAAGAGACGAAGATTGTAAACCAGGTTAGGTGGTCACAGTCTTTCTCATGATTTAACTACACGTGTTTTGTACTGATTTGTGGAGGCAGGCACTGAAGCTTCTTTCTGTGAACCCTGCATGTACTGCTGGCCAAGCTGAGACTCTCACCTTCAGTGGAAGGGTTTTGGTGGCGTGGACACTGTCCCCTCAGGGCAGCTTGGTGTGGTGGGAGGAGGTGGCAGAATGAAGGGGTAAAATGAGTGTTGTTCTGCTTCCTTGGGGCAGGTGACCCTTCTCCAAGTGACGTTCTGCAACACGGTGATGACCGTGCCACTGTGTGTCTGTCAGGGCCCTGTGTGCTGTTGGGTTTTGCTCTGCTGGGCATGCAGGAGTGCAGTCGAAAAAAGGAAGGACTGGACTTTTTTGAGGAAAAATGTGCTTTGAAAGAGCATAATTTATGTCATTTCAAAGGCAGGAGTTTTTAAACATCTTTGCCTCTCTGCTTTTGTTTTTAAGCATCTTTGCCTCTCTATGTTCAGAAATCTCAGCTGTAATAGTCGTTTTCCTGAAAGGAATATTAACTGTCAGGAAAACTTTCTAACAGCTCTAGCAGACTGATCTTATGATGGGTTTTGGTTTTGAGTTACTTTTAGCTTGGGATGTCCCAGTTTTTTTGGTCTCTAAGCACCATCTGCCTCTCTTTCTAAATACCTGCAGTAACCAATTCTAGTTGTCTGAAACCCTAATATGCTTTTTTCCTATCCATGGCATCTCTACAACTTTAAATCTGTGTGCTAAGGCAAACTATCCAGTATTGATTTAGCTTCATTATTCAAGGAATAACTTTATTTTTTAAAATGAAAGTTTTAATATTTTTCCTAATCTTAGAGGCAGATTTAAGATCACTTTGTTTTACAACTAAAGTTCTTTTGCAGAGATTTAAAGTACAGAATTTCCCTGGAACACTTGCAGCTGCTAATGTTAGAATTTATACTTAGAAATCAGTATGTAATAACATATCTCATGATAATCTAGCAGCTGGGGAAGTCCATGAGCACTCAAAGACAAACAGGAGACCAGCCATACTGATAATTACCACTTCATAGCCCTTTCAGTGAAAGGCTACAAAGTGGGATTGATGGAAAAATGCCTTTTAATGGGAAATGCCCAGTATAAGTGAGAACTTTTCACTAGAAACACACAGAGGGAAAATATTCACAAGTACAACTCTAACTCATGAATTATCATTTAGATGGAGAAAACAAAATCCCATAAGTGGTGATCTGAAAACAATTTTGGAATTAAACCACCCCATGTGTAGTCTGTAGCATTTTTTTTCCGTCAAGCTGTTTTAGGCTAGGCTGGCAGCCTCTAGTAACGGGATTCATTTGGCTCTCAGCAAGCTGGCAGGCATCTTACAAGAGGGAAAATTTGGCTGGGCATTCTGTTTCTTTATACCTTTTGGATTCAGCTATGGTAAGTTGAACTGCCAGGGAGAGGTTTAGATGGTACCCTCCTTATTTAAGGTGTGTGACAGAATGCATTCAAGAGAACTGAGGCAGATGCATATCTTGCTTAGATCTGCATTTTAGATTTATCATCTTTGTTGCCTTCTTGAGTAGCAGTGAAAATTAAATGAAGTGGCAGTGCTGAAGCAGTGTGCTCTTACTCATCATCTCTATTCACCTTTTCAGCTCATCTCTCTCTCCCCCTTTTTTTCCCTTTTTTTTTTTTTTTTCTGGTGACACTTCAGCACATGCTGAGAACATATGCCAAAAAGCTCATTCTTAAAAGCTGCCTTCATTCATCTTGAGCTGTTATCAAGAGCTTTGTCTGCTCTGTGGGTAAATTGCACAGCACTGAATCAATGTCCTCTTGTACTGGAAACCAGACAATTCTGACAAACTCTGTTGCATTCATAGGGAGTGAGTGAAGAGATGGCTTAGCTCATGCAGAATGCAGGGATCAAAACACCTTCTCAGCTGAGGCGGTGACACAAACGTGACTGCTGATCCTAAACCAAAAAAAATTAAAAATGTTTGCTTGCTGCAAGTTACTTTGTATGCTTGATAGATATTCCAGCATTACAGTTTTTGGAGCATAAGCTCCTATGTGTACTTCATCAAGGTGATTTTCAGATCATGTATTATTTTGGCTCTGCACTTGTTTCAAATTCTCCTTAATGTAATTTTAGCTGTAGCATGAATGTACTTAATACTCTCCTTGACAGGAAACCTCAGCTGAATAAACCAGACCTATTGTGTAATTAAAGAGTTTCTTTGGAAATTGGCTTCATTTCAGTTTTTAAAATGTTGTTTAATTTGTTCCAGAAGTAAAGTGAACTTGGTTTTTCAGAACTTGGTCATGATTGCTGGTGGTCGGAGCTATAATAAATTGAATTCCTTCCTAATAAATTGAATTCCTTCCTAATTTAAACACATTATAAATATGTAAACTGAGCTATAGTCTGCAGTCATTGACAGGCATTGGCAATACAAAGTGATAGTACCTTTCCAAAGAAAATTGTTTTTTTAATTACACAGAATAACAGAAACTGCTTCTTCCCATTGCAGATACACAAATGTTGGGAACTTGTTTGAGTGACAGGTTCTGCAGTAATTTGAGTACAATAGTTTAGCAGATTTATGTTGAGGGAGAGGAGAGAAGGGGGAAAAATACAGGCTCTGCTAGAAACTACATATATATATTCAGCAAGCAAATGAGATACAAGCTTTGAAACAATAAGCTGCTCTATAATGCACAGACAGTCTTTCAGGATACCAAGCCTCAGCTCTGAAGTCTCTCTACACATTGATAAAAATGTCTAACTGAATGAAATAAGTTTATTCTGTCTCATGTTAAAGCCCTGTTAAGCTACTGAGAACTGACTGAGCTTCTGACTCAGTCATTGTTCCTGTTTTTTTACAACTCCTCCCATTCAGTTAATTAAAAAACCTGTTCCTGAGCAGGGAACAAAAGCACTTTTTATACAGAATTGGTCTATGTGCATTTTAAGGATTTCTGCCTGGTGAATGCAGTATTTCTTTAGCTTTGTTTACTGCAGCCCGAGTGGCTGCCAGGGGCAGTGCTGTGGATGTGGCTGCTCTCCCTGGGCGGGGGACACACCGTCCCACACTTGGCCAGGGTGTGCTGCCCACAGGGTGGGGGCAGAACCTGAAGGGCACAAAAGGCTCTCAGTGAGCAAGAAGGCAATGAATGGTGCTCAGGTCAGGCCACAGAGATGGGGATGCTCATGCGGGAGTAGCAGGAGGGAAAAGATCTGTCAGCAAAAGAGCAGAAGGGGTAAAGGATGGTCGGCTTGCAACTGAAGAAAATGTCTTTGCACTGAGGCAGAACCATTAAGAGCTTGAGTTTTGGTGAGTGCTGGCTTTGAAGCTTTTGCCAAATCAATAATAAAAGCTGTTACTCAGAAAGGCAAAGTTAATCATTAAACTCAGAGGTTGCTACTGTTATTTTAGTGAAAGTTTTGATTTACCAAGAAATAGAAGAATGTGTATGAACTTGTTCATGAGTGCTGCTTTCACTTTGTAAGTTTATTTTTTAAGAGATGGATACCAAATCCAAAAAGTTGTCTGGCGTAAATCCACAACTTGCTTGTGGTTAGGATCCCTGGAATCCATATTGTGGTAAAAATGCACTTCTGCACATCTTAAATCTCTCCCTGTAATTGCACTCTTTTTTAATCAAAGTGAAATTCTAGGATTTAGAACAGGCCTGACACAGAGACTGGAACTTGCTTGTTTCTAATTTGCAGAGGTTGGCTTTCTTCAATGCAATCAAATTTTGGTCCCTTAAAATTATTAGCCCTGTTTTCAACCTCATCTGTTTCTCTAAGAATGAAGCCTCTTCCACCTGTCACTATTACATTTTTCTGTTGCCACAGGTGAACACAGTTTCTCTTTTGAATGCTGTCTGGCTTTTATCTTTCTCTTAGTGCAAAAACTAATTTTCATCTTTTTGAAAAAATTTAGGCGCTGGAATTAAAAGAAACTATTCCACTAGAACTGCACTGCACTCAGGTCTTGAAATATTGCTGCCCTCAGAAAATACTCTCATCTGTTTCATTGACACTTCATTTGCACAAGGAACTGAAGTTCTCTGTTTAGCAACCAAATTGACAAGGTGAAAAGGTGAATTTTCTGTGAGGAGGCACCTGCTGAGGCAAGGGAAGGATGTCATTGGATTTCTGTACTCATTAGGTACTTGGAGTGCATAATCCCCATGCAGATTGTGGACTACAACTGCCCTGTTGCTGGTGTGGGCATCAGCCCACAGGAACAGATTGTGTTATTGTGTTTTCTCCAAATTATTAATTACAAATTTGTTCTGGAATAAAAGGAAAAGGGATTTTCTCTGCCAGCATTGAGGAGGAAAAGTTACACATTCATAATTTCTTCTGAAATCAGTTTTAATTAGGTATAAAGGCAAAATATTTGGATGCAGCTGTGATAGAGAATCCCAGCATGCTTGGCTAACCTTTAACAGGTATTCTAACACAGTCTGTTTGAGCCTGCTTGAAACTAGAAATATTAATTTCAAATGCTAACCAGGAGTTTGTTCTGTCACTCTCATCTCAACTTTCTTCTGTGCTTTAATTAAATGTTAATCTGTTGTAGACAGCCCTGTTTGTTTAATGTCTGTATGTCTTGGGATGGATGTACACAGATGATTTGGGAGGAGATCACCTAGCTTGGACTAGATCCAAAGGCAGATTAGGTCTGTGTTGCTTCTTACTTTTAAAGGTATGTGGTGTCTTTCACTCAAATAGAAAAATCTATGGGCACAGCAGTGTGAGGTTCTGTTAAGGGTCTTATCTGCCACTCAGTGCGGGGTTTGATGTTCAGTTTGCACTGACATATCTAAGCTCAGTCTCTGCTCCTTAGGATTGATTTTTAGCCCCAAATCAGTGTTAATGTATAAGTGAAAGCAATGCATTTACTTAGTGAGGCAAACGTTTCAAAGTATAGTAAGAACTGTAACCATATATGTTCTCACCTTTGATTCTGCCTCAGTTTATTTTCTGGTAGTTTTTGCTAAAGGCTTCTAAGTGAGGGATTAAGTTGTCTTTGTCTTCTTACCAAGTCTTCCTATCTGGATGCAGGCAGTTCCATTGGATGTTCCCATAAGGATCCATTGGATGTTCCCATAAGGATCCTGGATGCTGCTGCAGTAGTTTGGAGCCATAAGCTTTCAGTGACTGTTAAACACTGTCATAACTGAGATCTGCAGGGATATTATCCACTCCAGTACCAAGGGGATGATGCTCATACAAGGAAAGATTTTGCCATTGGGCAGCTGCTGTAGAATGTAGTCACCTCAATACTGTTTCATGCAAGCTCTGGGTTGCTTTAGCTGGACTTTCTGTAACTCTTTCTCTCAATCCCTTTTTGAGCTGTGATCAGGGTAAGTGCTGATACTCACCAGGAGACCATCTCATCTTCATCTGTATGTCTTTATATTCTTACTCTTCAACAGGAAACTTGCCACAGCTGTTGTTAACACTAATTAGTAAAGTCAGACAGTGTGGAACTCACCAGAGTCCTCTGCATGGTCGAGTGTGTGAACTAACACACTGCTTATGGAACATACTCTTCATGTATGAAGCACATGGGAAAGGAAGAAAATTACGCTAATTGCAGGTTAGATTGATGATAACCCAGTAAGTTAAATCTTGTTAACTTACAGTCCAGACACTCAAAAACATGTGACCCTGTAAAATGGAACATTTCATTGTGGTAATCTTGTATTTGTGATGGTAATAACTTATGAAACAAAGGTTGGAGGTTAGGCTTGTTTTCCCTGTCTGTCTTTTTACATGATCTGTAACCTAAAATTCCCTCTCTTGCAATATCTGTGAGTTAAATCTGCTTTAAGCTATCATCAGTCACCATTTGAACTGATTTTTCTTTGTTATGCTGCCAACAGAATCTTTCTCTTTTTTTTTGTTATGCTACTTACAAATCATAAAAGTAAGATAAGACAAAAGAGAATGCTAGGCTGTACCATCCCCTTTGCTTTGCCTGCACAGGATTAGAGGGTTTGATTAGCAAGCATTGCGTGGCTGTGTGGGAAACTTGGTTGGATTCCCTTCCTTGATCTCTCAGATGGTGTCTGTGCATATGCGCAGGTGATGTGTCAGTGGGCTGATGCTCTGCTTCAACATGTCTCACCATGTCAGTGTGCCTGACTCATTCTTTCTTGTTTGATTGGGTATTTGTGCCACAGACATGACACAGTGAGGAATAAAGGCATTTAAGCCTTCAAAATCTTCATAAGATTTCCAGGAAGTAAAACTATTCATTCTGAAGGGCTCCTTCGCCATGAAATGTTACACAATATCTGCTGACTGAATGTGCCTTTGTGCCTTGCCCTCTGCTTTTCAGTGCCATAAGTTTAGCTCCAGTACACTTGATGAATTCTACTGGTGTCATGTTTACTTAGATCTGTTTCTAGTTCATATTCCGTCTATTTTTTTCAACACATACCCAAAATTTCCGGAAGATTGGGTGTAGATTGGGACACAGGAGATCCTCTTCTTCACCTGTCTCCTCAAGAAAAGTGTTGGCAGGCAGTTCTTAAAAAAACAGAGGGAATCTTTCTATTTCTTACACCTGTTTCACAGTGATTATGCCTTAAGAGTCAATCATAGCATTTCTTGTTTGTATCCCAGTGGCCATCCTTTGGAAGCTGTGCACCAAAGATATACTTGTGTATTTCCTGTTGTGTTCTCCACCCTTTTATAGTTTCCTCTATGCCTTCAGCAGGCTACAATATGAAAATAAACAAAGAAGTTCTCGTGAATAACTCCAAAAAATATCTTCTCTGCCCCCGAGCCATTTTTTCCGTAGCTCTCCAAAGCTGTCGGTGTGGCAGATAAGGATGAACCTGTGCTGCTGGGCTATCTTTTACTGAGGGATTGAACTTACCATGGCACTGCATCCATGTTAGTTTGCTGCCACATCCCAGCCTGAGATGGAATCAGCAGCTCCTTCAGTGGAGGGTTCAGAGACAACAGAGCAGGTGATTCACTTTCCTGTCTCCCCTGTGAGCAGCGAGCCTGCCTGTGCTAGTCCATTTGTGGCCTGCTGTCAGCTCCTGCTGTTGAAAACAGCATTCTGTACTTCCATTTACACTTGCAATTCCTCTCTTTGCAGTGGGACTCTGCTGCTGAGTGTGCCTGCACTCTTCTCTCCTCTGGAGGGCTGGGAACGAATGCTCAATGTTGACAAGCTGGAAGATGACAGAAGTAAAGCAAGCCATTTATTTCCCACTCATCATGACTTGTGTATGTCTGCCAAACCCTTTCACCTTGGCTTGGTGATAGGTCCCTGAATGAGCTTCAGTATTAATTTTACTCTGTGGTCTCAATTAGCCGCATGATAGTTCTGTCAAAGATTGTGATGGGCTTTTCTTCCTTTTCTCAGGTCTAGACAGCTACAGCCACTGCTAGGACAACACTGCGTGCAACAACAAAATGACACATTTAGGTTCTATGCAAAGACATATTGGCAAATGTCAATTTAAATTAAAAGTTGACTATTTTTCTTTAAATTACAACGTTATGATTATAGCTTAATCTATTATTTTAGAGTCTATTTTGCCATGCTCTCTCTTGACTGGCTGCCTTATCTAAGGATTAGTTAGGGATTAAATAGCTCTACCATATGATCTAGTTGATGGGCTGAGAGTTATGGTAGAACATAAATTGAGATTTCCTTCCTTTGTCCCCCACTAAAATGAATTTATATCTTTATCAGACATTGAGGAGAGTTGTATACACAGTCAGATAAAGACTGCACGGGTGCATCTAAGAACCAGATTTGCTGAAGTGTTCTTTTGGCTTATGCTCTTGAACTCTGCCCAGTTATATCAAAGATCATCATTTTGTGAAGAAAAACAAAGTCATTTGCTGTCAGTGTTATGCACAGGAATGCTGAAAAATATAGGCAAGAACTGTCTTTTTCCAAAATTATGTATATTCTGGCAGGTAGAACCTTTCCTTTTTGAGTAGCTCTGCAGTTCTTTGAAATACTAAAATGCAGTCAGCAGTCAACAAATAATATGAAGCATAAACCTCTGCAGTACTTTTGCTACCCTGCTGTGCTGTCTGCGCATTCTTGAGGAGCACTGGGCCTTGCACACAGCCTCACAGGGGGCTGTGAGATTTACTAAATAATCAAAGACAGACAATAACAGCTCCTGCCTCCTTGGAGAAGCATTTAGCAGCTAACACAGCTGAGCAGATGTTTCAGTGACCTCCCATGTTTCCTATTGATGACATGCATTTATTTTTTTTTAACAGTTTCTTTTTCCGGCTTTTCTCTCATGTATGAGGATAAGCATGCTCTCATGCTTTTATATCAATGAAAACTTGACAGTTTGTCCAGCCAGAGAATGCCTGCCATAGATAAAGACTGCCTGGGTCTAGGTACAGTGCAGTCACTGTACAGAATGTTTCTGTTTTGGAAACATTCTGGACTGTGGGAAACTGCTGGACTATTTGAGGGTGAGGGGTAAGTCACTGCAAAAACCAGGGGATCTTACATCACAGAAATAACCTGGATGAGCTGGGTTGGAGTTAGGAATGTGTCTAAGCCTGCAAGAACGTAAGCAATGGAAGCAGCAGAAGCTGGGACAGAAAGGGCTGATTAATGCCCCTGCTCACAGCCATTCCAGGGCCAATCTGGCAAGAAGGAAGATGGACTGATCTTCCTGCTCCTAATGGGTTTTTATAAATGCCTTCATAAACTGGAGAATAAGCACTGTTTTAGGCCCTTCCTTGCCTTTTTATTTTTCCAGATTCATTTCCACCAGTAGTAGATTTACTGTCTTTGCTGTAAGTACCTTCACAGAGAAATAAGAATTCATAATCTACAGAGATAATATATACTAGGATGAAACTGTTCCAATACTGTGCCTGCCAGAGGCCAGACAGAAAGATAAAGAGATATAAAGGTTGCAGGAGTCGTTCATTTCTCCCTAGCGTTTGGCTACAGAGGAATAGCCATACCTGCTCAGTGGACCATGCAGGTATTAGGAATCTTTGATCTTTCTGAACCCTTACTGATTTACTACAGAAGCATTTCATTATTCTTTTTGTGCTAGTGAGAGAGAGGGGTGAGCTTCTATAAAAGTATAGTTTTAGCTTTATATTTTTTATATTTTCTTTTTTTTTTTCTTTTTTTTTTTTTTGTTAAATTCCTAATTAACACAAAGTGAAATTGCCCTGTGGTTTGTTCAAGCTTTCTGTCAGTTTTGTCAAGTGTCCCAAAGAAATTGTGGAAATTGTGCCTTTTTCAAAGTGGAATAAACTTCCACTTTAACATGCAGTCAAGCCATACTTATGTCCATTAAACTTGTGTTTTAGCCATGCTTTGTTTTTTATGGAGGCTTGAATAGAGACCAGGTAGAAACATAGGAAGAAATTGTCTGCTTCCTCCTAGTTAGTTAGTTAGTTAGTTACTTAGCTAGCTAGTTAGTTACTGACGTCTGGTTCCAAAGTGTATTGTAGGCTCTTCAGCCCTTCTTTCTCTCCTTCCAATAAAACAAAGTCTGCTTTTTTCAATGGGGGAATGAATTTTTAAAAACTATCTATATTAAATCTCAAATTATAAACCCATCTTTTTCACGGAAGAGGCATTTTAACGTCTAGCCCTGACAGCTCCCATGCACAGCATGCTTCTTGATTTCGTAACAAGCAGAGATTAATGCTGCCCTTCTCTTCTGTGCTTTGGGATCTGTGTGTACTCCTCTGTCGTCAACCTCCTCGTGAACTGCTGCTTATTAGCAGGGAGGGCACAGACGGCTTTGTGTTTGTGAGGCTCAGCTGAAGGACGGGGAGGATGGCACAGATAGCGACACAGACAGCTCTGAGCATCGCTTTGTACCCAACCAAAGCTCCCAATGATGATTTTCTTTTTTTTCTTTTTTCCTTTTTTTTTTTTTTTTTGCAGGAATGTGTAATTCTGCAGTAAAGAGCAGACTCTGCTCCCAGTTGCACACAGCCTAAAGCGTTTGTTCTGTGTTGAGGAATTTGGGACTTTTTTTGTAGAACTTAGGGTTGCAGGGAGTAACTGGCCTTGTCTTGCCACCAGATTCACTGTTGTTAAATATATAACAGTCATAGAAAAATGGTATTATTATGCTTCCAAACAGAGTAACTAGAGAACCTAGAATTAAAGGCCACTGTCTCATTCAAAGGCCTGGATGAGTATTGCTGGTATCATGTATTACTATTCAGTATTTTGTTTTCTTTACTTGTTCATGTGAATTCATGCTTTGTTACTCTGGCCAACTCAGTTCCCACTCTGAAGTCAGAGTTCTCAATTTCTTTCTGAACTAGTAAAATTTTATTGCTGCAGTATACTGCAGTTTCAAAAAACTATTTAGCTTCCATGCAATATCATATTCAGCTCAGTTCTGTTCATAAGCATGGAGTATCAAATCAGAAGTAACTCCACTGAATTTCGATCTGAGATGACCTAAACTTGCTGTAGTTTGAGTTTGGGGTTTTTTGTCATTAAAAACTCTAATCATAGCTTGCCTCAAGTGGTAGCCACAGCCAGAAATCCTGCAAATCAGGCCCCTGGATCCCAAACTGGGCAATCAGTTAGGGCTGCTTCCCAATGGCTGTGTTGGTAGTCAAAGAGGATAACAATTGAATATAAACACATCCTCAGGTCAGCCCATGGTGAAGGAACACTGTGTGGCATCTGTTAAATTTAAGAGCATCTTGCTCTTAGTGACTATCTGAAGTACATCTACTGGCTCTGTGCTTTTGAGTAGTGGCTTTTCTGTGCTGTCAGATGCTCCCTGGCACAGCTCATAGTCTCTGCTGCTACACGATGTCCTGGCACACCCTGACTACATGCACAAGGGCACCTGACTTCACTCATCTTCCCCACTCCTCAGTTTCTTTTAGAGGAAAGCAGGGTGCCTGTGAGGAAAAGGACCTGTTCAGCCAGGGAATGCATCTTCCTCTTGGTTAGGCTGTGGCTGACAGGGAATTCCTGAAGACAGGATTTTCATGGTCTGTGGCAGACTGGGGATTCAGTAGCACAGCTCTCTCTTCGTCTCCATGTGCATGCTTTGGCATCAGTCATAATGCACTTCCCAGCACCAGTTAACTGAGTAGCTTCCTGCTAATTTTTCAGATTCCCTTAGCCCAAAGGTGTTGGCTGCCTGGCCCCTCTATTGCTTTGCACCCAAAAGGGCTCAAAGCAGACAGGCTGAGGAATTCAGCTTTAGTATGCTGGCATGTTTCTATTGAGTATGTGAAGCATTTTCCAAATGCTTGTCTGCTGTCAGGTTTCCTGTGGCTACCCATACTGTCTGCCAGGTATAGCTTTATCACTCCTACAGTTTGTAGTCTTAATCCCAGAGGTTCTTTAAAGCTTATGGAAAAAGAGTTTGCCAGAGTTTTTCAAGATAAGAAGATAAGAAGGTGTATCTACAATGAAAGTTTACCGTCAGTAAGCAATTAAACAAATTTACAGGGAAGAAAACCTCTGGGCCTGCGAAGCCCAAAACCTTATCCCTGCACTGTCACTCATCCTTCAGCCATGAGTTCCTCTGAGAGCTGGGAAGGAGATTCTGGGTAGTATTGCTAACTGTGCATTAACTCCAACCTGCTTACACTGCTGTTGCTTACTCCTGTCTAAGGTGGAATGCTGCATGAGGCAGACCTGTGCTCTGACCCAGAGAAGCCATTCCTGCTGTGGTACATTATAGGAAGGCCTTCCTCAGGTCAGACCAAAATTCCTGTGGCTTCTACCCAGTGCTGGTCTCCAAAGTACATGAATTGCCTTGGTTGAATGTCACCTCATAGCATGTTCTGGAGCAGATACAAAGTTGGGAAAAGTCAACTGATTTTGGGAAGCGTAATGAAGGATATTAAAACACTTGAAAAATCGTCCTGCAGTGAGAAATACCAGCATCTGTAGTTACCCGGCTGATAATACTTCAAAGTTACCATGACCACTTTAGAAAGACAAAACATATGGAAGGGTATAAAAGGAAGTACTCTGCATTACAAGTTGATTTTCAGGGTTACAGCCACAGAGCTCTTAACATACTGATTAAAAGGGTGTGCCCCTGGCAGCAGATACAGCTGGGGATGGGCAGCAGTGCTGAGCCTTTGCTGTGGCACCTCTCCTGAGGGGTGGGTGAGTGGGTACATGTGTGTGCACACACCTGGCAGGGGCAGGACAGCTCTCTCTCGTGGGCACCAGGGCTCGCTGAGTTTGCGTTGGCTTCTGCTCTTGTGTGGCCTGAAATAGTTCAGTGTGGGTGAGTTCTCCCAGCGTGTCACAGAGGTCTCAAGCCTGATGGGATGTAAAGGGGCAGCAGGGTGCTGAGCACAAGAATGCTGAAGGAGTGAGAAAATATTTCTGTAGGTGGCTGACATCCTCACATGCTGGATGTATTTTAATGAATTTCAGCGCTATTTGGGAACAATAATCTAGTGCATGTATTGCAGATTTTAAAACGTGATTTACAGGAGCTGCAGAAACCATAGATTTTATTCAACCTTTTTCTCATTTTCTAAAGTTGTTTTTTACATCAAGTCCTGCTGAGACCAGCCTTTAACTTAGTAGTAGTTACCATTTCTAAATTTGGAAAGATCACTCCACTGATTTTAAGCTTAAGTCAGTAAAAAAAAAAGTAAGCTTAAGTTTAACAGTAAACTGTCTAAACTTTTCTTATCTCTGTATTTATAAAATAAAGTTTTAAATCTTGTGTTCATAGTGCACACAGGTGATTGATGTGCCTGGCTGTCCCTGGCAGGTCTGCCTGGGGTGGCTCCCTCCATGTTAGTTCTTGCCTTTTACAAGAGATAGAAAATAGCCCAAGTTTTCATGCTGGGGGGAGGTAAAATTAGCAAGAAACACTTCTTTCTCGGGCTCTTCTGAAGGCAGACACCTTCAAAAGAGTTTTAAATGTGTGTGGTTTAATATCTTATGTTAGCTAAAGTTCTCAAAGGGTTCAGTTTATCATTAAGGAAAGTTAGATGCTGTTCCATTCTTAGGGAAGCCCAGGGGTAAAAAGGCTTAGGTTTAGCCTACTGTTTGATGATGCTAAAAACAAACCCAAACTCCTTATGTTTATTGTTTTGGGGTTTTGTAGGTGTGGTTTCTTTCTGTAAAACTTTTAATATTAAAGGCCCAAAAGTGCTATCTGTACAGATACTATGACACTGAATTAAGTACACAAACGCAAATGCCTCCATAATTATTTACTATTTCTAGAGAGCATGTGATAAACCAATCTTTTATAATTTCACTTTGGCTGCCACATGTTCTTTTCATTCCAAGCCAGTGAAAGTGGGTGTCTTTCATGGCAGCTTCAGGAGACTCTACAATCTTTCGTCTTCTTGTTTGGTTGCTAATAACTGGAAAAATTGACTGAGCAAAATGGTGCAGAAGTTGAGCCAGCAGTTGCCACAGTGACAGTTGTCCAATATAAATATCTTACAATTCTTCTGTTTATCATCTGTTTTCAGGGCAGTTTAAGCTGCTGGAGCAAGACCGAGATATTAAGGAGCCAGTGCAGTATTTTAACAGTGTGGAGGAGGTGGCTAAAGCATTTCCTGAACGAGTTTACGTCATGGAGGAAATAACATTCAACGTTAAGGTAGTCCCTGAATAAATATTTGTCCCTGTCTAAATGATTAACTGTTGCAACCTTTATATACATGGCAAGTGAGCAGCGGCGCTGAGTGGGAAGTGTGATTTTTGAGACAAGCAAGCCTTTAGTGTTCCACATTTGGTGATGGTGCTCTTTGGGATCATTTCTGCAGTCTTAAATCAACATGTCCTCTAAGGGCTCTCCTGCCCTATGGCACTTTGGGGAGCAATCCTGATGATCCATTCAATAATTCATCTAATTAGGATGCTCCTGCCAGATTTTAAACAAATGTTGTTTGTTGCCCCCTTCCTCCTCCCCCTCCAGCAGTCTGAATTTCATTCTCTGCTAAGCAGCAGCTGCTCAAATCCCTCTCCAGAAAGCCTCTTTCTCAGAGAGCACGCAGGGTGAAATGATGAGGTTGCTTGTCTCAAAATTACTGCAGCTAAATACCATTGTGAATATAATAACAAAAAAAAAAAAAACAAAAAAAAAAAAAACAAAAAAAAAACCCAAAAAACCAAAAAGCCCCAAAACCAAACCATGCCAAAATAAAAAGACACAGTTGTTCTCTGTGTGCATGTGTGTGTTTGTGCACAGCTCTTGGGCTCATGAAAGGGTCACTGATCCCACGAGAGGGTTTGCTATCACCAAACATGCTGCAGTGCAGGGGCACGAAACAGTGAAATCACAGCTTGTTCTTCTTTGTCCTGCCTACACGTGTGACGCTGCACAAGGTGGGTCAGCTCTGCCGTGAGAGCAGAGTGGTCTCCAGGCTTATCTGGTTGGTTTGAGCAGCAGCACCATCTCAGACTGGTAGAAGAGCATCCTAGAGCTGGTGTGCAGTGGTGGAAATCTGCGTCGTGTACCTGCAGGGGAAACTGGCTAATACTGGTGGTGCAAAACCAGCCTGGAATTTCCTGGTCATTTGTGTATCGGGTTGGGCTTTGTGTAACAACCTTTTAATGGCTTTTTCCTCTTTCTTGCACTGCTACAGCTGGGAGACACCAGCTAGCTCACAGTTTTTATAGGTGTAAGTGGAAGAGCTCATCAGTTAATTTACTCAGTGACTAAGACTCACACCTTGCAAGACAGTGGGTTGTTTTCATTTGTGCTCTGCATTAACCTAAGCCTGTAAAACAGAGGCTTTCATGAATGAAGGCTAGGTGAGAAAGTTGGAACACTTCTGTAAATTTAGGCAAGGGAACAAGAAAATTTTATCTCTGCTCAGAAAAAATCCTTGTGACTGCTGGCCTTATCCAGAGCTGTGCTGTTATTTCTCTTTTGACCAATGACCAAACCAAGAGAATGGCACAGTAGAATGTGCAGCTTTGATTTTCTAGTGCAAAAAAGTATTTGTCTACAGGCCTCTTTAAACCTAAAATGCCATATCTTGAGTTTACCATGAGTGGTTTTAAAACTCTTTTTCATATATGGCAAACTGAGAAATAAGCAAGGCTTTCTGTTAGATATCAAATCCATTTTTAAGGTTTTTATAGTGATACTCCTTAATGTAAATAACAGTAGTATAATCCAGGTTTAACCTAGTTACACAGTTATCTTGGCAGTATTCCTCTTGGCAGTTTTTCCAGTTTCATAGAAGTCTATTCCAAGGTTATCATCTTCCAAAAAATAAATGAACTTAGCAGGATTTATTAAAGTGTTTAATAACCCTTTACATGCAAGAGAATTATGTACGCTAAAATTTTAATATGGGAGAGATTTTGTCAAGCTGATTAGAGCAAAGGGAGGAATACTAAGTACAGTTGATTCCTGTCCAATGTAGCGTGCCTGTTTAAATTCAGAAGAGAGTATCAGAAGGCAGCTAATCCAATAGAAAAAAGAAAAAAAAAGTGCCCAAAATATCTGATGAAGCACTTAAGATGAGAAGGAGCTCTGAAGTCCAGGAATTATTTCTTATTCCAAACGCTCAACTCTTCAGTGGATAATTTTTGAAGAAGGAGCCTGTAGAGTTCCAAGGTGACCAGACAGTGGCTGTGTTCTTTTGTCTGTGCTTGTTGAGGTGTGTCTGCATGTGCCAGTACACCATGGTTATGATTCCACTTGGTGTGAGCCTTGCTCCTGAGTGTAAATCCTTGGCAGTTCCAGCAGGATTTCACAGCTACCACTGCCATTCTCCAAACTGCCTTCTCGCTGAGGTGGGCTGCGAGATCATTTCCAAGGGGCTTACTTTGTTTTTGTTTCTTGTAATAGTTGTTAAAGGGAAAACTCAGCCACCTTATCCTAGCAAAGCAGGGGAGATGGTTCTCCTTTCCTTCCCTGTGGTTTTGCAGCTGGACAGGCTCTCTGGGCAGTGTCCTGATCCAGGGGGTTGAGGACCTGATGGGTGTTTGAAAAACAGCTGTAACAAGCAAGTGCCCCTAGGAGGGAAAGGTGGTATCTTTTCAGAGACTAGCAAACAAAAATTTTGGGTTAAATAAAACTTCTGTAATGGCTAAAAGTACTTAGTAACTTTTTTGGCCATATGTACTGCACTGGATACCCACTTGGTCATTTCGAGTGGTGGCCAGCAGCATCTACAGGCACAATAATTTAGAGTGTTCTGAGGATAATTTCACTCAGTCAATAGTTTAATCTCTTCCTGATCAAAAAATAGAGGCATTCTGTTCTTTCTTCACTGACCAGATACTTGAGAACCTTTTTTGTATTAGTATTCAGTGCATAATTGAAGAAGATTTTGTTTATGTTACAGAATTATGCTACAAAAACAAGAATTTTTTTTTCTATTGCTAGGAACAAAATACTAAGAATGTGGAGCTACCCCAGGACCCTGTCTTTTGCTGAAGCAACAGCAGTAGATGTCTGCTTTCAACTGCTCTGGTCTCATACAAATGGCAGTGTGTACAAACACCCAGGAAGCTATTTGCACCAGGTCTTAAAAATAAGACAAGGAACAAACACACCCCCCACCCAAATAATACTGAAGGCAATTCACAAAAAGTTCCCTTAAAAAAGCAGCAGTATTGTCTGATAGATTGAACAGTAGACAAACTAGGAGTTCCTTCACACTGAGAACCAGCTCACTTAGTGTTGCAGGACCCTTCAGATCTTCCAGAATAACATTTTTTTTCTGAAGACATCACTTGGTCTCCCTGGAGAGTCTGTGAAGCTGTTTGCAGACACTTTCTAGAATGGACAAATGGGTTAGTGAATTAGCCTTATAATGATTCTTTTCTTACCTATCAAAGATATTGTATGATTGGTGAGAACTTTTGATACCTGATTTGTTCATCTTTTTTAATGTAATCCTCTTTTCACAGTGATTTAACCGTGTTGGCCCGTACAATGTGCATTTTGGCAGAAAGAAATCTGTAGTGAAAACTTCGCCCTTTTTTTTGATTTTTTTTTTTTTTTTTTTTTTGGCAGATGGTAATGCAGTACAGTGGAGCAAAATTGATTTCCTGATTGTAATTCTGGTGGCTCTAATAAACTCACCCTGAGTTGCCATAAAGCACATATATAGGAGGCTGTAACTTACAGTGACATTCTTAAGTGCTGCAGTAGTGACTTTCTTGAAATGAGGTGCTGTGTAGATTTTGGCTCCGGAGTTTCAGGCAATTCATAATACTTGACCTCAAGAGTTAGTGCTTTAGTGGCCTTGTGGCTTGATGCCAGCCTTACAAAGCAGCAAGAGTCAGCTCCAAGCAGTTTGGGTTTTTTCTTTTTCCCCTTTGCCCCCGGTACACACAGGCTCCACACCTCGGTGTCTTGCATTGGCATTGCAGTCCTGTGGCTGCCTCTTTTCCTCCTGGAAAAAGGAAGCACTGGAAGCAGAGCTGCTGCTGCTGTGTGCCTGCATTGAGGTACCTGTGTGGGGGTCCCGCTCCAAAAGAAGCCTGGATGGCAAGTGCCACTGCCTCGGTGGCTCCTGACGTCCCACATAAAGAGACACTCCATGTTACAGCTCTGCAGTGCTACCTGCCACATTTTGGGGCAGTTTTAGATCACTGATTTATTTGAGACGTTCCTTAAAGAGCACTGAAGCCAGCTGTTAATGTAGCAATTAGGCAAAGTCCCTCTTATCCCAGAGGGAAAAGCATGAAGACTTTTTCTTGCTGATCCTGTCTTGGGGAAACAGACATTTATAAAAGAAAAATGGGATACTGTCTCACTGAATTTAGCCAACTTTCTTGAAAATGTTTGCTCTTTTTTTTTCTGCTGACAGCTCTCCTGAAGACACTGTTTTACATTTTAAAATCTTTTCCAATTTTTGTGCCCTGTAAAAATATATATATATCTAATATATATGATCTATTAAATATATTTGTAGTGCTACAATTGGTCCCTTGGCTCTGACAGTAAAAACCATATGCTGTAGCTGTGAATCAGAGTCTTCAGTTACAAAGAGCTGTAACAATTAAAAAAAAAATCCTAATTGTATTTTTAAAGTGAATGCAATGCTTGCATTACTCTAATAAAGTCTAGCAGCTATACCTACCTACATAAAGCCACAAATAATTTTTATAAAGGTGTTTTTATGTGTCCAATTAAAGACTTCTGCTTCAAACTATAACAAATTAGAACAATTGAGGTCCAAGACAGCATATTGACTCAGGTGTTGCCAAAATCTATTATTGCTAGTTACCCTTTCCTTAGGCAAAAGAAATATTTTACCTGAGCTTTTCCAAAAAACAGTTTCCTAAGTAATCATTCCTTGCTTTTCTGATGCCTGTCTTCTGCAGGACTTTTCAATGTCTTTTCAATGTTACTGAAAAATTGCATGAGTCTTAAAATATAAAATATTATAGTGACTTAGACCACTGCAGTTTTGCAGTGTGTTTGGCAAGATGTCTGTATGCCTGTAAACTTTCTGGTCAGCATCCTGGCATCAGCAGTGAGCAGATAGTATGGATTAACAGCTGGCAGTTGGAAGGGAGAAGGCAAGTACAATAGGGAGGAAGTTCTGGATCTCTGGGTCTTCTGCATTTATTTTTCAGCTTGAATATCCTAGGTGTCATTGGGAGTGTGGTGTGGCAAGCACTGCCTCTTTCACAAAGCTGAGATCACTGGTTATTCTCACCTGTTACCAATGAAAACTGGATGAGAAGAGCAGAAGAGGAGCGAATGCAAAATAAAACTGCAGGAGTTCCTACAGTGCACGAAACATTATTGTTAAAATGTATAAAGCCCTCCTTGGATATGTGATGCAGCTGAGTGAAAACCTCTTGGGTGTTTTCTGCCTTCTGTAGTGTTACCTCTTTTCCAGAATTTTTATGAGACTTTAGGAGTTTACCACAAGAATGTATGATTATTTCTGCACTAGTCTGTGATCTGGACCACCTTAACTCTGCCAGTGTGCCCTGCTGCTTGAGTCCATCATATACCAGGGATTTGCTGTGTCACATTCACCAGCTGGGACCTGCCACTAGCAGGTCCAAGTGTCTGAGACAGTGCAGGGCTCTGCTACACCCCAGCAGCAGCTGCATTGCAGGAAGCAGAGGGGGCCCAGAGAATGGTCTCAGCAGGGTTGTGAAGATGCAAATCCTGCTGGGTCAGTGCTGAAAGCTTAGAGGGTAGAGGGAGATAAGGCTGGTGGGGACTTCCCTTTCTGCCTTCTAGGAATAATTTATGATATGCACTTTCATGTTGTCTATAAGTGTACTATTTGGCATGGAACCACAGAATCATTTAGGTTGGAAAAGACCTTTGAGATCATCCATTACCCCAGCCCTGTCAAGTCCACCAGTAAACTATGTCCCCAAGTGCCACGTCTTCACATCTTATAAATCCTTCCAGGAATGGTGACACAACCACTTTCCTGGGAAGCCTGTTCCAGTGAATGACAAACCTTTTGGTAAAAAAAAATTTCCGGATATCCAATCTAAACCCCCCCTTCCCCCGGTGCAACTCAAGGCCGTTTCCTCCTGTCCCATCTGTTCTCAGGAAAAGCTCTGCATGACTAATTCCTGGGCTTCTGGAGGTCTGTGAAGCTCACCAAAGGCAGTGTAAAACTAAGCTAGAGTCCATGGCTCTTTGTTGATTTGTCTGTAAGTTTTGTGGCTGTTGATAAAGTGAAATGTTTGAACAAGGAAGAGGAAGTCTGATTTTTATATGTCATTGCTACAAGGACAAAGTAAGGATCATTTAGCCTAATGATCCTTAGCCTTTGTAATCTTCAGAACAAAAGCTGAGCAGTATCTGTGCACTGTTATGTTTTTTGAGAGAGATATATATGATATGTGTGGTATATCTTTGTTGCCAATATGCTGGAACACATATTTACCTACCAATTTTAAAGTATAAGCAGCCCAGTGGGATGTATCAGCAATCTTAACATCACCATAAGTAGAATTTATTAGATAAATTTATGAGATCTTAGACTTTTCATTTCATGTTTTTGGTTTTTATTATAATTTCGAGCAGCAAGTGACACTTTATATTTTTGTTTAGAAGAAAGAATGCAGAACAGCGTTTTTCTTAGCGTGCTAAACTAGAACTATGGCATCATCTTTCTTTTCATAGAATATCATAGAATATACTGAGTTGGAAGGGGCCCATGAGGAAAATAAAATCCAACTCTTTGCCTTGCACAGGACACCCCAAGAATTGCACCATGTGCCTGAGAGCACTGTCCAAACGCTTCTTGAACTTTTGTCAGGCTTGATGCTGTGACCGCTTCCCTGGAGAGCCTGTTCCTATGTCCAACCACCCTCTGGGTGAAAAGCCTTTTCCTGATACCCAACCTAAACCTCCCCTGACACAACTTCAGGCCTTGAGTCCTGTCACACAGAGAAGAAATCAGTGTCTGCCCCTGTTCTTTCCCTCATGATGAAGTTGTAACTGCAGTGAGGTCTCCCCTCAGTCTCCTCTTCTCCAGGATGAACAGACCAAGTGACCTCAGCTATTCCTCATACGGCTTCTCCTCAAAGCCCTTCACCATCCTCTTTTGGATGCTCTCTAAGAGCTTCATGTCTTTTTTACGTTGTGGCACCCAGAACTGCCCCCAGCACTAAGGTGAGGCCGCCCCAGAGCAGAGCAGGACAATCCCCTCCGTTGCCTGATGCTGGCAGTGCTGTGCCTGATGCACGCCAGAACACAGCTGTCTCTCCTGGCTGCCAGAGCACTGCTGACTCATGTTCAACTTGCCATCATCCCAGGTCCCTTTCTGCTCTGCTGCTCTCCTGTATCTCGTTCCCCCATCTGTACACAGATTGAGGGTTAAATTCAGCCTTATTTCACCTGCAATGATCCTGTGACTGTATTTTTTTAAACAATGAAAAAAATGTTTTGCAATGTTTTTAATTGAAAATAATTTTGTCTTTAAACATGTCAGTTGACTCTAAAAGCCCATTTGCTGTTTGGCTGGTTGAAGAGGATGGCATCAATAAGTAGCTGCTCCATAAGAACCTCATTGTAAAGCTCAGCCGTTTAGTTACCTCTGTGGTTTCACTCTGACCCACCATTTCCTCCTGCAGTGTCTTGTTTGTTTGGGAATCACAGGGAACTGTAAGTTGGCCAAGGAGGGGCTCCCACAGGTGCAGGTTGTGACACCTCCCTTGCTCCAGACAGTGTCCCACAAATAGTAAAGAAAAGCTGTGATGGTGCAGCATCAAGTGAAAAGTCCAACAATATAGCTGGCATTGCCAAAGCAGCCGTTTGTGGGGACTTGTTGATTCTAGAAACCAGTATTCTTACAGAAAATACCCTCTCAGAAAGAGAAGGGGGAGATGGCATGGTACAGGCACAGAGCCCTGTGTGTCCTCAGCCCCTATCAGCCCCTCAAAAGCAGGGCTGTGTGGCTGCAGCTCCAGTGCAGTGCTCTGTGACAGTGTGAGGAGAAACCAGCAATGAATGTCACATGGGCCTTATCATCAAAAGAACTTCCAGTGCTTTCATTTCATGTCAGGGTGTTTCAAATGCTGCCAGGCCACTGGTGCAAACTGTGAGTGAGTATTACGTACCATAAACCCTAGTGGTTTCCTGGATTAGACCAATTAGTGTTTGTTTAGATAATTCAGAGTTTGAATGACTTCCTCTCCGGAAGCCCGGAGCCTGAAGTGCTAAGGCGGCGCACCTCACCCGAGCTGCCTGTGCAACTGCAATTCTGGCTTGCAGAAAATAATCACAGCTCTGCAAATACAGAGGGATTGCAGGTCATGTCTTAGAATAGGAAGCATTATTCACTGTGCTTGTCAGTTATTGACTTACTGGAATTACAGCTTTGATTTCGTGCAGTTGTGTGATGATACCAGGGTTTGAAGCTTGGAGTTTGAACTTCGCTCAAGTCCATGAAGTCTTTAGGGATTTTGGAGGTGAGGAAGGGATATACAATTTTAGCATATGTTTTCATTGGCAATTTCTTTAGTAGGTTCAGTTTCTCAAATAAAATGCAAATAAAATGGTCTATAACAGACCAGTAGTGTTTATCTGGTGCACTTTCATTTGTGAGTAGGGATCTGCTGCTACCAAAGAATTGGGTGGGTTCTGCTAGGTCCCTGAAAAGGGCTTTTCACATTAAACCACTCAAATATGAGGCAGAGCCATCTTGTCTATAAAGAGTTATTTCAGTCGTAGGGAAATAACTTCAGAAGCAAATGAGCCTTGGACATCTGTTTTGTTGGGGGTTTTTTCCTGGTACAATTTCCACACTAGAAACGCTCACACATGGCTGTGCATATGTTGTTTAATCTCTTAAATTGCAATTATGATCAAAAAATGAGGAAGGAAGTCTATGACTAGGAGAGCAAAGCAGGGGGGGAGGTAGGCATATGGGATAGACTGATATTCTTGATTTCTCCTTCATGGAATAGATGTCATCTGTCATTCCCCCTAGCCTGGAAAAAATTATATCAAAGGGATATGCTTCATCTGTAATGATGAGATCACCTTTTCTGCTCCTCAGGGAGCTGATGATGGTGAAAGACGTTTGTTTCCCTCAAGAGCCTGGCAAATACATTCTAACAAACAGCAAAAACAAAGGTGGGAAAAGATACCCAAGGGAATCCAGACATGGTCTGTCATAGCTGAATGACACAAGTGGCTATTTGAACTGCAGGGATATGTGGATTTGCCCTTTCTGGTTCTGGTTATGTTTGTTCTCACAGTTTCAGGTGGCTCTTTCCTCTCAAGTAAGATGCAGGAATGAGCTGAACAATTTTGAAAGGTTACTTCAGCTTAAACACTGTGCACTTGACCGGTCAGCTGTTCAAATAAAGTTACTTTAATGTTTTCCAATACATAGTCTTATAAGTTCGGTCTCAAAAGATTTGATGTGATTTGAAGTATTGTCTTCATTGGAGGAAGACCAAATTTTTTATTATTATTTTGCAGGTTGCTTCAGGTGAATGCAATGAAGACACTGAAGTTTACAACATTACCCTTAGTACTGGGGATGAGCTCACTTTAATGGGGCAAGCAGAAATCCTTTATGCAAAATCTTCTAAGGAGAAGTCACGGCTCAACACCATCTTCAAAAAAATCGGGAAGCTTAATTCAATTAGTAAGCTAGGCAGAGGCAAAATGCCCTGCCTCATCTGCATGAACCACAGGACCAACGAGAGCATCAGTCTCCCTTTCCAGTGTAAGGGCAAGTTCAGCACCCGCAGCCCGCTGGAGGTGCAGATGCAGGAAGGCGAGCACACGATTCGCAATATAGTAGAAAAAACCAGGCTGCCTGTGAACGTGACTGTGCCGAGTCCTACACCAAGAAACCCTTATGACCTGCATTTCATCCGTGAGGGGCACAGGTACAAGTTTGTCAACATTCAGACCAAGACTGTGGTAGTTTGCTGCGTGCTTCGTGGAAACAAAATCATTCCCATGCATTTTCCCTTGCACTTGACACTTCCGAAATTTATTCTACCCGACAGCGTGGTGAAGGGGGAGCTGTGGCACGAGCCCCTCATCCAGCACTGGTTTAACGTATGCCAGGAGCAGTTTGACATAGACGAGTACTCGCGTGCCGTGCGGGACGTGAAGACCGACTGGAACGACGACTGCAAGAGCCCGAAGAAGAGCCGGTGCGCGGGGCACAGCCACGTGCCCAGCTCCCTCAGCTACGCGCGGGACGAGCTCACGCAGTCCTTCCACCGGCTCTCCGTCTGCGTCTACGGCAACAACCTGCATGGCAACAGCGAGGTGAACCTCCACGGCTGCAGGGACTTGTGTAACGAGTGGGCCCTGTTCTCTCACGACGCTCTTCAGTACCAGGAGTCCGGGGACAGTGGCAGTGATTACCTTTTCCCTGAAGTTAGCGAAGAATCCATGTTTCTGCCCACGAAACCGGAGCTTCCTTACGAAGAGCTCTGGTTGGACCAGGGGTCTGGAAAGGGTGGTGATCAGCCTCTCTCGTGCTCGCTGAGTGAGAAGAGCAAGTGTGACAACTACAGAGGATCCTTCCGATCAAAGTGTGGCACCGCGCCTCTTCCTGTGCCTGCAACTATCGGAACAACCACAAAGTCTTCAGATGTTTCCCTACCTCCACCTCCAGTGCCTCCCAAATCAGAAGCAGTAAGTCAGGGTTATTTATGTTTGTTTGTTTGTTTCCTTTTTTAGGTGCTGAAGAGTTTGCATGCAGATCTTTTTAGGGAATACTTGGTGGAGGGGGGAAGGGCACATACAGGGCAAGGGAACAGTCAAACTCGGCAAGATGTGCCACTTCAGCTAGTTTCCTACTGTGTGTAAGTCATGTCTTAAAAATCAGAGGAGTATATTTAATATTACTGATCTAATAGCTTAATCCTGATACTTTCAGATGATATTTATTTTGGGCTTCTTGCTCACACAAACAAGGTCTAAGAATTGCTGAGTCACTTCATTCTCTTGCTTTCCACATCATCTCTCCATGTCACCTCCATGTTTTCTCATATCTTCTGTGGCCAGAGTGTATAGGGCATGACCCACTTGGCAATGCCTCAGATTGCTTTAGTGTGTCTTCAATTAACAGGCTCTGATAATGAGAACAGCTAGAATTTTTACAGATTTTAAGGAGAAATTGTCTTCTCTATTGTGACTCTGTAGCAAATTTTGAAGAACACTGTCTCATTGTCCCCAAGGAAACTTTATCAAACTAGACCTGAACTAATTGCTCTGTACTGCTTATTGAAAGAAAATATGTTTAAATAGGAGCTCTGCAAAATTGATAAATGAACCTTCTAGAGGACTCAGTTGTAAACAGACCATGTTTCCTGGCCTAAGGTTTTTAATGAAAACTCATGGGAAAAATCACTTCTCCAAACCTGAAATGTCATGGAGACTTAGGAGGGAAAAATGCAAATATATTTTATCAACAGGACCTTTTGCAGGCTGGCTGGAGAATCCACTCATTATCTGGTGTCTTGATATAATCCTAAGCATTATTTAAGAAAAAAAAAAAAAAAAAGAGAAAAGAAAGTAAGGAAGAAGATTCCTGCAGGAAAGAGTGTCTAGGAGTCTTTAGCAAAATGTCAGTGATACATATATCATGTGAATCTTGATGTATATCATTATTTAACAAATTTGTTTTGCAAGGGTTTTTCTGGAATTAAAAAAATACCATTCCACTTGCAAGTCTTATAGTGATTTCAAGACCATGGCTGTACAGTAAATTAAGAATAATTTGAGACCAAACTGCAGCAAAACATGATGATCCCATACCTTTCCTATTGCCATCTAACAGTCCAGTAGCATTGGCTGTAGCCTTGCCCTCATGAGTCAGGTCACAACCTGGTTGAAAGCTCATTCATGCTGCAGTGGATTTCTGTGGGGATGCCCCTGGCCAGGCTCTGCAGTGCCTGGGGAGGTGCAGAGAGGAGAGAGGAGGAGGACACCAGGCAGGCACAAAATGCCCAGCTACAGCCCTTGGACTGTGCCACCAAAACTTCCCCAAAAAGCAAATGCAGGAGCTGGAGCCGCCAGGGAAGGCAAGACATTGTGTCTCCTCAGCAAAGTGTTTATGTGCAGTGTTAAGTGCAGGAACCCAAGAGCATTTCCTTGCCTCTGAGGTCAGGTATGCACTGACACTTTGTCCACACTCTTGGACAAGTGCCCAGCAGCACCATATGGAGATGAGGCTCCTACACTGGCGTTAACTGGAGTGGGGCTGGTCCCACCCTCCTCCCCCTCCTCCTCCTCCTCCTTTCCCAGACACATCGTCCTGGCTTCCCTTTTGTGCTGGCTCTGGCACTCCTGTGCCTGGGCAGGCAGCCAGGTCTGGATCTGGAAAATGATTTGTTTCCTGCTGATTTCTGTGAGCTGAACTGCTTCTGCACAGGGTCAGAGGAGTGCTGCAGTGTTGGGGGTGGGTGGTGGGGGAGGAAGGCTGTCCCTGCAGCCCTTGTGGCATGCCTGCAACATGAGGGTCTCACCCCTGAGCTGTGGGCACTGGGAGAGCTGTGGAGCACCTGCACAGCATCATTGTGGACCCTCATACCTGGGGAATCCCCATGAGTCCCTTTTGGAGACAGCAGGGTGACACTTGGGGTAGATGCATATCCCAAGTGTCACTCTGATAGACACTTTAGAGTTATTTTGGAAAGTGTGCAATTTTGTCATGTGTGTCTTGCATTACTGAGGTAATGGGTGAGTGCTGTCAGCAATGTCAGTGTAGCTTTCTAGCCATTTTGGAGAAACAACTTCTGCTCAAGATATTAGCTGAAATTTAGAGGTGGGCAGGGGGTGTAACCCCATTAAAAATAAAACAAAACTAAAAACCTACATTTCCATAGATTATAATAATTTAGACTTGCTTTTATGGCTTCTGGAACAGCTTTGGAATGAGTATCAGTGACCTACAGAATTTGTCTGTGGGCTGGGGCCAAGGAGACGTTTGCATGGTTTCCATGTAGGTATTTATAGAGTAAGTAGATCTCAGGAGCTGCTGGTTTAGTCATCACTCCCTCTAGAATGATATTCCATAGCATTTCTGTGTAAAGGTTGGCTGGCAATTGTATTTTTGCACTAAATTTAAAATGTGTGTCCAGGAGCTGTTTGCAGGATGGGAAAGGACATCTGGGTATTTCAGAAGCTGTTCTGGTTTTCTTCTCTCCAGCAGGATGAAGCATTGTGATACATTATGTGTATTTTCTAAATACCTTTCAGAAAATAAAAGTAGCATGCAGGCAGAAGGCAGAGGAGGGGGGAATAACCTCTGAATTAAGGCCTGTAAATTACTGATTTCTTCATTCCCCAAACACTAATTTGCATAAGATCAGAAGCTGTTTTCCTGATTGATACAAAGCACATCCCTAATGGAGAGCGCCGGAAGCTCGGGCTCCTGTGGGCGAGGAGTGTGGAACTGCTCTGTGTTACACTCACAGACAGGCTGGTGACAGGCAGCTTTTATCCAGGCAGCCTCAGAGCTGGTCACTGCAATGGGCACCTGTGATGCCCACATTCAGCAGTGGCACCCCAGGGCCCAGGTGCTGCTGGCAGGGCTTGGGCTGGCAGCAAGGAAAAGGAGCAGAGGTCTTAAAATCAACGTAGCACCTCATGCACCTCATGGAAACAGGTCACCATCCCTAGGTCACAGGAAGGAGGGTTGGAGCATGAGAGAGCTCAATGTCAAATACAAGTTTCAGGTTGTGCAGTGTAAGTGTTTTTTATCTGTACCTGACAGCCATGTGACATTTAGTGCTTCCAGGGTAAAGAGTATTTCCAGCTAAGAGCAGCAGCCATCGAGGTCATTGTCCTGTCACGCCGTGGCTGTTCCACTCATCTCCTGCATTTATTTCATTGCCATTCTCTTGGACCTAGTGAGCATGGCTTTCCTGAAGCTTCCCCTTTCTCGTGTCAGTTATTAATAATCTGCAAAATCTCTCCTTTTTATTCCTCTGCTGGCTTTCCTGGGGGCTGTATGTGGCAGCTGTAATTGTGATTTTGTGACAGGGACCAATTGGGACTGCACACAGGTATTATTTATGGCTTCATTCTCATCTGCAATCTGGGTCAAGCAAGGGAGTTTGGCATAGTTTGTTATGCCAGCACCTTTGAATTCCTCAGTCTTCCAGGAAAGAAAAGCTTTAAGCCCTTGACCATCTGCTGTGCTCCAAGACCTCCCCTGAATGGTCTCTCCAACCCCATGGATATATATATTCAATAGCATTCACTATTAACTTTGCCTATTCTGACTTGGGGGGAGAAAAAGTCTTCAGTTGAAGAATTTTATGCCTGAATTCAATAACAAACATGAATAAAATTGATTCATTTTTTCCCCTTTCCTTGAAAGAGCAAATAAGATCCCTTAGAACAAGATTTATTTCAGTGTTTTATGCTGACGGGCATTTCCTGTAATTTTGACTTGTTTTGAATTAGGGAAAAAATGTACTACAATGTCCTTGTCCCCAGTTTTCCATTTCACTGAAGTACTAAATGTGTTGTTGCATTTTGAAAGCACTGAAGTGGATTGCAAAAGGTTCCACATTTATTTTGTTTTTAAATAAATTAAATCACTTTAATTGCTAATTATGTGTTGCAGAACTGCTAAGATAACTTTTAGCTCTGCATTGTTGTAAAATTTAAAAATAAACTTCAGCTTTCAAACGCAAAAATAATTTCCTTTTTCTGATGCATCTAAGACTGTTTCAGACAAGGAGAACATAGAGGTCTCCTCCTGCCCAGGGGCAGGTGGTGAATCGTTAAAAATCCTGCCTGGCAGCCGAATTCTCAGCAGCCTTCTCACCTCTAGCCCTACTAAATAAAGTTGCTCTCCCAAATATGTCCTGATGAGATTAAGTCCTAATTCCATCATATTTTTTATATGGGATGGATCCTGACATTTTGCTCCTACACAGGCACACCACAGTAAGTTTCAGGTGATAGTGCTACAGCTGTGTATTTTAAGCTGTGAGGTTCTCTGACTGCACAGAGCAGACCTGTCAGCTGGGTGTACACCTTTCCACTTGGACATTTTGGACAGCCTTGCCTGCACTGCTTTAGCAGCTACAGATGGGCTGAAGTCCCTAGTTTGAACCCAGAAGCTGGTAAATATGAGATGAATGTACTATTCCTGAGGGAGAGAGGCTGGGAATCATCTTAGAGTTGGATGACTGACTGTCACTGGTGAAGTAAGTCAGAAAACATCAAACATTGAGATATTTTCATTACATAAGCTTGGTTTGTTACATCTAAGTAAGCAACACTAATGAAGTTTAGGTGTAATGAATTGCTCCTTACAGAATGTATGATGTCAGGAGCAGTCTGTCTGATTTTATGTGTTACTGGAAGGTTCTTTTACATGGTTTCATTGTTGCTACTTTTTGAAAGAGTGGCTATCAAACTGCTGAAATGTGCCCTAAAAAAGATTGCTGGTAGTTCTACCAGTGGCAAAGCGTTCTTTTGGACTTCCTTGACAGATACACACTGTTGCAAACGTGTATAATTTTTCATCTCTCCCTTCTCCTCCCTATTTAATTATTTCCTTTCAAAGAATAAGGCGGAACCATATGTGCTTCGTCTGGTTGAGGCTGCTGTTGCCCAGATTTTCTTGCTTGCTTACATGTTCTTCTTTTGTGCAGGTGAAAGAGGAATGCAGGCTCCTCAACGCTCCCCCGGTGCCGCCACGGAGCTCAAAGCCGTCCTCCACCAGCCCTTCCATCCCTCCTCGCACGGCCAAGCCTGCCCGACAGCAGACCCGCTCTCCCAGCCCCACTCTGTCCTACTACTCTTCAGGGCTGCACAACATGTATGTGGTTGAGCTGTGGGAGCACCGTGCTAGCACTTTCTGAGAAAGTTAAATTTAGCAGTGTTCTTTTCGAAGGCACTTGTTTCTAAGGCACAGTGCGGTGTCAGACTTGCAGTGAAACAGGCTAAACTGTCAAGTTGTTATTAAAGATTGAAAAGGAAGGAAAGCTCCAGCCAAAACTATATTTTACTAGATAGGACATAGCAGTTTATACTAAACACCTGCATGCACTGCTAGAGGTAATATCACTCGTAGGTGACATAGGCTGTCTAATTAAGAGATCATGTATAGTTCTCCATGTTTCTTGAAAGGTTTGAATCTTCAAACCAGACCACCTCAAAGCTAGTTTTTGGGTGGGATTTCAGTGCTGCACGCAGTGCAGCCAGCTCTGATAATCAGGGACACAAAAAGAGTGGGGTAATGCAGAAATGTGTTGTGCTAACTGCATGGACACCTACAGGGTGGGTGTGATGGAGGACAGAAAGACCAGCAGACACCACTGAGTGCTAAGTGAGGTGTAGCAGAGGGAGGCCATACAGCTTCCACATCAAACACACTTCAGCACAAACCCAACTCACAGTCCAGATAATCCACCCAGGCTTGATGAAAGTTGACAGTAAATTCTGAATTATGTGGCTGTACAGCTTTTCTTGGTGGTACAGTGTCTTTCCTTCAGCTTTAGAAAGTATATTCATCTTCTGAAGCCTCACCTCCTTTTTGCCTTGGATGTCTTCTTGCCATTATTTTTGGTACCCCTTCAATGACACAATGCAACCTGTGTGGATATTATAAATTCATCCAAAAAATCACTGAATTAATTTCAGCCTGGATGCAGTTGGAATAATAATTTAGGCTGAAATTGCCTCACTAAGTCGTACTGCACATTTGCAGCTTAGTATTGTGGATCTGGCAATGATCACTCTAAATCAAGGCTGCTTGCTTATTTTATGAAAGCCTGTTGGGTAGTTCTGTCAAGGTCTACTCCACAGGAGGCTGAGCACAAGACCTCCCAGCTTTAGGGGCCCACCAAATGCTGCTTTCTCTCTTTGTAGCAAAGAATACATCTGCCTTTCAAAAAACTAGGAAAACAGAAGTGAAGTTTCTTAGGAATGCAGAAAGTTACAGTGAGATGGGGGTCAGTCTTTTCTCCCAACTAACAAGCAATAAAATGAGGAAAAAAGGCCTCAAGTTGCACCAGGGGAGGTTTAGATTGGATGTTAGGAAAAATTTCTTCATGGAAAGGGCTGTCAAGCATTAGACCAGGCTGCTCAGGGAAGTGTTGGAGTCACTGGAAGTGTTCAAAAAAAGTGTAGATGTGTCACCTGGGGACATGGTTTAGTGTGGACTTGGCAGTGCTGGATTAAGGGTTGGATTGATGATCTTAGAGGTCTTTTCCAACCTAAATAATCCTGTGATTCTATGAAAAGAAAGCCTTGACTTTCACAGTATTTGCATGAAATTCATCTCCAGCTGGGTCCAGACCAGGTGTCTCCATTTTGGTAGAGCTGACCTAGTGTTGCAGAGGAAGCTACTAGAAAATTGCTATTGTGCAGAGTAACCAGATTGCTTTGCCATTTATATCAATAAACTTGTTTTCTGGATCATGAAGGGTTGCAGACAGCATTTTAAACAGAAACAAAGTCAGTATGATTTGTCCTTATCTGTCTCTAAAAATGCCTGATACCTGACTTCAGCTGTATTTGAGGCTTGTCTTGCATCCTTTCACTCTGAGTCCCAGGCAGTTCATTTTAGTGGAGGCCAAATAAGGAAGCACTTTGAAAGTGTTAAAACGTTTTCAGAAATTCCATTAATCTTTGAACTCAATAAATGTTCCAGTTCTAGTATGGAATTAGAGAACAGAAACGAGATCAATCAATTTAATTGCTCTGCATTGTTTGTTGTTTACAACACCTCACTGACTATTGTCTCAGCTTGATGGCTTGGTTTGTGGAAAATGATTTGCACTGTGTGCAATACACCAGTTGGCCTTTAAGCAGCCAGAAATAACTAGTTGATGGTGTATGCCTGTTGAGGGGGCAAAACTCCATGTCTCATATTGAAAACATCCAGCTGCTTTACCTGTCAGACTTGTATTAGTGACATAAACAGAGGAAAAGTTTGGAAGGCACAGAATGGAGACTGGGAGATGGTTAGAAAGAGGGAAACAGTATTTGTTGGGACAGATATTTTCCAGTGATGTAGATTAGGACTGTTTTTACACATCTACACTTTGTATTTGATCTGGGCAAGCCCAGATTGGCCTCTCTGATCCACTGTAAGCACACAAGGAAGTAATTTTGTGTCAATCCATTGAAAACTGTGCTGGTTTTTTGATAGCTCCATTGATCCATTTTGATAGCTTGATCCATTCTCAAGCAGTGTTCACTGAGCTGTCATGGGGTGACTACTGAGTTTTTACTTGAGTAGTTAGTTTTCAGGAGAGAGAGACAAGTCATTAAAGCAATTTTTTTCAGCTGTTGGTTTCTCTCTGTTGTGTTGAGTAAGGATTTTATAAGTCCGCTAATTGTTTTTCCAGTGTTCTGGTTTAGTTGGCTAAAATTCCAAAGATCAGCACAATCTTTCAGATTTTCTTTTAGAAGGTGGCATAAAATCAGCAAACATTTGCTTTTGATAACAGATTGTGTGCTTTTGTTGTCATCTCCATCTCTTGGGGACACTTGGATATAAACCATCAGCTCCCTTGGATTGGCTGAGCCTAGTTCACCACCTAGAAGTGGATCAAGGGTAACTTTCTTTAGGTGCCTTTGAAGAGCAAGTGTTTAACATCAAAGCTTTTGAAAGATCCAGACACACCAACAAGTTACTCTGGGTAAGCTTAAAGCCTGATCCTTCAGCACATCCAGCCAGGTCTGCTTATCCTTCCAGCTAAAACTCTTCCTTTGGCCATGAGCATTGACTCACTCCATGTCTCTGTGCTCTGCACTGGTTCACATGGCCTAGGGCAGTGCTGACCTGCCCTCATATGAGCTTTTGCATGCCATGACACATCTGTGGTATAAATATAGAGAAGTGCTGGATTAGAACATCTTTCTGGTGTATGTGAGACTGTTTGTTATCCATGGTGGTGTCCCTCAGAAATTCAACAGTGAAAAACTGAGTATTTGTGAGATGACACAGAACTGAATTGAGGCATCAACTTTTTTATGAGCTTGAAAAACAAGACATGGGGCTTTTGGGTATATCAGCATCTTGTCAGACTTGTAAGAATGGGTGAAGGAACTGTCAATACATTAATTCAAGCATGTTAATTCAAATGTGAAAAGTTCTGCTGGAGGAAAGAAGATTCTTTCCGTGTGGTAGTCACCTTCTATTAGATTTATGAGTTCATTGAAATGCCAGTTTTTTTCTTACTAATGACATCCTTTCTGCTTTGTTCTTTAAGTAATGTCACAGAGAGCGACAACACCAACCTGACTGAGAGCACACCTGTTTCCTGCTACCCATGTAACATGATAAAAACTGAATCCAAAGAGCCTGACAGCACAATGCCTTTGGGAAGCCCCTCAGCTGAAGCCCTGCCTTCGAGGTTATCTTGGCCAAACCATTTTTCAGGAACTGCTGAAGGCCTGAATAGGAGTGATTTCCTGCTTGATCCAAGCAGGAGCTACAGTTACCCCAGACAGAAGACTCCAGGTACGCCAAAGAGAAACTGTCCAGCACCTTTGACTTTTGACTTTGATGGATGTGAGCTCCCAACAGGGTACTCCCCGCTGACTCCAACAGAGTTCACAAACACCATCTCCAGCTGTCCAAAGTCAGCAAGTTACTCTCTAGACTGCACTGATGAGAAAACTCTGGGAGTCGCCAACACAAAGCAGAGCCATTCGTGTCCTGCCTTACCTCCTCGGGCACCGAAGCCAAGCGAAGATAAGACAGTTACAGACATGTGTCCCTTGCCACTGAAAATAGATGGTGCCGAGGAGGAATCAAAAGCTGGCTCTCCAGCCGCCTTGGAAGATCAGTATCTGGCTAAAAAGGGCATGCAGGATACGTTCTCTGTGTCTTACCCCTTCTCATCTCCCCTCCACCTCCAGTTAGCGCCAAGGTCTTGTGGGGATGGCTCTCCCTGGCAGCCGCCCACAGACCTTTCTGGACTCTCCATAGAGGAAGTGTCTAAATCGTTGAGGTTTATTGGTCTGTCAGAAGATGTCATATCATTTTTTGTCACAGAGAAGATTGATGGCAATTTATTGGTTCAGCTTACAGAAGAAATCCTATCAGAAGACTTCAAGCTAAGCAAATTGCAGGTTAAGAAAATATTACAGTTCATTAATGGCTGGCGGCCCAAGATGTGACGCTGGCTAGTTTTTAGTGAAACTGTACTTGATACATTTGAGCTAATACATCACTTCCTGGTTTTTTGCACTAAAAATCATTCTTGTAAATAGTAGTAGAAAAATTCTTACTATGCAGATAAACATTTTTCAGTGGTGAATGGACTTTTTTTTTCTATGTCAATAATAAAGGTAGAGAATCTGCAGAGGTGTGCCTTTGTGCATCCCTGAACATTCAACAGCTGCTAAAAACAGGACACTAAGGGAACTTTGACTCCATAGTCTGTTAAGACTTAGTCGTATTTATTACTGAATGATTTGATGCTGAAAGACACACACCAATCCAGTTTACAGTTTTGTGTTAACTGCAAAAAAAAGTATTTCTTACGGGATTATTTCTGTTCACATAATATTTGGCAACATGCTGTGACTTGCAGATATACAAAAGCATTGGTTTTGACACTACATCTGAAAATGTTAAGAATTGCTGTGAAGTGCCACTAATACACTATTCTTGCAGCATTATTTTTATTAACAGTATCTTCCTGACTATCTGTAACGTGGATGCATTTTCCATGTTACTTTGAGCAAAAAAGAGTTAAATGTTTTTAAACCAAGAGTCAAGCTTAGCTCGTTGCCCAGAGGGGAGGGAGAAGGGGGATTTTCTACTGAGCCACTCTGCCCTGGCCAATTAAAAGTTTATGACCTGTAGATTTCAAAAGTTGCTTTTGTAGTTGGATGACTGGAGTAAATAGCATGACTTCTGGTCGTGCAGCTTTCTCATGGGAAAAGCAATTCAGTGCACAGGCTCTTTTCTCAGCAGATCCTGCCTGCTGCAGCAGCCTGCTAGCACAGCCCCTGCAGGAGCCCTGCTGTGGTGAAAGGTAACAACTCCTTGTGTTTCTTCTGCTGCTGTTCTGATTGTCTGAAAATGTGCTTGGTCTGCTCTGCTGTTCCTGTGGTCAGACCTGTGTGGGAAGGTGACAGTGCTCCTGTGTCATGCCTTTGAAATGAAGTGCTGGCAAGGTGGGAGGGATCGGAAACAGAGCATGGCATGGGAGCTTTTGGGCCATGCCACAGGAAATGCCTGTGATCTTTTCAGTTCACCTGTCTTGTTTGCAGTGGGCTAGGGCGATGTGGGTGTCAGAGTGGGAGGGGTGTAGCATCAAAGGCTGTGCTAATTCAGTTGCCCAGCTGCAAAAACTCACTGCAGTACATGTCACATGGAAGCAGCAGTTAAAAGGGAGCACAGAGATGGTGAGTGGGCATTAGTCTGCCCCCTGCGACATCTCAAATTTAACTGCTCAAAAGGCTAGGAGTAGCATTAACTTTTGATCATCCATTGTGGATTTCTTGTAGTTGATAGAGCTCTCTGAAATGTGTCTAAATAACCCCAGGATCCCCCTGCCTTTATATACTGGATTTGTGGAGGTCCTCAGGAAACAGTCTGTGGTATCCCTTCCTCCTCAGTGCACATGCCCAGGATCCTCAGGTGATCAGAGCTAGGAATGTTAGAGCAACTTTACCTTCACTTACTGCTGAGCAGAGCCCTGGCCAAGAGAACACCATCACCTGCCTTGCTTACCTTTTTGATGTGTTAAAAAATATCTCCATTGGTAGGGCATGTAGTTGGGAGCATCAAGAGAAAATACAGAGCAGAGACAAAAATGCTAGAGTTGCCTGTTTTCTCAACCATATTGACTCATTAAAGAGAATTTATTAGCAAATAGAGCTGTCTGTTGTTGGGACACATTTCATGTCATGTTGCCATGCTGAAGCCAAGATGCATTATTTGTCTTCCAGTAATGCAAACCACCAGTTCCCACCTAGAAAGCAAAGCCCAGTTGTTGTGGGTACTATAGAGCCAATAAATATCCCAATAAAAAATTCCCCAAGAGTTTATAATCCTGTTTTTTGTAATGTATTGACTTTAAACAACAGATCAATATTTTTCTCCAAATGCTTTTTAATTAGCATTCTAAAATATTTTAGCTTCAAATAAGACTGGAGCAAATTCAGATACTGTTTAGATGTGTATACTTGTTGGTAGACCACATGCAAGTCAAAACCAACTGCCTTTTAAACTTCACTGTGTCAAATGAGTGTTCAAATATGAAAGGGCCAGATCTTTAATGTCAGGTACCTTGTTTTGCTCAGCTTGTTAATTCCAGGTAAAAAACCCCAAAATATCTCAAAAAGAAAATACTACAATCTGGATAATATTAACACAATAACACCCCCCAGAATATTAACATCCCTGAGAAAGTAGTCTTCTTTCACTGTGGATTCATACCTATTCTATTATCTCTGCTTACCTGCTTGAGGTGGTTATTCTTGCAAAGAGACTGGTGGAATTTGCATTCATGACCATGCTGCATTAACATCCCATGTGCATAAACCAAAATAGAACTGGCTCACAGAAAGGCCTAGAAATGTGCATTGATTGCAGAAGCTGATCCTGTGTGCCAAAGTACAGCTGAAACCTCTAACTGCAGACTTGCTATTGATGGCCTTCCAGTTGTCTCATTCTGCTTGGCACTTCTTGCTTACTTTTATGCATAATGTATTAGCATTTAACTTTTTCTTTTGCCCTTAGCCACTCATTGCCTTCCCTTTCCAAGCCATTTTTGGGGATTTAGGTGTTCCTGACATTTGTGTTCTGTGAATTATATGGTTCCAGTGTCAGTCTGCCTGCTGTGGTACCCAAGCTGAACTGAAGTGTCTGCTCTGGTGGAATCAGCAGAGTGATGAGCAAACTGGGTGTGTGGAGTGTTGTGGCTCCGCCTTTGGATCCTTGGTTATGGAAAGGGCTACCTTTCAATAGGTAGCCAGGCTATGGCAGCTCCCAAGCACAGCACTGAGGTTGGCAGTGGGGAAAACCAATCTGATTTTGGGAAGTAATGGAGTCCAGCCATGTTGATGGGAGTTGTGTTGATTGTCTTTGGGGCCTGAGAGCTCTAACAATTGAGCATTGTGCCAGAGTGGGCCTAAAATCACTTACATTTTCGAGGCAGTCCACTAAAATAGGCCAGTTCTAACCTTGGATTTCTTTCTTCAGATTAAATAAATGTATGGCCTCTGGTGCTTACTTGATTATCGGTGTCTGAGCTGTGTGTTATCCTTGGGGTTTTTGTTTGTCTGGGGGTTTTGGTAGCAAAAAACACATCATGTCATTCTGTATGGAGCTGTCTCTCTGTCCTGCACCAGGAACCACATCCTTTCTATGCAACTGTCATGTGTTGGCACAAGGACTGATGCTGTCTTCAGCAGTGAAAGCTGGATTCTGGCATGGAGGCTTTCCTGGAGGTGGACACTGAATTGGGCAGGGAAGGGATGGAGAGGAAACTTGAGGGGAAATGATAGTCTCTTTCAAGTGCTCATTGTGCCTAGGATGATGATTCTTTGTCTTGCTGACTGCCTGGCTAACCAAAGCTGGGTTGACAGCAACTCAAAGTGCATATTTGCATTCTTGTTCTTGCCATATTTTAAAAATTGCCTACGGCTAGAAACTTAGACCGAAAACATTTGGTCCATCCAAAATTAGAAGGGAAATACATTTTGAAGTGTTCTTTTCAGCTAGAAGCAAGGGTTAGAATTTGCTATGTATTTTCTAATAGAACAGGTTTACTTGCCACTTAAAAGAACTTTGTTCCTTAACAACAGCTTCAAGAGAAACAGCGTAAACAGCAAAGCTGCCTGAAAACACGCTGTGTTTCAAACCTGTCTATAAACAATTGTTTTCTCTTATGTTTTCATCTTGAATCAACTTCTTGGTTGTCCCCCCACAAAACAAATTGTGCTGGCACCAGCTTCTTGTGTGCTTTCCAATGGGTTGCCAGCCTGTAGCACAGGCCAGCCGAGTCCTGCCTGCAGGCCAGGGGCTCACACCGTGGTACTTTACAGCCAAACACCAGCCCTGTGAGAGGACTACAGCTTCGCCCAGCTCTCCTGGCTCCTCTTTCCGATGCTCTGAAATTGCAGCAAACCAAGGTACAAATCAAATCCTAATAACCGAGAGGGATCGCCCTTTTTATTTATAGGGATGACAGGGCAGTGGGGAAATGCAGGCCCCCTTGTTGAGACCTAGCAATAAATGACTCTCCATTTTGTTATGTCTTAAACTCCTGGTGGTCCGGGAGTTGTTCAGACTTCACAATTTTTGTGTGTAATAACCAAATTTTCAGTGTGAAAATCTGCAGAGTGATTCTCTTGACTTGGACAATCTTCTGAATTGTATGAAAAATATGTTTGTTCTTAGCTCTTTAGATTCACTTCGGGTATGTCAAAAAAGTAACACTTGGGGGAAAAAAAAAAAAAAAAGAGAAAGCCCCAAAACTTTGGCTTAGTACATTTCCATTATAAAACGAAGCATGGGTTTTGTGGAATTCTGTGCTGTTTTGGGCTTTTGTGTAAAAGGCTGGAGGCAGATTGTTATTTAAACCAGGTGCAAATAAATATCCCTGTAATGTATATGAACAAATTTAAACTGCGTATTGTAAGTATATAAACTGTATATTAAAGACACTATTTTCATGATACTTCAAATGCCTACAGATTTTGTTGTACTAAATTGGTCGGGTTGTGTGTATTATATAAAAGGGTTGGTTTTCATTTAGTAATTTCACTGACTTATCCTCTTGCTCATCTCAGTATAATTTGGAAATAAGCACTTCTCAAATAGTGAATTTCACAAAGTAAGATTGGGAAAATTGAGAGGAGTAATCAGGCTTTTGCATTTAACCTCTCAAGACGTGTTACTTTTCCCTGTCTTGTAATTTCACTTGATCCCCTTCAGCAAGAGTATTGAGCTGTGTTTCCCCTAAGAATTTGTTGCCAGACAGCTTGCCAGTCTCTAGTAGACGTCACCTAAAACATTATTTTCCCAAGCCCTATTATCTTTGTTTTGGAGGAAAGCATTCCATTATAATTTTGATATGCTTTCAAGTGCAAGATCATGCGCAAATATTCCTGCTTTGCAGAAAGTTTCTGAGGCCTTTATTGGCTGGGGAGGAAATCAGAGATGAAACAATGTTGTGCTGTAAGGTTGCACATTGCCTGTTCTCACTTCCTTCGATATTGGCAATGGAGGGAAACGTCAACTCTACAACCATCAAGGTGTTGTGCAGCTAAGCTGCTGCTGTGCCAGATCCCTTTGGGCTGGGCTGAAGCTTCATTGGCTGATACCAGGCCAAGAGAAAGTTTACTACAGCAGAGCAGCAGTTGTGGGAGGGTTTATGGAAGGAATCATCAATATATGTTGATGAGATATAAAGCAGGGCAGAATCTGACGCAGTATGATGGATTTGAGACAGGCGGGGTTTACTTGCCTCAAACCCTCACAGCTGGGAGGGATGAAATGTGTCTGGAAGCACGATGTGCATCACAGAGGGGTGAGGGGAGGGACAGAGAGAAGCAGAATTGCTTTCACAAGTTAAAACAAATCTCATTCACCATGAGCAGGTCTGTCTAGGGCACATCTCTGCTCCCCTCTCCTAAGAAGGGAAAGAAAAATATTTAACTTTTTGACTGCTCCAGTCAATTGGGTCCAGCCTGAGCAAAACAATCTACAGGATACAGGATAGCATTCACTGCATGTAAGGGGGAGTGAAGGGCTGTATCCAAATCAAAATACATCCATCTCCCTATAAGGAAAGTGCTGTTCTAAACAAGGCAGGTATATTATTTTTGTATATATATTATGCACAGCAGTCACCAAGCCTGACACAAATCTCCTGATTAGTCACCATGGTTACCTATAAACATGAATAAAGAATAGAGGCATTATTGGGACCTGAAATCACAGCTCTCTTCTCTTTGGAAAGTACAAACTTAATGCTCTTGGACATTGCTTAATGCTCCTTCTCTTGGTGTGGTACAATCAACTAGATCTCCCCTGGGTCTGCTAGGTGTGTATATCCCCTGTCCTCCCTCTCACTGGGGCTCCTTGAAGCAGTCCTTGAGCTGCTGTGGGACCCAGGGTGCTGACAGAGCCTGACGTGCTGCCTCGTGTGGCCGCTGATTAATCCCTGAAGTCCTTGGTTGCAGAGGGCTGCGCTAGCTCAGGTCGTCACTAGCTTGGGGCACTGCACCACGCTCTGCTGCCCAGGTACAAACACATTTTATGTCACCAGATGCACACGTCACATGTAACCACTCTCTCCTGTGCACTGAGTGACTCAAAGCTGCAAACCTGGGCGAAGCTCCCGTGTTCTCCCCTTTTTCTGTGCCGTGGGTGCATGATGGGATTTGCCATTGCAGAATGAACATAAAATCACTCCTGCTTGGGCAGTTTGCCCTTGGTGATTTTGCTTAGGCCCTCAATGCTGCTGGACCATTTCCCTAGCAGCCTCACTTCTATGGCAGCATTATTTTTAGGGCTTCCCTTACTGGCCATTGACCACAGCCTGTATGGGACAGCAGCTGTGGTAGTTCCATAAAAACTCACTATTAATTGTACTCTGTATATAGAATTCTTTTCTCTTTCCTGTGATTGTCTCACTCAATGAAGATCAATTTTTGTTGAAAGCTGGCAGGATTTATATTTTTATTCAGCTGCCTGGATCCAGCATTTCTCCTTTCCCCCCAGGATAAATCATTTTACATTCATTCTTACTTGGCATAATGAAGAGCTGACATGAAGAGTGGCTTTGAGAAGTAGGTGTCTTCTCACCATTCTCTCCATCAGATTCCAAAGGTGGAAAGCTCAAGATGGATAACCAGGCCACCACAGTGAGACAACAGAAATAAGACTCAAATATTTATTTATTGCTCAACGAGACCTCAAAATGCCCTTGACGCCTGGGTGGGACAAAAGGAATCTCTTGCCAAACACGCTTGGAATAAATGAAAACCACTCCTCACTGGGAGTCTGGGGTAGGAGGAAAAAGAATAAAAGGGAAAAAAATAGAGACTTTTTTTAGGACAAGGAGAAAACATTTCTAAGGTGCCGAGGCTCAGGAGCTGGCCGTGAAGTGGAGGGACGTGTCCCCTGGCTGTGTGTGGCAGCGGTTGCTGTAGTACTTGTACGTGCCACACAGTGTCAGACTGGCACACAGCCACTGGGAATGGAACCTGCTGCAGGGGCTGCCGTGGGTGATGGATGGGCTCAGGGACCTCATTAGGACTCTCTGCCAACCCCACAAGAGCTTTGGCATGAGAAGGAACTGTTTTAATTGTGCTGGTGCCATTTATTGTACAGAATCAACAATTACGGTTAACGAACATGGGGGTCAGCGAGGCAGGTCTCCGGGTCTGGGTTTCCAGTGGATTAGTGAAAGCAGAAAGCAGGAGGAAACTCTAGCAGGTCAGCACTGTAAGAGCTGGCAGAATGTCTGGCAGAGCCCTGAAGAACTGCATATATCTTGGCTAATCTTATTTATTTAACTGCAGGTCTGCAAGTGGGAGAAACATATGACAGCTAGAAACTATACTGAGTGCTAGTCCTAGACAGTAGCCTCTGCTCCTAATGAATGAAGCCTTTCTGGCCATCCTGATAACTGAACCTCCAGTTTCCTTCTGAAAAACATGGATGTTTTTAACCCTCAAAATACTGGAAAATTGCACTGGATTAGTATTTCATTGAATGATAGAATCATTTGGGTTGGAAGGGACCATTAAAGATCATCTCATCCAACCCCCTGCCTTCCACTAGACAAAGGTGCTCCAAGCCCCATCCAACCTACTTAAAGGGATCCACAGCTTCTCCAGGCAGCTTATTCCAATGCCCCATCATAAGAAATTTCTTCCCTCTGTCCAAACTTAATCTACCCTCTTTCAGTTTAAAACCACTGCCTTTTGTCCTCTTGCTACAGACCCTGATAAAAGGCCTCTCTCCATCTTTCCTGGGATCCACCTTTATATGTCAAAAGGCAGCACTAAGGTCACCCTGGAGCCTTCTCCAGGCTAAGCAACCAAAACTCTCAGCATGTCTTAACAGGAGAGGTGTTTGATTTTCATGGCTCTGAAATTTCTCCTTTCATAACAAACCAGTGAAACTGCAATAGTGATGGGCACAGTGCTCCTTCTGCATCTTTGTAGGTCTGCAGCTACTCTTGCCTTACTGTTGATTGCTGAAACATTTTTCTCTTCTGATTCCTTTAATAAAAGGCAGTGATATTTAACATTTTTTTATCTTACCTGTTGAGTGAGGCTTCCAATAACTCTTCTTTCCTGATTAAAAAGAAAAATAAATCTAATATTGTTTCTTCTTCTGATTCTTCTCTGCTACCATTGGTTTACTGAAAAATGAAGTGTCATTTCACAGATTCCACAATGTTCATTTTTATTTTATACGATTCAATCTGAGCTCCTTGTACAATGCTGAAAATGAGGGCTTGGAAACTGAGCCTCCAGAAGGAACGTGGCAGGCCAAGCATAAAAAGCATACAAATTTAAAAAGCAATAAACAGTACAAATCCAGGTTTCCCAATTTCACCTACAAAGCCAACCCAACATATCCTTTCATTTTGTCACCCTCCTTTGCTACCTTTTGGTCTTTAGAACCTGACTGGGTGCCTCCTGCCATGGGTGGTGGTGTGGCTGCAGGGGTGGGTGGCTGCCCAAATCTGTTCCCATGTGGACCCCTACTGCCATGTCCAGGCAAACTTCATCCTCTTCCTGGTCTGCTGTGGCTGTCTGCACCCCTCCTCCTCCTCTGAGATCTTTACCCCCTGAGCTTCCACTGCAGAGAGTTTGGCTTCCACCATGCCTGCAAATCCTGAATGAATCAGGTGCAGTGATATCCACATATAAAAGCAGGTAAGTAATGCTTATAAAATACCCAATGATGTTTAAAAAAACAGAGAAAGGCAAAGCACAAATAAAATTAATTACATTTAGGCAGCAGATTCATAATCTTAAGCTTGAAATTTTAGGCCTGATCATGAACCTGCCCAAAGCCATGAATTTCCATATCCAAGATGCAGCTTCAAAATCTTTTTCAAAGCCTTGTGTTTGAACTGTGGAAAACCAGAGATGAGGAGCAGTTTCTAAAGGAGGGAGGAGAGGCCTCCCTGTCACACTGCACCTTTCATCTCCAAGCACAAAGGACTGACATATAGGGAAAGAACAAATGTAAGCCAAGCTGCAGCACCTCAGCCTGAGGTTGCAGCCTGGCATCACCTCCCTTGCAGCAGCCCCAAGCAAAGGGCATGGCAAAGGAATGGGAACAGGAAACACCAGAATGGTTTTTGTGACTGCTTTCCCCACCTCTAATGATTTACATCTCGGGGGCTTTCAGAGACAGTAGTAGTATTTTGTGCTTAAAAGTCACTGTCTGCACTGATGAGCTTTGAAGTCTCATGCTAAAATGCAGATTTTTACCTGTGACTTGTGTTGGATTTTGTTCAGAAGCACTAAGCAAAAATTTAGGTTATGGGAACAGATGCATGCAAAGACCCCAGTGCCACCACTAAAACTGTGACAGTATGTTGTGTCTGTAAACAGTATGTGACTCTGCCTCTGGTATTTTCGTCCTTGGATGCTTTTCTAAGGTGTTACAACTTTCTGTTGGTACTCACAGAGCTTGACATTCATGCAGTAACGTGTGGAGCACTTGGAATTAGGGGATGCCTGTTTCTGACTGGTAAAATAACTCTCCCAATTAGCAAAGGATGCAGTCAGCACCAGCTCATGGGGATCTAAAGGAAAAGTCCCAAATTCCAAGGAACAAAGAAAATGCTGCCTCAGACCCCAAATCTCAGCATTTCTCAAGCTCTGTGTGAAACCAACCTTACTGCATGATTTTTCTGCATTTATATCTAAGACAAAATTTGCCTTGAAATGAAATTGGATTTTTAGAAGCCAGAGGGGATTCCAGCCAAGAAACTAAGGTAATGTTCATCAGCAAAAATTTGTCCCAAGGCATTACTGAGCCTCTTAGGCCTGTGTTTTATATCAGAAAAATTCTTCCCAGAGAGCTGTTCTCCAAAACAGCAACTGCTTATTGCTCTCCCTTTTGCCATAAGCCAAGATAATAAATGTATTTTTAATTGATGTAATGTAAGTCTTGGAGTTTTTTTGGGGAAAAAAGAGAACTATAATTTCTTCAGTTAAGCTGAAATACTTGTGAGATCATTTTAAATAGGTGTCTTCTAGAAAGCTTTGCTATTTCTTCATTTTTAGTACTTACCACAAGCTATTTCAGACGGGAGCTGTCAAAGCATCAATAAAAAGTTGCTAAATGCAGGCAAGCTTCCAGTGAGCTCAGGTTTTTGCTGAAGCTGTGTTATATATTACTGAACGCAGATGTGTGCATGCACCTGTGTGTCTATCTATATATGCATGTAGCTAACAAAAAAATTAACAAATAAAAGATTCATCTGCTGCTTATTATACAGCTTAAGTGCTCCTGCAATACTGAAAACTCAAGTTTTTCTGGCATGTGAGAACAAGCAAGTGAACTTGCCTGATAGATAGAAAGCAAAGTCTGCTCATGAAGACAGACTGACAGTTCAAGAGCAAGGAAGTGGGGAAAGGGTAATCCAGGATTCCTTTTAAGTTGCTTAATAATAAGGTTCTCTCCTCTTCTGAGAAAATCAAAGATTACATTCAAACAGGTTAAAGGCTTTTTAATTTAATTGTTTTAACTGAGTTTCTTTATGCAATTTTCCATTTGATTTAATTCTATTTAGTATGATAAATGCTGCCTAATCTGAAATTCTTTTCCTTGTCATTTTCATGTATGAAAACCCGAGATGAAAGATTAGCTTCTAGTGACCTGCATCAAAACATAATTTGGCTGGAAATGAAATGAATTTGGATTTAGCTGTATCTCTTGGATAGTTGTGCTGCAACAACAAATCTTCATAAAGTTAAGCTGCCTCTGCTCAAGGAGTGGAAGAGGTTGCTCAGGCTGTGAGAAGCTCCCGCAGTCTCTGCCCTGCCTGTGTGTGTCTGACTGGGAATCAGTGCCATCAGATCCTCAAAATGTAAAGGAATTTAGGATTTTTAAGTAAGATTACTGCAGCAGCTTTTCATGGTTTAATTATTTTATATTAGAGGCTGCTGAATGATGCGTTCGGTGAGCTGATTGCTTTTCGGAGAGCATTAAAAGATTTACTTGCTTGCTGTTTCAAACGTTTGGAAGTTTATTGCAGTGGGATTGAAGGGAGCCATGGAGCAAATCATGTCTCTCCTTGGGTGCTGGCAGCTCGCTTCCTTGGTAGCTTGGACTGTGTGGAAGGAATTGTGACAAAATGTAATTATTTTGGATTTAAGCTTTGTTGTAACTTGGTCTGTGTTTTGTCTCTCAACTGTATAAAAGGCAATACGCACTGGTTGTTGGGTTTCCTTACCCAGAAAGTATTACTGGCAAGAATTAATCCAGCATTTCCCCCTGCTCTGCTGGTAGCACTGGTCTCGCTGGGTGCCCACTGCCTGGTCTGGTCCTGTGGGAGCTGCTGTCCCTCACTGGAGAGCTGGCATGTCCAGGCAGATGTCTCTTCAGATCCTGGTGTCCTTATATACCTTTAAGGTGTTGGCTGCAGCTCAGGTTGGAACAGGTACTGGAACAGAAATATGGGCAACCTGTGAGCCATTGCATCCTCCTTTCCTCGATGTACCATTTTGCAGCTGCCAGAGTTGCCATTCATCCTCTTCCTCCTCAGTGAGGAAATATCCAAATACCTTATGTCTCAAGAGCAAATGGTTTCCTTACAATATCAGAGATATCATGTGGAAGGTATTTACAGAAAAATCAATTTCTTTTGGCCAGTGTGCAGGAGGAATAAGCAGTCATAAAACTCTGCATGGGCAGACATGGCAGCAGGAGAGGCAGGGACTGGCATTTACCAAACAGTTAAAAATTTCCCACTGTTTCAGAGCCAGGGGCTGGCCTGGCCTGTACCTGTTGGAGATGGCTGCTACACCACCATCGGAGCTGACAGCCACCCTTTCCACCTAATACCATCTCCTCTTTGACAAATTTCCTCCCACTACCTGGCCCTGGGACCTCCCCAGTAACAACTTGATGCCCCTTGCTGTGTCCCTGCTCTTCCACGAGCCCTCTTTGCAGGGGCTGATGTTAGAACTTCATTGAAACCTCTTGTAGTGTGGGTTTCCCTTGCTGAGCCATAATAAAATGGATAAACCTAATGATTTCCTAGAATTCTTTTTTGTATTGTGTAAAACAATGGTCCAGTATTTATTTAATACTGAATCTCATGACATTTCTCTGCATCTGCAGGAAAATGCCCAGGACAATAATGCTTCCTAATAATATCAAACTGATGAGCAAAGAAATCGCACCCACATTCTCAACTGATGATGTGGCAAAGATCAAGAAATTCTGCAAAACTCAAACCAAAGTAAGATATAAATTGCACTAATACTGGCTAATGGATAATGAGATTGCATTTAATGTTGGTAATGTGCAATGTAAGTGTTTGTTGTTTCTTAAATAGGGTATCTTTGACCATTTAAGCAAGCCTTTAGCACCAAACATTCATGGCCGTGAGTATATTAAAAAAGCCATTTTTTGTATGCTACTGCAGGGTAATGAGAATGTTCTCAACAATGGGGCATGCATTAAAGGAGACATCAATATCTTATTATTAGGTAAGAGCGTGTAGAGTTAATAGTGCATTGATAAGTTATTTTATTATCCCCCCTCCTCATCATGCCAGCATAGCTCTGTTATGCAATATTAGCAAGAAAATAAAAGCCAACCCAGTACAAAGACTCATTTTGCCTTATACAAGAATGTTTGTTAGTGTCTTAGGATCAATTTATTTTATCCTTGGGCACATTTTTACAATTATTTCTGTTTTGTCCCACACTTCCCCATTTACTTGACATCTGTTCTATGTTTCTATCTAGCGCTGGCACGACGCACAATCGCGTCTAATCCTGCGCTGCTCGTTCGGGTGAGACACCCACTGATTTCACCAATGGGCTCCACTTCATCTCCAAAGCTGATGGAACTATTCTACTTCTGTCACTTGCTATCATGGTAGCTGTTCAGTTGTGACTTCATTCCTAAGTGCTTTGTTTTCAGTACCCGTAATTCAGTTACATTAGCTGCAGACTCTAGCCTGCTCCAGAGCGGCTCCTGGCAGAGGTGTCAGCTTCCTTACATAAATCAAGCTCTTTGTTTCTCTGCAGAGTTTCAATCAAATATTTGATAACTTGCATTAAAAAATAGAATAGCCTGAAACAATAATCCTTGTCAAATCCTTTGGGTATGTAGTTTCTCTCCTCAAGAGGGCAATTTGAAAATCTTCCTCCCCAGGACCCTGCTGTGGCATTTTAACCATGTCAGTACAGGTGGGATCTGTTGGCCAATAACCCCTTGTCCAAAGCACTTGCTCAGCACCTGCATTGCCTGGCTGGGTACCCAAAAGTGGCACACGTGGAGCCATGGAAGTTCAAAGCAGGTGTCTAATGGCACTCAATGACATGCTAATGGATCTGCTGCTTTCCAAAGGACTGTCTACTAAAGCTTTAATAAAGCCAGAAACTGGTCCCTTAATGAAATGCAAAGCTAGGTAGAACATAGGCAAGATTCTTTGAAGTATGGAACAAGATCTTAAGTTAAAAATTTTAAATATTTATTCTGGGAGGATTCTGAAGAAAGAACTCTAATTAGAGGAAAGTACATTTTGAGCATTTCTGTCTCATTTATTGAAACAGTAGAATTTCTGAGGGTGTCTTTAGTACCCACCTGTGTTGTACTATTATCTAGAGGAGTGTTAGGTATGCAATAATACTGTAGTAATATAAACTTTGCTTAAGAAAACAGACTTAGTTATTTTATATATACTTTTTAACAGTCTTGATATTAGAAATGCCAGCTTCTGCTTCTTTTCTTTCCAGTTTGAGACTGAAATGAAAATTGCAATCACAATACACACCGATACTGTTGGTACAACCTTACAAGTAATTAAGCAGTTTAGAAGCTAATCAGTGGCGCAAGATTTCCAAGCTTGCAAAGACTCAGGAGCATTCTAGAGAGGAAATACTGGGGAGGAAAAAAAGCAAATTAAAATTCTGTAATCAGAACTTTTCAACTTTGGGAACTTCTTTAAGGCTTAAGCACATGTTTCTCTAATGCTTTGTCTTCTTTCCATTGCCTGGACCTGTGCTTTTGGAGATCCTGGTGAAGCACGGCAGGCTCCTTTACATGGAATCATGAAAAATGTTGATTTGATTTGCTCACAATTTTCTCCTATTAAGCTGAAGCAGATGGGATATTCATTACATTTATATGGAAGCTCTGCTTTTGAATAATGAATTAAATAAAAGGAGGAATAAATATGTAGTAAAGATGTTTCAAGGTATTTACAAGGTTTAAGTGAGTGTTTTAAACTTTGTAAGTTTTGATCTTCATTACTTGAAAACAGGAAAACCTTTGACACTCCTCAACATACCTGGAACACTGTCAAAGGCATCTTCCTCTTTTCACAGTGAAGGAGCTCAGAAAACACTGAATAAAAAGTACTTACTTTGAAAATCAGGTGGTAGCATATAAAAGCTTCAGTAAATGTCATCCAGTTGCCTGGAAAGCTGCATCTTTTGACACCACAGTCCCACACTTCCTTGGATTTAGCAAGGTCAGGGTTAGCATCACCTGACCCATCTTCAGGGACTCCTGCTACTCCTAGTGCCACCACCTTCATCCAGCTATTGAGGAATGTCATCTAACAACTGTGGGATTTTGGAGACCAGGAGGAAAGGAGTGTCTTGTCAATGATTGTGGCCATGGCAAAGCAGCATTGACACAGGTCCTGGGTTTGCTCCCCACAAGTGGCATTTCCCTGGTTGTGGCTGCTGGGCTAAACAACACCACTGGGAAATGTCAGACCAGCAAACAGGTACTGGTGGGTTGCCTTTTCTCAATCTGATTTGGCAGGAATTTACTCTGCGCAGTTCCTTAAGCCTCCTAATAGTATTGATTTAACTCTTTCCAATAATGAGGAAACTGATTTCCCATTTCCCAGAAGTATTTGGGTAATTAATTGTAAAACTACTTTGCAAGTGCTAGGATATTCATCTCATTCAACTTCATTCCTACCAGAGATTGGAAGTATCAAGATTCTGGTGTACTGGGACAATTAGCCCAACATCATAAGTAAATATTTAGTGACTATCGCTAGCATCCAGTTCAGAGGCCTGGACCTGCATCCTGCAGTCCTTGAACCTGAAGGAGGTGACCACAATGCTCCTCCTGCCCTTTCTTTTGCACATCCATGGAGAGGAGTCAGGAGACTGACTGCTGAAACACACATTTCCCTTCCATAAAATGTTTTTTGTGTATTTTATGGAGTTGCTGTGCTCTTAGATGTCACTGAAGTCTGAGGTTTATTGACAAATAAGCCCTTCTACAGATGGGAAAAGATCTTTGGCAAGGGTAATCCTGCTAATGTGTGGCTCCATCTGAGATGATCCAGACCCTTGGAGTGCTCTACTATGTCTTACACAGTGACCTTTGAGAGAGATGTCCAAGAAATATTTTACTTCACCAGTAGCTACTGAAATTTCAATACTTTCAGCACCTCTTGTGACAAAAGACAAAGTGGTGGGGAAGGAGGGTTTCCTGCACTCCTGTTTAATCAACTAAGGGGAGTCATGTACTCCCAGATACTGCACCAGTTATTCAGCATAGTTTAATCATTTGCATGGATGCTGAATAAAATGGTGGCAAAGGTCAGGATTTCTCTACTGCTTATTAGGCTCTTTTGGTTTTCCCATTGCTCTAAAATTAGTGTGCAAAAGGCTGGAAGATGGCAAAGTGCTCTGCTTTCCCCTTTAAGAGGTGATCTTTGTCTTGTGAAACATTGCCTAAACCACTTCCACCATCAGCAGGGGGCTGCCAGCAAGGCAGTTGACAGCAGCTGTAACTGCTGATTAAAAAACTGATGCTCAGCCTTGCATATCAAAGATATCAAACTTTCCATCTTCTGAGCTTTAAAACCCTCTTGTGATGCAGGGGGCTGCGCACTGTGCACCCATGAGCATCAGCCAGCACCCATTGCACCTGAGCTCCTGCACCCCAGCCCATGAGGGCTTGGGTTACAAAGCCTCAAAATGGTTTTGATGACACCTAATAAGAAGTAGGGAAGTGTTTTATAGTTGAAGAATATTTGTGGAATGGAAAAGAACAAAATAATTTTAACCCAGCCTATCCTAGTCCTCCAGATCATTGAGATGCTGTGGGAAATAAGTGAGAAAGCAAATGCACAAGTGAGCCTGACCACAGCCAATCTGAGAGCAATCTGACACACCTGCAAAGTGGTTTGTGCAGTATGGGCATAAATCAAGGCAAGTGCAAGCCCACATGGCTTGCTTTTAGGAAAATGAGTAGCACAACTGGATCTAGGCACCCAGGTATTATTATGGAGTAAAGAAAAACATTTTTATTACTTTCTTAGCACAAAGGGCGGAGTGGCTTTGTCATTTGAACTCCCAGGGGGATAAAAAGGTAAATAAACTTCTTTTTCTCCTTCCCCCACATTTCACTTCAAAAATATCTTAGAGGCTGCTGGGACTGCACTCAAAATGAATGCATCTGTGGCTATCTGTATTTCTCAGAAACTCAAATTTCTTCCAAAGCTCAGGATAAACTCCTGGGAGTAAGGCGGTTGCTGACAGAGCTCTTCAGATCTTCCATGGACAGGCTATAGCCAGTGGAGGTTTGATGTCAATCAAATTGATTTGCAGTCACTTCTACCATGTGACCTTGTGGGGACCTGGCCAGGGAAGCCAGTGTGGGTCAGGGTGCTGGGAAGGGCCGGAGTGGCTTCCTGGCAGGGGTCCTGGATGTGGGATGGTGACTGCCCTCCCAAGGGAGCAGGACAAAATCCAGTCTTCAGTGTCTCTGTGAAACTCAGATTCGGCTTCCACCAGTTCCTCCAGCAAATCCTGCAAGGTATGAACCACTTTTATTTATTGCTCCCAGCTGCAGGTTATGCAGGGATGAGCCCTCCAAAGGGACTGAACGGAGCTGGCACAACAAGGTACTACCACTGGCTTTGTCCACGGAAAGGGTTTTCAGGTTTTCCCTCAGTCTTCCAGCTGCCAGTGGCTAAGTCTGGTTTGTGTGCTGCTTATGCCAGCTCTGCACCTCCCTGCCTGTCAGCTTCCTAGATCTTCCCAAGGGACAGAGCTGCCTAAAGAAGCTTTGCAGCCCTGGGATTTGGGCAGCTGGAGGTCTCACCTCTGAGAGACATGGGCATTGCTGTAAGCTGATGGAAATAGCTTTAAAAGGACACACCTAGTGGCAATTGATCCTGCCGTGAGCTGGAACCTGTGAAAAGCAGAGCTAAAGCTGGGGGGGCTGCTGAGTAGGAGGAGTCTGCTTGGGAGACATGGCCTGTAGACAGACTATCATGCAGTAGCCCATAGCAGGTATTCACTATCTCAATTTAAGTTTCTTTCTTTTCCCTAGAGCTTTTTTCCTCTTAAGAAAATTCATACTATGTTATCCCAGCAGCTTTTCTTTTTCCATTCTTCCCAATTGCACCTGTTAAGGCTTAAGTATGGATATTTTTCTTTTGGTCAAGGCAACCCTTTAATTTTCTTTTTCTCTCCTTACCTCCTGCTTACACTGGCAAATCTTTTCTGGTGATGAAAGCATGACAGTAGCTGCCAGAATGAAACCTGACTCTTCTAAGGAGCAATAGAGACTCCTTCCACAGTTAATAAACAAATTTTATTAAACAACTTAATAGCTACCAAACTCAATAAACTAATAGCTTTCTTAACAAGCAAAACTGGAGTTGCAATGATACTTTTATGTAATTTATAATGTTCTGTTTTGAACAAGCAAATATCATTTACATGAGTGAAAGCTGCCTGCAAAGCCAAGTGTTCACAATATGATGAGAAGTAAGGGGGGGCAGGGTGGAAAGTAGAGATGAAGAGGGAGATGTGCCTCTGGGAAGTTTGGATCTGGCTTTTTTGTATCGTAGACTTTGTAGATCCAGATGGAGTTAAAATAAAAAATCAAGGGCAAGTGCACATACACAGAGCCCTAGCAGAAGAAGGTGGCTGGTTCTAGTTACATATTACTAACTGTGAAATAGAAAGGCTATCATTAAGAAGTTAATCAAAGTATTCCATCAAATGGTTTAGAGATAAGATTCAAATCTCATAAAGAGCACACAGGTCTTTTTTCCCATGAGTATTGCATTGGAAGAGTGACCATGTTTATGTATTGTAGGATTAAGCATTTTAACCTTGGGAAGCAACAAGGCTTGGTTTTGCTCTTTTAAGTTCTTGACATTCCAGTTAAACTTCTTTGATGCTATTTTGTTTCCACAGCAGGTGAAGTCAAAGGCATAGATCAAGCACGGAACTTTTCATCTCCAGTAGAAGTTTAGGAATTTATGAGCAAAAGAACTCCAATGTTAACTTGTCTGCAGCCTTTATGATACCAGTTAGAGTGTATTTGGTGTAAGTAGTAATCACTCTGAGTTGTTGTGGTCATTGCTTTTTCCTAGTTATTTCTGTTGATGCTTAGAAGAGGGAGAAGACAAGGAGAGCAATCACAGAGAATCTGTCTGCTGCAAAATTTAATAATCCTCTTGCATGATACAAATCCTTAAATCTCAACTTTGGAGTTTTCTTTTGCAATAAATCAGAATATATGTAATTGAAAGAAGTGGGAAAATGACATCACCATGTATTTCTTCATCATTTCATAACACAGAGCAAAATACAGGTGTTTTGCCATTACTGCATCAATATTACAAAAATCTCTAGGTAATAACTTTAGAAAAGCACTGTCTGTTTCAGAAAAGGCAGTTTAGTTATTGGTTATCATCTCCTTTTTAGACATAACTGTCTGTACTACTAGCCCCAAAGATAGCTTGAAAATGCACTCCAAGAAGAGAGGAGAATCCAAATCATATTTATCAGTCAAAGGTAGTTCAGCTGATGGCATCTGTGTCTTAGGAAAAGCCCCTGAGCTCTAATAGCAGTGGATTAAGAGACCTGTGGGGAGCATAAAAATGGAAAAAGCCATTTCTCTGTTCTGAATTGCACCTAAATAAAATGACAAGTCATGACTCCTGCCCTGCACCCAGGGACTGCATCTGCCTGGTGTGGGTGGCACGAGACACCTGGCGCTCAGCTGAACCAGGAGGATGTAGGAAATGTGAATCCCACGGGCTGGTGTCTGGGATCAGTCCCTTTTTGCATTTAGACAATGCTGTGCCAGCCAGACTGAGACATTATGACTCAGTAATTTGCTACTTGTGCAAAAGCTAAACCGAGCAGAGCTACTCTGTGTGATGCAAATAGCAGTGAGCTGGTTTGCCTGAATCAGGAACAGGAGGCTTCCTATGCTCTTCAGCACAGATAGTAGGTAGCAGGATTAAAAGGGCTGAGATTCTTGAAGAAAGACCAAGAAGTAGCTAGAATGACGACCCACGTTTTGGTTTTTTTCTTTCTTTATCATTCCACACCTGAGCCACTGACTTGAATGTTGGAGTTAGTTTATTTTTAAGCCCATGCTGTGACTCTTGATAGGCTCAGCAGTGGGGAGTGAGTCATGCCCACAGTTCTGGATGCATTGTGCACATACTCTGCTGGGTCTGGCTGTACAGCAAATCTGGAGCCCAGAAAAGGAGGAGCAGAGAAGAAAACATTCACTTAGGTCTGGGTCTTTGCTAGAGATGCTCTTGAATGTGGAACAGGAACAGAGCCGGCAACCCAAGGAGTCAATGTGCACAGCCCAAATCTTTGTACTGCACATTGTGGGAACACAGTTACAGGGTTTTCACACTAGTCCTGGTGTGTAGAGAGTGGAATGTGCCTGAGCAGGCATGTGGGCAGAATAAATCTTTGTTCCAAATCAACCTGAATCACTACAGTGTGAGGACAGGAAAGATAAATGTATTGGTGCAGATTTAACGCTGATGGTGTTTACTGTCACATTAACATCTCAGTGATTTTACAGAGAGACCTCTACAGTGAAGATTTTTAGTAAAACTTTCTGTGAATAAATTTGCTCCAGGAAAATAAAGTAAGCACCCAGGCTGCAAGCCCACGTGTAGCTCTCTGACCAGCAAACACAGTATCTGACCTGGGATAAGTACCCATATTATCTGTAAATGTGTAAAATGTACCTCTCCAAAACTAAGATCATTAAGTCGTTTGTGCTGGAGCTTTTGAAGAAAAATGTATTTGTTCAGGAACTTGAGCTAGTAGCATAACCTTTGTGATAAACAAAAGAGTGTAATATTTAATCTCATTCTGCATTTCCCGAGTAATTTTTCTGCTTTGTAAAATTGGAAAGAAGTACTCCTCTTGAGTATTTTTAGGTCAGTTAAGGACATTGAAAAGCCTCTCTTTTGGCTGTACAGAAGCGAGTTATTCACACTCACTGACAGGGAGATTCAGTTTTAAGTCATGCTCTTCATTGATTCCTGTTTGAAATGAATAAGCAGAGGCTTAAGATTTTTTCCCATGAACATTTAACATTTCAGGATATACCCTGTGGAATTTGTATCTTCTGCAATGTATTGAAATCATATTGTAATACAGCTCTGCATATTAAGCTCTCTTCTGATGAAAGTACAGGTAAGTATCTCATGTAATCTAGATTTCAAAAATATAAATGATCTCCACTGTCACAAATCTGGTACTTCACATTTGAAATTATCAAATGCTCGCAGTTTATAATGTTAAGGATTGTAGCCAGGGTTGAATTTATGAAGAGTCTCATTTGTCTTCTTAACTCCATGTAAATCTATGTGCATATCTTAATTGAAGGCGCATTTGGAGGATTATTTGCATGAAAACTGCTGATGAAGACGTGTGGAAATAGGAAAGTTATTTTAAGACAGCTATAGTAGGGTATTTTCCTATCCAGGATGTTTGTTAGCTCTGACAAATCTTTCTTAATTTTGTCTGGCTGTTTTCATGAATCTTTGGATTCCAACAAAAGCTAATAAATCCAGCTATGAATGCTTTAAATACAACTACATTTCAGAGAATATGAATCAGAGAAGGACTACATATATAGCATTGATACAGAAGAATACACATTTGTTGCTTTGTGCTGTGCAGTAGCATTCAGAGGAAGACTTGCTCCCTCATCAAATTTCCATACATTTGAACTGCTCTTGCCCAGAGTTAGGGTAAATTGCATGACAAATGTTAAAATCATCAACACCCATCCCAGGCAATCAAAGTAGCTGCTGACCTTTAAATGTGAGCACATTCACATACTAGTCTACCAACCATCTGGTGTGACCTGACATTTCCATTACAGGCACTCCTGTCTCTCAGAGCTCCCCCCGCAAAACACCACAAATGTGATGATTTGTGCCCATGGTGGCTGCCATCTCCCCCTGCAAAGGGTCCTCAGGGAGGGACATTTTGCTTCCTCTGGCCCTTTTATTTCCATGCTTACTTATTTCTCTAAATCCTACTGAGGCATAGCTCTGTTTGCCAGGAGTGTTAAGGAAGCTGCTAAACCTCCCAAACCCAGGATCCAGCTCCCCAGCCAACATGCCCAGCCAGGAATGGTCCCAGGCGATCTCTGCATCCCAGTTCCAAGGATGTGGCTGCTGCTCCCAGGTCTGGCTGGCAGCAGGGTTGTGTCCAAGACACACTGACACACACACACACACACACACACACGGGTCCCTGAAGTGCCTGGTGGTTCAGGCTGCTGCACACACACACACACAGAGCAGCATGGGCTGCACAGCCCCTCTGTAATGCTACCCAAACTCAGAGAAGGGCACACAGCTCTGTCCTCTTCCTCCCCTCCAGGAAACCAGAATGCTGGTTCTCTGGTTTAAAAGATGTGTGCCCTCATTCTCCACATCCAGAAACACACTCAAACATGCACAGTCCCCTTAAATGTGAGCGTGGCCTCCAAACCTGTTCAATATCCCTGCTTGGGAGCTCTGGCAGTGGTATACAAGTCACCTTCTGCTTGCCAGGTAGGGCAGTGTGATGTTTGAGTCCTCCAGATGTGGAAATTCTTCCTCCAACTCACCAGCTAGTGCAGCTTGAAGTTTGCTAGTGAATTATGCACACACACAGACACACACACAGAGAATTAAATTCACTGAAAAAATATTAACACACAGATTTCTCCAGCTGCCAGCACTTAGACCCCTTACATGCCAGCACACAACCTGATCCCTCCAGCTGCTGCTGGCACCAGGACCTTTCAAGACACATACAAAACACACATACCAGTCCCTCCAATTGCTGGTCTTTAGATCTACAAGCCCTGTGACCCACAGTTCCTCCAGTTCCTGGCACACAGACCCTCCCATGCAAGTCCCTCCATGTGCCAGTACCTAGATCCATGAGTCCCAAGACCTGTGGTCTCCTCTGGCCATTGGCATCCAGCTCTCTTTTGCAGGCAGGTCTCTCCAGTTTCTGGCCCCATTTTCTCCCACTTTGGTTCTTTTGATTCTTCCCCTAAACACCCCAGAGTCATTTTTACAAAAATCTACAAGCCTTTTCTGATAGCCTGTATCTCAAGCAGCCTCAACTTTTCCACAACACTCGTGTTGATCATATTTCCCCCCTTCCTATCAGTTAATAATTGTTCAGGTTGACATTCTTGAGAGTTCTGCCTGAGTAGTTCCTCTAATGGACCGACCATCAATCAGTGGCTGAAGCATTCTGGATCCTCATTATTATCTCTACTTTGACTTCCTCATTAATGTGTGTCCGTGAGATTCATTTATTAATTTCTTCATTACTTGTTATTTCTTTTACAATGAGTAGATCACAATCAAATAACAAATGAACCAGATACTCCCACACTTCACAAACTCTCACACAACTGACTGACAGCTGCAGCAGGACTGAGATCTGCTGGGTATCCTGTGGACACAGGGTCCAGCTCCCCTTTATTTTAGACAGCAGTACAATGATAATATTTATTTTATATTTAGCAAATTTAGACTTTCCTGTGTTAACTAAAATTCAAGATGCTGTTTTCATGCTTTCTTCATGTTTAGATAGACTTGAAGGACAAGGCTGCCATGTCACACAATGCATTTCCATTTTTCTCTATTGAATGACGATACACAGCAGTGTCAGACACTCCACTGACTTTAGCACAGTGTTTTATCCAGATGATGAATTATTTCCCAGACTTTACAAACTTTTATCATGATGGTCGAGATAAAAGGAGCAGAAAGAGTGATGACGTAGTTGTGGTTTTGCAGTGATGCTCATCTTGTGTCTTTGATGCTTGTTTGCATTATCTTCAGAAGGATGTTTTAGTCTAAGTGAGGGAAAAAAACCAAACCCACATCTTAAAAGTGTACAGGGAATGGAAGTATGTGTATAATGTAAGAGCATTACTTGCAAAGAAACCAAAACTATTTATTGGATGGTCATAAAGTAGCAGTGTCAAGTATCTGACACTGCGCAGAGGTACTTCAACTCAATGGGGTATCCCACAGAGACTATTAGGACAAAATTTAAAATGGAACTCTGCTTTCTGGAAGGATATTCCTCTTCAGTTTGTTTACAAAATTTCTCCTGTGTCCTGTGAGTCCCTCTAAACCATGTCACGCTTGCTATTTCCAGGACAAGCCTCTACTTAGAGTCCCTGTGTTTCAGACGGCATGAAATGTCCTGTGAAAACATGCCCAAATGCTGCTTCTGTCCAGTACATGGCATTTCTGATCCTGTCATCTAAACAGTTTTAACCTGCTGTCTTCTTAACCTTTTCTTAAGTTAATATTTCCACAGCTACTTCATGCCTTGCATAAAAAAGGCCTTTGAATGTGGAAAATTATTTTTTAGATTTGCTTTTTGTTTTGACACCCTGCGATGCATTTTTTAGCACCATATCCAGGGAGGGATTTAGTAGAATAGGCAGCAGTAGATGAAATACAAATTTACTGAGCAGAAAACATGGTTTAATTACAAATTGAAAATGAACACCTATGTTCACACTATCCCGCTCAATGTAAGCTGTCATTGGGGCAGAGTGGAGGGGGGTGGAAGAGGAGAACAGATTTTTAATTAAGTGGGATTGTGGTGTTTGATAAATTAGTTTCACTTAAAGGAGCTCTTTAATTCTTAACCTGTAGTCTTTAGCCTTCAAAAAGTTGACATCTTCCATTTACTTCTTACTTAATTTGATTGTTTGCTTTTAGTGAATATAGATATGTGTGCATGTGTCTATACTTGTTGAAAGAGGCGAGATACTTACTTCTTCTAGAGTCACACTCTCCTTATTGTCCTTTCCTTGTTTGTATTTCTTTTTAAGGCACACTGCAGTTGTGATGGTGACAATAAGCATTACAACAAACACAGTTATGGTTGAAGAAACAGCTATTACAGTATTTTCATGAGTTGAGCCTTTCCTTTCACACTTTTCTCCCATGTACCACCAGTTGTCACCTGCTGGACATCTAGAAAGCAAAAGAACTAACATTTATTATCACCTAAATATTAAAGGTGTGAAAAGATCTACTTCCAAAAAATGGCATCTCTGAGGTAATTTCTATATCCTAAAGCATAAGGAAATAATCTTAAAATGGATTTCTATTTTAAAGTTTTCTTAGTGGCCCGAGTGGCCCACTGTCCTCACACACCTAAAGGTGTTTCTTTCAGCTTCCTGATGTTTCACAGGTTGTGCCTTCAGAGTGAGCTTTTGCCAGAAATCCTAAATGCCTTCCTGATCCTCTTGACCTCTTAATACTTGGATGCAGCTGATCTATGAAGCTTTTTTTTTTTTTTTTTCATTTTCAAATTTAAAGAACTTATAAGAGCTGCCTCTGCCTTTACCCAACAAGCAGGTAAGAAAAGAAATTCACAGCCCAGCAGCTATCCAGTTTTAGGACTGAAAACGACCTCCAGGCTTTGATTCCATCACCTTCCCCAGCACCACAGTCAGCGCATCCACCTCCATCTTTCTAACCTTGGTTATTCCTCATGTATTGATTTTCTAGCTCCTGTCTGAGCCATTCATTCAGGACTACCTCAGCCCTGAAAACAAGTTTGCAGTGCACTGCCAAGATACTGCCTGCTGGGGGGATTCCAGGTGATTCAGCTTGTCACCTGGGATGTATCACATTCCCATGCATTTCCCAACAGAAAATTGGGGCGGAAACCGACTGCTGGCCACACATTTTTGTAGGACAGAAAGTAGGTTGCAAAGGCACTAAAGCTTCTAAGAGTCCAGAAATGTCATAAAATAAATGTTCTCTTCCCATAATTTTGAAATGAAGCATAACATTGAGCATATTTTTTATTTTTTGTCTTCTTGGAACAAGTTCTTGACATTTACTCCTATTTGTGACCTGCTTCTAACGACTTGCACAAGAATTATTTTTTTAAAGGTTTCTAAATGGGGATATATAACATTTAATGAGTCATCCTGACTCCTGTAGCTCTTGGCCTTTATACTTTCCTCACAGCACTCCCCCAGTCTACCTGCCCTGGAACAGCATCTAAGGTTACTGTCTTCAGCCTCAGAGGTTATTTGAGAGCTGGAACAATGCTAATCAGGCAGGTAGGTTACGTAAATGTATCCACAGAGAATTAAATAAAAGTTGATATTAATCTTCTTGCAGGGCAAACAATCTTTTATTCCTCAGCTTTCACTGCTGATTTCAAAGGCGAGTGACTACACTTTGGTAACTCATGGTCATAATTTGCACTGTACAATATTTCTGAATCAAATTTTAAAATAATGTCTACACTGCTTCCTACATGATAAGTATTGCAAATCTACTCTAATTATATAAATGTTCTTTTCTTTCAATTACATTCATTCAACTCCTCTACATTTTGCTATAGGGAATTCTAAAGACCTGGAGTAATACATTACTGAAAATAATAAACACATTTAAAATATAATTTACAGGAAAGTCAAGCAGAGTACTTCAAAATGATCAAATGCTGAGGTTAGGAGCTTTGTTGCCCAAATCGGCCATAAGTTCAGTCTCACAGGAGCAGTTGCAAATACTTGCCTTAATCAGCTACAATCTGTCTTTCCTTTCACTGGGAGCAAAGATTTATTTTGTTAGAAACTCTCATTACTCATCCTAAAGCAGCATTCGAGGGTGGACAAAGGCAGTTACCTGCACACGGGCGCTCTGTTTACTATGACACAGACACCGTCGTTTTCACAGGGGTTGTTTGGGCAGAAGGCCGGAACCTCTGGATCTTCGGGCTGGCTGGTGGTGCTGGTGGTGGATGCAGTGGTGGTGGATGTAGTGGTGGATGCAGTGGTGATGGATGCAGTGGTGATGGATGCAGTGGTGGTGGATGCAGTGGTGGTGGATGTAGTGGTGGATGCAGTGGTGGTGGATGCAGTGGTGGTGGATGTAGTGGTGGTGGATGTAGTGGTGGATGCAGTGGTGGTGGACGCAGTGGTGGTGGATGCAGTGGTGGTGGATGCAGTGGTGATGGTGATCTCAGTGCCAATGGGGGGCTCGGTGGTGGCAATAGGGCCAGGCCCAGCTTTGGTGGTGGTGGTGGCACTTGCAGTTGTAACAAGAGGGGGTGGAATGCTCGGCTGAGTTGACAGGAGATGTGATATATCTGCACGGTGAACACACAGACAATAAGGTCTTTGCTCCACATTATTTTCCTTCTTATTCTAATGATAATTTCTAATAATAAAGAGCAGTAAGCCTGTCCAAAGGTTTAACAGATAAACAGTCTTTTTTGCATTTTAGGATCATGATGTATTTTGGAAATGTCCTCTAGAATTTTTTCCAGAAACAGATAGTTTTATTCAAATTAATATATTCAAATTAATTTGCACAGGATTAGCATTGTTTTATACACCTTCACATGAGATAAAGGAATTACACTGTGTATGTACCTGTTCACAAATTTATTCAAACACATGATTTGACTTTAGACACAGGCATAATTCAAACAGTGCTCAAGTGCAAAGTACATCATGTGTATTTATAACGACAGCACTAGTGACTTGGTATCTGACGCTGTTTGCTGCATTGTAAGAGTAACAGCTATGTTTACATACCTTCCATTGTTAAAAGAATATAAACACCATCTTCTTTGATAAAGTTGCGGCTTCTAAGTCTCTCATGAGTTAAAAATGCACTTGTTCCAACTCCTGGACCTCTCATGTATTTAGTTCCATTGGGAAAAGTTGCTTCGGATCCTACTTTATCTGGCCTATCCCAAGTATAGTTTGATGAGGATTCTGGGGGAAAAAAAAAAAAAAAAAAAACAAGGTGAATGTGAGACTGCTCTGGATTTGTGTCTCAGCAGAAACCTCAATTGCCTGGGATTCCCCACTGATGAGAGGCACAAGACAATGGAGATCTTCAATTATTTTGTTTAGCCTGAGGTACTGAGAAAAGAACCTGCTGGAGGTGAGGTTATTGGAGAGCTAGTTGAAAACCTGTTGTATTTTCTTTTTAGTTTGTTAAAGTGAGGTGGTCAAGAAGATAAGTAGTACATAAATCATCTATAACATGAGTTAATGCAGTGCTTCTCAAAAGACACCACCTCCTGAAGTAGATGTGGGGCACAAGATATTTGAACAACCTAAATGATCACAATCACTGATGCCTGCTCCATCAAACCCTGCTCTAAAGCTCAAAGCTGAGCCTGATTGTCCATGAAACAATCTGACAGAGGGGGAAACATCTGCCTGCTCCACCACCTCTCTGGTTAGATAAAAAGTGTGTGTTACAAGGCTTCCCTTGGAAATCGTGGACATTTTGCAATATATGTATAAACAAGAGAGAAGGAGCAGAGAGCAAACAGACTGCACGTCCACAGGGTCAGAGAAGGAAAAGGGCACTGTGGCTGTAACAGCAGAAAGCACAAGGAAAATGTGCTTTCACAAACATCTGTGGAGGACATGGGGTGGTGTGTCTTTCATTTACAGAGAGGACATTAAGTCTTTCTTGATTACTCACTTTGTTTTCATGTAGAGCCAGTGTAACAGAAAATGCAATGTAAAACATACTGGTTTTAAAATAATAATATGAATTGGATGGTTTTGTGTCTTCCTTACTTCCTTTCTAGTGAGAAAACTAATTCAGTGGCACAGATAATTTCTTTTGGCAAAAAGAAGAATTTGCCAAATTTTCTTTTGGCAAAAAGAAGACAAAAGCCATGATGACTTAAATCCAAACTTTATCCAATGCTGAATGTGGGTGTTTTCTTTAATATCTCTCTCTGTAGAGATTCCTATAATTTCTCAGAGTTACTTTTTACCTCAGCTGTCACATTTCCAAGTTATTTTGGACAACAGCCCTTATCTTCTCATACCTTGAACAAGTACAGATTACATAATATGAATCAGTACTTTGTCCATCTGGAGGCTTTTGCTGGCATCACTGTACCTTTGACAAGGAGGGCTGGGATTTGTTTGATAGTTGCTTCACTTTTATCTGCTATAAACTGCCTATTGTTAATTCCATATTTTTCTTTTCATGACTTCTGGAAAATTTCCATTCTCATTAAAACAGAAATATATGTATCCTCACAGAGCATATGAAATAAACTTTAGGAATAGATGATCCACCTGTTTCTTATGCAAATGCAACTTTGAAATCCTGAGTCCCAGCTTAACTTGCTTGTAGGTTTAATTTTTTTCTTGTCTGTGGATCAATATTATTGTTGCTGCAAGCATATAAAGCATTCCAGAAGCTAAAAAATATGTATTAATTTAACAAAGAGGAGATGTGACCCGTTGTCTTTTGGTTGTGTTTTACATGTTTGATTTTAACTAACCTGAAAGCCTCTCAGGGTCTGTTGTTACACTTCTTTGGTTTGACATCTGTTGACGAATATCAGGATGCTGGTCAAGCAGGATCATGGTAACTTGTTGCCATGGACAAGGCCATTTCAAATGATCATCGTTTGCTCCAGAAATCAAGGACAAGTATATTCCTAAATTAAATGGGTTATCAGCAGTACCATTTACATACAAGCTGACCTGAAAAGCATATCCTTCACTAGAATAAAAAGGTGGACTGTATATTATTCCCTTTTTTCCTGCTGGACTTGTGTTGAGGAGATGCGTGAAATTTCTGATATGCCAGACATGGTGGGGACACTGAGTTTCTGACAAGTTGATGTCATCAATAGAGAGGCCTCCACTTGATAAGCCACTTCCTCTCACGCCTTGAAACACAACCCGGAATTTACTGGTGACATTCAAAGAAACATGATGGAGCTGCCAGTAGGTCTCAGGTGAACCTGAAAAAGAAGGGTAGAGATTTCTGACTCAGCAATACAGTCAAACACTGCACAGGTCTGTGAACCCCATACCAACACTGTGTAAGAATCTTTCAATTCCACTGGCACTAATGTGATGGAATATTTCTTCTGTAGATGTTACTTTTTCAGTTCAAGATCATATTTGCTCAATACAATATTTTAACAGAATTAATATGCACAATAGCACTTGTTGATGGGTTATAACACTGCTTTTTCTTTTACATTTTTTAATAAAATTTCATTAAATTAATCCAGGAGTTGCGAATATTAAATCTACAAAGCGAGTTTCACGTGTATTGTTAAAAAGAAAAAAAAATCAGAACAAGTCATATTCAAATAGCTGAACAACAACATGCCTCAACAGAAAATGCTCCAGAGGATTCTGGGAACCTAGAACTACAAGACTAGTTCATTCATTTGTTTTTGTATTTCTAAATGGCTTCTTGGAAGCTTGCCTATGCAGAAGCACTATTCACCCATCACATTATTAATGGTACTAAGGTCAAATTAAAGCCAGTCATTTGCAAACCTACTTCATGCAAGAGAACCTTGCTGCAAGTTTGATGCTGCATCCTAAAGTGCCTGCACTAGCAAATTCCACTTGACTCCAAGAGCAGTGTACACAAAAGCAAAGACCTATGCACAGGGGCCTTGTGAGGTCAATTAAAGTAGAACACCCTTTTTTAAAAGTATGTTCATCAAAAGTTTCTTTTGTGGCCTGGTTTTAGTTCATCTGCACAGAAGACCAGCTGCATTTATTGAATGAGCAGGTACAGAACTCTTGCATCACTCTCCTAACACCCAAAACACAGCACAATGGATCTCAAATATGTCTTAATTTCTTGACATTTTTCGTTACTGTTATAATTAGGAGAGAAACAATTACCCAAGAAACAAGAAGAAAAGCACCCAACTGATTTCCATGAAATTGCCTTCAGCATAAGCTAAAGGATTTTTACATGTAATACATGCAATTCAAAAATCTCCAGCTGCCACAAACCAGAGGGAAGGGCTCAGGGATTGTCCTCAGGGATTGTCCCTAAGCCACTGAACTATGTGAACATCATCGTTCAACTCATGAGCAGCTCAGCCAGGGTGTCAGACCATGGATGGAAGGGGCTGTAATGTCACTGTTACTTCCAGGTTGTTGACTGCGTTGGAGAGGGCGACTTCTTGCTTGAAAGAAGTGAAACAGCTTGGAGGGAAAGTGGTCTTGAATCATTCCTAAAAGTTTTGCCACAGATTGTAAAAATAGGATGCCTCTTTGGACACACTTATGAGATCAGAGTCTTCAAAGGAAATTATGGACTTGAGAAAGCAGGAATGGGAGATGGGGCCTAATAGACACAAAAGAGTGTTTGTGAGGAGGGCTGAAGTCTGGAGAAATTACTCTTGGCATCAAAGCAGGGTTTGAAAGAGTTTGGAGGGCTCAGACTGATGTGAAGCCTACACGTGCCTTAGCAGCTCTTAGGTTAAGGATGCCTGTTAGCTCAGAGGGCACAGAGGGTGACGCCATAGAGGTGAAGAAAAGAGTAGAAAAAAACCCCCAGGCACTGGCAACAGCTGAGCCTAAAGGGACAAAAAGAGACAGAAATTATACCTATTTAGTAAAAAAAACTTGCTCAGATCCTTCTGAAGTTGGTGTGGGTGAAATGGAGACCACATAATAGTTAAGTATTTGAGAAAGTAATTTAATCATAAGGTGACTTTGGCAATCCTAGCTTAAAGAGCTCTTGTCCATTAGCTGACCTCAGCTGATCATTGTGTAGGCCATAGGCTCCCAAAACCACAAGAATTTAGTCTTCTTCAAACTACAACTCAAATCATGATCTGTTGCTCATATATTTCAGTTAAGTAATTTAAATTTTATTTCTCTTTTTTTAACTTAGATATTCCAGGGCACTTATGCTTTCCATTTCTGTATTATATTTTCTTATTAATAGTAATTTACTCTAATATTCTGACTTCATCAGCTGCTATTGATACCAGCAATTCTAGAACAGTTAAAATGATTGCTCATGGAATTTTAGCTAGTTTGGCGAGAAAACTATCTTGATAATACAAGAGTTTGAAATTTGTGGTAATTTATTATATTATAGGAAAGCAGCTGACTGAGGATCCATCAGGTATAATTTCAGCAGCAATGAATCAATTACATAGATAGAGAAGAAGCCGAAGAACAGTACTAGGAAATGAGTGAATTTGCCACGATAATTTTCCCCAGTACTTTGAAAAATACTGGGGATAGATTAAAACAAAATGCAATTTTATTCCATACCTTTTATCTCTTTGATGAATCTCCAAGTGCCATTTGGATTGGCTGACGTGTACTCCCTGACCCAGACATTCAGCCGGTCATTCTCGTTACCACTGTTATATAAATAGAATTGCAAGCACTGAAAACCTCTTTTGGGATACAGAATTCGGCTCTCCAGGACAGCTGTGCTTCCTTCTCCTCCAGCACTGGTGTCAAAATGCATGAAGTAGCCAGAATCTGCCAAAAGTCAATAAGAAATGAGCAGTAGAGGGGAGAGAAAACAGAATTTTCCTGATGTACTGGCTTTCTTAATGCTGTATTGTAATAACTCTAGAAGATACAGTCAGGTCAGGGTTAGGTAGATCCTGTACAAATCTCTGACTGAGGACTGCTACCTGCTCACCTTTTCCAAAGGTAGAACTATTCTCTTTGCAGCTTTTGTCCTCATTTAATTACCTCTAGGAAACTGTACCCAAACCATGGGGTTTTACTCTTTACCCAGTTACTCACGGTTGACACCCTGGAGGACTGATTTAAACTCCTGAACTCTTGGACTGTTCTGACAGGTTGAGATACATTTAGCTAGATTGTCAATTAATTTTTCACCTCAGCCCTGATAATACACATTTCAAAATCCTACTCCTGTCCAAGGACTTATTGAGCAATTATTGAGAAAAGCAGCAATCTATTTGGTGTCCTGTATCACTGGTTCAATGCTTTATATAACTCACGTGACACGATGTGACACTAAGACCAAAAAAACTGATCAAAAGAGATAAGGACTCTGAAATAAGCAGAAAATCAACATATCACATGATGTCCCTAGGTATGTAGATTTATGCTGCTTAGTTAAAAAATAAACTGCAGTTTGTCAAAGAATAAACAGATAACAAGGCCAATCTTGAAGGAATCCCTCATGCCTCTGCAGAAAACTCCTCCCAGAAAGATAAGAGTTTTTTTCTCATACCTTTGCATTCTCCCATATTGGTGTGATCAGTATTTGGCCCAGCAGGAACCTGAGACAAACGCTGCCAGTCACTGTTATCATCTGAACTTTGGATCATGCCACATATATTTTCAAGTTCAAAACTGCATGTGTCCATGAAACTTAGGGAGGAGGCTATGACATTAAAAAAATAAAATTGTGAATCTCCATTACATAAAACATTTTAATTCTGAAGGTCCAAAGGAATAAGCAGAGAAAGACTAAATGCAAACACCAAGTAATCAGCGGCTTCAAATACCATCAGCATTCATACATACAATGTTCAGGAACTCAAAACCCTTGGTGATTAACACTGACATTAATAAGATGTCGTCAGGAACACTCTGGGCCCTCAGCAAATACAGGAGGGCATCTGCTAATTATCATATCATGTCTTTTATTTATAAAAGGAACACTAATATCAACCCAATCCACACATCATATAATAGTCAAAAGATCCTGAGACTTCCCATTCTTTGTTCTGTTCTCTTTGGGCCAGCCCACACATGGCCACAGATTTTGATACAAACTCACTAATGTATCAGCTGGAGTGCTTATTTTGAAATATAGAAAAGCAGAAGCTATCTGGCTGGAATAAACAAACCTTGATTTTCCAAACACAGAATTAAAAAAAAAAAACAAAAACAAACTAAACAAAAAAACCCATTTGGCAAAGGTATATTTGGGACCTTTCATGTGGATATTTCTTGTCATACAAATTTTTCAATATCTTTCATGTAACAAGGGAAAAATTAGGTGAAGGAAGACTGTGCAGTTAAATATGAAAGGGAGAATACCATATGAAATATTTTCTCTGTCTAAAGCAAACTCTGGAGAGGTGAGAGATAGCACAGTCCAGGTTTATCCCTGTTCTTATTTTGTTGCACCATGTCTGAGCTCATGTGTAATACCAGCCACGATTTGAAAAGAGCCAAGTTAATTAAATACTTTTTAAACTATATATAAAATATTGTGGCTCAAAGGTTTAAAGGTTTCCTTGCATAACAGAAAGACCTTGAGTATCACAAAACTCAAACTCAATAAAATACCAAATGCTTCACTTAAGCTGCAGCTCTGGGAAGCACTTAAGTATGAGCTGCTGCCAAACCAGTTCCACTGCTGAGATATGAGATATAGACAGTTCTACTGCTGTCCTCACAGAAAGCTAAAAACCCTCTAGAGGCTGCAAGGTAGTCAGAAGTGTATGGCAGATATTTTTTAAGATACAGTTCAGTACAATGTTGTAAGAGCTAAGAAGAGGCTTTCACAGCAAATGTTATGCTGACTGCTGGAGAAAGGTAAGTAAGCAAAAATGGAGAATTATTAGGTGAAAGAACTCTTTGAAATCAAAATACAAAACAAAACATGAAATTTATTTGGCCAAACAGGAAGGAAGTAACTGAATGACCTTAAGTAGAAAGTGCTGGCTGGCATGGAGAGTTGACGTGAATGCCAACAAGACAGAAAAGCAAGACTCAGTAGATTATGATGTATTTCTGAGGTTCTACTTAAACAGGTGAAGGGGCAATGAGTGAGGCAGGCTGTGAATTCTGTCTGCACCATGAGAGACACTTGTTTGGTATGCAGTTAAAGACTGGACTCAGAAGAAAACACAGGGGGCATGAGTGCCAAGTCCCAGCTTCCAGAGGCTGAGGGAAACCTCATGGTCAGCTCTGTCGAGCAGTGTGCTCCAAGGGGAAAGCAGACTAAAATCTACTGTTATTACATGGCCTCAAAAAAAGCACTGAATTACAGAGTGGAGCAGCACTAAACAATCTGTCAGTATTTCTTATGCTGTGGGTTGTTTTCTTCTATTTAGGAATGAAGAGTTACATTTTTAATGTAATTTCCTGTCCACATGGGCCTCTAGCAGAAATTTTGCTTACACGTTTCCTTAAATCATGTTCAGCAAATGAAGTAATCTTTTGTGTGGGCGAGGGCTGAGACCTGTGAAACACCATCCTCCCTGGCAGCGGTGGATGATCTGACAATATTTATGTCTCTGCAAATATCATCACGTGAAGCCAAGAGAGGGACTGGGGAGCAGGGCAGGTCCTGATTGCACTGAGGGTGGTGGAAGTTTTGTCACTGATTTCAGCAGGACTGGGGCTTTTTTCATTTGGGGAATGTGCCTGTGGGTTAAGAATAAAGTTAACACATCATGAAGTATTTCTGTAATGCACAAGAATGATGAAAAATAGATAAGATTAATGGAAAGGAAGAAGGACCCCATCCTCTGTGAAAGACATCCTTAGCACTAGAAGCTAAGGCTGCGTGTGTGTGTGTTCAATTTAGACCTATGTGAATAAAAATATTTTCATCAGAATTTTATGCTCAAAAACTGCACCATTATTAAACCAGTTTGATAATTGTTTAAAGAATCTGCATTATGAGGCTTAAAATATAATTGTAAGCCAATACTCACTATTTGGGATATTGTAAAAGTCTTCTGAGTGTCAGGGCACATTGAATGCAGCAACAATTACAGAATTATATTCTAGTTTGATAATGGACTTATCTAGATTTCTCTGTCTCTTACTTTCATTCAGCTTTGCAAAATAAACGCCACCTAAGCAAAATAAATCTTTTGACCACTTTTTTAAGAAACCAGGTTTGAAGCTTAACAAGAAAATTTAGAAAGCTTGCATTTTATTCAGAATGGCATCTGTGCCCTATTTGCATGGATAGGGTATATATGAATAGGCATGAATCTGTCTCACAGATTCCGTGATAGTGGAGTAGGTATGACAGCCACAGCAAAGATGCTCATTTCTGAGCAGTGTCTGAGCATCAGCTGTGGAATAATGCAGGGAAAAAACAAAAGGCTTTGTGCAGAAGCACACATTTTAAACAGCCACCCAAGGGATGAACAAAAGTCAGCTGCTGAGCAAAGCTGGTTTTCAACTAAAGGTCAGATAAAATTGCACAGAAACCTCTGCTACTCAGCAGTGTTTCTGCAGGAGGAATGCTATTTCTAGCTGTGCCATTATTTCTGGTGTTTTTAATACAATTCACTTCTCTAAATATGTTAGCATCTCTTTCACTTGTGTCTGGATGGGTCCAACATGTATGTATCACCCTCATTTCTTTCAAATGATTCTTTCAAGTAATATAAAATAAATGGAGAAACTTACTGCAGTTGTAGAGCCGGTTCAGTTTCTTTAGGTCGTGCTCACTGAAATCCATTCTCTGCCCTATGACATCAGTGAAGTCTGGTATGTTGGTGATGATGGTGGGATCAGTTCCATTCTTGAATGCAGTCTTGCTGTAGTGCATCACAGAATTGTAGTCATAGGGAACATTCAGGAAGTCTGATCTGTTATCATCGTATTTATTGAAATTATGTTCTTTACCTAAATGGCAAAATTGAAAGGAAAGATTGCCTGTTGCTCAAGGGAATCAAATTTTAATGTAAAGACTTGCAGTGACAGAGAATATATCATATCTCAAAATATTTTTGCAGTAATTTACTTGTACTTATTCTGTAAAACACTTTTATTTCCAGTCTAGGGATATTTACTTTCCTCTTTCAGCCACTAATGACTTCTGCTGGACGAAGAAAAGCTTTTGCTACCAGAAAATTTTTCCTGTGGAGCAACTTATAAACTTTGATGGGCTTGTGATATCCAAGAGTGGAGAGAGTGTTTCAGTACTCAAATTACTGCAATTTGCAACTGTTTCTAATCTGTATTCTCTGATGTTCAATTGCTCATCATTTTAGGTAATAATAAACAATTTAGAGTTGTCATCAGATAAACTTCCAGAATGTAGCTTTACAGATGTTTTCTGGAGTATGAGCAAAGAACCAGTTGCTTACTACCCAATGGGGAGTCAAAATTTAAATCAGTCAAAATACAGTAACTATATTCTGGTCAGTGTAAAAAAATTGCAGCAGTTTCAAATGTCTCACAATAGTAGAGCTTGTCACTAAAGAGTCAGCAAAATATAATGGAAATCAAATAACAGAGTCTAAGTAGTTTTCCGTAATATATAATTGCATATGCACCTGACTATTGATCAGGACTAAATAAGAATGCATTAGATTTAATCATTACCCAGTTTTTGAGTCTTCTGTGTCTACCTATGTTAGGAGAACATCAAGTCTGTGTATATAACTCTGTTTTTGAACAGCCTGAAAGTCACAGAGGACAACAACAAGCTAAAGAAGCAGAGACAGAACAAAGTCCTGAGGAATTCTGTGCCATGTCTCAGCCTTGTGCCAAATATACCAACACTTACAATTCACAAGCTGCATTTCTAAAGTAACTGCCGGTGTGACACAGACCCTGAAATGTCTCTCCTGCTTGCCCACCCTCTGCACACTCTGCTCTCTCAGCTCTGCTGCCAGCACCAGGTGTAGCAGACAGGCAGAAAGAGAAGGACCAATGTTTTCACTGGTGATTTTCTACTGGGTTTGGTCACACTGGATTTTTCAGACTGGGGGGGGGTTAGTTATTTTTATTTCATTAAGGGCTTCTAGAGTAAGTATATTTCTAGAGTATTCATTTAAACAAACTAAATTTTCCTCTTCTGCTGCCCTGTGGTACAACACGTAGCATAAGAGGATACAGATCTCTAATTAGAGCTTCAGAAACTGTCGTGGCACAAGGAATTACAACAGCAAGAACAAATGAAAATTTATGTTTCAAGCAGAGGTCCCTTTATATCTAATTTATTGATATACTGGCTTTGGAAAGTAAGTCCAGGTGAGAGAATAGCATGACCACCAAAAGATGGCTGGAAGGGATGTTCCACATCTAAGCTGCTAGCACCAGAGATTGAGAGGAAAGCAGAGGAGTGACTGACCAGACTGAATCCTGTCCCAGACGATGGTCACATAGTCATCCCGGTCAGACCGAGACTGCTCGTGCCAGAATCCCAGGGCGTGCAGGAACTCATGCTGGACTGTCCCAATCCTGTCACAGTTGGCTCCAATGGAGAGTTGCTGCAGGCCCATTTGCAGGTTTCCCACTGACGACCAGCAGCTGTCATTGACACAGAATGAGAGAGGGCTCTGTGAGATACACACTCTCCCCATGCCATGCAAACCTCAAAACCAGTCTATTCAATAGGTATAGTTTTAACCTGAGCATTGAAGTCACATTTTGTTACAGAGAGCACTTTTCCATTCATCTGTTCCTTATCATACCCCTTCCTCTCAGATTTGTTTCGATGAACAAGAAGGTCCTTGTCTCTGGCTCTATTAGAAGAAAAATGTTGAGCTATTTGCGACAAAAGAAAACTGAGGATGATTTCTTTGGTACTCTGGAACATCAAAGGTTGTGAGCACATAATTTAGAGCAATTAAATTACTGCAAATTAACAATTTTCACCTAGACCACAACATATGACTGTGAGCACACTTCAAGCATGTCCCTATCATAAGGAGAAGTGTGTTCATGCACATTGTCTCCTATGCCTGCTTTTCCCTGTACTATTTTGGCCTTTTACTTTGCATGGGACTGTGGCTGCCAGGCAAGGTGTGCTTCTCCATGCTGTGTTTACCTTCTGTCAGGTTGATGGATTTGACAGTACTTTTCACAAGCCCTTTTCTTTCTGGCTCTCTGTGAGCTGCCATGCTAGAGCACTTGCTGCTCTTACACACTCCCAAGTAAGAGCAAAACTGCAGCTGTGCTGCAAGTTTATATTAAAGGATGAAAGAATTTAGTGAGTTATCTGCACAGGCCAATAAAATGGCACCCCATGTCCACAAACTAGTAGGCACAGAGAGCTACATTTAAATTGATATTTTATGTAGCAAATAAATCAATACTTACCCAATGAAGTACATAAAATTAATAGGGCACAAAATATGCATAGTATTTGCAGTCCTATCACCCCAGAAATTTAAAAATACAAGCACACTATGTGCTTTCAAACTCTGTGACTTAATAGTGCAACATATTCCCCAGTATTTCATTGTCCACAGAGCAACACAGGCCTTGCCTATTGATTACTCATTAAAATCACAACATGAGACCTGTTAGGGAGCACATGTAGCATTTGTAATTTCAATGTCTTTCCTTGAACAGGATCATATTGATTCTTGTGTCGTTCAGAAGAAGTCCATCACAGGCTTGGCTCCACCTCCTACCAAAGCCACCTCTGGCTTCACAGCTGCTGCACCGTGCACAGCAGGCTACAGCAGGCACACCCCAGACACAGCAGAAGTAACACCCCAATGACAGTAGGTGCAGCTGCCTTTGGTCTGCCAGATGCCTACAACACTGTCACCCAACAGCCACAGAGGGGGCAAATGCACAGTCTGTGCCACCCTGCACTGAGAATAAAGCTGAGGTGAGTGGGACATGGCACTCCAGAGCGATGATGGGCACATAGAATCCTGTGTCTTCCGGAGGGGAGAAAGGAGAAGAAAGTCTCAGCTTTCCCCAGGTGTGTGAGAGCTGTGTTGCCTGTGACTCAATGCTTGTTCCTGCATTGCTATCAGAGGCTGGAGGAACAGGGAAATACTTGCTCTGACTAACCCCACTATCCTCCTTTTGGGGCTGTAAATAGACACACGCCATCAGTTGCAGCGATGCCACTACTTTCAGGCACATTTTTATACTAATGTCCTGCTACTAATTTTCTTCCCACAGTATCAGAGATCACCAATATCAGCTCACAAACACCCTGACTTACCAGCACCAAGCTGGAGAGCCAGGGATCTGTGTCAATGTACTCCTGCATGGATTCCCTTTGCCATGTGCAACACTGGCAAAGAGCTGAAGCGGCCTCCCAGCCGTGCTCCATGAAAATCCATGTGGAAATACTAGAGATGATATTCATCCCCCCTGGTCTATTAATCATTTGATCCTACCACACCACGTTAGTTTTCCTGCTGAATTAATCCTGCTCTTCATGAGAACAGTAAGGTGAAATAGCACTTCCATTGCAGGTTTCCAGACTCCTCTGTGAACTTTGCAGCCACATCTGATTATCCTGCATTTCTGTATTTCACAATTACACACCTCATGTTTTGCTCAGCACACAGGCAGGAGCTAACATAATACCAGTAGTAGGCAGGGCCTTGATACACTCTCTACATACACCAGAAACTACAAATGCATTTTGACACAGGGTAGTCATGACACAGGGTAGTCAATACAATAAAAGACAGCTGGCTTCTTTTGTGCCTGACTTAATTTGAATTCAAAAGGGCAATCCAGATGAGAACTTTATGGCTTATTTCAAATCCTTTTGATACAAAAGTTCCCCCACATTCCTCTCCTTTATAGATGCAAGCCAAGATCAGAAAGGCAAAGATGTGATTTATCAACCTTTAGTTGAAGTGGTAAAATTTTATGTCGCCAGGAACTTAGTGTGCCTCTCTGCACTGTACCCTCTGGGCTGAGGTCTTTAGTCAGCAGATAGAAGAGTCTTAATTGACTTTAAAAACTCCAAAATATTAGGAACAGCAGAGCAAAAATGGGTTGGTTTGCCCAGCTTGCACCCATTACACCAGAAGTAAGGAATGGCCTGAAATGAAGGCAGTTCATTCAGGGTCAGTCCTGATTTCTTTGTACAACCCAAGATGACTCACTGAAACTGGATGGACCTTTTCAGGAGACTGCACCATTTAGCTCCAATCTTTTAAAAAGTTCTGCTGTGGATGTGTCAGCTAAGGTGATGGAAACACTTCAGGGCAAGCCACACACCAGACAGTGAGGGCAAGATATGCTATCCAACTAGAAGGATTCATCTTCTTCATCACCATGACTCATCTATTTTTAATAGACGTATAAATGAAACATTGCACAGAGGCCTCCTACTTGCCATAGGCTAAATATTGTGGTTCTTTTTCAGGTACAATTATTAGCAAATTCAATGCATTTTTTAGGGGATGAAGGATTACAAAATTCAGCTACATGAGTTTTCCATTTAGCTCAAAAAGCTGGAGTCATTAGCACAGGAAAATGCATTGCTCCCTGAGTCTCCAATTATACATCTTTTAGAGCTGAGTTTCAGTGTCATGTGTACAGCATGAACAGCAGCAAATACAAAGAGCCAGACACCAAAGAAATTTTGAAACAATTATCTGCTACGAATATCTCAGAACAAGCCAAAGGGAAAGAGAAACATTTTTATTATCAGAAAATCTTTTCCCATTTATGAATGCATTCTCATATCAGGAAATGAATTTCTGAAAGCAAATTTCCTCACCAGGCTATCAAGTTCTCCCTGTTCTCCTTTTCTATAAGAGAAATGGTTCAGCACAGAGTGAACAATATATTTGTTTTTGTTGCACTGTTTTGACAGAGAATGTCTTAGAAGGAAAGAAGTTGGGGCAATTTTGACTTCTTTACTGGAGTCTTATTTTGCAATATTTAAGATGAAATAGCATGACTATTCATCAAAAGAGGTAAATAAAGTAAAATATTAGCAAAATATCTCAGTGCTGCACAGAGTTTAAAATATTGCTCTTTTATCTGAATGCTTATATGGAGTTGTTCAAGTGCATTTCCATTGTTACATTCAAACAAATTCATTGCCCCACAGTGAGAACTGTCATATTTCTCCTTGGTTTTTCTTTTCCCCTAGAAGCCAAGGTATACTAGGAATGCCTACCTGAAAGTAATACTCCATATATCGAAAGATCAGTCAAGAACACAATTGTTTTGTTTCTGATATCTTTTACCATGTCCAGTAAAATATCTCTTATAGGACTTCATGTCTTCTTATATTTAAGAATAAATATCAAGACTGTGAAAACGGTGACAACAAAAACATAAAGTTATGACCAGATATATGAGTTTTAAGTTGAATACTGGCCGTGAGAATAGTCTGAAAGCAAACATAATTAAAGTTATTTTTAATTGCTTCTCTTACCCACTTCCTTTGAACACAGATATGTAATTCTTCTCCCCTTCCCAAGGTTTGAAGTCAATACAGGTTTTCAGTCGATACTGTTCAAATGCCTTGAGGATGACTCCCTTAGCATTCATTTCTGCAAAGCAAACAGTGCTCTTGTCAATACTGAACAGAAAGATTTCTACTATTATCCATATGGAGCAAGTCTCAAGGGTGGCTCTTGCTCCAGCAATTTTGATCAAAATAAATGGATTTTTTCTAGGATTAAAATCAGGGTCTTGCAACACTGTATCTTGCTCTTGTCTTTCTCCTCTGTAATTTTTCTTTGGTACTTTATCAAATATGACATTATGAGTATATAGAAGGATACTGGGGGGGGGGGGGGGTAATTTTGTAGGTTCTTTCATTTGTTTTTTGGGGATTTATGTAAACAAGTATTAAATAGACAGGAAATTAAGACTGCAAATTTTACCTAGTACAGAATGCAGGCTACAGATCCCTCATTGAATTTCTCCAGGACCTGATTTTTTCAGATTATATCTGTGTTATCTCCTCTAAGCAACTTGTATAGTTTCAACACAAAGATTTAAAGGATGGGGTCAAATTATGATGCGTCTCTGACTCACACAGGGGACTTAGCAATGTACCATTGCCAACTGTCTGTCAGAATGTCATTTTGCCCTCACTGCTGGAAATTATATAAATGGCCAAGTAAGCTTCCTCTCCTTAAAAATATCTTCAGTGCCCTCTTTTCACCTCTGCTTTGTCGAGTTTCACATCTCAGACACAAGTTTTCAAAACCAAAACCATCTGCTGGGCCATAGCAGGGTAATCATTCAAGAAAGGAGGTGAGAGCCAGCTCTGATACCAAGATTATAAATCCTGTTTGTGCACACTGTGCCCCACTCCTGCTGTGGGAAAGGGCCTGCTCTAGATGAAGAGAGGAAAGGACACCATAGGAGCTTTATCAACCTGTGTTGAACAGCTCAACCAACACAACATACAGACAGTGTGAAGGGCACTACCGTACCCAGGCTGTTCTCAAGGACGTAAGGGATGACATGGGGCCACCGATAGTTGTCACCAATGATGGAGTTTCGATCCTGTATCCAGAAAGAAAACATGCAGTCCTCAGTAAAAAGGGATTTAGCATCAGGGACTACAATAGTGCTGAAGCAAACCTACAATTCCAAGTAAGACATAAAGGAAAACAATGAGATCAAAACCCTCAAAAGATTTTTCAGAGGTCTGAGGTTTGGGTTTGAAGTCCCTTCATGCCCTTCTACTGATGTCTTCAACTTCTGCTGCATTTTCTCCATAGAAATTACCCAAGCTTTTGATGCATGTGCTCAGGAGCTTCTGCTCCTATGGGAAGCCTTAAGATCTAAAGTTCTGAAAACTGTACAGAGATTAATAGTTTTGTAATTTTTCATAATGCAAGCATTTGTTTCTGTACCTTTAGCAAGTGCTGTCCTTGCTTTCAAAGACATATTCGGCATATCTCCCAAAAGAGAGAGTAAAACACAATTTTCAGACTACTTTCAGAGTGCAAGACACATTGGGGGTTTCCTACTAGATATTTTTGAGATGTAAATGTAATTTTTTTTTCATTGATCATATGAGGATGCTGGCCAGATGCCTTAAAATGTGATATTAGGGATCTAAATTTTTCATCAGTTTTAGCCAATCTACTTACAGGATGAAGGTTTTGCAGCACTGCTCAATAAATTTAACTGGCTCAGAATATTGTACAGATAAACAAAGAATTCTTTTTATACAAACCTGCCTGGATGATGATCAGTGCTGCCTAATCTCTTAAAAGTGACAATGTAAAAAAGGAAACAAGAAGCTAATAATATTGATCTAATCACTGATGGGATCTCATGCTGGATAATGTTTCTGCAAATGATGTTGACTCCTTCACTGTCTATGACATTTTGTAGAATTCCATCTCCAATCATCTTCAGTTTATTGTTACATAAACAGCATTTATTGTTTGTAAGAGCAGGATATATCTATTATTTCCATGCCAGTGATACTTTACATTTAAGTCAATGATACATTTTTAGCTTTGTATTTTACATTTGAACTCACCACAGGAAGTTTGATGTCTCCCTCAAAAAGGTCTAGTCCTAAAGCTAAAGGGAAGAGGAGATTATCATTCAGTTATGGTATTGGTCTGTGACTACTATAATGAAAATTATTTTTAAAAAATTGAGACTGAATTTTGAAAAACCTTCATTTATGTCGAAGATGTCCTGATCAATTCCTCCATCTAGGTCTATTTCTGAAAAACAAAAAGACAAGTGAGGTAGGACATTAGCCCTTGCTGTTATCTTTATGAAGTGTGAAAATTAATGCAATAACAATAACAGTAATTATAAATCTGTGTCTGTCGTAGCCATGTTTATGAGCAGCTGGTTTTGTTGACTGCCTCCTGTGCATACAAATAGATCTCTAAACAGAACTCACCAGTTGTCTCTGGAGAAGGCTGGGGAGGGGAAAGAAAAAAAGATATTATTAGAAAGGCAGATAATGAAATGCAGCTCGCGTTACTTTGTCAACAGCATTAGAGATGTGATTCAAGCTCAACTGACAGCACTTAGCACACTGCTTTGTGTTGGACTGGCTGCACCCACTGCCTCCTCATTCGACTGGAAACCTGTGTTTGCTGGTGTGGCAGCTCCGTGCCCTCCCCACCTCAGGGTGCCCAACAAGTAATTCAGCCAGAACTGCTCCTGTGGAGGTTTCACAGCTGCTTTTCTCCCACAACTCATTTGGGTCCTTCACAAACGGGAAAAAAAGGAGCCCATTATTTCTGTGGAATCAAGTATTGCTACTAGTCAGCAGCTGGGCAAAGCCAATGGAATCTGTGATGAACTTCCCATCACAAATGTGAAGACTGGGGGAGACAATGAGTGGTCTGGTGTTACCCAGCGAGGCTTTGGAGGACTGGGTACACAGCCCAGGTCACCTCAGCCCCAGTTCAGTGCCCTATATGGACTCCATTTACCTGAGTAATAACGACTCAAACACTCCCTTTGCAACATGGAGAACCCACAGACCATAATGAGATAAAGTGACATATGATAACATATACATGGAACAATTTCCTTGCCATAACATGCCTATAGAATGTAATCTTAATTCTTTTATTTAACTGGACACTTCATTTTTGGACTGCCTTGGACATACTTACACAAGTGTTTCCCACATAGTGAGTAAAATCATGAACAGCCTTTCTAAGCAACTGTTCCTGGGTGCCTTGTACTTGTATGTTTGAATAGCAGTTCACAAACTGAAGATAAAAGACATCCTTATATTCTAAAAGAAATGTAAAGCAATTCCGGAAAAAAAGTGTGGGATTTTTACTTTTTTTGTTTTACCACAGTTTTCCCCCTGTGTTTATTCCTGCACATAAATAATTTATTTTCTGTACATGCAGCTTTGCGTGTAGGACTTCTTTTTCCAGTGTGATAAGCATCTGCAACTTCCAGTAGAAGTAATGAACAATACAAAATCAGAATACTGAAAAGCAGCAAAAATCAAGTCCATGTAGTACCTAGAAACATTAATTGTGATAATCTCTAGTATCTGTACAATGTGTAAGACAACTCTATGGCCAGAATATTCAAGAGAGATTCAAATGTACATGTGCTTCTAGACCTAAGTTTCAACACATAATGATGGGAACAATTTTGAGGGAAACAACTGTGAGCCCTAGAACTGACTCCATATAAAAATTTTAACCAAATACAGAAAAAAATCCTACCTCCCATGAAATTTCAAGGTTCAGAAAGAAAGCTTTGAAATTATCAGAATGTCCCATTTTAGCTTCATACTGAAAGATTAATTTTTAATCTGAAATTACTGTATTTTAAAAAACTTCAGCAAATGTCAGAAAAAAATATTGTAAATACAAAGGCCAGAAATCTCATTTTATGATTCACCTGAACTAAAATTCACTCAAGGTCTTGCTTCACAGTTTTTGTCAGATTTTGATAATTTAATCTCATTGCCTAAGAGATGAAAATAATTTTTTGCCAAACCAAATGTAGGCTATAATTTCTATGTTTAAGAAACATAATTCCTAACTGGTATCTGCTGGCACAGCAAACATTTAGTAGCTAACTATTCTATAAAGAGCCAAAGTTTTTAATCAGCTTCTCCTGCTTCCCTTTTCTATTTTTAATCAAACTACCACTCACGTATGTCCTTGTCCACTCCAAACCTGACCCTGACCAAGGTCAGTCTAACCATCCTTGACAGGTCAGCTACAGAAAACACTGAGCAGAATCTGTTTCCTGACTGAATTTGTCCTGGAACAGCCCTGCTTCAGCACTTTGCATTTTGGAAGTTTTTTAATTTCTCAGGTTTTAAGCATGGTGACTCTTAAAAACCGAGTATCATTGCAGAAAATTGACTGACTCCATTGAAAAACTGGTTTCAGAGTTGAGCAGATACAAATGCTGAAAGATTAATATTGATCTTGTATTTCAAAAATAACTGTATCGTTCAGGTTTACTTTGATACATGAAAAATAAGGATGGGGACTTTAGAAATAAAACCCCACAAATGTATACACATACAGCTTAATCACTGCAGATATCTTGTTCAGGCAAACCATCAATACATCTGAAATGTCAACAGACTCCTCCTACATTTTGAAGTTTCATTGCACATATATCATACCATTACACTTTGTTATCACTGCATAAGACAATTCATTATCACTGTGCATAAAACAGCATTTACATATTCAAGTTTTGAAATGAAGGTGCAGCTTGTAAAACAAGTTGCAAGTACATGGGCAAAGTGTGCAACACACCGTTTAAAGGCTTCATTTGCTTTTAAACTCCCACTCACACAGATTTCTTGGAAGAAAAAAAAATTAAGAGTAATGCTTGCAATATTAAAAAAATAAAATCACATTATTGGGTTTTATGTTAAAAATTATTGATGGAGGAGAAGAATTACACCCATATATGCTGAATCCCTTTATAACCATTAATGGTGAGTAAAAAATCTGCAGTTCCTATAAATATAAACTACAATGTACCCATATCTACTAATCAGAAAGTATAACTGTCCTAAAGGTTCAAACTGGGTAACTCCTGGAAAAGCTCCTCTAGCAGCAGCAAAAGCTCACAAACTGAGATCAGTAGCCAAGTACAGTGGTATTTTTGGTGCACAAATCAAAATATGAGTCCATGTCTGAACAATACCAAATGCAGCAATTCAGTGAAGTCCAGGCTGGTCCTCAGTGTCTGAAAACTGCCACTGAATCTTTTATACTGAAGGAATCCCTTCTATCGCACAAAAGATTAATTTTTAATCTGAAATTACTGTCTTTTAAAAGCTTCAGCAAATGTCAGGAAAAAATATTGTAAATAGAAAGGCCAGAAATCTAATTTTATGATTCACTTGAACTAAAATTCACTCAAGGTGTTGCTACTGTGTTACCAACAAAATTAGGTCTTTCCTCCTGTTAATCTCCACTGCAAAATACTCTGTTTCAAAAGCTTCATCTCTGCATACAGGAATCACTTGTTCACATGGCAGTGACTTTGGTCTTAATACCAGCCTGACAAAATATTTGATGCCATTTCTAGGCTGTGAAAGTATTGTAAACACACAACAAATACACAGTTCATAGTCTTGTGCAGAAGAAGGTTGTGTTAGCTACAATGTGCCAAAGAGGAATCTAATTTAGTCTAATCTACACATATACAAAATACTGATAATTTTTAATATCAGTCCCTAGTTTTGGACATGGACAACATGTGAATTAAGACATTCTAATGGTTGGTTAAACCACTTGTGAGAGCACAGTAAACTGACAAAAAATCCAAGTGCGTCTTGGACAAGTGGGAAATATCTCACCTATTGTAATCATGTAAAAATCAGGTAAAGAGACTCAGTCATCAATCAAGAAACAAATGGATAATTCTTATGTGCCAAGAATATCTATGACACCACCATGATGCCCTGGCATCACCATAAGATGATCCACCTCACCTAGCCTGGACATCTATTCAGATTGAATTTATTAATCTAGTTTGGATGAGACACCTAACTTACCACTGTTTTTTCCAGACCATATTATTTTAGTATTGGCATCCAGAAATTTGAAATGAGCTCTTCCTGGCCACAGAACATAATTAACCCTGGTGGTCAGAAGCCCTTCCCTCACAAGAGACTAGTTTTTAGGAATCATTTTGATGTCAGGTAACTTCTGCATCTTAGCAACACTTGCATCACCTACCATAGGTTTTAAAAAAGCCTGCTGTGGAATCTAAAAAAGACTGAGGTTTGAGTTTCCAAAAGACTGGGGCAGAGGGACAGGTAGAGGGCATAGTTGGGAAGGATGGAATTGGAGTGATGGGGAATACAGGAGGACTATGGGAAAGTTTGGAATGTGAGGCTGAGAGCTTAATTTAGGGCACGTATGAGCACGTGTCAGTGGAGAGGAAGAAGACAATGCTGCCACAGGTGGTTATGCTGTATGACTTTGATAATGTTACTGCACTTATGTAGTGTCATAAAAAGTAATGCCTTACTCCGTAGATTGCCCTGAAGATACGAACAGCTGAAACAAACCTTCATGAACCTTTCGGTTTTTGTTCTCTGAGCTAATTATATTGTGCTTCACCAAAAGTTCCTGACCTCTACAACAAAGCCTCCCAACATAAGCAAAATGCTACATTTCACTAAAAAACACAGGTAATATCAAAATCTCAACCGTTACTTTTTGACCTGAAAAAATTCAGCTGGATTGGAGGAACAGGGAGCAGTCATTTCTAAGTATATCCAGGGGCTAAAAAGGCATAAATTCCAATATCAATTATATTGTGCTGTAGCAAAAAAAAACAAAAAAAAACCAAAAACCAAACTAAACCAAAATAACAACAACAACAAAACACCCCCCCCCCCAAAAAAAATGCCAAAAAAACCCCCCAAAACAACAACCAAAAAAAAGCCAAAACATTCAGACATGGACAATTGAAATAAATTTCAATTGTTTCAATTGAAAAAAGTTCTGGATTTTAACCTCAGACTTGTTGTTCTGGTAACTTTGAATACTAATGGACATTTTGCTTAGTTGGGGAACACAAGGTAATCTCTTTCCATGTATTGACAAATCTATGAAAAATAGCAACACTAAAACCCCAAGGAAACAGGAAGCAGAAATCATTTATCTGTCCCACGCAGACAAAAACAGAATTATATTGATTTTTCAAAATAATAAGTCTTTTCCTCTCAATCTCATCTTATCTGCATTATTTTCTCAGACATATAAGGAATATAGATTCTTTGTTTTCTTACCAGACTCCAAACCACCTGAAGAAGAAGACAGGTTAGAAGCCCAGGCACAGAAAACAAGCCCATGTTGTTCTCCAGTCTATAGTTGTGTGGACAGAATTTTACACCAAGTTGGTACTTAAGATAGTAACTATCATAAATCAAAACCTTTGTCCTCTCAACAACGATGAACTCACTTTACCTATCTTTTTCTTGTTGAGTAAGCATATCATTGTCAAGTAAGAACACCATTACTGTATAGCAAGTACTAAAGAAACATTTTAATTCTTTTTAAGAACTGCTGTGAGAAAAAGTGTCAGAGAGAAATTGAAATACAGGATGAAATAGAAATAAGAAAAAGGAAATATAGGGAAAAGACACATTGAAACACAGGAAACTCCATCTAAATTTAAGAAAAAAAAATCTTCTCATTGTGTTTTTGAGTGCTGGGACAAATTGCCCAGAAAAGTTGTGGAATCTGTCTCCTTGATGACAATCAAAACACAACGAGAGAGAGATCTGAGTGACCAGCTGCAGGTAACCCTGCAGCACAACTGCAGGGGAATTGAACTAGGAGATCTCCAGAGGTGTCCTCCCACCTCAGTCATTCTGTGATTCAGAGAATAAAGCTGGCACTAAAACATTTTGAACAACAGAAAACTAGCAGGACTCTTGACAAGATGTTAATATATTAATAATCATACATTTTTTGACAGAAATTGAAAATGAGAAATGTGGGTGCATAAAAAAAAATCTGTCAGCAACATAATTTCAGTAGCCTGCTTTTGGAAAATGCAAAGCTATTTCTAGTGTTGATAGATGTGAGACACTGCATTTATCACTAGTGCAAATAATGGCATCCTTCTGGATTACTTAAAGATTCCATTCAAATTAATTTTTAAATGTCAGTACATTGTACTGTCACCACTGTCTGTGACTCTTGGGTATTTCTTTCAACTTTAACCATCTCTTCTACTTGCTAGCTGTCAGTGAGTGCTGGGATTGCCACAGTTTCTTCTTATGGTTAAACTGCAGGTTCTTGTGGTAATTGTATGGTCAGGCTTTTTTTACTTTGCCAGACCAACTACTTGTATAGACCAACACAAAAGGGTTTTTTTTTGTAAATTCAGACTCACAAAATTATTATATCAAAATTAATAGTATGTTGCATTGTATTTTAACTATCAGAGCTGATAAGAAAGAAAGATCCTAATCTAGTAATGAGAACACCTAAGCCATTTATAGCTGCTCAGATCCATACTTGTTACATCATTACTGATGCATTGAGAAGCAGCAGTTGTAGATATTATTGTTCTTATAATGGTATGTTCTTTTTCTATGAAAGCAACTAAATATTATAATTCCCTACTCACCAATATTGATGGTGTCAATTGTTCTGAAATCAGTGTTGTTTGGTAGGTCAAAAAGCTCTTTTGTCAAGATTTCTTCTGCAAGTTCAGCAGCCCTTGAATTCTGCATGTTGTCATCTCCAGTTGTCGGGAGATGATTGGTACGGGTTCTGGAGGATGCCCAGGCACAAAAACCCCTGAAACCCAACTCAGATTGCAAAGCAGAATTGTTTTGATTACACGCAGTACCAAATAATACATACCGACCCCTGGATTTTTTGGAAAGCTGCTGAGCAGGAGAAGGAGATGGAGCATGGTGCTCAGGTGGGTGGGGCAGGCAGGCACTGCGCCTTCAGGGAGTCCCCTGGATCAAATAGTATCTTGTCCTTCAGCCTCTCCACCCCAGAACCACACCTCATATCTCCTCCTCTTGGAGTGGAATTTTTCCACTTACGACATCATCTCACACTTGGCCAGAGTGTGAGATGAGGCCACAACGGTTCACGATACCACCTCCATATTAACAACAGCTCCATTGTATATTGTTCTTCTTTCAGGTTAAGTTCCCAACACATTGTTTCTCTTAAGGGTCAAATTCCCACCAGTTAAACAATAAGGATTTCTTCATTGCCTTTTTTTCATTATCTGGTCAACATGCCCAGCAGCAGAAAAAATATGGCAAGGCCCTGAATACGACTTTGGTCCCTGACAGAGCGACCACGCGGTCCATGGTTGGAACACGTCGATACTCCACCATACCAACAACAGTACAATGCAACATGCTATCTATTAAAGATCAGTTCAACAATAGTAAACTAGAAATACAACAAATAATACATAGAAACCCAGTACTTAAGGCACAAAGTAATATTAATCCCTTTTTCAACCAATTCCAACCCCATGTCCCTCCAGCAAACGGATTCCAACTGGTGTGTTCTACAAGTTGTTGAGTAAGTGTCCATAATTCCTGTTGTTGTGCATGGGCAGAGTTAGAAGGGTCACTTAAGTTTATACAACATACCTATTCAAAATCTTCACACCAATTCTCATATGTTAAAAGTTAAAAATCAATTCCTGCTTGATTTTGTAGTGTAGCATGTTTACATCAATTAACAAATCAGATATAGCTGTGCTGCTAGTATTGCTAAACTTTGCTAACCAACAACTAACTCCATCCAGGCTCATGAGGGCTTGTGCACTTGCAACCCCAGGAGCCAACGAAGAGGCAGTGATTGTGTTGGTAGTGTTCTAGAATTTAGCGGTATCTCTGTAGCCAGGAGTAAAAGCATGTATGCTCTCAGTACGACAGTGGTGATTTTGGTTTCGTTGGATCCATACTGAAGTAGTTATATTTGGAGATAAGAGGGTTAGTTTTCTTAACTAACATGGAAATTTAATTGCCATTGTCACTCTGGCCTAGGCTCATACCCTGCAGATTAAGAGGATACCTTGTGGGAGTTGCATACATGTACTGAAACCCAGGGTTAGCTGTGCTGTGGTTGAATAATACCAGCGTGAAGCATTTTAAAATAATGGTGTCATTGACCCACCAAGTTATAAGGCTATTTCTTGTGCTAATAAATTTAAAGGTGGTACAATCCACAACTCCTCTGAGGGTAAAGCTGGGGATTTCCTGAGGCAGGACAGTTGTTGCCAGAATCCAGTAGCCGGACAGGCCACAGATGCAGGGGTGCTGTTATATAAATGTTGCAGCTCATGGGCAGTGAGAGGTACACAGATCAGACACATTGCAAATGGGTTCTGAGCCACAGCAATGCTAAGGCATCATGAAGTCTGGTTGTCTTAGACAAAGTCACCCAGATGTTTTTTCCAAGGGGGGGTCTGAGTCTGAGGTACCTTGTTAAAACATAAACAGAATAAAAGTCACCTCCTCACCCCTTCTCCCACTCCCACCTGTTACTCCCACTGGCAGAAGTGTTTAGCAGGTCCTCAGCAGCAGCACTGTTCCTCTGGAATGGTAATAGGAACCTGCTTTGCTTCTGCTGCTATCACCTCAGCAGCCATAGAACCATGTTCCATGGGGGGTTGATACTCTACCTTTGCATCTCAAAAGTAAAACTGCAGAGGACCTTGAATGGATAGGGAGGGCATAATTCAAAAGAAAATTGACCTAATAGTTCCACTGGGGAGCAAATGAGTAGAAGGAGTGGTGTCCCTAATGCCTAAAGTGAGTGGATGTTAATTTTCCTATTGTTTAAAACAGTGCATCTATAGAATTACTCCGCTGAAACAAAGGCAAAATAAACTTAAAAACAAACTATATACATCTGAAAATGTCTCTGCTTTTCTCACCCTTCCTCTACACAAAGAGGCTTTTAATCAGGAGGATTTTAGTTTTATCCAAAGGCATCCAGCCCATATGCGCCAAAACCATCCCACAATGATAACCAAAGGACAGTCAGTAGGGACAATAGGGAGTGTTGTTTCAACATTGGCATACACTGTGAAGGAGAGGAAAGATAACTTCCAGAACAATAGATTTATTCAACAATGGTGAGAAATATGAACTGAGTTTTGTTTTAAATCAATAGTGAAGGCACTTCAGTATAATATTACAAATCATAAAAATAGAAATAGTATGAAAATTACTTAAAGTGATAATTATAAGTAAAATAATATTATTAAAATGTTAGATCAAGCTATGGCAAGTGCTTTTTAATTTTCTTGTGCTGCTCTAAGCCTTATTGTCCTTGTGGATAGGCTAATGATCAAGGCTATGGAAACAGCAAAAGTCATAGTTTTCAGACCAGATGAAACTTGGTGATATACATTAGAAGCACTAAAAACTCCAGAAAACTGCTGTAGGAGCTAGGTATTTGGCTCTGTATCCCGCAATACCCCAGCATGACATCACATCTTTTAGCAGAAGAACTACATCACTCCAGGACCTCAGTGGACAGGTTCACATTGTGCTTAGCTCCTTGACAATTTCCCAGGTAGAGGTCACCCAGCTACCTTGTTCTCTAGCTCTTCTTTGAAGGAAATCAGCTAGGTCTGTTCACACCAAAGCACCAGGGCAGCTCTGTGGATGGCTCACTACCAACCCTTCCCAAAAGAAAGCACAGCCCAACCTGTACTCTGTAGGCTCTGCTCAGCAGAACCTCCAACACCGTTGCAAAAAAACTCTCTTTTCTGTCATAATTCAGAACTTGCAGCACATACTTTAAGATTCATATAAGGAAATCTCCACTCCAAAAGACTGAAACACAAATTACATGATACACTTTGATTGGAAAAACACATAAAAAATAGCAACTTGTAAGACTGCTCTTGTGCTGTGTATATAGAGAATTTAACACTACAAATCCACTTGCTACTAACGCAGGATTGAAAGCAAAATATAAAAAACCAATTGCTTGCAACAAATAATGAATAGTTGCTTGGATTTCTGCATCTCTTCCTGGAATCTTAATTCTGGCCTGTGGCCACCACGTGGTGTCAAAAGCCCAGTCGGCAGGTTTTTTTCGATTCCCAGCACTTCCCCAGGGGTTCCATTCCCCAAGATTACCTAGCTGCTGCATTTTTTCAATTATCTCATCCAGAGGATTTCCTGTTTCATTAATCAAAAGGGTCTTTATTGCATTTTATATGTTGAGGGAGCAGTCTTAATCAGTCTATTTCTCATGGTAACAAACAGGGATTTCGCATCAGAGCGTCAGTGTCCCCAGTAATAACCACCCTTTCATTCCTTCCTCCTTCATTCACTGTATATAATTTCACAAGGTATATACAGACACTCAAGCCCTGGTTATGCATTTTCTGTGGGGTATTTAATACTACATCCCTGAGTAGCTGTGGCTAGCAAATTAGTATCCTGTGCATAAGTTTCAAATGCAATCTCTAAAATAAATTTGGGCTTAGCACCCAGAATTTCTTTCAATCTCCAGCATCCAAGGTTATGAATAAGAGTTAGAGACTGCTTAAAGAATCATCAGCAAAGGTATCAGCAAAAACTAGATTTAATATTAAGTGACAGCATGACAAGGTTTATTGACAAGATTCACTCTACTACTTACAGAACAGTTAAGGCACCCCAAGTTAAAACAAGCAACAACAAAGCCAAATAAAAGCATAAAAGCCAATCAAAACAGAATTGAACAAGAAACTGTGTGTGTGTGTGTGACAAAAGGACAGTGAGGCAAGGATAAAAAGGAATATGGCTTAAAAGCTTAATCTCACTCAACAGTACTTTAACTTATACTTTAAACTTAAAAATTTAACAAAGGAACAACACAAATTATGACTAACTGAACTTATAACCTAAGTTATACCTCAACTGTAACCATTTAACAGAAGAATCACACTTAACAGCATTTAAACTAACTTATAATTTAAAGCTTAACCTTACTTACAGGCCTAGATTACTGAGATCTCAGATTGCAGTACAGCAGCAGCAGCTACAAACACTTGCCTTTGCAACATTATATTGGCCCTCAGCTGTTTTATGTCCTTGTCTTGTTTGTCTGTTTTTCAAGCTCTCTATTCTTTTCATCTGCAACTTTGTATGCAAATAACAGACATTCACCCATGCATCCAGCATGAAAAAGCTGCTCTTTGGAGCATTTTTGAGGAGATTTGCACAAACTTTCCCCAGTATTTCAACACTCCCATGGGATCTTTCCCATGGCTTGGGCTCAATACTCATACAAATTCCTAGCTTGTCAGCTTGTCCCACAATGTGCTCCAGAGTTCCAGTGTCCACCCCAGTTTCTCCACCGGTGGAGCCAAGGCTCGAGTGTCCTTTTTGTGAAACATCTTTATCAATGCACTCACATTAGGACATAATAACAACATAAATAGTGAGGGCAATAAATCTGAGACATCATCCAGAGACACCACAAATGCAAAGGACTAAGAGTTCTTCCGAGCAGAATCTGAAATGTACTTGAGCTATGTTTACAATACACCATGCAACCACAAGTGTATAACAGTGATTACTTGGACACAGAAAAACATTACTAAGTTTCCACACACAGTTGGGTATTCAGACTCAGTCTTGACCTCCCATATGCTATACACAACATGGAACAGTGTCTCTCAGTACAGCTATGCATTTCACTTTCTTGGTGCCACCACGTGCCCCACTGCCCATGCCCTGTCCTTTCTTTACATCACTCTTTGTTCCCTGGGCATTCTCATCACCATTAATGTTATGGGTTCTGGAGGATGCCCATGCACAAAAAACCCTGAAACCCAACTCAGATTGCAAAGCAGATTTTTTTTTTTTAATTACACGCAATAGCAAATAATACATACCAACCCCTGGATTTTTTGGAAAGCTGCTGAGCAGGAGAAGGAGATGGAGCATGGTGCTGAGGTGGGTGGGGCAGGCAGGCACTGCACCTTCAGGAAGTCCCCTGGATCAAAATGCATGCATCTTGTTCTCTTCAGCCCCTGCACCCCAGAACCACACCTCATATCTCCTCCTCTTGGAGTGGAATTTTTCCACTTACGACATCATCTCACACTTGGCCAGAGTGTGAGACGAGGCCACAACGGCTCACGATACCACCTCCATATTAACAACAGCTCCATTGTATATTGTTCTTTCACAGGTTATGTTCCCATCAATTGACCAAATACATTGTTTCTCTTAAGGGTCAAGTTCCCACCAGTTAAACAATAAGGTTTTCTTCATTGTCTTTTCTTCAGTGTCATATCTTTTCAAAACTGGTCAAAACTGATCAAAACTGAAAACTGTATCCATTGTTTCTTGATTATAGTCGCTTACAAGGGCTTTCCATAGAGGGTGAACTCAACAGAAATAGCACAATTTTGGTCTTACTACTTGATTTTGGAAGAAAGCCTAACACCCTGCATTTCTGCTCCCCTTTTAATGGAAATAATCACTACATTTGCTCTCTGTTCCCCATCCCCACTTCTAAGATGTATCAACCACTTCTAGGAGCTTGCACCAAATTCTTGTCAATAGTAGGTAGAGGAATGAAGGGTTATATGAACCTCCATGTCATGACCACTGCTGCTTTCAGGACTGGCTAAAAAGTGAGTTACCTAAAGAAAATATGAGCAGGTGTGAGAATTGGCATTTAGTGACTTCAAAGAGAGAAGGCATGAAAGTTATATGCTAACACACATTGCTGTTTCATTAAATAAACTCAGAGTTTTGACACCTCAAACGGTCATCTGGTAAAATAAAACAAGATGCAATGGTAAAATAAATACTATACTAATTACAGAACATCAGGAATTTTAAGATAGAAGCTCTTGGCAGAAAATTCAGTGCAATCCAGTAAGTAGCCAAAATAGCTTTTGAGCCTATTTTATGTTGAGATGAAAGTAATTCATATAGGGGTAGTCTTCAGGAAGCTTTCTTCTGTCTAACCATGGAGCAGACCTTATCTGCTTTTGTGACCATGTTCTCTACAATGGCAAACATCTTGCCTTATTACTGACTTAATGTCTGTGTTCAGGCAATATACCTACCCCTTATTTTTCTTCAGGGTTTTCCTACAGAACTTGCATTTTTCTTACCAGATGAATACAACCGTGTGTTACCTCCAAGACTGAGGTCCACAATAAGAAATAACTGAGTATTACTTCAGATTAATTAAGAAAGAGTGGTGCAACTTACTTGAATAGACAGTGTGCATTTTCAGAAGACCAAAAAGAATGGCAGTCTTAGATTAGGTCTTTGTTCCACAGCTACCAGGGCATATATGTTGAGGTCAAGGTAGCCCAGCTTACAAGCTGCAGATTGAGATGCCGGAGAGTCTTGTGAATGGTCAGGCTGAGAAGTTTCCTTAACATATGACAGCCAAAATAATGCACATCCTTTCTTGACACAGTCAGGGACCTGTGGAATTCAAGAATTCCATTAACATTTTGATCTGCAAGTAGACCACCAGTATCCTGATTGCAAGCTCTGGGTTTGAAGAAAAATAAAAACATTAAATGCAAAGGAGAATGAACAGGTCTTTAACTGGTCGATTGCTTTTTCCTTTCTTGCAATTCTTTGCCTCTAACATGTTTCATAACTTTTATGAGTGCTAAGATGTCTAATGAGCCCTGAGTAACTATAAGAGACACCTGCAAAATCTGAGCTTTTGCCAGTCAATTACATTTCTTTCCCCACAGACTCTCAGGCTCTCATGCTGCTAGGAGAAACAAGGAAAATGAAAGACATCAGAACTTGCTGTGGAGCTTGCTGCTGATCTATTGCAAGTGACTGCCTGGATCTCCTGCTGAGCTTACTTTGCAAGCACCAGAAGGATGGAGAGCAGCCCAGAGCAGACTGCATGTTCCCTGGGACAGACATCATGGCATCTTGCCTTCCTAGTGGCACGGTTGTATGTGGGCTCTTCCACAGCACAGCAATAAAGATACTGCAGTGCTTTTCCCCGGCCTTGCTGCAGAAGTAGGAACATTCATCAGGCATCTTCCAATGCAGATGGGAAGCATCACCTGTTTTACTCCTCTTTGTAAAGCTACTAAGCTTTGTAATAATTGGGGAAGAGACAGTAATGGAGACAGAGATTGGGAAAAATGAGTGGAGGAGAGCAAGAATGCTCTTTCAAAAGCCAAAGGAACTTAATTGCAAAACACAATTTCTGCTAACTACTGAGAACCATAAACCCAAGTAAAATTAGCTCCATACATACAGTGATTTTTTAGAATTTTTGGTAGGTAGTTTCATATTTGAATAATTTTGTTAATCTTCTGTAAGGCAGCAGAGATGCTTTGGTAATTTTGCCATCTGTATACTGCTCAGCAAACAATGGTGATTCACGACTGCTCGTTGACATTTGGGTGGATACCTGTCTGATGGCAAGTTTCAGTGTCAGCTTCAAGTGATACAGATTCATTACATAACAGGAAAAGCGCAGGTTTGCAGAACACCACGTGTTGCACTCACAGCAGTGCTTATAGTTCAAATGTGAAAAGAGCAGGCAGATACTTAGATGGTCTATTACTGTCAGATAGTGGATTGTCCCTTGCCCTGTCTTAAGCTTCCTACGTTATCTTGCACAAATTGGGTTCACTTTTTAGGTTAATCTCCCAAGTAGAGATACTATTGCAGTGTTATCTCCTTGGCTGATGAGGCAAAAAGCAGCAATGAAGATAAGAGTTGTCAGATAAAGCTGTAAGATAACAGACCCTCAAAGAAATCCAGAATGCTACAAGTTCAACACCTAAATATTTAAAGTTAGGAAGCTCCAGTGTTTACAAACCTAGCAAGTGTCATGTGGGATGTAATGAAAAAAAGTGAAAATTACACCAGATATCAAATAAAAGTGTTCCAACTGCTTGCAGAGGAGCAAACAAGGCAGGTTTGCTTTCATTAAGAGTTTATCAAGAAAATGAAGCAGACCTTCAGCTTCCTCGCACTGCTTAGCTACAGGTAAATTAAAAAACAATGTTTAAAAGCAAATGGCAGAAACTTGGATATGACATTGCACACCTTCCTGCCCACTGCCACTTCAGACCTACTTAAACCATCATTTTTTGTATGTGTAAGAAAACAGTATTTCATAAACTAAATAACTACTCAATAACTACAGGATTACACTTCCCTCCCTCTGCCAGGGTGCTGAATCACGTCTGACATGGTTTTACACAAACACATTTCACGCTAAACATGAATCAGATCACCGTGTGAAACAAACTGTCCCTGCTCAGCAGCCACTCAGGGGACTGCGGCCGGCCACTATCATGCCACTGCAGAGCACACTCCGGGGAGACTTCATTCTTTCTCACATGAGGCAAGAGAAGCCTTAGCTGCTACAATTCCTCCCTTCGTTCCAGAGGGCTGTCCCAGCCCCAGACTATTGGGAGCGCTAAGAAGGGATAAGGCAGCACACCTGGACGGGGCGCCTGGCAGAGCTCACAGCACCGCGGCGATGGAATGAATCAGTAAGGGCGATGATAAGTGTGCAGTCTCACAAAGCCAGAAGTCGGGAACGAGCACTCGCCCCTTGTCACCGTCGCTGTCACGGAATGCATCAGTCCCCAGCTGCCCCCGTGTGCCTCCTGCCTGCACTACAGCGCCCGAGCTCGGGAGGACCCTGCCGAGCGCCCTTGGGCAAGGAGAGGTGCTGCGAGTACGCGGCGCTGGCAGGAACGTGTCACACTTAGTGCTCCCTGGTCAACAGGGCAGCGCTCCATTCCTCCCAGAGTGGAGGCCAGGGGGCAACGCTGCTAACTTGCCACAGATGATAAAACAACCTACGTAAACCTATAACTGTAAGATTTTAAAGTAAGTTGCAGGTAGTCTTTCTGTAGAATGGAATGACCCCAGCCAGCCTCTTAACTCTTCCCCCCCCACCCAAATCCATAAAAGATTAATTGCATTTTATGAAACATCAGGAGAGAAATTCGTATCTAATAGTGTTTTGTAGTACAACTACTTATTGAATTAGCACCCTTAAATACTTGTTTAGAGAGTACCCAAAAATACTCAGTGCCCTCTGGTGGTTTGAATTATGAAAGACAAAAAAAAAAAAAAAAAGAAAAAAGAAAAGAAACTACTCAAGTTTGATCAGTCTCACAACTAAGGTGGCACATGAATCTCACCTTCTACGGCAGTAGGGCCTCAGCAGTTACCCTGGAAAAAAGGCAACCCACACGCTTCAGTCCATACCTGCAAAACCAGAGAGCCTAACACAAGGTTTTCTGGGCAAAAAAGGGTACTATTACCATCGAAGAACTGGGCTTTGTGAAAAGTTTTTGATTTTCAACCTGATCCTAAATCTCTCCAATCCTAAACCAGACCCTCCTCCTGCAGGAATCAACAAAGGAAACGCTTTAAAATGTGTTCAAACACAACAAAATCTATCTGCTAAGACTTTCCCATTCTTTCCAAGTGCAAAGACATTCTGAGAAACATAAACTCCTCCAGCCATAGAAGTAAACATGCCTGAAGAACTCCATAAATTATTGGTGCTAAGCTTCTTAGTTACTGTATTTACCCCTGTGGCCCACACAGGCCCCATAATAAGGGCACAGCCAGAGGAGCTTATAAAACATACAGAATATGAAACAATAATTAGTAGCCAAGTAATATAATTGTAGTAATTATATTATTATCAAGCAATTCAATTGATGACTACTAACAGAGAGAAAAGGGAGTGGAAGGGAAATGGGTAGTGTATATTTATGAGAACTGCTGCAGGGAAATGCACAGAGAGGAAAACAGTGGAACAGGTTACCCAAAAAAAGCTGTGGATGCCCCAGCCCTGGAAGTGTTCAAGGCCAGGCTGGGTAGGACTTTGAGCAACCTGGTCCAATGGAAGGTGTCCCTGCTTATGGCAGGGGGTTGGAATGAGATTATCTTTAAGGTTCATTCTAACCCAAGCCATTCAGTGAAAAAACGAGTGACAGGAACACAACAGTAGAAAAAGAATATAAACTAATAGCGAGATGCACTTTTCTCAGTGACTACACATCCTCGTAAGATTAAGCAATTTCATAAAAAGTATTCTGTCTCTAAGCCCTGGGAAATAACCTACAGCTTCACAGTGCTGAGGAATGCCTCTAAAATATATACAGAGTACTTTAAGGCACAGATTTGAAATATAATTAAATGCTACTCCACAGAATGCATTCAGCAGTGATGGCTCCTCCTTCCCTCCTTGCCCTCAATTTCCTAACAGTGAGAGTCGTGGTGAGGCAATAAATGTAAAATTCACTTTCTTAGCTCTTTCCTGATCATGTCCACAAAAATGTTACAGATAAAATAAGGCTGGTTAGAGTTGGAAAATGAAGAGGTGAAACTGGTTCTTCCCAAAGCAGACCTAGAGTTTGAGAAATATAAGAAACAGTACAGACCTACTCTACTGATGAGACAAAACCCCCCATGCTTTGACCCTAGTAAGTCTGGCAATTCCCTGGGAAGTACAAGTTTTAACATTATTGAAATGCCTCCTCATTGCAGACACCCTGAATTTTGTCTCCTTTTTTTTTTTTTTTTCCAAATACAGCCACAACAGGAAACAAAAGAAACATGATTTCTAGAACAAATGTACACTGTATGGAGAACAGACTATGTCATTTTTGTGCCCTTTAATTGCCTGTTTCTCCAATTCTAAAAGAAACCTGAAAATGCCTTCATCAGACATTCTTGTGGCTCTTCTATCTTGTAATAAAGCAGCCTTAAAGGATGCCAGGTTAAGTAGTCATTTCACAAATGTGCACTTTACCACATGTAGTAAACACTGTCCCATCCCCTAACAGTATTCATGAGTTGGTGTCTGTTTCTGCATAAAACAAAGGATATAACAGAATACACCATTCACTCTTTTATAGCAGAGTCACAGACACTCATTCAAATCTCACTAGACTCAAATCTAAAAAAGAGGGGCCCAGAAATGCTTCCCAAACACAGAAAGCCTTCTAGTCCCAACTACCTGTCAGAAGATGAACTGGGTGCACAAAGATCCCCCTCTCTCCCCAGGAAAGAGGCCCTGGCTTAAGGCTGGAGAACAAAGGGCAGTTTTACAGAGCTCAAGTATCCTATAACCAAGACACTGCCAATGAAAATTAAACACACCACATGCATTCTCTCTAAGTAGTGAAATATGAATTGCTGTAATAAAATCAAATCAAATGAAATCTCTAACAAAGGGCTAATAAAGAGATTCAGGAGATACAGTGGTTTACTTAGAGATCAGAAAATTAGATTATATGGGGAAAGAATAAATTAATAAAAAGGAATTTTACATAGTTTTGTTACATTTCCGTCATTTAAATGAACACATTAAGTCAATTTTATTACTGTATCTGTGTGTCCTAAGAATGCAAAAGCACAAGAAATAACCAGTTCATTTCAGCACAACAAAGGGCAGAAGGAGAAATCATCTAGCTGCCACTTTGCTGGTTAAAACTTGTAACCTGCCGAAATTTACTGGTAATCCTTTCTTCAGAAAAGCATTAAATCTTCTCAGAAAACCTTTAAATAACAAGGTTTGTTCATGACCCCAAGTGTTACATACCTATTTCCGTCTCCTTTTAGAATGTAATTTCTCTATTTACATTACATAGAACAGCAACAAACATGGAAACAAGAAAATATGCACAAACCAGATTTGGGCCAACCTACAATCTTTTCTGCTTGCTAGAAATACCCAAGATATGATATAAGGTATCTTGTCTCAGCTCACAGACGCATCACCAGTCACATCTCATCATTCCAGCAGCATACACACTGTTCCAATAACTCTAAGTGTGAAGACATACACTGATCATATATTTAAGTTTTAGAAAGCCTCTGAAAAGGAAGAAGTAGCACCAAGGGAACTGATCATCTTTATTATGCAACAAAAAGACAAATAGAAAATAAAATATTTTAATAGGAAAAAACCCAGAAGGTACAATTCAAACATAACATATTGAAACCATACATAATGCAACATGAACATGAAAACATTGTTAAGAAGCAATCTTCTAGTAAAGATTTCATGTTTTGGGCATCACCCATCACAAATACACAGCTTTTTGAGCATGTCTGAGTTTCAGTGAGAAAGATGACCAGCAGCAACATATTCAAATAATTTAATTTTCATTAAACGTTTACCTAGTGAATGTATTGGATGCAATATCTTAATATTAAAAGTACAAAATCTTAAGCAAGGCAGCACCTGCCAATACAGATTTTAAATAAAGAGGATAAACATTTTGAAAGGTTTTTTTTGTATTGCATTAATACACATTAAAATGTCTACTCAAGTCTCTCAACATTTAAACATGACTAAAATGCTCAGAACTATGCATCAAGTGACAACTATTTATTGCTATAGAAAACATTGTTTCCCAGAGTTTTAAAACAGATGTCATCTCACTCGTAATTCCCAAGATATATTCAAGTAACAGAAATAACTAGTTCCAGCATCCATGAGGCATTCAGAATCTGTATTGGCTGTAGGCATTTATTGCCAGATCATATAAACATTTTGTTGAATCTAAAAAAGTTTACTAGACTTACATCTAACTGTTAAACTCCTTAGGAAATGTATGCAGTAATAAATCACCATAGTATGTGGTTTTATTTTAAAAAGGTAAAACTTCATCATCAGGTATCTTGACGTTCTTTTCTGTATAAGGGCACTGTTTAATAGTTGGCTTTGCTGAGCAAATGTAAAAATCTACATTTTTTCCTGTTGGCTCAGTGAACCACTTCAAATCAATGTGGTCACACAAGCACTAGAGATGACAGACAAGTGAGAATACACAGACAGTGTATGGGGGCAAACTGGAAATTGGAATACAAGTTCCAAGTGTGGTCTGCTGTCAAAATACTGTAGTGAGACAGTAACAAAATGCAAAAAATGTAGTTATAAAAAAAGTATAGAAGCTTCAAACAAGGTTTTTGAAATAGACAGCTATTTCTGAAATAAACAACTTTCTCTGAATTTTAGCCAGCAATGCCTTTAGTAACGTTTTACACTCAAAATTAGGATAGAAAAGGCAAGTTAAAATGCATTGTGGGTTAGTTCCAACACTCAATAAATTAGAACTTTCAGTTCTGAAACACATTACATTGTAAAATGAGGCATTTCAACCTTACCAGTTTTGGAATATGAAATATCTCAGCATTTAAAGAATAATCAAAACCTTTGTTTGGAGAGGAACAGGGAGGCAGGGCACAAGAAGCAGACTGTACTTTGGCTGCACAACTGATATTACGACACATAAAGCACCATCTAGACTAAAAAAATTACTGGGGATGTTTTCCACCACAACATATGCAATGCTCATTAATAACAATAGCTTGACAATGGGTGATGCAAACACAGAATGCTGTTAGTCCAAACAGGTGTATGTTCAGAACACTATTTAAAACACCAAAACATATACTGTGCAGCCTTCTTTCCCCTTCTCCTTCTCAATCTAACAAAAAGGATCCTAAAGTTTTTACAAATGGATTTTCCATCTAAATTCAAAATTGCATTATTTGTATTTTTTCCAATTTTACCAATGTTCTTGCTGGGAAGGTAGAAATCTAGAACAGGAACTCTTAAAGTATATTGGTCACTATTTTAGAGTAAGTTTTTTTCTTCTCAACAGTTTTTTGAGGCCTTTAGGTGCAGGAGATGTACAAGTTTTAAACAGCTTTACAGAAATAAAAGGTTTTTGTAGGTGTGAAGGCAGTTTAGTTATTTAGCTACACAGCCTTCATGAAAGACAGGACAGACCAAAACTTCAATTCCAAATACAAAACTAGAAGTTCTTAAAAAACTCCAGCAAGACCTGGTCACAGGTATAGGCCAAAACAGTATACCTTTTGCATGTCATCTTGAATTGCTTAGAAAATATGTAATCTTCCTTAGGAGTACAGATAATATGCCTCATCACATTAGTAAGCAAGCATCCTATTTTAGTTATTCCCAAAGAGGAAAAAATAGATTTAGTTATTCCTAGGCAATGGCATCATTCTTTCTCAATGAAAAGTGAAAAAAAGCCCTGCTCTGCATTGTTGATCAGTAGAAAAGCAATTTTTTAATATTTTAAGCTGTTGTTATTTTCAGTCACTTAGCAATAGTAAAAAACAATCACAATATCAAAATAAAATTAGTCCTTGGCAGGACAAATGCCTGTCCTTGGCAGGAAGAGAAAAAAAATAAATTATCATCTCATAAGATACCTTAGAAGACAGCTGAACTTGAAGAAACCCAACAGTGCAACAGAGTATCACTGCATGTCTTTCTAAAGATACTTTCAAAGTAGGTTTTGCTGAATTAAAACATCCTACATTAATCATATGAACATGTAATTAACAGAGTAGTAAAAGTTAGAGAAAATCAAGACAAGAGTGAGAAGTTCCAAAAATGTCCCTACTTCCATAGGGGCAGAACTCAGTCAAGATGTCAAGCCTGAGTTTCAGCAAAATCATTTATCAGAAGTCCTTATGAGTGTGAAAAGAAGCTTAGCCCAAAAAGTGGGTACTGAAAAACATTTTTATTAAAATACCCTTCGGATCACCAAATAAAGAATAAAGTAATTTTTCTTTCAGATAATCAGTACGAAGATGAAGGGGGTTCTACTTTAAAAGTTCACATGACAGGATTCTTGAACTGCATTTTGGTATTGGGCTTCTTCATCAAGCTGAAGATTCTAAACAAAATGAAAACATCATCAAAATTGACAAATACTCAAGATATAGCATAGCCATTAGTTTAATCATTCATCTGCTATGTTATTACATAGGAAATGGGACCCAGACAAAGACTCTATGCTACTAGATCATTGTTTATATTGCACAGAATCTTTTTATTGAACCAAGTACCAAGAGACATATGAGACAGGAGAAGAATCAGTAGAGTGGGACAAGCTCATTAAGCAGAAGGGTCCATCTTCTCTCCCAGGCTCAACTGCATCACAGAACAGCCAGCTCAGGAAAGCTGACTGTGTCACACAATTCTTTTAACAGGGCTTCTAACCAGCCACAACATCCTCCATTAATAAAACCAAAATGGGATCCCCAGACAACACTAATCATAGATTGTTGAGAACACAGTGCCTAAAATGGAAAAGCAAACACAGAACACAAAGAGTCTGCTACTTTTTGCAGGAATATCCTCCAGGTTCTTAATATGCCAGAGTGATGAACCTTGTAAGTGCAATTCTGGCAGTCTCCCCAAATCAGAATTCCTATCACCAGTTTTAGGTCATCATACATGTACTCACAGGGAAGAGCCCAATCCCCACTATCAAACCCGAGCTCCTCAAGCTTTTATCACAGCTCACTCAGCTCAGAGGACAAGATACAGTCTTTGCCAACCTGACCCAGTGAGGCTGCCTGTGACTCAAATACTATACCAGCTGCACACCCCAAAGCCTGTCAAACTCTGTAGAAAAAGCCACAAACTCTCCAGCTCTCTGATCCCACATGCAGAACCCAAATGGTTGGCTTGATTTACGAATCAGCTACTGACTACATCTGTTTATGTAGCTCTCCATCTACTTAAGGTCATTTACTCAAAGAGAGCCTGAAAAGAGACAACCTAAACGTTGATTAAGTGACACATCTCTTTTTCAGTCTCTCTCACAACATACAGGAAGAGAAGCTGTAGCAGCAATACCAGCTAGTCAAGCTGCACATTAAGTCCTGAGAATATAACTTCACAATTTCTGCATTAAAAGGTCAATAATGTCCATAAAAAGAGTAGCATCTATTTTATTTCCCCCAGAAACAGCAGTAATAAACTGTTCTAATAAACTGAATAAAAGAAATAAATAGATCAGATTGAGAACACTAAGCCAAATACTTAACTCATCATCTTGGAGCAGTTTGACTACTGACAACACCTATTCCCAGTAGCACTTCATATTGATAAGAAGCAGACCTGTCTGTTTATGAGTTCCATAAAGAACAGGAACACAGCATGTCCAGAACACGTTAGGTACAAATTTTTTATTTGGCATTTTGATTTTTAGGAAAAAAGTTACCATTTATTCCTCCACACATCAAAGAAGAAAAAGCTTACCACAAATTCTCCGTAGTCAAACCGGTGTCTTAGATTTAGATGGCTAACAAGATTTCTAGTAACCTGGTTAGTATCTGCCCAAGGAAGAGATACACAAATAGGACAGATCTGAATTCGGAGGGGGAAGAGAAGAGACAGAATGAAAAAAAAATGTTATTGGCAATACAGAATGCATTAAAGACATGTTCTACTGGAATAACTAGTCTATTACTCATCCACTATCAAAATACAGTAAGACATTAACATCAAATCAAGCTGCTAAGTGTGTTTTTCCTCAATTGTGTAACATTCATAAACTACATTTCAACTTGGTAGATTTCTAGAGTGTTTCTCTTCGGAGTGAAAGATTATCATATCTGTCTGAGTTAATTTAGAAAAGAAAGTGACTACTGCATCCTACTCATTGTTTGGGAGATTTTTCCATACAATTGAGATGATCAAGTAAGCCAAAAGAAAAAATAACAAGCCCTATACAGGTGAAAATAATAGAAAACCAAAGAGATTTTTCTCTTGCAGACCCTTTGGTTACCTTGGATTACTTTTAAAGTAACTGTAGGTTTCACATGAAACAGCAGTTACGTTACAACTGGGATTCTATAGAAACAGACCTGAACTACTAAATAAAGAAGAGTTAAGCATCAGGCTCAAAAACTGAGCCTGTTTCACACCAAGATAAATAAGACAACTAACTCAGAAATGTCTTAGAACCAGCAGGCTGGACATGAAACGTTTTCACATCAAAGTCACTCCTCAATTTAAATGCACTGCGTGAAGTGTATTGTCTGTCCTTCTCAAACCACAGTGATTGTTACAGATATAGAGTAGCGACTGCACAGTTAAAATTGTCCACATAATTACAATGAAAGTAGCTTAAGATACACACATGAGCAGCTCTACTTACCACAGGAACGATCTGATAAAGATGTCTATTATTACAGTGATCCAGCAAGCGCTGTCTGGTAAAATTGGCCTCCTGACACAGGGGGCATTTGAAGGTTGGGTGTCCACTGTAAACAGAAATACAAAAGCATTAAACAGAAAAGAGAGTTTCAGAAGTAGTGTTAAGAAAGCATACGAATGAAGCTATGATTGTTTTCCCTTGCTTTCATAACAACAAAAAAACCCCCACACCCCCACTGACATATTAGCAGATCTAAAGGTGTCCCAGTGCTACTACCACATTGCAATTTTGAATTTACTAATTGCAAATTAGCATGCCTAAATGCACTCTTCTGAGACTTGGGCTTCTTTTGTTCCCACTGCAGCTACATCTGGGTTTTGCTTTCTTGTAACACCTTTCAAATCCTTCAGGAAACTACTAAAATACCCAAATTCTAACAGATACAAGTGATTCTATAAATACAGCTCCTGGTGTTTTTGTGTGGGTTTTTTGTGTTTTGGATTTTGCATTAGCAGAAGTTTTCACTGCAACTATCAGAATCTATTTCAATAACAACTACAGACAAGTAAGCAACCTACCTTGTTTCTCCTTGAAGTATTTGATTATTAGCCACCTCGCCAGTATCAGGTATAGCATCACTCCTGCTACTTTAAATGAAAGAAAAATAATAAACTTGAGATTATTTTACTCAACTATCAACATTTTAAAAGTTTAACAGTAACAGAGATGGGGGGGGGGGGGGGGGAATACACATTAAGTCCCATGAATTTCAAGGCAACACACAATGATACATATCCTGATACATATCTTAACCCTCACAACTTTTCCTTTGGATCGAGGTATGCCCAGAACTGAACACAGAATCACCAAGGCTGAAAGAAACCTTTAAGATCATCTGTTCAACTATCAACCCAGCACCACCATAATCACCCCTAAATCATATCCCCAAGTGCCACATCCAGACACCTCTTGAACATCTCCAGAGACAGTGACTCAATCACCACCCTGGGCAATTTATCCCAATGTCTGACCATGCTTTCAGTAAAAAAGAAAAAATTTCTACTCTCTAATCTGAACCTCCCCATGTGCAACTTAAATGGTGAGGCCATTTCACCTCATTCTTTCATTTCAAGACATGACAGAAGAAGCTGACCCTCACCTCACTGCAACCACCTTTCAAGGTAGCTGCAGCAATGGGGTCTTCCCTGAGCCTCCTTTTCTCCAGGATAAATAACCCCAGCTCCCTCAGCCACTAACCATAAGACTTGTGCTCCAGACCTTCCAGCAGCTCCACTGCCCTTCTCTGAACTCACTCCAGCACCTCCATGTTCTTCCTGGATTCAGGGGCCCAGAACTGAACACAGGATTCGAGGTGTGGCCTGACTGGTGCTGAGTACAGGGGGACAATCACTGCCCTGATCCTGCTGGCCACATGATTTCTGATGGAGGCCAGGATGCCACTTGTCCCAGCCTGTGGCACTGCCTGGGGTTGCTGCGACCCAGGCACAGGACCTGGCATTTGGCCTTGTTGAACCTCACACCATTGGCCTCAGCCCATTGATCCAGCCTGTCCAGATCCCCACGCAGAGCCTCCCTGCCCTCCAGCAGATCAACACTCCCACCCAACTTGCTGTCATCTGCAAATGCACTGAGGGAGCACTCAATCCCCTCATCCAAATCATCAAAAAAGGTATTAAACAGGAGTGACCCCAAACTGAACCACTGGTGACCAGGGGCCAACTGGATGTAACCTCAATCACCACCTCCCTCTGGGCCTGGCCATGAACACAGTTTTTTTCACCCAGAGTACACCTGTCCAAGCCATAGGCTGCCAGCTTCCCCAGAAGAATACAGTGGGATGGTGTCAAATGTGCATCCACAGTCACTCCCTCATCTACTATGCAGGGGTCACTTTGTCATAGAAGGAGACAAGGTTCATCAACCAGCACCTGACTTTTGTAAACCCATGTTGGCTGGGCCTGATTCCTGGGTAGTCCTGCATGTGCCACATGATGGCACTCAGGATGATCTGCTCCATGATGTTCCCTGATACACCAAGGTCAGTCTGACAGGTCTGTAGTTCCCTGGATTACCCTTCTGATCCTTCTTGTAGATGAGCATTACATTTGCTAATTTCCAATCAACTGGGACCTCTCTGGATAATGTAACTACCATGGTGATGCTTGGTTGTATACTACACAACTTCACAGGAAAATTATATATAATACAACAAACATTTAGTCAACAAGATGGGCAATGAAGGTGACAGCCAAGTATTATGAAATCATTATGAAGTATATGAATGTAAGACAGGTAGCAATTTCTAAGTTTTTTGACTTAGGAAGGTGTAAAAGGCCTTTAACTGCCATGTATTCACACAAATAATTTGCAACTTTCAACTACAACAAGATACATTTTCCTACACTGAGCACAAAATAAACCTTTTTCCTAAAGGAAGGGTAAAGCAGAACATTTTAGAAAGTAAATCTGACTGTATATGCACCTGTAGCTAAGCCAGAAGAAACTGTACAGACATGCTAAGAACATGAATATTTACAGTCACAAATACAGTAATGGTAATTTTTTTTATACTTCTGTGATATTACAATCACAGGTATTCTACTGTAGCAAACTGCATAAACAGTGATATCAGAATATGCAGACACTTCAGTGAAACATTGCTGCAGCTAATTCCAGTAACAGCTTCAACTTTCAATAGACTGATGGGTTGAAAACCAAGCACAGAGAACTTCAGACTGCTAAAAATAGAAAATCAATGGCAAAAAAAAAAAAAAAGGATATATATAATAAAGCTCTGTGGAATGTGTGGAATGGACATATAAAAAGCTTTTCAAAAATAACCCAAAATTCCCAACTCCTACATCAGTGAGAATATATGAAAAAAAAGGTTAGCTTTACTGCCTGAAAACAAACGGCAAGTGTCATTTTATTTTATGGTGTGTAACATACTGGAATTCCTTATATATTTCCTAAGAAATCTGTTCAAAATAAAGTCAATCAGAAGGCAAAAGCTTGCACAGTAATGTTTTGAAACAGGATACCCACTTAAACAAACTTAGGAAAGGGGAGGGACAATAAAAATAGACAGGAAGTTCTCCAGAGGTAAATATTATTAAATATGTTACAAAGTAAACTGCTCAAATGCTGTCAAGGCAAGGAAAGCAAACTACAAATATTAAATACTTTTCAGGAGAGTCTCTAGAAGACATTTCAAAGCCATCATGCAGAAAAGTTTTCTTCTGTCTGCTAAGAGTAGAGAAAAAGACCTGGAAAAACTCCTATTCTGAAGCACAAGATATGGATAATAATTAATGCAAAAAAGAAGAAATGCCCTGGAAAAAAATACTTTCCATGGGGGGAGGGGGTAGGGAAAGAAGATGCACTGTTACACACAGAACACCCTGATTACCTGTTCCCTGTTGCATCTTGGGAAATCTGTAAGTTTGGCATAATTGAAGAAACACCATATTCATCCTGATACTTCTTACATGTTTTATAATGCTGTCTCATCCATGAAAATCTAACCTGAAAATAAAATGCCAAATTACTGAAATCATATAAACAATCCAGGAATAGATAGAAGGAAGAGAGAATTCTGCCAACAGAAAGCAATCCATGCAGGAATTATTTAGACCTCCTGTGCAGCAGCAACCAGAACTTGTGTCTCCCTTCTGAGCATGTACACTTTCTTCACCAACAGGACATCTCCAATTCCTCTCTCCTCAGAGCTAGTGTCACTCTGTGAGACTGAGAACACTGCCACTCAAACTGCTGGACATCTGAGAGCTCTCTCAGGGATAAAAGATGCAAGAAAACACCATTTAACTGAAACAAAGTCACTGGAACTACACCACCCAGACCAAGGATCAATAGGTGATGAGCTAGAACAGAGAGTGGCGGTGAGGATGGGACAAGCACCACTGCTCCTTCAGTCTTCTCTGGCCTCCTGTTACCTCATGCAAGGAACATTTTCTTTTTGCATTAGGTGTGTTCATTTACTCATTGGCAGGGGAAGGAAACAAACAGGTGAATGATCACCAACTTAAGGCTGGCTATCGACCTTTAATTCAAATTAAGAGAATGAGTTGCTTATATTTGCCAGAAGACAGCTATGTTGGACATGTCCCTGAATTTCAGGTCCAACAGCACTGTCAGAAGGTGCTCACAGGTCTAGAGGCTGGACAAGATCGTATCTCACGTGCCTGTGCCTAAATTCCATTACACTTATTCTGTTTGGTTCTTCTGTCCAGTTTACCAACTTGCTATCAGTTTCTTTCTCCCCACTTTTCATCTCAATGAATCATGTGGAACAATGCAAGCAGCTGAGGGTTCCATTAGTGCTGATCTTCACATTGGCAGAAGTCCCAAGTGAAATGAAACCAACATAAAGACTACCTGGATTTGATGCATTTTGTTATAAACAAAAAGCATGGCAGCAATCCCACATGTGTTTATATCAAAAGAGACATAACTCTTGGTTTCAGTGAGGGTCAAGATTTCACCCAGCGTTCCAAAAATAATGATCTCTTTAGAAAGGAAATGAAAGGAATGTAAAAGGACTGACGGGGAAGGAGGAAATTACATATGATTGATCATGTGGGCACTGCAACTAATCAACTCACATATTTCAGTTTTAAATTAAATTTTATAGCAGCTCAATCTCAGTTACATTTCCATACTGAGATTTTCTGAGGTTTTCCATATATCTGCATTTTTCATGTTCAGCTCCTTAACTTTCCTTTTGCCAATTTTATAGCTATATCCACTTTTTCCATCTTTTCAGGGAAAAACTGGCACTCCACTTAAAATGCCTTTATTGACAATTCAAGATGCTCTTTCAGTTTACACCTGTTAGCTACAGCTAGCAGGCACTGCGTGCCCAGTAAATGCACAAGCCATACAAAGCTAAGCTCAGATTGCTATAGGCTCTTCAGCTCCAAGATGAGAACGACACATAGTAAAGGCGTGTCTGGACAAAACCACAAACAATTTATTCAACTTTTTTTAAAGTTTTACTCTACCTGCTTCTCACAGCATCTACAGCCCCCAGAAGCTTTCTTCATACTGTTTTCAACATCTAGAGCCCTTTTGGGATACGTTCTTTCTTTTTTAGTCACGCTCCCCCGGCAGAGAGGACAATGTGTTCCACTTTCTCTTATAGCTGTCAAGAAGCACTTCCTGCAAAACCTAAATTGAAAAGTTACCACAAACACAGGTTAGCAAAATACACAGAGTTGGATACTTTGTCCTTGAAGAGAGCTGGACGATTGTCAGGGGAAAAAAAAGAGAAGTATCAGAGTAATAATTTACCAAATACAAGTTTGACATTTAAAAGAAACAATGGTGCTTACGATGAAGCATATGGAAATCAGGGGAGCTTGGCAATGCACTCTAGATAAAACTCTTCTTATTTATTGACTGACATTACCGAGCTGCATACCAGATTGATCACTAATGAGATATTAAATGGTGCAGCAAGCACGTGATTTTGGACAATCTTATCAGCGTAACTCCTGTTTATTGTCCATAAGCGGAGCCAAAAACCACTGCAAAGCTTCATTCAGCACGCGTTTCCAGAGACCTCAGGTCACCAGCTTTTGCAGCCCTCCTTCCTTACGCACCAGCTGCCAAAGCTATTTTGCTTTTCTACAAAGTAGCACGTTGTAATCAAACGTCCCTCTGGAAAAAAAAATGCTGAATAGATGAACTGAAAAGAGAGAACAACTCACACTACCGTCCTTGTTCGAAAAGGAACGGGGAAAACCATGAAGTTAAAAACCGCGAGTCAGCCCAGACAGCACGGCCAAACTCCCCCAGCGCCGAGCAGACACCCGGGGAGGTGGGGGGGCTCCTCCTAAACCACGGTCCTGCTCGTCGGCTACAAAAGAAAGAGGCGAGGGGAGGCTGCAGCAGCACCGGGCTCGCATCCCCACCGCCAGCGTCTCCAGGCCGAGGGTCCGTGCGCCGGGAGCGGGGGGAGCCGAGGAGCACAAGGCGGAGAGCCGGAGGAATCGAGGAAAAGGCTGGGGAAGGGGCGGGGGGTCGGGATACCCACACGTGCTGGCAGTTGGCGGTCCTCACGGGCGTTTTGAACACCTCCTGGCACACCGGGCAGTAAAAATCATCCTCGTTGAAGCACGCCGGGGCCGCCGCGGCCCCCTCGGCCATGGCAACACGTACGGGCCTCTCCGCCAGGATCGGGGACGACGAACAAGCCCCGCCCTGGCGGGCCGAGGAGAGCCCGGCCCCGCTTCGCTCCCGGGAGGCGCTGCCGGGGGTCCGAGAGCGGACGGCTGGGGGCACCGGCGCCGGGTGAGATCCGGGCCGAGCTGCGGCGGGGCAGCGGAACGAGCCCGGCCTGCGCTCCGCCCGCCGCCCCTCGCGGCTCCGCCCGCCCGGCCCCGGCGGCCCCCGCCCCGCGCTCTACCTGGCGCTGCCCGGGGAGGAGGGACCCGGCAGCTCCGGCCGCGCTCCCGGCGGCACCCGGGGGGGCAGGGGCGGGGCCGGCGTTTCCATGGCGATCGCCTCCCGGCCCGGCGGGGCCGCTACGACACGGGCCCCGCTCCGCCCTGTCCGTGAGGCTTCCCCGCTCCGCTCCGCCCCCCGCGCTGCGCCCGCCCCGCCGCTCTTCCGCGCAACAGCGGCGCTCGGCAGCCTGCGCGGCGGCAGCGCCCGGCTCCGGAGTGTTTGTGGGTGGAATCGTCCAGTCCCCTGTCGTCGGCACCCGTCAGGCCGCACCTCGAATCTGTGTTCAGTTCTGGGGCCTTAATCTAGGAAGGACACTGGGGTGCTGGAGCGAATCCAGAGAGGGGCAGCAGAGCTGGTGAGGGGTCTGGAGCACCAGTGAGGAGCGGCTGAGGGAGCTGGGTTGCTGATCCTGGAGAAAAGGAGGCTCCTTATCGCTCTCCGTCTGAAAGGAGGGTGTAGCCAGGTGGGGATCGGCCTCTTCTCCCGATTAACGAGTGGCGGGACAAGAGGAATTAGCCTCAAGCTGTGCCAGAGGACGTTTAGGTTGGACATCAGGAGGAATTTCTTCAGGGTGATTAAACATTGGAATGGGCGTCCCAGGGAGGTGATGGCATCAGCTTTCCTGGAGATGTTTAAGGAAAGATGTGGCACTTAGTTCTGTGCTATAGCTGATTTGGTGGTGTTCGGTCATAGGTTGGATTTGATGATCTCAGAGGTCTTCTCCAAGCCAACTGATGCTGGAATTCTGTGACTGGCACTAGCGGTGATTTTAAGGGGTAGTTTTAGGGACATTACTGAGAATCGGGGCAGGCCTTCTGAATTATCCTGAACAAAAAAAAAAAAAAAAAAAAAAAAAAGAAAAAAAAAAGAAACCCAAAAAACTTAATTCAGTGGTATGACTGTGTTTTTCTACCAGAATAAGAACTTTAAAGAATATCTGCTCTATACTGATGCCCACTTTGGACCTGTTAAGCACATAAGCAAAAACTAAAGTGTTGAAAATGCTTTTAAAATAAACAGATTGGAAGAGACTATATCAACAATATTAATTTGTGAAGGTTGTAATCATAATAAATCTAAGATTCAGATTGGGCCTTGTCTTTTTTTGCTCAGAGATTATGGAATAGTTTGGGTTGGAAGGGACCTTAAAGGTAATGTAGTTCCATCTGCTCTGCCCCAAGCAGGGACACCTTTCACTAGTCCACGTTGCTCAGAGCTCCATCCAAACCTGGGTTTGAACACTTCCAGGAATGGAGCATCCACAACTCCTCTGGGCAACCTTCCAGTGCCAGGACTGAGAGAAAATGGATCCTTCATCTTAGTTCCCCTGTGTCCTTGACTGCAGCTGTCTGTACCATAGTCAGATGTTCAGAGGAGATCTCTGGGTGGGAAGATCCCCCTCTCTCTCGGGCCTGGGGTTAGACTTTTGGGAAAGAGAGAGTGCAAAACATTAAGAGCTGTGGTTCACATATGCTTTCAGACTCCAGCATTTCAAAACCAAATGAAAACCTAAATGCTTTAGACATCCATCAGAGCTGGTTCTTTTAGCTGCTAGTGGTCAGCAGCAAGAGGCAATGCCCATGACACCATTGGGGCTCTTGGTTTGGAGAGGGACCTGCAGGGAATGAAGCTGAAGCTGAGGTCTCTCTCCAGGTGAAGATGAGAGAGATGAACCATCCTGTGATTCTGTGAAGGATGTTCTTGTTCAATGTCTGTCACAATGACTATTAGCTATTAATGTTAGTATCATCCTAAGGAAGAGCAGAGACAGCACAACAAAAGCCAGTCACTGCCTGAATACCTTCTTATTAGACCACATGGAGACAAAATTTGCATGCCTCTAAGTACCAAGAGTTCTGAAAGTCTCAAGGGAAGCACTTCCAAAGCCTTTGGCCCAAAGTGAAAGGAGTTGCCTGGGCTGGGATATTTGCTGCTCATACTTCAGGTTGGGAGAAAATCTGGTAGAAAAGGCAGAACTCCTTGGGCAGGGATCTCCCAGGAGAAGATATGCCTGGGATTTGAGATGCTGTGGTAAATTGTCCTCTGGTAACCATGGCTGTGCTAGCTCAGAGGTTACTGCTATCCTGCTCTCATCCCTGCTGATAAGGGTTATCTGGGATGTTCATTGTCTGGCAAACCCCCTACTGGTTGAAGTGATTGATTATCTTCCATGGAATGGAACAGGCAGCCAGACCAGTCAATCAGAGCCGGTGACTAGCAGCAGTTGGTGGCAGCACTGCAGGGATGGCCAGAAGAAGACACAGAGCTACACCTTAAGTGCTAAGTAGCCTGCAGACACAAGCTTCTTGTACATGCTTGTGTCTGTGAGGATGACACCACACCTTCAGAGGCAACCTAGACAGGCTGTGACAGCACATGAAAAGGAAAAATTACAGAAGCCTCAGTTGAGATGCTGCACAACTACCATTGGGGTACAGGCAGCATGGCCTTCAGCCTCAGCACATGGGAGGCCAGCAGAGATGGGTTTCCAAGCCTTTTACACTTCTTGTATGACTTCATGGTCTCATGCCTCAGTTTCTCAACCTTTAAAAAGGGAGCAGATTTTAATCACCAAATAAGGCTGTTAGGAAGTTTAATTACTGCAGGCAAAGAAGGTTATGTCTTTTGAAGGCAGGTGTTAAACAAAAGCAAAGATTTATTACGAAAGCAACATGATAGATCCACTTGAACTTTCTTCAGGAGACTGCAGTATTTATTGATTAGTAGCTTTGGCAGGGGGAGAAATTGTGCAGGTGACTTCAGGGAAGTAAACTACAAGAAGGTGTCTCTGAAGGCATTCATGCTCTTGTTAACATTATTGTAAATCTTGATCCTTTAATAAAGCTGTGACCTTGGAGCTGACAACTGGCGCACCGTGGAGCAATATAGAGCATGGCACAAGCCTTGTAAATCCTTCGTAGTTTTTGCCGTTCACATAAACAACATGTAAAGAGAAATCAGGCAGCTGAAGTTTATGAAACACATTTATTTGAAGGAGAGCATTTTAAATCAGACTTTATATATGAAATTAAACCAATGGCCCTTCTAACTTTTTATTCCTTGTGATAAAATGTGTTTGTGAAATGAAATCTCAACAGTGAAAACTTTTAGAACTGCTTGTAAACGACTGTTTGTAGGGGTAAATTGCCACTCAAAAAGTACATTTTAGATCACTTTTGCACAACTATTGTACAACTTTGTAGAAATATTTTTGTACAACTCTTGTTCTGTTGCTTTCTTGACAATGCTGGTGCAAGAACAGTGCATCTACTTGCCAATATGAAAAATGCAGAGATTTGTTCTGTGGGAACAGTCAAAGACGGATGTGAGCAGAAGGGGAAAGAGACAAAGCTGTGTAACTGCAGAGAGGTCAAAAGGTGCCATGTGCAAGGGGAAGGACATCTCTTTTGCTCTTGCCAGATGTATCTGCAAACACTGGCAGCCACAGACAAAACTAAGGGCAACACTCTTACAGCTTATTTCATACATGTAAAAAGTTTTTTGGGTGTCCAGGAAGCCATAAATCAAATATCTTTTCCCCTATGTTTTAGGCTACTTTGCTCTAGCAGACTAGATGGTTTTTTAGTTACACAGATCTTCCCACCATATCAAGCAACACTGCAACACCTTTGGAGCAACACTGTCCATCTTTCTGACCAAGTTTTCTTTTGCGAGGGCAGTTCTCAAAGAAGAGGAAAGCAACTTTCCTAGGCACGTGAAACATTGAGCCTTTCTCTTCCCAAAAAGGACCCGCTTTCTGATTCCAAAATCTTAAGTGTAGAGGCCAGTTTCCTTGTTAATATGTTACCATGTGAGTAAAGCCACTTTAATCACTGTATATGCTTCAATGAATGAACATGAATTTTAATTTTTTTATAGTTCAAGAGCATCTTTGAAAGATACTGTGTTATACTATGCATGCAAAAAAATGGACATGCTTTTTTAAACTTGCACAGTTAGAACAGAGGTTAGTTAAAAGAGTCTATTCTCTCGAACAGGGTTCAATTTTTTCTTACTATAAATAGAATATTTGCTCCTTGCTTTCCTTTCAAAACAGCTTTCATTTAACCAACTTTGCTTATTTTAAGTCTCATCTTGCACTGTAAATGGAAACTTTCGTGCAGCCCTCGGCAGTAGGTGGTACACCCAGTACTGTTTAGGGGGGTGATTTGGTCCAATTTGTTTGGTCCTGTTGCATCTGAAATGCTGCTGTTTGTCATCTACCTCCAGCATTGCATTGCCATCCTCAATACACACAAGACTGGCCTGCTCCTGGAATGGAGCTGCAGACAAATAGAGGCTGCTGTAAAAGCCAGTGTGCCTGTATACTGTACACATAAAAGCATTAACTCATATAAAAGTGCAGACTGTATAGACTCTGTGTGAATTCTTTTAATTTACTTGGGGTTCTGTCTCTTATACGATCATGTTTAAAGTGGTGAAAATAAAGCTGCAGTGTTAAAGGGAACAGAGTGTGTTCCCCCATCCCACCCACTGTGAGAAATGGGAGTGCTGGTTGATTTGTCTACAGGTCCTTGAGTCTGTAACCTCTCTAAAAGACCTCACCTGTGAGGTGTGAGAGTCAGAGTCTAAAATGCCATGGCAAATAATGATCAGAGAAGTAAATTATATTTATCAAGATCCAAGTGTACACCCTGTTGACCTCAAACCTACAAATGGAGTCACAGTAAGACCTTGCAGCCTCCATGGACCTTCAGAATGGAGTAATTTATGTGAAGTTATCAAAACTTAGGGAAAAAAAAGTTAACCCTCCCACTATGACAGACTCCTACATTAGACCACATAAGCAGTTTTCAAATTATGACTACAAAACCCAGATAAGAATACAGAAGGAATGCTACACAAATCTGATTTAGGGCAGTAGAAATAGCACATGCTGGATTTAAAATCAGGTGAGTCACTGAACAATGCTCTTTGACCTGGCTGTAAGTAACTGTTTGTTGTAAACATAATAAGACTTATTGCACATTTTCAGTGGTTCAGGCAGCACTTACAATGATAGGAGTGCTAAAATTTTAAATATTAAGTGCATACCTGCTTGTCTAGGAGAGATGGGTAGGGGGGAAAAATATAGGTACATTTGTCCTCTGCTGTCAAAATCAATTAAACAATTAATACACTTTCTTGATTATTTCCTATCAGCAAGGGTTGCTAGAATTAATCAGTTTAATCTGCAAATTCAGTAAAATAATATGCTTATGTGCATTACTGCTGCTGTCCCTTCTGATCTGTGGTGCATGAGGCACGGCCCATTAGCTCACCCTCATCGACTTTGCATGGGCAATAAGGAAAAGAGTATCTGCGAATAAGAAGCTGTATGTTTTTAGTGGATACTGATACATTTTTGTTACTACAGACTATAAAAAAGTATTGAAATTTCCTTGGCCAGACATCATAAGGATCCTTCTTTTGCCATGCCAGACTGCAGCATGAGTGTGTAGCAGGCACCTGATGTATGCTATGCTGGCAAGAGGTCAGCCTTGCTAATGGATGCTGCACAGTTCCCTGTGCCAACATGTCAGGATATCGATCCAGAAAAGCACTCAACTTATGTTATGGTTATCCATGACCTTAGAGAAGAACAGATGAAAATACTGATCACTACCACTACAGGCATTTTCTAAAAGCATAATTTAATTGCTGTGATATTCTTGGAGCAGGCGTGACCAAACTATCAATTCTCAGGAGTGTTCATTGAGTTTTGACACCTCTTAGCAGAGGACTCCTACTCATTTTTCAGTACAGAGCATGGTCCTTTTGCATGGTGGAGACAATTTTTCAGCTCAGTGCAGTTTTCAAATGTATGTGGACAACTGTTCAAGTTTTTCTGAGCATCAGAACAGTAATTGAAAAAGAGATGAGTCTGTCTTCAGCAACCTGAATAGCATGTAGTTTAGGAATTTACACAGCAGAGCATAGGCACTTTAAATTCATAAACAAAAACATTTCAGTAATGATACCAAAATTGCTTCTTATCATTAATGAACAAAACTAAAGGCCATTGAATTTCAAGACCTGAGTAATTTTAGAACGGCTACACACTTAATCAAATTCTCTAACATGTTCTGGTCTGAAAGAGAATGAAAGGAACATAGAATTTGAACTTTTGACATACAACACGCATATATTTTCAAAATATATATATTCTTTCTATATACTATATATTAATAAGAAGAGCTGCCAATCTTCATAATTCAAAACTATTTCTGAAGAATAAATTCTTAGGAGACGGTCAATTACATTCAGATTATGATCAGTCTTATTTGACATTTTCAAGGAGCTTTATTTGAAAGTAAACATAATTCTCCCTCAAGAAAAACAGCAAAACCTGCTGACTTTTCAAAATATGACTGTTTCTAGAAAGCAGGTTATGTGGAGCTAAACTCTATCAAACTACTGAATGCCAGTAAAATATATTGTTTTGTAGTCATACACAAAAAATAGCATGCATCAGAAGTACTATTCCAGTATTATAATTTAAAAATATTAGTAAAGGATTAATGTTGAACTACATGAAACAGAAACAAGTCCAACTAAAACAAAACAAAACAGAACAAAATCAACAAAGAGTTCTTCTATCAAATTGAATTCACTATGTTGAGATAACAAATTTAAAAGTGCTTTTAAAAAGTCTTCAACACTGATGTCTACCTTATTACAGCAAGCCCAAGCTTCTGTATAGGTCTGTATTTTTCTACGTATTTTTCCTAAGTTCTTAAATGAGGTTTTATTTTACTCAAACATACCTAAGCAGCGAGAAGCAGCAGCTTGTTATGGTTTATATCATGACCCATTCATGCTAAATCATTACTCAATATATTCTAGTTCAAACCTTATTACAACATTGTGGCTATACCTTAGGGAAGGCTCTCCTTTGACTACAGGCTCAGTTCCTCAAGCATTTTATTACTGGGTCAGTATTGCACTAATATGTTATATAATAATAACATTCAACTTGTAAAAGTAAAGTCCATTTGGGTGAAATGATTATTAGTTTGTGGTGAATTTATTTGTCCATTATATTGGCTCTTAGTATTTTTGAGTTAAATCTGTAAGGCAAAAGGAAAAAAAAATAGTTTGGGGAGAGGGACCCTTCCAGATCACATCTGGCTTGTTTTTTGTGATGAAAATCTAGACCAACTGCACTAAAAGCAAAAACTATTCCTGATTCTGACCTCAATGTAGTCTTCAGCCAAACTTTCTTGCAGATTCATTAAGAATAATAGGGGTTTGATATTGCTGCTGCTACTGGCTGTCTGATTTCCACAAACTCAGAACCTCTATATAACAATGAACTACTATACTTCTGATGAAGCACAATCATGAGGTATTTTTTGTGTCTTATCTGGTCAAAGCCAATGTAGTGGGTCAAGAAGATTCAGCTTCTGTAGGTTTAGGTCTGAGATTAAGATTTGCAATGGCACTGGCAGAATGTTTTAGAGCTCTTTTAGATATCAGCTTGATGAATTCCAAAAACTTATTCTTCCATCATTATGCTGGTGTAATTTCTGTTTATACCTGTCATTAAAAAGGAATTTCAGTAGTGTTAGTTCTCATGCATGGACACATCTCTGGAATTATTTAGCAGTTAGTGTTCAAGGCTGCAAAGCCATATTTTGCATTCTGTTCAGTTTCGGTATGTGCTTTTCTGTCTTGGCCATATCAGTGGCTGGAATTCCTGCAGAAGGAAGATAAGTGCAACAGTAAGGACAGATCTATGCCATACTATTTAAACCTGCAGAAATACAGAAATGACAGAATCTATACATAGAAAGAAACAAAACCAAATGCTTTAAAATAGGCTTTCCATAAGGCAGGGTGTATAAAAAACAATAAACATTTTGGACCACATGACATCCCTGGTGTAACATGCAGGATATTTGTTCTTCTTAGAATATGTTGTTAAGATTGTGCAAATTGGTCCTGCTTGCATCCAGAAAAGAGCTGAAAACAGACAAGCTGAGCCTCCTGGTAGCACCAAAATGCACAATGAATGTGAGGATTCACTGAGAGCAGAAGTGAGGAACTCATTCCCCATGGGCCAGGCAAAGCCTCCAGTTAGTGATTGAAAACCCGACATCACAGCAAAGATGATTTCATTTTTGTAGTGTTGCTGCTGGACAATGTCACAAATATGCACATTAACAGCTTACTTAAAGCCTTCCTGAGCCCAGAACCAGCAGAATACTTCATGCTGCTCCTATAAGGGACAACCATTTTGGGGCTGTCCTGTGCAGAGGATCATGAACTCCATAACCCTGTGGGTCCCTTTAAACTCAGGATATTCTATGATATAAGCTATTAACTATCCAGGTTGTTGAGACAAGGCAATTTCTCCAGCACATGATGAAGTCAGGAGATGAAGAGTTACATTAGGGATTTTAGGCAGCAATGGAAGGGGAAGCTTTGGGCTGTTGTGTGTCAAGTGGTTCCTTGATTTAACCATCTCGGGGTCTGGATTGGGGAAAGGCATACCTGCCTCTGGGAGCATTTGAGCCATGTCTCTGGTTTTAGGAATAACAACAGATTGAATTAGTGGTCACTGCAGCTGCTTTTGAAAGCTTTTTTTCAGCTTTTGTCAAATTTGTCAGATATGATGGATAAGCTTTGGTGAATTTTCTTGCAGAGATGTAGAAAAAACATTGCTGCTATGTGCACTATTGAAAATTCCTGATGCTAATGGGAGAGGAAAAGGCCTTCCTTTACACTTGCTTACTGCTTTCTATCATGTCGAGATAGGGATCTGAAGCTCAAAATAACAGCCTGGGGCTGCATGGAAGGACAAAAGAAAGGATGCACATTGACTCACTCACTGGCAGCCCCTCCGGCTTTGGAGGAGCTAGAAGAAGCTGTTGTACCACACTGTAACCTTCAGTGTATCACAGACTTTTCCTCAGATACTTCTACTCAGTTGGCCATTTCAGAGCGAATCCACCTGTTTTCCCCGTTGCTAAAATGCTAATCTTTGCACCAGAGCTACTAAGGCAAGAGTCCACCTTGCTCCCACCAGCTCTGCAATGTGGAAGGCAGCTCCGGCAGCTCCGGCAGGGAGTGGGGTTGGATAATGATAATGTAAACCACTGTCAAACAACCTGCCAAGCTTGCCAGAGCACTCTGCAACAGCATTTCTAACATACTTAACAGCCTGAGATCGATCTACAGGAGCATTTCAGATGTAATCTCTTCTTTGGAAGCCACCATCATCCATAGCTCCACGGAGCCATATAAAATACAATCAAAGTCCAAGTCAGACAAAAGGTGGTATTTTGCAGTTATTTCACAGAAGTATAAATGATTGCACAAGGTGCAAATAGGGTACAGCAGAGACCCGACATGCTCCCTGTCCAAGGATAAACTCTGAATTGTTACACACTGTTTGCCCGCAGGCAGGTTTTAACTTAGATCATTCCTGTACTTTAGACAGGGTTGAAAAGGTTTCTTTGTTTCCCTGAGGAACAGATGAATCTTCTATAAATAACCCTGTACAAGGTTCACAAATGCTGTCTGAGAGCTTTCCCCTTTTAATGTAACAGAATATAAAATCAGATTACCCTTTGCCAGTTTGTTCACCCTCCCTCTAAAACTGTCAGTAGTAGGAAAAAAAGTTGATATAAAGGATTGGTGAAGAACAACTGCACTCATGCATTATATGCAAATGGTCTTATGCTGTTAGGCAGTGATTTCTTACCTTGACTATAAAAGCAATTTGCAAAAAGTTCAGGTTCAGCCACAAAAACCCCTCCACCCTTAACTCAATTTATCACTTTGTTTTCTCAGACTGCACCTAAACACATAAAACAAACAAACAAAACTTAACGCGGTGCAGATAGATTAAATAACACCTAAGTATCTCAGGATATTGACTCTGAACACTGCTAAAGCCCTACATTTTTCCCTTCCTGCCTGGCCTCCAAACAATTGCCATGAATCTCTAGCCAGGGGCTGCCTCACACCTCCCAAATCCCACAAAAGCTAATACATTACTTCATCTAGGAGATATTGAGGCTGCTCTAAACAGTTGTACTTTTAGACATGCATGCATATATTTGTGTGTCTCAGCTCAGGAGCACCTGATTTTCCATAATCTGTCACCTGGCATAAATAGTGAAAACAAGCCCTGCCGGATTAATTGCGGAAAAGGCTCAACTGCTTAGCTGGATCACTGTGGGGAAGGAACGCTGCAAAGCCGACTTAGCTTCTGAGGCCAACGAGTGATCCTGGAAACAAGGGAGCTCAGAAACATGCAAGGAAACCTTTCATCCTTTTTTCTAATTTTTCTCCCCCTGGAATAACTCCTGAACACTTGCTTAAGTGACACTTCTGCCTGCCATGAGCAGCAGAAGGAGGCCTGTGCCAAGTGCCAGGCTGGGAAAGGGAGCAACTGTTGAGCACAGATGTAACTGACAAGGCATTTGAATAGTGGTAGGCAGAGGTAGGTTATCTCAAAGCTGATGATTCAGTCATCGATTACTTTTAAAAATACATTTCCATTAGCACTGGAGAAGTTGTTTCCTCGGGTGTGGGCAGCTGTGGCCCACATTCCTTGTGCCAGCATGATGGACCATCAACTACCTCTGTCAAAGAAAATAGGGAAAGGCTTAATGGCTAAATGTTATAAACAATGACCACAGATATTTCAGAGAAATTTATTTTGCTCTATTTATAAAGGTTATGAAGGATTCTAATTTCTGTTTTCAGCCTGTTATTTCTTTACCCAGTACTCTTATGATAGCTGTGATGGGGATGTCTGTGGCAAATGACAAGATAGGGCAACAAAACATATGAGACGTGTCCTTGTGTTGGCTAACAAATGTAGGTTAATTTTAGCAGGAAGTTAAGGTGCTCAAGGAGCTGCGCTGTGGAAACAAAGCTGTGATTTTTCTTGTCATATTCTCTCACATCATTCATCCCTGTGCATGAAGCTTCTCTGCCAACAGTGGAAATGAGTGCTGAAGCCAAGCGAAAATCATGGAAGGAGTTGAATATGTACAAACATCACACAGTGACCTTAATGCAGCTGTCAAAGCAATCTACCAAAGCAAGTGTTGGGTTGGTTTTGCCTGTAATGAAGCAAAAAAAGAGGCAGATTCCTTCTAGGTGTCCTCAGGCATGTGAACACTCAAAGAACAAAGTAGTGTTCTACTTATTTCTGCAGGCACTGGGATATATATGATACATTCAGTAATGCATTTAAGTGTTTAGGGATCTGTCTAGGTTCTTCTCATTTGGCTAAAAGTTGCATCTGCCCTATTAAATACAGTTGGAAAAGGTTGCAATATCTTTTGGGCAGTGTCTTTTTTGTCATGACAGAATATTATTTTTTCTTTGTTATTGGGAAAATTTGAATATAGAATCATAAAAAATAATATCTGGCAATTTATTATTATATTTTCCAGTATCCAATGTATTTTCCACAGTTTGATATTTTTACAGAAGCAAAGTCAAGTATGACCCACTTTTGAGTAAGAAATAAAACGGGAAATGCAGTAGACTTGGCACCTCCAAGATGAAAGCATCAACACATTCAGTTATCTTTCAGTTTGCATCTGGCCTGCAGTAAAACTAGTAATCTCCTGTCAAAGTGATTTTCTTGGAAATTTCCATCACAGATTTGGTTTTGGAGAAGTTATCAGCATTTTCTGGACCCAAACTCTGCAGTGATTATTATCTCATATAAACAGCCTTTACAGTCATGTTATTAACTTGCTAAATCAAACATGTAATGACAGCAGAAAAACAGGAAATCCTGTCCTTGCTATTTACTCCTACGCTATCCCCCAATGAATAATAAAAGCAGATCTAAGAATTGTATGTCATCTTAGGTAAAACCCACAAAAACCAGGATAGCAGCATGCATTGTTATAGAAACTGCAACAAAGTATGTTCCAGCACATGTGCAATCTTGTCAGTCAGAATCAAGTTAATGAATTTCCTCTGACAGCTACTGGTTTCTTTTAGTATCCAATAAATCAGGAGGAAAACAGTAATACCATGCCACTGGCTGGACTCTAATTTTGTCTATTAGTGCATTACATTTGGTGTCACTTGGTTAAGATTTAGATCTGAATTGCACCCAAATTCAATTTCTTTGCATATGACTGCATTAATAATCTAATGTGATAAAAGGTCATTAGCCACTCTAAGATAATTAAGTGCTAGGATTATTTAAAAAATCAATCAGGGACTAAATCTGTAGGGTTTTTCTTCTGGTAAATCACACATGCATTTAAAATCTGACTTAATGTGAGAATGAATAATATATGGAAAGCATTAAATCAGGGAGGTTAAAAGTAAAGAGGTTAAAAAAAAAAAGCAGAGTAACAAACCAACATTAAAATACCCAGCAAATAAGCCCTTAAGTGCCTGTCAATAATATGTGAAAACAGAAATGGCATTGTCATTGCTGATATGAAGAATGGAAGTCTCATGCAGACAGTGGTAAAATTGCATTTGAGATTTCAGGGATTACTGATGATATTTTTCCAGTTCTCAATAGATGGCACACACGGAAACCTGACTGTGGTGAGAAGGGCTGAAATGAGCACCAGGCTGGAAGGCTGTGGTGGTCTGAAGAGAGACACAATGCTCACTACCAATTATATCAAGTGAGGTCACAGGGAGAACAGGCTCAGCCAAGCTCTGTTACATGCGCACGTGTTTATGGCTGAGTAGCCATTTACAGAGTGTTTGCATTTAATGTGGGGACACACACACAAAGAAATTCTACATATGCCTGGTTTTAAGTTTCCTAGAAAAAAATTAGTTATGCAAAAAGGAAAACAGAGAAGGTATTAGATGAGAAAATTAACAGTATTAATGAAAATTAGGATGTGTGTCAGAAGACTTCATTACATGCTGTTAAGCAATATTTGAAATATTAAAATGAACAATTTTATTTAAAACCTTTTCTGGAAAAGGAAAGAAAGATAATAGTTAGAAGTAGATAGCAAACATAAATATGTCAATAAAAATTACCACACAAATCCAAAGAAAATTCAAGCCTAGTAAAATGAGGGACAACAGAAGGAAATCTACAGTAGAAACAAGAGAAAGTAGAGCTGCAGGTAAGATCTGGTGCTAAATTAATAGGGGAGTGCTAATGTTAGCTACAGTATTTGGTAAGGTTTGAAAGGATGTATTTACATCTGATCAGGATTGTGGATAATTTGCTAGGCCAAAATGCAAATGTAAGTTTTAAACTGCATTAATAAAAATTCTTTAAAAAAATAAATATTCTAAAAGGAAGGGAGAGAAATAACCTCAGATGAACTAGCTGAAGAGTCTTCTATCTTGCTGTTAATCATTGTTAATAATTCTGAGCATGCAATGGAAGTCCTCCAGTGCTGGACTCAAACCACATGTTTGACCCCATCAGATATAAAATATAAAATATGAAGCACCATCAATAGAAATATATTGATGCTCACTAATTTGGTTTTAGAAACAGGACTTGGCAACCTCAATTCAGGCTGTACTCTGATGAACTTCAATTATAATTGGGTTTTGTAACTGTGCTGATGTAATACACTTCTATAGGGTATTTAAATTAGTCTTTCATGGCCTTCCAACTAATATAAAATAACATTACATAATATAAATGAGGTACTTGGGAAAGAATAAATGCTGTATGGCAGATCTTACAAAGAAGCATCAGAAACATACATACTTGACCTTACCATAGGTAATATTTTTATGGGCATTGTGGAAACAAATACACAACCACCCAGTGACTGTATTTGCAGATGCTGGAAGCAGAGATGAAGAGATAAATCATGATGGCAATGTAGATTGCACAGCACAATCTGCATTCCAGGATAAATTGGACCCATTCAGAGAAAGCAGATCCTGAAATGTCAAGTGCAATCTCATATATCCAGGGGAAGAAAAAATGTGTGCTATATTTCTGGAAGATTAACTAGTGGCTGAACACAACCTGGCAGCAGGTTGGAGAAGCATCTTGCACTTCCCTGGTAGCTCTGCTATCAAAGAAGCCAAATTACTTCTGATGAGAAAAACAACAGTGTAAACTGAAAAATAGGATATTTATTGCATTGGATTCACTGCTCTTAAATGGAGAGCAAGTGAAAGAAACTCCGCTAGTGCAACTTGACTAATTTATTTTTCTTATCCAAGGCATAACATATATCAAATAACCTGTGCCCACAAATAATCTGCACAAGGACAAGGGGATAATGGAAGGGGATGAGAAACAGGGCAATGTTTCCCAAGCACAGGATCAGGGATACATTCTTCTGGTGTAACCTGGGCATGCATATAATGAGCACTGCTGTTAAACCACAGGGCATTTTCCCACCCACACAGAAGCTGTGGTTTTACAGTTGAGGACACACGTTGAAGCACAGCAAGGGATGTTGACCCTGAAAAGAGCACACCAAGTTGCCTTTCCTCTTTGTTCCCTTGTCCTAGTTGAAAATGCTAAGATTGTAGAGGATTTCCTCATATGAGTTTCCTGTCATTTATGCAAGTCAGAAAGAGGCAAGGATTTCCTACTCCCAAAAAGGAGACATTACACCACGCACGTGTGTCAGGCAGCAGTGCTGTTGCCTTCAAATGTGAATTTTAATTTCAGCAAGCTTATTTACATTGTGACCCTTCATCTATTTACCTGATTTTAATGACACTATTATATGAGAAAGTAATCTGTGACAAGTATGTTATTTGGTGTAACTTTCTAAAACCTTAATGTCTTAAACTTTGTTAGAGTGAGTCATACAATTAATTAATTGGGTAAGGTCAATTGAAGTAGACACATGGTGCCTGATGAAAGCATGCGTTGACATGAAGCTGGTTTTATAAAATCATGGTATAATCTCTAGCTTCTGCTTGTACCTTGAGAAACTATAGTTCCCCCAGGGAAAACCTTTGTGAATAAGAAAAGATGGCTGAAAAGATAAGCCATGTAAGTACTGATTTCTTTAATGGCTAGGATTTTAAGAGAAGTGATTTCATAAATTAACAAAATCCTTTTGTTGATTTATGAAATCACTTTTCACAGCAATGTGGCAATACATTGCCCAAAATTTACTTTTTGGTATCAACATTTAGGAAAACTTCTGAAACTTCCTTCGGTATTTTGATTTCCCCATTGCTCATATTTGCCTCAAGCTCTGATCCTATCTGTTGCTGTGGCTTCCACACAGATTCACTGACCACCCTCAAGAGGACCTTCCCTCCTGCCTGTCCTTCACTTACCTGCAGAGTATTTCCCTGTCATCCTCATCTAACTGTGATTTGAGTCCAATGCTTTTTCCTTGCACTATTGCCAGCTTTCTTCATCTGTGTGTTTTTTTCTCCATCCTGTGTTTCCTTACAAGTTAGTGACCCATGTCTGCTGGCTTAGCTTTCTAGATTTGTCTATTGTTTTGCCATGCAGCATTTATTGCCTGACTGGGGAGTGAAAGCACTCACTGCTTTCCTGATCAATTTGAAGTAGAAAATATTTGCAATGAGTAAATTATTTTCCTCCATGCGAGAATGCATGCTTGTCCAAATGTTCAATTTTTCTGTGTATCTTCCCTGCAATTTCCTCTGAAGAAACTTTTCCTGGGAAAGAACCAGCAGGCCTGAGCTGGTGCCTGGCTGAGGAATCTGGACAGTTTGATTGATTCACCAGGCTGGGCTTTTGGAAAGTGAACCAAGTGAGTGAAAAGAGGCCCTGGGGAATCATGAATAGGAGGGAAAGGGGAAGCAAGCTATTCCAAAACTTCAAATTGCCTTAGAAGGGCATGGTCACAGCAACCACACTCAGATTAGTGACATTACACCTCTTTGCCAGGCTCAGCTCAGGAGCATAAGATGACTTTGATGAAGTATAGTAGGTGTAGAACTAACAGTTAATTCCTGCTCCTTAAGAAATTACCTCATTAATTTTTTTCCCCCTCAAACTGGGACAAGAGTTGAAATTTTGAAATCTCCTACCAGCTGGGGTAGAAAAAGTCAGGAATGTGAAATACCTTTCTGAATTAAACAGAATTAATAAATGCAAAAAAATTAAGCAGGCTGTTTAGAAGTGATTGGAAAGTTTGGATTTTACCTTGCCATGTCTGGTACAGGACACAAGACATGGAAGAAAAAGTGATTATATCCTCTTTCAGGGCTTTCTAATTTGGGAACCAGTATTGTCATGCTGAATCTATTGCACTCCTTTCCTTCCTCCATTACCCTTCCTTTCCAAACAGTAAAATAATAATTATGCATTCAATTCTAGTTCTCAGGAGTGAGGATGGTTCTCTCATGCGTCTGCATTATGCATTGCTGGAAGCTGCTGGAGTGGAGTGCTCTGATTTTTTTATCCAATTTGAGCCCATCTCTTCCCAAGCTGAGGCCTATATCCTTACAAAAATATAGGAGCAATCATGTCTTGCACACTAAATCCAGTGGCTTCTGATATAATTCAGATCAGAATTCATTCCTTTGTGCTTCAAATTATAATGCAGCAATTAAGATGTTGAATAATATCATAGACTAACATATGCATGATGGCTCCTACGATAAATAGTATTTATTTTTAATGCTGATCTTATTCAACAAGCACTATGGTTGAAAGATATATTAAAATGAGAAAACCTTATAGATTTTACAGGCTATTTGGACAGTTTCATATTTCACTAAACTTTCTAGGCACAGAGAATAAAAGGAATATGTAACTATAATGTTTCCCAAGACCATTTTTGATAATGTCATTAGTAAAAAAATTATAACTCTCTTGAGTAGCATTTCTCATTTGCTTTTCTCTTCCACTTCAATCACTTTTTTTTTGCAAAAAAAAAAAAATTTACAGTGACAGAGAGTCTAAACAAGGCACTTTCTAGGAATACAGCAAATTCTATTAACTCGAACCCCAATAAAAATTACTTGTTTGGAAACACTACTTCTCACATCTTTAAGCATACAATTAAGACAGTTTTAAAAATTTCTGTCTATTCATTTCCCTTGTGATGGGACAGATGAATCACATCTACTTGACTATCGCAACTGGTAAACTCTGTCAAGCTCAAAACGGCCCTTCTATGCCTACCTGTTGTTTCCAATGTATTGAAATATATTTTGCAGTGAAAACCTGAACTGCTGATTCAAAGACGAAATTTCTTTAAATGACAAGGAAAAGTTTGTTTAGACTTTTTTATTTGTTGATCTCTTAAATGTAGTAAAGGAAGTATGTTTGTGGAAGGATAGAGAGGTGATTCTAATCATAGGAAAGACAGGAAATCTCAAATTGATTGTATTCCCTGGAGTAATATCTGGTGAACAATAGAAAACTGATATTATCATCTCACAGCATTTTATTATTATTTTATGACTTTGCTCTACATAGCACTGTATTTATGTATCGAAAAACCTCAGAAAAAATACTCTTTGTGAACCAGGAAAATACTGATTTCTAGGTGAGAATCTACTGTTTGGTTAATTTTCATCTTCTGTGTCCAAGAGTAATTACTTACATATGTTGGACCTAGAAGGGAAAATCTGGTTGGATACAACAATAATGTGGTACGACTCTCTTTTAAGGAAAAAAGATGAGAAAAAAAATGTAGTATTAAGATGCCTTGGTCAATTCCTCTCCATAAAGCACATTGCCATTTGACTTAACAAAAAAAAAGAAAAAGAAAAAAAAAGGATTCACCTCAGGTGAACAGATATAGTTTATTCATTAAATCACATATCCACTTGCATTTCCACATTCCCAGCTGTCATTTCTCTAATTATTGCTCCAGTGACGGTTTTTGCCTTTATCTTTCTACTGCTTAAATTTAACATCACTCTGATAGCTAAGCTCAGTGAAAGCAGAGTGGAATCTGAGGAACCAGATTTAATTAATCAGTTTTAATTCATACTTTCAGTTATTTGTTTACATTTATCTATGCACACTGTAACCAGTGCTTGCCTCCCATCTAGTAAAACACACCTGCTTGCTTTGGATCACCTAAAATCAAAGCTGCACACTACACACACACACTATGTCATAAATACTGCAGCAGACACCTTGTTCTAGGGACACATTACATGTAGGGCTTTTGCATGTGACTAGGACTGCAAAGATGGAACAGCTTTGGAGAAAGCAGTACAAATGTTGCCTACAAATGAAGAACCAGCTTGTTAGTCCTTTGTTAGTTCAGCAACTCAGTTTCAGGTAGTGGCCGGCAACAACCCCAGGAGTCTTCCTGACAAAGGGACCCCCAGAAGACCATCTGACTACAGTACAAAAGAAATGAGCAGCTAGGATGACAGACTTTAGGTGGAAATATCTGAGACAACTAGGAAAAAAGAAGTATGAGAGTGTGTGAGAGAGTGCGCGTGAGAACTTCACTTTTTCTTACAAGGAGAGTGGTAATATTTATAAATGTCCAAAGTTTTGTGGTGAATGGATCCAAAGACTGTGTTGCTGAGTTTCGATACACTTGTTTTACTTAATTTCTTCTTCTTTTCTACTTGTCTCTGTCTTTTGTTACCAGCAAAGAATAGAAGATTACTGCTAATCCTGGGTTGATTGGTGGGGGGGTGGTACATGGCTGGTTCTGGGGAACAAAAGAGAGGTTATATAGAACGATTACTTTGGAATTCCCAGCCAGAGCAGGATCACCAGGAGCTACTCCTAGCTCTCTCTGAATACCCGGAGCTGTTCACTGTATTATCAAGAGCAGTATTATCATGCCTGGAAGGAGAACTGCATGATCACGGACTCCCATCCCGTGCCCATCAAGGGCATTGGGATCCCCAGTAGTCAGGGACAGTGTCCCATTGATGAAGGAGAGCAGGAGATTGATCCCTGCTACCACCTTGAAGCATGGCTGGGCAAACCTTTCCCATTAATCCTCGTAGCTTCAGATCTGACCTTCTGCTTCAGCCAACAGACTGTCCAGAGGATCACCTGGACCGTGTCCCAGCCACCCTGGCCTTGATACACACTTGAGGCCCCTGGAGCAGTTCTTGCTGCTTTGCTGTCTAAAATCTTCCTTCAGAACTGGGTTTTGTCCTTGTCTTTTGGGAAAGGACAAGCTGTGTTGATTCAGCTTAGGAGGAGTTCCTCTTTCTTCTGTGCGTGTGTTGTTTTTCCTTTGTCTTGCAAGCTGCAGAAGGGCATTTCATGAGCTTTTCCTCATTTGTGGAAGGCAGTGAAACTTAGAGGGCAGATGCAGGAACCACAGCTTCCCTCTGGCAGCAATTCGTCTTCCATACCAGTGTCTGCTGACACAGATGACCACATTGCTCACATTTGTGAAGGTCATGACCAAATCCAAAAGTTGAAAAATCAGGGTCCCAGATTAACCTTGAGGAGTTACCACACAATAGCTAACTGGTTGTAAATCCATGTTGGTATCAAACTTGAAATTATTTGTATTGCTATGGTTTATTAAAAAAAAAAAACCCTCAACCAACCAATTCCACCCCTCCAACAGATAGCTTCTTGTGTGATTTTAGCTAAATTTTAAAATTTTCATTTCAAGTTGTGCTGCAGAGGATTGCTGTGAAAAACATTAATTCTGTAACTCAGAAATTTGAACTGAGCGTAAATTCAAATGTGCAGTTGAAGTTTGCAAGGAGCTGGGAATCCATGTTGTAAACTTTCAAGGACATAGTTTAACCTGTAACTACCACTGGGAAACAGCTACATCCCATATTTAAATGACTACAAATGAAAGTATTGGATTCAGCCTGAGATTGCAGCTCTTGCAATTCTATATTCTTTTTCCTCTGTTTTTAAACCTACATGGTAATACAAATATGCTATTAACAGATGCAAAAACCCTTTCAAATGAACTTCCTCAGCAGTAGCTGAGTTCAGCAGAAAGATCTAGCTGCATACAAGAATTGCAAAACTTACAAGTTCAGTAAGCTTCCAGCCCAAAAGAGTACAAGAGCACAACTGGCAGCAGGAAAGAAACAGCAAAGGGTAGAGGCTAAGCAGTTTCAGCTCCAAATTTTACAGTCATGTTCTGGTTATTCTTACAATTGAAGCAGTGGACATGCTCTCATCTATTATTGACTTTCTTACTATTTGTTCTTTTTTCTATTCCCTGATTAGGCCTCCCCTGTCACTTTCCATCCTATACTCTCTGACTTCTGTTCAGATACCATTTCCTTTCATCCACTGCTTTCTCTGCAATAACCAGAGAAACTGGTTTTCAGTTAAATAATTCAGATGGTTAAAACATGTATTTGTGACATTGTATTATCCCTTTGTATTTCTGTCCACTGTCTTTCCTATCTATTTGTACATTGTCAGAATCTGGCAGCAAAATGTTGTGCACACATTGCCAGACTTAGGGTGCTACAAGTCACCTATTATATTCCTTCTAATGAATCTTCTGCCTTGTTAATAAAGGTATTTGAATCCTAATTGACTGCCCCAATTTTTAGTAACAGATCTGGGATACAGCACCCTGAGCTGCTGTGTTTATTGGAGATGGAGTTGTTCATCCCTCTGCAGTACTCCAGGTTCTCAGTCACCACCCCTGGAGGTGTTCAAGAAATGGCTGGCCATGGCTCTTGGTGCTGTGCTTTAATTGACAAGGTGTTGTTCTGTCAAAGACTGATGATCTCAGGGGTCTTTTCCAACCTAATTGATTCTGTGATTCTGTTACCTTGTCTTAGGAGAGCAGTCCATGAGATGTAGAGCAGCATTAAACTAGCGTGACAAAACTGGTCCTGTAGACAGTGTCTTACTGGGAGAGATCATCCAAAGACAGAGACATTCTGAGCACCACATTTTTAATACTGGGTACGAAGAAAATGTGTACAACATGTCTGCATTCACAGAGAACAAATTTTGAACACAAAAATATAAGTTTAGAGCTGCCATAATAAAAAAATCCTCCAACACAATTACAATTAAATGAATGATTTGTCGTTCTGTAGTGGCTACTGAAGATTGGTAATAGCCACATGAAATCTGAATCTCTGCCAGAAATTTAAATAAAAATTTGAATCTTTGACAGAGGGATGTGATGATGGTCAGAACTTTAAAATAATTTTTAACCTCAAGTCATGTGTGCATAAGATCAGGACTTCTGACCCACTTCACTCTACTGGATATAACTCTAGTGTTCAGAAGTAATAAATCAAGAGGAATGGGAGACAAGCACCATTTTCCCAAATTGTCTGGGTGGAGGTCCTAGTTTTAAGTATCTGTGAAAATATGATTTTTGAATAGCTCTGGGGAATTTCCAAATGTGGATAAGCCATAAATATTGTGGAAGTCTGCTTTCCTCTTGTTCTAATAACCTATGAAAGCAAAAAAACCCCTTTTTTCCTGCAATATTTAGTAGCTTTTAGACAACATTCCCAGGACCCAATCGTGAACAACAGCAACTTGTATGGACTATAAGATTTTTTTTCCTTACTGTCTACATGAAAAACTACTTTTTCATTCACAGAGGATGGGTTATGGGTTTTTTTGTGATGTTTACAAGCCCTGTCCCTGGCAGGGTGTTAAAAATCAGCCCTACTACAATACTACTTGTTTGTAAATAACATGTTCAAAATCAATTATTTCACCATGGATTATCACTGTTGTCTTCCAAATGACTTCCTTCCTCAGGTGACAAATGCAAAAGGACTTTGGGTGATAATCCTGCTTTAACATGCGAATCTCAAAAAAAAGGAAAAGGAGCTATTTCATCCCATTTGAATTTCATGCAAACAACTGAGCAGTGACAGGTCTGCCAGAGACCACCCCAAAACTCCTGAATTTTTAGCAGAGTCACTGAGTGGCTCAGGTTGGAAGGGACCACAATGACCATCTGGTCCAACATCCCGGCTCAAGCAGGGTCAGCCTGGAGCACATGGCACAGGATTGCATCCACACAGTTCTTGAGTATCTCCAGTGAAGGAGACTGCAAACCTCTCTAGACAATTACAGCAGATTCACTCACACAGTAAAGAAGCTCTTCCTCATGTTCTAGTGGAGCCTCCTGTGCATAAGTTAACTATTCTGGGGGGTTTTGTGTGGTTTTTTGGTCGTTTTATTTGGGACATTTTTTCTGTTTTTATTATTGTTGCTTTTTTGGGGTGGTTGCTGTTGTGGGGGTTTTGTTTCTTTCCTTTTTTTTTTTTTTTTTAATAAAACTGACAGAACTGCTTTCCTTTGGAGGAGATTTTTGGGGCCAAATCCCAGCTCTTGTCCCACCACAAACCAGCGTTCTGGTGCCAGGAAATCCCCCAGGACAGCTGCCCACCACTCTGTGCACAAGGATTTTGTTTAATATCATGCTTTAATGGGCAAAGCTTTAAAAATGAAGCTATTTTGCCCAGTTTGAATGTCTTGCATACACTGACAGATCTGCCAGAGAACACCCCAGCAACTCTTTGCTTTTCAACAGAGCCTCAGAATTGTTAGGGTTGGAAGGGACCTCTGGAGATCATGTAATCCATCCCCCCTGCCAGTGCCGGGTTACCTGGAGCAGGTGACACTGGAATGTGTCCAGGTGGGTTTTCAATGTCCCCAGAAAGGGAAACTCCATGTCCTGCCTGGGCACCTGTTCCAGTGCTCTGCCACCCTCAATGGAAAGCACTTCCTCACGTTGAAGCAGAACTTGTGTTTTAGTTTATGGCTAACCATTCATGGGTTGGATGTGTGTAGTTTTCTTCATGTGTGGGGTTTTTGTTTTGGGGTTATTTTGGTGGGCTTCTTTCCCCTTTCTGGTGGTTGTTTTTTTATTTCTGTCCCTCGCCCCCCCATTTTTTTGGGGGGGGGGAGGGTATAATTCTTTTGCTTTTTTGTTGCTATTTTGGATATTTTTCTTGTTTTGATTTGGGGTTATTTTGGTGGTTTTATGGTTGTTGCTTTGGGGTTTTCTTTGTTGTTTTGGTTTGGATTTTTGTTCTTGGTTTTCTTTTTAATTCCCACCCCCCCCCTTTATTTTTTGTTTTGGAGTCATTTTGGCAATTTTTTTTGTTTTGGTCTTTTTTTTTTTTTTTGATGTTTTTTTTTTTGGTTTTTTTCCCCCAATTTCATTGTTTTGATTTGTTCCGTCGTTATTTTGGCGCTTTTTTGTTGTTGCTTCGGGGCGCTTTTTCCCCTCTATTTTTCTTGTTTTGGGGTAATTTTGGCACTTTTTGTTGTTATTTTTGGGCTTTTTGTTTGTTGTTTTTTTGGGGTATTTTATTTTTTTTTTTAATAAATCCTTCAGCGCTGTTTTTCCCGTTCCTTGGCCAAAGCCCCCTGGAGCATCCCACAGCCCCGCGCCGCCCGGACCGCACCAACTGCCCGCTCCGAGGGGGGGAGGATTTTGTTGTGCGCTCCCTGTCCCCCCCTCCGGCCGGCCACCGTCGCCTCCCCCTCCCGGCCCGGCGCCGCCCCTTTGGCCAATCACATGAGCGGGCGCGGGGGCCGCCGGGAGCGGGCGCTCCCCGAGGGGCTCGGCTGAGGCGCAACATGGCGGCGCTCGGCGGGCGCTGAGCGGGGCCCGGGCGGGAGCCGTGCACAGGCAGCGGCCAGGGAAGGAAGGAGGGAGAGAAAGAATAATCCGGAGAATTGCGGAGAAAGGTGGCGGGGCCGTCTCGGGCGGCCCCGAGCGGCGGCCATGGCCCAGTGCGTGCAGTCGGTGCAGGAGTTCATCCAGGACTCGTTCGTGCCCTTGGTGGCCGCGCTGTGCAGCGAGGAGGCGGAGCGGCTCACCCGCAGGAACAACCTCAGCTTCGCCGAGCTCGTCAGGCCCTTCTGCCGCCTCACCTCGGAAGGTCGGTGCCGGCAGCGGAGCGCGTTGTTTACACGGGGCGGGGGAGGCGGCGCCGCCGCTCCCTTCCGCCCGCGGCCTCCGGGGGTCCCGCACGGCTGTGCCCGCCGGGGCTGTGCCCGCCGCCCCTTCCCCTTCCCGGCCGCCCGGGCGGGTGTCACCGGGAGGGAGCCCTGACGGGCTTTGAGGAGACTCGCGTTTGCCGGGGTTGGCGCAGGTGACAGCTGTTAAGTCAGCTTAGTTTGTTTCGGTCTGCGGAACCGCGGAAGTTTGGCTTCTCCTGGAGACATCCCACGGCTGAAGAGGAAAGTATCTGTAAATTCAGCTCTTCCAGACGGATTTTTGTGTTCCATTAAAAGCACTTTGCTGTTACCTCCCTAGTGCTCGTACCTGACACTTGCTGTAGACTCTGCTGGGTTTCACACTTGCCGTAGCCAGGCGTTGAAAGTACGGCCAGTCTTTCAGAAACATTAATCGTGATTTTAGTTGCCGGGCTTTCCTTTCTCTTGCCTGTAGCTTTATCCTTTACGTTTTTTTTTTTTCTTTTTTTTTTTTTTTTTTGTTGACGTTTCTGTAAGACCTGTGCAGAGAAGGAGTGGGAATCGAGCTGCTTATGTGGCAAAATGACCACGTGAAGCAGCAGGAAATCTGGAGCTTGACCACTTAAGAGAAACAACAGGGTTTTTTAACTGTGATGCTTTAACTTACTATCCGGAATTTGTTTGTTTTTAATTTAGATAAGCTATGCATTTCAAGCTGCTGCTCATAACAGTAGTTTGGTGAGAACTGCTTGTCAGAGTAGTTGCAATGACATTTGTCAGATTTGGTTTCTGACAGACATGTAGCTCAGACTGCAGCCTCTATATGTCATGTGTTGAGGAAAGAGTGCAAGAAAATGAAGCTTGTACTGTCATTCTTGTTGTATTTTTGCATTTCTCTCTTAAAAATGGCAGCAGCTTAAAAGCTACTTTGTGTTAAAAATCTGCCTTAGTTTTCAGGTGAGTCTTACCAAGTGTAACTTGTTCATAAATGTTTTCATTTTGTTTAAGAGTGCTTATGAACTATGTGAGAATGCAGCAGAGATAAAAATAATAAATTCAGATGCTCGCATCTTTAGAGTTCTGAAGTTAATTAGCCTTTTAGTGAAAGGCTCTCAAAATGCATCTAGCAAGCAAAACCAGGCAGAGTATTCTAAATGAAGCATTCACTTGGAAGGTTAATTAATTCACTTAGTTGCAACTATTTTGGTCCAATTATTGTGACAGTTAAGGAACTTGCAAACCTGAATTATCCTCAGTGTTCCCTGAGTGAAAGTTGGCACAGTGGGTTTTGTTGCACACTGCTTTGTGTGTATTCTGATCCAGCAGGCCACAAGCCTGACTCCAGTTCCTCACTCCAGGAGTGACTTCCTCTTCCTACTGCCTGGAAAAAATGTTAGTGCATGCTGACTGTCAGTTCTTGTGTTAGAAGCAGCATGTGTGAGGGTAAGGGCAGAGAGGAAGAAAGGCATGGGTAAATGTTCTGATTATGGTACAGCAGAATGTGTGTACATGACATGCTCTGTGTTTTACTGCTTCTTATAATGTTACTATTATTATTCTCATATTATTTATGGTTATGACATTGTGGTGGTAACTATTCTGGGATTCTGTGAGGAGCAGTGCCCATAAGCTAAAATACAAGAAATTCTGCTTCAACATGAGGCAAAACTTCTTTCCATTGTGGGTGGCAGAGCACTGGAACAGGCTGCCTAGGGAGGCTGTGGAGTTTCCCTCTGGAGACATTCCAAACCACCCAGGCAGTTCCTGTTACCTGCTCCAGGTGATCCTGGCTTGCCAGGGAGGTTGGGTTAGATGATGTCCAGTGATCCCTTCCAACTCTAACACTTCTGTGATTCTTTAATTCTGTTTTGATGTCTTCATTTCTAAGTACAACGTTTCTTAAGGGGGTGTGAAATGCTGTCGATTTTCAACTAATTGGTCTCTCTTTACTTCATTGAATTTGTAACAGAAGATTGGATTGATTAGTATTTCATCCCTTCAGAAATAAGCTGTCCCTTGCTTATGCAGACGTTTAAAGTACATTAATAGCTTCTTGAGTTATTCTATAATTTGAAAAGCTCAGTCATGGATTTGCTACTGCATTGTTAGAGTCCTGTTACAATACATGTTTTTGTCTGAAATTAGGCATTATGTAGCTTATGAACCAGCTGAAGGCTGTGTGTTTGTCAGCCTTCTTGCTTAAGAAGCAGTGCAGGTAGGAAATTAATCTACTGATGTATGTGCAAAGCAATTCTGATAAACAGGAACTGAGCTGAGCTCTCTGCTGTGCACGTGTCAGTCATCCTTCACGTGCTAACAGAGATGAGAAGGACCAGAACACAGTGTAAACCTTCAGGTAGAGTGAAACCACACACTGTTGAGGTTGCTCAATTTAAGGAGGTCAGATTCTATCTAATTCCAAGTAGAACCCCACAAAGATATGTAACGTAGACACAATGGGAGCACCCTTTGCACCAGTCAGTATTTAATCTACTCATCAACTTTGGCCTATCAGTGACTTGCTAATATTGGTGTAGCCAAAAATACCCTTGCAATACTCAGCAAACTGTGATGGTAGAGTGTCCCAAGCACAGATTCAGGGTGCTCTGTCCTCTAAATTTCAGCCTCTTGACTTCTGTAAGAAAGTCACCTCCTGTTAGTGAAGGAGAAATGTTTAAAAAAGTAAAAGGACAGCTTCCCCAAATTTTCAAGTTCTTTTAGTAAGGAAACCAAATGTATACTGAGGATTTTATACCTTCATGTTTATTCTCTAAGTGGCTGTCTTTCTTAACTGTTTTGTTTGTTAGTAACAACTGATGCCTGATTTAACAAGTGTTTGCACTGTATAGATTGTGTATATAGGAAGGTTTTCTTTAAAATAGGATCCTGTTTTTAAGACTCTAAAAATGCTTATGAACTAATACTGTCTTTGTGGGAGGGAGGATTACAGTACACATGTCAATTAGCAAGTATCACTTTAAGATAGCATTGGTTACTCTTAAATCAAAGTGTTTGACCTTAACACACAGAAAAAGAGAGCTTCTGATAACTTTATCTGATTCTAAACCTTAAATATGTGCAAGATGTAAGGAGGTATAATGGGAACACTGTGCTTATTCAAGCTTAGTGTGGTGTTAGGAGTTCCTTGTCATGTGTATCTCAGCATCTTCAGCTTTTGATGAGAAAGATACTGTTCTAATACATGATACTGCTACCAGTTTTGGCAAAGTTCCTTTTGAAATTATCTTATAAACATTTGAAGAAAATGTATAACACAAGACACAAGACATGTCTTTTTTTTTTTCTTTTGTATTAAAACTTTTTGGGGTTCTAAGTATGTCTGTTATTTCAGTCCTTGTCATTAAACATATGCCAGAGATGTCATGGAAGTGTGCTTGCTCTTCATTATTATGGCTGTTATGTTTAGGGCAGACAGCAAGAATGAGTTGTAGTGTTGCAGCTGTGCTGGTGAAGGCAAACTGGTTTCCTTGTTGTTTGTTCCTGCCACTTCCTTTACATCTGATAATTTCAAAATAGGGTTGATAATTTACCCATGTGATAAGATGAAAGAAGCCCCATCCAAAACAACTGCTTCAGCTTTCTGATAGAAATGCTGAACTAAGTAAAGTTTAGCCAGCACAACTGCCTTTTCTGGTGTTGGTAAAGCCTTATGATATGTGAGTTCAATCTGAAACTTACAGCTGAAAAAACCCACACAATTTTAGGTTGTTTTTGGCAGGATGAGTTTTCTAACCTGCTTTACTGTGTTTTCCCATGAGCTTGAGTGCTAGTAAAGCTTGGGAGTGAATATGTGCTTGAGGAAGGTAGAACTATGTGAGTCAAGATTTGAGCAACATTAGAAATCTGTTTTTAACATTCAAAATGGATTGTGAACACATCTAATGTGATCTGACTTTAGCTATGTACTTGGGACTTCTGAAGAGGCTTGTGGAGAAGGTGTGGGGTGCTTTCCAGGCTGGAGCAGATTGAATACTCAGTTTCAGACCTTTATGGTGTGAATCCTGTAGTTAGTTGAAAGATGAAGAGAACACTAAGAAATTTCCTTTGTGCTACCTTTTCTATGCTCTACAGGAATTTGTGAAAAAGCATGCAGAGGAGTCGGGCTGTGCTGCGTGGCACATGGTGGCACCAGGTGGCTTGGGCAGCTGTAGTCAGTGTGTCCTGCCTGCACTCACAGACTGGCTTGCTTGTAGTTTGAAATAGGGTGAAATTACATGAAAAATCACAGCAGGCCCAGAATTGTAACGAGTGTTGAAAATGTTGTGAACAGTTTTTTAAAACCAGATGGCTTTAGGAAGCAATTTTCACAAAGATTCTACAAAGGAAGCTATAGCTAAAAATCATAGAATGGTTTAGGTTTAAAGGGACCTTCAGGAACATCTAGTTCTAAGTTTACCCTGCTGTGGTTAGAGTTACTTTCCATTAGAACAGGTTGCTCACATCCCTGTCCAGCCAGGCCTTGAACTGTTCCAGTGTTACGGTATCACAGCTGTTTTGGGCAACCTGTTCCAATGCCTCACCGTCCTCATGGGAAAGAATTTCTTCCCAATATCTGATCTAAATGTGCTTTCTTCTTTCAGTTTTAAACCATTCCCCCTTGTCTTGTCACTACATGCCCTTGTACCTCTCCAGCTCTCTTGGAAGCCCCCTGCGGGTACTGCTCTAAGGTCTCCCCCCTTCTCCAGGATGAGCAACCCCAACTTTCTCAGATTGTCTTTTAGGATATGTTAATTTTGGATGAATGAATACCACGTTTTCCCTGTCAAGTTTCTTAAATGCTATTTATTTGTGTGTGTGAGATTTCTTGGATTGCTGATTCCTTGAAACATGATGTGTTGGGTGAAATCCATACATGTTTCCTATGGCTTTTCCATGAAAGTTGATATGTTCTACACAGGAGGGAGTGAGTGTATCAGTGTAGGATGTGCATGTACTATGTTAGATGGAGTGGATATTCTTACCAGCTAAGATCCTATGCTATTCATTAATCAGTCTGCCTAGATGAGCCTAATGTTGAACATCAAGTGATTTTTTGCTACCACCTTCCCCCCCTCCATTTTTGGTAGTCAAGCATTATGGACTGTGATCTAAAATTGATGATGGAGAAGTTTAATGGAGCAATCTTTAAAGAGAAAATGTGTTGGAAAAAGACTAATTTATGACAACTATTTTAACTGTCTGTCATACTCCTCAACAAATCATCTTCTTTTTCCTTTTTAGTTCACATGAGAGATCCTAATAATCAGCTTCACATCATTAAAAATTTGAAGATCGCTGTCAACAACATCATTACTCACCCACCTCAGCCCGGTGCTATTCGGAAACTTTTGCACGATGTTGTGTCTGTCAGTCAGCCTGCTGAAGGACTGGTGGCTAATGTGATCACAGCTGGAGATTATGATCTCAACATCAGTGGTATGTAATGCTATTGGGCTTTTCATAATGTAAACTGGAATTGGCTGAGAGGTTTCTAGCCTTCATTTCAGCTTTGTGGCATGTACTAAAATTATTCAGAGTTGCAGTTTTGAGACATTGCTTTTACTGAAACCTTGGATTTATCGAGTAGTTTTGGCTTTATGTAATGCTGAAAGAGTGGTTGAACTGAATTAATAATTTTAATTTTCCTGGTATTTTACTTCTTCTCAACTTCTGTGAAGTCATTATCTTAATGTAGCCATCAGCGATGCTTTCATTGTGTAATTTTCTTGTTACAAAACTGATACAGTGACTTGTTGCACTTGGCTGAATAAATGTTAGAACTTGATGTTGGTATTAATGTATGGCTTTATCTTGAAGTTAGTTATCCTAGCTTCTTTTATTTTTGATGATAAAGTCATAAAAAGTTTAAGTAAAAAAGACTGTGAGGAAAGGTGTGTGACTCCTTTGATTCTTTGTCTTTTTTTTTTTCTTCTGTGGAACTTGTCCTTCATATTTCACTGTCAGAATTACTAGGGTATGCTAAAAATGTTTTTCCTCAGATTTCCAAGTGATGAGGTATTGTGAATAATGCTAAATGACACCTGATCTTAGGAGCTGAGAAGATTGAACTCCTCCCAATTAAGACCCTAATCCATTAAAGCCTCTGAGCATGTACTTAATTCAAAGTATGTATGCACTGCCCTATTTAAACATGCGTAATTTATTGTATTTAAAGTTCAGCCTGCAGTGAAGAGTTTAGCTCTGCTATAGCAATAGACTGATAAAACTTTGTGGGAATTAGTGACTGATTTTGCTGTAGTAAATTTTTTTTTAATGTTGATAATGGAAAAATGGCATAATCTCATGTCTTGGATACCTAATTTACAAGGTACGTCTTCAACTTGATGTCCCGTGTTGGTTATAAAGCAAAAGAACCTGAGCCTGGAAATTTCTTGTTTTTGAGATGTGTTGAAAATCCCACATTTTGTAAAATTTCTGTGTCCTTCTTTATAGATCACATTGGTGAATTGCTGTTTTGCTATGGATTTTTTTTTTTTGATGGAAAGTTTGCTTCAATTTTAGAGATGGAAAGACCCTAAGAAAGCAGAATGATATCAGTGAGGAGACTTTTTCATGAGGTTTTTTCTGACCTTAGTTTAGAAGTGAAGTTTGTAGTTACAGAAGCAAATATCTCTTCTTTTGTTTTCCATATTTGCTGCTGGAGCCTCAGATGTAGAAATTACTGTGTTTGACTATCTTTTATCTCTCAGTGATTAGGTTCCTATTTCCATTCACACTGGCTATATGCTTATTTGACAGGAGGAGAGGTGTCCAAGCTGTTTAAGATCATAAAGAAGGACAAATTCATGTAGTAGCTTTGTCATTCAGTGGAGCTCTGTGTCACAACATACTGACAGTGCTGTTGATGGAGGAGTTTGTATCCCATTACAGCGTAAGAGAATATGAAGAAGAACCAAGTAGGGTTTCTTTATGCTTAGATGGATATGAGTATTTACTAAGACATGTAGGGTATTTTTTTTCAACTTTCTTAGAGCATTTTATTCAAACCAAGGGATGCATTCATTCCTGACAGCAGAACATAATCATTTGGCATGGCAAATGGGAAATGTTCCCATCAGTTCTTAATTTGTTCTTTTTTGGGAGTGAATTAGTTTTCTAGGATAATGATATTAAAAGGTATTTCCTTAATTTTAATGGTGATCAAGTGCAGTCTGTTTTGAAGACAGATAAACACTGTTTAAGAAGCTGAGTTATGTTTCTGGCACTGGGGTCATAACCCTGCTTTTTTTTTGATAAAAGTTTTGGAACTGGTGTGTTGTATTGATTTAATTGTTTGTAATCCTTCTTTGTTACAGTTTTGTTTAATATTCTTATAGTTCCATAATCTGGTGCTGGGAGACTCATTTGGTTGCTGTAAAGTTGCTTGTGTTCAGCCATGCCTGCTTCTCCCATGTACTGGTACATGTAGAAAGTGAAGAAAAATGATCCCATTAAAGAACTAAATTATTTGAAAGAAGGAAAGACTTTTTTTTCCTACTAAATCAGTTCCCTGGCTGTGTTTGTTCAAGGCTGCATGCCATAAATGCTAGCATGAGGCATTGGAGGAATATGTTGAGTTGAGGGTGTTGGGGCAACCTTTTTCAGCAGCTAATGTATTCAGGTACTTTTAACTAGTACTGAGGCTTGGAAATCTCACAAGTTAGTGCCCTAGATTTAGAGTGTCTTCCATCTGGTAAAATAGAAATAAAGTGTAGATACAACTTAAGTCTTTGCTACTTGATAGAATTTCCATTTTTGTTTGAGCCTAGAATTGCGCCTGAACTAGAAATTAATATTGATTTCCATTAAACTACTCTGTCAAATGTTGAGAAGCTTGAAATATTCCTGATTAAGGTTAGCTGGAGTCAAATCTCCTCCATGCCCCTCATGGTCGTGCATAGTGTAGATTTTTTTCTACTTCACGCTACCAGAGTGTAAAAGCCAAGAGTGTGTTTGCATCTGACCCTTTTTAGTATAATAATATCATGTTTTTTCTATCAGATCGCTCAGTTAAGGCTAGTGTTCCTTGGTACAGTAATTGGAAAGAGACACTGATGGAACTGAACACATCCACATTTTATTCAGGTATTTTTTTGTGGTTGGTGCTGATTTGCCAAATTGCCCTTTACTCCTTTTCCATGTGCCCCATCCACCTTTCCTTACCATCTGCTACAACTGTTCAGCACTTTTCCGGACGTAGATGTGTGTTCCTCCATTTTTTCCCCCTAACTGAAAAATCATTGGTGGTGGTTGTTTTAATTTTTCTTTTAATCACATTTCTACTCCTGTTAATCAAAATCATTTGGTCTTTCCATACAATCAATAAGGGTGGTGGTGGTAAATTACCTGATGCTGTTAAGAACACTGGATTGTTTGATCCTATGGAGCTGTATACTGTCACTGCTGTATTTCAAGTGTACTTTCTGCTTCTCTGGGGAACGCCTTTCTCAGGGGACAGTAACACTTTTTAAGTTGGAACTCAACTGCTGACTGTACTTAGAGCACATATGTCTCTGCTATATTGACATCCTTTCTGGAGTATGATCCTTAAAAAAAGAAAAAGCTCTCTAATATATTTTTATGTAGTTTATGAGACTTATTGCTGCCAAACCACATTGGTTATTGACCTCTTAAGGCTCTGCATTGTGGTCTGTAAAAGCCAGGTTTTGATGTTTTTCATTTTTATATATTTATATAGTTTATGCCTTTGGTGAATAATATCCATTCTTTCTTTCAGTAGTATCTGTTCAGATCCTGGTAAATGCCTAAAGGGTACAAAACTTCATTAAGTAGATTTTCCATTATTATGCTGTTATGTAGAAATACTACTTTTTTTTATTCTTAATAAGTTCTCAATGTGTTAACAAGTTTGCCAAAACTTCAGTTCTGTTCCAGCATACTGGAAAAATGCAAAGTGTATAGATCTGGGTACCTGAATGGCAGTGCTGGTTTACACTGCTGTAATGTGTTATGAGGTGTCACAGTTGTGAAATTTTTTTTCAAATATTGCTTTTGTTTTGAGTATGGTGTGTGTTTATCAGGTATCTACAATAAGTGATTACAGCCCTGTAAAAGGCTCAAGTGAATCCTGTTGATATTGCTGTGTAGAGGAAGTCCCAGTTTCCTTTGAGGCTGCTTCCAAGGTTTTTAAATAGGCCTAATGAAAAAAGAGGGCAAGGGAGCCAATCCACAAAACAAAGTAGTACTTCCCTGTTTGTAACTGTCAGATTTTAAAAAACACGTGATTTTTTTATTTTGCTGTGATTCAGCTGTAAAACAGAAGTGAAAATTTTTTGCCTTAGGTTGTTTAACAGTGTTTACTTTGAACCAGAGTTACAGCATGGCTTGTTATACTTGTGAAAAATGCGTATGAGTCACTTACTTATGGCTTACTTTTAATAATAACAAGCTGTGTTTTCCTTAATTTAAATAGTTGGCATGTTTGCATGTAGGACTCAGTAAAGCCAAGAGCTTTTTATATCCTAGTTGAGTACTCAGAGAACAATTTCTGGAAGGGCTGTAGCCAAAAGCTGGAAGTTTGTCTCCTATTATGCTTTTTTTTATGTAACATGTGCTCACTGCTAGACTGAATTCAAGTGTGGCTGTGTCCGACTTCTGTGTGTCTGAAGCCAATCTAAGATGGCTTGACAATGTAGGATTAAAGAAAATGCATTAAATGAATGCCATACAAGATAATTCCAACATAAAAGTGAACCTGTCTCCAAAATTAGCTTAAGAAATCAAAGTGGTGGTTTGGCTTGGTTTTTATGAGGAGGTGCATGACAGCTTTACAAAGCATTAGATACTTTTATCTACTTTTATTTTATTTTTATTTACTAAAGTCTAGCAATGTGCATTTTTAAGGGTCATGTGAAGAAAATACTTTCAGAATTTCTTAACAAATTTTTTTCTCTGATAGTTACTGTCTTCTAGTTTGCAGGTGAGATGACAGTGGATTCCAGTTACTTCAATGTGAAATAAGATTATTGGAAGTGGATTGATTTTGCTCTGGAATCTGTTTCCCACTCAAGGGAAGAGTTGGAGAATAAAGATATAATAGAACAGGCTTAAAAGAAGAAATAATAGTTCATTGTTTGACCTATAGCTGGAGTGGAAAGAAATGGACAATATTAGGTTCACATTTTTTTGATGTCCCAGACATCCTTGCTTTCCTTTGATTTGTTACTCTTAGGAAAATGAAATCCCTATTGTGAAAGGGCATTGAACTTGGCAGGTTAAAATTATTCAGCATTAATGGCACAACTTAGATCTGAGGTTTTATCTTCTTGGATCTTTGTCAGCTGAACTGTTTGTTTTAGCAAGGCATGGGAAGGGGACTGCTGTCAAGCCAAGTCAGCACTTGTAGAAAACAGGCAGTATAGGGTTTTGGTAATCCTTAGCTCCTCTACATACTCAAAAATGAATTTTGTTTCTTGGTCAATTCTTACATCCCTAGCCCAAAAATTCAATGACTGTTAGAAGAATTTATTTCTTTCTTTGCCAAGTGTTTGAGTGTTTAAAGGGATGGTAAAGAGTAGTGGTTTAACGAGGACTCAATACATGTGAGCCTGAAGTGGTGAGGAATGTGGTGCTTAAGGTGCTATTCAGTTTCACAGGATTTGATTGAAGTGTTACTGTTTCTCCTACTTGTGTTGCATCTAAAATACTTTCTCCTTGGACTGTTCCTCCTTCTTTCCCTTGCCGTGCAAACCTTGTCAGAGTTTGCAAGCTTCACTTTCAGGTGTAGTGTTTCATACTTCCTTTTCATTAATGGGTGAACAAGTTTCACTGAATAGTCTAATTTGTCCTGTTTCATTGTGTATTTCAGCTACTACTCCTTGGTTTGAGTCTTACAGAGAGTGCTTTCTTCAGTCCATGCCTGCATCTGATCACGAATTCTTAAACCACTATGTTGCATGTATCCTTTGAATGTTGCAGACCACTCCAGGGAAGGCTGTTACAAAATATAATGTAGGAGACACTGAAAGTTTTGCAGTAACTCTTTCACAATTATGATTTGAAGCCTGTATATTTTTCTTCTATGTCTGACTACACAGACTGATTTCATAAGGGCGTAAGGGTTTTCTTTGTGATTATTTGGTCTGAGTTTTTTAATAGTGTTCTATTGGGTTTTTTTCCCCTTCTCCACACACTCTTTTTGTGTCAAAGTGAGCTCAAAGACAATACCTGTGAATGAAACTCCATCATCCTCAGACACTTTCTGCTGTAGCTCTTTAAGTATCTCTTGTCCGTTCCTTATCTACCATAGAGGAATGTGTATTTGGGATGCATCTGCTGCTTTTTAGTAGCTTTTTGTAAGCAGATGGAGTGATGGAGGTTGGGGAGATGGTGTTTTGGAAATTTGGTGAACTTTGAGCTATGCTGGATAAAAAGAAGTCTGGAAAGATGCCTGAATGCTGTCACATTTTTTTTTTTTTTTTTACCAAAGCTTAATTTGCTTGTCTACAGGGAAATTGAGAATAATCACTGTTTCATGATGTAGCTGGTGTTAAGCTTTACAGTAATTATAATACTGCAGGTTTTATGACACTCCGTTCCTAATTCTGTACTGAGCATTATAATTTCAGTATAGTGGAAAGGTATTATAATGGCCACACCTGTGCAAAATTAACTTGGCAAAATACTGATTCTGGCTTCTGAATTTTAATAACATTTAAATTACAGCTTTGCTTTCTGGCTTCTCTGAAGTAATGTTTTTTGATTTGGTGAGTAGATGTAGCAAAGTGGGATGTTCCTTATTAATGACTGTGTCGTTGAGATAAAAATCTGACCACTTCTGCTTTTTACTCGGGTGGTGTTGCTGTGTTTATGAATGCTGGTGATTACTGTTGTTTAGGTGATAACTTAAAGCCCCAACTCTCCTTGGAGGTTGAAAGCTAAAATACGGTGGGATGAATTTCAGCTACATGTTTGCTATGTGAACATCTGGTCTCTATCTAAAATCTTAAATTGGCTGTCATGTAGCAGCTTAAACTTAGATTCACCGTCAGAATTGGAGCAAACTCCTGCATCTCATTTTACAGATGTTAGTTAACTGATTGTTTTTTATTGAGAGTAAGGCCAAATTCTGATTGCACATACTTTTGTGGCAGCATGTTTTACATACCTAAGTATTGTATCATCTATTCTATGTACTTTTTGTTTTATGCTATGATCAGTGGTGTCCCTGTGTTCTTTGGATATATGTCCTTAATGAATTCAGGTATGCTGGTAGTTTCTTCTAGTGAACCTGACCCTGTGGAGCAGTTCCTGAAGCTGTCCCAAGAACAGCATCGGATTCAGCACAGTAATGAATACTCATATCCCAAGTGGTTTATACCAAACACACTCAAATATTATGTGCTACTGCATGATGTAAGCACAGGAGAAGAGCAAAGGTGGGTCATCTGCCTTCAGTGAGCTTACAGATGAGCTCTTTGACCAAAATGTTTGTGTTGATAAATTCTGTTGAGATTAGACATGCAACAGGATCCATTAGCCAGTATGCTATTATCAAGACAGATATTTGAAAGTATTATTTTTAGATCTTCTTCTTGTGTTCATATAAAATGAAAATAATCAGTCCCAGCTTTTGGGGTAGGTGCTTTCTTTGGTAGCTTTCTGAACTAATTCTCAAAGATTTTCAGTTTACTCTTACGTAATGGATTGTTTTAAAAATAGGAGAATATTCCTTTTAAGCACTATAGATAATAGTCTAAAATAGTCTGTTGCAGTACATGTTCTAAAGTTAGTTTGATATCAAGACAGGACTAATGTTGTTTTACTGTTTCAGAGCTGACTCCATTTATGAAGAGATGAAACAGAGATATGGAACTCAGGGTTGCTATTTGCTGAAAATAAATTCTCGGGTGTCTAACAGAGGAGCAGACGAACAGATACCAGATCCTTGGAGTCAGTACCTTCAGAAAAACACTATCCAGAACCAGGTAGTACAGTCTTCTAAAAACAGATCTTACCATGCTTATGAAAGTCCATTGTAGTTGCATTAAGTTTCACCTTAGTGTTATGTGTTTCTACAGAATGGGTAGGCAGTCCAGACACTTCTGACACAGCTGTGGCTTTTTGTGAGGGCATAAGATGAGTCCTCAGCAGGAACTGTCCTTTGTGCTACTTAAGTTGACAGTAAGGAACACTGAAATACTGGACTGTCTGAAATAGATTGACAGGAACACAGAAATAATAGACAATAAATAAGAAATAATAAGAGTTGTAAGAGGAAGTAACCTCAGAAGTGTCGTGTTCATAGCAACTTTCTACCTTCATTTTTATTTGTCTTCCTCAGTCTTAAATTTTTTCCCTGGGTCTTCTGTACTTCACTAAATAGTCTGGGTGTGTTGTTTTGTGGGAGTATGTGTGGTTTTTGTGATAACTTCTTGTGGGTCTAGTCTGGTCTGTCATCTGCTAAGATTGCAAGGGATAGTGTGTTTTGAGCGTGCCATAAATATCTGTATTTTTGGCTTTAGAACCAAAAATACTCTTTTTTTGAGTTTGCTTTTGACTGACTTGCAGTTATAACTCCTTATGATTAAAAGGCTTCTGGAATCATATTTCTTTGCCAAATGTAGCTGTCTATTCTAGGTAGCCATTCTTGGCATCAGCTGCCACTGAAAAGTCAAAACATTCCATATTCTATAAGCTAAGAGGACCAGTGAGTTACAGTCCATCATAAACTAATCAGATATTTTTCTTTTTTTCTGTCTTGTGTGAACTGTGCAATATAGATCTTTGTGTGTGTGAGCTTATTCAGGAACTGCTTTAGGGAATATATTTTTGCTGCTGTAGGCATTGCTGTGCAAGAGTTGGAGTTACTTTGATTGACAGGGAAGCCAGTTGAGCAAGTTAGAAGGTACTTGATTCATTTGGTGAATATAACTTGCATCTTTAAAATAAGACAGTTTATTAAAGCCTCAGAAACTACTTAGAGAAGTTAAAACATATGAACAAACACGTTGCTGTAGTAATTCAGTTAACTTACTGAAACTGACAACTATTGTTTAATGACTTTTGTATGTGGATGAGTAGTCTTAAAGTTCTGACTTTTTTTTCCCCTCTCTTCTCTGGCAGGATTCCTATGAAGATTATACTGTTTCAAACAAGAACACTGATCACTTGATATCAGATGGCATAGACAGTGAAATTAAAGGTATTTTTGTAGCTTTATGAAAACCTTGATCTGACAGCGTTTACACAACTGTTTTTTGTCTTGGACAGTATTTAATTAGATGGTCTGTTAGGCAGCTCAGAGTAATGGCTTTTTAAATGCTCTAAGTGTCCTCAAGGAAAAATGCTGTGGTACTGACCTACTGGATTGGTGACATCTCCTTAATGAGGTGGTTAATGATGTATTGGGCTCATATTTTGTAAGTCTAAGCATATTGTCTGCAAACTCTGGTAATTAGTGAAAATAGCATAGGTTTAAATGGCCAATTTTCATAATTATGAAAGGTTTGGTTTGTATACTTTGCTGTAACTTGGAAGCTGAGGTTTTGTAGTTTGTCCTTGGTTTTGATATTAAATCTGTAAATGTTAGAGAATGTTTAGTTTCTAAGTTGATTGGAAGCATTTGCTTTGGAACTCAGCTTGTGGATGGGAGAGGATAGTAAATGAAATTGAGTGCAAATTATTGCACCCTTAAACACAATTAAGATAGCTGTGTAGTATTCAGGTGAGAGGCATCACCAAATAGGGAATAAGTGAGGTACCCTGCATTGCCTGGCCTGCCTCAGCCCAGATCCTTCATATCTCACCTGAAAGGCTTGTGGAGACCTAGCATGTGTAGGAGACCCTACAGTTGCCATCTTTGTAAGGCCTTGCAGCCCAGATGTAATCTAGGAGCTACCAATTGAACTTTAAAAGCTCAAAATTAGATTTCATGGGTAATATCCATTGAGGATTTGCTTTCACAGCTCAGCTTTGCTTGGTGCCACATAGTGCAAGCTGATTTTCTTATAAGTAAGAAAACTGCTTAAGTCTTGGAGTGAAGCAATGTCTCAGTCTATTTCAGAGAGCTAAATGCAATAGTGATCAGCAGTCCTTCTCATTGAACAAAGAGGACTTTGGAGGAAATTGTTTTACATCATGATTGCTTGGAGCAACATGGAAAATTAGGTTTCTTTTGTTGGTTTTTTTTTTTTTTTTTAACCTTAAAACATAAGCGGAAAAAAAGAGAATGGACCCAGTGGAGCCATTGTAGTAATTGCTGCAATCCCAACTTTGATGAATGCTTTATTTTCATTTTAATGTTTCCAGTTTTCCTTCAAAGTTGTTAATATTAGTCAGCATACTGGAAGATTTTTTTGCACTGTAGTTGAGGACCAAAACTGTGCATATTCAGTCATGTTGTAATTCTTGAGATTGCCTGAACTTTCTGACAATTGCAGGAATGATACAATACTCAGTGCTCAGCTGCTGCCTGCTCAGCATTGATCTGTAGTGCAGAACAGTTGGTGAATTGCTTTGCTTTCCAGAGTTCTGAGTAAGGGAAGCTTTGAAGTAGGTTAGTAAAAATGACCTTTAGAACCTGAAATATTTAAGTAGCTTTATACTTACTGGAACTTTTCTTTCAATCTTTCAACAGATGGCTTGTCAAATAACTTTAAGACTCACCCCCTTCAACTGGATCATCCCAGTGGCAGTTTGGATAGCGCTGATTACATGAAGGCTTCTACATCACTTCAAGACTCAAAGAAGTCAAATTCTGGGTCACCTCATGGTGCTTGTTTAACTCTCACAGATCACGATCGAATTAGGCAGTTCATACAGGAATTCACATTTCGGGGACTTTTGCCACACATAGAGAAAACAATTCGACAGCTCAATGATCAGGTCAGTTTACCCTTAAAAACACTTTGTGCTATAATAAGGAAAAATGGTTAGGGTATAAATCCAGTTATTCAGAAATCTGTTTTGACAGTATTACTTCTTTCTGCATCTAATGATTCAACAGTCTTGCTGAAAACTTGTAGTAGATTTAAGAGAAATAACTGAAGTTTTCTCATTATTATTTAATTTATCTTTTATAAAGACAAGAACTAATTCGTATCAAAAACTCCAGTGCAAGGTGGCTTCTTGGTAGAAACCTGTGTGTGTGACTTGTTTCTGGGGAAATCTGTTGTACCTTAATATTCTGTGCTTTTGGATGAATCTGGCATGGGGAACAAAATAGACTTTGTGTTTCAACAGAATACACAACTAAATTTAAGAAATTTATTTAATTAATAGTTGTCTGCAAAAAAAGCTGTCCCCCTCAGTTGCTACTTGACATGGAAGAAATGCAGGGACACCCTGAATTGTGTAATTCTGTTGATTTCAGCAGTTTTTGCAGCTGAATATGCTTCTCTTAAACTGGCATTTTTTGGAAGTGAGATTAATATAATGTCCATGTTCAGTCAAGGTCATGCATTTAAGTTATTTGGATCGCAGTGAAGTCCTTTATTTTACAAGTGTTTCACTCTTACATGGGCTTAAGCAGCTGAAGAGATGGATTGACTTACATTGGTGCAATCAAATTACTGTATTCACATTAAGTTTTGGACCCAAATATCAGTCAGTTCTCTTAGTTGTGATTTTATTTTGATTGGATTGTCTATTCAAGTTATAGTTTTAAGTATGAAGGCTTTCCATATGAAGGGTCATGTTGTGTTAGGAATGCTCACTCCCTGAGGTGACTTTTGGGAGTTGGTGCATGCTGACCATATTTACATTTAGTAAGTTTTATGGAGAAGCATTAAAAAGAAGTGGTTACGTAAAGTGTAGCAAACAGGAATGCAGTGATATATTCCTCCTAGTCCTGGTAAGAAAAGAAAGATGTTCTGCTTTTTAAAATTATCTTTAAAGAGTGATTATAGCTTGCCTTACAGGATGGGAGTGGTAATTCCCTGCAGAAGTTTCCTTCTAAGTGGAACTTATCTAAAAGAATGAAGTTGTGTAATGTTGCTTGCCTCATACCCTTGACACTTGAAATTGATGTTCGTGGTGTGATAATGCTTTATGTGCATGAGAGAGAAGGTTCTTTCTTGTATGCACTTAGTCTAGATTTTAGGTTGGACTACTACCCAAAATTAGATATTCTAATTATTTAGAATTTAGTTTTCAAACAGATGTAGCAAATATTCAAGTTCTTAAGATGTCTGTTTTACAGAAAGAATGAAAAAACTCAACTCTAAACCTCAACTGTCTGAGACAAAATAAACATATGAACTATGAATATATGAATATATAAAAATAAATATAAGAGCTTCTATCTCAATGTCAGATTAATTCTAAGAAAGAGGGTTCTTATTTATTTTACTCCTTTAATTATTTCTGGTTTATGGAAGAAAAATCAATTTACAAGTGAAGTTTGACTTTTTATATTAGTTTAACTTAGGCCTATTGCAATATAGTGCTCTAATTCTCTAATTCAATGTCTTCCTCCAGTTAATATCCAGGAAAGGCTTGAGCCGATCACTGTTTTCTGCTACTAAAAAATGGTTTAGTGGCAGCAAGGTTCCAGAGAAAAGTATAAATGAGCTCAAGAATACTTCTGGTTTGCTGTAAGTAATCTCAGTCCTTATTTTTAGTTCTAAATTGCAAATGCAGCCTTTTTTAGGGGCGAGAGGGAAAGCATGTGTTTGTTTGATGGTGTTCTGCAAGGTGAACTAAACCAGCAGTGTTGTGAATGATTTCAGTTAGAAAAATCATGAAAAGTACTGTGCCTGAAGATGTACAATAAAGGAGTAGCAGAACTTAAAGAAGAAGGGGTAAAATAGACTGCAGAGTCATCTGCCTGCTCTATTTACAACGAGGCTTTCTAAGTTAATATGAACACATGATGTTAAGAGTATTAGTCATAAAAAGAAGCTATGGTTTGTCATGGGGGATTTTTCAAGAATTTGTACAAGCTTTCCCACCTGTCATTACAGCCAAACTCCATGTATAGGTGTTTTTGCCTATGTAACTATGCAATTTGCTCCAGCAGAGTATTGAGTATATTGCTTTTGCAATGTGTTCAAGAGCTAAACTAAAGGGAATTTCATACTTAGTGCACCTGTGTCTTAGTATACACTAAAACCAGGTTTTAAGTGTTAGCAAAATACAAATTCTGTATGATTTGGTAATTCCCTCTGCGAATTAAGATGTATAATCTTGAAAAACAACTGTCTTTACCACAGAAGTCTAAATAATTTTGGTCATTTTCTAGTCAAGGTTAATGTCCTTGACATAGACATACAGCTTCAAATGTCTGTGTTGTGTGTCTTTGGATTCTTAGTGAAAATGTTGCTAATTCCAGCTTTCTGTTTTGAACCTGTAAGCGTAGTTCACTTCCTACAGCATCTGACATACAAGTGTTTGTGAAAATGTATTTGATTATCGCTGAAGTGAATCATATATATTGGATTAACCTAAAATTAGATTGATGCTTGTAGAGAACAGGAACTTGTAGTGTTTTGGCATAAAGCATAGTTGTTAGTGGACTTATTTATTTCAGGAGAAATGTGGAGAAATAACAACTTGAAGCCAAGTAAACAATCAAAGTCTTATTTTTTTTCCTTCTCATACAGTTCTGCTTAGCTCTGATGGTTAATCTGACTGAGCAGCTTGAGTGGTAGTTATAAACTCCATTCAGTATTTCTTGGCTAAGAGGAGTGTGTGCTTTCAGTGATACTGAAACAATGAATCTTGCTAGTAAGAAAGTAAGATGTGAAGCCAAGTTACGTGTGGAAGCAAGGAAAGAGATTCACTTTTCTTGGCTATTTTGGGGCTAGGCTGAGAGAGGACAACTTTGAATTGAAATATTTGTATTTGTAGGTATCCACCAGAAGCGCCAGAACTTCAAATCCGAAAGATGGCAGACTTGTGCTTTTTGGTGCAACACTATGAACTTGCATATAGCTGTTACCATACAGCAAAGAAGGACTTCTTAAATGATCAGGCAATGCTTTATGCAGCTGGAGCACTGGTTGGTACTTCATGTAACATGAACATTCTGTGAATTTTTTCTAATAATCTCTAATATTTGTCTGAAGGCAACAAAATGCAATCTCTCTTCTCCACCTCCAAATTTGTAAGGGTCTCCTCAAATCTGCTGCCTATCTTTAGGAAACTCTAAGGTGTTGTAAAATCTGTTTTCTGCTGTTATATGAAGGGAATAAAGGTATGAATAAGAACTGGAGAGTTAATTCTTAAATTGTGGAAAGGAGGAAAACTAGAATGCCACCTCCAGAAAAATTGGTCTTTAAACTGATAACTCAAAGTCAGACATAAAATAGTTTTAGAGTATCTCTTTTAGACTTAAATAAAATACTTATTTGTCAGAAAGTCAAGACTCTGTCACTATAAAGATGGTATTGTACGTGTTTTTGGGTGACTTAAAACTTGAAGGCTACACTTTGAGTATGTCACTACTGAATTTCACTCTAAACGTATACTCGTTCATAATTTCCTCCTAAGAATGATGATGTTTATGACTAAAATAATTTTAAACAAAATGAATGGGAGCACTGGAGGAAAATGAGTAATTTTATAAATTTTTAGAGGATATATATTTTAAATTTTAGTCTGGTTAACTTGCTAAAACTCAAAACTCTGCTTCATAGACCCATGGAAGCATTATTGTACACCTTTGCTTCTTGATTAAAACTTTTATTTAAACATCTGTTTTTACAGTTCAGAAAGTTGCTCTGCATTTGGATAATATGAATAAGCAGAATAATATTAAGAAATCTTAATTTCCAAATGAATGGAAGCAGTCTTAATTATGCATTTGTTGCAATTTACTAGTCTTAATGTTTACTTTCTGTAGAAAATCTTTGCTATAATATGTTCAATCTGTGAGAAAAGCAGTAAAATTTCAGACTCTGTGTTCACTAGAGTTTCCTTGCAAGCTCATAATGTAATTTCATTTAAGCAAAACTCAAAAAATAGACCTCATCTTAAAATACATGTTAGTGCTACTTTGCAGGAGCAATCTTCCTGATAATAGGAAGTTCTTTTGGATTTGTAAAACTGCACTGAATCAATGCTTCTGCACAATGTTGGGTGTACTGTCAACTGTGAACACTTCTGTGGATAACTCTCTGGCTAATTACAATCAGAGCCATAAATAGGCTGTTGTATTAAACCTTTTATCAGTTACAGTGTATTGGATACTTTTATATGCCAGTAACTGATCAGAGGGAGATCTCGAATCTAATAGCTATTGAAACACGTTCCTCAGTATTTTGAGGTTTGTGATTTGTTGAAAAACCTACATTGACTTTAATGGATTTCTCTTGTAGGAAATGGCAGCAGTGTCAGCTTTTCTTCAGCCTGGAGCTCCTAGGCCATATCCTGCTCATTATATGGAGACAGCAATTCAGACCTACCGAGATATCTGCAAGTACGTTGTTTACTTTTGTACTGATCTTTGTACAGTGAAAGTTGAAAGATCTGGTGGCTTAACTTCCTGGCCCTGCACAGTAATAGTGCCAGGTGATCACAGAATGATGGTAACATTTTAAGGAGTAAGATAAACTGACATATCTAGGATAGCATGAAAGGAGATCTGGGCTCTTCTTAACAGAGTGCTTATTGAATCTGTGTATTGAATTCACATGGTAGATTTTTAGGTAGTGGGATGGCTGCAAGGAGGGTTTCTGTGAGAAGACAGCAGGAGCTGCCTGTGGCAGAATCAGTTTTCACTCATCTCCAAAATGAGCCTGCTGCTGTCCAAGCTGGCAGTGCTGCTGTTACCTCCGTGATAACACATTTAAGAAAGGGTAAAAATAGCTGTGCAGCAGCTGGGAGAAAGGAGTGAGAAAATGAGAGAAACAGCCCTGCTGATGCCAAGGTCAGGAGAAGGTGGGACTTCCCTGCAGCCTGTGGTGAAGACCATGCTGGATCAGATTTTCCCTTGTGGCCCATGGAGGTGCATGGGCAAGCAGAGATCTACCCTGTAGTCTGTCCCAATGCCAGAGCAGGTGGATGTACCTTGAAGGTGACTGTGGTCTGTACAGAGCCTATGCCACAGCAGGTGGCTGTCAGGATCTGTGACCTGTGGGGAAACCGCACTGAAACAGTTCCTGAAGGACTCTACACTGCAAAAACGATACATGCTGGAGCAATTCTTGAAGAACTGCATCTGAGGGAGGGACTCCACACTGAAACAGGGGAGGAGGATTTGGAGGAAGAAACAGCAAAGGAGAAATGTTATAAGTTAATGTTAAAAGACGACAGCTTCTTCTCCCTGTTCCTCTGCCTTGCTTGTGGGGAGGAGGAGGTAGAAGAATTTGGAGTGAACTTGAGCCTGGGAAGAAGGATTAGTCAGGAGAAGGTGTTTTATTTCTGCTATTATTGATCATTGTGCTATTCAGTTATCAATTGCCAATAAATTAATTTAATCTTCCCCAAAACAAGTCTGTATTGCCCATGACTAAATGGTGAGTGGTCTCCCTGTCTCTTTCTCGCCATGTGAGGTTTTTAGTCTGATCTTCTTCCCCTGTGTTGCTGAGCAGGGGGTGTGACAGAGCAGCTTGGTGGGCACCTGGTACATGAGTACAACTTGCCAGTACAACCTGCTTCTAGCTTTTAGACTTCTTTTTTTATCAGATAATTTTATTTGGTACTCTTACAAACACAATAATATTCTAAAAAAATGGTCTCCAGCTTTGACTTTCATAAAGCTCCTGTTATAGTAGAATTGGACACTTAATGTGTCAATCTGTATGTGGTTTTGTGGGGAGTGAACTGTCATATATTTTGCTTTAAGAAGAATAAGCTACAGAACCTCAGTCTGATGTCATGTGTAGCAAATTAAAAGTTCTCTGAGGTTTATTTTGATAAATATTTATTAATACATGCATGTTTTTACTTCAGGAACATGGTTCTGGCTGAACGCTGTGTACTGCTTAGTGCTGAAATCTTAAAAAGTCAAAGCAAATATTCAGAGGCAGCTGCTCTTCTGATTCGTTTGACCAGTGAGGTAAAACTTAGTAGCTTTTTCCATTTCTGCCCTCTCACTATTTGTTTTCTTACTCAAACACTTCTAGGTTGCCTTCTGATTCTTGTGCTACAATATTTTCTAGCCAAAGGTAGCAAATGAACAGGTATAGAGCATGAAGTGAAGAAAACTGTGTACACTGTAAGTGAAGGAACTAGTACAGTTACTCTTTTTCTAGTCAAATGCTTGACTTCCTTAACCATGCTAAATATGTTATCTTTGGCTTTGTAACTAATTTTCTTTGACATCTGCCTAGCTCTTGGATGGTGTAGCTTACAAACTTGTGTTAAAAGTATTAGCATGGCTTGCTAGAGCCATAGTGGACACTATCCCATATATAATCAGAAGTTCTCTATAGTTTAGGCAGTTAAGAGATTGCTGTAGTTCAGCTGGTATGAATCATTAGAACCTTGCTGTGTAAGTGAAACTCTACACTTCTGTGATGTTAATTGGTGGAAATTAGCATGGATCAGCTTCTAACCCAGGAAGTGTCTTGCTTTAAAAGGAATGAAGAAAAATGTTATTCCAGTAATAGTGTAACATCTCTTCTAAAGCATGGAGGGAAGTTTAACTAGTAGTTCTGATTTCATGGCCAGCTGCACCAAATGTGGTGCTTCTGAGACCTTCCTTGGACTGCTTAAGCCCAGAATAATTTCTGTAATTTTCTTTCTCTAGTGTCTCTGTAGCTTCATTCTTTCCCTTTCAACTTAAGCTTTCTACCAGTGTTTACAAGAGCTGACTAAGATATTAAAGCAAAGAATTTAAATCCTGTTAGCTCTTCATGGTTATTTTACAGCTTGAAATTGCACATAGTATGCCTGTGGAGCATTTTAGTAGTTGCAAGGAAAATCTTCACTGGATACTATATTGGTGTCCCAGAGTATATTTGTAGTCAAGATACAGACTTGAGCATCACTGACTGTGTAGAGTTCAGCTGTGGTAAAATCAAGTCGATTATGTTCTGATTGGTTAAAGTAATATAGCTGTGTCTTGGCAGAAGAAAAGGATATAATAGTAAGAAATTGTACATTAAGAAATCAGTATGTTCAAAAAGTTCATGTGATAAAAATTCACCAAGTTTCATTGCTTCCTGTATTTTTCAGTCATCATGGTATTTTTTGTTTTTAGCCCTAATATCTGCAGGGGAAGGGGAGGGTAAAAGGTGGGAGAGTTCTTCAGAGGTAATGGTAAGTGTTTGAAACTGTAGCCTGAGTAACTGAAAAAGCAGAAAATACTTCTTTTGTTAGTCATACTGAAATAGGTTCAAATATACTTCACTAGAATAAGTAAGAACATGATGGCGTTGAATAATATTGAAAAATACTTTTAGTCTTATTTTATGTACTCACAAATGTATATAATGTTTGCATATAAAAGAATCTTTGGCTTCACAGAACTCTTAGAACTTACTGTCCCTCTTAGCATTAAAACAAGGCAACTGTTACCTCTATGGTTTTATTCAACTCAGGCTAACTCTTCTTTTTTCCTTTTAAACAGGATTCAGATCTTCGCAGTGCACTCCTGTTGGAGCAGGCAGCCCATTGTTTTATAAATATGAAAAGTCCCATGGTTAGAAAGTTTGCATTTCATATGATATTGGCTGGCCACAGATTTAGTAAAGCAGGCCAGGTAAGTATTATCTTTTCACATGGAAAATATGCCTGGTATAAGTTACTTTGTGTGTCATTAGTCTGGAAAAAGATGCTTATCTTCTGACACTTCTGTGCTAGTCTGCAGTATTCTCTTTTGCAATCTTCTGAAAATGGTTTCTGGATTGATCACCTTAGCCTTTTACTTCTGTTTTTGAAGGAATGCTGAAGATTGCTGACTTAAATTTCAAGTGATGTGTGTTTTCATTTCTGGGTCTCATTTTATACACAGTAATTTTGCTTTTTTGGGCAAAAGAATATTTTTACTCCTGAGATAAGAGTGAATTGCGGGAGATAATTATTTGTTAAACTCAGCTTATTAGAATAGTAGCAAAATTTAGGTATTTGTATTTCCTGGTGACTTAAATACATGTTCTGTATTGGAGATGCAGGTGTGTGAACAGTTACTCACAACAAACCAAAGCATCTCTGTGGCTGTTAGACTTAAGTGGCAGTTAAAGCAATACAGATCAGATTGTTTTTACTCCCATTCGCATTACTTTGCAGGCCGTTCTAATGGTGGTAGATGAACTTCTTTGGATAGAACTTTTGTGCTCTGTTTCTGCATTAGTTGTGGGATATATTTTGTAAAGATGGCTTGTGCTTGATTCCTGCTGGGGTTCTTATTGCAAGACAATAATACAGGAGAATCAAGGTGTCAAATTTCTGTTTTAAACAAAGCCCTGTGGTCTTGGCTGGGGATTTTCTCCCACCCTCCCCAATCTCAGTCTCACTGTCCTGATAAGGACTAGAAAAAGTAGTTTTGCATTGTTGGCTTCTGTGATGTAAGGAATAGTAGGAGTACTTCACCCCCTCCTTGGTTTTCTTCATGCAACAGTTTTCCTGTCTATTGTTATGACAGAACAGTAATGGCAGGAAGCTATTGATCAGTTTTTCATGTTTTTATTCTTTTATATCCTGTTCCTTTGTCTGGGAAAGCAAATGCATTTTGTAAAGTTTTGACTTTGTGTAACAGCGCTCTTCACTGTTTGTGTCTAATATTTGTAGGGATTCTGGTATCCAAGAAGTACTTTTTCAGTGTTACAGGAAATGTAGCAATTGTATTTTTCCTTAAAGGTACAAGACTATAAAATGGTACTGAAGAGAAATCAGCCAGGCTGTTTAGCTGCAGACCATAATACCATATTTTAAGGTGTCACTAGTACATGCTGATGTTAAGGATTTACTGCTTGTACTCTGCTGTCATCACCATATCAGTGTAAGCGTATATTAGATTTTTTCCCCATTAGTGCTGTAAGTAAGGGAATGCTGTTGCCATTTTTTAGAAGCTGAGACTTAGCTGTACAGTGAATGTCTATACAGCTGTTCAACACCTAGACTTGGGATTGAATGCCGGGGTCCTGAGGTATGTGCAGGAAAGGAGCTATGTAGCTGACTGGGATCAGTCCATCTATCTCCCAGTGGCTGATATGATGATTGGTAATTTTTCTTGTGCGTAGGGCTGTGTTTTGTTGGTTTTCTTGGCCTGGATTTTTGTCCCAGATACATATACTGAACAGCAGTTGGCTGAAAGTATCGCACTGAAAGTTCAGTTCGGGTGGAATGAAATGTATTGAATCTAGCTTATGTCCTGAGGCTTGGCAATAGAGCTCTGTAGACTTTAGCAGTCAGTCCTAAAGGAACTTCAAACACTGTTTTAAAAGTAATCTTTTCTTATTTGCTTTTCTAACTTACTACCTGTTACTATAGTCTTTGAAAATGTGAACTTAACCCGGAGGCCAGACTCTGTACTGTAGGAACAAGCACTTCTGTGCTTAGATTAGTATTGACCAGATTCTATGAGGCACAGTTCTGAAACATTACAGTTTGCACAGTGGCAGGGATGTGGTAAAAAATACTTTGCTGACTTACTGTTCAGTCTTCCTAATGTTATAATTTCAGTCAGTGGATAACAGGAAAATTTGACAAATGACCTTTTTTCTTGCAGAAGAAACATGCCTTACGTTGCTACTGTCAAGCCATGCAGGTTTACAAAGGGAAGGGCTGGTCTCTTGCAGAAGACCACATTAACTTCACCATCGGTCGTCAGTCCTTCACGCTTCGTCAGCTGGACAACGCCGTGTCTGCCTTCAGACATATTTTGATCAATGACAGTAAACAACCTCCAGCTCAGCAAGGAGCTTTTTTAAGAGAATATCTTTATGTCTATAAGGTAAATTACTTCAGTGTCTCTGTTTCTTTTGTAATAAGTAATTTTATTACCACCAATTCTCTGTTAAATCATTAAATGATTTTCTGTTTTATCTGCTTCGTTCCAGAGTTTTTTGTTTTTTTTAAATCTATTTGATATGTTCAGTTTTTTACTTCAGACTTCAAAAAACCTGCACATGCTGCATTTCATGTGTGTAGTGCTTTCACAGATGGGTATAAGTATGGGTTATTATCACAGTAGTGTATATGTTTTTATTAAAATAAAGTTGTCTTTTTGAGGGTCATAGCTGGATTGTAGTTGTGATAAGTTTCATGGTCTTTTAGAGGAAATGGGTCTGTTCTGTTTTGACCAATTTATAATGATTTTGAGGGCTTTTGATAATACATGTTTAATAAAGACTAGATAGCTCTGTCCTATAGTGAATTTCATTTTTTTATTAAGGATAGAATTTGTTGGATCAAGTGACTCATTGAGTTGTGTTTAAGTTCATGGGTGATTCTGGATTGCAGTATACTATATACGTCATGGGGTGTGTAGTGCTGATATTGCTACACAATATGCAGCCATGTAGATACTGCCTTTTAAAGCTTATGAACAGAATTTTTGGGGTGTTTAAGTTATGGCAGACCTTACTCAAAAGCTGGTAGTTGAATCCACAGCTCAGCTTGGTGAGAGTCTTGTTTAATGGTGTTGGAATAAATATAGTTTATCAAATTCTGAGTTAGAGAGTCAAGCTTTGCATCAAATAAAGCTCATAACAGCAATGCAATCATGGTAGTGATTAGATTTCAGGGTTAAAATAACTATTCTCCTTTTTCCATAAGGATTTCACAAACTTGAAACACCTATTAAGGAAAATAAAAACAATGTCAGACAGTTAATTGAAATTATTTATTCCATCTTAAAAGTACTCCTTGTTCAAACATTGAGTGTTTTTAATTTGACTTTCTTATCATTCAACCATTGGTAGTATACATAACACTCTGTTTTCTTGCTCCTTTGCTCCAGAATGCAACTCAGCTGTCACCTGATGGTCCCTTACCACAGCTTCCTTTACCATACATTAACAGCTCAGCAACTCGTGTTTTCTTTGGCCATGATCGACGACCAGCAGAAGGTTAGAAAATTTTAAGTAAACAGTTTCAAGTACCTTTTTAAAAAAACCAAAATACGTGCAGGAGTTGGTGCCATTTACAAGAAGTCTGTCATTATGTAAAACTAAAGTGACTAGGTAACTTAAAAATATTTCAAAAGAAAAGCTTGAGCTTGATATCTACTGGCTGGATGTTTTCAGACTTTCCGTGTAAACATGAAATCTGTGTGTGTGGTTGTGCGGACTGTCACTGTTTTTCACACCTGGAAAGCTTCAATGCAAGTCTGTAATGAACTTCATGAAAGGGATTATTATTGCTGTAGCAAATACTGGACGCTAGTGACAATGTTACAAATTAGCTTTACAGTTAACTTCCTCTAGGATGAAATATTTGGAGCACTCTGATTCCTGAGTGTGAAGAAAGCCGAGTGGAAATTCTTATATAATCCAAGGATGTACTGTGGAGTTGTAGTCCGTTATAAAGTAGAAATTATCTGTAGCCTGGGTATACTATGTAGCATGCTAAAATCTTGGAATGCTGTGGTATCCAAATTGAACTATATTCAAATGAATCTCAATGTTGTCTTCCATGTGTGCATTTCAAGCTGCTCTGCAATTCACTTTTTAAAATAAATTGTAGTATAAGAATTATAGTGACCTAGTACTTAAATATTTTAAGAATAGATACCAAACTGCCAGTACAGGCCTCTGATGCAGCTGTTGCACATCACTGTTCTCACCTTTCTCTCTCTCCAGGTGAGAAGCAGGCAGCTACGCACGTAAGCCTGGATCAGGAGTATGACTCGGAATCATCCCAACAGTGGAAGGAGCTTGAGGAGCAGGTGGTGTCTGTGATAAATAAAGGAACAATACCTTCAAACTTTCAACCAACACAGTTCTGTTTAAATCGCTACTCAGATAACTCCAAATTTCCGCTTGCTGTGATAGAAGGTACAGTTAAGATTTTTACACTTATGAAATAAACTGTGTTAGAGAAGTTTGTATGGATATTTCCTGTCTTGTTAGAGATTTGAGCCAACGTTCTTGTGCAAGTTGTTTGTATGTGAATACTCTGAGATAGCCGTCAGATTGTGATGGGGAAAGCCTGTTGTCATTATTTTCTTGCACTTTTTTGATAGAACCAATAACTGTAGAAGTGTCCTTCCGAAACCCTCTGAAAGTTCCGCTTCTTTTGACTGACCTTTCATTGCTGTGGAAGTTTCAACCTAAAGACTTCAGTGCAAAGCATGATGGAGAAACAAAAGAGCAGGTAAAGAAAACTTCATCCTTTTCCAACCCAAACAGCTGCAGGTATGGAGTATATATTGAGTATTCAAAATTCCGGAGTATGAAAACATTTAAACATAAGCATTAAACATGAAGGTTTAAATGTAAACTGAAAAAAAACGGGAAGAAAAACAGTAGCTACTTAAACAATTTTCATACTATCTAGATTTTCCTAGATCTGTAGGGCACAAAGCAGCCAAGTTAGCAAAAAATTCTAATGTGCATAGTAAAGCTGAATGCAAAACAAAATACTTCTAAGATTTCATTATATATGTACCACATCTATTTTGAGTCACACTAGCCTTGACTTGCAAATATGAGTGTCAGTAGGTAGATTACCAAATACCTTTTTCTTATTTGAGTTGTTGTACGTAGTGAAATGTGTGTTCTGAAAAACTGTGCTCATATAACATAGAAATATCTTAGTATCTCGATTAGAAGAGAAATTAGAAAACTTATTGAATTAAAAATTAATGTTTTGAATACTTTAGATGAGCTGTTGTGCTACCGTTTGACTTAATACTTCAACTAATGCTGCCAAAAGCCCTGATGGACTCTTGTCATATCCAGGTTTTAAAGGTTTTAATATATTCTAATATTGAGTAGTACAGTAAATTCCTAAATAATTTGTTTTCCTGGCCAAAACTTTGAGAACACAGTGATCTCTAAAGTTACTGTAAGTATTTACCAGAGTTATAAACATGGTTCTACATAGTTTAAGTCTCAAGGCTTACCATACACTTTCCCTTCTGTTCTGATCTGAAGTGCTACTTTAATGATGTGATAAATACTTCTGTGAATATCCGTGAAACAGGCTGGGAATGGTTCCAATTTATAGTGCTAAATCTTAAATTTCTCCTAAATAAATGTTTACTGAGCTCTCAAGCTGCTTTTTTAATTCATAAATGCTGAGAAGCTGAGCATGTAGCACTTGCTTTTCCAAACTGTTTGGAAATTTGTGTGATTTTTTTTCCCTTGAAGAAGGGGAAGGGTATTGGAAATATTATTTATGGCAGTTTCTCTGCCTAGAAGTAATAGTATCTAAAGAGCTGTTTCTTCTTTTCAGGGTACTTGTGATGAAGATATGGTAGGAACTGAAGCAATAGCAGAATTTTTAATTAATAGTGAGGAGACAAAAGTGGTAAGTACTATACTTTGTTTTAAAAAGTCTTTTCAGCATTGAACTTTAGAATGCATTTCAGACTTATCATCTGAACTTAACACTAAACTGACAGAACACATGACTGAATCAGAAATTCCAGTACCTCATGTATCTTGTCACTTTGTATAAATGTGGCAGGACCAGAGACAGTGGGCACAAGAGGCTGCTCCTGAACATGAGGAAATGTTTATAACTTCCTTTATAACACTTACTTGTTTTGCAAATGTGATGGTGCTTGAGCACTTGGCACAGGCTGCCCAGAGAGATTGTAGACTATCCATCTTTGGAGATGTTCAGGGCCCTTTGACTGTGATTCTTGGCAGCTGGCTCTAGATGGCCCTGCTTGAGCAGGCAAGTTGGGCACAATGACCTCCAGAAGTCCATTCCAGCTTCAGTCATTCTGTGATTCTGTTAGTCACAGTGAAAGTTAACTTTAAGGAATTTTTTCTAATGTAACAAGCATTTCTCAGCTCTGAAGTGGTTTGGTAAATTCTGTGTATATGAAACTTTCAGTCTAGTAAATGATCTATATTTACAGTTGCAGTTATAGCTGACACAGCTATAAAGTGAATGTAGCCATGAGTGTGTTTAGCAATTGGACATTTAACTGTAATACTTCTTTCTAGTAGCAACAACAACAAAAATTTAACGTATCTCCACAGGCAAGACTAAAGCTCTTTCCCCATCAAACAGGGGAGCTACATATTCTGGGAGTCGTTTATAATCTTGGCAGTGTTCAAGGTGCTGTGTCATTAGATGGGATAGATCCTTCTATTGGATTACAGACAGGTAAGTTTATTATTGCTTTAAATTGTGTGTTTCTGGAAGGAGGAGACATGGCTTCTGCACAGTAGAGCTAAATTCTAGTGTTTAACTATCCTGATACAAGGCCTTCCGTCAGGTAGGGATGTAGAAATAAGAGAAACAACTGAAATGGAAAAAGAACAAATTGACTCTTGTAGGAATCCACAAGGAAGGATGCCAGATCCATACTTTACTTCTCCTTTTAAATTTGCTAAATTTTTGAATGTAAAAAAATCAAAATGTAAATATTCCATCTATGCCGTGTTGAATCTATAACAACTTCCATTTACTTTCTTGCTGTTAATTTTTCTTCTGCATCTTTTTGCGTTGTTAACTTTCAACTTTTTGTCTAAATGTTGCACTGAAGTCCTTTTTATAGATTCCTAAATTTAAATTTGGCTGATAGCTTTTTTTTTAGCATCTTGAATTCTCTTTCCTTTACATTACTATATAAATTGACAATTAACTGCATGTTACTTGATCTGTTTTGTTGAATCATTCATCTGAAATTGTCTCTCTCACGTGGTGAATTTAGTTGTTAGATGAAATGGAAATTAAAACATGTTTGAAAGAAATAGAAGCTTGTTTAGAGGCTGGAAACCTTTTGAATAAAAACCATTTGGAGAGTGGTAGCTGCCTTTAAAGGAAATAATCGTCTAAGTGACTTTTCCAGCCTGGCAGAAATTGGGAAAGGAAATAAATGCCATCAGCTTCATGCACTATCTGCCGCTTCCCTTCCAGTTGTAGTCAAACTATGGAAGGGCAGAGTAAGCCCACAGCAATGGATAACTGGCTGTTGGAACTTGAGCCAGCCATGTGTTACGTGGCTGTAAGCTTTGAATAGTTCTTTGTTGGTGATGCTGCTTAATCAATGAAAACCGCATTGCATGATAAAAATTAACTTTTGAGATTGGATTGGGAGCTTTCGATCATTTCTTAGAGACAAAGTCAGGAATTACTTAAAAAAACCCAACTAAACAAAAGTTTAAAAACCTCTTTTTCAGGAAAGTTTGTTTCCAATGGGTTATCTGTACGAGGAAGACAAGATTTAGAAATCCAAGGACCTCGACTTAATAACACAAAAGAGGAAAAAACATCGATTAAATATGGACCCGATCGACGTTTAGATCCTATTATTACAGAAGAAATGCCTTTGTTAGAGGTATGTAGCTACTTCCTCTTGGCAGTTCTGAGAAAATAGATAAATGCAGTTTATAAATGCAATTCTAACAATGGTGGCTTGGATTTTGGTAATGCCTAATCTTTCCAGGTAATTTCTGATCTGTCGGTGGCAAACTTGTGTGAGTTTTTTTTTTAATTGAAACTTGAAGCCTCAAAATTAGTATCCTTCTGAAATTGCTATATTCCCTTTAGAATTTTAGTTGGCAACACCTTTGGTAGCCAGATTTTGAAGTAAACAGGGAACAGTCAAAGAAGCTTTTTTCTGTTTGCTTGCCATTCATCCAGAAAAGTTACTCCAGCTGGTTAATTAAAATACAGTGTTTTTTCTTTGCAGAGTTATTAAAATGGTAACTGGTTAATGATAGGGGCCTATAGAGTGGGATGGATCAGCTAGAAGGGACTGCAGTGATCATCCAGTCCAGCTGCCTGACCCAGTTATTACAGTATGTTAATGGCTTTATCTAAATGCCTCTTGAACAGTGTCAGGCTTGGGGCGTCAACCACCTCTCTGGAAAGCTATTCCACGCTTTTGGCCACCTTCTCCATATGGAAATGCATCTTAAGGTCCAGTCTAAACATCCCCTGGTGCAGCTTTGAGCCATTCCCAAATCCAGTCTGGATTTCAGATCACTGGATTTCAGGGTAGAGAGAACCTCCCTCTTCACTTCCCCTCAGGAAGCTCTAGGCAGCAGTAGAGTTTGTGTTAATGGTTGTTTTCATGACATTCCTAACTTGGCTCAGTGTTCAGGTTTTTATTTTTTCCTTTTCTCTCCCATACAGGTGTTCTTTATAAATTTTCCTACAGGGCTTCTCTGTGGAGAAATCAGAAAAGCATATGTAGAATTTGTGAACGTAAGCAAGTGTCCTCTTACTGCACTGAAGGTCGTGTCCAAGCATCCAGAATTTTTCACTTTTGGTGGAAATACTGCTGCTTTAACACCACTAAGTCCTTCAGCCTCAGAGAACTGTAGTGCTTACAAGACTGTTGTGACAGACCCTACCTCTGTGCGAACAGCACTGCTGTCTTCAGCTTCTTCTGCAGACTTTGGGCTTGGCACGGGAGGTTCACCTGAAGTAATACAGGTTCCACTTCCTGATGCTGTTCTTCTTCCTGGGGCTTCAGTGCAGCTGCCAATGTGGTTACGGGGACCAGATGAAGAGGGTGTTCATGAAATTAACTTCTTGTTTTACTATGAAAGTATTAAAAAGCACTCAAAAATGTGGTAAGTTCTTCTAAGCTACCTTCTCTGTCATGCTTATTAGATTCTGTGATTTTGTGATTGTAATGGTAAAAGTAAATATTACTGACTTTCTCTCAGTCTCTCTGATGATGTGAAAATGCCCCATTATCTGCTATTCTAAGCAATATTTTTTCTACTATATGATCTAATTTCCGTAGGAAATTGTGTAGCCTTTGCTGCTTTTATTGAAGTAGTAAATACTAAGTTATTAAAATAAATTAATAGAAGGCGGGTTAATGGAATTCTGTTATAACAACCTTTATTTGTATTTAGTTCCTCTGGAACCACATTGTTCTGAGGTATAGGGTGAAAAATCATAACCTAATTGGTTTCTCATTTTATAAAACAAAATCTTATCTGCATTGAATGAAAGGTTTTGTTGTTAAAATTTGGTTAGTAATTGTATTGTGATGAAGGATATTCTCTTTCCAGAGGTTAAATACTAAGTTTGATTTGCATACTGTTGTATAGTTCCTTTTTGGACTATCTTGAGAGAGTCCACAGTCAAGTTTGACACAACAAGCTAAAACAGCCCCAAGAAATTCATTCACCACTTCCTGTGGGCAGGCAGGTTTTCAGAAAAGGGAGGTTCCGTCACATTTAATGATTACTTGGCAAGTAATCATCAGGCCCTGCTTTCTCCTTTTCCCTGTTTTTGTTGCTGAGTATAACACCATATGGTATGGAATATCCTGTTGGTCAGCTGGGGGTCAGCCATCCCAGTGTGTCCCCTCCCAGCCTTTTATGCAGCCCCAGCCTGCTTGCTAGTGGGGTGAGGTGAGAAAAGGCCTTGATACTGTGCAAGCCCTTCTCAGCAACAACAAAAACATTCCTGTGTCAACACTATTTCTAGCACAAATCCAAAACATGGCCACTTACTGTGAAGAAAATTAACTGTCCCAGCCTAAAGCTGCACACTTGGTGTCTGCACCAGGGTTACTTCAGATAAACTCTAGTAAGATGGACCGAATGTCTTCTTGTGGCTGAAGCTTGTTTTCTAGGCTCGTTCCAAGAGAGAAACAAAGTTCGTGTACTGTGAAACGGGTTTGGGGTGTAAACCAAAGCAGAGTAAGTTCAAGATGGTTGAGAGAGTAGCATATTCTCAAAACTGAAGTCCTGTAAATGCACCCTTGGTTTAGATTTTTCTGTAGCTTCTGGAATATCCAAGTTACTATTTAATTTGACTCTAAGCTAGTCTCTAGGAATAGGGAATTTGTCCCCTTACAACTCATAGGATTCAGAAACAGGTGCTTGAGAGATGGAAGAGGGGTGTTTGAGTAATGTACTTGTTCCTTACATTACTGAAGTGTTGAGGGGAACTTAAGGGAACTGCTCTGGTTTGAGTGCTATTTTGTAGATGGAGCATAGCTTTTAAGTGTTGAAAAAATTATGTGATTTGTACCACTTGAAAGCTATACAGGTATCTGTATATCTGAACATTAACTGCAAAACTCAAAAGTTTCTTCTGTAATTGTGACATTGTGAAGCAGAGTTTAGGAAGCCACTGATTTTTCCCTCCCAAAACCAAGTGTCACATGATGTTTTAATATATTCAGTAGGTAATGTGTAGCAAACTTCTACATGCCTCTAAAGTGTTTTCAAGTGAAAGTTATGGTAGCCAAAAGCTTCTACATTGGAAAAGCTCAAGTGTTTCGATGGCAGCTACAAATGGAATTGTAACGATTAATTCATCCTTAGAAAAGCAGAAAGATAACTTTCACAAAGGGACTGCTCTCCTGGAGGTTGAGCATACCTGGAAATAGGGTAGCTGTGGTTTGATTCTCTGTTTTAAAATTCTCTTTTCAGGAAAATTTATTGAATGCAGTGGTATTCTAAGTGCTTTTTAGCAAATATTTATGGCAAGAGATGTGACTAAGTAGTGGTCTTTCTCTCACTTATTTACTCAGAAACTGTTTTCCAGAGCATTTGGTGGCATTAAATAGCCTAATGATATCTGTGTGCCAATACATGTCTGTTTGCTTTCACTCTGCCAGTTGTCTTATATCTGAAACATTTCTGAAATGCTTTTCCTCATGGTAACACCTGAACCTTCTTCTCCAATGTTTCACATTGGCTTAGACTACGTGTTCAAAGAGCCCCTACCCATGCAGCAAGATGGTTAAAAATAAAGTAGGTTTGATAGGGTATCTTTGGTACTTGGAATGAACAAATTGTCTAATGGCCTTAATACTGACAAACATAAAAGCTAAATTTCTTAATGTCATGTTCTGGGCTGTCCTGGTTGTTCAAAATGTTGTCTCTTTTTTTTTTTCTTTTCTGTTCACTCCTCCCTTTCCTAGTCACAGAGTATTAAGGCACACTGCAGTTATTTGTACCAGTCGGTCTCTGCACATTCGGGCTACTGTCTGCAGGAGTAATGCACTTGGGGATGAAGAAGGCAGAGGGGACAACATGTTGCTCTTTGTGGATGTAGAAAATATCAATACTGTAAGTTCTTATTTGTGTTAATAATAATAGTACTGTCCTGAAGCTCAGCAGATATGAACCAAGACTCAAGTTTTTCTACAGTAACTTTGCAAACAAAAAAACCCCAAAACCTTGCATATTTGATCATTCAGTTACTGTTGGAAAAAGTATTAATGTGAAGTTATATCCTAACTCTCTGGAAGTCTCCTATACTAATCATATTGCAAGACTATAGTTCATAGTGTTTTGAGGAAGATTTATTCCAAATTGATGAGTGTTCTTGGTCTCAGCTTCCAAGGTTGTCTTATTCAGAACTGTGTCCCCTTTCAGTGGAAACACTGGTAGAATTAGTGGTAATGTCAAAGTCAGAATTTAAGCTCCAATTTGAAGGAAGTTTCTGTGTTTACATTTATCCCCAAACTATAAAGACATTTTTACTAATATAATCCAAATACAGATATGTCTGTTGACTTAAAGCAGATTAAAATACTCAGTTTTTCAAACATGCTAATTTAAATTTACTCATTTTTTTGGCAAAGCTGCTCCCATTTTTTCAATCACAAAGCAAGGTAACTGAATTGTCTGTTCATAGAATTCATAGACACTTAGTTGGTAATGGAACCACTGAGCTGATTTGTTGTTTTCTTTTAAAGGTGTGTACACTCTGGTTTTTTTCTTCATTTACTGAATATTGTCCACTCCTTTAAGGAGAGTGAAATGTTTTTATAAAGGACGTACCTAGTTAACAGTGTGAATCTTATTTTTCTACCACCACCTCACTCTTTACAAGAAAGGAAGCCAACTCCAAAAGCTACATTTTATTGTATATATATGTAAACTCAAAATAGATCTTGAGTTTCTAGGATTTATGATATAGCAATGCTCCTAAAGTAATCCTAGAAACTAGGCAGCCTTGTGGACAGTGTTCTGCATTGGAGTTAAAAAGCCTAGTTTTTGTTAAAGTTGTTCTTAATCTAAAATACTAGCTTGTGAGTCTTTTTCTGGGGAATCCTTATTTCCTCTTCGTGTGGCTTTGTTTACTGGAATTGGAAGTTGCTGTGATCTGGGACTTTACAATGGGTCTTACATCTCTCCTAGTCTCTAAGTACTGTGTGTTATGAGTGGTGTGAATAATGAGTTAAATTAAGATTCTAACAGTGCCACCTTGCAGTGAACACTTAGTGTGCAATGTAGCACATCACAGTTGTGACTGGTTTTCTTTGACATAGCTTTTGTCTGTTCCATAGAGTGAGACGGGTGTTAAGGAATTTCATATAGTGCAAGTTTCAAGCAATAGCAAGCACTGGAAGCTTCAAAAATCTGTGAACATCTCTGGAGACAAAGGTGTGTATCTTTATCAAAATGATGGCATGTCTGGCTTCTGGCTGATAAAAATAGTTAAAAGAATCTTACAAGGAACTGAATTTGGTTTTTAGAATAATTTGTTTGTAATAACTTCATCCATTCCAAAAATAGTAAAGCCCTTCTTTTGTTATATTTCAAGAAATATATATACACAGATAACTTATTCAGACTTAATGAATTTTAAAAACAAACTTAATTTACAGGTAAATTATTTCTGTGATGTAGAGAAATCCATGTGTGGGGTGGCTGGCAACTTTCCTCACAAGAAATATGGTTGTGTTGTGTGCCATTGCTATGCCTGATTAGCTGTGCTTGTAGGGTGTCATCTGTTTGTTTCCTGTTTGTGAATGTTCAAGGCTTTTGTCTAAGGGACTCTGATTATGCTGAGAGTGAATAAAAAAAATCTTGCCACCTTTTTCTTTCAGATACTAAACTGGCTAGCAGAGAGCGAGCGAAGTTGTGTTTTAAAGCAGTGAGGTGCAAAAACTCAGAAGGTAGGTTTTTTCCTGAATGTGGTAACTTTTTGAAACAAGATACTCTTTTGGATACTGTATGCTGAAGTTGTGACTTCCCATGATGCTAAAACATGCTTTCTCTTTTTATCCCTTAGAAAATTACACATTTGCAGATATTGTCTTTGGAAATGAGCAGGTAGGTGGATGGGTACAACTGCGTATTTTGTCTTTTGTAAGGTGTCCCTATCATGTGACAGGACAAAGAGGTGGTAAGGTAACTTAGGCTGGCTTGTAATCAGGAATATTAGGATCCCAGCTCCTTAGCTGAACTACTTTGGAATTACATTACAATGCTGGCTTTTTTGCTAATACTTTTCCTTCCTTTTCAGCTCTTTGGAGTAGTTATTTTAAATGTGTCCCAGGCCTCTAGTTTTCTAGTAGAGGCCTGCAGATATTAGATTCTTGTTCTTAATTATACTTTTACTAAGACAGGCTAAAAGTTCTAGTTACAACTTATTTGAAAAACTGGAAAACTAATGGATGTTGGTTCCAGAATTTCAAAACTACTACAGGAGGTTGCATTGAATTCAAGGAGTCTATTTGATTTTTCTAGAAGTTTAGGATCCTAGACTACCATGCTCTTCTAATCTTTTTTAAACACACAGATATTGAATAATCCTCTCACTAAATGATCTTGATACAACAAATGCTTTCTCAAAACCTGAGGAAAGTATGCCTCTTGCATTAGGTCATAAATTTGCATAGTGGATTTAGTCAGCTGAATGACAGATTGCTTATTTTATGCTGAGCATACATTTTTCCTGTATTGAGCTTTTAAAGCCAAAGAAAACCTATTCACTGCCATTTCATTTCATAGGCATATAAATTGAAGTCAGGACTAAAAATCTGAGGTAGATGATACTTCTGTGCATTTTAAAGTTGGAATCTGAGCTACAGCAGGTTGAGCTTTCCTTGAGAACATTTTATTACAGTGGAAAGATGGGGAAGGAGTCCTCCCTTCTGAGCAGTGTCTCCAAATGTGGATTTTCTCCCTGGGTATCAGCATTCTGCTGGTGCAATAATTATCAGCTTTGCAACAGCATATTCTGGAAAAGCTAGCAATTTTGAAAGGAAGGGGTTGCACAGCCAAGTTCCAAGTTCCTTGCTTATCTTGTTGCATCCAACAGGACACAGTATCATTGCTCTTAGAAACCAGTTTCTTTGCCAGGCTGTTGGTGTTGGAAGAGCTTGGTACACATGACAGCACAGTGTTTCTGTTTGTGCCATGTATCTGTGGGGATGTGCTGTGCACATCTATTATCTCTGCTATTGCTAGCAAAATGTATGTTTCTAACTTAGGTAAATAATTCTAGCTAAGCTGAGAAAAATATTAGTAAGCAAAAATTACTTTTGTGTGACTTAGTTGGATGCTGCAGCTCTCTTTATTATATTATATATATCACAGTAGACTGCTTTGTGGTAATAATCAAAGCTCCTATTTCCAAGTTTGGTATTTGTATTTCTAAACTTGCAAGTTATAGCACTGTGTTCCCTACGTTACCTTTAGCAGCCCTTTAGCTATTCTGATCTCTAACAGGTCAGGCACAGAAACCAAGGTGTCTGGCATCCTGTAATCCCTGGCATCCTGGCATCCCTTTGCACCCTTTGCAAAGGGAAGCCCACTGGGATAATGGAACTGAAATGCTACAATGATGAGCTAGCTCTGTTAGAGCAACTTGAGTCAGCTCACATCCTGTTCTCAACACTTTCTTATCTTTTTTCTCTTGTAGATAATAAGTTCAGCCAGTCCTTGTGCAGACTTTTTTTTCCAAAGCTTATCCTCTGAATTTAAAAGAACACATGTGCAATCTCATACTCATGCATCTCAAAGGGCAGTGAAACAATCGTTTGATGAAACAGTGAGATTGATACAAAAATGCAGTGAAGTTGATTTGAACATTGTGGTACTGTGGAAGGTAAGTATGGTTGTGGCCTTTGTGGTAATTTGGGCATGAAACATTACAGTTAGAAAATAATTTCATGTGGTATCCTGAACTGTCAGGCATATACATATGGAATTTATGGGTGAACTTTTTTTCCTGAAAACAATCAAACAAGCTATAACGATGCCAGCAGCAGAGATAGTCTTAGTATCTATTACTGTAATAAGTGTCCCTACATTACTCTGGATGCACCCAGTTCTTCTAATCTCTCTTTTAAAAGAGAAAATTACAAAATCTTAAACTAAGAGACTTATTAATGCTTGATCTTACAGAACTGTAAGAGCAACCCAGTCTGTTTTGAACAAGAGTCTCATTTGAAGCAGTGTTAGCAGAAATATGTCATGCTAGCCTATTAGTTTTGATCAGTACAGCATGTTCCACCTAAGTTAGGGAGCAGTCAGTAATTCTGTGTTATGACTCCTATGATAGTTTCTGGTCTGCAAATGTCTTTGTATTATGTTCTGTAGGCATATGTTGTGGAAGACAGCAAGCAGCTTATTTTGGAGGGCCAGCATCATGTTACCCTTAACACTGTTGGGAAGGAGGCCTTTTCATTTCCTCAGAAGCAGGTAATCTACTGTGAAGTTTTCCTTTACAATTGCTTCTTGCTGTAAACAGACGTAATGAATTCCCTAGTATGTAAGTGGAAGCTTTTGTAGAATCTTAACATCAGATATGTGTTATTACTAAATAATTCAGACTGACAAACTCCAGGTTTGCTTAGTCCTCTGTATTGAACTAGCCAGGCCCAGTTGAAACATGAGAAAAGCAATATGCAGGTAAGCATGTTGATGAGCTGTTGTTGAGGTAAAGTCTTCTTTGGTGTTTCAGGTAGAACTAGAAACTTGTTAATGGCACGAAAGGTAATGATTATTACATAAAAAAGTTAATAGTAAAATGGTGAAGTTTGTAGTTGTTTTGCTTGATGAAAGAAAGCAGCATCTGTAAGAAACTGTGGGTGGGTGTCTTCTGGTACATGAATTGATAACAACTATCGAAGTTACAGATAAGGTTCTGTAAAAATGTCTGTACTAAATGCAGTTTATGTGGATGAAGAAGACTAATGTTCAGAATAAGAGGAAATACGTCTTGTGCTTGTTTAGACTTCTCCTGAGCAGCATATTGCTGTTCCCTCTTGTTTTGGTGCCATGCTTAATATTTTTACCAATATTGCAGACATAACATATAGCTTTTAGTGAGCTCCTAAAGTTGCAGCAAAGAGTACTATGTACTAATTTTGTCAAGAAAACAATACAGAACAAATGTCTTCCTATAAATGCTGTGCTATAATGCAGGTAGTGAATTACTCTGAAGCTGTGCATTCGGCTTTGGTTCGTCAGCCTTTAAGTGTTTGTACATTGCTAAGATAATTTTTTCCACTTAGTTATTTGTGCTATGAAATAAATGGGAATTGGCACACGTGCTCTAGCTATGCTGAGGTGTACAAGAGGCTGTATTAATCTAATGACAACTGCCCCTCAGGTATTCCTTTCCCTGTCTTAATGTATATGTAGAACTGTAGATCACACTGTAGACATCTAAGGTTAGGAGACACAATACTGTGAGCTTCTGATCTCATCAAGTTCTGATTCTCAAATGAATAGGAAGAGAAAATAGAAATTAATCACATCTGCATCCTAAAATAAACAAATGACTGAATAGTATGGGTAGAAATTCACATTTCTTGTAGACTGGAACTCTGTCTGTATCACAATCAATTTCAAATTAAAGAAATTGATCCTGCTGCTAGCATCAAGGAGGATCTATATGTACTCTCAATGCTTTTTGAATATATGCTACTGTATTAGCATTCTCTGTCTAAAATCTATTTCTAATCAGGTTTTATTACATCTGTCTTCATATAGATTGTACATTGATTATTGTATTCACTTCCTTAAACATGAGGAGTGCACTTCTTTTGAAGCATTCTGTAATTTGGTTGGGAGCAAGAAGGCATCTGCATTGTCATGCAGTTGAAATCTGCTATAAGAGTAATTGATTGTTGAGGTTTTTTTAATAAAGGTGTAAATTCTGTGTCCTCATGATAACCAAAGCCCAGAGTTAGCATAAATCTTAAGAATCTATGATCTCAGGATTGCTAAGAATTGAGAAATTGCATATCCTCACATACTACTTAATTCAATTGGCTCATAATAGTGTGGGGAGAGCAGATAGACTGCTTTGAGGTGGGAGGTGAGGTGTACCAATTAATTGATTTGAGACTTTGCAGCAGTTTGCTTCATTCAGTCCACATTTCAGAATTAAAAGACTCCCCAAAATAGAATTGAATTAAGCTAGATATGGAAAATAATGTACTTAATCTCTTAAGAGCTGTAAATTGTCTTTGAATTATTTTGCTCTTTTAAAGTAACACAAGCAGTGAGAAGCTGTGGTGGGCAGTGGTAGAAAATCCCAAACTCAAACGCTACCTCTAATTTAGTATTTTCAGTGTATAATTTTGTCTTATAAGCCTGTATTTATTCTCTTAAGTCATGAACAGGGTTGGAAACTACTCTAGATTGCTTCTGATTTGCCTTGTGCCGACAGTATTGAAGTTGGTTGTTTTCTGAGGACTGAACAGCAGAGGGAGATGGAGGTTCATGCTTTTTACCGGCACATGTGGGTTACCAGTTCATAAATGATAGAGGGCTGCTCTGATCTGGGGGGAAAAAAAAATAATTCCTGACTCTGAACAGAGTGTCACCTAGGATGCAAGAGTCCACTGTCTGCATTTATTGCTGAGTTTTGTTTGTTGCTTCTCTACAGTGACTTTCTTCTTGACTTCCTTAGTTTCATGCTGTTGTATGCAGCAAAGGAATTTTTGTCTGTCTGTCAGACACAGACAATTATCCCCAGCCCAAGAACAGTCATACAGTGGACACTGACGAAACATGAACAAAATTCCTCTCTGACCCCCCCCCCCTTTATTTCTTTTAGTCCTCTGAGAAATGGCTCAGATCTTAGCCACATTAATCAAACAACTCTGTTGAAAAAAATGTGATCACTTACTTTATATTTTGGTCAAATTCTCTGTACTGGTTACCTTCTGCTACATTGTCATTTGTGGCATATCTCAGATTAACTCTTTGCCAGCTTCTAAATATGGATTTAGAAGTTTGGATTCACAGAAGCTTCTACTACTGTTCAGGGAAACAGTAGAAACAAAGCAGTAGAAACAAAACAAAAACAGTAGAAGTAAAGCACTGTAGTGAAGAACAGGAGATAGATATTTTTCAGCAGTGTTATGTTTAAGTTGTTCCAGCAGTTGCTGCTAGATTGGTAGTTGGGTGAACTGACATAAATTCATCCTTATATGTCTGTAAGATGTTAGATTGCTGACTGAGCCATGGTGATGGGTGGTTACTTCTGCTTGGATCCTTGTGGGACGTTTAATGCACAACAGGGATGTGGAACAGGCAGCAGGGTGCAATTATTCCTGTACCACAGTAGCATAACTTGCTATAGTATTTGATAAAACCAAGATATAACTTCTGGTTACAGTGGGGCTTGGGGAAAGGCTGAAATGTTTTTCTGGGTAAAATTTCTATATGTACCAACATATTAAAAAGGTAAGCAGCAGTAAAATTCTGTACAAGTTTTTTAATGCTCAAATTCATGTGCTCCCTTTTTTTCCATGTTTGTTCAAAATATAATTAGAGATACTAATCCTTTTTCATTCCAACCACTATAATAGCTATAACTTTAAAGCTGGTTTTCTGTCACTAAATAGGGATGTTTATTGTTGCTGTTTGCACTAGAGTTTTTTTGTATAACAAAATAGCACTACTTTTGAGCATAGGCTACTGGACAGCATAGACCTACCAGGAGATGTGACAATCTACTTACACTTTTGTGTTCTAGAAGTTTGGAGTCATAACATGCAGTGTGCTGAAGGAACACTTGCAGAATATTGACTTTGTTAAAGTGTTCATGTGTTTCATATAGAAATCTCTCTGGATTATATGGAAAACATTTATCTTCTTATCCTTCCTCTCATTTGTATTTTTGAAAAAAATGTCCTTTGGCTAAAAGTAGGGGAAAAAATGCTAAATATAGTTTTTTGCCTTGAATCAGAAGGTGCCACAAAGTGATATGTTAATAGTCACAGGCAACAATATATGAAGAAGAAAAGTCACATAAGGTGTAAATAAAGCGAATTGCTTTGAATAGATCCATTTCATAAAAGCCTCACTTATAAATTCAGTTAAGAATTTGTAAATTAGGGCTGTTTTTTTCAACTATGGTACTGCTGTAGGTTTTGTTTCTCTTCTGAAACATGCTTTTTGGAATCAAGTAGTTTTAACTGAAAGTCACCTTAAAATTGCACTTGAAATACAGCTACTCTGTCTCTTCTTCTTGACCTCTCTGCCTTAAATTAGTGAAAGGACAAAAACTTCAAATGCATTAAACATCCAGTCACAGTTAGGGCTGTTGATTAATATTATTTCTTACTGCTCTCTTCCCTGTTTTTCTAATCTGGTGAATTCAATCCAAAAGATTCTGAAAGTTCAGTGTAATATGGTGGGATAGAAGTAGTAGTGGAAGTAATAGGACATCTGACACACTTCTGGTTTGCAATGATTTCTCACCAAAGGAAGGTGAGAAGCAGCCTAGAGGTTTGTCATTCGAATGTTGGCATGTTGGGAATAGCATCTGTCCTTTCCAGGTGTGCTTCAGGACTGCACATGATGTTCTGGGCTGCATGTTTAGTCCTGTGAATTAGACCAGTGGTAGTCCAAAGTAAAATCCATAGAGAGAATAATTTTAGGTAAGACAGCTTCTTGAAATATATGCAGCTTAGTGAGTCAGCAACAGTTTGGTTGGAAGCAGAAATTCTTGAAATGTAGGAGAGGGGTGGGGTTTAAGTAACTGTTTTTCCTATTACTGGAAGTGACATCTTTTGCTAGTTCAGGACTTTTTTTACAGAGTATGTGGGAGGAGATGCTTGAATAAAACAAGATTGTTGGAAGGATTTAAGACTTTCCTTAAACCACCTCAGTAGAGGAAAAGCAAAGTTCTTAAGGGTAAATGAACATCAAGAGGTGAAATACACATTTTTCACTCTGTTGTATCAATTAATAGAGCAGATACCGTACCAGTTTGGGAGATCTGGCTTATATTATTGTCATGAATGAAATATTACAAGTAGTTGCAATATTTGATCTGCTGTTTTACCCATTATGGACTGCAGAGCTGAAGGAATCTGTTTTCAAATGCACTATTTTATTCTTTATATCAGTAAAATACTGTTCCTGGAGTTCTCATTTCTGTAAGTTGAGAGCTACAATGAATATGGATGAGTCACATGTTGAAGGAAGCAACTTAAAACTGGGGTTTTAAAATAGAAATTCTCAGATCTAAAATGGGAAAGGGAAAAAAGCACATCATTTAGATGTCTCACTACTGCTTTTGTATATTCTGCTTTTACTTATGCTTAGTTCCATTCAAGAGTTTCCTGTTTAGGTTTTCTTCTGTGCTGTGCATACTGGTCCCTTGTATTTGACTGAGCACATCAATCCTTTTGGCTACTTATGACTTGTGGTTTATGGGGCACATATACTGATCTTCTGTACGACTTGGAAGTCAAATTACAGTGCTTAACTTTTCTTGGTGTGCTTAAGGGCACATTGACCCAAGTCTCTAAGAATATTGTTTATGAAATGGAAAACTTTAGGTTGTGTAATATTTGGTATAAAAATCTTCAAAAGTGACTGTATGTGAAGATACCATCACTTCTGTCTGTCTGATGGAAAGGAAGAACTTCTCAATTTGAAAGTGCATTCTAAGATATTAAGGAATGTGTTATGGGTAGATCTGTCTGTTACATCTATTTAAAGAGGCTTTGAATTGTTAAAATGTTGCTTTTTCAACTTTTAGCTAAACATAATTGCAGGAGAGATCTGAAACTGGTGTGAATGACTAAAGCACCATTTCAGAAGTGTATATAGAGATGATTGATAGCTTTTTCAAACTACCAAAATACCAGACTCTAATGGTTGGGACTTTCTTGTAACACAAATGAGCGAAGATGTGGAGATTATTCTACTTGAATTAGAAATCTTCTGTCTAGTTTTGAGTGTATTTGTTTGAAGCTGGCCTGTGTAAATGGCTTTGGGCACCAAGAAGCTTTCTAAAAACAGAAAACAACTTTCTAAGCACCAGTTGTGCAGTTTGTAGCTCTAGGAACATGGCGGAGTTCTGGTGCTAATGCTTGTTGTGTATTTTTAGGCAAAACCAAAAAAGCTTTAAAATGCAGCTATAAAATGTAAAACAAAAACACACACCCCTCTTCCAACCTCTTCAAGTCAAGCCTCTCTACCAGTATGTATAGATGAGACACTCAAATTGCACTATAACTGTTTTTTGAAAGGGACAATCCTAACCATTGATGTGACTTTCTTGTATGCAGCCTATGCTGGTTACTGGAGCTTGTGACACTTCTGGAGGCTTTGCAAAGAACCACACTGAGTCAGCAAGCTGATTTTAGGGGTCTGAATTTTTTTTTTTCCCTTTTAAAAGGCAGTACTTCACTTGGGCTGATAATCAAGGTGTTCAGCAATAAAATATCACCTGTTCAGTTCTTGATTTTTCTTTTGCTTTGTGAGTATAAGGCTGTTACTGCTTGGTGTGTATTCTTGAAGGGAAGGTACAGGTGCCAAGTAGATGTGGGCTTTTGGTTTGGTTTTTTTAAGCCTTGATCCAATTTCACAAGCTCCAGAGTAGGGCAGGAGTTTAATGCATCCTTAAACTTAGCATTTTTTAGCAGTCTCTAGGTAGCTTTCTGATCTGTATGCACATCTTCTTGGTTATTGTTTGGAAGTCATTAATTCTTTCCTGAACCATTCATTAGGTAAGAGAAAAATGGGCTGAATGTTGTATCTTAGCCTTTGTTCTAGGTACACAATCACAAAAAGCATAGAGTCTGAGCAGCTAAACTTGGAGAGACAGACATCTTTTCTGACTCTCACACCAGAAGGTGGCTGAAATTAAGGTTTAGTTCTGCTGGAAAATGATTAATTTTGCTGCTTTCCAATCCTTCATCAGAGGTGTAATATTAGAACTAAAGGTTGGAAGTATTAATAGCACTCTGCACTTTCACCAGTAAATGTTTCTGCTGCATTTCATGATGTTCTTGTCTACTTGTAGAGGTAAATATTCGTATTTGTCTTTTGTAGGGTTTTAAAAAAATACTCGGGAATTCTGATTGGGAGGACTTGGAACAGGTAATTGACTCTAGGGCAAACTACAGTATGTAGGGTATTGCTGTGTGGTTGAAGGCAGCCTTGAAAATTGGTTGGACTGTTATTTGAGGGGAGAGAATAATTTAAATGAAAACCTATAATCTCTGCTGTGTTTCGTGCTGTCAGTTTGCATTGTTAGGGTGGGATGGAAACACCAAATTTATTCAACATTTAAAATATATTTTATTGTTACTATAGAATATCTTTTTTTCTTCTCAAATTACTTTTGGAAAAAGCTACTCTTCCTTTCAAAGGGAAGACTTACAAGCCTGTGAAAACATTTGGTGTCTTCCTGGTATTATCAGCACAGTGACTAAGGTGTTCACACACATTTCCAGATGCCCCAGTGTGTTTGGTTTTTAAATCAGGTTTCATTGCCTGTACTGTTTCTTTTCAACTTGGAAGGTACAATTTATCACCTTTTAATGAAAAGTATTAACTTTATTATACTGTACCAACTTACTGGTGGCTTTTTAAAAATCTAGTTTCATGTGTTTTTGGTAGGCAGTGACATTTACTGCTGCAAATTATTTTTTTCCTTTAAGGATGGATTTTCTGCAGAATAGGTTCATAAGGAAGTACTAAAGGGCAGCCCCTTCCTGAATAAATCCTGCTCACAAACCAGATTAGATGATGTTGGACAGAAACGCTGCACCAAATGCAGGCTGGTTGCAGTTTCTGTATCACTTAATTTGTGCTTCAGGGACTCATTCCATCCAAAGGATTAGGGGGAATCCCAAGTAGTGTGTTGTTAGAGCTTGTCTTGGGCTTTCAGCTGGGGACAAAAGGGTAACTTTCATATCTGCAACTGCTTGTTATGCAATTTCAAAGAAACTCTGTTATTCAGTCCTTCTGTCAGTGTTCACACATTCCTGTAAATTTCTGTTTGCTTTACTTTGGATCTGTTCTGGGTAACTTGTGCATTGTCTTTCCTGTTTTGAACTTCCTAGGGCAGGTGATGAATTTTTTTTTTGTTAGTTATAGCTGCTGAACAGGGAGCAGTGTAAATGCTGTCCCTTTTCTCTAGAAGGCAAACCCAAGCACTAGCAAACCACTGCAACAATAGTGTGCTTTTGTGAAACTTGCACAGATAGTGTTTTCATAAGCAGCTGTGAAATCTGTCTGAAAAGAGGGTAATAGATAAATCATACCAGTTCCTCGTCCGGCATGCTTAAATGCAAACCACCTTGGAAAAAAATGTGAGCATTCATAATGCTGCAGATTTGTTTCCCTTATGAGTTATAGTTCATAATGGAGAATTGTAACTTCTGTGATTAGATTTCTCATACCTTATGTTACTATTTTCAATGCTATCCTAAATTTGTTTCAGGAACTACCAGAAACAGTTCTCTTGAAGTTTTTTCGACCAGAGAACACGCCGGTACCTGCAAGACCAACCCCGGAGCAGCTTTCTAATCTTATTAAGACAAGTCTTCATTATCCAGAATCTTTTAATCATTCTTTTCATCAAAAAAGGTTAGTGAAACATTACCTTTAGAAACTTTAAAAATATTGTTAATTAGACATAAATCCTTTTGAGACTTGCTGTGTGCGTTATGGTATTAAAGTCTGGTATGCAAGCGTGAAATGTTGTTAACTTTTTAAACTCACTGCTTCAGAAGTTTATAGATAAAATGAAAGTTTCCTGTAAAAAAGGATAGACTGTAACACCATAGCTCACAGTTTTAATGTAATGTTATCAAACTTACTGAAAAAAAAAAGAAATAGTCTGCTCCCTTTGTGTTTATTTTTGTTGTCAGAGCAGACAGTGTGATTTCTTTGAGCAGCCAGACAGAAAGACAGATGCACTTTTAGCTCAAAGGAGCTCTTAATGTCTACAACATCTCACTTGCCAAGATTAGCTGCACGTGGTTCCGACTTACGTCAGAAGGAAAAGTGGTAACAGTTCAGATCACTGGGGCTTGTGCCCTGGAAGAATATCAGTATTAACCTTTCAAAAAGCCTGCTGCTAGAGTGAATTGGTTGGAGCCTGTAAAATCTACGAGTCTTTCAAAATTGTAATGATATGAACAAACACCCTGGTTTAAGTTCTGAACATTCAATGGGTTGTACTTGAAACATGAAGGTACCTATTTAGGCCTGAGTTGTTGTATCTTAAAGCTCTACTGTGCTACAGTTTTTTATAACAATTCATGTAAGTTGTCTAAAGAAAGGGATTTGTTTCTAAAATCTAATGTTTAAATGTTCTATAAGGTGGTATATTTTAATGACAGTGATTTAATGACTTGCATTATTCTTGTAGGACATTGACCCTTTATTAGTTAGAGTCTCTAATTGTTCTTTTCTTACAATTCAAGTTTAGAATATTTAAAGTGTTTAGGCAGTGGCAAGGAATTCCAGTGACACAAATCACTTGCTGAATACATAGAGCTGTTTTACCTGCAGTAGTTTGTGTTTCTGCCTGTTGATATCTTGGGGTCTTTCTTGCTCCAGCATTATTTACCAAAACAATAATAGTAATTGTGAACAAGCAGAATATCAATTAACTGTATTAGTTTTATTTAGTATAAAGGCCTGCATTAAATCCAGGTATACATGTGCTATCTGTTCTGGTTGAGCACTGTTCAGGTTATAACTTAAGGCCCAGTGTCAGCAATTCCTCTATGGGAGGCAGTGCAGAAGAAAAGTATCCAGTCAAAGTGTGCTGACCAGAAATTCAGAATATAGTGTACTGGACCATGTTATCCCATTCTGGTATGTCTCATGTCAAACAAGCAGATTTCCTGTAAACTGAGATGGTATTTATGCTTTTTGTCTCCTTTCTCAGCTGGATGAAGGGAGGTGGTAACTTCATTTGGCCTAAATGAGCCAATCCAGTTTGCCTTAATTGACAGCTTTTATTATAAGTAGCTCTATTCAGTATAAGTGATTATATTTCTACCTACACTGGCATAATTGATAACTACATATAAATTCTGTGTTACTGGAAATAGTCTTAATTATACTCTTAAATAGTTAAAATTATCTAAAATTAGATTTTTTTGTCTTTAATGTAGAACTGTTTCTCTTTGCAGCCTCTGTCTGGTACCTGTCACTCTCCTACTTTCCAATTGCTCCCAGGCTGTTGTAGATGTGATGATTGATTTGCGGCATAAACCAACAAGGTAGTGTGCAAATGTTAATAAACCAATATTTTTAAGAACCCTTCCTAGCTTGGAGAGTCTTGTAATATTTTAACTATATTGAATATCTAGAATAGGATTTTTTTCTACAGTGGCTTCTTTGAAAGAATTGAAGCTGATAAAGGTCTCATGCAATTAACTGTGAGTCTTCAGTCTCTGCTAAGACAGGGCCTTTAATTGTGGCTCTTGGGTAGTTAAAACTTGGCAGATCTTTTCTAGAGAAAGATCTTTTCCACCAGTGAAATAGGAGCTTCATCAGCCTTTATTAAACAAAAGTTGTTAGGTTTTCATTTTTTAAATTCTGAATAATTCGTAGACCTCCCACAATTTGGCCTTGTGTAAAATTTTGTAGAACCTTGGATATTTTTAAGACTTCATCTGGGTTTAGCAGCTGATTCTTATGACTGCCTTTTTGCTCAGTACTGTAGTAGTATGTGGGAAAATATTATCATTGAGGAAGTGTTCATGAGTTGCTTCTAAAAGTTTCACTGAAGATTTTTTGTGGGATAGAGAATTCATTACCCTGATATCTATACCATTGTAATTCTACCACTTGTGTTTAAACAAGGCAACTTCAATTCATGATTAATGCAGGTGACAGCTCCCCTTCTGCCCTCTTAGGTATAATACTACCTAGTCTGTTTGCCACCAGGAAGGGGAAGAAAGATTGTGAAGACATTGCAGGGGCTTAGTCATGGGGGAGCAGTGGCTTCTTGCCAACAGTCCATGGAGCCAAGTAAGATTTTAAAAGCCCAGAGCCCAGAAATGGAAGACAGAAAATTTAAGTGTAGTTTACTTTTCAGGTACAGTTAGGCAGCCAGTCACTGATCTGTTTTTTCACAAGGTAGTCATATTGTGTTACACTGGGAGGCGTGTCCTAAGACAGTGTACTCCTCATGTACCTTGAAACTGCTTTAAAAGAAAGCCCCCTCATGCTCTCTCCTAATGTGTCAGTGCAATGTCTCTAAAGCAGTGTAGGTCCATTTTGACTATTCCTGTGTGACATGCAGTCTGATTTAACTCTAGCTCATGGGACAGACCTAGGAATGCCTGAAACAGGAATTCTTTAAACTATGACAATTTGAATATTGTTACTACATTTAGTGTTAGTGTTATGTAGAAAGCTGAGAATACACTGAGTTCTTCATTATATACATCTGTGTGTAATTAATGTCCTGTGTATAGTGTACAGTACATTAGGAACCAAAGAAATGCATTAAATGTTTGTAATGATTCATCTGAGCTAAGGGGAGAGCCACTCTAAGGATTTTTAAGTGAGACAGAGAACATTAAAAAATATTTGGTAAGACTCAGAGTTCAATTGAGCTGATTGAAAGACACAGACATCCCGAAATTTACCCAAGGGTACCCTAGATACTCTGAGTCTGCATGTGTTTATGTATTTGTGGGAATGGGTGTGAGTGGATAGGGATGTAGTAGGAAAGAAGACGACACAGGTGATTTTTTTTTTAAAGTTGTATTACAGTATCTCGATAAAATGCTAAGTGAAGTTCTGTCTGTAGCTATGATGTCAGCTGCTAATCCTTACAAAGTCCAGCTTTGTCTTGCTAGAAAACATGCTCTTAAAGATAAGGAGGGTTTGCAGAACAAAGACAGCCGTATGCATTTGGGGAAGGCAGTGATTTAAGGGTAGTGATTGTAGGCAGGCAGTCAAAAAGACTCAGCAGCATCAAAGACAAATGGCAGTTGGCACTCATCCAAGGAGAACCAGAATAGTAACATAAGTTCCTACTGACTTCTGAAAAATTTCTAGAAAGTATCAGTCTTTGTAAGGGCCTGGTGAGGGGCGAACAGTGCATTCTGCAATCTTAGAAAAACTTGGAGGGAGTCCTGTAAATAGGTAATACATACTTCAAGTGCAGAGAATTAACATTTTTATCCTTTTTTTTTTTTCAGTTCCGAAGCACTAGAAATACATGGATCTTTTACATGGCTTGGGCAAACACAGTACAAGCTTCAACTTAAAGGCCAGGAGGTCTATAGCTTGCAGCTCAAAGCTTGCTTTGTTCATACAGGTGTCTATAACCTTGGAACCCCCAGAGTATTTGCCAAGCTCGTGGACCAAGTTACTTTGTTTGAAACAAGTCAGCAGAACTCCATGCCTGCACTGATCATTATCAATAATATCTGACCACTTCCTGAAAAAAAGCACTAAAAGAAAAAATAAATGGGATTCTTTTCTTACATTGCTGGTTGACATTTTGCTGCAGTTTTTTTGGAATAGCACCTCAAACATCTAACTTGTTACTAAAGATCGTGTAGAAAAGAAAATAGCAAAATATTCAGATGACTTGTCAGTTTGTTTCTCGATGCAATGCACGTTGGACTGAACATATGTTTATCCTTTTATAATGTATTTCTTCTCTGGTAATTAAGATACTCATAACATAAAATACTCTAACTGAAGATCTGAACATACTTGTATGTCCAATGCCCTGTCAAAAATGCAGCTTGACTGCTGTTACAACTTCCAGCATGGTGTGTTTAATATTTGTGGCTGTATTAGGATATGATTCAGGAAGAAAACCTCATTGGCTTTTTCCTGTCTGAAGCCATTAGTTATGGTAAATCCCAACCTTACTGTGAAGTTCAATAAGGTCGCTCAATTCCATTTCTGATTCTCGGTTCTTTAGTTTAAGATTTTGGTTTCATATTTATAGAAACTGGTGACGTTTCAAGGTTTACATAAAAGTCCACCTAGGATGTTTAAAAAAAAATTTGAACCAGTTTGAGTATTTTCTCATTCATCTCAAAACAGAAGGCACTATTTCACAACCATGAGATTGTCATTTAAATTGTCACTTACTATATTATATAACAACTGATCTGTTTAAAAAAAATCTACTCAAGATTTTCAAGAAATGTATTATATTTATAACAAATGTACTGTAAATAGAATAAAGCATACACCATATTCACTGTATGGACTGGTGGCCTTTTTGCTTCCCTTTGCATACAGCTGTAGCAATCCACAGGTGCTGCTGCTGTCACAGAACAGTGCTGGTGCATGAGACAGTGCATCTACCTTCTGATGCATTTTATTCTTACTAGGTAAGGCTTCCAGTTTTACTCGTGTTGGGTACTACTGCATGACTGTCTCCAGGACTTTAAACTTTCAGAAAAAGTCTTGGAGCCCATTCACAGCACATAACCTTTCACAGTTGTTTAAACTTAATAGGGCTGTGGATCATTTTGCTAAATCAATAGAATACTGAAATATTCTCTGTCCATGAATATGTTGCTTTACGCCTCAGGTCCTTTTCTTTTGATGTACAGGTTGAAAGAATAATCTGAAAGGTTCTCAACATTGTAGCCTTAAGCTGTGTCATCATTGCTTTTTCTGTCTTACACCCGTTTAGGGGAAGAAAAGTCATTATTGATGCCATTCAGCTGTGCTCTGTAGGCCACAGTGTTTGTTATAAGTCGCAGTTGGTGTATATTTTAGGACAGCCTGTCCAAAGTGGGTTATCAAGAGCATGATGTTTAGAAACTGGATGCAATAAGAGAGACCCTGTAGAAGGAGTTGGACTTCTCTGATGGAGGCTGGAGGTGGTACAAATGGCAACTCACAGTCGGATCCAGTTATTGAGCAGTGGCTGGCAGGTAAAAAGCAGGTGAGAATTGGAGAATCTCTGAATGACAGAGCAGTGAGATGAGATGAGATAATGCAGGGCAGAGCAGCTCCTGGAGTCTCAGCACTGCAGACCCAAATGCGTAAGCTCTGACGCTCACCTGCGTGTCTGAGCTGTCCATGATTCATCAGTCTGAGACTCAGCAGGAGCTGTGGGTGTCTGGGGGAGGAGGGTCCTTGGTAACCTGCTTTTCTGGATTTCAAATATAATGGAGCTTTTCCTTCCTTGGAATTGCAGTAGCAATGGTTAGCTGGAGACATGCTTTGTCTCTCCTGGTGTGTCATTAGAAATTCTAAGTGTGTCTTTGGGAGCTCTAAAATCAGTATGATTGCTTAGGAGAGGAACTAGCATGGAAGTAGGGCTAAGCATGCCTCCTTAGTGGATTCTCACACGGGAAACTCTGCGTCCATGGTGTGGACTTCCAGTGATGATGGAATGTCGCAGACATCTTTTTATGAAAATCCTTTCTTGGGAATTTTTCTTCCTGAAAAGCTGAGAGGCTCCAGGAACAAAATGTAAACAATGATTATCTGCTGCTGTGGAATGCAACAGGTGGATCTGTGATTGGTCTCATGCAGATGTTTGGATTTAGTGACCAGTCGTGGCAGAGCTGTCTCTCTCTCTCTCTGTCCAAGCCAGCTGCCTTTGTTATCATTCCTTTCCAGCCTAAGCTTAGCTAGCCTTCTGAGATGAAACTTATCCTTCTATCCTTGTTACTATAGTTATAATGTAATATATATATCATAAAATAATAAATCAAGCCTTCTGAAATATGGAGTCAAATCCTCGTCTCTTCCCTCATCCAAAGACCACTGTGACCACTGCCACAATGGAAAACAATTCTATTGAAATGATTTGTCTTGCTCTTGACATTCTTGTACTTCTGCAATGGCATTCTTGTACTTCTGTCATGGCTCACATGTTGTGGCTCACAATAGATCATAATATCACATCTTACTTTTGAGATAGCTAGAAAAAGCTCTCAAAGACAATGAGTTCTAAGGGTTCTTTTTTGTACTAGGAATCTACTTTCTTGCTACCTTTGTAACATAAAACCATGAAACTTGCCAAGCCGGAGGTTTTGGTAAAAAATAAAATGCCCTGTTTCAATCTGGGGAATATGGGAACAATTCTATCTTGTATTACTTAAAATACAGAAATAATTCCATACACTAATATACATAAAATTAGGCTTTTTTTTGAGCTGAGTAACAACAAACCTGTTCCTGAGATGAGGTGAATTCTGCCATCTCTTCCATACTTCATGGCATGTGTTGCTCCATCCTTTGCTAGGAGAATTCATGTGGTTTTAAGCTGCTTTGCCAAAAATTGCTGAAATGCTGCATTGACAGGTTACTATTTTGTGGAATGCAAATCTGGAGTGATAGGGTTTTACAGAGTCAGAGTGTCTGAATCTTGTAGGAGATGACTATGATAACATAGCAGGGTCTTGTTCTTTTACTTGTCTCAAGCAGCAATCCCCATCTGCTTCCTCAAAAATAGTAAAAATCATTCCTAATGGAGTATTCATCTGATATTTTTAATATTGTGCACCTGTCTTAGCTGAAACTAGGACGGTATTCTATTCTAAAATTGTTTTGAAGGGATGGTTATGCTGACAAAGCTGTGGAGTTTTCTGAATTTGTTGCCTTGTCTTGTAACCTAAACTTTTCTATGCTTCAAAACAGGAAAAACAATCATAACTTTAATACTTAAATTACTTATGGACACAAACTCGCTTTGTTTCTATCTGAAATGACATTTTTAAAATCCTGTCTAAATATTGAGTAATGGAATAATGACTTAACTAGCAATAAATATCTAAAAGTTTGTAGCAAAAGCAGTATTAATTGCTTACCTTGTAAACAAAATGGCCATTTACTTACTCTTGTGGTTGGTGTAGTTTTAATTTATTATTGCTGTGTTACTAGAAAAGTGTCTGGCAAATTGCATAAGTCATAAACCTCATGGTTTAAGACAGGTAATATTCTCCTAATCCTCAGCATGTGTGAAAACCTGTGCTCCCTAGGAGCTGGTTACAATTCCAGGTTTGGAAGTATGAAAATAATTGGTCTTTGCCACACAACGTGACTTGATACCAATTAATACAAAATCCACTGAAGCCCCCTTCATTTAAATACAGTTTTGGGATATTTAAAATCTGCCAGGTTTCTGAAATCGTTCACTTGTCCTGGAAAGACTGTCTGTACAGTGAAACAAGTAGGACTAGACACATAGGGTCAGTGAAAAATGTAGAATGAAAAATGAGGAGAAAAATAAGTACAATTATCTTTTATATTTAAAATAATAAAACATTAACTTTTTAAGTAGAAAAAGGGCACCGAACTAGTTTATCAATTGCATTTTTATAATACTTTTTTCCCAAATAAAAGGAAATTTTTCTTAATAGATTTCCCAGAGACTTCTAAAAATTCCAGTCAAAACAACTTTTTCATCCTGTTTTTTTTTGCAGTGATAAATGAGGTAGAGAGTATGTAAAAAAATCAAAAGCAAAATCAGAAACACTGACTGTGATGCCCAAAAATGTTGGTAGTTTGGATAAATTGCAAAAACTGAGATGTACCCACTACAATGGCTTTTAAGATATGACCATTATAGGGAGGGAAGATAAACTTATTATTCTCTCTATTGAGAACTTGATACTTGACTGAGGACAGATTCAGCAACTCAACCTTTTGGTATCATTCAAAGATTCAGGTAAAAATAGCAGGAGGGAAAAATAATGTAAGGAGAGGTTAGTTCTGTGTTTAGAAGCTTCTCAATAGAAGATTTGAAGATCTGTTTCTCTCCCACTGAGTCCTTACACAGAAAGCCAAATAGTGTTCCTTATTATCCCTCATGTCATAGGTCATTGGTAATTATTACTGTCTCTCAGGATCTAAGACTTGAAGCTGACAAAGGAAATGAGCACCAATTTATTTCTAGCTTTGATAGAAACTAGTTTTTGCTCAAGTACAAATGCTCTAGTGGCCTGTGCCTTGAAACATCAGCTTTCCCCCCAGAAAAACTTTAGTTTCATTTACTAAATAATTTCATTATGTTTTTGAACAATTTCTAAGTATTAGGAAATTCTACTGTTTCTGGAAGCATAAACTTAGCTGCACTTTAATTTCATTTTTGTGCTAGGATTCTGCCAAGTCCAGTAGCAGAATAGAGAGGTTCAAAGTAAGTGTTCTTTGACAGTCACTCAAATTGTGTGCTGCTCCAGAATAAAGACATAAGATTCCAAGATAAAACCAGAAGAATTTCAAGTTTGGATTCACTGACATAATGAATTTCAGCAGAAATAATACTTGATACCCAAGGTTAGTGTGGGTCCCACTGCATGGGCTGTATTTTGAGCTGTTGCCTAATTTCATTCCCTGTGTATAACAAACATGTATAGCATGTTTGTTAAGATAAAAAGATAATATAATTAAGTTGTGAGAAAAATTCTGTCAAAGTGCTAGAGTGACTGGAACATGCCTGTGCCCTGGGAAAGAGGATAGTGTATAATAAGAGTAATGAAAATGAAAAATAAAAAAAAGTTGGTTTTCATTATTTCAACCCAGGATCACAATAACCACACAATGTAAAGAATCTTGGTACTATACCAAAGCTTTCTTACTGATCTAAAGAGAAAATTTCCCTGCTCTGACTAAATCACAGAATCAACATTTTCATTATTTTTCAGCTGTAAAGGTAAGTACAGCTGTCTTACTGAAAAGCCATCACCCTGTCTGTGAGACTGCCTGGAGAATGCAGCCATGTGGTGCAATGACAGCCACAGTCAGATTAATGGGGGCAGGACTTCAGTATTAAAGATTGCCTTTAATTCAGAATCTGCTGTGACACAGAGCTGTCTACACCAAAGGTGTCACCCAGCCCAGGTGTATCAGAAGTCAGGTCACTGAATTGCAATGAATACAGTAGAGACTTCTGGGTGTTCTTCACTTACTACACTCTTGCTCCAGTGAGATGAGGGATTATTTCTGAGTGAATTAAAATATAAAGATGCCTGCAGTAATGGAAATCCACTGAGGGAACTTCAGTCTTTCTTCATATGCACATTGCCTTTTCTTCAGTCCCTTGAACAATTTCATGGAAAAAATTACTCTTGTAGAGTAAAAGGCTGGCTGGAACAGATAATTTTTTCAACACTTCTGTTTTTAAAACCGTGAATACATATTAAACACTGAGTGTTTCCTGATCCTATTTAACTCAAGATTTATTTACTACACATTTCTAGTTTACAGGAGTAAATAATTAATTTGTAAAATGTCACTTGGTTAATGAGTTCTGCTAATTGCTTAGTGGTAGCTGAAGAAGTGGAAAAATGAACACAGTTTAAAAATTGTTGCTATAGACTATAGCAGTGGATAAATCAATTCAGCTGATGTTTGCAAATGTTATTCCTGTGGGATTTCCTCTTTGTAAGTTAGAATAGAGGTATTGTTCTCCTCCTGATTATTGTGGCATAGTTCCTTTCCCTGTTTCCTCCAGGGTGATGAAAATTCTGCTTAAAAAAAAAAAAAAGAAGAAACAAGAAAACAAGACTGTAGCTATAGATTTTTGCTTACTGAGGGAAATAACTTAGTGATGATCATTAAACAGCTGCCCCGTGATCTCCAGGTACTTTGAAGCCCTAGGATGAGAGAGGTATTTCTGTATATTGAGGAGACTGTAAAGCAAACAAGAACCCCTTCTGACCAAACCAGAAATACTTCCTGAAATTCACAGGCAACATCTTTCTTGTTATCCTTGTGAAGAAAGCATCAGTGATAGACCCAGCTTTCCTCACTTGTCAGTGCAGATGCTGTTGTTGGGGGGATGCCAGAGGGAGGGACAAAAGTGTACTCAGGACATGGGCTCCACTTCTTACAGCTGCTGACACCAGGGTTGTATTAGGTGCATTTAGTTTTAGTGGCAGTTAACCTGAGGCTCTTGAACCCAGGAGATGCTTTGAAAAAATCAGGTTTTTGTATTCTGCACTGGTAGCTCTCACAATATCGAGGAAATACTTGAAAACATGATTTGCTTGTACCAAGAGTTCTGCAGCCATGAGACAAGTTTAAAAAATGGACCAACAAACAAACCTCCCAAAAAACAACCAAAGAAAGCTCTATAAAAATCCATCCCAACTGTAATGCCATGGGCAACTGGAGGGAGCTGCCAGAGAGAGGAAAGGGCAGTGGCAGTTCAAAGCATTTCTGGCTCTGCTTGGGAGGAGCAGTGGGAGGCCAACGAGAGAAGACTATCCCAGAAAGTTCTCCTGCTCTGACAGAACTGATTGAACACATCAGTCAGGTTAAGAGAACAAGATTCAGGAATCACAGTGATACTGTTTTTCATTTTAACATCTGTCCTCAAGGATCACAGCTTTTATTTTCCAGATCACAGAGGGGAGATGTTACTGCCTTAGAGGTTCATGTTCTCTTTCTGACTGCTTTTCAAATCCACTCTCTTCATCTGTAGGCCACACGAGTGCCAAGCATTCTAGATGAATTGTATCCTCAGATGTACTAAAAACACTATTAAATTTATTTGTTCTGTTAAAGATGCAAATTAGAGCAGAGTATTTTTTTAACTTATTGAAATGCCACTTAGAAGTATATCTATTTTTAGATTAATATCTAGAAGTTTTTCAATAATAGATCTGTAAAAGATTGCAAGGAGATGGAATAATTTATTGTTGCTTGTCACCACATTTTTTTCTACCAGATAAGACTTTTTTTTTACTCTGCAAGCAAAAGTTCAGCAAATATGTGTGGGTGTTGAACATACTGCTGAGAAAAGTTTACTTTTGTTTGCTCTTTTATGTAACTGGCTATTGGCTAGAATTTCTGAGAAGTCTTGGTAGGTATTTTCAGCATTTTACAATATAATTTCTGAGTGTGTGAAACTTGACATTGATGAAGGTTGCCATGAAAATGGATTCATTTCCTTAGCATGGGGAAATGCCAATTAAAACCAGGATGTTTAAATCCCTTTCAGTGGAGGTCTCTGCACAGTGATATGTCTCTGTTACACAAGACTAACAAGAATATGTGCATTGGGATGACAGTGGAAGGGCAGATATCTAGTGGAAACCTTCTTCACCGTGTTACATCTTCTTCCTCACTTTGGCTTCATTAAGTATTGGTGGAAGTAAGAAGCAGTAGTGAGGGAGCAGCTTTGTGGCTTCGCCTCTGACCCCCAAACAGAATCTTTACAGTGAAAACTTGTGCATTTGGGTGTGTTGGTTTGAAACCAACATCCTTTCTCTGAATTGATGCTGTGCCTGTGCAGTCAGTGCTCTGTATCCCAGTGAGAGTGAGGAGAACATGACAGGAAGGTTCCAGCCTTGTGGAACCCTGCAGCACCAAGCAGCTCTGGAGAAAGGGTATAGAAATAAAAAGATCCAGCACCTGCTCTTTGACTGATCCATGAACAATCCCAGAGGGAGCTGTGAGACCAACTCACCTGCACTGGCACCCTCAAGCCAAATAAGACAGCAGTCCAGAAACTCCTGCGAAGTTTAGAAGGAACTTAGCAACTAAAAGCAAGTTCCTAAATTTCAACACTTTGGTGGTCAATGAAATGAGGACTGTGTTATCCACATCCTTTATCAGGGCAGATTACCAAATAGAAATGTCTCCTGTGAGTATAGTTGGTCCTGCTCATTAAGAATGCTCTGCATCAGCTATCTTAGTAAAAATCCTGTATGCTGCTGTAGACAGTTAAGTTTGTTCAACAGGTAATTATTCCTGTCAGGGGTGTTCAGTCATGTGTGGCTGCTTATCATTGTACAGTCAGGTCTGGTGTTCCTTATACAGCACCTGTATGAGGGATGCATTGATCAATGCAGCGTTTCCAAAGACACAGAGATGAGAAATGACAGCACTGACAGCACTGGATCCTGACTGAGGAGAAAAAATTCAATGTCTCCATTTCAAAATTCTGCTTTTACACATCAAAACCAACTGTTTGACACACTACTATTGTTTGACATTGGAAACCACTGATTAATACAGTGTCTGTGTCTATAAAATTAATTGAAGATTGCTGTATTTCTTTAGGAGCAGGGACTAAGTCCATATTTTCATTCTACTAAGAAAAAATTACTCCATCTGCAAGTAGGACAGTCACTAGGCAGCTAAACAGGGATGGAGGGGGAAAATATCCAAATAAATATTTAATCCCAATTAAATTTATTCTGTTCTGACACTGGACCTAAGACAAAGTAATAGGGTAAATGAGAACCCTGAGCAGTTGCTGCACCTGTGGTCAAGAGAAGGAAGAGGGTGGGAAATGGTATCTGAAAAGTCGTATAAGTTTACTATTTGAGATTTCCTTTTTTAAGTTCATTAGCAGAATGGAAGAAGGAAAGATATAACCATCATTCCTCACCTTGGATGGGAAGAGGAGATAGGCATAAAAGCCTTAGCCTCCTTCTCCCTCAGATTCCTGTAGAAAAATCAGGAAACACCAGTAGGGGCAGATATGCCCTGGTGGATATTTCCGGCAAAACTCAGGGAATATGATGATGGAGCTTTTAATTTTTCACATAAGACTTGTGTCCTATAATAGAGAGCTTTTCTAAAGGGTTCTTTTTTGAGATTAAATCTGTATTATCCTTTATACTACTTTAAAGAATATTAGGCTGGAGGTCAGAGGGCTTCAATGGATAATCACGGACCTCTCTAAAATTGCTGTTCGTGACAACTGTCTTCTGCAAAAGCAAAATGAAACTGGCAAAACAAACCTAAAAATTACAGAAGGAGAAGTATTTGTATTTTGGCCCAGACAGAAATCTAAGGCAGGATGTTTTTGGGCAGAGCTTCAACATGCAAAGGAGCAATTTAAGAACCAGGGGAGGTAGGGACTTTCAGGATTCCTGGTAATCTCTCTTGGCATTCCATCAAAATATTGCTTCACTTTAGTAATCAGTGCAAATCAATTCAAATTCCTTGGCTACTAATTTTTCAGGTTGAAAATGACCATAAGGTTATACTGTTTCCTAAGAAACCCACTGTCTTTAAAATTGATACTTTTTGGCATGGAAGAGGATATTTCAGTACATATACTGAAATGTACTGTTACTTTGCCTCTGATTTTATGAATTTAGAGACAGGTGATGTTTTGCAGGCTTGTTGTTAAAGTCAGAACATTTTGCAGGTGGGCATTAGCTTTGAATACAAGATTTAAGTTTTCTGGGAGATGTACTTATATTAGGAATTGTGTACTATGCCGTAATTTTGCTTGTAACATCAACAGTCTATGGGACTTCTTGATTTGCAGAACAGGAATAAATCAAAATAAAGGAATATTTCAATGGAGGGAAAACAAAAAATGGCAAGAAGGCTTTGATTTGTATTCCACTCTGTTTCATTATCATATTTTGATGGGAATAAAATGTGAACTTTAAGGAAAATAATTACTTTTTTGGTACAAAAATCAGTAGTTTTAAGTAGAGGTGCTTTTTTATTGGAGTTTTTTTCTTTATAATTTTTGGAAAATGATAAAACGTGACTATTTAGGAGCAATAATTTCGACTCATTGCCTGTGTGTCATGGCTTAGAGGACACTCAGAAATGGTGCTGTATGGTTGGTGGTTGAAGGCTGCTGACATGCCACTCTTCAGCCTCTGCCTCAGCACCACGTGCTGCTCTTTTGGGGGCAGTTTCTACTTTCAGAGACATTTTGGGTTCAGCTTGTGCTGAAAATGTGACAAATAGATCTGTGTTTCTCGCCAGGTGTGGGTGTGGGTGTGGATGTGTGTGCGCTACTTTTACGGCTCTCTTGTATTTGACCCAGTGGCTTCCTGTGGTACCTGGGAAGGATGGAAGAGGTTGCCTCCACTGGGGCCTGGGTGTTTGGGGGGACTGTGGAGCAGCCCTGGTTCCTCTGCACTGGCCTGGATGTGACTTTAGCCCCAGAGCCCAGGGTGGCAGCAGGGACAGCTAAGGCTGAACCAGGTTTGCTCTAGATCTGCTTTGGTTAATCAGATAGGCTGTCCCTTCACCTCTCTGCACGCAGCAGTAGATTTTGAGGAGTGGTGAGAACACACCACATTTTATAGCAGAGATAAAAGGTTTGGTTTGGGTTTTGGTTTGTTGTTTTCTTTTACCCCGGTGCTGTGGAGTCCAGGTGGAGATTTTTCCTGGCGACACAGGAACAGCTCCAGCTCTGCACTGTGAAAAAGTTAAGAGCGTGAAAGGGTAAGAGAGTGAGGTTCCCGTTACAATACAATAAATCTTCTGTGTTGAATATTCTAATTCTCACTAACCAATCCAGTATAATATACAAATCCTATGGCATTTACGTACAACCTATAAGAATCGTCACATTACCATACTGTGTTACATTTTAAACCCTAAAAACTACTCTTTGGACCCCTTCTGCCAAGCTAGTAGGGTCTGCTCTGACCCCTGGACCTGTCTGCAGGCAGAGGGTATTGTTTCATCAAAAGGGGATTACCTTCAGCCCAGCCACACCATTGTTTTCCAGGTGCTCAGTAACAAAGCTTGCTTTCATTTCAATCTCGCTTATAGTTTCTATATTCTCAAAATCTTTTTCCAGGCAATCATATTTATAAGGCCTACCTGTTTCATCTTCCCCAACAGTTGTGGAGGAGTGGAGCCCCGAGTCCCCAGCCCGGAGTGCCCCTACTGACCCGTCCTTGTCCCCTGTCACCTGCCTGCTGTCAGCTCTGGAGATGTTCCTGCTGCAAAGCTGTCCCGGGACATGCGCTGATGCACCACCAGGGGTGATGTACCTGTGATGCAGTTGTGGAACCTGTATGGAGCAGATATTCATCCCACTGATCTTCCCCATTCGTGAATTTTTCATTCTGTGTTGCCTCATTGTCATGGTTGGAATGCCAGTTCTGGGATCCAGGGAATTACAGGAAAACTGTAGATTCACAGTTGGCTGTGACAGTGTTCACAGGGGTCTTTGGATGAGGGAAGAGACGTAGATCTGACTCCATGTTACAGAAGTCTTGATCTATTATTTTATGATATATATATATATTACATTAAAACTATACTAAAAAGAATAGAAGAAAAAGTTCTTATCAGAAGGCTAGGCTAGGAATAGAAAAGAATGAATCTGTGGCTCGGATAGAGAGAGAGCCAGTTCTGCCGTGATTCGCCATTAATTCCAAACATCCACACAAGACCAATCACAGATCCACCTGTTGCATTCCACAGCAGCAGATAATCGTTGTTTACATTTTGTTTCTGAGGCCTCTCAGCTTCTCAGAAGGAAAAAATCCTAAGGAAAGGATTTTTAATGAAAAGATGTCTGCGACAGGTGTGCTATCCACTGAGCTCAAAGCTTGAAGACATTACTTCTTAGTGTTGCGAAATATTAGGCAAAGAATGGAAATTTGGAATTTACTTTCATAAAATTCCATGGTCCATTAAAAAAATAATGATTCTCTGGAGCCACACTGCATGAGTTTAATGCTCCTGAGGTTAGTAGAAGGGCCAATATAATTTATTATTCTTGCAGTGCTTTTGCATAGAGATATTTTTAATGTATCATTGCCTGTGACACCTTAGATAATTATTTCTCTGGGTCTTTGAATATTTGCTTTTGAGAAGTTGAAATGTGATTAGTGAAGGAACAGGAGATGGATTTGTTCCTCATTTTTTTAGCACATCATACATTGTACTTTGACCTGAAACAAAAAATGTTTCTTAGGTATTAAACACATCTCAGCCAGTTTCCTACTGGCTTTTTGTGAATGGTAAATATAAATTCAGATCAGACAAGCTTTTATGAAGAGAAATTTAAACACCAGGAAATGTGGTTTTATTCCCATGTGATAATAGAAAACTGGATTTGACATTTTCCTGCAGTTCATCTTCAGTTTTTTACTAATAGTTAGATGGTGAAAGGATAATGCCACTTTTTAGGGCAATGTGTACTAACCATTTCCTACACAGGGAGCCAAGAGCTGTTGTGTGAGAGCAGGAAATGTGAGCAACTGTGTCCAAACACTTGCACATTTGGGCAGGCTTTCTCAGAGCTCCAAACCAGATTATAGGGAGTCAACTGAAAGTGTGTAACCACCATCAGATGGTTTCAAAGACTTTCAGTACCACACGTAGGGTGTACATGGCCTCAGACAGGTTCAGGATGCTTCAAGGATGTTCTATAAACAGTGTTTTTCCTTTAAATTAGGGATTTGCAAATGATTTATTCTGGGAGAGAAAACAGCAGGAATGGAAATCACTTAACAAATTTAGCAGAAGTGGCTAAAGACATGAGTTGAGGAGACAAAACTCAAAGTTAAGCTATTCCCTTCTTTGCCTCACCATCCTCCTCTTCCCCCAAAACAGAGGAAGTAATTCTTCAGGGAATGGATTGCACAGAATTACAGAATATTCTGAGATGGAAGGGACCCACAAAGATCATCAAAGTGCAGCTCCTGGCCCTGCACAGGACAGCCCCAAGAATCACACCATGTGCCTGAGAGCATCCTGTGGGAATTCCTGGGAGGAGATATAATCCAGGTGGCATTAATTTTTGCTGCAAATGTATCACATGGTTTCATCTAGGTCTATGCCAGGTTTCTTTAGCACCCTGTAATGTTTCTGCACTTGCATGTTTATGGCACCATATGTAGAATCACTGAAGTTCCAAAAGTCCCAGAACTCCAGAAACTCTCACTTATGAGAAAGACCTTGAAGCAGCTTTCCAAGCATCCTGCAAGACCTCAGGGCTTACAGAAATATCATGAGACATAAAAAAGGTTCCTTTAAGTCACAGGGAATTAGACTCCATACAGAAAGAATTCTTCAGGCAGTGAATGACTAAGCCTGATGCCATGAAGATGATCTGGGGGCTCTGTCACAGCTGTCCTGGTGGAGGTCATGGGAGGAGACTTCTTTATAATTTTTTCCTGTGACATGATGAAAGTTCTACAATATCAAGATACTACAGCCAATAAAAATGTTTACCAAGGAATAGAAGGAGAAAGGCTAAAAATATGTGTAATCTTTAAACTTGGCTTTAAAGTACAAAAGGGGGCCAATTTGAAAAAAAAAAAAAAGAGCAAAATAAATTTGGTGTGCAAGAAGGTGGAGTAAGAGACAGCTAAGAGAAACAGGCAAGTACAATGGCAAATGCAGAAATGATGCAGTTAAGTGAAAGTATTGTACCTGTCCCTTTGAGAAGCTGGACAAAGTAATTCTGGAATTCTTAAGTAAAGGGCTTGAGGTAGAGAACAGGATGTCTTAAGTATTTGGTGTTGAGCAAAGTCATTTGAAGGGCTGAAGGACTTTGGGTGAGAGCAGCTGTTACTCAGCTGCAGGTGGGGAGTTCCACAACAGACTGGTATTATCTGTGGCTGTAGCCTCTGCATCCCCAAAACTATGCAGCAGGATGAGAAAAAGCACAGTGAATATCAAAGGTCTAGAAAAGAATTCCTGCAAAAAGAAGGAATTTGCTTGTAGCTGCACTCCACTATTTTATGTCTACCATTACTTTTTGTGGACAAAACGCCCAAAAAGGAAGGTTCTGAAGAGAATCATCCTTTATGATCTGCTGGTTTGAGGTTGTGCACCACTGAGCTGGGCCAGTGAGTTAATTGCCCTTTTAAAACAAACCAAACCAAGTCCAAAACCCAAATATTTGCTGTTCGGGGAAAAAGGGCTTGTTTGGTGGAGCCATAGGCATCTGTTCTGTCTGTTCCCTGAGTTCATCTGAGCTCTCTGTAGTGTTTGTCTGTCAGCAGAGTAACTGCTGGGAGGGATGGCAATGTGATCAGGGCATGAGGCACTAACGTTTATAACCCACTGTGTTTCTAATGATCTCTGTTAAACACAGAGGTTTTCCTCGAAAGAAAACTCCTGATGCAAGAATGGAAAATCTACAAAACTATCAATTTCCAAAGCCACCAGTGACTGCAGAAGGATTCCAGTTTTTATGAACAAAATAAAAAAGGAAGTAGAACTTCTTCCAAATTTCTGGCTAGTTAAGGAGCCACAGATATGTGCCTATGGGCTGTGGAGGTCATGGCAACAACTTTGAGGCTGTAAACTGAAGGATGAAGTCTGGAGTGAAGAAAAACATTGGGTTGGAAGGCTAAAGAAAATGCCTAAAAGGAAAGCATGGAAAATACTGGAAAAGGAGTTTAGCTCAGAGGAGGAAGAAATGGGAGGGGAATATAACAGCATTTTATGTGTTATTCAAGGCTGTTCCAAAGAAGAAGGGAATTAATTTGTTTTGGGTAACCATTCTGGATAGATCAGGAAGAATTAGAACAAACTTTCTAACAGTAACATATTTCTGAGCCTTGTAGAACACCAACACTGCCATAAGGGGATCATACAATGTCCCTCATGAGACACCTTTAAAAATGCTCCACAGAAGTATCCAACTGGATACTAGCAAACTAGAACTGGCCATGTTTTGTCATGCTGTGGGTGAGATCCACATTGAACAACCAGAAATTAGGACTGTTTCTGCAAAAACCAGGCAATGCCAAACTTTAAGGTTTTGTGTGTGGAATGGGGCAGGTGGTGATCTTCCAACTAAAATAAGTGTTCACTGCATAGCTCATGGATTTTAGTTGAGTGTGCAGAAAGATCTTAGTTGCTTGAGCACAAGTTGGTCTTGTATCATACCTTTTTATTTATCTGTTTTCTGTAAAGTGAAAGAACCTTACCTTTGTTTCTGATCAGTGCCAACAATTCAAGGAGTTCTCTTAGCCCTCAAGGAGGGCTTTTAGCCCTTCTGGATCTTTTGAAAGACTCTCTTACACAGAAGTGAGGCAAGAGCAGGATGGATGCTTAAAAATGGCTATCAGGTGAAGATATCCTCCCTGGGAGATATATGTATGATATTTGTATGTGAGTATGTCTATATAGATGAAAACACATGGTAAAGCTGTATTCTTTATTGTGAAAGAATGACTTTATTTCAGCTTTACCTTAGAACACTTTAAAAATAAAGAAAGGAAGCAGGAAATCAGTGTGAGTTTCTTTCAGTCCTTGGGAACCCACCCTGATCACCATGACATTTCAGAAATGGAGCGTGACCTGTTGGTAACATCTGCCAACTCATCTGGCACTCACAATTGTGTCAGATCAGAGGCCACAGGCTTGTGATCGTTCAGTTTGTGTAAATGTTCCTTAACCTGGTCCTGCTCCATGGAGGGCAAGTTTCCCTGTATTCCAATTCTTCCTGCAGGACAGAGCCTCAGAGAAGGTATCAGATGCAGGCTGATGGCTTGCTGCATCCAAGCTAAAAGCTAATTTGGGCTGATGAGCTTTGTCTCCTTAGGTCAGTTCTTTGAAAGAAACACGGGATGTGCTGGATCACCTCTCCTCTGGACACTGATAAATAGAGAGAGCCCATCTGCCCTGGCAAATGGGCAGAGTGGCACATGATCTGCAAGTGAGGCCTGGGAATCTGAAATATTCAACGCTTTTTGAAAAGACTGAGCTGTGGAAAGCAAACTTTGGGTTTTTCCTCTCTCTTGTATCTCAAGTACCAAGTTATTGATCTGGGGTTATTGATCTCAACATCAAATTGAGATCTGAACATCAATAACTTGATGTTCAGAGACACGAAGTCTCAGGTGTAGCACAGCACTGGAGCACATCTTCCCTCGGAGAGAAACCAAGGGGCTGTGAATGTGTGAGATCCCAAGAAGGGGTGTAAGAAACTGGGGGAGCAGGCACTGGACAGAATGGATTTCATGCCAAGAGCTTTTGTCTTTTTGCTTGAGATGCTGTTTCTCCAGCTGAGAGGTACTTCTGGCTTGCATAAGAAGAATTGCTGTCAGAGCTGACCAAAGGAGGTTCTTTTTTAATTAAACAAGAAACACTTCTTTAAAACAGAAAAAAAAAATCTTTTTTTCCATTAGGAGATAATGTTCTGACTAATTATTATGCAAACAGAATGAATTGAAGCTTAAAAGAGAATATCATGTGACTCAACTTGTACATCTTCTGGGCTGCATGCAGGGACTATTATGACATTGGGGAAAGTTTGGCCAGCCTTTATCTTCCCAAACTGAAAAATGTTGCTGTTTACAGAGGAATGTTGGAATGAATGGGGAGATCATCAACACACCTCATGATATTGTAGGTCTGCCATCTCTTGGAAATGAGTTAGAACTGAAACAATTTCTGTTTTGGATGATTGCTCATAGCTGAATGATGCTGGCATTTTCTTGTTGCATACAAGTAGAGATATTATAAAAAAAAAGACCTCATAGTTGAGGCTCTGCTACTCTAGTTAAGCTAGCAGTCAGCTTGTGACTTCCCATGTGAAAAATCGTAAGAATAAAAGCAATTAGCACAACAGACTATTCTGGTAAGGGAACTGTTTGCACCTGTAATAAACAAGAAATCTACCCCATAAGAATCAGTGAACAAAATAGGGAAACGAACCAAATTAAAGAAAGGTAACAGATGTGCACCCTGGCCATTGACTGACCAATAAACTGAGTGTGTGTGTATTACTAGCCAATTAAGTCTAACACAGTGCCTTCTCATTTTTCCTATAAATTTGAGCTTTGTGAATAAAGAATTAGCTTTCTTGCATGAGAAACTGAGTCCTGTCTGCTTTACTGCAACATTTTCTATTTTATCTAATGTTGAAGAGTGAGATATTTGCCTTTTGCCTATCAGATTTAAATACAGGAATGCTGTAAATAAGTATTAGCCCAGACAGGAAGAGTTCTTGTTTGTAGCAATCAGGATTCATGCATGGCACATATGTTTCCTGGCATCTTTCAAACCCCGGTAGCAAATTCTTGCTGATAGCCAAGATATTTCATGACTGAAATACCCTATTTTTCTTCAAAAACCCAGCCTTCTGTCAGACATAGAACCTTTATAAAACTGGGATTTTCTAAGCAGCTACAGGTTGTCAGCCTGACTGCTATAGGAAGAAAAAACACTTTATGCTGTTTTCCCTTGGCCAGATGGGAGGTAGAGGCTCTGGACTTGATGATGTCAGTGTCCCATGGCAATGGGACCAAGACTTTTTGCCTACATATTCAGCCTGGAGGATGCTTCTGAGATTTGAAGGCTGCATCTGAGCAAGAGGATGCCCTGATAAAACAGATACTCGATGCTGATCCTGTGGGTCTTTTACTTTCTCATTTTTTGATCCAAGGAAAGGATAGTGTTGTGTAGGGGAATAAGCATTATGCTGCCCAGTCTTTTAAATCAAGTGGAAGGAATGAAGATTTTTTTCCTTCTCATTCTTTTCCATTTGAACTGCTCAGGATTGAAGAAATCTACTTTTTGTCGTCTGCCAAGCCTGGGGGAACCCACTGACCAGGCAATTCTAAGTTACAATGTATTTTCTTCTGCTTCCAAAGAGGAGCGATACAGCTCCTTAGTTGGCATTATAGTTGAGCTGGAAGATCATGCCCAGTCCCTAAGGAGAAGGCAATTTTAGTTCTCTTTCATAAAAACAATATCAGAGTTATGGTCTCATCCATCAGGAATGAGGAATCCATTTCACTTGAAGACCTCCCTTTGCACATTGCTGGGTATTCTCTTTTTCTGATTAATGATTGTTTATTACCCTTTTCTGTTTGGTTTCTTTCCCCAAGGAGTCATTCTAAACACTAGCAAGAATTTAGAGCCATAAAAATATTCCTGGAAAATACTGTGGCTTTTCTCCTTTATTGTGTGGCAAAATCCAACAACAATGCAAATTTTTGAACAGAACTGTGTTATTAAAATAATCTTAGAATCCCTTTGGCATGAGTCAAAAAATCGTCTAGTCTCACCATGTAGCTCTGCAAATCTTGATATCTATCTACTACTTTCTGTTTGTGCACTGAAGAAATGTGTTTTCCATGATTCATATTCCTAGAAAAACTTTCCCCTTTCCTTCAAGCGTGACCAATAGGTTAGTTTGGAACAGTAATATTTCCTGAAGGTTGTACATAAACATTGACTTTATACTCTTCCTCTGACCCAGACTCAGAATCCCAGGCTGAGAACATGCAGCTTTTCCTAGCTGCTAGAAGAATTCTGTCACGATTTCTAATCTAAGATACTTCCAAAATGTTTAAATGTTTATAGATATATAAATCTTACTCCTGCCAACTTAGAAAAACCTCACCTACAAGACTCCACTTTAATTTGTCAAGGAAGAAGTTGAAACAATAGTGAGGACATATTTCCCATTCATTATCCACTGTCAGTTTATCACTGGCAACAGGGATGGTTATGGAAATAAGCAGCACTTCTGAAGAAGCAGTTTGGATCCACTCTGAGCTAATTCTAATCTGGAAGGAGTAAAATCCTTCCACGTGTCTGTCAAAACTTCATCTGCATCAGGGGATGAGGAGCGAGTCTGTCTGTAAAGCAGCAGCCAGCACATCAGTGCTTGGTCTTTGTGGAGTCAGTGTCAAAGCACGCACTTACAAAAAGGGTCTTTCTGGTTCAGAGCTAGCAAGCATGGCTTGTTCTGGAGCCCATCATTCCAGGATCACATTTTCTCTTTGTTAGTGTGTTTTTCTGCTTCAGTCATCCCACAACTTCTCCTTACTCCTTTTCTAGCTGATCTGGTGCACTTGACCACATTGCTTTGGCAATCTAGGATGTAAATTTGAAGGGACGCAACTTCTTCCTCACAAGACAGGGACTGGCATCATGACATCAGAGAAGAGATTCCCTCATCTGTTTCAGACCTTAATCTCTAAAAAATGTTTCTTCACGTCCTGTGAGGGTGTACCTGGTCATGTGCATATCAGAGTGAGGTGTAGCTGGCATTGTAAGCTGTGAAATACAAGAGATACAACATTTTCACGAAGAAAGTAGTGCTTGTGTTATTAACTGGTGGCTTGGAGGACATTTGCAGGCTAGGTATCTTTTTAATTTGGCAGTTAACTTTCTATATCAGCTGTATTTGTATGGAAGTCTTAGTTGAGATTGTTCCATTAGTAACAGACCAACAGGTCTCTCATAGTGCCATCTGTGATCCTTAGAGGGTGCTGTGACAGCAGAACAGCAGCAGAACAACTTCAGAAGAGCCTGCAGCACAGACAGAAAATGAGAAATTCCTGGTGTATTTATCCTACTTACAATAAAAAAGGAAATTGAAGTAATAGGTTCCTGCAGGGATAATAAGGCATCGTATTTCCACCTCCTTCTTGTTGTGACCTCTGGCGTGTAATCCTTTTCTCAGAACTGACTTCCCCTCACTGAACTTCCTGGCCTCAAGGAGGTTCCTATGGCAGCACCTGTTCCTGACACTGAACTTTATAAATAAATTTTTGTTGAGAGGGAAAACTGCCCTCTCTCAGCTTCCCCTACAGGCCATAAACTCTACTCTTACTTTGGTGTAGGGTTCCATTAAAACTACAGCGTGGAAGTAAATTGTATTTCAAGTCATTCATTATCTGGTTTTGTTTTGGCAAGGATTCTCAAAACCATATAAGGTCTCTTAAATAGGACTTTTTTAAAAAAATCAAAATGAGGACAATAGCTGCTTCCCAAAGGCATTGTAGCAAACAACTAAACGGAAAGAAGAAAATTTGAGTGTCCTTTTCCACCTTAGAAATGAGACTGGAAATAGAGTACTAGAGAACATTTAGAGATTTATGTAAAATATGGAGTCTCATTACTGTTTCAGTTATTGAAACAAGGAGAACAAAAGTACAAATACTATAGTAATTGCACTGGATAAATTGGAAGCCTTGGTAAGAATATTCAGTTAACTAAAGAAACCAGAACAGTGTGATGGAAATATTTTCTCATTTGCTGGAAGTCTCCTTTCCCATCTCCTCCTGGCCAACACTACAGTATGAATCCAGTGAATAAGACCAGCAGTGATAACCAGCCAAAGCTCCTGTTTTGGCTGGTTATCCCTGCTGGTCTTATTCACTGGATGGTTCTGAGGACTATCTGTCATGTTGCCTTACCATGCTCAGCTCTGCACCCTTGGGCCCACATTAGTCTCTGTTCTTGCATTCTGCTTTTGTTTTCAGAATTCCTGAGAGAATTGCTATTGAAAACAAAGATAATATGACATGAGCTGTAGAAATATGGGAAATAAAGCTGAAGAATGCCTTTTTGAGGAGATAGAAGTTAGGGGCAGTGCTGTGAGGAGGATTTCTCAAGGTACCCCATTCCCCTTCCAGTATTTCACTTCCCTTGCCATCACTACTGCTGTCAGAGTGAGTGTGGTACCCTTTTGGAATGTCTGAAAACAAAATTTTAAATTTAATTCACCACATTTTTCAGAACCTTTCCACATTTTATACCTTCTTAAGAGCAGAGAGAGAATTCTTATGTGATAAGAACTTTTACATTCAGTTTCTTTATTTTCTTTTAAACCTTTTTTATAAAATCCACTCAGAGATGTTGGCTTCTAATGTGCAAAATTAATCACTGTACTTAGCTCTTAAACTATTACAAATATCTGCAAAAGGGGAGGTTCTTGGAAACTGCTTAGGTGGCAGGTTTCTGGAGAATTAAAGACTAAAATGGCTTGACTGGTCTTAAGAAAGTGAAATTTTAGATACTGTAAAAGAATGAGAAGAAATTTTTACAGTGCTCAGAATAATGTGGATTTCCAAACACTGCAAATAAGAACAATTGGAAATGACTGCCCAGGTGAGTCTCAAAATGTTGTTTAATGGACATTTTCTGAGTTTATTTCTGTCAACAAGGATGTGGTTTTATTTACTTGATCTTTAAGATTCCTATCTGTTTTTATTTTCTTATTTTGATATCACACAGAAGGCTGACACAGTTATCCTTACCATTTTTACACAAGATATGGTGCTGGAAATATGACAGAGGAGCCGAGTAGACTAGTGGGAATAGAGTTTCCATAACAGAAAGAATTAAATAAGCTACAACAATCTTGAAGTGATTTTCATTTAGAGTGGCAAGTGAAAACTGGAAAAAAAGCAGATCAATGTCCTGTCATCATCTTTGTTTCTGTCTCTTGAAGGAGGTCACATGCTGCAGCACTAGGAAGGTGCTAGAGCTGAGGCTTTTGGTGTAATTTCTGCTGCATTTGCTTAATGAATTGAACAAATAATGGTAAAATTAAAATGTCATGAATATTTTTAGTCTTATGCATGAGGCTTAAAATTCTCCCTGAATGAGCTCCTGGTGAATGGACACGTAGCCTCTTTGGTTTTATTGGAGGTGTCCTGGATTACAGAAACTGAGAAGACTTTATGTAGAACCAAGTGATGGGCTACAGTGAAAATAAGCAGCTTATAGGAAGAGGTAGGGAAGATGGCAAGTTGAATTTAGATACTTTCTCTTATTACACTGAAAGAAAGAAATGCAGCCACCAGGTCACTATTTGGTGTTGGTAGCCAGCAGTGAGTTCAAAAGCAGTGGATTTAAGTGCTTTATAACTGAAGTGTGAGCTTTAGCTGTTTGCTGGGATGTCTTGAATTCTCCAGGCACCTTTTTTTTATATATATCCCATGTTTCCTTCAAGTCAAACATGTAAAGGTGTGCTGCCACTTCATTGTGAGCTGCTGTCAGTGGAGAAAGAGCCAGGTCCAGTTCACAGCGATCAAGCAGGAAACAAGAGATTTCCCTTTGCAAAAAAAAACAGCAAAGGAAGTAAAGAGAAAGTGAGAAATGGCCAACAATGGAAATGTATTATCTCAAATAAAGGCCTGAGAATATATTTGGAGGATTTTCCTGAGCTTTCATCATCATGTTTTTGTGGTAACTTCCGGTTGCCAAGAGCAGCTTCAGATGATCTCTCTAATACTGGTTAAGATAATACACCTGTGAGAGAAGAAATAAACAAAATAAATAAAAGGATTGGCCTTTTCTAGACTTTTTCCTTTTTTTCTAACTGTGGTAGAAGAAAGTTGGACCTGAGGTGGTTACCCTTAACTTGTGTGCTGAGTCAAACCCTGTTTGTAGGAGATTTTACATATCTGCTCTAGCAGCTGTATTGGTTTTTTTTCACATGCCAGTGTCCTCATTTTGCTCCTGCTCTCACATGCAGGGCAGTGAGGTCCCAGGGGGTTGTCATGGTCTGGCCCATAGCAGGAAAGCAAGTGGTAACACTGACATTTTTTGGAGTTGTGCCACTGTGTATTTCAGACCAACATGAACACAGCTGACAGAAGCTCTTTGTCATTACTTTAACTCCATTCACAACAGATTTTTCTAGGAAAACCTAAGCAATATCCATCTTTATAGTAGCACTTTAGTTATGTTCAAAGCTGACACATAGGATGCCTGAAATACAGACTCTCCTAAATTTAATAACCCCCTTCCTGAAATTTGAGAGAGTTCAATCTGTTGTAGTTTATGGGGATATTAAGTAATGTCCAAGCTTTATATTCTTAGCTAAAGTCAGAAAATAACCTGAGCACTTAAAATGAAACTTTTACAATTCTGACTAAGCCCAGAAATATGACTGTGGAAGCTCTTGCTTGGAGGCTGCCTATGCCTTGAGGCTCCATGAGAATGCATCTGTAAGCATAAAGGTTTACCAAGGTCCTGCAGATTTTTTAATCTGTCTTGCCCTGTACATTAAGTGGCTATCACTTTCCTAAAACATATTAAATAACTGCAGCATAGCATTCAATTTAAGCCCACTTTGATCTGTTTATTAGCAACTGAGTATTTTTACTAAAAAAGAACAATAAAGCACAGATAACATTATGATTATTCTTCTTTCTATGTTAAAATGTCTGTCTGCAGTGTTTTTTTCTGTGCTGTTTTAGGATGACATTTGCAAGACCCTTAAAAAATTTAATGGGAGCTGTGTAGTGCTGTTGGTGCTTGTGAATTTGCAAGGTCAGATAACGGATATTGTTTTTATTATTATATAGTTCCATAAAAATCAATTATAATACGTACAGAGAACATGATTGTTCTCATGTGACCTCTTCACTGGTGCATGGGTTTGACAGCTTCTGGAGAAAACATGCTCTGAGCATAATAGATAATACAGATAAATATTATGAATGTGAGCAGAGATGTAGAAAATGGCCTCTTCCCCAGGAGTTCCTTGGGATTAAGCTGTTGCAGAAATAGAGCTTAGTTCTCCCTAGACATTTCGAGATATCTCATCAAACATTTGTCCAAGTACCATCTCTGAATTGTCTACAGAATATTCAATTTAACTCAGGAGGGCTTTGGTCTGGGGGATTGCATTCAGTTTTTGTTCTAATTTAGACTTTGAGTATGACCTTGGACAAAACTCCTGGTATTCAACTTGTATTTCTTTGTGCATATAATCTGAGATATCTCTGAAGTACCCAAGTTAAAACGCTGATGAATAATTTGGCTGAAAAGGTTGAATAATTCACAACTCCCTCATAACATTGTTTATTGGAGAAACTGATTTTGTTAAATTTTGGAATGCAATGATTTCCAGAGAAAAATCCCTGACCTGCACACCATGGAGGTTAACTTGTCTTAAATTATTTTCTTACAATGCATGGACATAGTGATTATGACTTTTCAATCCTTGTTATATATATTTTTTAAATTACTAGAAATTTTACCACTAACATTAATGGAAGATATCACACTGCTCTGAAACTGGAAGTATTATACATGCACTGGTACAGGCAGTCTTGAAATCTGTGGCTAATTACAGGTGGGAAAATCTATGAGCATAGAAGGATATATAATGTAAATCAAAATGAACGAAGGCTACTCTTCACAGAAGACCCTCAAATTAGGATGCAAGATGCTAAATTTCAGTAATTCATTACAATGTGTAAATCTACACTTGATGTGAAAGAAGAATTACGCCTGTTTAATACCTCTTTTTTTTTGTTTTGTCCACTTTAAATAGATGCTTTATTTGCAAAGCTAAGTAGTGCTGTGATTTGATGCAGTAATTTCTTTGGGGATTAGTGGTCAGTGCTGTTTCCAACTGCATATGAAGGGCAAGAATCTGCATGAAGATAAGAATAAATGCCAAACTTGCACTATTGACTTCATAATATTTATTTATTAGAGGTGTAGTCAGTAGGATTTTTGGCAAGGGTATGAGAGGGCTGATAAAGAATATGTTGACTGTTTGTTACTGTCAAGGCTTGTTGGGAAGAACACATATGTTTCATCTGGGCAGAATATGAAATAGACGCTCCCTTATTTTAACACAGGCAATCACATTTATGGTTGCCTTTTATTTTTGAGTAGTGGAAATATTTATAACAGTGAATCTTGAAAGAAGTGCTTTCAGGTCCCTATTTGAGCATTGTCCAGGTGAAAAAACCTCTTCCATTATGCTTCACACCTTTCAGGAAAGCTGCCTTCATTTTTGCATTTTCTCATTTGACAAGCTCATTTATAGAGATCACAGCTGCATGTATAAAAACCCCAAGGCTTTCCAGATGTTCAGGTCCTACAAAGGTACCAGGAATCTTGGGAAGAAGTACACTTTTAGGGTTTTTTTAAACCTGGAAAAAGATTACAGAGGTAAAGGAGGACAGACCAAGAGTGTGACACAGCCTCTAGTCATCCCAAGTTCAGTGGACTTTTGTTACAGCCCGATGAATTCCATTTTCATCCCTTTCATCCCAGGGCAGGAATTATACTATTGGTTGTTCTTATCTGCTGCTTTTCAGACTTTGCCATAATTGCTTTGGAATATTTTACAAGTCAAAATTGCAATATGCCTTAGCTTTACAGGCCAGCAAACTACAGTTCTGTGGAATGTTCAGCTGGCTATTTTCATGATTTCTATGCACAATGAAACTGTTCAATATGGGAAGTCATGGCAAATATTTCCCTTGAGCAACGTCAAACTACCAAGCCCAGACCACCAGTGTAGTCGTAATCAAATTTGGAAATAATTCTTGCTTTGTCTGGTGTTTAGCCCGTTGGCTTCTCCCTCTTGCATATTTCTGTCCCCAGGCTTTGGTATGGTGCTCATGGTGAGGTGATTCTCAGCAAAGTTTGCACAGAGAGAGCCTGCACGTCTCTGGTAGAGGCTTTGGGATCAAGTTATGGGATAGTGCTATGCTTATGTTCTACTTTCATCTGTGATCTGGATGAGTGGGAAGGCTTTGTTCTTGGCTTTCATAATTGCACTGGACAGTCCTTGATTTCTGAAAGTGGGAAGGCCAGAAAAACCAGCTTTGGATACACTCCATAGGTGTACGACCCCTAAAACTACCACTGGAATTCCTCTCCTGAGGGAATTTAGGTCTTCTTCACCCATGTAAGTAAACCTAGGGAAGGAAGGACAAGTGGAGTTGAAGTATTTAATCCATTGGGATGTATATAATGATCCCATCTACATGACAGCCAAGGTAGTGTGTGATGCAGGGAGGATGGATCACCCTGAAGATGCACAGCTGACATGAACATTTTCAATGAAAGGCTCATGCTGCACTAGAGCATTGCTTCTACTTGGATCTACTGGCAGCCTGCATTGGTTCCTGACCACATTAGAAGGCATGCCCATTTATGTGTACTTCTTGTAAGATATGCATTACCATAGGACTCACTTAAAAAACAATAGATGGTTACCAAAATATTTGGGGCAGTAACAATGAGATAGCACTAAAAATATTTTGCCATATTTTAGCAAGAGAGTTGAAGAGGAATTGTCTTCACATTGTACAAGTCAGCACCACTAGACTGAGCTGACACAGTGAGCTCTAAGCATGTATACAAGAATAAATGACCAAAATAATGCCTAAAAAAGTGCTTAAAAAAAGTGCTGCCAAAGGTCTGTTCTAAGGTTTTAAAGGGGAGAAGTTATTGGAAAATGGCTCACTGAATTGCTTTGAACCCAACATGAATCAAGGATTTTTTTTCCTGAACCATAGTATTGTAATGGTATTTTACTCTTTTCACTCTTTTTACTATATTGTGCTTTCTTGAATAAAGGGAGGAGTAAAATCCATGACATGAACTCTCAAAGCTTAGCCTGTGATTTTCTAATTTATTTCACTTCTTCCTCTAGTTTAGCAATGCATTGACTCACTGGCTTGTTATTTTGCAGAAGAAAACAAAGTAGAGGTTACAATAGTCCCTTGAGGCATAAAAAAATTCAGTGGAATTAATTTGCTGCTCATAAGCATTCATTTGGACTAAATCTTAAAGAATTTGAAAATAGATGCACTTAGCCTGTCAGAAACAATTTGTAGGAAAAACTTTCTATTCTCAGCAGAAAAATCTCACCCATAGCAATTCCTTTAGAAATGAAAGGAAAGACAAAAACATAGTTTTATTAGCTTTGTCATACCCTTATCTAATTACTTTCTGAGAGCACATTTCCCCTTCTTTGTAGCCTCCAGGAACTCAGAATCTTTTAAGGCTCTGCTACAGTAAGCATACATAAGTAAATTGAGAATAGTTAAGCACCCCCCGCAAATATTCTTTCTGTTTTACAGACAAGAATTAATTTGGCTGCTGAGATAACAAAAGGTTCTACAGAAGAGACAAATTATGGACAATGTATGATTCACGGGAAGGACAGCATGCAATCCTCTTGATTCAGATTGCACAATCTCAGGAAAGTATGGTTCTTCTAACTCATTTATGCTCAAGGCTTATGATTTATGCTCAAGGTTTATGATTTAGATGATTCATATATCTTCTTTTGGATAACCAGATAGTTCTCCAAGTTCTAAGAGAGTTTATTATAGTAATGGTGGAGTGTAGTGAAAATATACAACTGTTACAATGCATTCTCAAATTTTATGCATATTTCTGGACAATATAATTCTTCTGCAAATGAAATTTTTAAACATAGAAGTTGGCTGTTCTGTTGAAGCTGCTGCATTTGGAGGCCTAATGTTCTTCAGGCTGATTGAAGATCTGCAGCTTGTACTAATTTAGTGGAATTTGCAGCTAATTGACATACATGAAGCTGTCAAGTCTGAAATTGTAGGCAGGTGCTAAAACAGTGACATATGTGCTGAGATGTAGGTACCAAGGACAGAGTGATCCCAAGCATCTACACAGTTTCCATTAAAACTTGCTGAAATTAAATGCTACATGACAGATACATAGATAATTCAGTGTTTATAGATTTAATAATTGAAAAGCAAGCCTGCTAAGTAATTATTGTACTGGTAACTAAACATGACATCTAATAGAAGCTTTCAGTTATAGCTCCATGCTGGGCTGTGACAAGGTAAGAAAGTGACTTCTAATGTTTCAATATTCATAATTTGTACTTCCATTTGCTATTTGAAATACTGGTAATATAAACCAGTCTTGAATCCTTGGGGCAGCCTAGCACCACAGATATAAGATACACACCTCTTTCCTTGCATTTTAAAGTAAATTGAATGTATTTTGTTGAGGAAATAAATGACACTAGAATGCAAAGGAGCTTGTGCTCTTAATTGCTTTAGGGGTACAGATGCAGAAAACTGGGAAGGCAAATGTCTAGGAAGCTAATGGCAGCAGATAAAAGAGGATAACTCTGAGGATCTGTAGCTGGAAATGATGGTAATTTCTGCTCCAGCCCCTTTTCATTAGAAAAAGCCACTCCATGGCTGGAGTGCTGGGAGAGTTCTGGGGGTTAATTTTCATTTGTCAGCTGCTCCTGGCTAAGTAGCACATGCAGGAGAAAGCTTTGTGTCTTCATAATTTAAGTATGAACACGAGGGGTAACACCACAGTTTTTCTAGCAAGAGAACTGCCAGTGCCAGGCAGCCCTAGTTGTCTGTTCCCACCTCTATCAGGACAGTGCCCTGTGCTGTCTCCAGACCTGCAGTGCTCTTCTGGTATGGGCTGGTACTAAAAAAAGGGTAATAAAAGATTAAACTGACTTTGCACACGCTAATGCTTTTATACTACACTTAACAGAATCTTAACAGTGTTAATTCCTCTGCTCAGTCTCCGAGATGTCAAATCTGTTTGCTTTACTAAAGACAATATTTTGCCCAGTCATATCTTTGGCTTCTGATTAAATCTGGAGTGGTGGGTTGCAGTTTGGGCTGAAATTACTATTTTGAAAGGTTCTATGATTTGTTTGTGGCCCAGGAGGCATCCTGGGCTGCATCAGAAGCAGTGTGGCCTACAAGAGGAGAGAGGTGATTTTCCCCCTCCACTCTCTTGAGGCCCTACCTTGAGAATTGCATCCAGCAGTTCTGGATTTCATGTTATGTAATGCAAACAGTTCATCCTGCCAAGATAATTCCTGAGGATTCCAAAATGCACGAGGCTAGGGTGACACTCATTGATGTCACCTTTGCAGTAAGCATGCTTTGCATCTGTTTATGATGGCCAGAACACACTGGACACAATATGAGAAAAATTAGGGCACACTGCCCATTTCATAGTAAGACTATCTAGAAGGCTTTAAAAGTCCATTCAGCCAAAATGAGTTGCCAAAACCTGTCTGGAAAATAACTTTGAAATAATGCTTTGCACCAGTTATTAAATGTATAGACAAATAGACCTTTTGTAATGCATATGTTCTCTCTCTTCATGTAATTTCTCTTAATTATAATGAGTAATGGTTTCCAATGGGTAATTTAATGCAAATTACCTTATTGAGTTCATTAAGGGAAAGATGGGAGCTAAAAATGAGGAGAATGGCCAGAGCATCATGTGCTGATTCCTGTACAGCAGAAGTGAGAATCTGGAAATCTGTTTGTAGGTGTTGGTAGTTCTCCTTAGGATAGGAGATTTTGTTATTTGGAAACAGATTGGATGCAAAGAATATTTTAACTGATGGGTCATGGAAAAACATGGGTAGTTTCAGAATTTGAATTGTTGGATGTATCAAGCATGGCTAATGTGGTGTATTTCTTGTTCTAATTTTAATAAGTTTGATGGAAATACAGATTGAAAAATCTGGACTGGACAAACAAAAATAAACACATGCATTATGAAAGATGTGTGAAAAAAAGGCTTTTTTTTTTTTTTTAAGTAAGTTCAGATACTTCTAGAAGCCCAGAAGATAAGGTGCTAATGTATGTCTCAAACATCTATAGCTGGATGGTTGTGAAGCCAACCAAAGTTTATTGGAAAGAACATACTGTGAAAAAAAACAGGATGATGCTGGAGCTAGGACTGGTCATTCACTCATTCATTGTCTCTCTCCCAGATAAAATTTTTCAGTTTTTGCAGACCCTTTTGCCTTTTGTTGTTCCTTTTCAATGATGGTCATCTATGGATTTTGGGAGTTCTTTTCCTCTGAAGGATAGGATGTCACAATACTCAGAGGATGTTGCACGTACAATTACAGGATTTATGTGGACAGTTTGAGAATACACGTACACAATGGCATATATGCATTTTTCATGGGGAAATGAGTAATTTTCTGTTGGAAACATGTGACATTCCACAAGTCAGACATTTAAAAATTAGAAACAGAAGTCAGACAATGATATTCCTGTTGTAATAATTTTTTTAATAAACAACGTAATGATCAAGTGTTTCATGTTTTTAAATTTGTTTTCAAAATGTGTCATTTGATAAAATCTGTCTTCCACTAGAAGTCAGTATCTTTTCCAAGCATTATGCATTTTAGAGAAACTTACTGTAGGGAGGGAAGCAGTGAAAGATTTTAATGTGTACATGGTTTCCACTTTTTTCATGGAAACAAGTAACTTGACTTTGTTTGTGGTAGGCTTGACATCCTACCAGGTACTGCTGCCTCTCTGTGCCTGGGTGACTGGCTGAGTGTCACTGCACCAGGGATGTTCTTACCAGTGGTTCTGTGCTGTAAAGCATCATTTACTCAAATGTGAAAACAAGCTGAATTCTCTCTGTCTTATTGACTATGTACTCCAATAAATGTCTGTTTTGAAGCAGCAGGATGAGCCTGTGCCAACAGCCAGGGCTTGTTCCAGTCTGCGTGAGTGAACTGACATTCACCAGCTGAAGATCTAACTACAAAGATGACTTAATGCTGCAAGTGTAGAATATGTATTTTCTCTTTCTATTTAACCATAATGTAAAAATATCCTCTGTAACTTGTGGCTTTTGTTGTGAAGCTTTCCTTAGAAACCACAAAGTTTCCCCCAAATTCCAGCTCAATTACAGCTCCCCAAGAGAGATTTTTGCCTGTAAATTTCTGAGTGCTGTCGTCTACCATTATATTTGGTACGTGGAATTTCCCCATGTGCTTGTTTTACAGACACAAAGAATTTTTTTTTCACTTGTAACTGTGTTGCTTCCCCATAAGATATTTTGAAGAAGGTTTTTGTATAGATTTGCCTTCATGAGAAGGATAAGTTTAAAAGTTTTTTGGAAATTCCTCCCAGCCAAACCATACTGTTCACAAGCTATGATCCAGTACTGCCCAGGCTAAGAGGCAGGGTTAGGGTGACTCCTTGCCTTACTTTAGGAAATTGTTATATGGCTATGTGCCTACATTTACATGAATTTTAAGATTTTATGTAATGATTCATACTTGGCAAACCCTGTAAGTTATGTCAGCAGTCACTGGGTGCATAGGGGATGCAATGCGTACTGTGATAACATTTTTCTTTTTTCCCTATAGGACAAACAGGACCACAGGGACTCTTCTGATCAGTGAGATCTGTGAGTGGAAATGCAAATAACTAAAATGAAAATCTGGCTGGATTGCAAGATATGGGAAGAAGGCATCGCTTTTTTATTCCTACTGCAGAGCAACAGCAGGATGCTTGGTGGCCCCTTTGTTAAGAAAAGATGTCAGAAATTTCCATGACTATGTCTAATTATGAATAGGTAACTTGCTGAGTTGAAGCTGTTTTTCTCTTTATTTCTATGATAAAGACATAACAGAGAGTCCATTATGGTTTATTTAAATAATCTTCTTACTAACACTACGGGATTTTGGATTCTAAACCTTTTTTTTTTTTGTACCTGCTACAGACTGTAATTAGTTAGTTAGCTTTTTCTAATAGTTTCCATAACAACTAAATTTTTAATGCCTTTATATGAGTCCTACACATATTTTTCTAAGTCACATCATCACATTGTCCCTTAACCAGCCACCCAATCTTGTGCCAGATTTCCTTGTGTTCTGTAAAGTCTCAGGTCACTGTTCTTGAAGTCTTAACACCTGTGTATTATAGGTTGAGCCTAAAATTAGGCAATATGTCTCTTCTTTGCTTCAATGAGAGGCTAAATGATGAGAACACTTGGATGTGATCCAGCATGCCTGCTGTCCTCCCTGTGTCTCATTGTGTAGTGATGCACAGGGAATTGCTGCCTCAGGTGGTCTCACCTGCACAGAAGAAAATCAAGGGCTAGAACTGACACCTGTCAAGTGTAGCATGGATTTTGCACCATGTTTTATGTGGACAGACAGTGATAGGATGATGCTTGTCAACAAAGAGAGGAGAGATTTAGATTAGATGTCAGGAAGAAACAATTTACTCAGAAGGTAGTAAGGCACTAAAGAGGTTGCCCAGAGAAGTTGTGGATGCCCTGTTCCTGGAAGTGCTCAAGACCAGGTTGGATGGGTCTCTAGGTAACCTGATCTAGAGGATGCCACAGTGGGAGGTTTAATGTAGATCATCTTCGGGGTCCATTCCAACCCCAATCATTCTCTGATCCAATGATTCTGTGATAATTGAACCAATCACACACTGATGTAAGGAAATGGGGTAGTTGACCTATCTCACAGTGAGTGAAAGTCACATTCACTTATGAGCATTGGTCTATATAGTTGCTATGGCTTTTGTGAGTTAATGTAATGAAATAAAAAGATAAATGCACAGATCAGGTGTTCTCAACAATGGTTTCTGGGGTAAAACGAACTCATAATTGGAAACAACCTAGCTAAGACAGAAGTAGATTTTTTTCCTGGCATATTCATAGAATTCTAATTGGTTATTGGGGCTTGAATTACAGAATTTTTGAACAGTTCAAATGCAAGTTGAATCCCCTCCTTGTTCTAGAAACTGCATTGATGCGATTAAAGAAGTTGACTGAGAACTCCTTGAAAATAGGTGGGCCAAGTGTCTTTTCATGAGAAGAATTAAAGTCTATGTCAATCCCAAAGAGGAATTGCAAGTCAGCTCCCTACTCAGATCATGTCCAGAGGAGGTCAGCAAAGCTGGTGAAATAAGCCTTCTGTGAAAGCAACAATTGATTCTAACGTGCATTTCTTATTAATGTGATTCTAAAGGGCCACAGTCTGGTTTAAATTCCACTCTTGAATACTGGCCACAGACATTTGAGGAAAAAACCTGGAAGTGCAGAGGAGATGCTCCTCTGCTGAGCAGTTGCTCTGCCCCCATGGCAGCCTCGAGGAGAAGCAGGCAGCTGCCCCTGCAGCAAAGTAGAAGAGCCAGCTGGTGATCTGGACTTCTCCCTGTCCACAGTCCCAGTGCAAGTGATGGATTTTGTTACAGGTGTAAAATATCTGGGCCCAATCCTGTCCTCCTTGCACTGAGGTGATTGCATCATTATTGCCAATTACACTTTGCAGTTACTTATGGATTTTCATCTCATTGTTTTATGAACTGCAACTAATTAATCCTCTCGTTCCTCTCAGCTCAACAGACGCTATTGAGAATCATCTGCATTTTTGTTTCAGATGAAGAACCACAGCACAGATTTCAGGAGGCTTGTCAGTGTAATTAGAGGAGTCAAGGTGGTGGAAATTGGTCTCCCTTCACTTGGAATCTGGGCACAGCACTGGCTACGGGTCTGTTATTTGGAGGAGTCACACCGTAAAATTAATAGCTGTGAGATGGAATGAGGATGAGTCTTGTTGTCTTTTGTTTAATGTGTCTCAATTTCTGAAGAGGGTCGGGGCCAACCTGTTCCATTGACAGAGAGATACTGGCAGACACTGTCTGCCAGTCAGTTGTTGGGATTTAACTCAGAGAGAGTGGCAGAAGTCGTCCTGAGTGCTGAAACATTTTCCTTTTCAATTATCTTATTTCTCTGCTTCCTATCAAGCTTCATGCTGATACAAGGCTGCTGCTGAATGCTGATTACCTGCTGCTCCAGGAAAATGATATTTTTTTCTAGAGGCAATTTTTCCAGTTCTACATGCATGAACACAGACAGCTTCTCCATGGACTGTGGTCACAGTCAGTGTATTCTCTGATGTACAGAGGTGTACAACAGAAATGGTTACGCTGTTTTAAAATACTGTCTAAGGCCACAGCTTGAAAATTCTTTACTTTTCATTCTCTGTCCAACCCACGGTCCCCCCATTGCAAATAATCACATTTGTCTTTTAAATATCTTTCTGTGTCTGGCCAGCCCTAAACAGTCTGTTGAGACCTGGGGATGAGGTTCCTCCAGTGTGTCCTGGCTGCAATTCCAGTAGAGAGGCAGGGCCAGAGAGCTGAAGGACCCAAGTGCTGCCTGCTCAGCAGATGAAATAAACAGCACTCCCAGCTAAACCCAATTGGACCAGCCCAATGAAACCAACTTATTAAGCAAATCTTAAGGCAGAGTGATTTCTCAGAAGGCACGCTGTTAGGCACTTCCTATTTTTCACTCTTGTCCCTGCCCAGTTCAGCTGAAAGGGAGCCGATTTTGTTTTGCTTGTCTCAGTTATCAGCTCCTTGCTTAGACCATGTCCAGAGAAGGTCAGCAAAGCTGGTGAAGGGTCTGGAGCACAAATCTTATGAGGAGTAGCTGAGGGAGCTGGGGCTGTCTAGCCTGGAGAAAAGAAGACTTAGGGGAAACATTATTGCTCTCTACAAATACCTGAAAGGAGGCAGTAGTGAAGTGGGGGTTGATCTATTCTCTCAGATAACAAGCTACAGGATGAGACAAAATGGCCTCAGGTTGCACAAGAGAAGATTATATTGGATAATGGGATTTTTTTTTTCACTGAAAGTGTGATCAAGCACTGGAACAGGCTACCCAAAGAAGTAGCAGAGTCACCACCCCTGGAGGCATTTAAAAGATGTGCAGCTGCTGCATCTGGGGACATGGTGGTGGACTTGGCAGTGCTGAGTTAATGGTTGGGCTCAGAGATCTTAAAAGTTCTTTTCTAACCTGATTCCATGATTCTCTCTATCATGCTGTCGCAGCGCACGTTTGCACTGGCAGATTGGTCCAAATGCACCAATTGGTGCCAGCTTTCTGGTGTCAGTATTCATTGGATTCAGCTGAAAAAGTTAAAACCAGACTGAAATAATGCCAAGACACTCTTACTGTGCAGACTGTACTGCCTGACATAGGATAGATTCATTATGGCTTACGTTATGAAACTGCAGTTTCCTTTTGTTGTAACATTGTGTATCTTCTAAGTCTTTCCATAGTGAACAAAATTGCCACCTCATTTTAAAAAGTTTTGTAGGCTACTATGTATGAGGGCGGTGACAGCTGTTTGACAGGTGATGCAAAAGGTGGAGCAGCTGAGAGCAGCTAAACTGCACCAACACTAAAAACTTCAACAAGACTGAAAAAAGGAAAACCATGTTAGTTGTGCACTCACAATTTAGCTAGTCTTAAAAGAAAGAAAAACATGCTTTCTCTCAGGGAATCCTTTTGGAAATACAACTCACTATTCAGGGTTTGTTAGAAATGTGAGGACAATGTATTTTTTTCAGCATGGATAGAGGATTTAAAACCTCCATTTTGTTTGGTGGGCTGATATGTAAAAAGAAGGAATACACGAGATCTGCAAGGAGATCAACGGGAATTTTGTCTTGGCAAGGGCAGCCCTCTTTGCCCTAGCTGAGGACAAAACCCCTCTGCCCTCATGATCTGCTGCAAAAGCTAGATTCAACCCTTCTCTTCGTTGCTTGACCATTTCCCTTTCCTTGTTCTCCTAAAGGAGGAGAGAAGAAAGACCAGCAGTGTGGAAAGGGCAAAAAGAAATCGATAATCCAATCCTTAGGAATTTTTTGAAAGGACAATTTCATAAAAAGCTGTGTACATATTGTTGCCAAAAGAAGAAAACTAAATTTTTAAATTTTTAAGGTTTTTCAGAAGTTAGAAGGTTTTTCCTGTGATATTTTTTGCAGTTTTACAAAGAAATCTTGTATAAATGAACTCTGGAGGTATTTTCTTCTGTGTTCAGTAAGCACAACCCATGAGCCTGATGCCAGAGAGGAGCTGTGATAATTCCATACACAGTATGGCCTGCATGGTGCAGGGCTGAATATTCTCCAGTTATTTCTGCAGTGTGGAAGTGTATTTGCATCAGGTGTGCTCTGATTCTGAGTGGGACAGCTGAAACCCAGCTGCTCTGAAAAGCCATTTTTTGCACACATCAGTCTTTGGGAAAGCTGCTGGGCTCCCTCTGCCACTGCAGGATGCCCTGGGACTTATGAAAAAGAAAAGAACAGGTAAGAGGTGAAGCAAAGATTGTTAAAGGATTCAATTATTTGGTTCAATCTTCACAAGAATTTAAGACAATAGGGTAATTTTAATTAAGTAGTTACAGAAGGGAGATAAGTTCACAAGAGGCTAAAGAGCAGATTCAAGCATGTTTAGCTAATGGAGATTTGCTACAATTCCTTGGCAAAGCAATATTAAAAAAACACTTTATAAGGGAATTTAAAGAAACAGCCAATGTAGTCTCTAAAACACCAGCACTTATCTCCACTTATGGAGATTTAATGGAGGACAGGGAAGGTCTTGGAAGACTGGAAAAGAATCAACATTATGCATTTTTAAAAGGCAGATGTTCCATAATGTTCTATTTTCTTTTTATTTTTTCCCTGAACTTTGATAGCTACAAGGATTTTGCTCAAGTTATTAATTTTGATTTGCAAGATTATAAAATGGATTTATTAAGAACAGAGCATAACAGTCTAAATTCCTGACAAGCTGTCTGGGCTGGTGAATTAGAAAAATGTGACTGATGAACTGTGACCTAAGTTAGTAGAATTTTTGGCAGTATCTCCCAGGGTATTCTCAGAAGAGGCATTCTTAAAAGCAGGCAACACATATAAAAAAATGTGACCACCAAAACTTGCAATCACTGTATGAAAGAATACAGCTTTCAAGGAGAAATGGTGAATTTTTAGTCAATCTGGGAAGGTATGTCAAATATGGAAAGACCTGTCAGATTTTGAGTATATTCTGGTTGTATAAGCATTACAGGCAACAAGGTGTTGGGAAAGCTATTGACCCTGAGTTTGTGATTACACTGAACTCTGAAAAAAAAGTAAATTCATATCATGCTGTCAGCAGGAGATGTTATTTTCCAGTTAAATTGTCTTATTATCTTTATGAAATATGTACACTACAGTTTTAAAATTCCACAGTTGAATCCAGAGACCACTGATTAATTTCTATGGTAAAACTTGTACTTCCCCCCCTTCCTGCCCAAGAAAGAAACACAGACTCTTTCATATCCTCTAAAACTTAATGCATCCAAGGGTCAGTGGCCATGAATATAATTTCCATTCCAGGACATCTGCATAACAATCAGTCTGAACTGAGTTTTGATCTAATTGCTTTTGGCTAATTATGCTTTTTCCTTATGCTTAATGATCCCTTATAGCAGAGTTTTAATGGACTGCTCATCAAATGAAGATCTTTTTCTTATGGGTTTTCTGTTGTGTTTTTTTTTTAATCCAATTGCTTTGAAATATATTTTTGACATCATGAAAACAGCCTTTCTACCTCATTAGCATTCTGTTGGGTAGTTGAAACACCTCATAGCTTGATCCTTAACATTAAAATGTAAGAGGATGTGGCGAGTTAGCCCCAGTTGGATGCCAGGTGCCCACCGAAGCCATTCTATCACTCCCCTCCTCAGCTGGACAGGGGAGATAAAATATAATGAAAGGCTCATGGGAGGAGATAAGGACAGGGAGAGATAACTCAGCAGTTACTGACACAGGACACAGACTTATCTTGGGGAAACTGACTCAATTTATTATCAATCAAATCAGAGTACGATAATGAGAAATAAAACCAAATCTTAAAACACCTTCCCATCATCCCTCCTCCCTTCCCAGGCGTAACTTCACTCTTGATATTTTACCTCTCCTCCAGTGGCACAGGGGCAACAGGGAATGGGGGCTCCAGTCTGTTAATCACATGTTGTCTCTGCCACCCCTCCCTCCTCAGGGGGAGGACTCTTGATGCTATTCTGCTCCAGCTTGGGATTCCTCCCACAGGGCTCAGTTCTCTGTGAACTTCCACTGTGTGAGTCCTTCCCACTGCAGTCCTTCAGGAGCTGCTGCAGTGTGCATCCCTTGCACAGGGTGCACTATTTCAGGAACAGACTGCTCCATGAGTGGGTCCTTCATGGGGCCACAAGTCATGCCAGCAATCCTGCTCTAGCCTGGGCTCTTCTTTCCATGCGTCCACAGGTCCTGCCAAGAGCCTGCTCCAGCATGGGTTTCCCATGGGATCACAGTCTCCTCGGGGCATCCATCTGCTCTGGCATAGGTCTCTTACATGGCCTGCAGGTGGATCTCTTCATCATCCCTGTCATCCTCCATGGGCTGCAGGGACACAGCTGCCTCACCATGGTCTGCACCACGGGCTGCAGGGGAGTGAATCTCTCTGGTGCATGGAGCATCTCCTGTTCCTTCTTCTGCACTGGCCTTGGTGTCTGCAGAGTTGTTGTTCTCACATATTCTCACTCTTTTCTCCAGCTGAAATTGCACAGTTTCTTTTCCTCCTCTTCCTAACTCTCCTGCCTAGGAGACACCATCTACCTGCTACCGCCCCTGCTGACCGGCTCAGTCTTTTCCAGCAGCAGGTTGGTTTTGGAGCCAATTGGTGCTGGCAGTGTTGGAAAAGGGAAAAGCTTCTAGCTGTGTCTCACAGCATCTACTCCCTCACTTCCAAAACCTGGCCATACAAACCCAATGCACAGGCCTACAGATGGCTTATTCAAGAACAGAAATTCATCCTGGGGATGAAAATGAGACGTGGTGCAAGTGGGATGTTCATCACCCTCCATGTCAGTTTCCCAGAATGCATTCCCAATTACTATAATTCTCAGTGAAATAAAATTGCTCATATTTCCTGGAGCTGGGGACTAGAAAATTGGGATGGCTTTAGGTCCAAGGCAGTTCATTGGTTGGTTTACCTGGAAATAAAAGATCAGAAAAGTTCCAGCTTCTGCAGTTCATTACTCTGCCAAGTATATTGGCAGGAAAGAAGGTGAAGTACGATGTCTGGAAAACACTTTTTTGCTGGTAACCTGCCTGACTGTTAACCTTGAAGTTAATAAAAGTTGATAGTATTCCATAAGGAACTTTGATTTAAGAAATATAGTGCATCTAATTGGAATTCCTCAAAACAGTGGCAACTGCCAAAGGACATAGAAAATCTTTTCATCTCCATTTCATTTGTTGCACTGTGCCTTTGTCTGAGACTTCTGATGCACAGAAGCTGAAGTGGATATTTAGTTCATCTTAAAGATCCATTGCACTTTTCCAGGAGTGAGGAATTCTAGGAGTCAGACTACTGCAGACTAAGCAGACACAGTACACAGATACTTCTAAAATTCTAAAAATCAGGTGTAAAAGAAAGCTTTTCACGGGCAAGAGAGTTATCAAACTAAATATGGCTGCATTCTTTTCTTTTACCATGTCCCATATAAATTTTAGAGAATGTTTAAAAGATGGGTGGCTGGGTCCTGCTTCCATACCAGGACTTTTAATGTGAGAAGAACAGCATGGTCTACAGTGCCTGGTGTAAGGAAATATGAGAGCATAAATTCTATGGGGCAAGGCAGACTTTCTTTTAAATGTGCTGCCCATGGACTAACAAAGTTAGAACATCATGAGTGCTGAAGAGGAAAGGAGTTGTCCAGGTTGATTTAAGGCTATTTATTTTAGGAGAAAAGATATTTTACTAAGCCGTCCTGGAACTCTCCTACAGTGAGGTTGAGTGACTTAGCAGAAACACATTTGAGGAAAAAAAGCAGCTCTTTGCCTGAATCTTACCCTGCTAATCAGAGTGTTTGCAAGTGAGCTGGAAGCTTGGCTAGAAAGGATTTTAATTTATTTGTGGCAAGCTGAAAAAGACAAGAAAACTGTAACCAACTCTCTTCCCACCTTCCCCCCCCTTTCACTTCAGATTTTTTATGAGGCTGAAGGGTCAGAGCAAGGCCAGTTTGGCACAGTAAAATTTTCCACACTTCATTTTTTCTGGTTTAGCTAATGTATTAAAAAGGAAGGTGGTGTTTTGTGTAAAAGCTTATTTTCCTCCTATTTTGTCCTTTGTCTTTTTTTTCCATCAGATTCCCTAAGAGATAAAAAAAAAAACACCCTACTAAACCACCCCTCAAGATCTATTCTGCATAACAGACTCTGCATGTTAGCTCAGGTACAAAATAAAACCTTGAGTATACATGTGGAGTATTTGTCAAGCTTGCACAAACTCACTTTTGCTTTAATGAATGGCACTTTCCAGTTTTAATGTGTGATTATTCTGTTATGGGACTAAACTTTGCATGATCAGAGGCACCCAATGATTTCAGTCTTCACAATTTTCTCTCAAACTTTCTTCCCTTTTCTTATTAAATTTAAGGTAGCAATTTCCTGTCCTTCCTATCATTCTTTGATGAGCTGCTATTTGTTGCCCCAGAATAAATATATTCCTGATTTGGAATAACAGACCCCTTTCCTTAATGTCAACAAGTGTCTATTTGTAAATCAGGTCAAATTACTTCTATCAGCTGTACTTGTACAGCTCTTTCGCTTCTCAATATTTTGATAAAAAGTCTACAAAAATTGCCTCAATTTAAACATTCTTCAGTGGATATTGGTAGCATAATAGTTGGACTGCAATCTCAAGCTCAAGAAGATATCAAAGGTAATTCATTAATAACCTGAAAATGTACCTAGACACAAGGACAGACCTGCAGGAAGTTATTCATTCACAGGCAAGTGTTGTGATGGAGTACATGTGCTGGGAGCAAGGGGCATACTCTGATTTTACTGCCATAGCATTTATCATGCTGTGTATCATACAGAGGGGCACTGAGTTCTCAGAGTTACAGCAAAACACTGCTCTGCCTTCATCGCTTGTCAGTGTTGTCTCATTTACACTGAAGACAAAAAAGGTCTTCTTAAAATTCCCTTTAAAACTTGAAATTGCTTAAAAATATTCAACATCATTTTTAGGACAGACCCCACTGGGGAATTGCTTGGGAGACTTCAGTCTCTAATCAGGTACAAGGCTTCAGAGAGGCTCTGGAATATGATTTCACAGTAATATAAAATAAACTGTCCATATTTGCAAACTGCTGTACTTAGGACTGAATTCCCCAGTGTCCTGTAGCCTATAAACACAGTAACACATTTAGAACAGATTAAAAAATTAATAAAGATTTAAGTCTGAGGTTTGCTTCTGGAGGCAGGGACAACAACTAATACAACACCAATCTCTCTGAGAGTCTTGGGGGCTTCTCTAGGCTGCAGGAAATGAGCAAGGAGAGGCATGCAATGGGGATGTCCTTTCACCAAACAGGAATCCAGCGTCTCAGTAGTCTTCTGGATATTCAGTGCATCAGAAAAGTGGGGCAATAAGGCACTTTCCTTGTAGTACTAGTAGCAGATCCTTTAGGTTCTGATGCAATGAGTGCTGTCAGGTCTCACTGTGCTGCTCTGAGATGCTGCTCTTCCTATCTGGAGGAAATTCTGGTAGAAGTGTGGAGAAGGTGCACTTTTCCAGGAGGAAAGAAGTCAGTGGCTATGGTGAACACTGTCTCTGCAGAAGAAATATATATATCCTTTTGTCTTAAATATATGGCTGTATCTCTTAGTAATTATTAAAAGTTTGACCCAATCTGTCTACTTTGCCTGGGGAATATTTAGGAAATTGTAGTTGTATTAATGTCCCAAGTGTTTCTTTCCTTCTACTTATACATGTAAATGATGCTGCTTTTGCAGACAACATTGTCAGGAAGAGGAGAACACCATTTAAGAATGGCTATTTACTATTTTGGGGCTGTGAACCTGAGAAAATTGCATCTCTGCAGGTGTAGCTCATCTGCCTGAAGCTTGAGGTGTGAGCAGTCAGAAGTGAACTCCAGCTGAATACTGCATGCACTGTTCTGCTGAGGATGGAAGGAGGATGGAAACCTGCATGCCAACTTTACAAAGTGATATTTTGTCAAAGAAATCTGGAGCAGTGAAACCCTGAGCCCAGCCCAGATGCAATAGTGTAGTAATAATACAATAAATAGGAAAATAATATCTGGGAAAGATAAGATTTTTTGCATGTATGCATAGATATATTTCTGAGCAATAAAATGCATATGAGTGTTCAGATACGTGAAAGCATGATGGAAATGCTTTTGGACTTATATTTACTATTGGCTCTATGCATTTACATTTGAAATTATCAAGTCAGATTTTAATTCCAGCATTTTTAAAGAGAAATTAATTTACTGAATCAGATCACCAAGGAGGAGAAGGGAAAGGATGAGTGAGAGAAGGTTCACGGGATGGAAGGGTTGTTTGGTCCACACTTTCATGTGAAGTGCCTTTCATGTGATGCTGATTTTGATGATCTGCAGTTAAAGAGGGGATGAAGTATTTGAGTATTTGTGACTATTATATGGTCACACTATGTGTGACACAGCTGCTTCATGGCTTTGTCACTGTATTATACTAGGAAGCCAATTCTTAAGATGTGTTGGTGTTAATAATCATGCCTGCCAGAATTAACACACTGTGACTAAGCCCCCAACCAAACTCCTAGGGCAAGCACCCATGCATGTAATGACTTCCTACGCTGTCACTCAACCTGAAACACAGAGTCTATCCCACCATCAATCAACTGGAAGCTGGCAGAGACGATGGGCTGAGATGCTCTCTTTAAACTTGCAGAGACAAAACTGCAGTCTTTGTTTCAGCTAAAGCAGACAGAATGACCTAACAGTGCCTTGCTGCCAACCAAAAGTGTTAGTATGTACACAAGAACACTTCAGGCAGGTCAGGTTGGTCCTGTCAGAGTGCCCCAGTGCTGCTGCTGTAGTTACACAGAACTCCTCCTAGCCTACACTTGACCAGTACAAAATGCTGTAAGATTTTCCTCTGAGAGGTGCTCTGCTCTCTTAGGCAGCAAACTGCCTGGCACATTCATCAAACATATACATAGTGACTGATTCAGAAAGAGGGCAGGGGAAGAAACTGTGCTGCCTTACTTTGTTTTACTACATGAAATTCAGATCAGAAAAAATAGTGAGCGTTTTTCCACACCAGTGCGTGCTCTTTGACAGTTTCATGGAAAATATTACCTACAAAAGCCAACAGCCTAATACATGTTTCTATCTCCATTCCTCAGAATTTAATTCCAACTTGAATACTACAAAAATTTTAGAAAACTAGCAAGTCTCAAGTTCCCAAAACTCTATCAAGAATACCAGAGCTCAGTAGGGAAGTATTTCCACTGAGCACAGTAATTGGACATACAATGTGTGATTGGAATCATATCTAGCACCTCTAATACCAAGAAAATCATCCATAGAGATATGATTAAAGACGTGACAGAAAAATCAAGAGATGCAATTTGTTGCTACTGAAGTTTTAAGATCTAATCTAATAGTCTGTCATTAAATAAAAGGTGATGAATGACATATTCTGCCTAGGCTGTGGTAGAAACGATTACAAGTCGGGAAGGATGCTTTCAGCTTTGTCCTGCAGCAGTGATAACCTCTTTTATTAGCAATAGCAGTACCTAACTAATCTTTTTGGTAATCATAACTTGATTTGCAATGTTGTCAAGGTGCTCTTGGCACATCTGTTTCAGTATGTGTTGACCTTCCTCTTCAAGGAATTTCAATTCTTATTTTTTGTTCTCAGTTACAGCAATGTCTTTTAGAATATACAGTATTTGCAAAGTGTTTGACAAGGGATGAACCTTGTTCTGTGCTTGCTAGGTCTTCACCTGAGATGGGGGGATCCAGCTGCTGCAGGAATACAGATCTGTAATGATAATGGATTCTTTGTTCTCTCCAGTGTCACGAAGATTCATGGCAGATCCTTTTAAACTGAAGCTGTGTTACTGGAGTTGAGTGTCTGGGCTCAGTTCCAGCAGCTTAGACTCTAACTCCCTGCTAATGCTGCTCAGCAGATAAAGCTGGTTATTACTGTGCTCTGTTCTGGTGACTGCCAGCAGATTAAATACTCGGGAGAAACTCGGTGGCATCCTTTCAGCTTTGCCTGAGACCTGAGAGGCTGCAGGCTGCCGGGAACCTGCTGTGCCTGCAGACTGCACCACGGGCAGCCCTAAGCTGCAATGCCACTGCTTGTGGCACCCTGGTGCTGAGCCTGAGCTGCTAACTCCTGGCAAGGTTTATGATCTCAAGCTGGGCTGTGCTGTGCTATCGCCACTGGGCTGTTCATCCTAGAAAAAAGAAGGTTAAGGAGAGCAGCCATCACTGATCCAGGGAGGGATTATAGGGAAGACAAGCTCCTCTCGAAAGTGTACACTGAAAGGACAAAGATCAATGAGCACACACTGCAGCAAGGAACAAGAGTAATTCCTGGTGGACTTAAGGAAGAAAATTACTCACTCTGAAAGAGGCTCAGCACTGAAAGAGGCTGAGCAGAAGATCCCTGGAATCTCTGCCCTTGGAAACATTAAATGCTGGACGGGATGAGGTGTGAGCTCGCAGCCTGCTCACAACTTAGAAATTGGTCTTGTTTGAAAGAAGATTGGGCCCTAGGACCTCAGAAGTGCCTTCCAGTCTCTAGAGTTCAGTGGAAAGGGGGCATATCCTACATGACTCTTCTTCTTTCTCCTTCTGGCAAATTGATTTCTATGTAAAAATACATTTTCCAGTACAGCAAGATTTAATTTAGAGATTGTTTTGTAATAGTAACTTCTTGTCAGTTGTTACAGAATGCAAAATACTGCTGTAATCCTCAGGAAAACAAATTTGTGAGGAAAAATGTTCCTGACCCTCATGTTATGCCACAGAATTTTACACTTCAGCCATCATCTCAAGTCTTGTCTGATGGTGCATCCCCACTCTCCCCCTCCCCTTTTCAGACTGTACTGGGATCTAGAATTAACTAGAGAGAAAAACTAGAGAACTTAATAGAGTCAAAAAGCACTGGGACTGCAGGGAGTTGCTCTACTCCCTTGCCAAAGGGTAAGAGTTCTTCAGTGCAACTCAGATGCAACTCCTGACCCCCAAGTACTATGGTATTGACAGTGTTCAGGAGAAGATACTTTGAAAGAAAAACATGACAAGGCATATCTCTATATCTCTGTATCTCTGTATCATCCATCTGTCTGTCTATCTATCTATCTATCTATCTATCTATCTATCTATCTATCTATCTATCTATCTATCTATCTATCTATCTATCTATCTATCTATCTATCTATCTATCCACACTTCTGCTTTTCCAGTCTGTTTCCATTTCTCTGTCTCTAAGGCACTTCTTAAAACAGAGGATTATATAATAGATTTCTATCAAACTCACAGCTCTTGATGGACTCTTCTTCCATGAATTTGTCCAGTCCCTCTGGGACAGTGCATCAGCAGAAGCAACATGTTGTAGTAGGGAACCCTGTAGGAAAAAATAATTTCCTTTGGTTTGTTTTAAGCAAACAAACTTTTGTCTGTTACCCAATAAAATAAGCTCCTGTGATAAACTCATGTTTCAAAGAACTGACTTAGTTGCAAACCACCTTCTGTGTCTCCCATGAAGGGAGAGGTTTGGTTTTCCTGAATGGAAATGGATTTATTTAGGAAGAATAGCCCTAAGATCCTTATTAAAATGACAAAAACACGAAATATTTTTAGGGCTCTCAATCAGCTCTTCAATGGCAGAGTTTATGCAATGCATTTTCTTAACATGCTGAGATTTTCACTGTTTCTCATTAGTCCACAGTGGTTTCTGGGATGAGTAGAACAATTATGCCAGTCCCAAAACACTTATACACATGAGAAATACTTGAATCCAGCAGTATTTGACTGATAGTTTCCATTCTTTCAGCAAGAGGCACCAAAATGGAAGTTGTTTTTGTTCTTTTCATTTTGACTCTGTCTAGTTCAAGAATGACCGTCTTCTAGGAAATGTGCCAGATAAGTAATTCCATTTTCTTTTTCAACTTTCATATCACAGTAGGAAAAAATGAATGGGGAGAAGATCCTTGCTCATATCCTCTTATCCAAGAAGTGCAGTTCTTGGTTCTCCAGAGCTGAATGCCTACTCTAAGAGACTGAAATTACTACCATAACTCTTTAAAAATTCCACTCAGCTTTTCAGGACATGGGATCATGAAACAAATACTTGTTTTCTTGTCTCTGGGCTGCAATTCATTCATGAAACAAGAATCATTATGGATCTACTTCCTTGCCAAAGGGTAAGTTCTTCAATGCAACTCAGATGCAACTCCTGACCTAAGTGCCATGTTGTTGACAGCAAATGTGGAGACAACTTATGGCTGGCTCTTATGAGAACAATGCTTGTACACACTGTTTTCCTTCTGACTTTCAGGCTTAATAAGAATGCTCACATTATAACTCATCTCTGTGAAGTAATTATGTGTAATTGCATAATTACTTGTTACAGCTGTTTGACTTACTGGCACTTAAATTAATTAAACTAATGTGATGCACAACCACAAGTTAATTTAAAACAAGGAAACCTTATAATGATCCCCCTTGAGGGTGTCTATGCAGCATTGATACTGTGGTTGAACAAAAAGTGAAATGTGGATCCTACATATTTTCTTATACCGAGAGCTTCTGTGCAGTTTACTTTTAACTGGTGATGAGACATGGAATTAAGTTATAAACTCTGTAATAATACTAAACAAAACAAAATACAAGGCTCTGAAATGAAAATAATCTCTTGCTTAAGAATACTTGCTATGCTCCAAGTAATAAGAAATAAAAATTCCTGCAGGCAAATAATCATACATTTGTTTATGACAAATATTTCTCAGTGGTGGCCAAAGCTAAACTTGGATTTACTTAGTACCTGCTGGTATTTTTTATTTTCTTCTAGTTTAAAATGCAGTGTTTGAGCCTTGTGTTCAGTCAACTATTCTCATATGCAAATGACTTTAATGGATTGACTTTTTCCTCCTACAGTGAACTCCCAAATAATATGAAAAGCCATAAGATTGAGAATATGAACTTCAATAAAGAAAACTGAAGGATTAACATAATGAATAGCAAACAGAATTCTGTCTTTAAATCTACAGTTTTGGGGACATTCATAATCCTACAATTACTTTACTGAAAAGAATGTGCTACTTAGTTTTGACTCAGAAAAGCATTATTTATGTACTTACTGTCTTTATCTGAAATTTGGTCTATGAATTTCTTCAAAGAAAAATGTCAAAATCCACTCTTGCTGCAACAGATGAACAAAGCCTTCATTCTGTTTCCCCCAGTCTTTGCATGCTATTGAACTTTATTGCTATTAATAGAGGGTCTGGTTACTGTGATGTGGTTTACTTGTAAAATGGGGTAAACAGAAAAGTTCACATTGCTCTGTGCTCTGAAAATCTGAAAGCAGTTCCTGTAGTGAGCAATGTTGGAAGCCTAAATACTTTTCCATGAAGGAGAAAGTTTTCTGAGTCCCTACAGACTTATGCCCTCTGAAGCTGAGCCTGGGGTGGGTTGGCACTTCATACACTGAGGAAACAGCTTGCCTGGGTAGAAGAGTCTCCTTTTTAGAAAACTGGAAGAGAAACAGAAGCACTTGACTTCCTCAGGGGAGAAACTCTGTGATCTCTGGCAATGTTTTCCACTCTTGACAAGCAGCAGCTCAAACAGTTCACTTGGAAAGTAAGAAAAGACAGAGATGTCCTTGAGACTGAAACTGCTTGTGCAAACTGAGAGCTGCTTGGAGAAGACGCCAGCCACAAAAAGGAAGAGGCACCTACTATTTTATTATTATTATGTATTATTTAATATGTAATTTTAATTACATCTTATTGTCATATTAATGGTTTTTTATCTCTTAAAACATCTTTTCATGGAATTAGCTGATAACCACAAGAGGGTCTATTAATCTAATAAGGTAGTACAGTGTGTAATAGTACATGCAGTGCTTTTCTCCCAATTTACCTTTCTCCCCATGTTCTTTCAGTCTCCTGAGGCAGTAATTTGAGGCATTCTGCTACACTTCTGTGCCTCAGATGATGAGGAGGTTTTAATGCTTCTTTTGGTGACACAAACCAGCTGTTTTAATAGACTACTTCAATCTGCTGCTTAACACTGAAACATTGTAAGGTACCTGTCAATGTATTTTGTCAGTTACCCGCTAATGCTCTATAAATGAAATTTTTTATTAGTTATGTGCTGATAGTGAAATTTGTGAGTTTTTGTCGGTGTGTTGAAAAATTAACAGAAATAGTTCAGAAAGCATCACAATTTAAGACTGCCAAGATAGCAAAATGAGGCAGGACTCCTGACCTCTGAAAAAGAGATCATCAGCAAATGAGAATATCAAAATTCTTCTACTTTGTGCAGCAAAAGAAACTGGAGGAACAAGAATCAGTGTTTCAATGAAGCTGGATGAGTACATTTTTTTATGATGAGGCATTTAGATATTACATGTGCTGTATAAGAGTTGTTATTTTGTAGAGTATTAACAGAGAAATGATAATTTATATATATATATATTTGTTACTCCGAGTTTTCACCAACTGTTTGGTAAGTTAACCAGAAATTTAATTTTTACTTACGAATAACAGAGGATCTTGTTGCACTGAGCAGAGAAGATTGTTCTAGTTTAGTGCATGTAAATAAAAAACCCAAAATATCTAGAAATCAGTATTTTTCTTCTCACATCCAGGTCTTCCCATTGTCAAAATAATTGAATTGACTAGATACTAGATTTTACTACCTCTGTAAAATTTTAAAATTTGTAAATAAAATACTGTGCATGCCTGGATTCAAATATCTTGAAGTGGATCTCAGCTAACATCATAAAGCTTTTTTTCAAAAAAATATTATAGCTGAGACTCAGTGAGACGTTTATCAATGATACCTCCTACTTGAAAAGAAGCATTTCTGCAGAAATAAAAAAAATCTCAAACAAAACTTCTGCTATGATGCATCAAATATATTTTATCATTTTTTAAATAAGAGTGCTGACTTTTTCAACTCGGGAAAGATAGGTGTGAATTCTTTCAATAGAAGGTTAGCAAAATTGATACACTGAGAAAATGTGTTTATCAACTTTAAAGAAATGGATACAGTTTTGACTGTGTTACAACTTTTTGGTTTTTCATTTGGTCTTTATAAATTAGCCAGCTTTTGTTAGACCCCTCATATTGAACACATATCTGGGATGCTGTGAATGTGCTTTTAAAATCAAATATGTGGGCCTCCAGATATAAATCCTAAACCGTTTTTTGGCTTTGCACTGGATGATTGCTGCCATACAGATTGAGCTTACCCCAGTTTATAGTACATGTGGGCCATTAGAGATACCTGAATGCCTTCTATCCTAGCTTTTAAAGTGGAGTATTTATATTAACCTGTCAACACAGGTTGTTCTTAGTGTGTTCTTAAGTTTCTCGTTTTCCCCCCCATTTTATGTATTGTTCTCCCCTGTTCTATGTAAAATGGTTCTTCCCTCCCCGGTTTTCCCGCCACAGGCCCTTTGTCAGTTACGTTTCCATGGTTACCCCTTCCCCCTGGCTTTGTCAGTTAAGTAAGTTATATAATTTCCCCTCCCATAATTTTCCTTATAAGTAAACTTTTCCTCCTCCCTGGGCCCAGTCAATCACCCCCCACTCTTCCTAGCCTTCGAGAACCTTCTTCTCTCTGGGGGTTGTGGTTGGCTGTGGTCCCAGGGTCCCTCCTTTACTTTGTACTTATTGGTTGTTTTTGTATGTCAGTTAGGTTATGTAACTCCCATATCTATTGGCTAGCTGGGCATCCCTCCCTTCTCCACCCCTTGCCTTTAAAACCTTGCCTCTCCCTTTGCTCTTTGCCATTTGCTGGTTGGTGCTTCCCCTCTGTTGGTGCCTACCTGCCATCAATAAACTGACTTCCACCCCCAGCAAGTGGTCACTCCTTTCCTCATCTCCTCTGCGTTGCGAATCCGGTCCGCCATCCAGCCCAGCCCAAGGCCAAGACGCCAAGGGGGGCTGGCCTTCGATGCAGCAGAGGCGTCGGCCCTTCATCTTCTGCTAGCCGGACCTTTGGCCACTTACACCTCGCCGCAAACCTGTCATGGTTTGCTGGGTCATGTTGTGTGATTGCTGGGACATCTAACCACAGCAAAAGTACCTTGCAGTCAGGGACTGCACAGGTCCACTCTGGACTGCACTGCACTGCATTGCTCTGGGTGTTCTCATAGCTGAGGGCTGGATCTGTGAATCCAATGACAAAGACTGTCTTAAAATTCTGCCCAAGAGCATGATTTTGGCTGCTTCCATGCTGGGAACTTGTCTCTAACTAGAGATTGAAAAGCCTGCCTCTATTGTGCAGATGAGCTCTTCATCTTGATACTGAGCAGACAGCTCAGAGTTCACAAAGGGAATCATGGTCTTGTTCTTCTCATCCATGATAGAACAGAGGAAAGAACTACATTAAACCCAGAAACTGCTTGAGGATGAAAAGAAGAGCTGCACACAAAGGATGAGAGAGTTTCTTTGGTCAAAGGATTTCTTTTTTCGCAAAGCTTCTCCTGCTTAGGGACTTGAACACTGTACAGGGTGCTGGCTCGCTTTGGTACTGATGCAGGGTGGTGCACATTATTGCTTGAATGTGTGACCATCAGAAGTGTGGGAGAAAAATTTCCAACAACTTTGAGAAACTGGCTCTTCTGACACAGCCCAGTGCTTGCTTCACCACGGGACCAGCATGGATTCACCTCAGCTTGGCCACGCAGGAGGCAGTTGCTGCTCCCTTGGCCAGCCCCCAGTCTCACCATTAATCCAGGGGCATTTTACCTGTGTGCACTCTCTGCATTAGGAAGAGATAAGTAAATGTCAAAAGACAGAAAACATTGAAGAGTCCCAACTGCATATATTTGCCCAAAATTATCACCCTCTTGCTGTGTGGTTATTGCAAGCTAATTAATGTGGTCCAGAGAAAAATTAATGTTCTCCTGAGAAAACACTGGCACCCTAAACCACTGTATCACACCCAAACCTGAAATCAGAAAAAAAAAAGTTGTTTATTTTTTTTGCATAGCTCTCACAGCAGGTTTTGCATCAGGAATTTCCAGAGCTGGCACACCTACTCTTTATAGCTACTCTTTTAACATGTTCTTGATAAAGAAACCCTTTTCTTGGAGTTGTCAGAGATTGATTGGCTGTTACAGTACTCCAGTGCTGCTCAAGAAGCTCAAAACAGAAGATGGATCACCTCTGTTGGAAACCCATGGAGGTAGCAAGCAGTCAAATATGTTGAAATTGAACTTGCCAATATCTTAAGCCAAGACCAAATATGTTAGCATCATTAAAATATTTTCTTGCACAAATGCTATTGGCAGAGCATCTGCAAATCTAATGCAAACTTCTCTGTAAATATTCAAGGCTGGATTTTTAAAACTTGAGCTTGCCAAAAATTTCTGTGAGTTGTAGGGATAGCAATGGTGAAGCAATACAAAGAGGATATCAAGCCCTGCTACTTACACTGGTTTTAATAGCAATCATGCAGTTCAACTCTTGATATGATAACAAAATATTTTGCACAGTTGTCTTATGATTTTGACTTTTGCAGTGCGTTTTCCAAACCGCTGGGCAAAGACCAGTACATTTTAAATTATACTTGCTCCTCTACATACAGTTAAGTTTAAACAATGCACACTGGAATTAATTACCATTAAAGCATCAATTTATTCACATTAAAGCCCTTATTAGCAATGTATTCCCTTATAAACTAGGAAATTCCTTCTTGCCAATAAATTTCACACTACTGGTATCCTTTTATATTTTTCCTCAAATGATGTAGAACACATGGTCTTAATGGGACTACAATTAGCCACTGAATTTAGGTGTATGTACTAAGAATGTATATTTTGAACCAATCTGTAACCCTCTATAGCTTGACAAACACAGAAATCTTTTTTTCTTGCAAAAATGCAAACAACTGGCTTTTAAAAGGCTCCTTATATGTCTTTCTGCAAATGACAGATTTACATCTTAAAACACTTCATTATTTATATGATGTTTAAGCATAAGAACCGTTCTATTGAATTAATTACCTAAATTAGCACTTGCTCAAATGTTTGCCTGAATGTAATTTTAATTAGGAGAGCATTGCATACAGGAGATAGGTAACAGACAGTTTGCCTTCCACCAGCCTCTCATTTCTTCCTCATCTCTGCACCCAAGGGTTGGGATTTGTGTTGCTCTATGGATGTTTAAAAATCTGGCATTGCCTGCGTGTACTAGGTGTCAACACATGGGAAGTGAGGTCACTCTCCTGGCTGGCATCAGTTCTGTGGGATAGGGAGATGATGTGAATGAGCCTACTTATTAATGCCTGAAACTCCTGAAGTTTACAAATTCCCTGAAAATGGAAGGGGTTCCAGAGTAAATTTCTCTTACAGTTGCCAGCTTTAAGCTTTACATGTACCTGCATTTTCAGAATAATATTCTGGTCTCCTTAGAAAGCATAGGAGATAGGGTAATGGCTTCAGAAGGACTAGGATCTCACCTGTACTATTCCTGTTCAAATAGAAATTCTTCTGTGCTTCAATATTTAATATCTTGAAAATAGGTTTCAGTAATAGCATATTAAAAATAAATTTAGTCTAACATTTTAGTCCTGTCGAAGAAACTAATTTAAAGAATGAGAAAAATGCGAGTTTCCACTTTTTTATATATAATTTTATATCAGTGGGAATATTAAAAAGAGCTTTTCTCATATTTGTGGATGCCCTGTGAGCATGTGCTCTCATGACAATCTATAACAGTAATGGATATTTGTGGATGCATTTTTCTCTGAGGTCCTACTCCTGAAGTTTTAATGTATTACCAAAAATACTTTTCCCCTTAAATTTGCCTTCAAGCTCCAGTTGTCATGTGTGCCTATTGGCAAGCATTCCTTTTGTTATGCCCACCAACTGTAACAGGCTTATTTGTGGATTAGCTGTGTCTCAGCTGTAAAATTAATTCAGGAGCACAGCCTGCTGTTCCAAACGAAGCCTTAACAGAAGGAAATGCTGTTTCCATGGGTTTGTCTTTTAAAGATTTGTATAATTGGTTAATGCTGTTTTGTCTTTTTGTTTTTTGGAGACAATTAATCAATACTTTGTCATGTGTAACTTTTATTTTCTATTTTCAGTACATTGCAATATACAAACAGCAAAGTCAGATGATCGTGTCCCCAATATGCAAGGAACCAGAGAGCCCTAATTAACTGATCTTATTGTATAGCAGATTTAGCAATTAATTTTGAGTTACACACCCATGAACCGAAGACTTCAGTTTTCAGCTTTCTGGATTTTTAAAAATTTAAATCAGTTTTTGCAGAATAAATGTATATTTTTTTGCCACTCTCAGTAGAACAGAAGGCAGATGGCTCAATGCCTAAAGCCCTGCTTTTGCACTCAGGTGCTCTGTTCTTTGGCCAGCTTTCTGCCTGAATGTCTGAAGACACCACAAGGTGTGAGGAGAGAGTTGAGACTTCCTTTATGGATTTTTTTTTATGCACCAGATATATTTTTTTGGACACACCAAGCCTGTCCTCACTTTTTTCAGGTATTGCTCTTAACCAGGAAAAAACTTCCCAGCCAAAAGCAGTGAGGAGCCTTTCAGCAGTAACAGGCTGTGTAGGCACCCAGAGCCAATTTCAGTGCAAAACCCAAGAGATGAGTCTGAAGTACTTTGGGCTTGGAGAGCTGAACAATTTGGTGCTCTGTGGACACCACCAAGCTGAAGCAACACAACCTGGTGACAGAGGGCAAATGCTTTCCTCCAACTGAAGCAGTGGAAAGCCAAGCTTTGAACACAAACAGGACTGAATGTTGCCAGAGCCGATTTAGTGCAGAATTAAAGCAGCTCAAGGCTTTAAATGGCTAAAGATTACCACTGGGCAAATTGCTTCACTCCTTTTCCTTCTACCAGTGCCCAAGCTAATTCCTCATGCAAGTTTTTAGGAAAATAGAAGGCAAATGCTTTGCAAAGGAAAGTAGCTCAACTTTGAAGGCTCTTTCCATCTATTTTTATGACAGGGATAATTTTTACACACACAAAAAGCAAAATGGATGGTACTTGCCTTCAGAGGCACTTCCCCAATTATTAAGTGAATTTTCCCTTGCCCAGCTAAGAAGTGTTGTATTTTTTCCTATGGTTCTTCTTCCATTTATCATGTAGTTTGTACTGGGGCAGAATGCTGGCACCAGCACACTCTGGAGTGAACCTCACCGTCTAACCACTTTTCTATTGTGGTGTGAAGGCCCTTTTAGTACACTAGGTCTTTGTCTTAAACCAAAAGCTACCATTTTCAGAAAAGTTGTCCTCACCTTTGATCAATCCAGCCTGACTACCTTTATGCCTGCATAGCCTTGAGCAGTAATCTCCACTAGGAATAGTCCACATTGCTTTTCCCTGCTGATCTGTGAAAAGAAAAAAAACATTTGAGTAGCAACTCCATGCCTTCTTTAACTGAGTTGCTGCAAATAATCACTTGAAAGAAAGCAAGTGGACCTATAGATTGCCCTCCAGAACCAGCTCAAATAAAGTACAGAACTGCAGAAGGCTACGCAGGAAAGAAGGGACTGTCTAATGTATGTGTAGTGGGGCATTTCCACCTGATGGAGCTTGGGGGATGGAGGTTAATTATATGGAGGGACGGGGGATACTCAAAGCTCTTCATGCTTCCTGAGGCAGGAATTGAGGGAGGAAACAGAGCGGAGTGGAGGAAGATAAGAGGGACTTCCAGGAAGACACAAAGGAGTGGACTGACCTGCAGTCTTTAGTTTCTTAAAAAAGAAAAAAAAAAAACATAACACCTGGAATGGCTGTCCAGGTGATAATTTAATGGAAGCAAGCAACTTCATGAAGAAATCTTCACGCTAAAGCCAAAATATGAGCTAAACTTCCTCCAGGTTGTTATTTTGTGCCATCTTGCAATTTCCTCTTAGCACTTTTTCCAATCTCCTCATGTTCAACCAGGCTATATTTAACACTGTGAGTTAATAGAATGAGGACATGCTCTTAGTCTAGTTCAGATTCCTGATACTCAAGTGAACCCCAGTGCAGCGGTGGACCGCGGCCTGAAACCTTTTGACCCAGCTAGCGATGAGGGCGGCCAACAGCCCCACTGCAGCGGGGGTGTCAGTCCCAGTGGCAGGGCCCCAGGGCTGGCAGCTCCATGCACCCCTCGGCAGCGGAGGCCTCGGGCTGTGCCTGCGGGACGAGGTCTCAGGGGAGAGCTGCGAATTAGGACGAAGCGAACGAGAGTCGAACACTTCCTGGAGTCCAAACAGGCTTAATCCCCATGGCAGCCAGCAGGGAGTAACAAGGAAAAGTGGTAGAGCATGAGGTTATAAAGGGAGGTGGGAACCAAGGGAGGGGTCTACAGAAAACCAATCAGTAGAGGTTGGGGGAAGAACTGAACATGACAGACTTGAAGGGAGAACCAATGGATACATTGTATAGGCCCCGGGACCACAGCCAATCACTGCTCCCACTGAGGGGAACATTCTGGAAAACTGGGAGGGGTGGGGAGTGATTGACTGGGCCCAGGGAGGAGAGAAAACTATACATCTTTGTAAATGGAGGGAGAGGGAAATTATATAACATAGGGAAAACCATAGCAACCCTATAATAGACAGAAACTGAGGCGGGGAAAACTGGGAGGGCAGAACCATTTACACTGAATAGGGGGAAACAATACATAAAATGGAAGAGTACTACACAAAATGGGGGAATCATTAAGTAAACTAACCGAACGCGCTACAACACCCCAGTCCCCAGGGCTGCACCAATTGTATAATGATCATTGACAGCACAGCTCAAGGTAACTTAAAAACAGCACAGGGTACTCCAAGGTGAGTTATTAGAACCAGGCATCTTTTCAGGTGGTCATTAAATACAAGTAACAATAATTTTGGGAAGTATACATGTAGCTCAAGAGACTTGACTGGATCTCACTTGCACAGGAGAAAAAGTCCTAAAGCTTTTACACAAGTGCATTCACACACACTTTATGTAAGATAAACCAGGGAAAACTGATTTATACTCTGTAGTCTCCCTCAGGCCCTGACCCAAACCTTTAATGTCTCAAAAGCAAAAGCTTCACTTTATCTGACTGGCATTGACAAAATGGGAAACTTTTGCCTATACAGAGACCTGAAATTCTGTTCTCAGTATGAGGGCTCTGGTGGCATGGCTATGTCTGCCAGGAGAGGAGAGAAATGCTTCTTCTCTCTACAGTGCTCAGGTTGGGTGGTGTTGGACTAAACTCCAGAGTTCTGTCAGCTGGCCCATAAAATCATATCACTGTCTTTGCACATTGCACAGTGCAAGCCATAGCTGCTTGCAGATCTTCAAGAGATAGAAGAGTGAAGTGTGTGAAAAATCTTTAATCTTCTGCAAATATTGCATCTTCTCAACACAGCTGTGTGGGTACAGCTAAATCACAAGCATCTCTGTAACAGGGATGTAAAATGGCTCAAATCAGAGAAACCTGACCTTGTTAAAGGATCTCATTTATATGTCAGAATTTAATTTGTGGTCTTAGTTTTGACTACATGTAGGTGGAAAGAAAAATACCTCTTTTAGGCATCTACATTTATTATTATTTATTAGATCAAGCCCTGAATTACACTAACAGAGTTCCTCTTCCACAAAAGAATGAAGATTTTTCTCTAACAATCTGTCATGATTATTTCTTGAAATAATTATTATCTCTATAGTGATGGGTTTTGTAAAATCACCATGCAGCATTTCTGATGTACATTCTATAAATTGCTGAGATTGAAGTGTCCAGGGCATAACGATTTTGCTGCCAACATTAAACTGACAAAGGGCAACAGATAAAAATGTAAAACTATGCAACAATTCTTCAATCTTTCATTGCAAAAACAGGCAATCCATCTCTTTTATTCCTGTTTAGCTTCTGATAACTGCTGCTAAGAGGATAATTTAACCCAGGATTTTTTTTCAGTGAGATTATGGAAGGTACATCAAAGAGAAGCTATAACTTTAAAGAGTAATTTAAGGCAGGTTGGATGACTTCAAATTAGGAAGAACCATTCATGTTAGGACAAAGGCTCTGTGTTTCCTCACTAAATGGCTGGGAAACAAAAGCATTTCACTGTATCTGAAGGACTCATTTTACTTCTTTGCAGTTCTTGCATTCAGACCTTCTGTTCTTCTGTCCTCTTTGCAAACAGCACAAGAAATACTTTTACGTAACAGAATCTCATTTTTATAACTCTTCCAGTTACAACCCTTAAACATTCAGTGGATCAGCTTAAGACAATTTCATGCAGAACTGGGCATGGTCTATTCCTGGCCAGTCTACTTTCTGCATATGCAACAAAAATCATAATGTGGGTTTTAAGGTCAATCCCAGCTCCCTCTTTGACCTGCTTGAAGAACTGTTCCAGAAGGTATGGAGGCACCCTCTTCCAGAAGGACTGGGTCCCACATCAAGAAGGAAAAAATAAGAATGCATCTTCCAGAGGCTCAGCAGGGTTATACATTACTGTCATGCTGTTTTAGAAACTGCAGCACTTATCCCACATCCACTGGAGGAAATACAGAGAAGGGAAGATAAAAGCAAACATCATACTCCATTTTCCAATCACTTGAATTAACTTTCACCACTGTGCAGGTAGTCTGGGAGAGCTCTGTGTCCAAAAATATTTTAAATAGGAATTTTTGAAATGAAAATTAGCAGCATGCATGAATTGCATTGCACCTCTCTGGTTTAAGATGAATCTACTCGTGATATCTACCAGTTAGGTGCTCCCAAAGGTAAATTAGTGCTTATTTCTATTATAAAAATAATGATTAAACTACAAGTCTTTAGTTTTCACATAAAATATGATTAGACTAGGAGTTCACTTTTCCTTACTGCAAAAGTATTTGCCCCTTCCCTCTCCTTTATCTTGTGTCAACAATACCTTCCCAACAATAGAATTGTCCTGGGAAAGGACTGGTTGCACAAATTAAGAACTGGATAGAAATTCAAAGCTTTCAGTTTGTTGACAGGTTTTCCACTAAAGAAAATCATAAGCAACTTTCTGTGTAAACATTGTTCTGCATCAAACTAATTTAATGGACCTTCTAGGTAGCTGTGAATCATCAGATGTCACAATGTAGGTGTGCAGTGTGCTATGAAACATATCTGCATATATATACAGATCTACCTAAATTGTCAATTTAAAAATTGCACTTATTCAAAGGTTCCATATAGACTTAATAAAACTTAATAATAAACTAAATAAAACTTAATGAAGTAGAAGATTCTTTGCCTTTATTATATATTATTCATTATATATTTTAAAATAAATTTCTTTGGTCTTCAATAGGTAAAAATTATGTTCACTTTTAGACCAAAATGCAATAGGATACCTTACAAATTAATAGCATAGAAGCAATTTTTATGCAACTCTACCCATAGCTTAACATTTTTCCTACCCTTTTCTCCTACAGTGGTCCATGAATCATCAGAGGGAAGATTTAATCTGTCACAAGATTGACCAGGAACAAAATATGAAGCAAGAAACAAGCTCTCAATGTGTGAATTTCTTACTGTGTTTAATTTGGTTCATTTTTTTGTGCATGTAACAAGATGGATTTCTTTAAATTAAATTGAATTCTACAAACATTTTTCTATTAAAGTTTTCTCTAAAGGTATTTTTTAAATTCTACATTTTCTGCCAGTGGATGTTCCCTTCTTGATCCATATTAGATGGGGCCTTTTTTACTCTCAGCTGTTCTTTGCTTTCCTGCGCTACTCCTCACTTTTCTTCTGAGCAGCTTCTAGGAACCCAGCCTAGGTTACCTTAATCAAAACCAGCTGGATTTATATAAACTTCTTTAATTTATTACTTGATTTATAGTAACTGACTTTGGTCATCCTGAGTTGGGAATTCGCACACTTTCTTTTACTAGGTGGGGGAGCAAGAGATAATCTACTATAAAGGGCACTGAACAACTGAAGGTGGAAATTTCTTCAGCAAATACATAAGCTCCTGATCTGTAAATCAGAGTATCCAGACACATGTAGGATCTTACAGTAATGTTTCAACACTGAATCAACATTCAGAATTGATCTAGCTGGAAAAAACCATCTTATACCACTGGGTCTTCAAGTGAAGGAGGAGTGACAGGAAGAGCAAGAACATAAGAAAATAAAGGCAAAAGATTAGAACAAAAGGCTGACCTTGTCCCTGTGTTCATTCTCTTCAGTCTTGGGTCTGGGTACACACTGAGCTCCTTCAGTAAGGTACATGTGTCATTTTAGCCACAACACTCACATAGAAATACCAACAATCAGAGGGATCAAAGGACAAAAGGAGTGGAAGACAGAGAATTAAAGCTCCAGATTTCCTTGCTGTTATTCCCCTGGCACTGGCCACTCTTCCCCTACTACAAAATGATAGCACAACATAAAGATGTTTAATTCCCCTGATAGGCATATTTTGAAAAGAGTTTGACTATAATTTTCACTGAAAAATATTGTGTAAGAGCACTGTTTCCTTGACTACTCACTCAAACAGCAGAATGGACACCAAAGCTACATAATATTGCTCTTTCCTGGGTCAGCTGATGTAATGAGATGAAAATGAATAATACACTTTCAATATCAATTTTAGACAACATTCAAAAATACTAGAATTAATGAAATTTTGAAATCTTTTGAACTCAGCAGTGGCTGATTATTTAATCAGTCTCAGAAGACAAATCAATGTAATGCAAGAATTGCTGGTGATATTAATCATTTAGCTCCAACAATCCAGCAGATTTTTTTTGTGGTCAGAACATTGAAACAATTGATGAGTTAAAGCTGCAATGAATAGGGATTGCAATAAGTAAGCATTCACCTTTAAATGGAAATTCAGGAGACAGGTAATATTTGTAATAGAACACTGCCTAATTTCAAAGAAAATATTTGGTGTGTTAGAATGACATCTAGTGACTAGTTCAGGATCTAATGCTGAATTATAAAAATAGAAACAAAGAATTAATTTCATATTCTGATTCTTTATTTGCTGCCCCCTAATGAAAGATGTAAATATAATGAACAGTAAACCTATCCAGAGAGAGTAAAACTTGAAAGAAAATCAAGTTAAATTAGGGTTAAAGGAAAACAGTGCATTAATGTAAGAGGGAAAAGCAATAAAAAGACTTCATATTTCTGAGATCCTAGGAATTCAAAATTATGACTGCAGTTCACTCTTCAATCTGAATTTATTCTTCAGGAAATAATAATTTTTATTTTGTATGGAACAAATCCAGTGAAAAATTTGTTGAAAGCCCTTTAAAATAGGTTCCTGATCAGAAATGTAAATTCACCTGCACTGTGAAAAAGGTTTGACAGAAGCCCAAAATATCCCTTTGGAATGATAATCAGCAGCCTTCTTCCATTCAACATAGTCCAACTACTGACTCACAGAGCACGGTACAGCAGGGAAAGAGTTCAAAAGGTACCTTATGCTCATTCAATATTCACATATTTGAGCAATCCTAACAAGATGCAAACATTTTTTATTCCATGTCTAATACTACAACTATAACCTCTTAAGAAATGAAAATTTTAGAGACAAATGGAATGGTGGTGAGATAAAAAGTAATTTTTGTGGCTAAAAGTGGAGGCAAAAAGTAATTTTTAACCTTATTGTTGATTTTTATTAGATTAAGATTATTTTTTTCCTCTGAATACACATCAGACCAGTGTTCCTAAATAAGGAGAATGCTTCCTTTATAGGATAGGACACCTGCCAAAGCCAGAGCTTTCCTCTGACAGTAAGCTTCATTTCAAAAGGAAAGTTAACTCTCCAATTGCAGTGTTTCAAAGCAAAGTGAGAGAATACACTGGACATAGAACCATTACACATATATTTGTTTTAATCTGCAAAGAACAGAAACAAGTGAGGTACAAATGTCAGTCATGCTAATCTAAAGGTCACCGTTATTCATTTTAGTGCTCATGACAGTACAAGGGCAAGGATATGCAAGGGAGGTGTTGTTTTCAGATTCTTAGAGTACTTGTACTCTGATTCATAATGAAAATGCCTTGGGGATAAATTTATAATGCAGAGGGAAATATGTTGAAATTGTAGAAGACCGTAAGGACTGGTTTTGTGTTCCCCAGATACTTTATTATAATTTCAGGTAATGTTGTTCTAACTTCAAACTTTGAAGGACTCAACTATACAGCTACATCTGATGTTGCTAAAATAACTAAACTAAAGTTTAGTACTTTACTCTGAAACTGGTAAACTCTGTAGCATCTAGATTTTACCTGGGATCTTTCTTAGTCAGTGAAATATGTGTTTTGCGCTGGATCTTCCAAGACTTTTGATAATGTATCATTGTTCTTGTCCTGTGATAAATTTCAACCTCTCATTATTTGTTTAAGATGTGGAAATTTTACCAGTTCCTGCAGTGGTTTTGGTAGTGGAATTCCTTTAACTTTGTATCTGATGTAGCTCACCAATCAAGAGTATTCTCGCTGTTCCCAGCACTTTCTTGTTAGATTTATCTGGGAACAATTTGTGGAGCACAACCACATAAAAACCTTGGAGAAACATCTCATTTCTGAACTCCATTTTGTGTCAAGATCCTAACTACTTGGCACTGGAAAGGGTTGGATTATTTAGGGCATCCTCAGGAAAACTTGGTTACACATCTATTAACCTTCATAGTGTGAAATTAGTTATTTAGAGACTTTGTGTTTTAGGGTTAGGCAGTGGGTGAATTGAGATTCTAAATTCTCATCATGTTTACACCCTGGCAGAGCTGCTGGAACAGTATGATATTAAAAGTTCCTTTGGCAGATCCAACCTCTATTATTTCTATACCTCAAAGTCCCATCTATGGAGGAGGGAGGGTTTTAAAATGTAGGGCTACCAAGGATAAATATATTGAATAACAGGATACACTTATATACAGCAAGACTGGAGAGACAATATGTGCTTCAGATAGAGGACATTCTGTACAGTCACCCTTATTAATTTCCTAATTGACAGCATTGAACACTGCAATGTATGAGAGACAAAGAACTTACAAATGAATAGGCAGGAACAGAATAAATGAGATTTGAACAGGAAGCCTGGAAAGAATATATTGTTATTGTGTGTATTTTAATGTTTGGTTTGATTCACTTTGTGTGAGCATTTCTTGCAAGGGAACCAGTTGCAGAAAAGGTCAGAAAATGTCAGTGTCAGATAGTAAGGCTCTGATCTGACAGGCTTTCAGAGAAAAAATAGTGTTCTGTGTTAAAGGCATGGGCAGAAAACCCCTTAAAATTTCAGTGAAAACATCCTAGATATATTTCTGTTCTGTAAACTTAAAGCTGAACTTAATGAAAAATGTTTCCCATGGGATATTAACACTTAATGATATGGATACTGCTGAAATCAAGAGTTTTTATAAAGCTTTTAAAAATATTTACTACACGCTGCTTACCAAACAGTTTGTCCTACAACCACCCAATACGTCTACACAAATTCCAAATTGCATTTTCAGCTGGGCATTTGCATGCACTGGTTGGCTCCTGTAGGGGTTTCATTTGGATAACAAACACAAAGAAATTAGTAGAGTAACATTATGAAAACATAGAGGCAAAAAAACACCCCAACATTTTGCTCATCTACTCACCTAATTTCATGACAGGCTGATGCATCAGCTCCCTGCAGCACTTAGCATTGTGCTGATAACAACCCAACAGTGTATCACACTCCATTTTACAATAAGAAATGTTTGAAATAAAAATTAGGCTTGGATATATGTGCAATTGGTATAATGTCCTTTGAGGAATTAATCTCTGGCTAATCACCATGTCTGGAAACTGCATTGCCAAAAATGTGCTGTGTTGTTACTGTGTCTAGAAGAATTCTAAGAAGTTTTCTGGTTCCTCAGCTAATCCTTTTCTGCAGTACAAGCAAAGGCATATGAAGAAGCTTGACTTTTACCCAATTTCAATCACATGATGAGGAAACACCTCCACCACAGATCACACCTGGGGAGTGATCTGTGGTGCAGATCTGTGGTGCACCCTTTGAGTGCCAACCTTTCCTGCAGTTCATCAGCTGCATGCATTGCCCCCCATAACTCAGAGCACTGACCTGTTTCCCTGACAGACAGGACTGCTCAGGGACATCACCCATCTGCTGCACCTTGCTGGGTGAGAGCTGCAAGAGAGGGGGTTGCAACCTTGAGTGGTGTTGCAGCAGCACAGGGTGAGGTGGGCAGAGGGGAATCTAGGAATACAGACATCACCAAAGCTTCCTTTTAGCTTGTGAAGCCTGACTAGTCTTCAGCAGCCAGAGAGAGCTGATTCTTTATTTCAGCCATGATCCTTTCTTTAGAAAGAATGCTGGAGTTAATCACAGAATTATAGGGTTATTTAGGTTGGAAAAGACCTCTAAGATGATTGAGTCCAACCACTGACCCAGCGCTGCCAAGTGCACCAATAAACCGTGTCTCCAAGTGCCATATCCACATGTCTTTTAAATACCTACAGGAATGGTGACTCTAACACTTCCCTGGACAGCCTGTTCTGATGCTTGACCACCCTTTCAGTGAAGATATACCTAGTTCTAAATCTTTCTTGGTGCAACTTGAGATTATTCCCTCTCACTCTATTGCTTGCTACTTGAGACAAGAGACTGACCCCTACCTCACTACAGACTCCCTTCAGGTACTTATAGAGAGTGATAATACACTTTATAAAAAAGGATTCTGAGAGTAGTTGCTAGAAAACATGCAAATGTCAATTATAATAGAAGAGATTCTATATTTATCTGTTTTGATTTTATGTTTGTTTGTTTTCCTCAGACAGATACAAATTACTGAGGTCTGAAGAGAGTAGAATATAATCCAGGAGGTTCATGTTAATAAATCCTGAGTTGACAGTCTAGTTGCTGGCATACTGTGTGGGTCTCTGCTCTCTGCAGTGCCTTGCTGAAATCAGCTAGACTGTGTGTGGGTGTATAAAGCTAAAATTAGGGGGTTTTGACTGCCACACAAAGCAAAGCGAGTGAGTGGGTTTGTCCCAATTGCCTGCAGATAATTCATTATGAGTATTTACTTCCTTTAATCAAAGTCTGGAGTAAGTGTAGGATTTTATTGGAAATTTTTCTGGCAGTTCATGTCAAGCACTGTGTTATTGTATATTTTGGTCTTCTTACATTGCTAGATTTTTTTAAAATAAGCTCTAAGGAAATTAATTACCTGAATAATTTTTATTCTCTGACCATGGAAAATGTTTATTGCAAGAACACTGCACTGAAGTAAAAAATTGCTAATATCCTGGGCTTATACATATTAAAATGATTTGCATTTTCTTCATATTTTACAGCAGAACACGACCAGCTCCCAACCACCACAGTACTGCAAAGCTATTCTGCTACACAGGCAGGCAAGTTGCCTAGCTGCAGCTGTCTTAAATCATGACTTTACAGTTTCTTAACTCAGGTGGGAGCTGTTTGAAGCCTTGCACAAAAAGTGAAATAAGGTAATAAGCATTACATGATAGGCTGTACTTTATGTTCAGCATCTCAAACAGTTTGAAGCAAGTAATATGTGATTTTCTAGTTCCCATGTCAAATAAAAAAAACTGCAACTGAATCTTCTTAGAAAACATCTGCCTTCATTAATTTAAGCCAGCATATGCAGATTTGTTAGTTACCTACAGGTATACTCTAATCAGAACCACACTGAACTGCTTCCAGAGATCCTTCTTATTTTCCATTCTTGATCCATAAATGTGGTTTTGGACAGATTTTCTGTGACTGTAATTCAGAGTTTCTCTGAATTGCTGTAGGAACAGCAAATAAATAATAAGAAGTATAATTTATCTCCTTTTTTTTTCCTCCTTGAATCTGTCTAGGTATGCTGTAGCATTTCTTAACTGAAATACAGATGTAGAACCTGTTACTCTCCATGAAGTGTGTTCATCTCTCCATATGTGATTTTTAAATCAGATTGGTTTTATTGAAAACTTGTCAGATCCAAAGTGACTGGGAATTCAACATGTTTTCTTTCCTTATAATGACTAAGAGCAATCCTTGTGCAAGGCTGTATCATTTAGATATAATTAAGATCTGTGAGCCATCTACTTAAAGAGAATCACTGGAACTGGCAGCTTTCCTTAAATCTGAAAATGGAATTAGCTCTTGTACTGCCTTTGACAGGTACTAAATGAGAAAACTTCTTCTGGGAAATATTCATTCTCTTGTGTACTACGGATATAATGAAGGTAAGGCTAAATTCCCTTGTTTTGGTAAGTGGAATGAACTGTTCTAAATGTAGTATTTCCACTTTCCATGGCAAAGAGAAATGTGCTTTTGATAAAGCAAACAACACCTTGCACTACTGCTGCTATCTCATATCTACCCTGCTATGTCAGATGGAATTGGAAATGTTTCCCTGCAGAGCATGAGCAGGAGCACATCTCCAGCTCACTCCCTGCTCTAATGGAGAGGGAACGAAGGGAGGATGCATTCTTCTCTTTGGAATTGGAAGTAATTCCATAGAAATTAATGGAGCTTCCCAGCACAAGATGAATGTGAAAGAACCTGGCCTAGTGGTTATAAATTAAGTGTAAGTGAAATTCAGAGAGAGTTTTGTGCCATAAGAAGCCAAATGAAATGTATTCTACTTGACTGGCTGAGAACAAAAATGAATCAAATTATTAATGAATACTGCAGACCAAGAAATAAGATCTGCTTCAGTGCCTCTTTCTTTCCTCTTCTGCTGTTTTCACACTGATTGAGGTTATTGAGAAAGCTAACTCATATGATCTCCTTTTCCATGCGAGTGATCAGGAGAGTCCTTTCATATACAAATTATAATATCTGTAACCTGGAAGGAAAGAACATACTAAATACTTATTTAAAATTAGCTCCAAATTATAAGTCTAATTCTTTAAAAAGAAATGACAACGTTCTAATTTAAAACGTGTGTCTTTTTGTTCTAGAAAATTTCTAGGTTAATTTCAGGTGATGCTGAAAGTCTGAATATTATTGTGGTGTATGCCAGACATTGTACTCCACTAATAACTAGCACTCAGCCTGATGGGAATAGGGAAACACAAAAGACTGTGAATCAGTTCTTCTAAAAATAGCCCTGGCTACTCCTTTCCTCCTCAAAAGAAATATAAAACCTTGAAAAAGATGAGGCTGAGAACAAGGTGAAGCAGCTGAATGGAGAAAAGCAGCTTTTGCAAAAACACACCACTTTTCTAGAAAGTGGCTCCTTTCTGCCTGCCTTACTAGCAGGAAAATAAGTAGCCTGTGCTAATTTAATTGCTGGAGTGGTGTTGAGATGGTAAAAGAATCATATAAACCGAGAAAGATGCAAAAAACCCACAGAAAATCAAAAATTTTGTTTAGCTGGAATTGATTTATATGGAAAATTTTCTCTGCAGCTCTCCTCTAAGAGATAATCCTGAAGAAAAACTCTTGTTCCAGATGGGCATTTGCAGCTGAAGTTCATTTTTTTGTCTCATAGACATTGAGAGTTGATTACTATGGGATATACTCCTCCTGAGTGACTGTTCAAGCTCAGGACACACTGAAGTTTTAGTTCCCTATAAACAGATGAGCATATACAATTATGTTTAAGAGCTTGCACTGTGTGACTGTCTTAAAATGCATCTTATAAAATTTCGTCAGTTAAAAAAAAAATTTTTTTAATTTCAAGGCTACAGTTGATCAGTCTTTCATGTGATTTTCCTCGTCCTAATATGTGAGGGTGTGTTTGTCCATATACCATTCAGCTTGTGCAATATTTCCTCTTCATTCCACATGTGGCCTAATTGCTCACTGGCCACTGACTGAAGAGAGGAGGAAGATTGTGCAAGCAGGGTAACAGAACCTGATTCCCTTCCCAAAGTCAGCTGAAAGGGACTTTCCTTCAGAGGTTAAATATATCCACTTCACATGGAGAGAGTTATTATTACTTCTCCATTTCTCCATAAGTTATTATTACTTATCCTTTTGCTGATTTATGCTTAGAAATTACAAAAGAGCAGGAATATATCATTTTTTGGAACCTAATTCTGTATCTATTTCAGGAATTTGGAAATACCCTCAAGCAAGCATGTTAAAAAACCCTAATTCTCCTAATGACCCCATTGTGCAACCAGAGTGTCATCTTTTGCCATGTGCAATACCTTTGTAAAAATGTTTTCAATGAGTGGCTGACAAGTCCCTTTATAAGTAATGCTCAATCTTCTAAGCAGGCAGAATAATTTTTTTGTTCTTCCTGAATTTGCAGAAAGGGTAACCAAATTAAACACATATGATTGAGAAATGGTATTGCTGTTTTTCTCAGTTTCCTTGGGTGATTAGAGGAGAGTTATCTGATCCCTTTCACGGCTGGAAAATGCTGGAAATGCTAGTGTTACATATTCATTACAGGGTTAATCTGAATAACTGGTTAAACTGAGTGAAAAACAGGTTTATGACCTCAGTGATGTTCTGAACTATCCACAGACTCACCCACCCCCTTGCCTGGGGCAATACTGGGGACCATGGACCTGAAGGAGTTTATGGATTGTTTTGGAGGACTGTTGGCTCCTCACAAGTTCTACACCTTCAAAACAGGCAACACTCTAAACTTTGAAGCTGGGGAACCCAGGTAGTCTAAAACAGAAGCTTTTTAGTGCCCAGTAGCCAAGTTTTGGACAGCATGCAAGTAGTATCCCAGATTAACTTCCTAGACAAGAAAGGTATTAGTACATTTGGCGCTGCGCCTTAAAACCACAGAGGGATTTTCTCAGTTACTGGAACTGCCACTGGAACATTAATTGCACATTCCACTTTCATATAATAACCAGTGTTTTTGCTGTTCATTACCTTGGCCATCAAAGTTTATGTGCCATTTTGAAGTCTCCTCTCTTGTTCCCGTTGTGTTACACACCTCAGTAGTGCTGGGGCTCAGGTTAAACATTGTACCCTCACTACCTTTCAACAGCTTCATTTTACAACAAAGGTCTGAAAATAAAACATTGCATCTACTTGAGCCAGTGCTTTTCTCCATGTGTAGTCCCAATGCCACAGGTGAATTTTTTCACAGGAATTCACCTGGCAATCAAAGTGTCCAGAACTTTTTGCTGCACTTTCTACATTTGGGCATGCATCTTGTCTACTTTTAATTTAAAACTTTACCTATGTCCTCTTTGAAGCTGAGATAAATTCAATCCCTGTCAAACTCAAGCATGCAGCAACTTAAAAAGAAAAAAGTCTCACCTTTCAGAAAATTATAACAATTACCTGAATAGTAGGGAATTCATTATTAGTACTATTGCTTTTACATTTGAAGAGCTCACACACAACATGAAGCATCTTTGTTTTGGAGCAATCAAATCCAGAAATAAATTATCAGATAACCAAATTATTTATATTTAGGGAATTTCCTCCGATCTAATTTTTAGGAAAAAAGAGCAAGTCTCATTTATTTGAAAAGGCAATTGTACAGCACTGAGAACAATATACTTTGTCATTTGGTAGCATTTTTTAAAGGAACAAAAAGGAAGAATGAACTTATGTGTGGGTATTTTTTGAATACTTTATATACTTCTGATCTGCTCTGCCTTTTCTATTTGTAAAATAAAAAAACCCATTGCTTTGGTTTTCAGCTGTTTACAATGGTGTTTTCTTCATGACAGGATTTTGCTGAACAATTATTGGGAGATTTTCCTCCCTCTGAATGCTGCAGAAAAGGTTTTTTTCAAAAAAATCAAAAGATGAGAGAAAACACAGTAGAGTATTGTATTGTTCTTTTCTGAAAGGAAAAAGAAGGTTACAATATTGGGACTTAGTTAACTTCCTTTTGACATTAAAAGGCATCAATAAGGTCCTTCACAAAAACTTATTCAAGACAAATTCTATTTCCTGAATTGCATATGAAAATGACTATTTCAATGAGAATTCAATTTCCTTTTAATTATAATGTAAAAATATGGTAAGCCTGAGAAATTGGTCTTTTACTTCCTTAACATTGTGAAGTAGAAAAAATCAGACTTGTAGATTTGGGGTTAACCTAGGGAATTTTATCACTTGCTTACTCCTCAGTGTACGCAGTATCTCCAGTTACTTTCTTGATTTTTGCTAAAAACAAATATACATGTGGGTGGATGTAGAAGCACATTTTAATTCAATGACAGCCCAGTGGAAAACAAGGTAAGTTGCATAAGGATTCATGGAGTTAGGATTAGCAACGTGATTCTAATAAATATTTATGAGGTATAATTTTTCAGTCAGCCTGCAAGGCAACCTGCATCATTCTTTTGTAATTGAATTCAAATGACATCCTTTCCTACTGTCTTAATAAATGACAATATTTCAAAGGACTCCAACCATTCAAACCATATATTTGAGTTTTTTAAGGAAAAAAAATCTGGCCTATATCTTACTTAATAAAATAAGGAAAAATACGGTCCTGCAATTTTAACCAATGATTTATCCATTATCTCTTAATAATTTTCCTTTGGGGCTTTTTTTCCCCCCTATGGATTATAATTAGGACAGACTAGAAAAGGATATTTGACATACAACTAAAGTAGATGCTCCAAACTTTTAGATCAGTTATGTGTTATTGGAATTAATAGTTAATTTTTTTTAGGTTGGTTTATTACTCACAGCATCACCTTTATAGTTAAAGACTGAAATTTGTGTTTTAGCAAGAGTAAAATTAGTTACCTAGGTTACAGTGGTTCATTAATATGTGGAATCAAAATGACATTTTGTGTTGAGTCTTTAACAACTTGCTGCAAATAACTGCCATAGAGTGCTCTAAGTGTGTCTTTTGTGCTTTAGTCACCTTGTAGTTTATTAAAGAATGAGTTGAGGCTGTGAAGAGTGGCCTGTGACAACGAGCTCAATGTTCTTTCACAGGATCTCTGCAACATTAAATTGAAATGGAACCAAACACATGTGGCAAATAAAACATGCTTTTAGAAATTATTCTGCTGTATGGGAATAGGTGGCAAATGCCATCTGAAAGCAAATAGTGGAGATGTTGGGATCAGAATATGCTATGAAAGAAAATCCTCATTCTATTGATAGTGTGGGCTCTACAATTAACTTCAGTCATTGTGCAACCATTGCCAACTATTGTACATAAAAGTAATTTTGGCCAATTTCAGTTTCATCCTTACCCAGAAGGGTCTGATATTCTCTGGCCATTTATTAGAAAAGTAAATATTTCAGATGTAAAAATCTTAAACTGTGAAGATACAATTAAATTCCTAATGTTTCAATAAGTTGTCTGGGCTTTGCAGTGTGCAGAAAGACAGAGAGAGAAAAAACCCCAAAACATTTCTTGAAGACTACTTATTCATTCTAAGTTAGATATTTAAAATATTTCAAGATTCTAAATGGAGAAATATGAAACTTAATTTCCCTGTTCATGGAAAAGGCAAATGACATATATATGATTTGCATTTATGCAAGCTGAATGAAAATAATCTTTAAATTCAATACTTCTCTCTCTCTCTCTCTCCTGTTGACCTACATGGTGTAAGGTAATGGAGACAGACTGCTGGTTTCACATTGATTATTCACTACTAAATAATTTCTAGCTTTAGCTTTAGCTTTAGCATCCTGGAGAAATGAGGGATTTCTCTCTCCTTGTATTCTATTTTCAGCTCTCCAGTTAAAAGAAGGCTTTGTATTCTATATTTTTCTGGTTGTGTACTTATCATGCAATATTTCAATCTAAGAACACAGTCTCTTTCCAGAGATTGAAAGCTGGATATCATATTTATCTTTGTGGGTAAATGCTCTTTTTATCTCTGCTGGAAAATACAGCAGTATGTTAACAAGATGCTATTTTGGAATCCACCCTCATTTTGCTCCACAATACCTTCTTTTTTCCTTTTCTCTTCCTAGGTTTTGTTCTTTCTCACTGAGAAGCATTCTGTAATAAAGATTATTAAATTTGCTCCTACCCTCTTTTTATTTTAAAAGGTTATTCCCTTCTGTTCAAACCCTATGACATTTTATTATTTTACAAACTGAGGCAACAGCAAATATTGACCCTTTCTAAAGAGTGAATTTCTGTTTGTCTTCGATAATCTGCTGAATAGGCTGATTGATCTTTGTGTTACTGGAACTCTGACATTGCCCAGCAGCCAAGAAATTCTCAACAGTGGTTTCTGGTTTCCTGTCAGGAAAGCTAAAGCAATATGTTTAGGAAATGTCCCAAAATGCAATGTTTTCAGAAAAAAATTCAACACTTAGCATATAATTTAGGAAATGACAGCTAAACAGCATCTAATAAAGCATTTAGAAATATAACTTAATGCTGTGCCCATCTCCATGTGTGTTACAGCAATGAAATGAAATTATATTCATTTTGCAGGCCAGAATCTGGTGTCCTGCAAAAGGACCCAGTGAAGGCTAAATTACTCATTCAAGGATTAACTAATTACCCTATAATTAGTGTCTGAGGAACAGATTGAAAGCTTTGTTGAATCATGAAGTGACGGTTGTAATTCAAACTTTGATTTTCACAGTTCCACAGCACTTCAGGTTTGCTTATTGGGAGCACAAGTCCAGATTTCATTGCTTTTTAACACAAAAAAAATCATAGTTGAATTCTGCCTGGGATTTATTTTAATAAAATCAAAAGAAAAATCTTCGGTAATTTTTGACTTTTTTGGTGGGATGGTGATGAAATAGCTAAAGGGAAAACCTTAAGCCCTTCTTAGTTCTGAAAATTTTTATGATTAAGAATTAAAGGATAACTTTTAGAAGCAGCAACCTCTCTGAGTTTACTGTCACAGATAAGAGTGCATTCCTGGAAGGAAAAAGTTGACTGGGGAGTAGGATTTAAAAGGAAAAAGATAATAATCTGAGATCAATATGTTTGTTTCTTCTGCTCTCACATGTGCCTTTTAATCACTGGAATATAATCTTGCCAAGGAACAAAAAACTGGATCTGAGAGACTGAGATGTTTGTAGACATTTCAACCATTGAAGTCTGTGCACTCTAAAGGCAATGGACTGAATGAACACTCATTACCACCTAACTGCTCCTGCAGCAACAAAAATTGTCTCCAGGAAAAAGAAAATTCAGAAAGCAAAAGCACATGCAGGAAAAACTCTGCTATCTTTCTGCCTCCCACCACTGAAATGTCTGCAGCCATCTGTCCTTCTCTTGCCTGGACAGGCCATCTGGAGCAGAATAGATGAGACCTAAATCACCAGCAAGGCTGACAGGCTCACTTTGTACCCTTGTAAGGAAATCAAATGCATTACAAGTGAAAATTGAGGGTTGAGAATTCCAAAAATGATTTAAAAACCCCTCTCTTTTTGTCAGTTTATTTCAGTGACAACATTTTCATTTCCCCATTAGTCTAATGCAGTCCTGTTTTTAAAGAGGGATAGCAGTATACAGAAGTTTTCATAGAAATAGATATCTTAATAAAGGCTTGGAAACATGGTCAAGACTAATAAATAAGCAGGATGTGTTCAGAAAGAGTAAAGGGCAGGAGGGTCTTCTCTTGTCTATGGTTGTGGTGCTGGTAGAGCAACCACCTTACAGCACACTGTTCTAACCATATATATCCTAAGCACAAACAAAAACATACTATCAAAAGAGTCAGAAAATCCTCATGAATTAAAAAGTAGGGATAGAAAAACTATTAATTTTAAATTTAATTTTTAATTTTAAGAATGTAACTATTTAATGTCTGTGGAGAGCCTGGTTCAGTTCCCAGGCTTGATTTTGTAAATAACTAGGTTCTCAGACACCTTTTCTATAAACAATAAGATTCTCAGACAGTCTTCCCATAGCAGGCAAAACATTCTGTCCTTGGGCTCTCTGGGAACAGATAGCTGCTCTGGGAACAGATATGAAGGTTTTGAGAACTTTTCATATCACAGTGAGAACACTAATTTTGTTTTCAATAAACAAACCACAGGTATTGTAAAACAAAAGGTGGGGTTAGAGTTTTCTCTGTAACCTATCATGAGCTCGAATTTTGCAATATGCATGAAGTTAATTAACACTGTTATATAAAGTGGCTGATTTAATCAATAAATTGAAGTCAATGCTGATCAACGACAAGGTGGGTTGGCTTCTTTTGCTTTCAACAAATGTCACTGTATCATTGGCATTTCTGTATCAGGTACACGAAGTTCCTCTGTTATTTTATGGAAGTTTGGAAAACTAACCAGAGTTTTGTCTGAAAAGTCATTGCACTTCCTCAGACTCAGGCAAAAGATGATTGCATCTACAGCAGTTTAGCAGAATTGATACCTAGATGCTGTAAATGCCTGCATCCTATTACTGTGCATGGCTCTCATTAAGGTGATTGAGCAGACCTGCAAATCTATGGAAAAATTGCTGGAGTGTCAAGAAACTGTATTAATTGAAGAGGGGGGTCTAAACATCAGGGTTTTTTCATAATGGACAAAAGAAGAGAATTGAAAGTGGGGAGGGGCAAAATTTTGTGACAGGGATTTGGCGGTTTTCTTCTGCTGCTCCCCATTCCTTAGAAAAACAGACACCACTTTTCATTCTCTGCATCACTCTGCCATGCAGACTTGGGTGTACCCACAGACTTGGAAGAAGGAGCAGTCGTTCGACACAAAGACAACCCAAGACTAAGTGGTTAATCATGAATTTGAACTTTTGCACCTAAACCAATTTCTAAACAATAAAATGTGCTGACATTGCTGGGATGTTTTTCAGCTGTAAAACCATGAAGATTGCAAGCCTGAACTTTAGCCACAGCTTCCCTTTCTAAGATGCTCTTTCACAAACAACCTCATCTTTAAAAGTGATTGCTTAGGCATTGTTTTGTTGTGTTTGCTGAACATAATTGTTCAATCTGAACTGTAGTCTTTAGCCTCTATTTAAATTTAGTAGAACTGTAATAATTATAACCTTGGGTAAAACAGATTATTAGTTGCTGACCCTTCAAATAAAAATATTTAAAAAGGAGCATGATCTAATCACAGAAGTCACAGCATGGCTGATGGATTCCAAGCGCATAAATAATACTGGGTAAAAATTCTGTGAATTATTTAGTCCTGCTTCAAAATGTAGAACTTCATCCCTACTTTTATGCTCCTGGGAGCAGGTTCTCTGACAACTTCCACTGAAATTTGGGCTCTCCATATTCCAGATCTGTGTGGCAGACTCATGACATATCTCCTCTATGTGGAAAGATCTCTATTATGCCCAAGCCGGTAAATGTTTCACAGATTTTGGTTCAGAGCTAAAACGTTATGAAACTCTATTCCATTAACTGAGTGTTTATTTGTTTGATTATCTTGCTGTGGTTATTTAGGCTACAAAATGTTGAAATGCCCTAAATGGCCTAGCTCACTACACTGTCCTAGACATAGAAGTTATTTCAAGAGGTGGGTGGATACATTTCCTTCTCCTTGACTCAATTTATGTGATCAGCAGGCTGGGAGTTACTAGAATCAGAAATTCAGATTAAACCATTGAATCTATCAGTAATTATTAAATGTATCTCCTCTGGCTCTGATTAATTTTTCTCAAAATTTAATTTCTCAATGCACTAAAATATGCTTCTTTTTGTGTGCTTTTAACTTGCAGTCTGATCATTTGTTTGGAGGATTCCCAGTTACTGCATTTGGAGAAAAAAAAAAGGAATAATCACACACTAACTGCCTTCTCCTAGCTGTTAGTTTCCAAAATGAAGTATCCTGACCCATTTAGTTTCCTTCACACAAAAGTCACCCACAGAGCTGCCTATCTTTATTTCACTTCTTGTTGTACTTTTTCAAACTATACTTTTTGAAGATGCAATTATCAGAACTGCAACCATGCCCTTATCTATTAAAAAAGGGAAGTCTTTTTATAAAACACTTAAAAAGTATATTTCTGACTTAATTCCTGATCTATCAAGGAAACCTGTGTGCACACAAACAACATAAATTCACTGCAGGACTGCAACAGGAATGCAAATATATCTTCTGGATATTTTCATATCCCCTTTCTGCAAATCCCTTATGCCTCTAGGCATAGGGGATCAGCCTTGGAAAGTTGATAGCTTAGTGTTGACTCTTAAAGCATTTGGGTCATTTAAACTCTTTCTAGACTTAGCTGAACATAAGGAGCTCTAAAATCATCAGCTAAGAATTTTGAACTAGGCCAAACCAAGTGCAGGAATAACTAAAATGATCATATGATTTTTAGGAAATTAAAGCAAGAAAGTATTTTCTGTTGAACCACATACAGTATAAATTAATAATTTTAATTTTTGTTACAGAAATGTATACTTTCAAATGTTTTTTTTTTTTGGTGTATTTTCTACAACTGTCCAAATTTACTAAAAAGACAATATAGGAAAAAGATGAAACAAAGAAAAGAGAAAGCACTAGACATTTAAGTCGTTAACAGGCCATGTAAATGTTGGGTAATTGTGTCAGTATTAGTTGGTCACTTTTGCACAGTTTTTCCAATACAAAATTTTTCCTGTGAATTTTTGTTTACTTTCCACAGAAGTTGAGTTGCAATTTTTTTCTTTGTCACCTTTATTTTTGCTTTATTTCAGTGACAAACTTTGGAAACTTTTGTTTCCAAAGGGAACTCTGGGGAGGGTACCCAGTGATATAAAAGGGTAGCTTTAAAAATCCTCATGACAAACAGAGAAAGAAAATGTTAACTCCAAAGTAAATAAAATAACCAATTTATCCCCAGTATAACAAAAAAAGAACAGAAGGATGTTAGTCTTTCAGTGTAGTACATGGTAACTTAATAAGTAATATTGCACTCCTAGGCTGTCAAGTCCGATTCTCTACCACCACTAAAACTCATTTCTCTTCTAATACATGTTAGAAAATAGATGCTTAGCTAGAAGGAACACTTACTTACTTATATCGAAGGTATTATGAATGCAAAAACCTATCCCTATCACAAAACTTATTTTCCAGATTGCCTGTATATGACTTTATGTGCCTTTGATTTCATGTCACTAATCCTAAATTTAAATATAATTTCGTATTCATTCATCACCCTGTTTAATTCTCTCCAAAAGCATTCTGAAATGCAGAACCTATTTCCCTTGCATTTTTTCATTGTCTCTTCATTTCAGTTTGCATTAAATATTTACCATGTATTCTGTCAAAAGGTCTTGGGTAAAAAAGTAGACACTTGGTCAGAAAATGTTCAGATCCAAGATGATGCTGATGTTTTAGTGGATTTATTTAATTTTTGTTTGTTTGTTTGTGGTGTTGTTTTTTGTTTGTTTTAATATTTTTTCCTAAGTAAATTTAAATATTTAATACCTTAGTGGTTTTGTTATATTGAGAACACAAAAAATAATTTCAAAATCACAGCTCATAAGACTTCAATATTTATTACTGGTCAAAATCATAGCTCATAAGACTTCAATATTTATTACTGGTTTTGCCACAGGCACCTGGAAAAATTATTCTTAACAAGTTTTCACTTGTGAAAAACTCTCCGAGCAACAATACACAATTAGAGTCCCTAATTAGATTTTGGCAGACTGATTTCCACAGCAGTTTTCTGTTGCTCTTATTAAGTATATGGAGCCCCATGAATTTCATTTTTGTCACTGTGTTTTCAGATCAAGATAAATTACCAGCATTTAGAAGTAAATTAAAATGGTCACATTTTTGCAAGATATAGACACACAAGCATGTGTCTACATCCCTACAATGGAACCAGCAGGTTCTAAATGTAAAACAGATGTAAATTCCTGATGCAGGGATTATTTTCATTTTTTCATTTATACAGACCATAGGACTTGCATTCTCTTCTGTGACTGGGAACTTTGGGTACCAATACCAGCAATAAATAATGTGAATAAATGGCTATCCTAAGGCTGCCTTAGAGCTTTGTAGGATACTTGTTCTTTGCTGTCTTTGGGATAGGAAGTGAACTGGCAGGAAAAACCAACCTGTTGGGTTTTGGGGGCCCTCAGATAGTGCTACAAACAGTCTCATTTTACTGTAGGTTATGCCAAAGGCTATTTTTGCTCTTTTCAGCTTTAATTTTTGTAACTGATGATATGGCCCTGGAGTCTGGAAAGAAGGTCTTGTGCCATAATGCACCACATCACCCCTAATCCATAAACACATTTGGAAACATAATGCAAGGAAAACTACCCACTGAAAGAAGCAGTTTTTGCTAACTCTAACAGATGTAGCCTAAAACTGAGATTCAAAATCTACTTTAAATCTAGAACTTAATATGATTATTAAAAACACAAAAAAACCAAACCAAAATAAAACAAAAAGTAAGTAAAAAAATCCAACAACTCTTCAATATTAGTATTCTTTTTATGTGGCCCAGAAAATTCACTGGAATTTTTAACTATTTCTAGAATTTCAGTCTGGGTCTTTATGTATTCTGCACAATAGATATATAACTCTTTCATGTCAGAACACTGCATGAAAGAGTATTATACTTACTTCCCCAAGGAGTAACTGCAACACTGTTATAATATTTTATTATTTTTTATTTTATTTTTTGGCCGAACATATATATTTACTGTCTGTTCTTGGAATTCTGAGAGGCTGGTGAATTCTTTGTCACAACAGAATCTTTAAAATTTCACTTGTTCTAAGAAACCAGTTGCACTAGCAATATTTGTGAAAGTGTTCATGCCCATGACCGAGCAAATAGATAATATTAAAGGCCACTATTTCTTTTTCAATATATTGGGAAATTCAGTTATGACCAAATGGTCTTGCTCTTTTTCTCTCAAGGACCAAGAGATATGAAGAATTTTTTTTTCCTACATAGAGAATTTTTTCCTAAGTTTGGGAAAAGCTCATCTTAGGAAAAAACACTATACACAGAATTTTTTTAAAAACAGATCAAATTAATGGTTACTTAAAGAATAGTCAAATAAATGGAAATTTTGTTGCGAGAAATATAAGCAACAAAAATTATGGCAGCATCACTATCTTACACAACTGTCACTACATGACCTTCTGCATAAATGAGGTTGTATGCATGGAAATACACTTATTAATTTTCAGCCCTCCTTTATTTTTTTCATAACAGAAGCAGAAAAGTAGGAAGATGACTCTTAGGAAAACTTTAGATTATTATGCAAGACACTGCAAGACACTGAAGAGTTTTTCTGAGCAGGAGCATTGCTTCAGCTCTTAAGTTCAAACTGTTTAAACACTATCTCACAAACTAAACAAAGCTGTTATTAAGAACTGAACAAAACGGTGGAATTCCAACAACTGTAACCTTTGCTAAAGATATCTGTGACTTACGCAATTTAAATGAGGCTGTGACAGAAAGCTTAATCAGAAAACATCTGTCTTCTAAGACATAAGATTCTTGTTTCTCTCAAGTCTGTTTAACAAACTCTGATTGCTTTTTCCTAATTGCAGTAGAATGAGTGAGACCAGATTGTTTCTATTTATATATGCAAAGGAATTGCATCTCTGAGGATAAGATTTTAGCCACAAAAAAAAAAAAAAAAAAAAAAAAAGCAAAATCTTCAAGCCTTCCAGAAAATCTTCTATCAATTTATTCCCTCACTGAAGTGATTACCACCCAAACTGCATGATTTAGTTTTGTTCTCTGTTTTTTAAGACTTGAATGACATTTTTAAAAGCGAGGTTAGGGAAGGAGTCCAAGAGTGTAAGCTTATCCTGAAGTCCTCTCTTATTATTTCTTAGTCACTCACCATTTCCAACAATGTTCTAAGGAACAGCTATTAATCCAAATGCAGCAAATAGAAGTTTCAGACTAGTTCTGATGTGAGTAGTTCAGGCTGTAAAAATTCTGATTTCTATAATAAAAGTGTTTGATATTATTTAGTGATGATTATGTCTCCTGCTGCATTTATTTTCACCTGTACAAGTTACAGTGAAATAAATCCCATGGTTCCCAAAGTTACTTTTTTATCAATCCTTATTTGTGCTACACATACACAGTGATAAAAATGATTTTTTACTTGTACCTTATCCTTGCTACGTAGATTTCAAACAACTGCGCATTCACTGTTTTAGAGGACTATGAACACCATCTAATGCAAGATATTGTCTTTTCCACATAAGATGCTTACAATAGTATGGTATAGAAAATAGTTTTATTCATGACACAATAAAAATTACAAATTGCCTAATCTCAAGATGGTAATTATAGAACCATAGAATCATAGTTAATCCTGAGGTCAAAGGGACTCACAGGGATCACTGAAGTCCAACTTCTGGCCCTGCACAGCCCCAAGAATCAGACCATGTGCTTGAGAGTGCTGTAAGTTTCAGGCTTGAAGTTGTAGTACAAAAGAAAATACCAAACTTTCTCAAAATACTTCCAACCTGACATTTGATTTAATAGTGGGATTATAAAGGATGTAATGAGGTTAGATCACATGGCCCAAAAGTTAAGTGAGGTGTTATATTTTTCATTATTTATTGGTGTGAGTTTTATGTGTTTTTGCTACACACTGAAGAATGCTAACTTTCCCAGGGTCTAGATCACCCTGACAAAACTTGATTTTATCTTTAATCATAATTAATCTTTATCATGATCTTTAAAAATCTTACACAGACTGTGCATTTTCTTGGAATTGTCAGGCTTCTTCTTATGCTTCTTATTCTGAGCTTTTTAACTCCAGGCATTTTAACTCCTCATTGACCTTACAAGAGGGGTTACTTATAAGTTACTGTGCAGGATTTTGGAATGCTGCTGCCCTGTATAACAAAGTGTGATTAATAAAAATCACGCTGCTAAGTCCAAATAAATGAGAAACCAAAGGTATTTACAAAAAATACCAACAAAGTAATTGCTACACGTAGGATTAATAATGAAACCATGTTACGCTCATTTATCAATTTTTATTACTACAATTAAGGGAAACAGAAAAGGCAAGGAAGAGAGCTGAAGCACTAATGCAAAAGATTAAGAAGGAAAACCACAGGGAATATTTCATGTATTTCTCTGTAGTCAAGAGAAAGCTGATCACAGAATTTTGCCTGTGGCTCCAAAGGGGTTGCTCAGAGCTAAGGGAAGTTTGTGCCTTGACTTCAGCTCACTGGGTTTGTTTCGAGGACAGGTGGTGAGAGTAGGAAAGAGCTCTTGTAAAAAAATGTGAAAGAATCATTCTGCTTCTTGGGCTATCAATTACAGCCTAAATAAGGCAGTTGGGCTGGCTTAGATAAAAGTGAAGACAAAGTGACAGCAACCAGAGAGCAAATAGACCTGACTTGACAGTTCCAGAATGTAAAGACAGAATGTTGTTGGTACTAATGATTAAACTTGCAGTAAAAAAGAAAAAAATGCAAGATTTTCAGGACTGATAAGGTACTTTAGTGCTTTATTGTTGATAAAAAGTGTTTAGATAGATAAATGACAAAAAATTGTGACAAAACCAAGTAGCCTTTCTATCTGAAATATACAAACTATGGAGGCAGCCAGGTGAAATTTGGTAATGTGGGTAGGAATATTGATTGGAGGAGACAATCTCGAGACACATCATTATGGAAGAGATAAAACAGCTAGTAAAACAAGAGTTTTTATTGCTTGTACCCAGTTCATTCAAAGACTGGGTACAAGCAATAAAAAATAACACAAGCATGTGGCAGTACATAACCTGGGGAACAGAATGTGGATTTTTAATTTAGTATTGCAGACTGCAAAACTGGATATTACAAAGGCATCATATTCATATGTGTATTCTTTTAACAGCCAGCTCTAACAAATGATCTAAGCAATGCACCACTCTCTACCTCCCTGCATAGTCTCTGACACAGCCTCAGTGATGCTGGCATCAGGCCCAGTTCTTTCCCTTGATGACAGCAGCAGTGTAAGATATTTTGCTTTCCTCAAAGTATTCCTTCCTGGCATTCCTTCCTGCCTGGTGTCTTACAGCATCCTTTGTCCACAATTATAAAGCCACAACAGTGTGAGATGTCACTCTTTCAAATGGGTTTCCAGAAGCAACCCAGATAAAAAATCACTAAACCTCTCTCTCCTCCCCTATAAAAAAAAATTGCTGTTACTTTTCTCCAGAAAATCAGTGCCTTGGTTTTGTTAACAGAATATTGTCATGCACAACTGTGCCCATACAGTATGGGAAACCTGTCAATTTTGTATATGCAGTTTCTCCAGCAGCATTTGTTGGACTTTATGAAATATGTGAACTTTTGAAATGACTGACAGATGTGTTTCTTACAGCAGCTTTGGAGACACTGATGGTTTTGCAGCTGTTGCTCTGATGAGATGATCTAGTTGGATTTTGTGCTTGCTGATCCATAGAAAATTCACTTTGGGATGCTTAGATTGAAAACAGGAATTCTTCTTCCAGAATAACCTATAATTGTTTAAGAACCTACTGAAGAAACTCCATTGCAAGAGGAAACACAGCAGAGCTGTACACATCCAATGGGATTTCTTCTTCTTACAATAATAAGTGAAGGGCAATATTGTTAATTATTCAAAGAAGGGATCTACATATTGTGCAGCAATCTTTTTACTGAAGAAAGTAATATTTAAAGAAGAGGCTTCAAGGACTATGATCAGAGCAGACACCTGTGCAAAGTCATCTACATAACTGTGAGTTATGCTGCTGCTCCTGCAGTGTCCTGCTGCTGGAGATTCAATTAAACTTGATACATCTATCTTCCAAAATTCCATTTCTTATGTTTCCACAAACATTTCTATATATATGAGTTAATATACTACTCCACAGGTTGTCTCATGCTCATCATAGTAGTGTTGTAAACTCCCACAAAAGTGCAACTAACAGCCCAAGTGATCAAACCAAAATTCATGTTGAGCCAGAGACATGGCATTTGCCTTTGGCAGAGACAGTGATATGCAGGGCACTACTTAATGTTCCTCCACACAAAAGTTAGGGCCAGTCTTAAGATTTCTTGTACCATGGATCTTGCTCTTGTATCTGGCAAGATTCTGAGTTGTCATCATATTGATCTTCTAATGTCATTCCCTATGCTTACAGCATAGAAACAGATCTACAACCATATAAAAAAAATCTAATAAAAGTGGAATGTGGGAGAATCATGAGCCAATTAATAGTCAGTTATTCCAGTTAGCAGAGTAAATCAATAGCTTTAATACATAAAAATAAAGTAGCAATAATGCCACTTCACATATAAAATAAATTTTACTTTAATGTGAGACAGCAACAAGACATAAAAATACAGTACATTTTTGCTCCATAAACCCAAGATAATGTCTTATATTACTGTCAGCTTAAGTTTCAACTTTAAATAATATATGTAAATAAATGTTCATTGTTCTATTCCTATGGCTAGTTTTGCATTCTGCTCAACAAAATAAATTACATATATCAAGTTACATAGCAGTTACTAGCAATTCAGAAACAATTTTGTGACAAAATACATCCCACAATCTATCCCTCTATCTGGTACTGTGGCTGCTCACTCATCCTCCCCCCAGCAGAATCTGGGGTGGGAGGGGGGAGAATTGGAAGGGTGGAAGTCAGAAAATTCCTGGGCTGAGATAGACAGCTTAGTAGGGAAAGCAATTGCTGTGCACACAAGCAAAGCAAAAAAAAAAAAAAAAAAAAAAAAAAAAAAAAAAAAAGAATTGATTCACTGCTTCCCATGGGAAGGCAGGTGTTCGGTTCGGTCATCTCCAGGACAGCAGGGCTCCATCATGTAAAGGTTACTTGGGAAGACAAACACTGTCATTTCAAATGTCCCTCACTTCCTTCTTGTTCCCTCCACTTTGCATGCTGAGCATGATGTCATATGGTCTGGAATATCCCTTTGGTCACTTGGGGCCACCTGTCCAGCTGTGTCCTCCCAATCTCCCATGTAATCCCAGTCCCCTCGCCATGGTGGCAGTATGAAAAGTAGAAAAGGCCTTGGGTCTGCAAGCTCTGCTCAGCAGTAACAAACATGTATCTGTATTATCAACCCCATCTTCAGCCCAAATCCAAAACATATTCCCTATGAGCCACTGTGAAGAAAATTAACTCCACCCCAGCTAAAACCTGCACAGATACCCATTGCAATAACATCTATCAAAACATAACTGACAAATCTGTGTTTCAGAGCTCAAGGAACAGAATTTCTCTCTCTCCTATGATAACCCTTACTGGGAAATCCTTGTCTATGCTCTGCATCAGTGATAATCAGGGAAGCCCATGATGTGGCCATAGATTGTTATTGGGTGTACTGTGTTCCACTGTGCAAATAAATGTTCAACATCCAGCAAGATTTTGACTGAGTAAGCATTTGCTTTTGGTTTTACTATCAGTTACTTGCATCACTACCTCACTGATTAACCAATCATTTTGTATTTCTAGCCCTGACGTTTACACATCAACTGACTTGAGGTTTTACACTTGTGGGTAAAAAATACTGACATGTCTGCCTGCAGAGTGTTTTGAAGCAGTTTGCCTGTCGGTTTCTCGGCTGTTTAGGTGGCCTGGAAAGGCCCAGGGTGGCCTTAGACAGCCCGGCGCTTCAAAAGACGAGGAGAGACTTCTGATTTTGTCTCAGTCTCGGTGTTTATTAATTGTTTATCTAAAAGATTTTCTTTCAGCTTGACAGAAGTCTGCACAGCAAGTCAGCTATGGGCACACTGAGAGCCCCCGGAGCGGTCACTTATCTTTATACCTGAAGTTACGTGTACAATATTTATAATTTTTCTCCAATATTTTCTACTCTTATTAACCAGTGCACTTCTAGTAAAGACTAATCTCAAAGTGCCACCATCACCACAGAAGATGGAAGCCAAGAAGAAGAAGAACAAGACACGCTCTAATTCCTCTATCTTATTTCTTTAGACTCCCTTGTACAGAAATCTTAAACCTTGTGTTTTATACTCTAACTAACTTATCCCTTCACCATTCACTCAGTAAAATCCTCCCAGTCCTCATACAAGTGTCATCTCCTGTATAAGATCAAAGTCCAGCCACCAGACACTTCTGGCAACATTCCAAGACTCCCGAGCCCCCCAAGGGTGGTCTCGGTCACTCTGCACCTTCATCCTGAGGTGCTGAGATCCCACATTTGCCCATGACTGAAGGAAGTTATAAGGTTGCTCTGTCAGTCTAAAGGATAAGCTCTACTTGACCACGAGCTGTGCTGCGTTGGCAAAATAATTTCTCTCTGTTATTACTGAAACAAGATGAAGAGCATATATTGAAAGTATAAGGGGGAATGGCCTCAAACTGAAAGAGGACAGGTTTAGATTAGATATTAGAAATAGCTAACACTTAATATGAGAGCGGTGAGGCACTGGAAGAGGTTGTGAAGTTGTGAGTGCTCTTGAACTCTGGAAGAGTTCAAGGCCAGGCTGGACTGGGCTCTAAGCAACCTGGTCTGGTGAAAGATGTCCCTGCCCCTGGGAGGACAGTCAAAACTAGATGGTCTTCAAGGTTCCTTCCAACTCAAACCATTCTATGACTCTTTGATGATTTCTGAAACAAGATGAAGCCATTAGTAATATTTGTTGCATAAAAACCATAGTGCAGTGACTGAGACAAAATTGTAATGTGGGGAGGGAGTGGGGCAACCCTGTACTTCCATTCTTTTGCCCTGTGCCTGACTAAACTCCACACACACTAACAACACAGACCTGGATTCTTGTGCAAATGGATCCTGCTGCCACATCAAGTGTGCCCAGGCAGGCCCTGGCCTGCTGCCAACCCCTTGGCACACATCTATCCATGACAGCACTCTCCAGAGGAACGGAGCAATTACTGGCTTAACCCTATCGCCCGGCAACTTGTGGCAGCCAAGTTCATTGCCAAAGCAAGAAAGAGCAGCGAATCGATATGGAGCTTCTGCTGCCAACTTTTAAAAAATACCTTTTCAAAGCAATGGCCTTGGGAGTGAACTGGTAATGGAGTGTGTAGAGCATCACATTTAAATTAAGCAAATCTAAAAGTAAAAGTGTAGCCAAATCTTCAGGCAATGCTCCCTATTCTGCTCTATGGAGAACTCTTGGGTGGCAGAAAGACAGAACCACATAATTGTTATTGTTGGGAGGGACCATCTTCCAAGCCAGGGTCACCTGGAGCAGGTTACACAGGACTGCATCCAGGTGGGTTATAAATGACCCTCTGAAGAGGGAGCCTCCATGGCATACATCCCTGGGCACCTTCTCCAGTGCTTAGCCATCCTGAATATAAAGAGTTTATTCCTCTTTTACATGTTGAGGTGACGCTTGTGTTTTAGTTTATGGCCATTACTCCTTGTCCTGTCGCTGGGTACCCCTGGGAAGAATCTGGCACCATTAACGAGTTCCCCTCTCAGATCTCTTCTCTAGACTAAGCAGGCCCAGCTCTCATATGAGAGAAGCTGCCAGCCGTGACTCCCGTTTCCAACCGCTCTGCATTAAAACACCTGGAAGCACAACGACATCCACCCGCGGCACAGCGGCAGCGCCACCTGAAGAAGGGAGGGGAAGGGCGGGCACCAGCGCTCGAAAGCGGGCACGGGCAGAGCAGGAGCCTGGCCCCTTGTGTTCCGCACAAGGCCGAGGTGACAGCGCACGGAGAAGGTGTGCACACATGCCGGCCGGACACAGCGGCACTGCCGGGCGGGGCGGGACGCGGGGCCCGGCCGAGCCGCCTCACGGCTCCCTGCCCCACCCCCCTCCGCAGCCCGCTGATAGCAACGGTGCGCGCGCAACAGCCAATCGGCGGCCGCGGGCTCGCTCCTCTCTCGCCTCCCATTGGCCCGCGCCCCGCGGGGGCGGGGCTGGCGCGCGCCCGCCCGCTGCGGTCCCGCAGTGCCGCCGCCGCGCCGGGGCTCGCGCGCGCCACAACCGCCGCAGCGGCCGCGCGGCTCCTCCCGGTGCGGGGCGGCGCGGGAGCCGTGGGGCCGGGCCGGGCCGGGCCGGGCTGGGCTGGGCTGGGCTGGGCTGGGCTGGGCGCAGCGCGGAGGTGACTCTGCTTGCCCGCAGCGGGGATGCTGCTGCTGCTGCGGCCGCCGCCGCCGCTAGTACGGGGACTGCAGGCGGGAGCGCGGGTGGCCGCTGCGCCCGGCGGCATGTGAGCAGCGGCGGGAGCGTTCCCCGAGCCCCGCGGCAGCGCTAAGGGGGCCCCTCCCTCCGGCGGCGGCTCAGCCCGCCCGGAGGCGCAGCGCGGAGGCGGGCGGGCATCGCCGCTGCGGCCGCCCGCGAGGAGACAGCAGGAGCGGCCACAAAGCGCCGCCGCCCGCCCTCCTCCGCACGCCGCGGCGCTGCCCCTGCCAGCCCCGCTCCCGGGGACGGACGGAGGGCGGGAGCTCCCCTCGCCCCCTCGTCACCTTCTCGCCGCCCGATCCATGGGAGGAGCGGGCCGCCTCCCCCTCGGAAGCGCCGCCGCGGCTCGCCGGGACTGAGAGAGCGGCCGGCGGCCGGCGCGGCGGGAGGATGCCACTGCTGCGGAAGGTGCTGCGCGTCTCCAACCGCTCCATGCTCGCCTTCATCTTCTTCTTCTCCTTTTCCTCGTCCTGCCTCTACTTCATCTATGTGGCCCCCGGGATCGGTGAGTCCGGAGCCGCCCCCGCGGGGAGCGGGGCTGCGGGCGGGGGCCGGGGGCGCGCCCGCCTCCCCCGGGCTGGCACCGCGGCCGGGAGGGCACGGGCGGCGCCGGGCCAGGGGCGGCTCGGCTGTGGGAAAGCGATCCCGCCCGCCCGGGAAGGGTCGGGGCGGCCGGCGGGGGCGGCGGTAACGTGCGCGGATCCCGCATCTTTGTTCTGCTGCTTTCAAACGCTCTAGAAGGTTCATCTGCCATCGCGAGGTAGGTGGATGCTGCCCTTGCTTCTCTGGCTGGCAAAGCGAGGCACTGAAGCGGCTCACGTTTCGTCGTGTTACAGTGGTATGAATTGGGAAAGAACTGCAAAACTGCTGGAGTCACTTAAATGTATTAATCTTTGAGATTGTTAGTAACTGCATTAATAAAAAAGCCCGTGTGAATAAAAATGAAGGACCAGTTTGAATATTTGTTTTTTTACTTCTGTTAGAGGGATCTCTCTCTTCACAGGTTTTACAGTTTGGTAACTCTTCTGCTTCTGAAGGAATCACTTCAGAGGGAGACAAACCCTCTGATTTAGAAGAAGCTTCATAAAACAACTGTCCAAGTTTGTTTCTAACACAAACCAAAAAAATTTGCTGGTTTCCTTAGTTCGCTCTTCTGCTGTTACTGGGAGACCATCAGGCTTTTTCTCAGTGGAAGATCCTTTTAAAACTGGTTAGCATTACCCCAGAGCTAAGGCCAGTGGTATCCTGTATGGTGCTCTGTGGGATTTCCTTGTGTTGTGTGTTCCTTGATTAGGAAATCTTTTCCTTTTTTCCCCCAGGGAACATTGCCACATATTTCTGCACATCTCCTTGCTTATCAGGTGCTACCTAAATACTTGCCAAATCATCTCTCTCTTCATCCTTAGTGCTTAAAACTTCTCTCTGCAGTCATTACTACAAAATGTCCACACTGGTGTGATCACTGAATCTTCAGGAATTGTTTCCTGTTGATTGTGTCTTTATGTTGTTTGGCTCCCTCTTGTTCACTATCTCCTATTTAACTTGTAAACACTTTCAAGGTGCAGTTGTTGCTTCTATACTTAAATAGTTCTATATAGTTCACCTATCATTCTGTGGTTTTCCTTTACTTCCATACTTCCTACAATATTTACAAGTTTGCCAATTATTTTTCTAGTTCAAGTAAATACAAAAAAAATATTAGAAGATATATTTATAGGATTAGAGTTCAGAACTTTCTTTTCTGTCAGTGTTTTCCTCTTGAAAGGGATGTGGTGTAGTCTTCCAAGTGAGAATGATGCTGATGTCCACTTAGGCATCTTAGGTCTTTGAGATGCTGTTGCAGGACATATATATAAAGTAGACTTTAATTGCAAGTAATTGATACATGATTTAAATAGCTGAGTGCAGTTTCTACATCTTTGTAAGTGAAACTTATAACATCTAATATAATGTATGCAGCTGTAGTTTTACTTTGTTACTTAAATGTTTCTTGCCAGTGGCTACTTTGTTAGGAAGAACCTTGTCTCACAAAGCAAGGCTTATGCAGTCCCTTGCTCAGAATCAGAGCCTTTAGTGATGAGGCTTTAAATTTCTGACTTCATCTTTCTGCTCAGCTGTTGGGAATTTCATATCTTCCTTTGTACCAGGAATGAAATGAAATCAACAGTATGTACGAAAAGTGTTCTTGGGGTAGGTTAATTAGATCTGGTCTAAGGGAAAAAAGAATAATACTCAAACTAGTCTCTCTTGTTGTCTCAGACACAAATACTGTAGTTGGCCTTTTCAAGATGTGGTTTAACAAAAATCTTGGGTAGTTACATGAGTTTGTGAAATTACAGCTCTTTCCAGCCACTGATCAATGCTGCGCTGCCCTAACTGTAGTGTGAACTCATCCAGCTTAAGTCAAAACCAGGCAATAATGAACTTATTCCTTGTCTCTGGCACTTCTTAGGTCCATCTTGAAATGCTGCTGTCCTCTGCTGGTCTGAAGGATCCTGGGGAAGAGAATAGAAAATGGTGAAGGGCAGTGGGAAAGTTTTACATCTCAGCCTATCAGCCTGCAGATGTAATGCTGATTTCCCAGGAAGTGCTCCTTAAAATGTTACTGTGTGGAATGGAGAGAAAGAAGGTCAGATATCTAAAAACTAACAAGCTTCCTGGCAGTATAGTGAAAATGTAAGTTGTAAGAACAGAAGAGTCTCAAAACGCTTAGGAGCCCCCAAGTTTACAAGCATTATTAGATGATTCATCTAATAATGCTATGCTCATGGCATTTGCTTATTGTGATAGAATAGAATATTTCACTGTACTTGCACCTTTTTACTGTGTGTAATGAAGTAGATACATCTAAGTCAAGGCTGATTCTGTGTGTGGAGAGAAGGAAGGCTAAAGGTTGCTTATTGAAGCTCAGCCACCTTACCTGTTAGCAGCTTTTCATTAAAAATGTTCTGCATCTAAGTCATACATGGTTGGGATCTGTTGTAATTTATGTGTAAAGATGTGTTTTACTGAAGATATTTTAGTTCACCAGAACATTTTCTTCCTCAACAAGCTACAAGGCACAATGTCAGAGACAAAGAAAATACTGATTGTGTTGTAGGGAACTGGAGCTGCTCCGTGGCTGGCTTCTCCTTGTGGTAGTCAGAGGAACTGAAAAGAGAGGGAGAAGTTGGACTCCCAAATGTTTTATGGAGCAGCAGTGTACTGGAAGGTGGGAGAGGAAAAATACACAAGTTATGCAGCAGAATGATTTTGTGAGATGTCAAAGTTGATTGAAATTTTGAGTTCTTATGGGCTAATGGAGTGGGAGTCCCCCTTAGTAAGCAATTCATGGTTTATCAAAGGGAAAAGATATCTGCACATGTAAGCCCTTAGCACTGGAAGAATTCTCAAAGAGGTCACTGTCACATTCCCTCTGTCCTTCAAACTATTTAGAAAATAGAATTACTGCATTTTTTTGGACAAAACTGCAAATTTTGTAACAAATGGAGTTTAGATCAACTTGAAGTATTGACAATTTGTTTAGAAGAAAGAAGTCGGAATTACTTATATTAAGGTATTTAATTATTTGTCTAATGCTTAAAAGTTTTCATTTGCACCATAATTCCAGATATTGCAATAATATCACTGTTCAGTTTTTGTAGAGACCCCTCAGAATGTTAGTTCTTTGGGAAACAGAAGCTTTTATTATTCCATGTACTTCAGAATACAAGGGGAGGAAAACCACTTTTTCATGTTTTCAGATGTGGTTCTGTGTTTTGAGATGAAGACTGCAATTAATATAAAATATGTATGGTTTAAATGGTTGAGAAGAATTGTTGGGATTGTTTTTGTGCCTGCTTTTCCCTTTTCTGTAAGCACAGATGATTGGATGAGGTAGAGGTGATTGCAACCCTACCTCAGCACCCTGGTCGTCTTTTGATAATCAGAGGAGCTGAAACACGACAGCAGAATGATTTCTAACTATTAATTAGAGAAGACAAATATTTTTCTAATTTTAATTTTTCTTGTTTAATTCAGTGGATGTTTCAGAGGAAAACCTCAATAGATAGGATGGCAAGTTAAAATGGTCAAAAACATTTAAAATGCTTAAAATTTAAAAATTTCATTTAAATGTTTAATGACACTTCTGTGAGATAGTCTCAAGTATTTAATAAAAGGAGATAAGATGTGCTGCTTCTCCAGAATGACCACTTTTGTGACAGTAGTTCATTTTGTGCTCCTCTGGTAAAAGCAGAAACTGAAATTTCTGATCTTGAATTAATAGCCTGTGATTCTGCAACTTCATTGAAAGTTGCAAATATTCGTGTATTAGTTAAAGGCTGAAGAAGCTAGATAAAAGCAGGAATATTTGACACCAACATGGGAATTTTTTCAGTGTTATAGATAAAAGCAGTAATAAAAGGGACTCAATTTATGTCTGGTCCTGACAGCCATCCAGAACCAATTTGTAGGTTTGAGTTTACAGCATGGAAAGGATCCAAAGATTAGGAGAATAAGACAAATTAACAAGGCAATGGTGACCATGGGAGAGCATTTGCTGGTCTAATTTCACTGCCAAACCACTCTGAGTACTGCAAGAGAAAATTCTTTTTTTCCTGTTTTTCCCATTTGCCCTCAGCATTAAAACTGAAATTACATTGGACAGATCTCAGAAAATGATCTCTTATTCATCCCTAGGTTATTCCTTTCTGTGTTGTTGCAGCAGAGAACCTTTCCCAGATTGGGAGAAAGAGTCTCTTAGAGCTCTCCATATTGTAGTCGATTGCAGTCTAGTTCTTCAGCCAGAGAGTGCTTGAGTACTAGAACAGGCTCTCCAGGGAAGAGGTCACAGCATCATCCTGACAGAGTTCAAGAAGTGCTTGGACAACGTTCTCAGGCACATGGTGACGTTCTTGGAGTGTCCTGTGCAGGGTCAGTAGTTGCACTCCATGGTCCTGATGGGTCCTTTCCAACTCAGCTTATTCTGAGATTCTAGCTTTTCTACCTTGCAGTTCAAGTAAGAAGTGGTTATGAAACAGTGCAGTGATCAAAGAAGATGCAGTCTGCTTTGACATCAGTAACTAAGAATTCTGAAGGGTGAAATGAGTTTGAAGAGGAAAAAACAGCTCATGTTTTCTCTCTTGTGGTCTTCTGCTTCTTTCATTAAAATCTTGCTACTTTTTTGTTAGTCCTAACCAAAAGGCAGCTTGCATGGAACTTGGAATAATGTCTATTGGTTTTAGCTCACAATTTTATATAAATCTATTTCCTGTTCTGTTACTAGTTTTCCTAATAGGAAGAATGATATCACTCCTTTTTGAACTTGTGCAGAAATAGAGAAAAGTCCTGAAAATGCTATCGGCAAGATAAATGCTTATCATGGCTTTCAGGTGCTGAGCCCATAAATACAGGCACAGCCTTTGTGCTGGTATTCTTTGTTACGGGCATCTGTGGCAGTTGTGGCATTTCTAAAGACTTGCTGTTTGATTACAGAATAATTTAGATTGTCAGGGGCACCTGAAAGTCACCCGATCCAACCTCCTGCTGAAAGCAGATCCTACTGGATCACATTTCTCAGTCATGTCCTCTTGCGTTTTGGAATAAATCCGGGGATGAAGATTTTGCTGTCTCTCTCAGAAACCTGTTCCAGGGTCAGACAAGTGTGACAAAATTGTAATATGTAATTGTAATAGCCCACCTTATGTTCATTGCCTTGTGTCTTTTGACTGACTACTTTCAAGTGTTCAGTTTAGTCTTCTCTTTACAAGAATACTGTATTGCTGAAGACAGCAAAAAAAAAAAAATGCACCCTCCTCTTAGCCGTTTATTTCAGATTGAGCAAACCCATTTATTTTAGTTTCTGCTTGTACGTAATATGCTTGATTTTGGAAGGTTTCCTCTGGGCTTGTTCTGGTATTAATGTTTGGTTGTTACTGGGATGCCCAAACTGGACAAATATGATTTTACAAGGTGAAGAGACAACAATTGCTTCTATCGATGTGCTTGTTATACTGTTGCCAGTACAGGGCAGGATACTGTTGACTGTGCTTGCCACAATGATAGGTGGCTGGTAATACCTTGTCTGAGGGTTTTGTAATAGAGCCTGTGTATATGTTTGCTGCACTGAAATAGGACTGATACAACTTGCTTATTTCTCATGCTGTTTGGAAGTATCTGATTAAAGGCTGATGAGTTTTGCAGGGTGTGGTAGATGTTCATGTTAGTGTTTTTCTTTCCCTGTCATTGCCTTCTTTTATTTCTTTCTAGGGAATTATTCTCATGGGTCTCTTACAAGTTTCTTGAGTAAATGAAACTTGTCTGTCCCATTGTTTCATAATTTCTGCAGGGAAATGCCTGCACTACAGAACTGGTTGTTGTTTGGGAGCTATTTTCAGCTATATTCCATTGTTAAAGTTCACCTGTTATTAAAGGCTTCATTTGGAGCAGGAGTAGTTTCATTATCTACAATCTACAGAGGTCTTCTTCTTGCTTGCATTGCAGTTTTTCATATCACTCTGACAAATTATCATCAAATCCTCTACCTGTGAAATTGTGGTTTACTTTCTGATTAATAGGGACTTTTTTTATCTTGTGCAGAGGGGAAATGGAGGTTTAAACACTCTGCTTGATCTTTGATTTCCAGTGATCAAATGTTCCTCAGCATTCTGACTAAGTGCTTGAGCTCCTTGAACCCCCTGAACTCAGGGAGTGTCATGGGCACATTTTCTGCCTTGGTCTGGGAGGCGCAAAGACCTTCTCCATTATGTTGGCCCAGCACAGTCATTCCTAGCACTTGATTCAGAATAAATTATTGTAGCTCTGTCATTCATGACCGTCTTTCACTTTTACCAACAGATTAACTTTGACTAAACATGCATATTTATTTCTGAATCAGTTGTTCTGCATTTTTATCTGATAGTTTTCCTAAAGCACTTAGATATTATTTGTTATTTGTCAGGGAACTTGCCTGCGTAAGATTTCAATCAGTATTCATTTTGTGATGTGGTTCTTAGTCAGAAAACAGAAAAAAACCCAGATACTTATGGTGTGCAGCTAACTGTACAAGGACAAAGTAATTATGAGACATCATGTGAAATGAGTTTTCACTTTAACCAGCCAGTTATTTGAATGCATTCTTCTCATGGGTTGAGAAGGAGAGATTGTATACCCTGGGGACATTTATGGGGGACATCTGAATTGTGATGCCTTACTGACAGGGCCAAAGCTTTAACCATTTCCACATCTGTCTGTGGTGAAAGATAGCTTATCTACTGGCTTTTGATTAATAAGACTATTTCTACAAGTGACTATTTTTACTTGCTTTTCTATAGCTCTTACTCTTAGGTAATCTTTTGTATTCAAATTATGCAATCGTATTATGGGGAGCAGCATGAAATAATTATTCTTTGTGTGGGATCCAGTGCTAGATTCTTGTGAGCACAGTGCAGAAATTGGGTACAGGACTTTAAAATACAAAAGATGCTTTTTTGCAAGGTATTGCCAATGGTCAGTTCACTTTCTTAGATTTGTGCTTGTCCTTCTTTACCTTCAGTTCATTGTGCATTTATTGAATTATTCTACAGCTTACTGTATAATCAACTAATAGCCTGAGAGGATAGAATAGTATCAAATATGTTAGAAATTTTATTGAACATTAAATCCTTATTATGCTTAAAACTACTGTTAGGGAAAGAAATTTTGATTCAATTTTTTCACTGTAAATGGAGATCCCATCATTTGCTGTCTCCCAATAAACAGTGAACTGATATTTATCCAATTCCTCAGGCTTGCAGTCAGAGGATTCATCCATTTGACATATCCACTGTTGCAGAGAATATACAGAGGTTGTCTGAAGTATAAAAAAACAATTTGGAGCTTCTCTGTTGCAGCTGATACAGATTTGTCATCTGCACCATTTGAAAGATCACTGTTAGCCACCAGAAACACTGGTAGCTTTTGGTTTGTTTTTTTTTTCAACAGATTGAAGTGATTTATGTCTTTCTAAGATTTTTCTTATAAGGAGGTATACATATACAGACTCAAATGCCGTCTCACTATCCCTGTGACATAAGATTGGATTTATTATTATTTTACAAATAGTGCAAAACTGCTATTGAACATTGAAAAACAAATCAAGTAAAGAATATATTTCAAGGCACAAAGTTTTTTTCTTTTTTCATGCTGTTTTATCTATTTTAAAAACAACTTCTGATTAACAACAAATGTGTGAAAATCAATATAGTGCTAAGGAAGTTGGACACTTGCAGTAGTATTTATTGATGCTTGTTGTAGATTTCAGTTGTTGAATAGGAACCAGTTTACAGTAGTCTTACATTACTTGGGATATTGTCCTTCACAGCTAAATTGTTTAATGAATCAGTTTCACAGACTAAAGTCATTATACTGCAGAGAATATTCTAGCTCCTGGAATTGTAACTGAGATATTTCAGAAGCAATCTCAGCAATCTATTTATTGTTTATTTAGATTAATCATAGAATTTAATCTTTAACACTTCTGTGTTAATTTGCCATGTGTGAACTCTGCCAATAGAGTATTTCTAACTCCAGTATTGCTGAGAACAATATCCTATAACCTTGAGATAAGAAGAGACCCTTGTGGGACTTGTTCTAGAAATGTTCCCATGAGATGATTCCCCATTTACAATTACTAGTGGAGACCTTTCTGTTAACCTGTTTGAATCTGTACCAATTTTTATGTAATGTGTTGAATTTGCTTTTCACAAGTCCCATGAAAACAGGTGTTGACTAGCAGATGAGTAACTTTAGGGGCAATGGTGAAATGGTCATTTGTCAAGACCTATTGCCTGTAAAGCCATGTTTACCATATTTGGATCTTGCAGAATCCATGGGTTCTCTATGAAATATTTCCTATCTGAGTTTTTCAGCATTTTTTTTCCCGGGAAGATCAGTAAATAATGTTGCTATAACTGCTCTGATGATAGATCATTTTTTTTTAAAGGGGCATGCTAACTTTTTGTTAATTGCTTTGAAAATATTCTTGACATAGTGCTTTTTTCCATGTTGTTGGGTTTGTTTGGCCTTGTTTTTCTGGTTTTGCTTTGGTAGAATGAAAGCTGCATTTGAAAATCAAGTTTGTGGCCTCCAAGTTTGTCCATTTTTGTTTGATATTTAAAAATAATTTTTGGTAATAATTAATACTCTTCTGTGTTTTTAAAGTCATCACATTTCTAACTTCCTAGTCCTGTTCAGAATGTCAGTCATTGACCCAGTTTCAAACTCACTTGTCCTGTTGTGTATTTTACTACATTGGTTGCTTCGAAGTGCATGGCATATTTTTTTGGCTTTGCTTTGGTGTACGAGTACAGCATGATAACTTACTAAGTTTCTATATAAAAATGAGTCTTGTGCTTTTCCTGTGAAATTGTGGGATGATAAACTAAATGCAGTATTGTGAGAAGTGCTTTGATTTTTTGGTGTACTGCTTGGAAGGAGCTTGATTCCCTAATGGAGAGTGATCTGTGAATGATTTAATTTTCTTTAAAAAAAGGGGTAAATAGTCTTCAAGTGAATACCTAAATAACAAAAAGCTGCCTAATATAAAACATTGAGCCATTTTTACATTTTTTTATACTTTTAAAATTAATGCATTGCCCTCCCCAACAGTCTAGCAGATAAAACTATTAATAACTAGTGAGCTATAAAAATTTGAGAGAAAAAATGATTCATCTGATACTTTTAATATGTCCTCTGAAATACAGGATGACCCCTTTAATGCTGTAATGTGTGTTGTTAGAATGATTTTTAAATAATGCCCTCAAACTAGGACTTTTGATTATTGACATGGGGCTGTGTGTTCATGATTGCTGATGCAGATCTGGACCAATTGATAGGAAAACTTCATGTGAATTAGTTATGAGCTCTGAGCTGACACTTGCAGTTGCTTGAGATGGAACACTGAGTATAGTATTGATTCCAAGGTGTACTATGTGTGTGTGTTGTCTTATATTCCTCACTGCACTTTCCATCTGATTAACCTGTAAACTGTGTGACAGCCTGGATTCTATGTTTCTGGAGCCAAAAATTCGCTTTCTTACTTATTATGAACCATGTGCAGTGAATTAAGAAGACTATGAATAAAATTGCTTCTAGGTGTTACATTGTTAGATGTTTTCTTTGGTTACATGTGAAATTTTGCCTTCCTGGTTTGTGCTTTGCCTGGCACTGTGACAGCGATGGTTGGTACAAATGCAGAAAGACGAAAGTAGGTGAAAAATCACAGATTAGTTTGGGTTGGAAGGGATCTCTGGAGATTATCTAGTCCAACCTCCCTACTCAAGAAGTACCACTTGGAACCAATTGCTCAGGCCCTTGTCCAGAAGGCTTTAGAATATTTCTGAGGATATTCTCCACAACCACTGTGAGCAATTTGTGCCAGTGCTCTGTCCCACTCACAGTATAGAAGTGTTTCCTGGTGTTCAGGTGGAACATCCTGTGTTTCAGTTTGTGCCCACTGCCTCTGGTTCTGTCCCTGAGCACCACTGAAAAGTGGCTGGCTCTGTCCCTTTTTGCACCTTCCCTTCACAGACATTGTGTACACATACACGTGCTCTTTGTACACAGTAATGTGACCCCTGAACTTTCTCTTTGGGGACCAACAATCCCTGCTCTCTCAGCCTTTCCTGACAGAAGCGATGCTTCAGTGCCTTTGTCTTCTTCATGGCCTGTTGTTGGATACTCTCCAGGATGTCCACGTTCTTCTCTATTCTACTGTGGAGCTCAGAACTGGACACCACAACAGGTGTGGCTTGAACAGTGCTGAGTGAAGGCTGTGAATAATTACCTTGACCTGCTAGCAGCATTTTTCCTAATGCATCCCAGGATGCTGTAGGCCTTCTTTGCAGCACATTGCTGGCTTGTGTTCCACTTGATGTCCACCAGGACTCCAAAACCTCTTCTGTCAAGCTGCTTTCCAGTTGCATGCCTCTAAGCATACTTTGGTATCTGGGGTTGTTCCTCCCCAGATGCAGAAATTTGCACTGTTCCTTGTGAACTGCATGAAGTCCATGTCAGCACATTTCTCCAGCCTGCTGAGGTACCTCTGAGTGGCAGCATGGCCCTTTGGCATACCAGCTACTTACCCCCCTTTTGTGTCTTAAATAAACTTTGTGAGGTTCTGTTCTGCCTGTCATTCAGATTATTAATGAAGGCGTTAAACAGGAATGAACCTGGTATTGACCCCTGGGCTACATCACTGGTCACTGACCTCACCCTTTGGGCTTGGTCAGTCAGCTTTTGATCCAGCTCACCGTTTCTTAGCCAGCCTGTACATCAACAGTTTGTCTATGAGAGTCTTATGGGATACAGTGTGAAAGGCTTAGTGAAGTCCTGGTAGACAATGCCCCCTGCTCTTTCCTTATCTGTCTTTCATCAGAGAAGGTTCCCAGTTGGTTGACTGTTTCTGATGATTTTCTTGTAATTTACATACTTGAAGAATGGTTTCCAGGATTACCTGCTCCACCATCTTCCCTGGGATCAAGCTGAGGCTGATCAGCCTGTACTTCTCTGGGTCTTCCTTCTTGAAGATAGGAGTGACATTTGCTTTCCTGTAGTCCTCAGGCACTTCTTCCACTCATCGTGATCAATCACAGATGGTCAGGAGTGGCTGTGCAATGACATCTGCCATTTCCCTGAGCACTTGGTACACCCTATAAGGGCCCATGAACTTAAGCTGTGTCCTGTTTGCTTAACTCTTCCACCAAGGGCAAGAGTACAACTTCCTTGCTCCAGACTGGTCTCAGGGAGTTGCCCTTTCTGAAGACTGGTATCGTTAATAAAAATTGAGAAAAGGTGACATTGAGTATTGCAGACTTATCTGTGTGTGTCTTTCTCACCAAGCAATGTATTCACTGAATTTTCTTCTTATTACCTTTGTATTTATGGAAATGCTTCTTGCTGTCTTTGACATCCCTGGCCAGACTCAGTTCCATCTGGGCTTTAGGTTTCCTAAATACATCCTTAGATGCTCAAGTATTTTTTCTGTATTCCTCCTGCATTCCTTGTGATTGCTTCTTCCCACGGAATTATTTTTCTGTTTGGGTTTTTTTCACAGGAGGTCCTTGTTCATCCATGCAGGCCTTCTGGCATTTTACCTGTTTTCATAGCTGTTGACATGGATCTCTTGTAAGCTTGAAGGAATATCCCTGAATATTACCCAGTTTTCTTGCCCCTATCTTCACTTGAGGGCTTTATCCCATGTGACTCCACCACTCAGATAATTGAAGAGGCCAAAGTCTGCTTTCTTGAAGTCCAGGGTTGTGAGCTTTCTTTTGCTTCTTCCTGCCCCATGGATCCTGAGTTCCACCATCTCATGATCTCTGCAGCCAAGGCTGCCTTTAATCTTCATGTCCCCAGTGAATCCCTCCTCCTTGGTAAGTATGAAGTTCTGCAGATCACTTCCCCTCACTGACTCTGGCACTTGTGGCAGGAAGTTTCCATCAGGGCACACCAGGAACCTTTTGGAGTTTTATCTGGCTGCCTTCTGCTGTCAGTCATCCCCCACCCCACTGAAAGAAAAGCTGCTTTTCTCTGTTGCTGTTTTGGCCTCTGGGGGTTGAATACTTTGTTGCTGTTGCTGCTGGGTGGTGTGGCACCTGAGCTGCAGTCTTGGTCACGGCTCTTTGCCAACAAACCTGTGCCAGGAGATGAGATTTGTTTTTAGGACTAAATTAATATATTTGATTTTTTCCTGATGTTTTAGCTTCTGTTGTAATTAATTGACTGTTCAAGCATCTGCTGCTACCTAAGCAGCTGCTGAATGATGGTGGAATGAACTGAGGAGATCTGAACTCGTTGTAACTGTGATTGTGCTGGAGAGTCAGGTAGTGGGGAAAAAAACCAGCCCAGAAAGGACAATGTTTCATTCCTGATGAATTCCTGTTGTATTTGCGTAAAGTTGGATAGTGAGTTGACAAGCAGCTCAGCAAGAAAGAGGAGGTAGACTACAAGAATTACTTGATAAAAACATGGCAAGGTTGGATCTTCCTGGCAGCAAGAGCAGCTCTTGCATACTTAAGCCAAGGTGGCAGCAGGCTTTACCTGGTTGGGTTTTTTCAATTGTCTTTTCACGATGTCTATTTTGAGACAAATGCCTTTTCTAACTTTCACAAAGGTCTTGTGTGTTTGTTCAAATTTTCTCCTCTGTGTCAAGGGGTAAGTACTTCACTAAAGGGAAGATGTAGGTGCTTTTGCAGGAAATCTTGTTTTTCCAAGGTTCATGTCTACATTAACTGCAATAACATTTCCCATAAAAACTGAGAACATTTATATGGCCTCTTGTTTTTTTTTTGTGGACTTGTTTGAAAGTTCTTACTCTCCGTTCTTTACTATATCAGGCTCCTAAGACATTTGCCCTTTTTATTGTTTCCTCTGTTTAATTCCAGAGGAGGGAGCAAGCAACTTAGTGAGGACTTAGGTGTTAGCCACATCAACCTACCACACCTGGTTTATGTGAATTATCCTTCTATAAACCTGCTGAAAGCTCTATAAACCTTCTGCAGGGTTAAAAATTCAAGTGACTTTAGCTTTTGGTATCACATTAAAAAGAAGAATAAAGCACACAGTCTTCCAGAGATTAGCTCTGAAATCAGTATTTACTAACGGATTTATATTTACAAACCCACTTTATTTTAGTGTTGGAATAGGAAGATATTGAAGAGAAGAGCTGTACCTATGGGAAGAAAAAAACTTATTTGGGGGAAAAGATGATACCAATTTAAAATATATTAAAGTTTGAAGAAAGACATTTCTTGTTATTTAAGAATTTTTTGTCCTATTTGAAAGGCAAGTATATACATGATTTTACTTTCAGGAAAAAAACTTGAATTTTGAAATTATTTGTTTGAAGGTAAATAATTGTTCTTGGAGGAACAGATCAAAATGCCTTTATTTTGATTCCAAAAGGAGGAGGTTTCTTGAGTAGGTAACTTCATATATGAATTAATGAATTGTACAGATTCCTTGAAATGCTTTGTAGAGACACCCCAAAAACCCCGGTATCTGAATGGAAAACTACAAATGGAATGAAACAATTTGAACCACAGTGTGGTACTTTCCATGAATTGGGCTAAAATTTTGAGAAGTTTTTGTGTAATTTTTGTGAAAAGAAATCTGAATGTTATCTGTTGTCTTGAATCGTTCTTCTGGGATTTCCTACCTGTTGTCAGGCTAAGGATGTAGCTTTTTTGTTTTATTTTGCTTCTGTTTGGGTGGCCAGAAAGTGTTGAGACAACTTCAGGATTGTAGCAGCTGTAAACATGTTTACACTCATGTAAACTCTTGTTAACACATGCAGTTGGTCATGCTGGCCAAGGGTTTGAGAATTACATGCCATTCATGGCACCTGGCATGTTCAGAACCTCTTTTTTAGCTGTCAATATTCCTTGTTTTAATAAGGAGTTCTTTGAAAGCCAGGGGAAACCCCTCATTCATTCATTTAAAAATTGAGACATTATTGTAGGACTTAGAAACACAATTCCTTGAAAGATTAAGCTGGTTTTTTATCTCTGTGGGTGTTGGTAGTATTATTTGCTAACGTGGTGGAATTCAGCACTGTGTTTTCCTCTGGAAATGCCCCCAGTCCCTCCTACACAGCTCTCTTTGGCTCTGGTCTCTCTGTGTCAGGCTATAAGAAGTTGTTGGTTGATCTGGAGTTACTTGTGTCATGCCACTGGTGCTGGGCCATCTGATGGAGTTCCTGAGATAATTCTCTAACTTTTCTTTAACCTTTTTACTTATTTTTCATCCCTGGTATGTTTAGTTCTTGCCCTCAAAGATGCAGAGCATTTTTTTGTTGTTAGGGTGGTTGCTAGTTACAGGGAGCCAAATATTCCCCAGAGAACTGAGTGCTCAATGTAGGTGAAGTGACAGATGATCCCTTTGACCATTTGTCCTTCCCTTTGCAATATTTCTTTAGCTCTTTGAGTCCTGAGTAGGCATTTGCTCACTCAGATATAAATGCAGCTTCATTTCTACCTTACTAACTTCTGTTGAATACAAAGAAATGTCTTGAGATCGTATTTGGGGCTTTGGGTGCAAGATTGAGACAGAGGAATATTTCATGCTGTTGTTGTTACTGAGTCACTTAATTACTCAGAATGTTGATTTACTCACTCTTGATGCCTATAATAAATATTTCATGTATAATTATAAAACATTAATACTTTGAGATTGGCAGAGATTTGTAACAGTTGTATAACAAAGCAGCTGTTTGGAATGAATGAATAAACAGTACATTTTGACTGGAAGTTGTGTTAACTAGTGAGTAAAAAAGGAACCATTATATGGGTCTAAAAGATTTTCTAGACTTTTTTGTCCTATATTTAAATTATTTTTTGTAGATCTATATATGAGATGTGTATCTACATATGAAAATGTTTTATTGGTAAATTAAATTTTCTTGTCAGTCTCAGTTGCTTTTTGTTAGTTAAAGAGAAATGAAAGTGTCATATAAAATGTGTATTGATAATCTGTAGGTTTTGGGTTTGAATAGAGCCATTCTTTTCTATTGTTGTTAGTTTTCACTCTGTGGACCTTCATCTCAAAAAATTATTGTTCACTGACCATGGATTCAGACGCAGTAAAAAATGTTGAACACATTGTAGATGTATGTTAGAATAATTTGGAAATACAATGTTTTAATACAAATTCAAAATTGCTTTTTTGTTTTATCAGCAAACACGTATCTATTTATGGTGCAAGCTCGTGGTATAATGTTGAGAGAAAATGTAAAAACAATAGGACACATGATAAGACTGTACACTAACAAAAATACTACACTGAATGGCACAGGTAAGAATATTTTTAATGTATTTTTTAAAAGACGTCTTTTTTCAATTTTTAAAAAAAGCCAATCATTAATGACATAGCTTGATTATGAAAACTTAGATCCAAATCCTACTTCTCTGAAATTAGAGTCAAGGTCAAATAGTTACTATTTATCAGTTCACTTCAGTAGGAAATATTTCTATTAGCTATAAGAAAGATACTTGTATTTAATTATTATTCCTCTAGAGTAATAAAATGCTTTTAAAATCATGCTGCTAGGAATTTGTTAGCTAAAAATTAATGCTCTCACCTGCATGATGATGAGTTACAATTTCAGTGGGTTACATAGGTTTTTACAGAAATCAATTCTTCTTTTTAAGATTATCCTGAAGGAAGCAATTCTAGTGACTGTGTTGCTCAAACAACAATGTATCTTCCAGAGAACTTCACCTACTCTCCTTATCAGCCCTGTCCAGAGAAACTGCCTTACATGAGTAAGTTTTAAAGTGACCTGAAAGTTTATCTAGTAAATGAAACTGTATTTTAAACAAAACACAGTTTTTTAATATAAAATATAATTGTAACGAGTCTAAGTATATAACAGAAATTAATGAATAAAAAACATCTGATAATGCACAATGATGCTTAGCAGAAGTTTACCTGTAACTAATGTGTTACTAAAGTTTTGGTCTCTTTATTAATCACCTTTACTAATTTGAAATCAAATAATTGAACTACTGATTTGTAAGAGAAAAAATGTCACATAGTTTCTGAAGTTATTTGTAATGCATTCCAGAATTCTAACCTCTTGTCTTTTAGACATCTGGCTTAATCTGTGGGCTGTCATTCAGCATGAGCAATTAATTAGATATCTAATTTGGCAGTTCAGATCCATATCATACCAAAAAAGGTTACTGGCAGCTGAACTGAAATCTGATCAATTTTTCTTTAAAGATTTTATTAGGATAATCTAGATTCCATTATAATATTTTTTTAATCTCAACTGAGTTTATCTGTTGAAGAAAACAGAAACAGTGCCTGTTACCTGTGTTTCTTCTTAATAATGTCAGATTCTAAGCTTTGTTTTATATTTTAAATATACAGACATGCAGCCAAAGTATGGATCAGTTGCTGTTGCTTATGAAACTAAATAATATAGAAAACTGTCTTAAGCCAGGTAGTAATTAGCCCCATGGTATGATAATATCCTTATTTCAACCTCTTTTCCTCCAGACACAGGGTTTGACTTTCAAAATCACCTTTTTGGATATCATTGAACATGTAAACAAATAAAACCAAATTATTTCAATAGCAAATTTTTAGCTACTTTTTGAAACATAAAAATTTCAGCAAATGGCAAATCTGGATAATCAGAGAAACAAGATGTGATGTTTCTGCTGATTGAAAAATGTATATAATTAGTATTCTTCATGTCACTTTCAGGGTATCTGGCAGGTGGAATTCTGTCAGATTAGTTCAAAACTAAGTCATTCTACTAATAATTTCTCTATAGATCTCCTTGTTACTGCTCTGCTTTTACCATCTTTTTTTGTTGTTGGTGTTTTTTTTTTTTTTTTAGTAATTGCTCTGTACTTCTTCTATCCTGTTTAATTTAATAGAGAAATAATAATTTTAATAGAAAATAATTCACTGAATAAGTTGCTTTTCAACCAAGGGATATGTGTTTCCCTTTTTGGTTTTCATGTATGACTTTTTAATCATCATCTCTCTTTCTAATTATAATCTAAATAAAGCATCTCAGAAGGTCTTTTAATTTAATGAAATGTTGTAGGAAGTGTGAGATAGCCAGGCAAGAAAGAGTGTTGCAATAAAGAGTGTTGAATCATGTATGTTTTGAATGTTTAATTAGTCTAAGGTTATTACAGAAGTACATCTTCTTTGCATCAGCTTGTCAAGTTTATATCATGAAAGGAGCATGGTAAAATCATATTTGATTTTAGTACATAAGTACATAGGCTCTTAAAATAGAAACAGCTATTGCCTTTGTTGTGTGACTCAGTAGAACAGGTTACAACCCACTGGTTGGGCAGTGCTGTTGTAATTTGTAAGCAAAGCACCATTTTTTGATATAGAGCAGTGCAAGAATCTGTCTGTTCCTTTAGAGATAAACTGATAATCCCAACCTTTCTAGACTGCATAATTTCTAAAGCTCTTGTAATTCTTGAATTCTTTGCACTGTAGACTGTCCTTAATTTGATTTCTTTCTAAAGCATCATAACTGGCTTAAATCCTGGTTATAAAACAAATTAGTTTTTGGAAAACTTAGGTTTTTTTCCCACACAGCAGCAGTTAATACATTCCAGGATGAGATTTTCTGGTTTTGTACAATTACATTTTGTTGGCTCATATTAATGTGCAATCCATTATAAACTGTAAAACTACCTGGCAGCATAGCCAGATATTGCTTGTTTTGTTTTGCATGCTTCATTTTTCCTTCAGTAAGAAACCATCCTTTATTACTTTAAATTAATTTTACTTTATTGGTTTCTGTGTCTACATCATTTGTTGAATTAGTTTTTCCCTGATTTTCTTCTTCAAAATGTTTTTTGCTTTCTCAGCTTTCTTATTTTGTGGGTTGTATAAATATGTTTTATTGCAGCCTGCTAGACACTGATGGAACTGGTGAATAATAAGTGCAGTTATTTACAGAGATGCTTTCTCCTGCCCCTCACCAGTGACAGGGGAAAAAATGCTGATTTCTATTCACTCACCTCCTGTGTGCTTTTGATAGTACCAACACTTCAGGTTTTACTATAGCTTCTTTTTAAACACTCTGGATGGAATTTCATCATGCCCCATGGAGTTAAAACCACCCTTATCTAAAGGCTTCATCTAAATACTGTCCTACCATTTGATGTTTCTTTCTAATTTAAACTGTAGTCATCTGACCACATCTGAACTTTTCTCAGAATACTGAGGTATCTGAATCACATCATGTGCTATTTCCTTCCCTTTCTGGTATAGTAATTGACCTTTATTTATCTTTATTTTCCTTTTAGATTCTGTATTTGAACTGAAAGGCTCTTGTTGCTTTTCTGTCTCTTGCTAGTTGAAATTGATTTTTTAAATTTAGTTTTTAATTTTTAGAAATTTATTATGTACATGTTCATATACTAGTCCTTTGTTGATTGACCTTGATTTCATGTTTCATAAGATTTCTTTTTTGGGTTATTGAAGAGTTTCAGATGCAACCATTATGATAATCTAAGCTAATTTTTAAATAATTATTTTTAATTATTTTAAAATTTTAATTTCAATCTCTGTAGGACTAGCTTGTTCTAGTGTCTATCTATACAGGTTTTTAGCAACTGCTAGGTTTCCTTTTTTCCTAAAATAATTAAATTAGTATGGGTTTCTTTAAATCTTCTCTTGAAATAGCTCCATAGTGTACTGTTGTTGATTTTTTTTCACCTATGATTTTACATTAAAAAGGTTGCCTTCTTCATTTGCAAGTAGTACTATATTTAATCATATCCCAAACTAAAAGAGCTCTTGCAGTATCTTCTGCCTTCTTCTGAAAATGATAGTTATTCCTAGTACATTCCAAAAATTTCAATATTTTCAAAAGATTTACATAATTAGTCAATTTGTTGACACAAATGATCTATTTGGCACAAATAGCATCTTTTGTGTATGGACACATGGGAGAAAATGGGAGTAATTTTTGGACTGACTTTAAACCATCCCTCACCAAAACACTTAACTTTGTAGACAAAAATGAGAATAATATTTTATGGTGTTTGCCAGAAAGTTCTTGCAAGATTTTTATGTGATGATTTAGAGTGTAGTAGTTGCTGAAGATAAACTTGAACTTCTGGCTAATGAGTATTACATTAGTCTTCTCCCCAGATTTCCTTGCTTCTTTCTATTGCTTTTGAGGGTATTTACTATGAATCATTATTTCCACTTTTGAACTTTTTACACATGCATAAGCTAATGACTGACAACTTTCAGCTGTCAACTAATGTTAATGTTTTCTCATAGTAGTTATTAACTTGATTTTTTTCAAATCATATTTGGGTCTTTATTCACTAACTTACTGAATTTCACTTTCACGCTTTTTGCAAATGCTTTTCCCATTGGGGTCATTAGTTCTACCAATGGTAATTCTCAAATCCAGCCCTTTGCTATGAATTGCTTTGAAGCAAATAGTGGTGAATTACTGGATGAAGACTCTACATGCAATGTGCATATCATCTAAAATTTAAATTGAGGAAGTTTATTGAGTGTAGTGATGATACATTTTCCTTTAATGTGGAAGTGGAGCAGGAAGGCACACAGAATTTGAGTAAAGGTTCACTAGTGTGGGTGATGTAGAATTGTTAAAAATGGTACTTGAAATGAAAGGCAACCCAAATTTTCTGCAAGAGATGCAGAATTCAAATTACTTTGCTTGTTCTATGTCCTTTGAAATTAGTATTTTCTTTATAAGTTTCATGGAAGGAATGTCTGGTTTTGGAAACACTAGAACTTCGTTCTGTAAGAATGAAAGATTAGGAGGATAGTATAAATTGTTTCTATTTTTCTGTAGGTAGTATAACCAGAAATTTCTGATGCCATTTGTCTATGACATTCCTTGTAGTGTTAGGTCAATTTTCTTAATTGAAATTAATATGTAAGTTTTTTTTCCTCTCTTTAGGAGGCCTTATTGATGTTAATATGAGTGAAATTAGTTTTGATGAAATTCAGCGACTGTTTTCAAAAGATTTAGACATTAAACCAGGAGGACACTGGAAACCAAATGACTGTAAGCCACGGTGGAAGGTTAGATGCTGATTTTCTGTTTCAGTTTATTTCTTCTTGTTGGTATATAAGAATAAATTACCATTGCAAGCACTCAGTCTTTGGTGCTATATATGTAGTATCTTATAGTATTTGTAGTATGCCATCTGTGCTCAAGAAGAAACTTCAGCTAGGAGAAAAATTTGAAATGGATCATCAAGAACTTTTAAGGGTTCATTAGCTGTAGTTAACAAACATTTCATCATATGGATGCAAATATGTCCTATGTGTCTGTTGCTTGAAGTATAACTAGAAGCAAGTGAACATAAAAGGAAAATCTTTTTTACGTTTTATTCAAATTTTTTTTCTTTGTTATTTGAGCAAATTTTCAGCACACTTTCCTGGGGGAACCAACATGTAAAACACTGAGCCAATTTAAATGTAAAAGTTGAAAAGCCATAGAAAACTTGATCTGTATTGAAAAATTAAAGTTTTATAATGCTGTTATAATAGCTTTTTTCTTCTTTTTCTGAAGGTGGCTATCCTTATTCCTTTTCGGAATCGTCACGAGCATCTTCCAATTTTTTTCCGTCATCTGATACCTATGTTGCAGAAGCAGCGGCTGGAATTTGCCTTCTATGTTGTCGAGCAGGTAAGAGCATCTACTTGAAAAGTGACTTTTGAGATTCCTTACTAAAAGGGGTTTGATATTCTTACCAAGGTTTGGATGAATCCAGAATTTAAATATTGTTACTCTACTTCTCTACTCTTTTAAATGAAAAAATAAAGCTCTATTTCCATTCCTCATCTTGAGCAGTGGCTGGATAAACAATGCTTTTCTTCAAATATAGCCTATATAAGGTAGTATAGAGGTAATAAGATGGTCTCTTAGAATCTATTGTAGTTGTAAGTTTTCAAGGCAAAAAGTAGGTCAGCAGCAGTGTTCCTTAGGGCTCATTTCCAGGGCCTTACATTCACTGGATGCAGGAGCTGAATGCACCATCAGCAAGTTCCTGATAATATCCAGCTGGGAGATTGTGGTTGACTTTTAAAGGATGGGATGCCTTGCAGAGGGTTCTAGATAAATTGGAGCACTGAGCAGTGATTAATGGGATGAAATTTAATAAGTCAAAATGCTGGACTCTGCACCTAGGATGGAGTAAAGCCAGGCATGAGTGTAAACTGGGAGAGGAGTGAGTGCCTGGAGAACAGCCCTGCCCAAAGGGATCTGGGGGTGCTCACTCCTGGCTCACAGGACCCAGCAATGTGTGCACTGGCAGCCAGCAGGGCAAACCCCATCCTCGGGCGCAGCCAACCTAGTAAGGACTGCCGGTCAAAAGAAGCATCATTGTCAATTTTTGTTTTTTTGTATGTGTGTTAGAGTATGTTTTTCTCATAGTATGGAATTTTTTGTCTCCTCTTGATTTTTACAATGTCCTTTTGTTTTCTGTGTGAAGACAGGTACACAACCTTTTAATCGTGCAATGCTCTTTAATGTTGGCTTCAAAGAGGCTATGAAGGATGCTGTCTGGGACTGCATAATATTCCATGATGTGGATCACTTACCTGAAAATGACAGAAATTACTATGGATGTGGAGAAATGCCACGCCATTTTGCAGCAAAGCTGGACAAGTATATGTACATGTAAGTAAATGGTTTTATTCACATTATTTCTTAAATACTCAGAAATATTTAAAAGTTGTGACACTATATATATACAGTAGGTGAAAACAACAAAGCAGCCTCCTACTATGCTACTTATAGGAATGAATAATTAATAAAATAAAGATTTAAATTTAGTTTCTACATTTGATGTGTTACTAATTAGAAGATAATATTTATGATTTTCAATGTTCAGCTTGTTGCAATGATGTTGGTCTCAAAAAAATGGCTTTGTATGTCAAGGGGGAAAATCTTACCTAACTTACTAGAAATTATTTCGGGCTACATAAACACTTCTGCTGGCTGTTACCAAAGAAAAGCAGAAAATCTGCAGCAAAATATCACAGGAATAGTGTCTTTATTTTCTGATAAATGTATACTTTTATTTCTGTTTCATACTGCTTTTTAAACTGAAGATTTTCTCACTGCTATACCATTTTGTATGTTGTCTCTCAGTCTCGACTGACACTGGGTGAATGTAGTGGGACCTGCACTTTTCTTACCTCTTTCTCTTCTGTCAGTTTACATTAATATGTGCCACTTGCTTCTTAACACTCTGCTATCTCATGACATTCTTGGAATCACTTCACAGAAAGCTGTAGCTTATTGCTTGCTACATGTATGTCTTAGCTATCCAGGACTCTATTTGTGAAATTAATCTACTTGACAACCTGGTCAATCAACAGATGAAAAACAATGCCTTGAAACCATGGCTCTGTGTCTGGACTTCAGATTGCCAACCAATCAGCAGTTTAGTGTTTAAAGATTTCATGTGTACTTAAAAATAAATAAATAAGCACCTATGAATAAATAAGAGATTTCTTCTATCTTTGTATGTACTTATAAAACACTTAATTCATTTATATAATGTCTACATAGGTATTTACAAAATTGATAAATTTTCTATAAACAAAACTAGATTTATAAAATAAGAAATAACCTCAAAAAGTCCCATTAACTGTCATATTCCAGTTGGTTTTGGTTTTGGTTGGTGGTCTGGTTCTGGGTTGGCAATGTTTTTTTTGTTGGTTATTTTTGAGGTACGTATGTGGGTTTTTTGAGAGGCAGGAGGGGGTTAAAACACCTGCTCTTTCAGTAACATGTTGAAAGGCAAATATAATTGCAATCTTCTCCACATGCTATTAAGATTTGTTGAATCCTGTGTTTCCACAGAGATCTGAAATTACATGATTGTCTATTTCTATTTTCTTTCCTCTTGCATTCTGGAGTTATTCAGTGTGGCAATTGTGTCCTAAGCAATGGTAAATCTTTTTGTAAATGGTCTTAACTCCTTGAAGGTTCCAGATTTGGAAGTGTCTCCGAGAGACTTTTGTTTCATGAAATTGTGTGCTGCTTCTGAAAGAAAGCTACTTTACTGTAGCAGCTTCTGGGTTAAAGATGCAAGTTAATATTGATGGAAGTAAATATAGATACTTAAATGTTTTAATTGTTTTTTAGATTTGGAGGAGGACTGGAAATCACATTGTCTGGGACATAGTGTGTTTTATGGATAGGCTGTTCATGTTGGCCAACTGCTTATTGCTTAATTATATGTGTTAGCAAATACTGATAGGAAAGCCTGTAGATCCTTTTGATTCGAAAGTTTATCTTTAAAAAGTGGAAAATTATTTTTTTAAATCAGCATGCCATTCACTGTTTAATATGTACTGTTAAACTGTTTCTCTTAAGTTTTAACAGTTCTGTAGAATATAGTCATAAATTAAAATTATTTAATTGATGCATTACTGGTTAGTAATTTTTCGGTAGATTAAAGAGGGGTTTTTCAGTTGAATAGTGTCAACATAAATAGTTTGAGGGCTTCACTTAACTCTTCAAGTACGGGTCTAAATCAGCCATCTGAAATTCCCAGTATACTTTTGTTTCATATGTGTGATACTAATTGCAGCTACAGTTTAGGAGCACCTTTTATGCAAATCAGACACTACTGCAAACCTTTTGTTCAGCTTGCTGTATGCTACTTAATGCTGGCAATCCATGAACCAGTTTCCCTTGGTGAATACATTCAGCCTCTGGTCATGTCCTTACCTTGGGGCTCTTGCTTTTTGGAAAGGTATTGTTCAAAGAGAGGCCTACCTATCAAAGTTCAGCTAACAATATGGGATTTGTCTTTTATTTCCAGCCTTCCATACAATGAGTTTTTTGGTGGTGTAAGTGGCCTCACAGTGGAACAATTCAAGAAGATCAATGGTTTTCCAAATGCCTTTTGGGGGTGGGGTGGAGAAGATGATGATCTTTGGAACAGGTGAGCTTTGAGCGCTTAGGTCTTTCTGTACCATCCAACCTTTGAGACCAATTAGGTGCTTTTTGTTCTGTCACTTGTTATATTTTTGTAATTTGTTTTAAATGGACAAATTCTACAGAGTTTGCTTCAGAAATATCAGAATATACTATTTGAAGGAATAAGTATGATGTTCTTTTTCCTTGGCCTGGGGACAACTAGCAGGTTCTTAAGAGCTAGATCTTGTAACAACAGATATAACAACAGGTAACCATACTAAGCACATTGCATCACTCTTACTGCTAACATTATGAAATACCATCCACAGACATGTAGTGTAAGCATGAGTTTCATGTCTTAGGGGCAGTGCTTGAGAGAGAGGTTAATTTGTGAATATGTTGATAATCCCAGAGTGGACAACAGACAACCCTGCTCATGGCATTGCCAACTGCTCGCAGTGAATGAGTCTAAACTGTTCTAACAGAGCTGTTGAAAGTGTCTGCATCAGTTTTTCAGAGAAAGAATTTTATAGATAAAGAGGTTTTTTTAGAGTTTTATGTATGAAGTGATATCTTTTAAAGGACAAGTTTGTTTTTTCCTTTTTTAGTATGCTAAGCATGCTATTTTCATGGTTTTTTGCTGGAACAAGCAGGAAATATTAAATATGAAATTATTATTATTTTGCACTTTGTTTTGCCAGCTTTTTTAGTTGTTGGGTTCGGTGTGTTGTGGGTTTTTTTAGGAAGGGAATATCAGTGAACATAAAGACTTAGCTTTAAAATACTTGATGTGTATTTTTCACTTTACCTTGTATGACAAGTTGTAAGAAGATGTTTTTACAAACGTTTGTGTGTTATACTGCAGGGTTCACTATGCTGGATACAATGTAACAAGACCAGAAGGTGATTTAGGGAAGTACAAATCCATTCCTCATCATCACAGAGGAGAAGTCCAGTTTTTAGGACGGTAAGAAAAACAGAAATAATCTAATACTACAGCTAAAGATGTAAAATTTTTTTTTTTGCATCCACACATATGAATAAGCAGTCAGTTCTTATCAGTGTTATTTCCTCTTTGGTGCTAAAATTTTTATTTTCTTAAATACGTTATGTTTGCTGTTCAGATATTTTTTTTATTTAACTATGAGGGTGACTAAATTTGCATGTCAGAAGATATTATCATCATAACCTTTGATCCATAATATTGTTGTTCCATAATAGTTTGGGCATTAGTGCTGGCAGGGCTCCATTAGTTGGCTATTTTGAATATTTTGCAAAAGGAAGCAGTGCCACTAGGGCAAAGGACTCCTGCATGAAAAATGACTTTTAAAGTTCTCAAGGATTAGTTTCTTCCCTCATATTTCATTATTTTTTTGAGATACAGGTCTTCTCATTTCCTGCATACGTTGATTTAAACCTTTTCTTTTGGGGTTCCTTTCTTTTGCTACAAAGATACAAAACACTTAAACTGACCAGTAGGTTCAGGCTGCCCTGGAATGGAATAGAAACCAGAATGCAACAGATGAACTACACATAAAATTTAGAAGGTGAAACACAAAATAAAGGGTTTATGATAAGTGTTTTCAGGCAACTAGAAATACTGTTCAATTCTGTCATCTTTTTCTGAGAGCATATTTTTTCTCTTTTATTCATAGTTTGGAATTATGAATAAAATTATAGGCATGCACAGTAGAGATGAGTAAATCAGTTATAGGACATGAAAATGTGTATATGGATAATCAGGGGGAGGAGAACTTTTTGTTCAATCACCTCAGATTTAGATGTTTGCAAATACAGGAGTCTCAAGAGTGAAATGAAAATAATTTCAGACATTTAAATGTATAATGAAGAATAGTGAAGATTCCTAAATCTTCCCTGAACTCCTTAGTTGAATTTTATAGCAAAAAAACATGAAGAAGTTGAATAATCTTTAAAAATCTGTTTCATTTGGGACCATGAGAAGCTTAAATATTGAATGCTTCCTTTGTTATTTAGTCCTAATGTTAATTTGTATATGTGACCATAAAACCTAATTGTATTAAAAATCTTTAAAAGCTTGTTTTTAAACCTAAGGTAGGTTATTTGGCAATTTCAAGGGTCTGAAAAGCAGTTTCAGAATTTAAGGTATACTTGAAAATTAAATGACTGTCACAGTATCATGTCTAGCATCAACTGAATTGTTTCTTGCAAATTTTTCTCATTTTTCTTCTTCCAACTCCTTCTGCAGATACAAACTTCTGAGGTATTCCAGAGAACGTCAGTATATTGATGGGCTGAACAATTTAGTATATACTCCTAAAATACTCGTCAGTAGATTGTATAAAAATATAACTGTTAATCTCCTACCAGAACTTGCTCCTGTTAGAGACTATTGATGGAAGTGGAATGGCAAGAATCCTACCAGAATAAACTTTTAACACTGGAAGCTACTGATAAACACTGTAAAACAAAACAAAACCAACAAACAACAGCTTAGAATTAGAGTTTTTTGGCCAAGTGATGATGCATATTTGGGATGAGAAGTGATTGTATGTACTGTATGTTTTGGTCTGAAAGAAGAGCCAGCAGCTACCACTCAGATGTTTACAGCATGAGACTACTGTTCAAGCCTTTATTCTTCACACTCTCTATCTTAACTACTCAACTATATAAACTGCAGAAACAGACTTGTAGCTTCTCTGGAAGTAAGGACAGAGGCCTCTTCCAGGAATTTTTTATACTAAACTGCCCCTCCTCATATTTAAATGAATGCTTTTGTTTCTTTTTAAAATGTGTTTTGTAAATATGTGATGTAAATTAATGTGTGTACATTGCTTTTCAATTGTTCAATATTTTATGCTTCAGTATGTATTTTAGTGTGTTCTTGTTTGAATTCTATAGGAATGTTTTTATTAGCATGAAAGAACAAGTGTAAAATGTAAGTATGCTTATAAAAAGGTTATACCTTATGTGAAATGAAGGAAATATTAATTGTTGGCCAGCTATGACTGTAAACTGTTATACTAGTTTTGAGCTCTAGGCCTTCTGCATATCTATTTAGAAAAATCAAATTCTTATATGAACCTGCTAGAAAGAAAGCTTTTGATTTTATTTATTGCCAGCAAAATTGTATGATACCCTGCCTGCCATCTGAATCATATTTATATGCATATTGCATGTCTATTACAGAAAATCTTGCAGTTGTTGCATATTATGATCTACAGGAACTCTTAACTGTGTCCAAGTGTGCCACTAGTGTCAATGTCAGGGATTTTAATGCCTAAAACGATGTGTCTGGGTGCGTACAGTATTTTGGTATTGTTCTTTTTTTTTGTTGTTTGTTTTTTTTAATTCTAGTAAACAGCACTTTTATTCCTCCAAAATCAGAAGAGCCAAAAATGTGTCTTCATTGGAAGAATATTAAAGTTAGATTTTTAAGAGAATAATAAAACATAATTCTGATAGTCGAAATGCTTGCATTGTGGGATTCTCAGAAGCACGGTGTTGGTCGTGCTGTTCTGCTGATGAGGATGGTGATGACATAAGTGGAACAGAAAGCAGGCCAATCTCAAGTGCTTTTTAAAATTCCACTCATAATATATTATTAAATATAGCTATTTAAGGGCCTATTCTGGTAGAGTGCTGAGTGCTTCTATGATGCACTGAGGATCCTCAAGTCGATGACTGTCAATGAGATTGAGGTTGCACAGTCCCGCTAAGGATTGGTCCTGTCTGTTTCTCTATTTTTGTGGTGTTAAATGTATGAGTAACTAGCCTCTTTCCTTATCTTCTTATTTTCTCTTTGTTTGTAATGTTATGCTACCTAAAAGTATCCCACTGCTTAGCATTATTATCTTTGCTAATATTTTTTTACATCCCTTGTTAATACAAAGGAAAAGGACCAGGTCATTTATTTTCTATGTTAATACAAATATAGTGACCAAGATATACTAAACTGTTTTGTTTGTCACGGTTACTCAACTCTTTAGGAACCAAAGACTGACTTCTGCTCCCATAAAGAATGGAAAGCAGTATATATAATAAGGATTGTTTATCCATAGAGTGTTCTGTAAGAGTGTTGACAAAGAATCCTAACTTTAAGTCATTATTATATGTTGGTTTCTTAAATTGCTGCCACAGATGGTGTGGTGCTTTTTATATTTTGTTTGCCATAAACACCTTTTATTTCTTTGGCATCCCAGCAGCAAATTTTGCCCTTAGCCATCCTTCAGTAACGTTATGAGCTTAGCTGTAAGCATCCCAAATATTTAGTAGAAATATTATTATTTAATTTAGTAGTTGAGAACAATTGTAAGAGATATTTTATACCATACAGGAATTACCTTAATATCTACCAGTTAATCTAATATGCTTTAGGAATGATGTAATACAATGAAAAAAAGCATAAAGTGAAGAAAACATCCTTCAAAAGCATGCTTAAGAGGTTTGCTCACCTCCTGATAGTTTTTTCTATAACTGGGTGTATAGAACATTCTGAACCATATGGAGAAAGCTGAGATAATACACTGTATGAAAAAATTATATCCTCAAAATAATATTAGTCTTATTTCATAGCAGACTTATACAGTTCTTTAAGAGCAGTTGAATAAATTTTTAAATCCCTCATGTAATTTTGAAGTGATTTCAGGTTTTCAGTACAGGTGTACCTACAATTTCACATCTACAGTTATGAAACATCCCTTGGTATTGTAGGTCTGTACTGTTTTCTGAAGCATGCTTTTGTTCCCATTTCTTAGGTATTCTGTGAAATTTATGTGCAATTTTAAAAAATCTAATGCATATATATGTATATATACTTACATATATGCATACTATATTACATATATGCTGTGGCTGAACTAATATAACTTTACAGCTTTAAGTGATTGATCATGTATGGTCCTAGAAAAATGTGAATTAAACCAGTATGTGAATGGATTGTGACATATAGCTGAGTTCTTTAAAATTTTGCATTTGGTGCCCCAAAATGATGGATGTTAAATTATGAATTGTTGACAAACACTCTTCTCTAAAAACCTTTTATCACTTTGTTGAGAAGTTTTAGAAGTTGCCATCTTAAATTACATCAAAATAGTGTTTGTATACTACCTGTCTGAACTCAGTACTCTTCTGTAGTGAATTTTAACATAGACAGTGCCTTCAAACAAAATAAATACAATGCAGAACTAAGAGTTGTGCACATTCCTTTTGATAATTTCATGGTTCTTGTAAAATGTAGAGAGAAGCCAATCACATTGGCTTTTGAATTGCTGACAAGGCAAATAAGGGATGTGTTCAAGGAGTGAACATGGAGGGAGAAGAAGGAAGAAGTGTTTTACAAGATTCTGAAGGTCTTGCAAGTTAGCAAGTAAAAACATTACAGAACTATTAAAAGTAGAATCTGGTTAATATGCTAAGACACTCTCAAGCCCATTTTCTATATTTCAAATTTAAGTCGGAGAATAAAATATAAAGTCCATTTTGCAAAGAGGCAGTGTGTTGAAAAGCAAGTGCAAAATGTCCTTTTTCTTGGATCTTGCCACTCTATTTTTCTATTGTTATGTTTACTAATTGTTGTAGTGGGTTACTAATGAGCCAGCTGTTTAAAAAAAATAAAAGGATCCATTGCATATCCGCAAGCGGAAGTGTACTTAAGATTATTTTATTTGTAGAGGTATGTAAGATAGACTCAATGAAAAAATGCACTGAAACAAATGCTGGGAATTTCCTGTGTACTATCATAGTTTTGGGTTTTTTTGTTGTTCATGAAAATGTTTGTACTTTTTTATCATTGTCTTTTATGAAATATAATGTTCTAAAGATTGTGTTGGTTTGTTTTTTCTGAGATTCTGTGGAAAAGATAGTATCTTTGTGTTTTATTTCTAGACAAAATGCTAGTTTTTCTAGTGCTCAGTACCCCAAAATAACAGCAAAAAGAATGGACACACCTGTCCAAATTCATCAGGTTAGGCTGTGATGGGATCAGGCCCTGGGCAGGCAGGGCGTTTTCCCTTTCTTTGTATTTACAGGCTTTCAGCTTTGGGTTTTATTAGTCTAAGTGACTCAACCTTCTTGCATAATTTTCCAAGACAGGGTTGTTCTTCTGTTGAATCCTGTAATGGTTCTACCCTATATAGGAATTACTAGAATGGGAATAGAAGGATTCATCCATATTTCTCCTGGCATTAAATAGGAAACTGATTTTCTCAGGATTCATCAGTTATCCTTATTTTTGTTTGCATTTTACAGCTATTATGAAAATGTCTGATGATTTGAGGTATGCAAGTAATTCTGGGGAGCACTTTAACTTGGGAAAGTATTTGCAGAATTTTCTGCAAATACATGAATAAGCTTCTTCAAGTGATGTACTTTTCTGAAACACATACCTCTGGTCTGTCCTTGAAAATGTCACGAGTTATGATATATTGGAAAACAGGAAAGAAGGCATTTTAAGTATCTGTAGCCTGCTTAGCATCTGTAAATGCTGTTCTGCTATTCTGTCACCTTTACCTGCTTTCACTTCTATGTCTCCAAAATCAGAATTGAGAGGTGAGTATGTCTTGATAATTATGTGAGGCCCTGAGTGAGTAATCCCATGTGGCTTCATCTGTTGTGAGCTTCATTAATAAAACATAGGAGATGGTAGTGGTGGACTGTATTTTCCGTCTGCTTGCTTTTCATGAGACACCTTTCTCAGATGTGTTTTGTTCAATTCCTTTGCAAGAAGAATTTAGTTTATCAACTTCATGGAAGACTGCTTCATTCTCTGAGTCCCCATAATGAGATTTCAATACATTTTTTTTCTGAGGTTAATGTGGTTTTTTCAAATCCTAGACTTTTATTCAGAAGGGCAATACTGACAATACAGAAATGCAGAATACTTCAATTCAGAAGACTATTTGAAAACAAAGTCAATACACTTTCTTCCTAAAGTTAACAAAGTGAATAAAAAACTTACTGTTAGTGATTTACTATGAAATCTGAAGCTGTTGATACATTCAGATACTAAGTTCTTATCATTTTTGGAAATTTTAATATACACAACTGAATTTTCATGCTTAATGTCAGCTTTTATTCCACTGGCTCGCTAACTACTGCTGTGGTCGAGTAAGAGAAGGGAGTGAGCACAACAGCAATCTTGTAACGCCGATTACCAGCATCATTAGCTGTGAACACCACCTGGAACAAGAAAAACAAATGAGTCAAAATGAGAAGTGATCTCTAGATAAAAGCCTAGATGGAACCATTGTGTGATCATTGTATGTAACTTCATATGAGACTTCAGAAATATTGTCACTCTGAAGTGTAACTGCTTGTAACACACAGTTTTTCCACTGGTTAAATACCCTTTATTAAAACTATAAATGTCACATTATTTAAGACTTTATTCAATTTATTTATTATCCAAATTGGCATTTCCTTGTTGGTACTCATAAATAACAACAAGACTTTCTTTCTTGTTTCCTTATGAAGGTCTTCTATGGACCCCAGTAATTTTCTCTATTTAAAAAAAAAAAAAAAAAAAAAGCTAGCCCATATGCAGCCCATTTGCCCATTCTTTCAAGTATTGGAATGCTTTTGTTACTCGTACTATGTTCTCTACTTCAAGGAACAGAATTAAGCAGTGCTGCAGTAGCTATCATTAGGCCAGAGTATAAAACAATAAGTGTCTTTAGTTCTGATTCAAAATCTAGTAGTTAGAGAAAGACTGCATTAGTTATCTGGACACAGCATGATAATAACCTTACATATGAATGATTTACCACAGCCCTAGTAAAATCTCCCTGACCAGCACATCCTGTCCTTTGATTTCTCACTCCACATAATACATTATTTTGTGTTGTGAGATGAGAGGTGTCAGCTTTTAAAATAGACAGTTTAATAGCATCCTGTGATGCACAGCTTGTGCTCCTTTCAACATTAATAAAAAAGATACATATGAAACAACCAAAGAACTGAGCAAAATGTGTTCTCTACTGAGACTTACTTTTAAGAAAGAAGGAACTGTGGATTAAATTAATTTCCAGTCAATCATTATCTTGATATACAGTCAATTCACTTACATGCTGTAAATCTTTCTTCTTCCCTTTTTTATTTCAGTTCCCACAGAAGGCAAAGCTGTCTAGCCTTCTAACCTTCATTATTGTCTAGTATAAGAATGTCATCTTTCATTTGTTGGAAGACAGAGAATTTAATCCAAGCGTTAGCCACCTTTTTATCACGGAGATAAAGAACAGCTAAGCAGATCTCTCACAGTCCAACAAATAACTAATACAGAGCTGCTGCTACTGAAAGGCCATAGGAAAAAACTAATGCTGTTGAGGGGAAGGAGACAGTCCCCAAATCCCTCAGCAGTACCTGGTTTGGAACACCTTCCTCTAACCAGTTTATTTGTCCCAGGCAAATTAAAGAAGTATGTTGTACCTTATTTTTTTTTCTGTTGTAAACTGGGGCTCCAAGCATCCAGAATGCATTACATACTTTTGTTTCTTTAAAAATCTAAATTATGAACTTCGTCTGTAGCCATGAAAATGTTGTCTCCAAAAGACAGATCAATGCTTTTCCCAGGGGACTTCACAGAGTACTCCACTTGTTGTCCCTCAAACACTTAGAATAATCACAAAAACAATCATGGGCTTAAGTAGAGGTAGAAGGAATAAAAACCTCTCCATAAATAATGCACTGAGGAGCTTTGAGACTTGTGGGGGAGCTAGTAACTAGGTTCTGTCATGACTGTGTTCCTACAAAGCTTTGAGACTGTGGATTTAAAGTGTTAATGTGAAAATATTTTAAACTGAAAATAAAGTTCAACCTATGCAGTTAGTAACTGAAGTCCACACATATTAAGAATCTTTATTCTTTGCAACTGAAGTAGAGGAAAAAAGGAATACTCACATCAGCGTGTTGGTGGAAGGGATTCAAGCCCATACTCTTCCAGTAAGAGGCTGTATCAAGCTCAAGCTTGTATAACCCTGCTACAAATTGTTCTTTCGTTGTAAGCTCTGGGAGGCCTCCTTTTTCATTGGTTTGTCTGTGTAATGGTAGAAGAACACACTTTTATAGTTTGGTTAAAAGCCTGAGAAAGATGCAGTTTTAGCAATTGAACTTGAGTGGTGTGTGGCTTAAGTAATAGGATGAATACTTCTATTGATCTGGAATGGCTTATGTCCGTCTGTATTATGGATGCCTCAGAGCTCATCTTGGCATTTGCTACTTCCACAGTGACCACGGCAGATGGCTGCCTGCCATCTCATTAACTCTGCATGGTTTGGGGGTGAGCCTAAAACTGGCATTATTGTTCATAGGCTCTTGGCAGAGACTTGGAGTTCAATTAAATGAACCCACTCAGAGGGAAAACTTCACCACTGCTGTAAGCAACGTGCAAGCTCTATGAGGCACTCACTGTGCAACTACGTAGGGTCAACTGTCCTGTTTTTTTCCATGGTTTTCTTTCTTATTTAAATGCACTGAGTTGTTTTATCAGTGTAAATATTGTTTACAGTTGGCTTTTAGAAATTTGAGTTCTGCTATTTGAAATGACAATAGGTCAGCTAGCAGTGAAGCCTCCTGGAATTTCTTGTGGTTTGTACTGGCCTCAACCAACAGGCAGTTTTGTTTGATTTGAAGATACTATCAGTGTTATCTAAAGCCCTAGTACTGGTATGAAACCATACATCTTTAAACACCAACCCATTTTGGGGTTCAGAGGTAATATTGAATGCTGTCTCTCATATATGCCCCTTTTTTGAAACACCTTTCTGTGAAATAAATTTTGTTAATTAGGAATTTTTTTATTAGGTAGGTTGATCACAAATAATAGAGACGCCAGTGGCTGATTTTGGTATGTAAAGACCACTTACTTTTGTTCTAGCTGCCAAATTTTTTCTGAACATATTTTATTCAAATTTCATGCAGAGAAAAGTAATGTCATTGTGCAGTGCAATACTTAAGACTTATTTTTTCATGTAGCTTAGAAAATAAAGTATAGAATACCTTTTACACCTTACAAGATGGTCTGTAGTCAGTTACCAGAAGTTTTATATCTGTTCAATTGTCTCCTTTTTTCCCTTTGTCACAGATTGATCATTGCTCGATAACTGGCCACTTCTCTAATAAGCTTTTTCAGATAATACCAAATGCATTTTGATTAAGAACATTTGTTACAGGACATCTTGCTAGCATTCAATTATTTACATATTATTAAGGTTGGAGAGGTTGATTTAGTATCAGCATGACTTTTGCTTACCTTATCTTGAGGTTACTTTGCTCCTTGTTTCAAATATTAACTGTGTTTTTGAGACTTCAATCAACATCCAGCTGTTATGAGTATCTTTATATAGAATCTCTAAGCTCAGAAATGAAGATAAGTGAACTGAACACCCTTACTGGAAAATTTCACGCATTGACAGTGATAGAATATGTGTGAAATTGTCTTCTCACTTGAGGGAGTGAGGCAATTTAAGCAGGACAACATGAATAGATTGTTTTCCCCACACTGTACAGGTATGTGTGGCCTTCACTGTACCTGTATTTCTCAAGGACACATGAGAGCAGTGTTGCTTGTGCCAGCCCACTGCCCCGTGACACTAAAGAGGCATTTGAGCAGTTTCTGCAGGAATTTATAGAAATATATCTGAGTCCAGGATTCCACTGTTGAAGTTCATGTGCTATGCCAGCTTGAGAGCCCTTTCTCACTATTTTTAAAAAGTGTAATAGACTGTTAGCATACCTGGAAAGGTCTCAGATGAGACTTTGCAACTATCATGAGGAACTTAGTGTGGAAGTGGAATATTGCTTGGTGAATAAAGAATGCTCATTCTGTGTATCCACTAATAATTTTTCCAATTAAATTTCAGGCTATACTTTAAGTAAAAATTGCTTTTTATTTTTTTAAGTGTTAATATTTACTAAAATAGAGGGCTATTAAAAAAGTAATCTGCATCTTAAATTATACAATTATGTTTTTCAAAAGATATGACAATATTTATATATCTGGAGATTATTTTTTATTATTTGAGGCATGATTGCTTCTTTGTGGGGGAAAAGGTGAGAAAGATTTATCCCCAAATTTTCTTTTTAAAACTGGTGTTGTAAGAAATGAAAATCCACTTAGAAAGATGGACAATGGCCAACAAAGGTAGGATTCTCTACCAGAATCTTGGTTTCAAAATGTAAGAGTCTATCTGATACTTCTGGTAATAATGCAGCAGTTCATTGCTGGATATGAAAAGGTAATATAGACCTTTGCAACAAAATTAAAGAGAAGTGATGACTGAATTAAAGGATGGCTTAAAATACTTTCTCCTGTTCATAAAATTTATAAAGCACTATAAAACCATTTTTGTAGTTGAAATTGAAGTACATTTAGAAGACAGTCTGCAGCAAGTTAATTCAATTGTATGTTAACTTTCCTCTGAGCAAAACAGACACCTCATTTTAGAGAATGTGGAACTGCTCTTTCAACTATTTGGCCTCTTCCCATTGCCTTTCTCATTTTTCACTCATTATTTTAGTGTGACTTACTGTGAATTCAACAGTTCCCAAGATCCATCTGCAGCTCCTTTGTATAATTTAACTGCAACATTTGTAGCTGGACTTCCTCGGACAGAATCCACAACTTTTACAGATAGAGGATGTTTGGCATCAGGATGGTCCTGCAATAGGGAGAGAATTTTTATGTTGAAAGAAGCATGACATTTCATCATAAAACAGTAAGGAATATAATTCTCCAGGTCTACAGTGGAGACCATCTTTTCCATGAGAATATTGCTGTGTACTGAGGAAACATAATCTGAAGCTTTCTGGGGGCTGGATATGGTAGAGCCAGGAAGGAAGGTTTCAGGAGCTGTTGGGCATGTAGCCATGTACACCAAGGAGGCACTGCAGGTGTGAGACCACATCTCTATTTCTTCTTTGGCACGGCTTAGTACACGTCATCTCCAGCATGAAGCTGTAACGAAATTGTGGCCTCAACAGGAAATAATTGCATCCTCAAAGGTAGTAGCAATGTTTAAATATCTGCCAACTCTTCCCCTGCATTTTGGACTGGCAATTTGACCACAGCTTTCTGGATTTGATTGCCTCTGATACCCTGTTCCATAGAGCTATCTCTGTTGCCACAGAGTTACAGTTCTTCTGTAAACATGATAAGCACCACATACAGACTCTCTCCTAACAGCATGTTGAATCAGATTTGTCAACCCTGGCAGCTACCCAAGGATAGGAGAGAAAAACTTTCCATCAAATACAGGATGGCTATAATTTCATCCAGATGCATCCATCACGAGTAGTGATTATGGCCTGATGTTTTACTTTTCCAAAAATAGAATTTAATCAGTGCTTTGACCTTACCCAATCCTGCAGATGAAGAGTGAGAAAATAGAGCTTTGTAGAAGGTGCTGATCAGGGATGATCTCAAAATAGCAGTCACTGATATCCATTTTATAATTGTAAAATGAATTGTGGTGTAGATGGTTAAAAATTAAGAGCCCTCTCTTTCATGCCCTCTTACAATCTGGGATGTTCCACATGCCAGGAACCCTGACTAGTATCATACCAATGTGTCAGCATGTATCCATACTGCCCGTATGCCCAGATTCCCCATGCTCCCTTTCTGGAATGCAGCAGCTCCTCGCTGGTGATACTCTTGAGGCTTTGGCAAGAAGAGCTGCACTGCCACTGCTGATTTTCCTGACTTTTGCACCCTGGGAGTTCAATGAAACCCCAATTCCTCAACAGCGTTAGTCAGGTACTATTTTCCCAAGGATCAGAATTTAGAGAAAAAATGAGTAGTTGAGGAGAGAGAGACAAGGCTGTTGTAGGAGAATTTCAGGCAGAAACATCTGAGTCTTTAGCTTGCTTTCCTGGGATAAATGAGCCCTCTGGAAGAAGAATCCTGGCTTTAGATCTGCTTTGCTTACATGGAATTAAGCTTTAGTGGATAGAGCAGTAAGGCAGAAGTCTAGAGGAGGCATGGATTTCTCTAGCATGGACTTTGCAACAGGAGATGAAATTCCTCATGACACAGCTTGTTCATTATGTTATGAATGCACAAGGTTTTTCATCTAGTGAATACAATTTCCATGACAGATTTTCCTGTCATGTTTTACATTGTTTTTCATGTAGTTGCTGTGTCTAATGACAAGTGCTACTTCTCTACCCATAAAGTCCTCTCACTAATCACTAGAGAAGGAAAAAGAAGGACCAGAAAAGAGTAATAGCAGAGAACTACAGTGAGTACATAATGTAAAATCAAAATAATAATGAAAAAACAATAAAAGAAAAGAATTGGGACTACATCAGTAGAAGGACTTCAGTCCTTAGACACTTACCAATGGTGCAGCTTCAGAGCAAAGTGCCAGGCCAGCTAAGAAAACGAGAAATACAGAATGAAAAGCCATTTTGCCTACCACTAGGAAGTCTGTGTCAGCAGGCAGAAAATGGTGGGAGCTGTGATTTTTATATCAAGGCCTCTGAAATGAAGCTACTTATCAGAAAACCCCTATGACTTTCAACACGTAGATTCATACTATTTACTTAGTAAACAATGAGAAAATAAGTAACCCATACAAACATGAACCTTGTCTGTGACAATAAGTCTTTTCTATTCTAGAACTTTGTCTGTGGAAATCTTGTGAACATTGCCTAGTTCAACTGCTGTGTCAATTTTCTTCAAAGAAATGTATATTTTCTATTTATTGAGGAATAATTGCTGTATACACCTGAGAGAAATACAAATTTCATGTCAACTCAGCAATTTCAGTGAGAAATTCTCCATGGTTATGGCTTGGTTTTACCGAGTCAGCCATGCTCATATATTAAGAGATTTCTCTCCATGTTGCTCTCCTCCCCACCTCTAATCAAATGTAGGTGGATAATCTGTGGGCTACTTCGTTATCTTATACTTTCCCTAGGAAGAAAAATATATTACTTTTGGTTTTCAGCATGGCATTGAGATACCTACACACCAACTTCTGAAGCTCATTTTAACAGTATTTTAAGTTGTGTTTCTTGTCCCTTAGATTCAGTACAAGCTCAGGACTTTCCCCATATAATTGCAAGTCAACCCCTTCCAGAAGCATCTGGAAGCATCTGACTGAGGGAAACGTGGCTTGAAACTCAACTTTGTCTTTCTGATGTTTGCTCAGACATATGTACATGCACTCTTTTACTAGGTTTCTCCTCTCATCAGAAGGATGACTTCAAGAAGAGTAGTTTTTTTCTCTTTGTTTAGGTTTTTATTCCTCTAGTATATCTATATGAACAAATTTAAGTCCTATTTTGAGGGCTTAGCATTACACTTCAAATGAAACCTACCAGTTTTCAAGCTCCAGAAATATCAGGAGCCCATGAAATCTCCATACTTTATGATGGGTGCTGTTTTGAAACTATTTGCACTGATTACAAGAGTTATGTAACTATGCTAGCACCTAGAAATCCATGAAAAAGTAACCAGTGAAATGTTAAAGGGAAGCTTTTGTAACTTGTGAATTCACTTGCCATGCCGTCATCCCAGCAGGCTCTGGGTATAAACTCCAAGGTCGGTGGCAAATGAGTGCTGCAGGTTTCTGGCTGGCATGATTTCAGTTTCTTTCTCTGTAGTTTATGTAATCCAGTTAGAACCAATTCCTCTACTTCAGGATATTTTAAATACAATACAGAAATCACTGCTAAAGCCCTCAAAGCCTTTAGTCAGTTTATCAGCAACTTTATTTGAATCACAGTCAGTCTACAGCTTACCTTTTCCTACTTATAAAAATATGAAGAGACTATTAAGATGATGCTTCTCTTTTTGGACTTTTTTAAAATTATGGCTACAGATTTGACGTATTAGGGATTTAACTGGAATGCACCTATATAGGGTAGCCAGATGTGTTATGTCAAATAATTGCTTTAATATCAAAGATGTTAAAAAGTGTGCTAATTGAAATTACTTCAGTACTTCCTAGACTGATTGAGCAGCCAACTTTCCTCTTGAGACATCAATGTGTTGAGGTTTACTTGAAGTTTTAAGTAAAGATACACAGATTTCAACTCTTTCAGCTCTCTGGTCATACTTATTTCAATGGTTTCTGTATTGTTTGTTCTGCTGCTGGGTATTCAGAATTTCACCTATTCACCTTATGACCTAGTTGATAGCGGGACCATATTTTCTGTGTGTAAACTTTGAGTAGCACAGATGGCTTTCTTATTTTGAGTACATTTATTTGGTAATTTTTTTTAAGGTAACACAACCATATGAATTTCTTGTTTTGAGCCAATGTATTTGGTGAGACTTCTTTAAGGCAGTGGAGGAAGATAACAAAACTAAATCAAGTGACATCCTGTGTGTGTTTTTCAGATGTCCTTTGCACTTTAATGCAAATTATAATACTTTAGAAACCAATAAAATTCCACTAATTGAGTCAAAATTGTTTTAAAGAAGTAATATTTTATTGACTTGTCTGAAGTTTGCCAGGTCACAAAATGAAAAAAAAAACCAAACAACTAAAGTAGCAAAAAGTTATGCGTTAGCAATAGGAAAAACCTTCCTCCTAAAAGCCTATGATAGTTCTAGTGGAGGAAAGTGTGAAAAGACAGTACATGTTTATTCCTGGGGGTCAGTGACAACAGCAGTGGTTGAGTAGGAGAAAGGGCTGAGGAGAGCGGCGATGGTGTAGTGGCGGTGGCCGGAGTCGTTAGCAGTGAACACCACCTGCAAAAGGGAAAACTCCTGGTCACCATGAGCAACATACAGCCAAAGCAGCTCATTAACAACTAAGCAGCACACCCCACTTCATCTGCAGAGCACTTTGCTGCTTCTGTTCAATGCTTTTGCCCTTCTGCAGGCTAATGCTTCCCATTACTTTGTGATTGCCAAGGACTGAGATACTTGTGGGATTTGGGCTGAGATCCACAGAGAGCCTCAGCTGCAGTGAAGCTGGATGGAAATACCACACCTGACCCAGGCAAACTGCTTTGTGATGTGGAATAGGAGAGTAAGGGGGAGGTATCTCAAATGACCAGTAAGAAAGACAGGGGTGAAATTCCACCCAGGGAATTTAAATACAACCCCTGTGTGACGTGGCCAACAAGGCAGGCAGCTGGAGCCCAAAGCCATTTTCTGTACTTCAGTGCCCCCTCCTGTTTTTAAGACCATTGGTGATGGGTCAGTTTTTGCATTAAGAACTGAGTGTCTAGACTTGCCAGAACAAGGAGAGACCCTTGCCCTAAGACAATTCAAATCTGCTGCTCTTCAAATTAGTCCAATGGGACTTGGGACGCCCAATTCCCGGGAAATTTTTATTGTCACCTGGGTTAAATTCCAGCTTTCTTTAGCCTACTATTTGATCTATTTTCTAAATCATGAGGCACTTTCTATAAGTGAACTAGAGAGTTCTCTCCTATGACCAAAGTCTAAGCTGCTGGGACATGAGGACTGTAGGCTTCAGCTATCCTGTACACACTCCGTCCCTGAACTCTTCCCACTTCCCAGGCTGGCTTGTTGGCCTGTAGGCTGTTATGTCAAGGAAAAGCCTCCTCAGCCTAGCTGGAAAATCTCAGTCAGGAACTTTAAAGCACCTTCTGAGGTGTACCCCTTACAACTTTCAGACATCTAAATGATTAGGGAATACTTTTGAGGTTTCTTTTTTTGACCTAAATCACCCAAATGGCACCTCAGACTTTATGGACCTGGGACTCAGTCATTTGTTTTAGTCTTCCACTAGGGCTCCATGAACTTGTGGTTTGAAATGTTCCACAAGATCACCAATAGCTGTTCCAGACTACTTAAATTGGGGAAACTTAATGACAGATTAAGCCTGAAGAATTGAAACCCATTTTTGGATGTGCTATGTAAATGTAGTAGAATAGAGTATACAATAAATCAGTGTAGCACTGAAAGCAAAGGGACACACAGGACATCGCTGGCCTGCTTTTGAGATTGAATATCAGTAAAATAGTCAACTTTTCCTTTCCCACTATGGTTATTTCTTTACTTTGTTTAATACCTTTATTTCTTAGTTGTATATATTTTTATACCCATATTTTTGGTACTGAACAACATTTAAAAAAAGACACACCAGAAAAAATAGGTTTTTTTCTGTAATTACGTGTCATATTAGAATTCAGGGATTTTCATGTGACTGATATAGGGAAAATACCTCTGATGTAAGCATAGCTTATTTCCTGTAAAATTAGACATTCTAAATCTCTCCATGCCTTCAGCATCAGTAAAAGCAGTTTGTTTGTTTGTTTGTTTTTGTTTTTCTTGTTTGTTTTTATAAAAACTGTCAGCTATTGAATAATGCAGCTCTTTTCAAGCAAGATTCCCCCCGCTGGTATGAGTGGGTGAATGGGCACAGCTACACTTTGGAAGAGCTGTGTCAGCATTTGCAGGGAAGTTGGCTCCTGCCTGTGGCTTAGCTGGATATTTACTGCCTCTATTTGCCCAGTGCTGTGTGGCAGCGAACCACTTCACTGAGAGCTGCTGCTCCTTCACTATTAGAGGGCTGTGTTTGCTCTTTGCAGCTGATGCCACTAGACAGGCAGTGCATACTGGTTATCAGTGTGCACTGGTTATCAGTGTGCACTGGTTATCAAGGATATTTGCCACTACTCACATCAGCGTATTCATGGAATGCAGAAAGCCCGAGCGCCTTCCAGTAGGAGCTGGTGTCAAACTTCACCATGTACTTTCCCTCTACAAACTGTTCTTCGGATGTGAGATCATGAATCTCCCCATACTCTGTGGTTTTCCTGTAATGATTAAATATCTATATAAATATTTTATGCTATCATTTAGATGCTAAACAGAAACAGTCAGTGTGGAATATTAAATAGCAGAGGTGCCAAATTCTACATTGAGCAGCCTAATCATCTGAAATAATTCCTTCCCTCTATGTAGTGGATGTTTCCATACATTGCAGAATCTATCCTTGCTACCAACTCACCCATATACATCACAAATCAAAGCTGGCTGGTCCCTCTTTTAGTATCATGTCTAACTTGTACCCAATGTTCTCTGGAACCAAAGGTTACTGCCTTCGGAGAAGGAATGTCATGATGAGAGGCAAGATGCCAAATCTCAAAATAAAACTAAGCAGAGAAGAGAAATTTTATTGGAAAATTATTTTGTTTTCCAGTTATCAGCACTGAGGGTCTGGAGTTTATTCCTATACAATGATGTGATTTTATGTGACCATTAGTGATAATGTTTTGAAAAAGCAATTTAGCATCATAACATTTTAATAATTTGAATTACAATGCCTTGTTCAAGGAGCAGGGCCCTCTTGCCATGACTATCATATAAATGAGAAATAGGAATTCCCAGCTCAGAGCTTATGTGCTCAGCTCAGAACAAAAACCTGTGGATGGAGAAATTCCAGTAGCAAGAAGGAAGTATAGCTGTCACTGCACCTTATTTGTTTGAAAAGGAGGCTTTTCAAGCTTTGTATGACAGCTGTTTAAATATTTACATACTTAGCTCCTAAACACCATTTATGTCTTTTCCCTCCTATTACTTAGTTTCTGAATTTTTAACCTTTTGTGTTTGTTTGTTTTTGTTTGGGTCTTTTTCTGCTGGAAATATTTATTTGATATTTATAGCACTTCGTAACCACATGATTTAGTTGAAGGAAAAATGAAGAAAGCCTTGACTGGGAGAACTAGTGGAACTTTCCTGTCTTATGGCAAGGAATAACTGTCTAGGCAGAAAACAAACTTGAGGAGGATGAGTGGAAGTGGAGAAAGCAGTGACATGCTGCTTATCTGGGACAGGATCAGCTGTGTTATTGGGCTTTTCTTTCCCAGTCCCTTTCTCCTCCTTCACCTCATTTGTAATCTTTGGTTAATGGTGTTAAATAAAAAAAGACTGAATGTCAGAGATTTTGCTTAAATTAAGAGGTAGCAGGATTGAAAATCTCCTACTAATTTTAATTTTTCTTATTTGTCAAGGCTGACAAAAATCTTACTGATCCAATCCAATGTATCCAGGGCAGACCAAACCTGCAGAGAATCAAAATCCTATTTGAAACAAGTATCACAGTCAGTTTGTAAAATGTACGCATCTGTTCTCTTTTAGTTTAATTAGTAATTTCTGGTTTGATCTATATTGTTTTAATAAAAGAAGAAAGAATTCATTTGTGAGTGTGCCTGAAGCTGTGAAACAGACTTACTGAGATCCTGCAGAAGTTAGCAAATCATGTACTTCTGCCTATAATCTTAATAGTCTAGTCGAGCAATTAAAAGGAAAAATGGTGTCTGCCTCAAAACCTTTGTTCAGAAAAACAAATTAGTTTTAGTTAGAGAAAAGTGTGGATGGAGCTGGAATGGTGCTTTTCCTAAGGGGTAGTGCTCCAGAGTGTCAGATGTTCATCCAGAACAGCTGGGAAACTGGAGACAAGAGCTCACTTGAAAATGCATGCCCACTACCAGAAGTTAATGGCACTTTCTTTATTTTAATTATTAAGTGGTAGTCATTCAATGCAACTGGTCACACAAGGAAACCCTTCAGCATTACTGCTGCACTGACAGCCAACAGGACACTGTGTGATTCAGAGCCTGGAGGGGATGAGAACAAGGCAGGGATGCTCAGCATTCAGCACTGGTAGCAAAATGCCGTGATTGCTTCTGAACAGCACTTGTATTTCTGTCTGAGTGGGGGACTAAATATAATATGGTTCCTTATTCTTAACAGGATGTGGACTGCCAGCATCTGCTGTAAGATGGACAGCTAAATTAAAAAGCTGTGCTTTTCCCGTAAAGTTACTACAGCGCCAGCCCATACTGCAGTCCTGAGCCTATTTTTGACTGTCTGCACCTTAGCTGTATATTGTAGCCAGGTTAAATCTACACTGCCTGTACAATGATGTTTATGGACTCTTAGAACATACTGCACTGAGATAAACTGTGCTCTCAGATGCAGACTGATGAAGAAATATCTCAGGAACACTAGCTCTTCTTTGTAGTTAAAAAAAAAAAAAAGGAGGTTGGGGAACCACTTCAAAATACACAGAAGTCTTTTCTTTCATGACTTGTAACCCAGGTCACATGAAAACTGTGTTTGCTGACTGCAACTCTTGAACCACATGATAAGACCTAGATTTCAAAAAAGCTTGTGAGGAGTGAGAAGATCAAAGCTACTCATGGGAGGATCTCATATAGAATCTAAATCACATGTTCTGCACCCTAAACCCTTCCCCGGTATGTCTTAGCTGAAGTTATCTCTTCTTGTGTATTTTTAGCTGGAGTCATTTTGAAATAAGCCTCTTAATAAAGTCAGCTCCTACTATTCTGACTTCCCCACTGCCCCTTAAACACCATTACTCAAATTCAACAGTTGCTAAGTACATTTGCTTAAATCCATGAAGTGTGCTTGCAAAACATAAGAAAACAAAATGGTAAAAACATAACTACAACAGACATTTGTACAAAATGTACCTTTCCCATATGTATCTGCTATGTACTGTAACTTCAAAATGTTATTCACCTGACAGGAGTATTTACAGATTGTGTTCCTGGATTCATTCACATTTTCACATTTCATTTAACACAGGGAAATTCTGGCTTCCCCAAAAGAATAAAATTGTAATTGCATATGAAAACTTGGTTCAAACAACTGCCATCAGCTAAAGTCAATGGTATCACTGAAAGCAGCCTTGGTTGTGATGCAAGTCAGGAAAAATGTCAAAACCTTTACCTGCAATAAAAGTTGTGATTTTATGTTCCTTCACTGCTATCCCCCAGCAAAATGGTTCTCATTTGCCCAGGGTTAATCTTCTCAATTTATGTTTAAGAAGATGTGATTAGATTTTCTTGAGTTTACTAACCTAAAGTGTCAGCAGAAGTTGCCTAACAACCACAGGTTTTTGTCTCCATGGGCTTGTTGAGAGCAGGGTTGCAAACTGAGCAAAAAAATACTGTTATGCCCCAGAAGTGAGGGCATTTAATAATGACATTACCTTTCTCTTATTCTTCTGTAAATTGTATTTTGTATTAACTGTTAAACAGTAATTGATGAAACATTTTAAATAAATTGGTTTTCTAATAATGAAAGGAATGCTCACTAGGGATAAGATGTTATCCTTGTCTCTGTTTTCCTTGAAAAAAAATGTGTCACTTTTCATGGAGTTTCTCTGTTCATTAAAGAATAGAAATTCATTTTAGGAGTCATTTATTCCTAGGTAACACTGAGCACTTGGGAATAGAGTTTGTTTTTTTAAATCTTGTAAACTTTCTTGCTACTTTTCAATGCAGAAAAATATATTTTGGTTTTCATTATATAAAAAGAAACCATTCAGATGGAGAAAAAGCTATTTCTCCTTATAGTCTTCTTCTCTGGGTTTTTTTTCCCCCTCCTGCTTATGTGTAAATCATGCTATAAAAATCCTAGTAAAAGAGAGTTAGATGTACAGTAGACTCCTGTCCATTCTTGTGCTTATCATTCTGTGCTTGAATATTCTGCTACTACTGGAAACTTCCATTGAGTTATTTAAAAATCTGATTCAACAAAGTTTTGCAATGAAAGTTACATGTCTAAATACCTCAGCTACTTGAATTTTAGTAAACTGTGTTCTTCCGTTACTCATACACCTGTCACAGACTGAAGGCATTATTGTCTGACCCTCTGTGATGTCCTAAGGTATTTGTAAGGATGCTAGATAACTGTTGGTATTAGTCTGTCATTCTAGAAAAACACATTCAGAACTAGAGAAATGACCTCAAACTGCTGAGATTTTGCTTCAGTGTTGTTACAATAGAAACTTAAATAGTTACAATAGTACTCTCAAAAACTATCTGGTTAAGGAGTTTCTTCCAACCAGCACATTTCTTCCAACCAGCAGAAGAATAATAATGAATTATTTACATGTGTGCAGACAAAGCCTACAGAGAGGATTTTGTATGCAAGTGCTGCAAATAAAGCTCTATATCCATTGCATGTGAATGTAGGTTTGTCCGGATTATCTATAAAATGCTGGTAAATAGGCTTTTTTTTCTTTTTCTTTCTATAGAAAGGAAAGATAATACTGAAGCTAGGACAAAAAATAAGTATCAAAACTAGTCCCTTACAAAGATAAGATGAGCATCTGAACATATTTTTGCAATTAACATTTCAGTCAGGGATAAGTTCTACTTAAATCTAACAGATTTGAGATCAGAATTCATGTGCTGTGAACACTGATATTGTGGCACATGTGTCAGAAAACATGTTTTGGTTTTGATCAGAGCTCCATTCCTTTAACTATTCAATTGCTTGCCCAAGGCACCCTGAAAACAGCTCCAGAAGACCACACAGCTTACCCAACAGCAAAGTCCTGCCAGCTTCCATCTTCAGCCTGTTTAAAGACTTTAACATTGACGCCAGATGCAGGGCTTCCTCTGACTGCATCCAGCACTTTCACCATAAGAGGGCATTTGGAATCAACAGAGCCATGGGAGACCTTGGGGAAAGGAGGAGAAGTTGTATAGGAACAGTTCACCAAGCCTTCAAAAACCTTCTCCCAAAGAAAAGATAGATTCTAATTGCAGAATTACCATTCACTTAAAAGCAAGTTCTCTGCCAATGCTATTCAAAGCTAATTTCCAAACATCTATTTCTTAAGCAGGATATCTTAGAGCTTTATACTGATACTTTATTACACGCCCAGAGATTGCTTGATCAATATTTAGAGTTGCTCTAAATGGCTCTATTAAACTGGTATAATGCTATACCTTTTTAATATGATCATAAATATGAAAATAGCAAATTCTTTTAAGTGAAGACAAAGTATGTTATCTGGGGAAAGAAATACCAACAAAGAAATACATATGACATACTAAGGCTGAAAGAATATCCCTCTCTTAGACTTCATTACATTATAAGGAATCCTTAGTCATACCTCAAAAGTAGTTTTTAGTGCTTTAGAGAAGCACTTGTTTGCTGAAGCTGCCTCTTTATTGAGGATATGGGATGTGAGTCATGAACAGATAGAAACAAAGCAAAATAAAAGGTCACACCATCTAGAACCCTGATCCTTCCATAATACCTTAAAATAGATGGGTAAATTACAAGAAAAGAAAAAAGTTTTAAGAATTCAGAAGAATACTATAAAAAATCCCAGAAATAGCATTCTGACAAAGCCCAATGGTTACAGAATTTCATGGATGAGGAGGATGCTAGTCATCTAGAAAATCTAGATTATCATTCTTGTAATGTTTGAGTTTGAAAACAAAGAAACTCACCAGTGGTGCAGCTTCAGAGAAAAATACCAGTCCAGCTAAGAAAACAAAGAGCACAGACTGAAAGGCCATTCTGCTTGCTGTTAGTGAGCCCTGGTGCCAGCAGCCAGGAGCTGAGGGGATTTGGGATTTTATAGCCAATCCAACAACAAAACAGGCTGCTTATTGGGTGCCCATATGACTCCAAAACTGCTGATTCAGATTATTTGCTTAGTAAATAGCCCAATCCTAGAGTCAGTCCATTGCTTCATGGCACTGCCATTGAAGTCAATGGAAGGACTGCAGGATCACTAGAGAAAAGAAAATAAGTAACGGACACAAACATGACCCTTGCCTGGGGAGATTACACTCATAGAAAGCCCTCCACAAAATAACAAAAATGACCTTTGTTTGCCCAGAAATCAAACTAGTTCTAGGAGAATTTCTTTATTTTGCCTTCAGGTTGGGCATGATAATGCCCCAATGCTTTCTCTGCACCTGCCCCTTGTTTCTTCTCAGTATATCCAGTTCTTTCTGAGGATCAGATCCCACATAGGGATGCAGACTCAGTACATGGGTGATGGAGTTTGTTCATTGCCTGGCTCAAGCAGTCCTGGATTCCCAATCAGTCTCCCTGCTTGTTGGAAAGGAGCAATGTCTCTGTTTTGAGACACAACTTAAATGGTATCTGACACAATCTGTCACCCACCAGAAGTTTGTAATGATTCATCTTGCCCAACCTTCACGTAGACACTGAGGTCTCCTCTTAGTCACTGGCAAAAGACCTGTGGAGAGCTGTTCCCCTAGGAAGCTAAAGATCTCAGAAAAATGAAATGAGTCCTCTCTTGCACCATGTGCAAGAGAGCCAAGGTAGCCAGCAAAGACTGGTAGCTTTTGCTAACATCTGGCTAAGGTTCCAGGTGCCAAACTTTTATTATGCTGGGAATGTTATTGTTACATGTATGTTTGTACATTTCTACATTTGTAAGTGTACAAATATACATTTCAGAGGTTTTTCAGGGGTGGACTCAGCCCCAGCCTAAGCTGAGAGAAGTCATCTGGGGGAGTTGGCATGGTATAGCTGGTTTTGTTCAGGTGCATCACATAAACTGTCCATACTGTACCTTGTGCTAGTTGAGAGACAAAGAAACTGCCCTTTTTAGCAGATCCTTTTCCCCACATCCTAAACAACCCTGAATCTACACTTTTCAGGAGCTGGCACTCATTTTTTACTGATTTCACAGTATTCTAACAAAAAGCAGTTTTCTTGAATAGGATTATGATGGAAGTCTTAGAAAGAAATCACAGATGGTATTCTCCAGAGACTTTCATGCCTTCAGGCTGCTTTGGGCAGTTTTTCTCTCTAAGCAAAGTTGATTTTTGAGAAAAAAAAAAATCTATGATACAGTAACCTCCTGCCCTGAGATCAAAGTGCCCTTTGTCCTTACAGCAAAGCAGGCTGATACGTAGGTAACATTCTACACACACTTTGCCTGCACGTAAAAGTCAGTGCAAGGTGCCCACCAGTACCAATGTTCCACGTTCCAATCTAATGCTTGGGGCTTGTATTCAAATCTTGGAAAGTTAAATGCTGCTCCTAGATCTGTGACACAACATATTACCTCATAATTTTGTTCTCATTATTAGTGAATATTTCTCTGAAGCAATGAAGTTTTGTATGTCTGGAAGAGAAATGATCTGTATTCTAGGGCAAGTAGGCTCTCCTGTGTTTTGCTGTCAGCTGTTCTGCAAGGAGATAACACCAAGGAGTTAATTATATTGGCACTTGGCTGCATGAGAAATTGCTCTCCTATGAGACAATTACTTAAAAAATTATTTTCTTCTAGGTTTTCCTGCAAAGTAGCAGTTTCTGAAAAATCAGGTCTACAGGAATAGTACATTTCAGCTGTCCATATTATCTCGCTTCCCTCTTTTGTAACATTGATTGACCTTTGGGCAGTTGCTTCTTAGAGTGAATAATGAGCATGAAAAATTCTAACCCCAATATGATTTTTATCCCAATGTCCTTAATTTGCTGTTTTTTCCAACTCTCAACATAACCCAGACAGGGATTCTTTGACTACTAGCAGGGACACCAGTTTGAGTGGAAAATTAGACTAGACTTTGTGTGTTTGTGAATCTCCTTTCACACATTTTGCACACAACCAGATCCTTTCTATAAGTTCTAAGATACAGGTGGACTCAGTGAGAATGCAAAAAAAGAGAATCTACTACATCTCATCTTTGATCATGAAGCATCCAGAATTTATACAGAATTCTATTAAAATCCATGCAGACCTAATTTAAAATTACTATAGCCTAGTGAAAGCAATGCTAGGTTGATCTTCCCCCTTCCATTGTCAGTCTCAATTTAGTACCACAATGTGGTAATATTTTCCATAAAATGCATGTGAAGGATCAGGGATTTGGAACAGCTGGTGGAGAAGGATGGCTCTCCCTTGGTAGAAAGCCAAAACATGATTGTGGGAGGGGAAAGGAGAAAGAGGATGGATAACTGCTGAGCATCCTGCAGGTGCTGACTGACTGTTGTCTGTCTGTTGTTAAACGTTCTTAACCATTTTCTGTACAATGGGATTCTGAAACTTATATACTGAACAGCTTATCCCAGATACAAAGTAAGAGAAGCTGAAATGAAAAGAGGCTGAGCTCTGAGATGCAAGTGGAGCTGGCAAACTCCAGGCCTTCTGAAGGAGGAGGAAGCTGCCATGAAGAGCTGGAAAGAGGGCAGCTCCCAGAGACTGCTAGCAGGGTACATGCCCCGGGAAACGTGGTGCAACACAGAGCCTTAGCACAGAGCAGTAGCAAAAATGCCCTTTTGTGAAAAAAGAGCAAGCTGAGTTACTGGAAACTCAACAGAAAGAGATATTTAGGAATTCTGGTGTGGAAGAAGCTGCAGGGTAACATGGCTAAAACAGAGATAGTATGAGGCTATAAAGGGCAAGCATCTAGGATCTAGGGGACTTGTGAAACCCAGAAGAAGGGGTGCTCACCCAGCATACAGGGTTTTTAGGGTGCTGGGGAAGAGAACAGCCAGGAGTCCCTGGTGTACCCAGTAACCTCAGCTTTATGGAAGCCAAAAAGTATGAGACCCCCAGTGATGGAAAAATTTAGATAATCTTCAAATATGTGAATGATTTAAGACTTATCTGAATTCCAAATAAGTTGAAGTTCATCTCTGAAGAATTAGGATTAGTGCTTATTCTAATGAAAGTGTGTTCCCTGCTTGGAAGCATTAGAGTGTTTAGGTCAAGAGCAAACATGTCCTGAGGCTAATACTCTTGTTTATGTCAAGGATTTTTCCCACTATGCTGTTGTATTTTTCTCTCTCTTCTATGTAGTCTCACACACTTAGGCTTGTTTTACACAGATAATCTCCTTATTCTCTGCAGCATTACCTTCTATTTGACTTCATTTAGAAAGCCAAATATACTGCTTTTACATAGCAAAATGCTCAGACAGGCTGGAATACTTGACTTTGACCATAAAAACCTGTAAGCTTCTCCTGTGACACTGGAATGAAAGGCCCTGATAGATGATAAGCCATTCAGTAATCTGGATAGAATTCCCAAACTCCCTGTTCAAAGAATTAATGAATTCCTGGGCTCTGAAAAATTCCTTTCTATAATATAGAGAGACCTGAATGTGACACTTTTTTCCACTTCTCTGGAGTAACATTCCATAGGGACTTACAGGAAAAGACCTGAGATTTACCTCTCAAAGGAGTTCACCTAAATTTTCTAGGTGAAAAAAGAGTCAACTCAACTTTGTGAGTTTTACTTCAGGTGTCTGCCAGCTCATTTGCTGTGGCAGAGCTCTGGCACTTAAGGAGAGTGCTCAATGCAGTAACTGTGTGAAGCCAGTGAGAAATCTTCTGTTGCTTTCACTATTTGCTAATTATACAACATTCCCCCTCTCTGCAAAGCCAGGGATAATGCTTTTTTAATTAATAAATGTGCTCAGGGAGGTTCATGTTTGAGCTTGAATTTCAATCTGTTAAGAATGGCATTAAAAATTGTGGCATTCCAGGTATGTGTGGTGTTTGCATGTTTATCAGCCTTTTTCATTTTAATTTTTGCTGAGGATTATGTCTGTATTTTGAGTTTTAATGGTCATTATCAGATTTTTCACAGGACTAACACTGCCCAGTTATTTGGAAATAAGGAAACACTACTGATCTTATGCAGAAAAACAAGGAAAACATCCTTATTTTGCACTTTAAATCATATCCAGTTACTTCAAAAGTGAGGAGGTGGATACTGTTAGCAAACAATTTTGAAGACAGATGGGTTGGTTTGGTCTTGAGGTATGAAATCACAGGGTTTTTTATAATTTCCAAGGTTGTGTCCAAGGAGCATCCTGGGACATAGCTCAAAGTCCAAACAAAGAGACATATAAATAGATGATTCTTGCTTTAGGGCATTTGTAATGTATGAATTCACCTGGCACCTGCTCATCTCAGCAGGCTCTGAAGCATTTAAACTGCAAGGTCACTGGCGCTGATCATAACTTCTTCATCAGCTACCCCTATAGGTCTTGTGATCTCTCAAAAGCAAACTTCTGTTATTCAACTTTAATATGTATTCATGTCTACATACTAATCTATCAGTCTAGACAAGTGATTTAAAAAAAAACAACCCTAATTCAGTTTATGTACAAAGCTAACTGAATATCCTTGTGCCAAAATTAATACTTCCTGTGTTTGAAAGATGCTGGAGCTTGCCATGAGATCAATGTTTTCAAAGGTCAATCTATTTATTAGTAAAATGATTAGGTGGTTTATATTTTAAATTTAGCTTTTATGCCAGTCTTACAGGAAGACATGCACAATAAATCTACAGCATGATGCAAATGTTCCAATAACAAAAAGAAATCTTAACACAGGTCACTATTTTCCTGGGGTCTTGGCTAGCCTATTTTGGGAGTGTATTATATTTGTAAGTGAATTTCCATCAATTATCCATTTGTTCTCAGTGGACTGCAGATATCAAATGATTAATTATACCACACATGACAATCAAAATCTTCCTCTAGCAATAATGACCAAAAGAGGCTCTGTAGAGTTAAACTACAATCTTTTCTTAGGTTGTATATATTTGCTAAGCTATTGCATCTATGTACTTTGTTCATCATCTTGCTGTTTAAGATTGTAAAATGCTGAGTCTAGGGCACTTCATTCTGGTACCTAAATACAAATAGGTGTGAGGAAATGCCTGTTTTTCCATCATGCAGGGCCACCTGAGCAGGCCCTTGAAAAGCTTCTGCAAATTTGCACAGGGCCAAATTAGCCATTGGTTAATATCTTTTGAATTACTCAAGTCTCTGTTTAGTGGAGATCATTGTAGATACAGGCAGATCACCACATGGACTCACATGGATGCAGCTTCCATGTGAACTGTGGCTGGTGTGCCTGTGGGTGCCTTTGCACTCTGGCATGTGCCCTGGCCCATCCAGACCACATCTCCCTCCTGTCCATCTGTCCCACCTTGTAATAAGATCCCCATCTGCCCTGCAATAAAATCCCCCAGGAATGCTGTTGAGTGGGAAGTTACCAAGTGACAGTGACAGTGACAGTGACGGATTTATGCCTTTCTTTTTATTAATTGAACTGGTGCCAGCTTCCTGCCAAAAGCTCTGAGGAAATGCTATACTAATCATTTTATCTCATAAACAGAGTTCCTGTATCCACCACAGGCTTCACTCAACTTTGGCATCAGCTTCCAAGCACATTTTCCAGTGTCACAGTGACAAAACCCAATGAGTGCCTCACGAAAATGGATCTGAGAGGAAACAGCCTTGTATCTTGTAAGGGATAAAAAGAAAAAGGTATTTCAAAAGAGAAGGGACAGAACAGATCATGACCCTATGTACAATGCATTAATAACATCTGTCTTTCCTTGTTTATTTATTTTTTTTTCTTTTTGTTCTCCTTCAGATTTTAAAGACAAGAATAGAGTATACTACAGCATTTCTGGGAGAAAAGCCAAGGGCTAGACACTTTTGTAATGTGGAACCAGCAAAAGAAAAGTGCTAATAGCTGTTTTAGACGAGCCACTGGTCATAGTTGTTTTTAGCTTTCTGAGCCAGAAGCTCTTGCTGGTTCTGCCTGAAGCAGATGTGAAGCTAGCTCTGTGACACAGGTAGGAAATACTGGGTGAAGGCATACTAAACCAAACAGGAGTATCCTTGGGGTAGTGCTTCTCAGCATGGTACCCATACACTGAGCTGTAAAGACAAAAATGATTCACACATTTTGAAATGCAGTGGAGTACATGATTCAACAGGAGATTAACTGGCTGTTATTCCTTGGTATATTGTAAAGGAAAAATCTTGCTTGTGCATGTAAATTCACAAACTCTCCAGAGTGCTTTCTGCACAAACTGCTGTGCGCCTTACATAGTGGCAAACACAGGTTGCTGCTTAAATGGATGGACAAGGGCAACATGTGTATACCTTTCCATGATTAAGCCTCTGTGGTTTTATCCCCCTTTACCTACTGCCTGCCAAGCTGGGGGACTGAATTCCAATCATGTAACAGATACGTGCTCAGGTTTATAGAACTTGTGAATAAGTCAATGCAACACTTGCCACAGATAAAAATAGTAACTTCTTTTCTCAGTATCTCTGAACTAGGTTCAGAACACCTCCTGTACCAGAAAAATAAAATAAATATCATCTGAGCCTACAACTTAGCTGTATCTATGACTCTTGTGCCACTGCTTTAGATCTACAGGCACAGCTGTTACAGAATCTGCTTTTTGCAGTCAAAGAACATTTTATACCTGCCTTGTGTTTGTGTATATTCTTTCTGGGGGACTTTTAGCTTCTCTTTCTTGCCCTGCAGAGTATATAGGCCCCCACAAACCACTGCTGAGAAACTGTTCAGTATCTGGACTGTTCGCAAATTTTTCTGCATTTGTCAATAATTGTAGCAAAGCAGAGGATGTTGTGTCTTTAAGACAAACTCAAGCAGAACAGTCACCACCTTATTCAGCAGACCTCTATGTATCATGCAGTTTGTAGTGTCCAGGGGGTCCAGCAGCTGGCTTACAGCAGCCAGTTATGCCACTGCTACATTTAGGAAAAATGATTGCCTGTACTCAGGTCCAAGTGGGAGGAAGCTTGAGTTTCTGACTCCCAGCAGCTTGCTTTACAAACCTGGAGTCCACATAGTATTTTAAGCATTTTGAAAAAAACCCACTCTGCAAGGGGAGTGATCCACAGTGCTGGATGAGGATGGAGCTATCAGGGAATTATTCTCACTCCTCACTCTCATGAGGTGTGGAGGTCAAGTATGAATTGTCATTGCTGTACTGCCCTTCTAACAGCAGTTCCCAGATCAGACCACTCCTGTTCCTTGTACCCCAGCCTTCATGCAGAGTGGATCTGGGAGCCACATCTGATCCTGGGGGCCAGGCAGTGCCCTCCCTGTTTGTAGGGCAGGACTATGGTCCCTGCACTGCTACACGATGCAGGGCACAGCCTCCCATGTCTTCCTGAAAGTGCATCACAGCCCATAATATTGGAGCCACTGGAAACCAGCTTAGGGAAATATGTACCGGTAAACTAAATTCGTTTAATCCCCTTCATCTCTCTGATTTTCTCCTCTAAGCGTGAGTCAAAAGAATTTTAATCCCTCTCATGTAGGCCAGAGAAGGCATGGAGGCCAGCAGCTTGTCCACACCTAGCAGAGCTGAGGCCACACTTCATGTTCTCATTCTGCCTTAACAAACTCTCAAGTATGGACAAATAGACAAGTCCTTAGAATTGCTTGGATGCTTCAAAAGGCTTTGAAAGGTCAGATCAAAATCCTTACCCCCTCTTGCTAACTAGCACTCTCCCTCAATAGAGGACAAAAGACTCATGCACTCTGAATGACTCTTTATTCTGCTCTCCTTCTTGCAATTTAAAAAGATTCCTTCTCTCCTCAATATTGGACTTCACAACACTGTTGGTGACTGCTTTGTACTGATGATTTCCAATGAGCTTGACATCATTAGCTATTGGGCTCCTGGTGGCAAGGAAAAAGTAAAAAAGTAAATTTTAGCTTTTTCTTTAAAGATGATACTCAGCAAGTAGGTGCTTTAGTCTTTGAAAAATGATGAAAGAAGCATAGCTTGAAGTGGGAAAAACCAGCAAATAACTCCAGGTCACGACTATTATCTGGGGAATATTTGACTGTAGACAGAACTGTAGATCTTTTATTAGTATCAGCTTGATGAGTCTATTGAAGTTTCTCCACAAAGTACGGAAAGTCACATGAAAAGAGGAACACATACTAATTTTGCTCTTTCTTTGTGTCATTATGTGAGGAAAGCTGCAAATAGCAGAAGAGCGTAATTGCTAGTCACACTCCTTTCTGTTGAGCAATTTGCCTTTTTTTTTTTGCACCCAGGGTTGCCATGCAGAAGTTGGGGAGATCTCAGTGCAGGAAAGCACTGAGTTATACATGGCTTATGAAACTTTTTACCTTCTCTGCCTGAAGAGCAAGCAAAACTGTATGCTCATACACCCAGCTGGCTTGTTGATGGTGGATTTATTTCCTGCACAAGTCCATAAGTGCTCTTGTAACATCTACCAGCACAGGTGCAATTGCCTTGAGAAAACACCCCTGGGCTCTTTTGAAGGGCAGAACTCTTCTGTTCCTTGCTCATAGGCACCCAAAACAGTAGAGAAGAGGTAACAGAGTGCCCTATTCTGCTCCTCCTCTTTGCCTGCTGACCAGCTCTTTCCTGAGGGGACACAGTCCTGTGCCCATGGCAGGGTACCCAGCAGCCAAGGAGCTCTGCAGGCAGTGGACAGACCCCTGCCACTGTGTTTTGTTTGTTCAGGAATGAAGAACTCTAGCAATCTGGAGCACAGCCATGTTGTGGTACAAAGAGCATCTTTTAAACAGGGTGCATGGGTCTGCAAAGGCAGGTCTTGGCTGCTCAGTTTCAGAGCAAAACACTACTGTAAAAACAAAACAAACAAAAAAAAAGCCATGTCCTTGGCTGAAGATAAACCCAGCAAAGCAAATTCAATCCCTTTAAAATGTAAATATTAATTTAAACTTTCTAACACCACCCTTGGGTCTGTTGCCCTTTGGCTGGAATACCTCCCCTCTCTCCTCTGCTTCTGGGCAGCACTACTGGGATGGAAGCCCATCCTTTCCACAGTACAAGGAATAAATTGCTCAAGGTGGGAGGAAGCTGTCCTTGTAGGAGTCTTATCTCTGGGATCATGACACGTGCAAAGGAAAAGGCATCCGAGCTGGACTATGGGAAGTATCTGCTGAATGCCAAGCAGGCCATGCAGTCTCACCAGGCACTCCAAGATGTGGCTGAGCCTGGTTGTTAGGCAGCTTTTAGCACATCTTTGAGCTGTCTCTCTGTCCCAGACTCACAGCAGCACTGAAAAAGATGATGCCTTATCTGACTGCTCAACTCTGTAGGCAAGAAGCACAGGAAAAGAAAAAAGGTGAGAAAAAGAAGGAAAGAAAGGTAAGAAGAAGATGGAAAGAAGCGGTTGAAATAAAAAGAGCATGGTGGCAGGCACTTAAACTTTACCTCTTTTCTGATGTTTATGAAAGTAACCGAACCTAAGAGAGACCTCAGTTATGCTGGCACTCTGTTGGGTGCAAAATGTCTCTCAAAGAAAGGACAATGAGGGGCTCTGGGTAGGGATCACTGCTAAAGATTACCACCCTCCTGCGCCTCTCCTGAGCATCTCTTTGACACTGCAGATATTCCTAAAATATGATGATTACTGTTTGACCCAGCAGTTAAGAATAATTTCCAGTGCAGCAGTTTTGGCCCAATGGTCCCTTCTTTCACATTCCCCCTTCCGAAGATGCATGATTTTAATGGAGTTTGTGGACATGTGTGTCTGGATTAATCTTGTGTTTCTGTAAGTAAAATTTACTAATTCTAATAAACAATGCTATTTGCACAACTGAGCTGTTCTTCAGGCAACTTGAAATTGAGGTGTCTGTACTTATGTTGTGCTGAAAGGCACAATTCCCAGTAGCTGGGAAACCTGTTGTGCCTGCTTGGAGAGGGGCCTTTTTCATCTCTGCCCAGCAAAGAGAGGAATTTTAAGTCAACCTGGCTTTCCATCCTCCGTTTGTAATTCTGTTGCTAAGTGGCAATGAAAGAAGATTATCGGATCACAGATTAACAGAAACCTCTATTCAGTGCTCGTGTGTAATTATACATTTCAGTTACTTATTTGAGAACTGAGCTTTAGCTTCTGTGCTCCTACCTCAGCCTCACCCCTCCAGAGATTTTTATCCTGAGGGTCTGATCAGGATTCTGATAAACTGGCCTTTCTTTTCCACACTTAGCCTCTGCACCCTGGGGTGGCTCTGCCTGCAAGAGTACCCCGAGGGTCTCTGCACTCAGGGGGGTCTCAGAAACCAAATTCCTACTCTAGTGTTTTGGAATTATTTATTTTGGGAGAAAGCAGGAAGAGTATGTGAAATGGTTTAAAGAGTTCAGACCTGTCAGAGGTTTCCCATTTGCTCCCTCCGCTGATAAATTTCCTACTTTTTTCTCTCTTTTCCAAGCTAATATGTTCCATTGTCTCCGGCAAAAGTGGTCAAGCAGCATCAAAAAGTGGAGGAAGACACAACCCTGAGTGGCTGAGGTAATTATTAAATGTTAAGGGTGAACCCCTGGCAGAAATTGTTTAGAGTGGGTTTTGAGGGGAACCCAGTGGAAAGAGCACAGAAGAATCAGGAAACAGCATATCTGGCTAATGTTGGAATGCAGACAGAAAGGGAAGGAGAAGTCTGGGAAGGAGATGTAGTTTGTCAGCTGTGAGAAAGGGTAGCACACAGCACTTACATTCATGGTACAAGTGTGAGGGGCAAAGGCCTCCTTATGGAGGAAAAATTTTTTATTATTTTAAGTAGAAAAGCTGCACCAGGGAGAACCATGCAAGGAACAGGAGACAGAAGAAGGACAGAGCCGTGTGGGGCCCCATCTCTGTAAGTGAGCAGGAGGAAAGGACATGAAGTAAGCATTTAACTGGAGCAGGGAAGGGGGATGGTTGAAGGAATCACCTGGCATAAATTCAAGTAAAAGGAAGAAATGGCATGGAGGGATGGTGAGAAACAAGAGCTGCAAAAACAACAGAAGGGAAGGCTGTGTGCAGGGAGAGAGGATATGCTTTCAGGTGGTGATGGCCCCAGACTGTCATACAAATAAAACAGAGAAACAGAAAGCAGCAATGTGTAGAAAGAAACTGTTGGCAGTTCAATATACCTGCTTTAGAGGAGACTGGTACTTTCAAAGTCTTATGCTCAAGTCTCCAAGGGAAGCAGCAACTCAAAAACAAACAAGGCTGAAATAATATTTTCTGAGTCAGTCTCTGTGTTTTAAACTGTCACTGACATTAAACATGTGCTGCTGCCCCTGTGCCCACTCAAGACTCTGTTTGTTGGACATCCCGTTTTACAGAACTCTTTGCAAAGGAAACACTGGGGTTTTCTGGTTTCAAATTTTAGATGGAATTAATATACACTCTCCTTTTTTTCTGAAGAGCTTGTGTAATTCTCCTGTCAGCCACTCTGCTGTAGCTTTGCATGTAATTTCTCTTTGGAGGTAACTGTGCTGTTTCCAAGCAGGAGACCTTTTCACTAAGATCAGTTTTAGCTCAGCTACCTCAGGTAGCTACTGCCTAGAGCAGTGGGTCCAAAAACGGACCTCCTCTTGCTGGGATGAATCAGCTGTTCAAACACAGGGTAAACATTCACTTTGTGGTTCCTACACCAGAACAGATTTTTCCCGTGTATATTATGTGTCTTCAGACTCAAAGAAGAGAATTGGCAAAATGCAGGAGGTGTTTGCTGCCCTTGAGGTTTGGGCGCAGCATCCTGGATGAGGACAGGATTTTGCTTGCTTTCCTCCCTCATCCAAATAAGTTATAATCTGAGACACAGTGTTGTTGAATTTCAGTCTGAAGAGGCAGCATTGACATCATCATGGCAGTGCCCATGGACCACTCCAGAAGCAAGGGCCTGGAAGATATTGCTGTGTGGAGATGGTGGAAACCAGAGAAGTGAGCAGGCAGATGGACCAGCTTGTACTTCTGAGCAGTGATATGTAGCTTGGGATTGCTGACCCCATGAGCAGCCCACTTTTGGGGAAAAAAAAAGAATTGTGAAGTACCTGGTAGGCCCCTTTCTTCTGAAGTAATTTGGGAAGGAAGAAAAATACTCTTCAAAAATAGAGAGCATTCTCTTTTCATTCCTACAGACATCCTGCTGTTTTATGGGTAGTTACCTGCAGTCTAAACTCCAACTTTAACCAGAGTTATAAAACACTAAATTGCTTGTACCCATGAAAAATAAATTACTACGGCTATGTCAGCCTTGCCGTTTGCTAGAGTATTGAGTTATGACAGGATGACTAATTCATCCCTCACCTTGTAATGACAAGTGTTCCCCTATATGACTGATGTGATTTACAAAGACTCCCATTGGAATGACATTGGCCCCTCATGCCAGGCTGAGCTCTGCTCACAAGGAAAAGAAATTTCTGGATCCTCTCATGGTGTCCCTGCCTATATGTTGAGGAAACTACCTAGAGAACCCTGATGAAGCAAACACAATAGTGCCTTCATGGCAAAAAGGGTCTAGTCTTGACCTAGGTCAAGCTAACTTCCTCTTACAAACCTTCCAGAATAGTGAGGTGGAAAAAGAAAGAAGCACTGATAAAGAAAAAACTGAATTCTCTGAAAAAACTATAAAGCATTAACAGAGAAAAGGGGTGGAAAACATACCTTATTGCAAAGCACATAACAACATTTTTTTTTCTGAGGGGACATCCTGGGCTGCGTCGTGCAATATTTTTTATCAACCCCTTCTTAATTTTTGCTGATAAAAAAAAAAAATCAACATCCATAATAAGTCCCTTTCTAAAGTTATAGGTTGTTCCATTTGATTTAGAGTGATAGCCATAAAGAAGCCACCTCACAGTGAACTGCAGTGCTGGGATGATTTTTTATCTCCTCCTGTAGCTTGACTCATCACCTGTATAAGCCCAGCACATGGGTAGTGCTATCTCAGGTTAGAGCTATGCAAAGATGAGAAGAAAAACAGTGAAATAGTGATGGAGATGTTGCTCTTGATGATTAGAGTGCTGATCCCTCAGGGCACTGTTTGTTAGCTGCAGTTCTATTAATCAGGCTGTGTATTGTTTCTCTTTTCATTACAGCATGCGTCAAAACTTCTGAAAGAAGAATGCTGTAAGGGAGTCCTAAGGGATTCATCTTTTGAGAGCAGGAATGTGCTGGCATATTGCCAGAGAACATCTTATTTAAGAGATCAATGACAAAGCTGGGAAAAAATCGTTATTACTTGGAAGGGATTTGTCACCGACATGAAAGGAAGCACTGGAAGGGAGAGGCTGTACTGCAGCCCAGGACCTGGTCCTGTGTTCCCGTGGGCTTTACCGAGCACAGCCGGTCACAGTTTAGTGCCACTAACGAGGTGTTTGTGACCGACCCAAAAACCTTTCAGGTGCAAGGAGGCCGGGGCGGTGTCACCGAGAGCGGGGTGCGGTGTCACCGACAGTGGGGTGCGGTGTCACCGGCAGTGGGGTGCGGTGTCACCGGCAGTGGGGTGCGGTGTGGGCAGCTCTGCGGCCGCTCCGCTGCCCGTCCCTGCCAGAGGCGTCCGTGGCTCCTGGCTCCGCTGTGGCCGTGTCACCCCCAGCAGCCCGGCAGGCTGGGGACACGCGGTCACGGGCTGCCACCTGCTGGCCCCGGGCACCGCTCGCCTCCTCCTCACACCCCTGGGCGCTGTCCTCCCGTTCTAGGAAAAACTACAACAGCTTATTGCTGTTGCTTTTGTTGGTGGTTTTGCTTTGTGGTTTTGTTTCCGAGGCAGTGGGGCAGGAGCCTTCCCGCACAAGGAGGGCCGATGGAATGCTGGGGTGCACCAGGAGGAGTGTGGCCAGCAGGTTGAGGGAGGTGACCGTCCCCCTCTAGTCGGCCCTAGTGAGGCCACATCTGGAGTGCTGTGCTCAGTTCTGAGCTCCTCAGTACAAGAGAGACAAGGAGCGACTGGACAGGGTCCAGTGAGGGTCACAAAGATGATTTGGGGTCTGGAGCATCTCTCTTACAAGGAGAGATGTGGGAGCTGGACTTGTTTAGTCTAAAGAAGAATGAGAGGGGATCTCGTTAATCCATATAAATATCTTAAAGACAGGTGTCAAGAGGATGGTGCCAGACCCTTTTCAGTGCCCAGACACGGGACAAGGAGTAATGGCCATAAACTAACACTTAAGATATTTCACCTCAACATGGGGAGGAATTCACTTCTTTCCATTGAGGGTGGCAGAGCACTGGAACAGCTACCCAGGAAAGTCACGGAGTCTCCCTCTCTGGAGACGTTCAAAACCCACTTGGACACATCCCTGTGTCACCTACTCTAGGTGACCCTGCCTTGGAAGGGGAGTTGAAGCAAATGATCTCCAGAGATCCTTACAACCCTAACAATTCTGTAATTCCATGAAGGAAAGATTTAATGGTTCTGCTTTGTGAAATGTGTTACTCCTTTAGTGCCTCCTGGAAAGCAGCTAGTCATCTGTTGGCAATAAAGATAACAAACTGATTCTTTTATTTTCTTTTCACTGACACCAGGAAAAATGTCAGCCATTCCTCTGTTGCTGTGATAAAGAGCCTTATCTATGGTGGCAGACAGAGACAAGCATAATAAAAAAAATCCACCCAAAAAATAATTTTGCTACCAAAGTAAACAAAAAAATATATGCTGAAGGCAGCTTTCCATTTCCCTTCCCTTTGAGAGCCTGGGTTTCTTTTCTAATGTTCTGCAGACAAACTTAATACACTTAGATATTGTCAAACTCCAACTCCCAGTCTGCGGGATGAGAAGGCAGCACTGTGGAGTATTTCAATTCCTGTTGATCCTTTAATCTGGCTGTAGGGCACAGCAGGAAAAGGTAGACGTGGGAGAGAAACAAAGAGGGGTTATCTGAGGGGCAGGGCCTTCCAAAGGAGGCTCTCTCTGAAATGAACCCTGGTGGTAATAAATGCTGATTTATCTGTGGTACAAATTCCTTCCAGTGCAGCAAGCATTCCTCACAGAGTATTTCTCCCTAAAACACAGCAGAAAATTTTGTGAACTCAGACTGAGCAGTATGTTCAGCACATTCTCTTCCAGAAACAATTTAAAAAGTAACAGCTTCTTTTCTTCTTCCACACAATATCATGATACATATTGTGTCACATTGCCCTTTACTGCTAATCTCAAACTTCAGTTGATGCAGTAAGAGAGCCTCAATTTTTGTTTACAGCAGAACCTCACTGCTTGGAGGCTTTCTACCTCAAATTATTTTATTGCTCCTCTGACCACATCGTATCAAGAATATTTTTGTGCTATTCATGTGCTTCAAAAGCATTCTTCTTCTTCTTTTGTCATAGGTCAGAATACCCCTTCTCAGTGAAAAACCTGAATAAGACAGCTGAGAAATAATTGAAGACACTCTGGGACAGCATCATGTTCTGGCCTTCCTTTTGGATTTGGCACTGTGGATGTGGTGTCCTGGCTCAGTCCCTTCCCTGCCCACCCCCGTCCTGCTTGCTGACAGGAAAATGTGAGCAGCAGAAAAGGCCTCAACACTTTGCAAGTGCTGCTCAGCAATAACTAATGCATCCCTGTGCTAGCAACACTGTTCTGGTCATAAATTAAAAGCAGCACTACAGGTGTTCTACAAAGAAAATTAATTCAATCCAACCAAAAGCAGTATGGTAGGATGCCAGACTGCACTAAAAATTATTAGTGTGATTTGTAGAAAGGGGATCACACTAAAGGGGTGAGATCTTTCAAAAATGATAGACTGAAATACATCTTATAAGTGTGTTAGTGGGTGTCTTGAAAGGTTATGATTTTTTTACAAGAATATTCATTTAAATATCTCCTGCAAAAGACTTCCCTAGTCCTTAAATAGCCAACTACACTTCTATACTGACCTGGATTAATTTACAAGTCAAATTTCACTATAGCTGCTTTTCCAGCTCCTGTTACTGTGTTATTGTACTTATACCTTCTTTTAATTTGACACGGGTTTGCAGTGTCAAATTCTTGAATTTGAAAGGAGAAGAACACAACGGAAAAGGCAGATAAATTTTAATTTTTTTTCTTATTTTAACCCTATCTTTCAAAAAAAAATTATCCTGTGTGTCTCACAAGTATTTTGAACTAATCTTTTGGAGTAACAGAAGCAGAGTGAGCAAGGAAATTTATCAGAGTTTATAATGATGGTTGACTGTATGCAAGTTGTAAGGGATATTTTCATGTGAGAGAAGACCTTGTTCAGTTCTATTCTAACTTTCTTTCCTTTGATAAGAGTATCCTCACTAACAACAAGGGTGCTGTAAGGTTACTCTGTTTGCACTTGCTTCAGATGGTATCAAATATTTAAATGATCATTAATTCAAAGAACAGGGTGTGTGAGAACGACCCTTGTGCTCCTTGTTCAGGACACGTCCTTGAGATCTGTTACAGCTTGTTTACCTGCTGTAGTAGGGACTTCATCTGCCCCAAGTGACAGCCATTTATCCAAAATGCAGGAAGCTCAACTACTAACCAATTCCACTGGCACCACCTGGAAAGGGGTATTTGAAGCATTTTTTTAACCCATCTGACACTAAGTGTAATTTGCTTGCTTGCTTAAAGAGATACCTGAAAAACCTCACACAGAATCCTGACTAATACGTTTTGGTTTGTTTGTGTTAAGGAAAAATATTTTATTACAGTAAGCAGAGTATAGGGAGCTCCAAGTTACCAGGACTATGAAAAATGAAGTATTTGTATGGATTTGTATTTCATCTCTCCCACCTCATTCCCACAAAACCAAGGTAGGATGGGTGACAAGGAAACTTTTTGTTAATAGATCTATTATTTTGACAGTATCTCTCCTGGAGCTCTGATTCAAAAAGGGTGTGAGAGGCTTCCTGCCTTTTCAGCTGTTGCAAAAATCAAGCTTGCTGGTTACAGAAGTGTAACACATTTGATATTTATTTGATAAATAACAAAACAGGGCACACAGGGCAAATCTGTCCATCAGCACTAGCTGTGCCACTGACAGGTGTGTGACAGATCAGGTGAGATGCATCACCTGGGAGATGCAATTTGGCTCCACCAGAGAGCTGATGCTGTAAGTACATAATCCCTTCTAGCTGGAAGCTCTGCTTTTAGTCTTATTTTCAAGAAAGGAGTAATTGGTAATATTTAGGGAATAATAACAATAGTAACAATAATTAAGTAAATCTGCCTTAGAGAGCTTTTTTTATAAGGGAAAGAAATCTAGGGAAGCAAGGAAGGCACCAGCTTGACTTAAGTGAGTGGCAAGAGAAGGTGGACAAAAACCACCCAGCTGGAATGGAGGCTGTCCTGAGCTGTCACAGCTCTGACCCTGGTACCCAGCCCAGGGTTTGCACCCTCCTGCTGTGCAGGGCCATGTCACAGCCACTCAGCTACTCCAGCAGCTCAGTGTCTGCCACCATCCCATGTCCCACAGCTTTTTGGGAGGCTGGATTCAAGGCCTGAGGGAGATCCACCAGTAGGTCAGACCCTCAAGCACTCTGCTCAAACTCCTGCTTTCCCCCGGGGTTTAAACTTCAGCCATGCTCCAAAGATCTTGGGTAACCATTAGCCAGGGAATCAATACTGGTTTTGCGTAATCATTGTGAGGTGATATCTCTGAGTTCTATTTGTCCTAGCAGATAACAGATAACAGATCTAAGAGAAATAGTCTGATGAAACATTTGAAACATAGGTCAGAAACCAGCTTGAAGCTGAGGTGGAAGGCTATAAACCTTCCTGCTTCCCCAGCACCCACAGAACAAACCCTGCCCTGTGGTTTTCCCCCAGCATGTCCACAGCACCTTCTGGATGCACTCCTAACATATGGCTAAAGACACTTTCTGCTACATATTTCAAGGAAATGAGTTTCAGGGCAATTTTAAAACCAGTGCTATCACTCCATACACATCAGTATCTAACAAAAAATAATGAACTAAGCAGGGGGACATCTGTTCAGTGTGAATCCCTCTCTCCCTTGGCTTCCCTAACAAATACAAGATAATTTTAGAGGTTTGAGCATTTGGCATATAAAAAAATTTTCTTAGAATTGCATAAAAATACAATTTTCAGCTGTGGGCCCCACTGTCATGCCCCCTTTCATTATAGCCTCCGTGGCTCTATGAATGGGTCACTAAAAATGAGGACAATTTCCTTACATACCAGCCCCACACAGCAGGGAGCGGATATCCAGCTCTGCATTTGATTTTTGGCTGCCAGGGTGCTGAGCAATATGACGTGGTGGGGAGACCTGACCACCTGCAGCGCTGGCTCCTGGGGTGAGGCCACAAGGAGAAACTGGCAGCTGGTAACTGCAACCACTTGGTGTGGGGTTCAGGAGTCACACTGGCTACATATGTGCAGTTGTTCCCTGGCAGTGACTCTCACTAGTCACATCAGAGGGTTGGGGCACTAGGCATGGCTTATTGGGCAATCAGGGCCCTGCCCCACATAATTTTTTTTATTCAGTGATTGCTGTCTATGGAGGGAAAGCAGAAAACCATTTTTCTTCATATAGTCATCTTAATCCATCATTTTGCCTCAGGTGAGTGCTGTCCTGTTACAACTCGACATCGAGCCCCTCCTGGATCATGCCGAAAGTCCTTGTTATCCAGTATCCCATCTTTGTAGCAGCAGCCACCCAAAGATGCCTGTGGAAGAAGGTTTTCCTAACAGGGCTCTCAGCTTTTCCCATGTCTGGAAGCAACTTTTGCATGCTCAGTAACCCCCAGTGCCTTGTTTCTCCATGCACATGGGCCTTGGAAAGCTACCTTGAAACAGTGCAAACTCTATGTGCTTTGAAAGCCTGCATGAACAGCAGGCAGAGGCCAACCTTTCTGCACATAAGGTAAGGACAGACGGCTGTCAATGCACTCTGAGCTCCCTGGAAGCTCAAAGGCCACCAGGAAGGATAAAGGGCCAGCAGAGGAGACAGCAGGCACCACCAGCTCCACCACTGCAGTGCACACTGAAGGAGGAATGCATTTTGAGATGCCTCAAGGCCATAAACAGTTATCACTCTCCTAGGGATAGCAGCTGATTTACTTAAGTTTTTAAAAACTGATTTACTGCTGATAACCCTGACAAGCTTTAAACTTTTGATGGTGGACTATGGGTAAATTCCCAGGAAAGAATGGAGTCTGGAAAAGATTGACTGTCTTGCAAAGTCTAAGCCAGCTCCAACTAGACACTGAGGGATGACACAGAAATACTTCCTTGTGGGTATGCAGGACACAAGCTGCATCCTTGTTGTGGCAGGCTGGCTCATACTCATGGAGTCCAACATACTTACCAAGATTCACAGGTAACATAAATCACAGAAAGCAGCATGGATCTAATCCCTGTCATGCTGGCATTTCAGCATAACTGTGCTCTATTATTGTTAGATAAGAAAATTACAGACTTAGCTTTCCTTTTGAAGTCACAACAAGGCATCTCTCACAAAGATAAGTGTCTGGGGCTAGTCCCCCTCTCGGGGTTATCTAGTAGTCAGATGCTAACCAGGAACTTCCATTAATTTGGGTCTGTACATTCCTCCCACCAGTCTCTATCGTTTACAAAACACAGCTCCATTAAAAGTAAGTGACTTAATCTGATGGATGTTCTGCCAGCATTAACACATGCTGATATGCTGATAGACTTGTACCAAGGCTGCAGCTGCTAAGTCAAATAATGGAGACTCGTTCTTACTGAATCTATTCAAACAGACTCTTTACAAGCAGATCTGTGAAAGCAGTTTATATACAAACATTACACTCTTACCTCTTCTCCTGGATGTTAACAACTACATGTTTTAATATGTTATAAAATTGAGACTGTTCCAGACATATTGTCTGGAAGCACAAACTGATTTAAAGGTCTGACTCAAAGTCCAGTAAATTTATGGTGGGGATGCTGTTCTCTTGCATCAAGTTAGTACAGAATTTAGTGCACTTAACCACAAGGCAGAATTCCCATTTTTTAAGTTCTAGCAGGACACCAACATTTTTACCTCTGCATCTTTCAGATATTCCCTGAGGCTGTTTGGGAAATCTCAGTCCTCATTCTATTTTTAAACTCTTTATTTGCAGCAGGAAAGCCAGTGTTTTCACTGGGGTAGCTGTTTGAATGAAGAATTAAAAAATACAGTAGAGTTCTTTATTTAAAGATTGCATAAACCCACAAAGATACTCTATCAGAAAGTCAGAAGAGTGGTGACCACTTGGAACTGCAGGCTTGCTCAGAAATAAATACGTGTATTTTAAAAACGCAGTGTAAGAGATAAATAACCAATAGGTCCAAGCAAGCAGGGAGTCTGATATGTTTGAAAATACTACTCCACTTAACATAATGGCCCAGCTGTTACAGTTGAGCACAGCCATGGTTCCTAGTTTATGTATTTATGTTTTTGAAGCAACTTTTACTATTAGTAAAACTAAACACAGTGAGAGCATTTCCAGTCAAAGTGGAAAACATAACACTGCAGCTGCAGGAAAACTCCAGGAGATGGAGACAACCTGAAAGTTCTGCAGGTCCATGGGCTTTGCACTACCTTATGACCAACTTGCTGATTTCACAAGTATGAGACAAACACACTACCTATGCCTCATCTAAAATACTTCTACTCAGAAAACATAAGGAGTGTAAGGCATTTTTTCCTGTATAAAATTAATTTCAGAATGTTCCAAACAGCGTACAAATATTTACATGTGCATATATATATACATACTGCCAAACAGTGCAGTACTGTTTCTTGCTTTTACCACATAAACTCCAAGGAAAGCAAACTAAGCTCAAATATCGCAGACCTAAAGGGAGCTTCCTGTTCCCTTGTCACAGCCAAGCAAAGCTGTCACTACACAGCACTATACCAGCCACCTGAGCTCTGGTACTGAAACTAGTGGAACCTCACACACACAAGGCTGACTTCTATGTCTGTGAGTTCCAGAACAAATTCCAAATACCAAATTGCACCTGTAGATCAGATCCTACAGATGTCCAAGGGCCATAAACTTTGCTGACAAAGCCACTGACTGAACCTCTGGCTCTAAGGCTAAGGCAAGCCTTGGCTGTTTCTCATAAGTTAAATAAAGTGAAAAACGTGCATGATGCAAATGCTTAATTGTCCATGTCAGTGCAGACCCACACCAAGTAATGGAACTTTTAGACTGAGGTCATGAAAAATTGCAATTCTCAGCTTTTTTGCTGCTTGCTGTCTTTAACTGCTGTGGTAACATGCAAGTATTGATTGCTTAAGTTACAAATTCTGATAACCTGAAATTGTGACATCCCTTCAGGAGATCAACACACCACTGCTCTGAAGGCATACTAGCTTTGGTGGCCTGGGCTTCTCAGGAAGAATTTTTACAAGGTTCAGGAGGAGCCCACAACACAATGGCAAACACACAATGAGAAACTGATTGCCCTCACAGGAGGACTTCAGATACATTCAATAGCAGTTCAAAAACTTGTGCTTTGCAGGCTACTATCCATCACTAGACTGGAGACTTTTTTCCTGTTTTCTCATAATTATGCAGCTCTAGTTATGTGGCATCATTCACTGTCTGTATAATAAAAAGCAATAAAAAACACCAGCAAACCAGGAGAAAAAAGTATTTCCCACATCTTTCCATTTCAAAGGCCAATGTAACATAACACCAGATTTCCTTACTTGCTTCCTGGTCATATAATCCATATTTATACAAACTAGTGCAAATGAGTACATGTCATTCTGGAAGCTCCAGCAAATTTGGATCTCATGGAAAAGCCTGAGGCAGGATGCAGACAGAAGGGTGCTGGACACTGCCACCCCTGCACGGAGCCAGGCTATGAGTGAGTGTACTGTACTGTGCTGTATTTGGTGACCCTGGAAGACTTGCTCAGTGTGGCACCAGCAGGAGACGGCCCTTGTGAGCCAGAGCCCATCAGGTTAAGTGGGGAGTCTGTGATCAGAGCATGCTCTTGCCTTCCTGAGCTGGCCCCTGTGGCCTGCTCAGCTCTGCTCTGCACCACTGTGCTGCGCACTGTGCTGCGTTCCTGTGCTGCAGCGGGGAAGCTGAGCGAGCCCTGCTCTGCAGCAGGCACAAGGACCCTCTCTCGCTCCCTCACCACGACATACTGCGAGTCAGGAAGATCCTGAACTGTCAGGGCTCCTGGCCCTGCACCTGCTGACTTCACCATCCTTTCCGTAACCACCACGTTACTTCCATGTGGCAAATCAGGGATTTTCACCATGCCCTGAATGCTCGATGCCGGTGCCAGCACCCTCTCTGTCACCACTACGTTCTCCTTAAACTGGGGGTCTAAAAAGACAGGGGCTGAGCGGGCAGGAGCCCCCACAGAATAGGATGTTTCTGTCACGGTGACATTGCTCTCTGCGTGGCCCGTGGGGAGGTGCTGGGCACTGTGCTGCCCAGAGTGGGATGATGAAAAGGTTGTTTCTGTGACCACCTCCTTGGACAGGGTGCTTTCTCCTGTGCTACTGCCTGTGTGCACGGGTGGGATGGACTGGAAACCACTGCCTGAGGCAAAGGCTTGTTCAGAGGTGGAAGCAGTTTGCTGATGTAAGGACTGTGACTTTGCTTCACTAAGACCAAAACCTGATTCATTCTTGTAGCCACCGTCTTTCATGTTGATCTGTCTACCTATACATATTTCTGCTAGAGTCTTAAACTTGTCTCCTAAATCATCAAGAAAATGGTCATCAAGATCCCCCTCAATAAAGCTGCAGCAGCCAACGGAGCCGTGAGGGGAGCCTGATTCTCCCTGGGAATAAACCAGGAGACAGTCTTTTGCAGCTTGCTCTTCATCTTCTTCCGCAAAAGAGACAGCTTTCTGCAGACAGAAAACAAAAGCAAACAAAAGTTCATTAATGCCAGCTCTAGACTTGGTAATTTTGAAAAATCAGAAATACTTGGACAATGCAACAAATCCAAAATAAGAAATAAGAAACTGAATCGATCCTACAGAAACTGTCAATGAAGTGAGGGCTGTACCTAACATTTTTTTCTTTTTTGAAATTAATCTGAACTTGACAGTACACCTGATGAGAAGAAAAATCTGAGACTATATTGAAAGCCTTGGATACTATCACCACCTACTGTTGATCCTTCCAGTAAATGTGTCCCTTGTGATACTGATCCACAGTCACAAAGAAATTGATTTAGTTTTAGTTCAGAGAATGAACTTCACCTCTAACTAGGTTTTTGTGGGAGAACACCAACACCATTTCTGAGAGTACTCTAACATTTAAAAAAACATTTACTGAGTTTATGCTGTCATGCTATCACCCAACATGGCCTTTTTCACTAGCGCAGACTACAGGATCACATCCAAGATGCCCAACAGGAAACAAATCAAAAAGTTATATGGATTGGTAAAGCATGGATGCAGAGTTCATCATATAAATTCTTAGGCTCTATGCAAGCTATCTGGTAAGAATGAGGGCTCACAAGCTCTGGCAACAGTGCTTACAGGCTCAACTCAATCTGAAAGCAGTGTCTGCCATGGAGCTGCTGCAGTGCTGGCACAAATATCTGTGTATGTGTTTGCATCAGCTCCAGTTCCAAAAGTGAAGATGGCCAAATCCTGTGGGCCTGCTGAACCAGGTTTACCTAATATGGCTCCTGGCTTGTGCTCAGAACCACCTGTCTGCCACATCTGAAGTTCTGGACTTTAAATTAGCTCAGGAGTCTGTGTAATGTGCTATATATCCAGACCCCCATTTGACTCTGCATGTTTATCTGTATTTGATCCTGAAAGTTGGTACACAACCCAAGATTCTGCCACAAAAATCAGCAGCTGAAACTATTTGGTTTGGTTACTTGTCTGTTTCCTTACCCCTAATCTGAGATACTTTAGCCTCCCAGAATGGATCCTTCTCTCCTGCAGATTTCATCAGTCAGTTATGCTTAAGGTTATGTAACAAAGAGTAGAAGAAAAGGAGATTGCTACTGTTGCATCTGTTCACCTAGGAGACTAGTAGCTAGAGCACTCTGAGACATACAAGTACCTAAAGTTCAAATCCTCCACTGGCCTGAGGTAGTGACTGAAATTGCAAAGCTACTCCCCTGCAAAACCACATCAGCTGCCAGTTGCAGGGTGTTTTGCTTGTACAGGTGATGGTGCACGGAAGTCCAACTTTCACTACAAGGAGCTCACCAGCCAAAGGACTAATGATGTGTGTAACATGAAGAGAAGAAGCTTCAACAAGTAGGAACAACCTACTGGCCAATGGTTAGGTCAGTAAAAAAAAAAAAAAAAAGAAAAAGGATTGCAACATATGCCTCATACACTTTTGATGAATGGCCCTTTACCCGGGCTGCTGGGCAAACAGACAAGTCAGCACCACTCACTGCATCAGCTACTTTGAAAATACAGCCCCACCCACTGGTGTATGACATCTTCAGCTTATCTTTCAAAAACCTGCTCCGTGGTAAAGTTTGGAGCTGTGACTCATGATGAGTCACAGGTGCCTCCCTAGAGATCAGTTTCATGTTCTTAAGTCCCTGAGATTTAGATCACACAGTCTTTCTCAGGGCTTTTTCCCGGGCAAGGCACTCCTATACTATTGCTGAATATTCTGGATCCCATCCACAAATACCTCCCTTGAGAGAAAGGTCTATTTGTGTGGCCTTGCAAGTGTTCAATGCTAGAAGACTGAACATTGTCACATTTCAAGTCCCCCTCCAAGTGTGGCCAATCCAAAAATCCTTAATGCCCCCAACTCCATGTGCACAATATCAGGACTGTTCATATCTACTCACCTCTGTCATAACATGATATTTCACAATGCTAAGTGCAAACATTAAAATACTGTTGTTTTTGGGTCATATGCTTACATCATTGAAGTAGTCTCTTAAGAATTCTTCATTCATGGCTCCAGCTGCTCCCACAGCAACTCCTCCTCCAGACACGACTGTCTTCCCATCCACACCTGCCATGCCCTCAGCTGCTCCAGCTGCCATGGCTCCATAGTCGGCAGCAGAAAGAAGACGCCTTTGCTCTTCCCATCTTTCCCTGGTAATGGTGTTGTGATGTTCTCCCACATGAGAGACAGAGCTGCCTGCTCCTATTAGAGCTCCCTCTCCACTCATTCCTGCTGCTGCTCCTGCTGCCGCTGCTGTTGTTCCTCCTTTCACGTTCCCAAGTGCAGTGGGTGGAATGAAGCTTAGCACTGGCTACATAAATAAGACAAATTAAGATGTGACATGAAAGCTTTGCTGTCTAGCACATGGAACTCACCAAACCAGCAGTGGGGCTGGGTGGGGAACAGGGAGGGTGCTGCCTTACGACTTGTTTGAATTTGCACTTATACATGTTGCTGCAAAGAGTAAAAGGCCTCCTAAAACAGGGTGCAGCTTCCACAAATGTATTGCCAAGAAGGTTTATGGAAATGTTTCTATAGATCATTGTTTTCTTGAAACTCGGAGGATTGAAAATGAAAAAACAAAAACAAAACAAAAAAGAGGCTTGCAAAACTCTAGGGACCTCAGCTGTTCCAAGAAAAACTCTGCCCAGTTTTCCTCAGACACTAAGTGGGAAAGTATGCACTGCCTGCCACCTTTGCGGTACTGCCTGGCCCTTTTTTCCCTAGCAGTTAGGCTTGTTAATTATCTTTTAACAAGAATTTGGTGTGAGCATTGGCCCTAAATCAGTCTTTTACCTTCTGTTTCTGTTATTGTGCAAAAGCATGTCAGTATCATGCCCTTTTTTTGAAAATGTTTTGTAGTGTAGCAACAAAGAGCAAATTTCTCTTGGTGTTTACTATTCTCTCTGCAGATTTGCACTTTTTCTGCCTTTTTCTTTTTTTACTAAGGAATTTCCTCTGTTTCAAAGAGAAAATACACAGAGAAATAATTTAAAACAGCCTGAAACTTCAAATCAATGAAGGGAAGCTCAGCATTATAACCCATTATTTTGCTATTTTATCATGATCCCAAAGGGGTGCAGAGCATTCCAGGCTTGCAAAAGCAAATATTTCACACTCTGTTGGTTCAATGCTTTTCCCACAGTGCTATCTTCTGCTCAGATATGATCAGCATTTTCTAGATTGCTTTCCCTATATTTTGGGATTTAAGTGCTATGGCTGCTTTTTCTACAGCTGCTGGTGGAAGTAATCTCCCACACATCGTTCCCTGAGCCTCACAGGGTTAATTTTGAGTAATGTTCTTGTGTTGTTAAAATCAGCAATTTTGTAGAGCTTCAAAATATCCTCCTGTAGTGTGGCAGAGGCCCCAGGTGCCAAACTGAACACTGGGATAGAAATCAAATAGAAGGGCTATTGGGGATACATGCCTTCTCCTCAGGAGCTGCTCCTTCACTGTTCCACTGGCGCAGCATCGCTTCACTGTGGTCTGGTATGTCAGTAAATGTCTTTGCTCCACCAAATCCCTTGGCTCCCAAGCCACCCGGACACAGCAGCAGCAACAGTGGAACAACTACAGGGAAACAGAAGGTTGCCATTAACTGTGTGGTTATTAGGACCTTAGCATGCTTACAGACCCTGTAAGTTTGGCCAGCTCCCATACCCAAATGTATTTTTAATGAGCTAGTGATCAGTATGAGGGCTGGCAAGGACTGAAGACAGGTTCCCAAATATTCAAGGCATTTCATAGAAGCATATGCCAAGGCCAGTTTCCAAGAGAGCAAACTTGGAAGCTGGACATCTAACACATCAGGGTCTGAATCCTGCAGATGGCCACATATGTCTGTACCTGTACTTCTATCAAAGACAATTCAAAGCCTTGGCTATCACTGTACAACCTCAGCATTTCTAACTCCTCCTCTTTTACTACCAGATAACAACATGGCGTCATGTAAATTCCACCTCACCACTCCTTTGACGTGCCTAGAGTGTTGCCTGGGGGACTCAAAATAACCCAGTTTCAGAAGCAGAGAATATTATTCCTGTGGCATGAACTTTGTTTTACCACAATTAGATTGTTGCCAGCACAAGCAATAAACTATTGGGAGTTTAAATGCAGCACTGCTACACCTGGCCACAGCAGAATTACAAATATTCTTATTTTTCTTTTATTTTATCTCATCAAAGAACAATGTCACATGCTGCTCTGAGCAAGGCAGTGAATCTGCAGTGACAGGAAAGACAGTGGAGAATGTGCTGTGGTTTGAGTAGGAAGAGCTAGGGTTCACCTGGGGACATCTCAGAATACCAAAAGCATTCCTCACTGCTTCCCCACTAGTTATTTGCTGCACCATAAACAAATATTAAAAGTTGTTGATATTAATTTTAAAAAGCACAGCTTGAAATCCTTTGAGGGTGAAATGCTGATATTACCGAAATTAGCTGGGGATCTGCCATGACCTCCACAAGACTAGGAGTTTACACATAATCTATCAAGATGACAAAACCTAGGAGCTGGATTGTTTCTTTCCTGATGCTTTGCAGACCACTTACATTACATCGCAGTACTTCTGAGATAATATAAAACAATTACTTACGCAGCAGAAGTAAAAACGCCAAGATGATTAGTGCAATTGCTGCTGGTCCCAGACCCACTGACTTTGCTCCAATAAACCTCTCCTGGCACACACCATCATCTGTACACTCACAAACAGTCAGCTGCAGAGACTGTGGCAGAGCACAGCTGACCCCCTGGAAATCCTTTATTAGCATGGGAACTTCAGCTCTGCCCGGCTTCAGGTTTTGTGGTACCAGCTGTACACTGGTGTCTGACACAGAAGTGGAGGGAGGTTAAAGAAAAAAAAAAAAACAAGGAGTGAGCAGAGAGAAAATGGACTCCTGTAAACTAACTAAAATACCACTGTTGCAGTCTTCTACCAAATCCCCTCCAGTAAAGCCCAGCCAATGCAATGGAATTAAGTTTAATTAGCTGCTGCTATAGTATATACATTTTTACTTTTATCAAGTAATTTCTCCTGGTAAGTGAGCAGCCATGTTCACTTGCAGCCTCAGATAATTCTGAAATCTCACATGACCAGAGACAGCACGGAAGACAACCCAATCACCTGTATAGCATCAACCATGTCATCTGGATAGATAAAGGGTGAACTCACAGAGAAACAGCTTCAGTCTTGAGGAGATTAATCTGTTGTAGGCCACAGACAGAGATCAGGAGCCAACAAAACATCTGCTCCTGTGGCTATGTCATGTCAAGGACTAACTAGGCAGAAGATCACAGACTGATTAAGGTTGGGAGGGACCATAGTGGGGCATCTCCACTGGGCCCAACCTCCGTGCTCAAGTAGAATCATTCTAAAGTATATGGCACAGGATTGCATCCAGACAGTTGTCGAGTATCTCCAGTGAGGCAGACTCCACACCCTGTCTGGGCAATCTGTTCCAATTGCACACCCACACCACAGTAAAGAAATTCCTCCTTGTATTCAGGTGGAAACTTCCTGAGCATCAGTTCCTGCCCATTGCCTCTTGCCCTATTGGTTGGCACCACCAAGAAGAGCGTGGCTCTATCCTCTTGACACTCTCCCTTCATCAGATACTTATAGATGTCAATGAAGTCTCCTGTCAGTCATCTCTTCTCAAGGCTGAGCAGGCCCAGCTCCCTCAGCCTGACCTCATAAAAGAGATGCTCAAGTCCCAATTTTCTTTGTTGCCCTCCGCTGGATGGTCCAGGAATTTCACATCTCTCTTGTACCAAGGAGGCAGAACTGGACACAGCAGAGAACTGGACACAGCACTCCAGATGTGGCCTCACCAGGGCACAGGAGAGAGGCAGGATCATCTCCCTTGACCTGCTGGTGATGGTCTTCCTAATGCCCCCCAGGACACCATGGGCCTTTTGGCCACAAGGACACACTGCTGGCTTGTGTACAGCTTGTCATCTATGCTCAGGTAATGCATCACTGCATATTGTCCATAACAAGATGGGGGATAGCTTGTTCTTAACATTATTCATGAAATCCTGGTCATCACACATGGGGTATCAAGCCAGATAAAGATGGTCAAACTGAAGGAAGGCAACACTCCAGAGACCAGAGGATACATCTGGACTTTTACAACCTTTAGAGTAAAGGGAGCAGAATGCAACACATGGTCTTAATGCCTGACTCCATATATAGCGTTGCTGTATTGGTCTCACTCAGCCAAACTGTCAGTTTGACTGGAATTAAATAAATTACGACCTTAGGACTTCAAAGAACTGAAAGTAATTAAAAAAACATTTTCTTACCATTTCCAGATACAATTATCCAGTTTTCTGCTGTCCCTTCTGGCTCATCAATGACAGTAAAGCTGAAGGGATAACTGAAGGGGTAACCATCCAAATCATGAGCTGTAACATCAACTAATTTTGCATCTGAACACACAGTGCGCACAGGGTTCACAATAACTGGGCAGTTATCATTCTCATCTTTAACCTGAATGACGACTGTGCCAGTGATTGTTTTCCTTGGGGAATCTAAGAATTTAAAATATAAAAAATTAAATTGATTTGTGCACAAAAATTTATCTTAAAAAAAACCCAAAAAACAACAAACCGAAACCTTAGTATCTTCCAAAACCCCAACATTGCTGAAGTAAGTTGAAAGAGATCTCCCTGGAGCTTATGACAGCAGTGCTTCATTCCCAATGTTAATAAATATATTGACAAGGTTCATCTGAAGACAAGCTGTTTTATTACTTTAACTTGAAAAAAAATCCTGTGTGGTTACACAGTAACATGTAGATAATAAATGAGAAATTCTACTTAGATACAAAAGAAGTTCAGAGAGTCTTTCTTGCTTAGAAGTTGAGAAAACTTAGGACTATGTTTGATGACAGGCATATTGAGATATTGGCAATTCCCACCTTGCCAGCAGAGTTTCCTATCAGACCTATCTTTGAAAACTTTTATGAAAAGTTCACCTCCATCCAGTCAAAGGGGAGAAACAGATACCTTGGGAGCCCATTCTAAAAATGAGTTGCCTGTGTCTCTCCTTTGAATACTGAGACTGCACCTGCTGCCTAACTTTAGAGATGGGTAGGTTAAACCAACAACCCTTATAGACAGGCAATTTGTGTGAAAACAAAACCCTCTCAACTTACCAGTAGTTACACCCAACATGGTAATAGTGTAGGTACCATTTACTACATGAGGTGATTCGTAATCAAGATTTTTAGCAAGTCGGATTTCACCTGTGACTGAGTCTATAGTGATCCAGTTTGCTGCATCTTTTCCTTTCATGTATCTGATGAAAATAATGCAAAGATGGACAATCAAAGATTCAGGTATGGGTGCAGCACAGAAAGTACAATCAGGGAGCGAGACTGGAATACGAGACAGAGCTGCACTGCTGGGCACTGTCCTCTTCTCCCCCATCTGTTCTCCCAGCAAAAGCTGAGCATTAGACACTCATGAAAACTATTACAGGCATGGGGGAAAGAGGTCCAGCCCTGGGCGTGCAACTCTGCTGTGCACCATTTGTTCAGGCCACGGTGGTGGTTAATTAACCTTCTAGCTGAAAAGCTATGATTCAAAACCCAAGCGCACACATGCAGACACATCTGTGTTACACCCTTTCTGTCTGACTGATAAATGTTTCTGCATATTCCTTCCCAATTTTACTGGAGACAACGGAATCAGATTGGCAAATCTAATCTCAAAAGTAGACAGGTATGACAAACACACCATGCAAACACAAACAACTTCAACCCAAACACTCAGGTCTCACTATATACAACAAAAGAAGGAGGATTTTTGCATCACCAGTTTTCTGCATAATAGAATACTGATGATCATTTTGATGTTTAAGGTGTGAATTATCATTAGCAGAAAAATATTGCCTTTGAAATTTTTTCAGTTTAACATGCAAATTTTGGCAATAACAAATGACTTCTGACATACTCAATTATGATGGTTATAAAAAATTCTTACGTAATGCGCTCTGCTACTTTTCCAGTGTCTTCATCATAGGCTTGATACTGTCCAATAACCTGTTTTATTTGGAGTTTCTCACTTGCTTCAATAATTTTTGTGCCACCAGGGAACACAGGGCCTTCCTGCACATTGATCACCTTAATTTTGATTGGAATTGTTTCTGGTTTGTAACTGGGTTTAATTGACTTGTGGAACTCTGCTTTGTTTGTAACAACAATGCCTAAGTTAAGGCTTTGCATTTTTTCATAATCTAGCTCCTAGAAAATAAAAAAATTCAGAATTTGTTAGAATCCAATATCTACACAACATGCATACATTTAATATTTAAATACTACTATAGCATATTTATTTGAGTAATAGGGATGTAAATATTTAAGTAATATTTAAGCAGTAAGGATGTTTCTTAACCTGTTACTCTTGCTCATTTTTAATGGATGACACCATAGGTACGGCTTTATATTATTGAATCAAACATTCAATGTATGTGAAAGGAGTCCTACTGCCTGTGCTTTCAGTGAATCAGTCTTTAATTACCTGGCTTCTCCAAATTTATGTGTTTGCTTTTTTTTTTTTTTTAATCTAATCATTCACTTAATAATGTTCAATTTTTTTTAATAATTAGCAGCTTTCAGAGCAGGAAAAAAAAAAAGCTACTTAGGGCACTATGCATCTTGAGTACTTGCGGACTAAAGAACAGTGAAAATGACAAAATAGACATTTCCATTAATTTAAAATATTTTCATCATCACTTGAACTTGCTGAAATTCATAAATGTAGCTCATGGATCAGGTGCTGCCTGCAGCATTAGCAGTGGCCAGGGGAAATAAAGAAATTTATACTGAAATCAAGGACAGCAGAAAGATGAAAGTTTACAGCATGTCAGTACTGTTGCCCAAAGGGCAAGGGAAGGCTGGGGACTTCTGCCTTACTAGTTATATTTGTGATGACAGAGAATGCAAATGGAAAAGCTTGACAAAATTATTATTTTGCATGGAATTGCTGAATGCATTAAAAATATGGCAAAGGAAGAGTATCCACACATTTTACATATTGACTGAATAAACACAATTTGTCAACACAGATGGATAAATTATTCTAATATATAAAGCATACTCTCTAAAATATATACTTACCTTCACAACAGTCAAAATTCCTTCATTTGTTTGGGTATCTGTTACAATTTTGAAAAAACCACCTTCATTGCCAGAAACAAATGTAAAGTTTGCCAGCCAATTATCAGAAAACTCTTCATCTTTGTCAAATACTTTTATTCGCATAATTTCCACGTTTGCTCTGTTTTCTTCAATGCTGCCTTCAAACTGCAGTTAAAAAAAAAATCCACTGTTTAAAAAGATGTCATGGTTTACTTCGTTTCATCAGTGCAAGGAATTTTGCACAATGTCTTATTATGGGGTAGTGGCAGGGGTAGGAGCATGCTAAAAATTGTGATAATTTTACTTACTGCACGACTTTCAACAACAGGCAGATTGTCATTGACATCCAGAATCTTGATTTCTAAAGAACATGTTGCAGCATTCCCACCTTTTTCACCACCACGGTCCTTTGCTTCCACCACCAAAGAATAGCTACTTTGTGTCTGTCATGGTAAGAAAAAGGTGTTTAATTCACGCTAAAAATTCTTCCTTTGCTATATGACCTCTACTACATTTTGGTAATGTCTCTTATGGTTTATTTTAAGTCCTCTCTAGCTAGAAGTAAATCTCACAACTGCCTTGACAGATTCTGCTGGAATAGAACTGAGGCTTTGAAAAAGGTACAGGACTTTCACATCTCCCCCACAAAGAGTCAGACTGTACTTACAAACCAAAGTAAAAAATTCCAGTGACCATGAACAGGGACAGGACCAGTGACACCTGCACGTCAGGACATAGGCAGAGCCACATCCCTCAGCCACAAAGCCAGCATTTCCATCACCATCTGCTGGCCAGAGAAAACTCTGCAAGCACAGGTCATGTCCCTGGTAATATGTGACTTCCAATGCAGTTTCACAGTAGCACCTGTCCTAACTCTTTGAACCGCAATTTGCATGGCAGGCTACAAAAGTCCAGATGCAGCCAGCAACTTTGCAGGTGGTGATCGAGGTTATCTCTGCCATACACTCCCCAGCAGAAAGAAATGACACCTTGTTTTGTGTAACTGCTGCCCTGACTGCACAGGAGGGACAGAAAGCAACAACCATCAGGCTGGTGCTGTGCTAGGGAGATGGTGGGGGGGATACAGCCTTAATCCCATTGTCTCCTCCCTCTGTCCCTGAAATGCATGCATCAAACATCAAGGCTTTAATCCCAAGGGAAGTTAAAAAAGATAAGAGGGCCAGCTCTTCACCCTGCAGGCAGGGCTGAGGGTGACACAATAGGCACCAGAGAACCATTATTAACAAATATCAAAACGGGAGGGTTTTTTTTTTACCTCTCTGTCAAGGTTTATTTTTGCTACTCGAACCTCGCCAGTATTCTTATCCATGCTGAATGCAGCGCTAGGGCTTTGAGAAACAATCCTGAAAGCAATTTTGGAATTTAGATTATTTGGTTCATCTGCATCTGTTGCATTTATCCTCAACACAATTGTACCTGGAAAACACAAACAAAATATGACACTTGTTTACACCACCATGCACTGGTATATACCTTTATTGCAATGTCCAAAATAAGAGCAGTTTGTTAGATGCACTGCACAATTTTCTGATGCTCTTGACTTTATTTATTTAATGCATGAAGTTGAAGAAGTGTTCTTAAACCCAACAGGTACATGTCAAAAGTATATGTTCTAGCCAACGAAAAGATTGCATTTACATATCTGTAACTCGTAAAATTCAATGCACAAATTAAACAACAGGTTAAATTCTCTCAGTAATTCTGACAGAAAAATGTAGATACCACACAGAGCAGAAAGTACAAGCTTTTGAACAATGAGCTACATTTCCCTCATATATTATTATAAAGAGAGCACTAATTATTCCTTTACCTGAACATTATTAAAACTACTGATCTGTACTGATGCTCTCCAACAGCTTCACTCAATATATGTGGTGGTATCCACGGTGCAATCCCCTTATAATTTAATGTTTCTTCACATTATAGTGGGATTGAAACACTGTCAAGTATTTATTAGGAAGTTTTTTCCAGCTTTTCTAAGCTTCTTGAAAATAATCTATTGCTCTTATGTTTACTGCTGTCAATAGGAAATGGCTATTAACCTGCTCCTCAATGACTGTGGCATAGTCATATGTGCTTGCTGATGTCAATAGGAAAATGGCCGTTAACCTGCTCTTCAATGGTTGTGGCACAGCCATATGTGCTTACCAGCCAACTACCTCTCCAGCCCACAAATAAGGCAGAGCTTTGGATGAGGATGGCAGAGTGAAGTCCCTCCCAAATAGGCTGTGGCTACTAGGCCAGAAGGCAGATTGCATTTCCTGTGCAATTCCTGCAGAAGAACTCTGCTTCCCGAACTTGTGGTAGCTCTGACAACAAACCAAAGGTGCCACAAGAGGAAATACTGTTCTCCCTTGCCCCTAGGGGGATGCTCTCCCTTAATCACACAACACAGCCTTGAATTAAATCCCTCATTCACACATGGATGAGCTGGCTTATGTGAGTAAGAGAACGTGACCTTGCTACTGCAGATGTACTACTCAAAAGTGCAAATTCACATGTCCCCTTGCATATGCTGGGAAAAACTAAAAGAAAAAAAATTAAAATAAAGTTACCTGTTTCACTTAATTCTTCAATTGAACCAACAAAAACTTCATGTGAAAACACTGGAAAATTGTCATTTATGTCCACAACTTTAATTGGGAGGTCGATTGGCTCTTCCAGTTTTGCCCCATTCTTATCTAGCGCATGGCCTCGGACCTGATGATACAGACAGAAACAATAAATGAATCCAATGAGTGACTGTCATATTTACAAACACATATGCAAAACAGAAATACACCCACTATATGTAACAAAGTCTAAATACTATAAAAGCTTATTACATATGCTTGCAAATACAAGCAGGTATACACAAATATCCAGAAATACATTATATATATGTATTATTTCAAGCAGACACATTTGAAGAAAATACATAAAAAATGTATAGCAGGGGACCTATAAAGAAAAAAATTAATTTTCAACTTACAAGAAGAATGGGAGTCTTTTCTCTGTCCACCCTTCCTGTTATGTTCAGGTCACCAGTCTTTCCATTGATAACAAATAATCCATAAGGGGGTTCTGTTACTCCTTGACCAGATATAGTGTAAGTTACTACAATTCCTGTATCTTCAAGATCTGAATGTATCTAATAGGAATATAACAAATTAAATAGCACTCAGTAAATAAAACCAGATTTAAAAGTGCAACAAAATAGTTTTTCTGTCTCGTAATGAACTGACAAAAAAAAATATTTAACACATTTCCCTGCACTCCTCTGACTGTGGAGATATAGAGATGAATGCAGGAAAGGCTGCATGCTCTATTTGAGAATCTGGTGCAGGGAGATGAGAAACATCTGGAGCAGGGAGTTGACCTGGGAGGTCAGACCTCAGCTGGCAAATATACCAGGACTGGAGAAGAGATAGGATGAAGGGAAAAGGTCAGACCTGGAGAGAACACATAGAAGAGGCTGCAGAGAGTAGAGATTACACCCTTTCCCTGCTGACAGCAGATATTCAAACCATCTGGAAAAGTGTGCATTGTACAAGTATCCCCATCAAGGGGCATTCCAAGCAAAGGGCAACAGTTTGCCACCACCTGCACTCACTTCATATGCTGAAGTGGTAGGAGTGGTGAATTTAGGTTTGAACACTGGTGCTGAACCAGATGTTTATCACTCTTTCACACAGGATAACACCTGGATTGTTTTTAGCTCTTTTTCCTAAAAGACTAGGCATAAATAATCATGTTCTCTGTACATCCTTCTGCCCAATCAGCACCAGCACATTTGGGACCCACTTTACAAGTTCAACCCCACCTGAGAAGGGGTAGTGGGGTGAAAAAACTCAAAGATATTGCATTCCCAAAGCTTAATGAAAAATGGGGCTATGAAAAGATGAGAGACTGAGCCAAACCAGGCTTTAAAAGTAAAGGAAACAGAAGGAAATTTGTCAATCTTCAACTGGCATTCAAGTCCTTTAAAATTACAGAAATATTTGTGCATGCATTTAAAGGAAGCCACACTCTTATTTTACATTTCCATCTCTATTTTTTATGCGTATTTCATATTTAACTGCTTTCTGGGCTTACTCTGGCAATTGGATTCTTGTAGGAATTGTCCTCCTCCTCCCGTATGAAAGCTGGAGGGACTGTCCATTCTCGCTTCTGTCTGACTGGGCTGCTGGGATGAGACAGCAGGCCACTCCTGTCATTTCGGTTATAAACCTGTGAAAAGACAAGATGGAACGTCAGCATTGCATTTACTCATTTCAGATAAATGCTTTATTGCTGCTGTAGACAAGACTTCTGAGCAACTTTTGCTCTGTCAATAGCTAGTGACTTCAAAATCATGGAGCAGCATCTGCCTTCTGAGTCACAATCTAAGAGCTACACAGCCTTCAAGCTGGCTGAAGAGGAAAAACGGCACTGGTCTTTTCATCAAGATAGAATTAGGCAAGACAGGCTTTAAAAATATGAGCAAGTTTCCATGACCAGCAGCTGGTGAAAATACACCTGCTCTGGAAGATTTAAATGCTTGCCATCAGATGTGTAAGAAGTTTGGCACTAAGGCTGTTTTGAACCACCATTTCTGCATTACCACCGTGTTTCTCTTCCCACCAATACTGTCTTGCATATTTAACCTTCTCTCTGAAGCAGAATACATGGAAGAGCAGGCTTCTATTCAATCCACCCAATGTCTCTGCTATCTCTGTTTAACTACATCTCATTCTCACTCTGCATAAGACCCTTCATCCTTCTGTCCACTTTATTTTCTACTGTCTCTGTTGACTCCTAGTTTAACATATTCACTAAAACAGTGGTTTTTCATCTACTGAGTTCAAAAAAGCAATCTACATTTTTACTGTGTTAGGGGAAAGTTTCTTAAAGTTCAATGCCACTCTAGGTGATGGATGTAGGAATCTATTCACTTACTTTTCAGCTTTCATTTCTCCATTCATTATGCAGTTTCCACATTTCACAAAATGGTAGAATTCAAAACATTTATCAACTAAAATAAGGTATGGATTTGATGTGTTGCTCAGAGAACCCTTCTACAGGCACTGATAAAGAAAAAGCTTTTCATTATATCCTACCTTCACATAGAGCCCATGTCCATAATTCAGACAGATCTGCAATGGAAATTATGAAAGTCATTAATAATTCTATGTCTCTTCAGCAGCACTAAAACATAACTTTTGTCATCTGCTTCGTATGAACAGCAAAGCTATAAGGAAGAAGGCTTCTGACATGTATAAATTAATTTTTATTATTTACCCATAACAGCTTCTGAAAAATTCACCCATAACCATTGGCATTAAAAACATGGAGCACTTTGGAGAAGCTCCCTTTTCTGGGCAAACCTTGGATTTGTGGCTGTGGTGGGTTACCAATTGCATCAGAGAAGAAAATCAGATAAATGGTGTTTAAAGTAAGGACTAACCCAAACATCTGCTGAAGCGTACATGACAGAAGCAGCTCTCCTACTCAGAACCTCGCTGGGAGGATAAATGGCATCACTTATTTAAACAAGGCAGAGGCGCTTGCTCTGACAAAACCTTGCAGGCCAATGTTCAGCATTGGGACTGCTCACGTCTTCACACACCAGGACAGTATGCATAGCTTTGAATGACTCAGTTAGGTGACAAATCCTGGCTGGAAGAAGCCAATTTTTCAGAGACCCCACGTTTATGTCCACTTTCCAGGCACCATAGACTCTGCAAGTAACAACACCCCTCAAACTGCAAAAAATGTAGGTATTGGAAAGCAGCAACAATAAAAAGTAGGCTATTGCAACATGGGAAACCTACAAATCAAGCTTTTGAACTTAGTACAGACAGCGAAAACTGTTACTGTTCTGAAAACTATTACTACTTATATTTTGCAACTTAGGTGATCATTTTCTTAAGCATACCACTGCCTAAGGCAGAGCAGGCTCAGAAAAGGTGCTTTTCTTCTCAAATAAGTCAGTCTCTGACTGGTTTCTAGTATGTTCACTGGGCTCTCCCTATTCTTCCCTCTGACTCAGCCTTGATTACTGAATTGATGACAGCTTCTTTTTTTTTTTAAAGATGTTATCTTGTACCCACACAATCTAGTAGACTGTGTTGAGCAATACAGCAGATTTCTGTTTCAACTTGTTCAACAGAACTGTTTTTCAAATGGTATTCTTCCCAATGTATAGATTCTGAAGACTGAAATTATTAAGCAGTAACTTTCCTAATGGATATGCATCAGAAAGGGTACAGGATCACACAACAAGGTCTTTTCATGGATGTTCTTAATCTTATTTGATTTTACTAATAGGATGGATTTTCAAAATTTATTTTCATGACTAATGAGATTATACCAGCAAGAGTGTCAGGAGAAATTTGCTTTATAGTCCAGGCTTTCCACAGAAGCTCCAATTCTTTTGGAAGGTGAATAATTGTCAAGATATAATTAGAAACATTCTGGATTGTTCTAACTGGTAAACTGGAGGGAAAACTGTTTGTGTTTCAAAACTGAATGGAGACAAGAGCATGCACTGAGAAGTTTCCTTGTATTTGAAATCTGAGAAACCACTACAAACAAAAATGTCTGAAAACCAAGAATAAGCAGATGTTCCACTGAGATGCGTGTCAAAAATGTGTAAAAAATTCCACTAGTCATTATAAAAATAAAATCTTTCATTAAGATAAGTAAAAGTAAAAAATCAATTTGTTTGCATAGCAGAAAATGTCCCTCAAAACTTTCCAGGTTAATGCTAAGACAGTAAAAAATAATTTTGCTCTTGTATTATTCAATCTGCAGTCTGCAGGTAGCCTCACAAGGGACTTAGAAGATATCTACAAAAAATTTTTAAGAATGATTTTATTCACAAGATACATAAATACAAGGGGAAACAATACATGAAGAGGTCCAGCCTTTTTTTTTTTCAAAAATTTTTAAAGTTCAAAAAATCTTAAACTGGAGGAAAAGCACTTTTAATGACATTTTCTTCAAGGACAAGTGAAATGTCAGAATTTACTGCCTGTCGAACATGAGAATTCTCTCCTCCACATTATCTTTTCTTTTTGGTATCTTTCAACTGCCTTCTGTTAAATGGCTCAGAGAAGGAAAGCTCTGTCATTTGCTGTGGATCATAGCCTAGGCACATCAGGTGTCTGATCAAAAACCAGACACCTACTGATGACACCTGTTGACCAGAGCTGAGAACATTGTCAGAAGAAAATGGGATGGTTACAAAAAAGTCTGCGGCCTGAAGTAATGAAATTGGAATGAAACACTACAGGAAAGAAGCAGAAATAGGCAAGAAGGCATGGGAAAGAAGGGAGTGACTGCCATGTATAGTGACTGCAAGGCTGCTCTTGCCCAAATCCCTCCTCATCTCTAGTCAGGAAGTGACTAACAGACAGATTTTCAACATAAAGCTCAGATTCAAGCTGTAAAACTATAAAGACTGAGTAACCAAGAAGGTATGTGTCTGTATTTACTACACTGGGAAACAGTAATGCCTAGAAATATGATCTTTGCTGTGTGTTAGGAGATTTGGCGCTTGCACCTCCTGTGAGTCAGTTTGGTGTTGAAGACAACATGTGAAGACCCCAGAGAAGCAAGTAAGGAGGACTCTCCAAGGTCACCTACTAGTACATCTCCTGGCCCTGGGGAAAACAAACTACACCCAAATCCTTCCTGACAACTGTTTACCCTGTTCTTAAAAATGAGGGATGGACGTCTCTCAGCCTCACTAACCTGAGGGGGCTCCTAGATAGTCCTACAGATGGAAAGGCTGTTAATTTCCATCTTCATTGTATTATCCTAATTCTTAGCTCCTTGCAAGTTGACCATATTGCTGCTTGCATGATATTCAGAGTAAGGCACATAAATTTACATATCTAAATGAAATCTAAGCACCTAAACTTTCATTATGACCAGCAGAAATATAGCCAATACCCACAGAGATCAGAGCGCTGCTCAACTTGCCCCCAGACCAGTCCATATTTATTTCTCTCTGAGCTCTTCTGATAGACTGTAAGTATGTCCAATTAAGTATTGTAAACCCAACACAGGAGGACTTGCAGGGCAAAGGATTTGATGCAGAAAACCCAACATCATACAACCCATGGTTTGATGGATCCTTCAGACTAGAATTAGCTTGTCCCCACAGATCAAACATCTACAAGCAGATGAATGCATCTCCCAACGTGGTTTTACTCAGGAGGGATACAATTCACGCACTCTTGAGATTTTCTTCAAAAGTACAATATGATCCAATCGAACAGGTGAACTCAGCATCCACTGCACCTCCATATACCTTTACAGAAACTTAAACGTTGAGATTTCTTAGCCTCAAACCTAACCTTTGTCATGTTAACAATGCTCTTATTGTATGGTGCAATTCGCTCTTCTTCAACTCTTCATGTATCTGCAAACTTATCAAACATCTCACTCATTCACTGTCTTTTCTCAACTACCAGTTCTTTTATTTCCCTTAAAAATCATAAAACAGGATTTTGTGACTTTAGATTTTTTTTTTTTTTTACTGTTCTGTAGTCTCTTCTGGACAGAATCACTTTTTTCTGAAGTCTGGCCTCAAAAGTAACATACCACTTCAGTTCAATAGAATGGATAAGATACTAGACCTTATGTATTTCTCAGCTGCTTTCAGACCTCACCACAGCTGGGCTTTCCCTCACTTTTGGAACAATATTAAAATGTTGAATCAATCCACAGATGGTTGTAAATACTTTTACCACGTTTCAACATGTTACTGGCAACAGAGGCTAGGTTGCTTTGAATTAGCTCACCTCTGCTCTTCGTAAAACCAAGCACCACTTTGTGATGGCTTTTATTTAACTTGTTTCTGTGACTTCTGAAAATTAACTGCTACTGACTCTGACATTACATCTAATATATTCAGGACTGAATTTCATCATACCCAGCCTAAGTCTAACAACCCAAACATCAACAAAGCACGATTTGAGGAAGACGTTCAGAGTAAAGGTAAATTTTGCTACTCCCATAGTAAGATTCATTTATCTCTGTCAACTATTCTTTCACTCAAATGCAGGAAGTGTTCTAAGACTTCTTCTCTTGAAGCCACGATGTCCACCCCCTTTAGAAATGACCAAGAAACCTCCCAGTCTATCCTCGATAGCCGTGCCTGCTCGGCAGGCCCAGGGCTCTGGGTGTGTGCCCTGGACACGCTCCAAGTCAAGCCCAACCCTTTGGGTGCACCACCATTCAGCACAAATGCTCCAGGAAAAGGGCTCCTGGAAAAAAATCCCTGGGAGATTTGCTGTGACCTCTGCAAGGTACCCAGGGATGATGATACAGGGATGCAGCCCACAGGCAGGGAGGGAGCACTGAGAGAGCCTTCCAGGAAAAAACTGGGAGAGGAAGAACCTACCATTCCCGATGCTTCTAAGGTAGAAGATGCTTTGAGAAGACACTACTTTTAGACTAATTTTGTTTTTCAGTCATTTCTTAAGATTCATAAGAAATAAATGACCCTAATCCAATACTCTCAAATAGGAAACTTGACTTTTTGATTAGGGAAAAAACCCCAAAACTTCAAAATCCAGCAGTGCCTCTCTTTCTCTTCTGCCATCAGCAGCTTTATTCACTCCAATATTCTAACAATGAGTCTTTTAGGCCATAGTGAGTTGACTCTCAGTACATCATATCCTGCCTCAGCCTAAGCTGAAACAGATGATGATGAGGATTGAAAAAAATAATATTCTTCAGGCAAAACTAACAGCCTGACAGTGCAAGCCCAACAAAATGGACAATGGTGTGGCTTCAGGTATTGCAGGAAGAATATGTAAAAACTTTTGCACAAGTGGTGCTCCATGTTTTCCATCGTTAATTTGGACAAAATGAGGATGAAACATTTTCCAACCGAACCCCAACTGCCAGCTTGCTGTAAAAACAGGTTTAACTGTTGCTGGCCAACTTATGCACAACCATATGTCTGGATTAAACTAATCAGACAACAGGTCTCCAGATAACCAATCTGATTTTGCAGGTTCCTGAGCTCAGGGAACAAGATCCCGACCCCCAGCTCCTTCCATTCTGTCCATGCAACAAGCCATTCCTGATCCCTGCCCAGCTGCTCGGCAGCTCCTGGCACAGCTCAGGGCATGGCCTCCACCCTCACCTTTGTCTGATTGGCGGCAGCCCAACTTCCACAGGCATTCTGCCAGCCTGGAAAGGTGAAAAGCAAAAGAAAATGCCGCAGATACAATGAAGACTTTGCTGTAAACCAGCTAGAAAGAGCTAGAAAGCATCAGTCCAAATCCAACAAACCAAGCGTTTCGTTCCCAGTTTGTTATGAGACAGTCTTTGCTTTTAGCCTGAGAAAATATTTCATAGGATGGAAGATCTAAAGGCTGATGGCTGAAAAATAGTGAGGGAAAGGCAAGAGAAAGCCTGAAGAGTCCTGGATTGTTAATTTTGCTAAGGCGATAAAGAATTCCAAACTTTTTGACTCATCCTCCCTCCTGGCACTGTTCCCTCAGAAGGGAAATGCAATTTACTAGTATACAGAGCATGCTGAACATGAAAACGGCAACAACGCGAACTCCTCACGGCCTTCCTGTTCCTCCCGGCGCCTCAGCAACCCCACCCATCCCAGATACCGCTCCTGCTGGGCTTTCCTACCTCCACCTGCTTGCAGGCAGCAAAGGCGATTGCTTTTATCTAACTCCCAAAGAAAGCGAGAAAACCCGTTCCCAGCCACATGCAGCGTTGGCAGGGCTGCCAAGTGCCGCCGGGCACACCTCCTTCGGGCGGCCGCACTCGGGACCCCCGCGGCAGCGCCACCGCGGCTCCATCCCGCGCAGAGCAGCGCCCCGGTACTGAGGGGCCCAAAGCAGCGCCCCGGTACCGAGGGAGCCCCGCGGCAAAGCAGCGCCCCGCACTCACCAGCAGCGCCAGCAGCCTCCCCACCGCCACGGGGCCCCGCGACATGACCGCCGTGCCGGGATGGGACAGGACAGAGGATAAAGTGTTTTATCCCCTCAGCTCCTGCGGCCGCCCCACACGGGAATGCCGCGGCCCGCCGCGGGAGGGGGGCACAAGTAGCCGCGGGTGGGTGGAGTGTGGCGGGCGGGATCGCGCCGGGAGGGGGCAAGAGGCAGCCGGGCCCGAGCCCCGCCCGGCCCCGTGCGAGTCCCGTCCGCGCCCCGCCCGCGGAGCCTGCTCGGGGCAGCCCTCGGAGCGGCCGGCCCGGCTCCCCCAGGGCGCCCGAAGTTGGCTGTGGCCTGTTTGCCCCGCTTCCGCCGAGGGAGGCGAGGCGAGCAGGGCCGTGCGGGAGTGCGCGGGGCCGCCACAACAAACGGATACATGGAGGAGTAATTGGTAGGGGGGAGCGCAGTCTCACGGGGAAATAAAATTGTGGGCGTTTTTAGGACAACCGTTCCTGTAATCCTCATTTTTTATACGCTCCGAGCCATATCCTTGCTACTCTTATCTGGCAGAAATCTTTCCTGGATACACCTGATTAATTGGTGCTTACGAAGGCATAACTGATTCTTCGTGATGGCGAAACAATTAAACGTGCTTTCTTGTACATCCTCTCTGCTGAGGCAGTTACCTGGTTAATCTTTCCAGGATCGCACTCAGTTGTGGTGAGTAACTTCAGAACCTGCTGGTCATGATACTATTTTTATTGATACTATTCGGGTCGGAGAGGGGAACCAGCCTTAGGAGGGTCTTTCCAATCACATTATGTACCTTTATTGCATGTTGTAACAATGCACAATAAATAATTCAATGTCAGTTGCAACAATTATAATTTCCATGGCCGTCACAAGGGGAAGAGCTTTACCTCAAAAGATTTTTCCAAAGTGACATATATCCGTTTGTGTTATTTACTTAGAATATACCACTTTATGGAGTTTGCTGATACCCCTGCATAGAAATAGTTGTCTTAATTTAAGGAAAACAAAAGGCATAAATGAGCTAATATGTGTGAAATGCACAGTATTCAGGGCTTTTGTATGCCTTCTTTGTTCTGTCATTGTGCAGGACTGATCACTTTATACCCACACAGAATTCTGCACGTTCACACAGCAGTACACACTGAGATCCTGTGAGGATTCTTCTTCAGGGTCTGGAGGACAGGGGTGTGTTCTGGCCCAGGTTTAACAGCTGTTGTAGCTACTGCAGGTAATGGTAATAGAAGCACTGTGAAGTTTTCTGTTAGCTGTTCCTGTTGGAGATCAATGAGGCAGAGCATGTCTCGGACAGCATTCATATTGCAGCCCTTTTAATTTGGTGATTTAGAAGTATATCTAGAAGTATATCTATATATGTCTTAGCATTGATTTCCCTTTGAAGTCATATGTGCTTACAGGAGAAATGAATAATCTTTTCCCAGAGCTCAATAGCACAGGAGCTCTTCTGCAAATTATCTTGCCAGAGCTTAGATGTCTGTTCTTAAGTTGTTTATGGCTTAAGTGTGGGCCAGTTACATGTCTTGGACATCCTACAAGAACCTCAGCTATTATAAAAAAATTGTTTGTTGTTTTTTGTTCTCTTTAACTTGTCTGCCTTGTATGAAAAACTTCTGTGATCCCTATTTACAAAAATAATTATCCTGCTGTTACAAAAGAATGTCAAACACTATCAATTTTGTTTTAGTACAGCTAGTAAGTGTGTTAGCAACCATTGAGGCTGAATTTCTTTCTGTCCTTCCCCCCCTTAAACCTGGCAGCAGCTAAACACTCCTCCCACAACCAGGCTGCAGTTCTGTCCCTATGATCAGTTTGCAAAGGAGGATCCATTGAGCATTAGATTTTTTTTTCCCGGTGGAGCAGCAGCAATTCAGAGTTCACCGACACCGCAGAACAAAGAGAAAGTTAATCTGTGCTTTTCAATAAAAGCAGCTGAGCCCTTCTTGGTGCTTGGTGAGGAGAGGGGCTTTCCAGGTGTGAGGCATACACCAGGTTGCTGTTTTCTCAAAGTACAAACATCTAAAAAAAATGTCTAAATTCTCTTGATAAGCTTTTAACGGCAATTAATTATCATACAAAAAAGCCAAACTTTTGTCAGGAGGGAGAGTGTTTGCTCTCAGGAATAATAGTTGTAAGCACAGGTGTTCCAGAAAGTTACTATCACACCCTTGCCATAGTGGCTGGGTCTTGGTGACTCCTTTGAAACCTTGCCTTGCCCCCAGCTCTGCCTGCCGCTCCCTGTTCGTGCTGACTAATCTTCCCTACATCAGTGCCTGGAAACTTCTGGCTTCCCTGGGGTGAAGGACAAGGGAAGCCAGCTTGATCAGACCACCAGAGTCAATCTCTGCTTCCTACAAAAGCAAGGTTAACTTTATAATTGTGGTTTTTGTTGTTGTCTTTTCTAAAACAATACAGTTTCTTCTTGACAAGTGATTCAACCAAATGAGACAAGTGTGGTATCTAGCAAATGGTGTTAAGGTGGAAAACCCAGTGCATATTCTTAGTAATGAAATGTTGAAATTCATTTGTATTTACATGAAGCTATTATACAAATATTTTTGCATTGTTTGAGATTGTCATTAATATTTCTGGGTTGTTTACAGATTCTTTACTGCACTGTGGTCACAGATGCCACTCATTTTTTGGGAAGAGATCCCAGTAGAAAGCAGTGTGTCAAGGCATTGCACAGATACATCAAAATAACATTTATTTATTTAAAATAGGTAATGGATAATGCATAATATGTAAAAAATTACACACATCACAGAGGGTTCCTGACACCCAGACAGGTCTTGAGAGCAGAACAATTGCAATAGGTACAGTCACCAGCTTCAGAGTGCTCACAGAAACAAGCACCTGCATTTTTTTTGAGAGCAAAAATGCTCTAGCTGAGGAGAGCAGATTAGCAGCAGGACTTGATACTTTAAACAAACACTTGGCATTCTAAAAATGGAGTCATTGTTGTTCCTCTATGGGTGAACAATGTTTTTTATTCTCCATGCCTCCTGTCATGCACCTTAAACAAATTCAAGCAGGAAAACCACCCCCCCCCCCCCCCCCCATTTTTTTTGCATTACCTCCTCTCCCTCACTTAATTGCTTTTTCAGCTCTTTCCCTTATATGCATTCTTCTATTTGCTTATTTGCTACTTGCTGGCTTTTTTCCTTTCTCTTTTTTTTTTTTTCTTTTCTGGTGTGGCCAGGTTGTTTAACTTTTCAGTGTGCCAGGTGCAGTTGTGGAAATGAGTAAGCCTGCTGAGCTGCGAGCTGTGGGATTGGCAGAGCTGTAAGATAGCCAGGCCAGATCCTTGCCCTGAACACAGGCGTTTTGTTACCGACAGGGTGATACACTGTCTTTTATGTGTGTGTGAAACAAGGCGTGGCAGAGTAACCCTTTCGTTGCTTTCCTCTGCATAGGAGCTGGCGCTGCTCCGCAATTGCCTGTAGACTTTTTTCAAGGTGGGGTGGATCTCTTTCTGGCAAAGCTCATGACAGAGAGCATTTAGGTAGATACAAATAAATGTCTGCTCTGCTGTGCAGCTAGTAGAATAGAACAAAATAAATGGAATAGAATAGAATAGTTCAGCTGGAAGAGACCTACAACTATCAGTCAGTCCAAATGCCTGACCTCTTCAGGGCTGACCAAAAGAGACAGCATGTCATTAAGAGCACAGCTGAAAGCCTCTTAACCTTAAGCTTGTTGATAGCTTGGGGCATCAGCCACCTCTCTAGGAAGCCTGTTCCAGTGTTTGAGCAGCCTCTCACAAAAGAAATGCTTCCCAATGTCCAGTTTGAAATTCGCCTGGTGGAACTTTTAGCTATTCCCACACGTCCTGTCGCTGGATACCAGGGAGAATAGATCAACACCTCCCTCTCCACTTCCCCTCTTCGAGAGGCTTCTTGTAGGAAGCAATGGGGCGGCCCCTTAGCCTTCTTTCCTCCAAGCTAGACAAACCCATAGTCCTTGGACACTTCTCACAGAACATTCCTTCCAGCTCTTTCACCAGCTTTGTTGCTCTCTCCTGAACATGTTAAAGGACTTTGACATCCTTCTTGACTTTTGTGGGGCCACACAGTGCTCCAAGTGAGGCCACACCAACACTGAACACAACAAAATATTTTTTAAATTCCTTTTAAGACTGGGTGTGCTGTGTTTGATGTACCCCAGGTTGGGGGTTGCCCTCTGGGCTGCCAGGGCAATGCTGACTCCCACTGAGCCTCCTGCTGGCCAACACCCCCAATACCCCTCTGCAGGGCTGCTCTGCAGCCACTCCTTTCCCATGTTATACTGTGTTGGGCATAAGTAGAAATATTAGCCTCCTTTTGGTCTGTGAATTTCATCAGTGCTGAACAACTGAACTGTATTCAACAGAAAGATAATTCTGAAAAGTTGCACCTTGGAAAAAATCTCTGCTGCTCTTCCTCTAATCTGTCAAGTCCAGTATTATCTGCAATGGTACAGTGTAAGTTTTCAGGGACTGTAGATTCAGGAATGTGGCATTCCCATTCTCAGAAGAAAAAGAGTATTATTCTATTACTTTTTTTCTGTCACAACTGAGCTTATAAATGTAAAACTATTGTGTGTGCCTGTGTGCTCTGTCAGTAGGTAACTTTAGAAGGGGATGGTTTAGCAAAAAAGAGGGCTCCAACTGAAGAACAATGCAGGCAGGAAACCAGATATCAGCTGACCTGAAGTTTAAGATGGAAATTGGAGAAATGTTGAACTCTGATTGGTAGAGTTTGGTGTGTCTTGGTTGGAAATTCAGAGACGAGAGCTCAATGGATTTTTGGGTGGATTTCAGTCAACTCAGAGAAGGGATTCCATAATGTGTTTGCCAGTTATCAATGGACTGGTGGTGATAACAGAAAGTCACTTCACATTTTTTATAGAGTTATTGAATTATTTGGGTTGAAAGGGGCATTTAAAGTGTGAAATGAACAGGAACATCTTCGACTAGATTGGGCTATAATAATAATATAATAATATAATATACTACTAATAATAATTCCATATTAACTAAAAAGACCCTCAAGATGCAATATATATGTATATTCTCTAATTTTCAAAGTCGTTGATGTATAAAGTGAGATGTGTGCTCAGGAGTAGTCACATGATTCACGCTAATAAAGATAAAGTGGTCAGTCTGAAGATAAAAGGGAATCTTTGTTCCCTTTTATGCTTACAGGCTCCTAGAAACTTCACTAAGGCAGTAATCACAAGCCCAGGAGACTGGACTAGAAAATCTTTTAAGAGGCTTCCAAACCAATCCATTCTATGATTCCATGATTTTTAAAAGGTACATTAGAAAAAACTTAGGTGCTCTCTGCATTCACAGAGAATGACAAATTGCAAAAAAGGAAGATTTAAGTAAGCTACCAGTTGAACTTTCCAGTAGGAATAGATGGACAACTGGGAGCCTGTTGAATCCTCCCTGGAAATTCCTAGGGTTAAGATAGTCATTTATCAGGAAAGACAGTGCTAGAATTAATCTGTTGGGTCTCTACTGTTCCCATTTGCATTAGACTGAATAAAACATAAACAAGTTAGACTGAGTAAAACATAAACAAGTTAGATGGGACAGTGAACTCCAGTCCTTTAAAGCAACAGATTTTCCTATTCAGCATCTCCTGGTGACATGAGATGTAGTCAGGTGCTTTTTATTAGTGATTAGGGGTGTAGAATCACAGAATCTTAAGACCTTAAAGGTCACCTAATTTCAACCTCCCTGGATGGGATGACTAGCGGAGAGATCTAGATAGATTGGAGCATTGGGCAGTGATTAATGGAATGAAATTTAACAAGTTGAAGTGCTGGATTTTGCACCTAGGATGGAGTAAAACTGGGCACAAGTATAAACTGGGAGAGGAAAGACCAGAGAGCAGCCCTGCAAAAAGAGGCAGAGACACCTTCCATTAGATCAGGTTACTCAGAGCCCCATCCAGCCTGGCCTTGAACACTTCCAGGGATGGGGCATAGTGCCCCAGCACTCTCACAGTAAAGATTTTCTTACTAATATCTGATGTAAACCTTCTTTCAGTTCAAAGCCGTTCTCCCTTGTCTATCCCTACATGCCCTTGTAAAAAGTCCCTCTCCAGCTTTCTTCTAGGCCCTCTTCAGGTACTGGAAGGCTGCTGTGAATTATGACCTTATAACTTTGTGTGGACTTAATTTTTCTTGTAATTACTTGAATGGATGGTGCTGTGGTCTAAAGCACTTTCTAGAATTAGAATTTTTTCCCCTCTATTTTCTCCTTTTGTCCCAGATTAGTTTGTATTTGTTGATCTGTTACACATGAATTTCTCCAGTCCCTTTCTAAGGCTCTTGGGACACCTACAGCTTACCACGGTGTCTTTTATTCGGTAATATATTAACTAAGAAGGTCATACAGATGAGTCAGATGTACATATGCAGAAAAAACACAAGAAAAGCATTACTTTTGCATGTCCAATAGCTGTTATTTTGCTATTTATATTCAAACATTTTATCTAGAGTGGATTTTACAGTCAAATAGCATTCATATAGTAGACATTTAGCATCAAAGACTCCAGATGTCCCTCTGCATATGTGCTTCAGGCGCATGGCTGAAGCATATTTATGGGGGTTACCAAAACACCTTAACACCTGAGCATCTTGCAATCATTGATGAATTTGTAATCATATTCCTAAGGGCGGGAGATTAAGTTGCAATCCCCCTTTTCAAAGACAGTTTATTGAAAATTCAGAAAAACTAGTCAACTTACCGAGATCCTGTAGGGAATCCTGGGGAGCCATTGTCTCTTGAGTCCTGTTCTGGTGTCACAATTCACCTCCTTGACAGCCTGAGCCTGCAGTGACCAGCAGAGGAACAGACCCTCACCTAGACCTTTGGTACTGGAAAACTGTAAAATCAGAGCTTGCAGGTAAAAAATTCCATTTGTTTTACCTAGATTTTGACTGGCTTGAAACAAATCTTTAATGAAGGAGCTAGGAGGAAGCCTGAAATAATATTTGTTGTTGTGTTGTTGCTATTGTTGCTGTTTTTCAGAGCTTTCTCAAAAAGTAGAAAAATAAAAAAATTAAACTGGCAGCTATTTAAATTTGCAGGTAGGCCCAACAGCACATGATGAACATCAGAAGTCAGGATATGTGATGGGTCTCAACTAAGCAGCTTTTGTTTCCTAAGTTGTCATTTTGTGACTGTTCTATTTCATAACTTATTTCACTGTATCCTGAATTGCAAGATGCTTTTTAACATAAGGTCACAATAAAGAAACATGACAGATTGATTGTTATACAAACATGCATCTAAAACTGTCACCAGTTGTAATTTTGTCATTATTCTCCTTTTTCAAAAATTTAAGAGCCCTTGGAACATGAAATACCATTTTCTACGGACCCGTTTTTGACTTGTATCTGCACTCTCATATATTTCAACTCAAGTTGCTTGAGCATAAAAACTGATGTGTAGCATATATTTGGTTCATTTCTCTTTAGGCAAGTTCTAAATACACTAAAGATAAATGATAAATTATCTTTGTTGCACTGGAATTCTGACTGATAGCAAAGTTGCTATAAATTTGAAGATGAACAATTTTTTCTTCTAACTTAATTTCCTGAAAAGACACTTAAATCATTATCTGAAATATGTAAGAGTGCCCATAATAATTCTGTATGAAACTGCAAAAATAAGATGTCAAAGCGTTAAGTCAAAATAAAATGATAGATTAGATGATATTTGCTTAATACATGATACTGTTTTTCAAAGCAGTAATTTATTGAGTTCAGATAAAACTTTTTGAAAAAAATCTCTGTACAAAAAAGAATTATAATCAGGAATACTGATCTGGAATATTAGAAAGAAGTTTGATTTTAGAACCAAAGTGCTTTTCCTTGGTTCAGTTCATTCTGATCAACATGCAGTGAATGTGCCTGTGATGCCTGTGCTGCCCAAACACCGTGTTTCTAGAGACTTCTGCTGTCCTTCTCTCTGTGGCTTGTAGTCCAGCATTAATTTATAGCTCCTCTGAAGCATGATTTCAGAGCTGCAGGACAAAAAGGTATCACAGAAAAGGCTGTCCAAAGAGGGAGAACAATGCAGAGAATGATGGGTTGAAGAAATTGTACTGTAATTCTTGTGAGACCTGACACATATTTCTGCTTGGCAACCTGAAACAAAGTATTGTAGTCAATTTGACACGTGAAAAAACTTTGTTTTGGAATTACCTGACTTTCTAAATCAAAACTTTCTAGTTCTTTTTTTTCTTTCTTTTTTCTTTTTTTCATGAAAGAAGGAATTTTTTTTTTTCTGAAAAAAACCCCATCAGTTTTAAGGAAACTGTATTTCCCACTGATAAATGAAAAAAAATATTCTGAGCCACTCTATGTAAGACATGATGTTCCAAATGATCATTTATTGTATTTTTTCAGTGCCATTCAGAAACTGTTACAAACAAACCTCTAATATTTTTATTTATGAAAACACAAGCCCACAGTAATATTACTTATATTTTAAATAGAATGATGCATTTGGTGACTCAACATTGAGGAGCATTTGAATGATGCAGTTGTGTTAATTCAAGCAAAATGGTAGAATTTTTAAAAATTGTTGCTTAAATTGTGTGGCCTTTTCATATTGCGCATAGTAAGTGCTGCTCACAACAGTTTAAAAGTATTATTTATTACCACAGAATCAGGACAGGGTAAAAAGTATTGAAACTTGCAATTCAAGTTGAGATAGTGTTCCTAAGATAGAAATCTAACGAGACCCTCAGGTTGTGACTCTGTTTTCTTACATGTCAGTATACTTCTCATCATGCCAAGATCTCACTGAGCCTGTTTAAAACTGTAGGATCCTATTCCCAAATAAACATGAGTTAAAAAGAATAAAAAGCCAGCCATGCACTTGGTATTGCATGTTGCTGTCTCTAAGTAAGAGCATTTCTTTTGAGTGGTTTAGAGCAGAACTGATATCACGACTGTCTTGCTTCCCTAAAACAATTCCTTCTTCATTATTAAACAATACAATTAAAGGTGAGACAGCAAACAGGCTTTTAAATTACAGCTGGAAGAAAAGAAACAAAACTAATGTCTGCTGGCCAGAATTAAACTATTTGCTATTTTTTGAACAATAAAGCTAGAAAAAAATGTGAACAGATTTTTTAATGAACCAAGTATTTGTTCATGTCTTCACATGCATTTTTTTGTTCCACAAATTGAATCTAAAATATTTGAACCTAAAAGAATCCTCAATTGACTAAGAAAGCAATTTTTAGGAAGGTTGTAAAAATTACAAAGCAATAGGAGTTAATATTCAGAAGTGCACAGGATAGTGCAATTGCTGTTTGTTGTGAGAAACCAATATTAAAAGATGCTAGAAATATTTCAAGAAGTTGCATCACATAATAATTAATAATTAAAAAGTTGGTAAAAGATAGTACTAGAAGTAGACAACCACCACAAAACCAAAATGTCCTTTGAAACAACATTTTTTTCTCTATTTTTCTATTATTTTTCTATTTCTCTATTTTTTTTCCTATTCATTCTTCCCCTATTTCTAGACATGCAAGAGACCATAGTTCAGACACTCATATGTCCCACAGCATTCCTGTTCAAGGAATTCAGCATGTGCTCCTGAAGACTAGTTTCATTACTTTGAACACAATTCAGGAAAGTATTTCTGATTTGCTTAAGATGATTATGGAAATATTTACACTAGACTTAACTTTTTTTTTACATTACAATATTTTCTTGTGGAGTTTGGCTGTATTGCATAGGCTTTTTATATACCAGATAGTAATATGTATTTTAAATATTTGTTTTTTAATGTAAACAGATAGTTAGCAAAATTAAAGGGAGTTTGTCAGCATTTTAGTGAACTTCAGGAAAAATTCTCAAGATGTAGAAGGATATAGCTTTATATATCAGTACCTATTTTCCTTCTTTAAAGAATGGTTCCAGGAACCATAATTACAGTTGGTACATAACATATAGGGAAGACTAATCCCTTCAAAGTCAATGCAATTTTAGTGATACTTAAGATAATCAAGGCTACAGATAGTAGCAAAACCAGCAACGTGTCAGATTTTACGGGGAGAGCATCTAACATGCTCAGTTGCTGTAGAAAAGAACCTGAAGCTATGGAAGGGACCTTTCTTGGTGGTAGCCTTGGATTTGGTCATGACTCCTCAGGGTTACTGATGTTGACAGTGGCATTGACTCAGGGGGCACTGCAGGCTGTCATTGACAGCAGATCTAGTTGTATTTCCAAAAACATCTTTTAAGAAACCTTTTCTTGGTATCAGACTCAGAAACTGGTTATCCATTCCTTCTGAGGTAAGTTAGTCTAGACACACAATTGAGTTTCTTTTCCATTTTATAGAGTGGGAGGTTCACAGACAACTCTTTAAACTTTTCACTTACTTATCTGTCAAAGCCAAAGAAGCAAAATTTTCAGGAAAACTACTGATTTGGTGGTCTAGCAAAAAAAGCTAGCCTCTCCCTATAACTATTTTATTTACACTGAAGCAATGTTGGGTGTGCTATGGTTACTATACATATGATACACAAATAAAATGAGATAAAAGATATATTTCAGTATTTTGGTCCTTCAGATCATATTCTAAGACATGTTAAGGTATTATTAGAATAACAGAGTCCAGCAGAGCTGTTTTTGTGGGAAAATAAAAGCCAGATTTAATTAAGTTTATAAACTCATAAAGACTTTTTCAATTAATACATTCAAATAAACTTTCAAAATATCAATGCAAAATACATTGACATATGAAATAAAAATTCTCCACATTGCTTATTAGCAAATTTATATTGCTTCCAAGTGTTTTTTTCTTTTCAGGAAGACTTCAGCTGCCAGTGTCAGTGATACAATACTTGCTATTGCCTCCTTACATCACAAAGCTTCCAAGATTTTCTTTTCTTATCAGTATGTGAGACAAGAATTGGCACAGTATATTTAGACCTCTTAATACAACCTGATACTGGCAATTTAAATGGTAGTCATAGTTTGGCACAAAAATATGACTAAGAGTTCCTGATTGTCACTGAAGTCCTTTTAGATTTAAGCAAAGTTGTAATGGCAATGGAGAAAGGATGAAGCCAACATCTTCTTGGGTGACAGTGTCAACGTGGCAGCACCAGCTGTGACAAATCACTCCTTGCCATGACAGGAACAGCATGGCAGGCTGTGTCAGGGTGTTTGTTTACTGAGAACTTCAGAAAGCAATGGAAGTGTGTAATGTTTATATAATTATTATTTATAACTATTGTGGGTGATGGGAGAAATGGTTGAAAGTGCCGTTTTGTAGCGCTTCTTGAATTACATGCAAAGTAAAATGATGTGTTTGAAAGTGCTTATTTAGTCTTGAGTTGACTAATTATTAACTACATTCTTTTCCTCTCTTGTCAGTGAGGGCCTATTAATCCAAATCTCTTATTGTGAGAGATCACTCAGCTGTACACTATTTTAACATGCTTGTGTATTATATTAATTCATGCTGTGTGCCTGCATGGATCCTCTCTCACTGCTCTCCCCAGTAATCAGGTATCTCTCCAAAAATACTAGTCTCTTTATACACTTGCAGTGCTAGGTGGAGAGAAAGAAAGAAATTTAAAGCTAACTTCTATTTTCCCTTCACTGACAAAGTGCATTTGACCTCAAAATGGGGCACCCGTCAGAGATCCTCACACAAGCAGGAATCCCTGAAATTTTAGCGCTATTTCTTAGTTATAAATAATAACAATATTTTTGGTCAGTGGCAGCTAATGAGTGTCGGTGCAAATGGCGATTTCAGCAGGAAGTGGTGCCAGCAGAGGCCTTACTGACTGGAGTACTGCATGGTGCTGTACTTTGTCATTCGTCTCCGGGAGGTGCCTGGAGATGCCGTGCCCATTCCCTGACCAAGATGACATTCGGCACTGAGCATCTGACCTGTGCTGCTCAGGCTCCCCAGATTTGCTCCTCCCATGCTTGTTGCTCCCAGGCTGCTCATCCCAGCCCCTGACACTACTCTCTCTGTGACCATCACGTTGTGGGCACTGGATAACTCTGAGGGAATATTTATTAGACTGCCTGGCATGCCAGAGGCAGGCCTGAACACCCTTTCTGTCACTACCACATTTGACCCATCTACCAAATCAGGAATGCTCAGAGACGCCGGGAGCCGGGAGTTAGGCGCGATTACTCTTTCCGTGACGATAACGTTGGAGCCCTCTGTGAGATCGGGGATATCCAGCATGCCACGCAAATCAGAGGCAGACGCAGGCCCCACAACCCTCTCCGTCACAACGACGTTGGATGCACGCAGAGGGTCAACACAAACAGAGGGCTGGCTGGAGGTGTACGTCTCGGTCACCATCATGTTGCCATGGAGCAGGGGATCCGGCATGGGCCTCGGCGGCTGTATGGTTGTCCCGGACGTGTAGGTGTTTTCAGTAACAACCGTTGTAGTGCCAGCGGTGGGAGGCATAGGTGCATTTCCGTTGACAATGATGGTGGTGCCCGGTGGCGGGAGGTTTAGATCACTTTCAGGACTGGGGAAGGGAATGTTGACGCCTGGCCAGGGTGGGTTAGCATCAGGGAAAGGTTCGATCTCTTTGCCCAGACAAATCTCTGCTAAGGTCTTAAATTTTGGTCCTAATGTATCCAAGTATGTTTCGTCTGTATCTTCTCCAATAAAGCTGCAGCAACCCACGGAGCCGACAGGAGTACCGACTCCTTCGTGATCATAAATTAATAGGCAGTCATTTGCCGGCCGACCTTCATCTTCATCTGCATACACAAATGCTTTCTGTAGTTTGAAAAAACAAAAAACAAAAGAAAAAAAAAAAAGAACAGAATAACAGAGTGAATTTTGTCAGGTTTTTAACCATGAACACTCGAACCACAGTAAAGTTTCCCCAACCACAGTAAGGCCCACCTGACTTGAAAAATAGGACATCAATAGGACAGACTATACCATCAACATTTTTTAACCTTGAAATAATTTTATTTAAATAGTGTTTCATTCCTGTTTCTGCAGACACATAGCATCTCAAATTTTGGTCTGTGTCTCTGTCTATGGGACAAAGGGGACAGGCAAACAGATGCCTTCTTTGGGCAGCAGTATCTGAGCAAAATGGTAGGAGGAGGAGTGAAGCAGCATGGCGAGGGGGCAATGAAAAGACCAGGAAAGGGGATAATTGGATGGAGGATTGTCCATAGTGGGGGAGACTTGGTGAGTCCAGAGGGGAGTGCATTTTGAGCAAGAAGGAAATTGTCAACTGGGAATGATGTTTTGGATCCTGATGTGGTCATTGCAAAGACATCAGGCAGGAAAGAGGAGAATTTAAAGTGAGTGCTAAGTGGGGTTCGAGGAAGCAGAAAAGGATGGAAGGGGAGGCCTGGGAGAAAGAGTCAAAGAGTTTGGGAATTGACATGGTTCAGGAGGATAGCAGTAGTATGTGGAGGCCTATGGCAGGAAGACAATTAATACATAGTGCTTCAGGCCAAGGCAGGAAGATTGCAGTCTGGGAGAAATCCATGCTCAGGATGTCAGGACTGCTCTGTTCTCTCCTCCATGAACCTTGTTTAGATTTTGAAATATAGCAATCCTTATATCTTAATTGATATTTTGGTGACATGCAATTATAACATTTATGCTTCACAGTTCATGCATATGAATAAAAATATAGCCCATGAAACCATTAATCATGTAAATTCCATACCATTTTTAAAATCCCATATGTAAAGGTGAATTTAGGTATTGCCAATTGAAAAACTTCATATTTGTGTCACTGGTAGTTCACAAGTCTTTTAGGGAGCAGAAATGGCAATAAAAATAAGGAGGAATTGATGTTTAAAGTTCTTTCAGGATTAGAATGACTTCATCAAACAAACTGTACAGGAAGTAGGAGTGAACAATTCCAAAAAGTTATTAAATATTTATGCACTGGGAAAGGTTGGAAATACATAAATTTGGTGGGTAATTATGAAATCATTTAATTGCTTCCTACCTTGACCCACATTATGTCCATCAATTTTACAAAAAGGCTGCTAAACAATCCACCTACTATGGCAGCAGCTCAAAGACATTACTACTACTAGTGTTGTAACTTTTCCTACCAGTGTGATCAGCTTTGCTTTCACAGCAGTGTTATAGCATGGAAGTTTCAATTTGAGTAGAATTATTTTGGATTTCCATCATGTAACCTGGGAAGGGGAATCTAACAGAAAGCCTGCTCACAGTAGTAACTCAAAGAATAGCATATAATTACCTCAGAGAAATAGTTGTCTAGGAAGGCCATGTTCACTCCTCCTTCTCGATACTCTTTTATTGTTCCTCCAATTGACCCTTTTGCTTCCCCTGTTCCAGAAATTCCTCCAGCTGTTCCGTAGCCAGTACCAGTGCCATAGCCAACACCTGTAGTTTCTTCAACACCAGAAGCTACTACTCCTCCTCCTCCATATGTGTTATTATATATGTCTGAAAGCAGAAAAAGTTATTGCTCCTGTGCTCTGTGAAACTTGTACACACAATTTGTCCGTTATTTTTACAAATGCTATAATGACACTTCTGAGTTTCTAAAGGTATTTTAGACCAGTCTCAGTCACAGGTATATGCACAGGTACGAAACTTTGAAACTGCAGTAACAATTATATATGTATTAACAGACACCTAAGTGCTTAATTTTATTCTTGAGGCTAGGCAACATGTGTGCATGTGTTTTAGAAAATCAGTGATTTAGTTTGTTATTGGCTGGACAGATTATTCTGTCTAGTGTATATATATGCTGTTGTGGGGTTTATGTTAGAAAATCATATAATGTTTATCTATGCAAATGCAGAAATGCATATTTATGATCACATTGGCATTAATTTTTTCCCTTACACACTTAGAAAATAAAGAGTTTTACAAATCCTAGAAAATAAAGAGTTATGTAACTACTTCACATTTTCAAGTACTGAGATTTTTTAGGGGAGAACAACAATGGATCATAATAACCACCAGTTTATCATTCATAATGGAAATGTCCTTTATAATAAAGTAATACTTACAGGATTTCATCTTGTCTGTACTTTTTTAGTTCATGATAACAAGGAAAGAGTTTTCTTAATGATCAGCACATATTATAATAAAAGAATTGCATACAGTAGTCTTGACTATGGTTACGCTGGGAAACATAGGCTAAATTACATATTTTTTTGATTTCTGTGAAATGAGAAATCTGAGAACATTCTTCTATAATAAATAGTCAGCAGAGAGGTTGTCTTGCAGAGTAACATTTCTTCCTGTCAGAAAGTAGGGAAAATGGACCTGTGCCAGCATTCTTCCTTCCTTTTCTGAAGTAGGGAATGGAGGAGAAGGATAAAGTAACGCTGCACAGCTGGGCTTATTCTCTATGATCATTGAATTCCTGGAGAAACTTTATCGCAGAAGCATGCATTTATTGTGTTATATGTCAGCTTGTCTAGGTTAACACACAAATTGGCAGTAATTAACTAGCTATTTCACATGCTTCCTTATGGGAAGCAGGAAACTGGGGAGAACTGAAGATTTTACCCAAGTTATGAAAGCAAATGTCCTTATTCTGGTAAATATTGATTTCTTCTGGTGTCTTGAAAATGCCCTCCATTCAGTAGCTTTGCTGATAAAGAAAAAATACCTGGGATTTGAAAGCCTTGGCAGCTATTTCAAAACAGCTGTATTTCCAAGTGTAGTTTGCAGAAATTAATCTGTTCAGAAGCTCAAACCCAAAACTTTTTATTCATACAGGAAATCCTGTATGAGTTTGACTATCTGCAGATATGAGATTGGAAGGGTTGGGTTATACCTGGGAAACCAAAGGACCCCATGAATCTGAAGGCATGAAGTGCTGAAAGACAGCATAACATAGAAGATTTAAGGATCTGCTTACCAGAAGGTTCACCAAAATCACCTCCTGCAGCAGTTGTTGGGGCAAGAATGTGTGAGACATCCTGGAAAACAACATTTTGATTCCTTGAATGATTACCTTGAAATTCCCATATGAAGACTGAGACTTTGTGAATTATGTTAAGAAATTAGCAGTCAAAACTGTTAATGATGGCTGGTCATTACCACCATCTCCATTAACAATCAAAACAGAACAAAACAAAGAGACTACAAATTTTTCCCCTGTCAACACGAACAATGATCAATGAAGATGATTTGTGTTCCCTTCTAAACTTGCACTGAAGGAGCTTTCTGGTTGTTATGCTTCATCTGAAGGAACAGTGCCACCAAACTTTTGTGCCAAACTAACTTACCACTGCTTAAAACACATAAACCCCATCAGTGAATGTTAATTAAGAATCACCTTTCATATCTGGCTGGAAATTGTTGACAATGCCAGACTGGTTTTAGATTACACAGTGTTACAATCATTTTCTCTAGAAAAATGCAGCCTTTACTCACAAATTACTTCTGGTTTTGGAAACATGGGATGTACTGACCCTGTCTTCAGGCTGTGCACCTTCTATTCCCCATGGATGAATTGCCCCTTCTGTACATTCAGGTACAGGTTCAAATCCAGTTCCAACTCCACCTGCAGCGCCAGGTCCACAGCCACAACAGTCGCTCATTGACATCAAAATTGGAATCACTAACCAGGAAAAGAACAGGAAACAATTATTTAGCACATCTCTTCCTCGCAGGAATAGCTGCTCTCCCCAGAGGGCAGGTGCTCATGAACTTTTGAAAATATGCCTTTAAAATGTTTCTAACCAAGCAGCCTGTAAGTCTGGCTTTCAGAATCATTTGCTGCTTATGGAGATACCTGTATTTGGAAATTCAGAATAATTTGTACCTTTAGTTATAGCACAGCAGCACAGGGGTGGGGCTGTTACTCTAAATTTATGCTTATACACCTGGGAACAGACTTTGATCTGTCTCAGCTGAACCAATATAAGTTGCATACATATTAAAATTAAACGAACAAAACCAGTGTTGCTATGTATAGCATTCAGTGCTATTCTTTCTGGATATATGAGCATACATTTCTCTCTTCAAGTATTGTAATTGAAAAGAAATACATATTAGTAATAATAGACTTATAAGAATCAGTGGAGAGTCCACCTGACTACAGTGATCATTGGCTAAGGCTCCAGTTGTACATTACATATACATAATGCTTGATTTGAAAAAGCAGTAGGGGCAATCCCCAAGCCCTAGTTTCACCAAACATTTACATAGAGTGAATCAGGTTTCCCAGAGTGCTGTATTATGCTTAGTTGTTTAAAGAACTCAGTGCTGGAAATTGCAGAATGCTTGTAATGGCCAGCATCAAAAACACTGCTTATTTTAGAAAGGTGATGCAATATTAATTCATAGAATCATAGAATGGCTTGGGTTGGAAGAGATCTTAAATACCATTTAGTTCCAATCCCCCTGCCATGGGTAGGGACACTTTCCACTTACCACATTTCTCAAAGACTCATCCAGCCCAGCCTTGAACCAGGGATGGTGCATCCACAACTGCTCTGGGCAGCACGTGCCTCTGTCTCATCACTCTCACAGTTAAGAATTGCTTCCTAAACCTACTGTCTTTCAGTTTAAATCCATTGCTCCTTGTCCTGTCACAACATGCCCTTTTAAAAAGTCCCTCTCCAGGTCTTTTGCAGGACTCTAGGAACTGCAAGGCTGCCCTAAGTTTCCTTTGGAGACTTCTCCAGGCTGAGCAGTTCCAACTCTCTCAGCTCGTCTTCATACGAGAGTTGCTCCAGCCCTCTGATTACTTGAACATCAAAGTGAAATGAAAAGGGGAAAGGACTACACTGTGTACAAAGTGCTGCCTCATAGAGCATGACTAAGGTTGTATTTACTCCAGACTATGAGGGGAAATTTACAAAGCCAGAAAGACAGTCTGTCTTGTAAGATAAACCCTCTGGGGACTACAAATTGCACAGCATTTTGAAGCTTCAAAATTTTGTGTTTGTTGATTCCTCCTAAACAAAGACCAAAACCCCAACCAAACCCCCTCCTCAAAAAATCAGGGGGGAAAAAACCCCAATTTCCTCAGGTTTGGTAGTCAGTATTTCTGCAATGGGAAATTTTAGACGTTGATTACTTGATGCCCAGGCCAGGAAAGAGGGTTGATCACCTATGATTCTGGTAGTCAGAGAAATAATTGCTTGTATAAATTCTAACTTGAGTCCATGAAGCTCATAATTCTTCATAAACATACTAGGACAAATGAATTAGCATCCTGCTTTGATCCTGTTATCATAAATGCTACTGTCTTTTTATTAGATGTAATGTTTGGAAGGAGTAGCCAAAAGTTTCAAAATGTATGACTTATTGTTCTGCTACTGAAGTCTGGCTTTGAGTTCAAAGATCCTTTGAGTTCTTTAGATCCTTTCATACCCAACTTGGAGCAGATACTTGCCCAATTCTTCCAGTAATGTAATGGAAGTAGAAATTGCAAAATGTAAGTGACAGGACAGCTCTGTCTAAGAATTGGAATAAGAAGGCTTAGAAAGAAAATGCTTAATTATAAATGAAAAATCTGTGTATAACATAAAACTTATGGAAATTATTTTCATTTAAAAGACAATTTTTTTCTCTATCAAATGGCCAATAGCAGCCAGTGGATTAGCAACCAACTGAAAAAGTAACCTTATTTTAGAAGAATTGAAAAATGCATTTTTTACGTGATTTAGAAAAATAATAAAACCAGTTTTCCTAATTTTATACTTACAAACAAATATTAGTCCGCCGAGGAACATCAAGCCAATGGCAGCGCCACTAAGTGTGGTATTTGAATCCAATTGCCTGCCATAATTTTCATTTCCATAACCGCTGTCAGTGTAGGCAGTATATCCTTCATCACCTCCTTCGTAGCCATCAGTATAACCCTGCGACTGTGTGTGGTCCTCATAATCTCCTCCATAATCACCACCACCTTGCTGCCCTCCGTCTTCCCGGCCGCCTCCACCAGTGCCGCCGCCACCACCGCCAGTGCCGCCGCCACCACCACCAGTAGTGCCACCACCACCACCAGCGCCACCACCACCACCACCGATGATAATTATTCTTGTGGCCCCACTGGTGCAGTAGTTCCGACTGTCACACTGGCAAGCTTGCACAGGAATTATGTGTGGTCGAGCACAGCGCCGGCCTTGGCTGTCCCTTACAACGACGTAGATCCTATAAAGGTAAAAGTCTATATTCTGGCCCACTAGTTCCGCAGAGGAATCTTGAGGGGGGAAAAAAAAAAAGAGGAAAAAATATTTGGATGAAGGTATTGACTACAAGTGTTGTACAAATCTATACTACTTGTGTATTACATTCATAGAACAGAATGAAAGTGTTCCCTTTCTAAGGGCCTCAATTACTCATGCATCTACATTATTTACTCAAAGCTGAAACATTAAGTACTCATCTATGCTTGTTTTTTTCCTTGCAAAACCTGAGCCAAATCAGTCTAGTTATCACTTCTAAACTAGAGTAATACAAAAGGGGAAAGTGAAGTCTTTTATTTCTACTGCTAAATTTTCTGAATTTTATTCGCACAATGGTAAAGATAAAAGTTGAAAGTTTTATGCATTTTTTTATTCCTCTCTCAAGGAACTCATCCATGTTTTTCAGAAGGTTTAAAATATTTAAGATTACATATTTGCAACTGTTTAGGACAGGTAGGAGACTGAAGAATACTTGCAATTGTGATACTTGCCATATAATGTAGTCTTCTATGTAAACAGTAAGTTATGCAAATTCTGTCATTTAGTTATGCATGGGGTCTGTTTAATTCATTATTTTGTTATTTCGTATTGAAGGAAACTGGCAAAGCTTCACTGGGCACTGACTAAAACAATTTTCCTTAAAATACAAGTAGGTGTGACTGGTACAATAAATTTTAAAAGTTGTAATCTTAATTTGTCATTTTCACATGCCTCTCATAAAAGTAAAGCTCTACTAACTATAAACTTTATACTTTAATAAACAAATTTCAGATTTGATATATGCTTAGGATTTTTTAGATAACACAGAAATAAAAAAGTGTCAAATTACTCCTTTTGATTTACTTCATTATGTTTAGACCCATAAAGGCTCTTGTCATAGTTATACTGAAAGTACAGTTTTGCTAGTAAATTTTCAGTTTCCTTTAAAATATAATATATGTAATAATTCTGATTTAAATATTATAATATATATACATTTGCATGCATATATTCAAATTTGGAGTAACTTCTTAGATTTGTATTTAACTGAGATTTGAATAGATTCTAATAAGTGTTTCGTTTGTTAATAAAGCAACATCCCAATCAGTTATTTTAGATAAGAGCTTATTGCTATCACTTATTCTGTTATAAAATGCAGGTTAATTTACCATTTATTCGTCTGATAATCCATGTAGTCTGAGGTTCACCATGTATGCTGAATGTGAAGGGGGTAGCATAGACAACACCATCCCTGGGCTTTGCTGAGATAACCACTGATGGGGAATGCATGCATACTTTCCTCACTTCAGTATTAATAGTTGGGCAATTGGCATTGATGCCATCTAGTGAAAGCACAACGGTGCCAGTAGCAGTGTATCGAGGAACCCCTGTAAAAAGAAGGTATTTGTGGTCAGGGGGAAATAGTGATTCTATAAACAATGCAGTTAGGGTTGGGAAACTAGAAACAGCAAAAAACATTTAGAGAAATCTGGAACACAAAGAGTTTATTTTGGAAAAATTAATCCCTTTTCTTACCTCTGGTGATAGCCAGAACCTCTGCTTGGTACTGCCCATTGACCAGATAGACAGAATCCCGGCTAATAACTTTGTTCAGTATGATTTCACCAGTGTTTTGATTGATTCTGAACCAGGCAGCTGGATCACGTCCTATGCTATATCTGTATTTGGTGAAGTAAAAATACACAGCGTTATGTTATGAATATATGTATTACACATTTATTTTGCGGATAAAATTTGGCACTTTTCTTTTGGCATTTTTCTTTCAGCTATGCTAGATCCTATTGCATTTCACCCAGTTCAAGCAAAATCCATGTAGACTCCAAAAAAAGGTAGACCAGAAAAGTAATTAGGAATAAAGCAAATGCATAGAAACCCATTTTATTTTGAAAGTGGCATCATAGTCCAAAAGTAAAACTTTTCTGGATCCTGTAAACCTTTACTAGAATCCTTGTTTATAGCAATGGTTAAATCCACAGTTCTTCTTATAACATACTAAAGTTGTGTTTGCTGACACATTTCTGTTTTAGGAATTTTTTTCAACTATTTGTAAATAGTTGAAAATAGGCTGTATTTATTTCTACATGCACTGAAAAGCAAATTATAGTCTCAGTTATTATTGTTAAATATCAAGAGAAACAGGTGTAAATTTTTTTTTTACTAGAGAATTAGCTAGTAGCGGCTTACTCTGTTCTTGGAAAATATTAACTGTTCTTGGGATTTTCTGCCTGCTTTCTTGAGATGCTAACAAATTCCCTCCTTGTAGCAAATGTTTCAAGAAAAAGCATTCTTAGACTGAGAAAAAAAAAACAAACCCTCTTCTAGTCTATATAAGTTACAGCCTGTTAGAAAAGTGATCTTTTCTTTGTCTTGTGCATAAGTCTAAGAAAAGTTGTCAGGAAAGAAAAGGACAAAAATGGGCTATATACTATTCCATAATAACATAGAATGTATGATACTATATAGTACTATTCTATTGCCATTTTTCTATTGCTAATCAATAATCATTGTTTTTTTAAAGCATCCTTTAAAATACGTATTCCTCATCCCATGGAAATCTCAAAAGAATTATTCCACCCAGGCAGTTAAGCAGAGTAGAGCTTACACAACATTTGATGCAATGGTTCTAGTGTCCTCATCCATGGCTGTGTATGTTCCTACAACATAATTCACTCTCGCGTTTTGTGGCAGGGAAAACACAACTGAAGATGGATGAAATCTTGGTGGTTCAATCAAATTTTTTACTTCTACTGTCAGGGGTGTCCCAAATATCTGGTACTCATGCGCAACAGAGTGGTGGAATGCAGCTACATTCCTGACACCGATCATCAGTGCGTGAGTTCGGATATGTTCAAAATCCAGCTCCTAAAAGGTAAACCACAGAGAACTAGATAATACATAAAAGGTCCCTTAATGTTTTAAAAATATTTTTTATTTTAAATAGTTGAGTGACAGTGTTTTTACTGCCTGTTTATTTCTACTAACAATTAATTAAAATTTTAAGTCAAGAGCTGAATATTTATCCATACCTTAATTACTCTAAGGATTCCTTGATTTGTAGCTCGATCTGTAACAATTTCAAAACAGTTATCTTCATTACCGGATATAAAGAAAAACTCTGCTAACCAATTGTCTGTAAACTCTTCATCAGCATCCAGAGCTTGTATTCTTAGCAGTTCTGAACTGAGTGAATTTTCTGAAATACTTGCTGAAAACTGAAATGACAGACAAATACCTATTAACAAACATATATATGTTTGGAAAACAGGAAAACACAGCTGTCTGCAGAGATTCTTTTGAAAGATGTTCTGAGCAGTGAATAAATTTTTTACATAAAAACAATGTGTTCTGGGAAAATTGTGATTATGATTACAGATTTGAAAATCTCCAAGTGTCACCTCCAAGGTTTGCAGAGGTATCTTAGAAGAAAAGGATTTGTGCTTTCTATAAGAAATGGTTTTCCAAGGATTGGGTTATTCTACATAATCTCATATTGCAGGGATCTGGGCACCTGTATGACAGGATTTCTCTGAATACAAAGAAGTCAGTCCTGACAGTGTCAGGATTTACATCTCTGAATACAAAAATGATCTGTGTGTATGTTACCAGAATTGTTGCACAAGCAACAGACTCTATTTTGAGCACTCTTCAAGGGAACAACTCTGTCAATCCCATGGAGCATGTAAATGTGAAAGTTCTCTATGGGTTAGTAAGGGCTCTGTTACCAATGGGCCTTTTAAATGGGGTTTTAAATCACTATTGCTGTCTTTGTTATTGGAAACTTACGGAGCTTTGAGCAAGAGTTGGAAAGTTGTCATTAACATCAATGACTTTCACATTACAGCTACAAAGGGATGATATTCCATCTGCAGCGCCGTCCCGGTCTGATGCCTTCACAACCAGAGTGTAGCTACTATGTTGCTGTCACAAAAAGAGAAATGAGTATGTTAGAAGACCATCTGTGCATCTTATAAATAACTCATGCTTGCTACTATTTCCTAATACAGGAATTCTACTTAGACATTTTATTGCGACACATCAAAACCGTGCATTTCTCCATTAATATTTGAAAAAAAACAAAACTTTTCTCTCTCTTCTATATTTTTCTCACTCTCATAGCACATATTCACTACAGCATAATTTTATTTAGCTTTGGAAGGGGAAATGTTACCTCTCTGTCAAGATAATTTGCAAGATGGAGTTCTCCTGTGTATTTATTCATAATGAACATGGGTGGACCAGAAGGTTCCTGACTCTCTATTTTGAAGGCAATTTTAGAATTCAAATGGTTAGGTTCATCTGCATCAGTTGCAATGATTTTCATCACCAGTGTGTCTAAAAATAAATTTAAAAAAATAGTAATTAAAAACCCACAAAACAAACAATCAAACAAAAAAACCAAAAAACCCCAAGAAAATCTCGAGTTTCTGCAAACAACTGATCAAGACAATGCTAAAACCGTGTATGAAAATGATAGAAGGCTATCTATTCCTTGACATACAGAGAAAACCAAAACTTTAGGTTTGTAGTACTGATTCTGACAATGACTTCAAATGAATTAAAAATCAAAGTCCCAAAAAATAATGCAGGTTTTCACTGAACTTCTTTAAAGAAGTTAAATTCCCTATCACCATAGGGAATATGCAAATACATCAAGTAATGAGCTTGCAGACATTACTATAAGAAATCACAGCTTTAAATGAGAATTTCTAGAAAGAAGAAAATGAGTGTTAGGCACCATTGCCTCAGTGCTATTTGCATGTCTAATGTTGATTACTGCAGTTTTGGTAAAAAGAACCATTTTAATGGTTTAAGTACAGAATTATTTAGTAATGTTTTGCTGCAATTGCAAATACCCAGGCTACAAGTACAAATATTTGAAAGAGAAAAATGGGGGAAAATGTATTTTACATACCCTCCAAGGAAATAAGTGTAATGATATTTTTATTCTAATGAGAAGGAATGAAATTATTTCTTTTACATTTTCACATCTGAAAGAATTTGCATGATGGTATGGTTAGAAACTAGAACATTCAGCACTTGTGTGTGGGAGGAAAGGGAGAAGGAAGCATTGCTGTTTAATTTACAGCAATTAGCCCAGGCCCTGGCTCAAATAGCACTTGGAGAAGTATCTGCAGCTCCCTCCTCTGCAGTGGCCCTGACCATTTTATGTCATTGCTTAAGAAAAGCAAAAAGAGCTCCTCAGGTTTATATTAACTGTATTCTGTAAGCTTCACTAGCAGTTCTGAGGAAGGCATAGCACAGGTACTCACTGTCCATGCTGCTCTCTTCAACAGATCCTGTAAATACAGTTTGTGCAAATACAGGAGGATTATCATTTATATCCAGGACTCTGACTCGAAGTTCAAGAGGTGGTTCCAAATCTATACCGGTCACTGAGTGTTTAGCAAAGCAACGTATCTAAATAAAGAGATTTACTTGTTTTAAAACCAAAAGTTAACTAAGCAAAGTAGCAACCTGAAACAAGCAAACTTGTTGTCAGGCCCACCCTGGATATATCATTATAAAAGTCAAGAAAAAGGGGAATACTTACAACAAATACTGGTGTTATTTCCCTATCCACTATTGATGTTATATTAATTTCTCCTGTTCTTGGGTTAACAACAAATATTCCATAGGGTGCACGATCAATTCCAACTCCAGAGATGCTGTATGTGATTGGATTGTCTTCTTCACAATCAGACCGGATCTACAGTAACAGATAATAATAATAATAATAATTTATGCCAGTTTTCCGAGGACACCTACAGTGTTTTTTCTTCTATTCCTAGTTCCTGTAAAAAATTCTATACAACTTCAGTTTCTCAAGTACTTATTACAAGGTTCAGGTGACAGAATCAATGGAAGGCTCCTCTACAAAATGTCAACCTAGATATCCGTGTCCCCTTAAGGGCTGAGTGGGCCTTTTATTTCTCCTATGTCTGTCAGGGAAATGGAGAGATATTCCAAGAGTATCACACTGTGGCTGGAACTCAGTAAGGGCATGATCACAGTGAGAGAACAGGAAAATATTTCTTTTTCTCTGTTTCCCACGGGTTATGTACAGTCTTTGAATTTCTGCTCAGGGGTTTCCCAAGTATAGAGAGAGGGAGAGAAGAAAAATGTCACTGGTTGGAGCTGCCTGGGAAGTAGACTCATGGCAATGTTCTAGGAAGCCTCTGGTTACTCCTCAGCAGCCACATGGATTCTTATAAGACTGTCTCAGCAGAGCTGGGAATGTTGCATCATCTTTCTTTTATTCTACATTCCTTGCTTTTACTAATCTAAGCATAGGTATTTTTAAATCTCTCTGCTTTTATCAGCCTGTCTTTGGCAAAACTTCCTTGTCAGTGAATAATTGTGTTTTTCTTTCTACTTACTCTGGCAATTGGATTCCTCTTGGAGTTGTCTTCTCCTTCTCTACAAGCTGCAGCAAATTTGATCCATTCACGTTTTTGTCTTCTAAAGGTTTTCCATCTTGCCATTCCATTTTCATCCCATTCTTTTACCTTTGACAGAGAATTCCAGTATCATGTGACCTCAGTCAATTTTAAACAAATACAGACAATTATAATTTCCAACAAAAAGAAGAAAAGAGATTATTGTAGACCATGTGCTTTTTTACCATGTGCTTTTTTACATGTCTGTGAGTCCCAAACTCTATGACTGTACATGTTTATTTTAAAATTACTAATTTGTTTGAGATACTCATTTAGATTTAGGTGAATTTCTCTTGAGAGGGTTAGCAGGTTATTACCTGCAGCTGTTTAATATTTAAATATGTTTTCAATCTTCAGGTTCAGAAGTGTCTTAGTTGAGTATTTTCCAAGTGATTTTTTCATTTGTAACATTTTGTTTAATCAGAAAAAGAGTTTCTAAATAAATAAATATTACCTCTACATGAAATCCTGTGCTGAAATCCAAGAGTACCTGCAAGAACAATAAAAAAATTGGCATGTAGAAATGCAAGGCAAAATGCAGCAAGCAAAATGGATCTGCAACATTGCTGTACTGCAGGCCTATTGCAATAGCTTACCTAGCTGCAAGATTTCCATAAATGAGTTTGTGAAATTCAATTTTTTTTCTATATCCAGCACATAAATTCCTTGAGAGTTAAAACCTTCAAAATCCATTCTGTCTTTCAAGACAGAACTTGAATGGATATGCCAGAGCAATTTTCAAACTATACCTTCATCAAAATAAAACTTTCACACAGATTTTTAACACCTCAGCTGAAGAGAGAAGTGTTTGCAAGAGTTTTTACCAAACAATCTAGGAAACCAGGGAAGTATTTATCCTAAATAATTAATTATTTTTTCAATTTCTTTCCTATTTAGAAAGTTGACAATAACCCTGGAGTACTTAATTATGTAATTGAACCAAAAAGAATGAAAATGGGATTTTTGGAACTTTCCAGTGAGATTGAAGAGATTCAATGTAAGATGGAAACCCACCTGAAGTTTTCAGGCAAATTTCCCTGGAGTGCAGTTGATTTTGATTTAAGACTCAACTATGTAACTAATCTTGAGTAAATAAAGGTAGCAGGATCAGATGCAGTATGTAATTACTTTAAAACTAAAATTAAAATGAGAGTAGCCTCAATTTCTTGATTAGCACAATTTAAAAGACAGCACAATTTAATTAACTTTATTCCTAAATAGGGTGTGAAAATGAAGTTCAATTTCTTCAGAGCATTTCTTTCAGGTTTAGGATCTGCTTTGGCTCTCTTCAGACAATAAAGGGTGAAGAATGTGGGATTTTCAGAACTGGATTCTTGCTTCATTCATCATTGGAAGATAGAAAATATCCAGGTGACTCAAAAATTATTGCAGCATTTCTCTTTTCTCAACAAATGCTAACAGCCGCAGTTATGAGTATTTCCCTTCCTTATAATTTCCCATAGCTTTTCTGTTTGTTTTGGTTTCTTTGTTTTTTGTCTGATATATCTGTGGGGTTTTATGTCAGCTATACTTGGATAAAATCTGGCATCTTTTATCCTTACATCATGGGACTTTCCTCACTTCAAATTTATTGCATTGTACTGGCAAGACTGGAACATGGACACAAAATTTTTTCCACTTACTTCATGTTAAGACAACTTCTTACATGCAACAGATTAATGAAGAGCAGCTTCACCCTTCTTACTCTCTCTCTCTCTTCCCCATTTACCTTTATGCTGCAAAAATTTACCATCTGTCATGTACAAAACAGTGTTTCCAATGATCTGGTTTTACCCAAAACATCCCTTGAGACCTTGGCCTGTAATGGATGCCTTAATCTGCTTCTCAATGGAGGAGTTTACACTGGATCTACCCATTTGATGTGCATATGTAGCTTGAAATTTTTTTGACTATTCACAGAGTAAGGATTTTTTTCCTTGTTTGAGCCAGCTATTGACATAAATGGTTAAGAAAAGTACTCTGCAGGAGAATCACTATAGTATGTTCATGTTGTGCTAAAAGTACCAATACATCTTTTAACTTTTGTTGGGTTTATGGCTGTTTGAATTTTCAGCTTCAGAATAGGCTTCAAATTCATGTGCAGCCGTTCTGTTCCTCATCTCAGAGAAGAGACAATATCAGGCTCCCTGTGAATGGCAGGGTTTGTTTGCCCCAGTGGGAGCTCAGTCCTGTTCTTTTATAATCCCCCCTGGAGTCCAGGGGAACATGGAAGAGTCAAAGGGGAAGACTACACCCTCAGGAGAGAACCTGAGTGATGAGGTCCACCAGAAATAACGCTAATTGAACGTCTCTTATCAGTCTATCCCACCTCATTTGGTGAGCACAATGAAATCCTCTCCACCCTTAGGCTGAAATCCCTTCTGGCATGCAAACAATTGTCTTGACCTGGCAAAGTATGGGTATGCACCTCCCAGTGCAGTGTTAGTGAATCTTGTCTGCTGACTGCATCATGTGGCCTATCCTTACTTAACAGCGAGACTAAAGCCTCACGACCAGCCACATCACTCTCATATTCTGAAAAACTATTCTGAGTTTTTCTGAAATAAGAATTATACCTGTAAAGAATTCTATTACTTAAAGACATGAGCATTCATGTATCTCTTGATTCCAGCCTATAGGGAGTTCTGTTTTCAAGCAGTGAAAAATTTATATTTCGCATTGGAGTCTTATCCTTTGTTTTTGAGCACCAGTAATGGGAACATCAGGATGTTGGTGATGCTGGGGATTATAAATTTAGGCCCTGTATTTTCACAGTTGAGCAGTGATAGTGAAGAAAAACCCCATTTTGCTACTTGTTGGTAATGGAAGATCTTGAATTCAGAGTCCTTAGTATAGTTCATGTTATTATTTGAAAGGGCTGATCCGATGAACTCTGATGGTGGCTCTGTTTGGTATGTCTCTCAGTTACAGCTATGGTATAGGAAGGGGGGGCAGGCAGACATCAGACATAAATGTCTAGTTCACCAGATAAATCTGAACAATTTTGAAATTACATTTATCCTACTGGATTCAGGGATAGAGACTCCTCTCCCTCCCCAGCTAATGCCTTCTGGTTCTCCACTGTCACCAGCAGGTAGATGTCTTCCCCTAACCCAGTTGTCTATTTCTAATATTTGCATCTGAGATGAAAACCTTTTTTTTTCCTAGTGCTATTTCCAGCAGATAAATTCTGTCTCCTAGCAGCTAACCCCTGCAAATTTTTAGGTAGTTAAAAAAAAAATCCCTTCTAAACCCATATCGAAGTACAGTACTTTCCAAAGACACAGGGATAAACAATAATTAAAGCAATAGGAGCCACTGGAATGTGTGGGATGCATCCTGAGGACCTTGGGGTAGGCAAGCTGGTCAGAATGATGCCAAGATTTGCTGTCCTGTTAGTCTCTGAGAGACTGTGAAAAAAAGGAAGCTGCAGAGAATCTAGATGCTGGTTGCACAAGCTGTTTCTGTTATGGGTTGGGAGATGGGCAGGCAGGAAACAATCTTGGTTTCTGTCATTTGCAGTGTTCTGTCTGAAAGCTTGTCTTTTATTGTAATGATACCTGGATACTGTGTCCAAAATGGCACCTTAGAGTCACACTAGACTTATTCTGGATTTATTCTGATGTAACTGGGGACAGAATTAAGCCCATAGGATGTCTACTGTTCTTTGCACTCTCAAAGCAATTTACAAACAAGAATTAACTAATCATTAATTGAGTGCCAAGCAATATCATACGTAATTACGGAATCCTCCCTTCTCCACCTACTCAAATCTAAATGACTGAACATGCCTTTAACATCTTCCCAGCATTATTCATATGGGATCTGCTTCTCTCTCTTTGAAGTCAACAGTGGCATTGTTGTTGGCCTGGATGGGAGGAGTGCTGAGAGCTCACACGTATTGTGTTAGTCATCAGGCTGCTGTGGTAGCTCTGGTACTGTCAGCGTTTTGGGACTTTTACATCTTTCTTACTCATCCAAAGCCCTGACTAGAAAAGGGTTGCAATAATGAGCCCTTCCCTTTTATTCATTCTGCATCTCTTTTAAAAAATGATACATCAGTGCCTATGAAATAATAAGAAGCAGAGTTCAAATATAAGACAAAACCTCATATTTTAAAAATATGCCATTTTATCACTTTTTAATCATTGAAACATGATTTTCTTTTTCTATACTTCACTTTTTCATATGTCACTTATGAATGTACTTCATCCAATTTAAGATGAAAGATTTTCTGGATTATTTTCCTGACATTTTGTTTTCTAATTCAGAGGAGGTCAGGTGTTTCCTGTGTTAGCAATACTTTGAGTTGCACCCAGGATGGATAATCCATTACTCTTTCAACAGTTGAGACAGGAACAATTCAGGAATTATGATAATGCTCATGTTAGGCTGAAGAATTTACTTCAAAGTTTTATTTATTTTAAAATAAGTTTACTCAAAGAACTGACAATTTTAGGAAAGTTTCCACTGAGATTATTTCCGTTCTGCTATTGTATCTTCTATTGTATGCAGATACAATACATTTCCATAGAATAACTGAGCTTAACCATTAGAAAAATGAACAGAAAATTAATTTCAATATAGGGTGTATGCCATTATCATTACAATTCGAGTTTTTCAAATTAGTCATGCTAAGTGCCCTCAATAAATCTCCTCAATAAAACCTGAATTCTGATATGACTTAGAGTGTTCTGGCTGCAAATGCATGTTTGCTTAATGGCCATTTTACTTAGGAATGTAAAACTGCAGGCTTAAGTACCTAATCTTAAGTGACAGTTCCTGGATGTGGAATTGCTTTAGTTTATATTTCTACAATAGAATTATTTGGCAGAAGAACCTGCAGGTTCATGATTCAATTCTGGCAGATGTTTCACGTGAATGTACAAAATGAGGATGTAGCTCCTGACAATTTTTACGTTATTTTTTTGCAATCAAGTTACGAGTAGGATGTGTAACCATAGTCTTATGACTGGGGGGGAAAAAATAAACCCAGATAACATATGGGAAAATGTATCCAGACAAAAGTGCATAAGAGATGTGGTGAATTTAAAATTATTGGCTGTCACATGATAGCTGGCAGGAGAAGAGTCATACCTGATCAAACAGGTTATTTCCATAAAACGTGTCTGTGCTAGTATCACAAACAGAACTCCCTTACTCATGAGAATAATGTCTTTGAAGTCACATGAGCAAAGGTTGCAGAATCAGTCCCACCAATGGTGAAATCCACAGAGAAAATTATTTGTTTCAGGGCTGGTAAGTTTCCTTTGTTTTTTTGAAAATGCAGTAGTTTACTAAAATATGTATAACTCCATGTTAATTTTATTTGACGCAACTTATTAACAATATACTAACCAGACACACCATTCAGACAGGTGATTTTCAGGAAAGATTAGTTAAGATGAAAGCCAAAATTTTTTCTCAGAATACACTAAAACTGGATACGTAAATGTATAATTTGACCTCAACAGTTTTTCTACCACCTTTCTTTAAATAGTTGAGAGATGCTATTAAGTCGTACAGGCCATCATGAACGTTGCTGGGCAGAAGAACACATAACAAGAACAAGGGTTTCCTCTGGGTAGTAAAAGTTCAAATATTTGATAGTCATCATACACAATGGCATTTTCCAAAATCGCTCTTTTTTTCTGAACCAGCACCTACCCTCCGTCACTCACAATTGTAACGACAGTATACTGATAGAATGAAAATGGCTCCAGAGCTGCTGGGAGAAGTAAAGCAGCAAAATGCTTTTGAATGGACAGGTCTTAGACATAAAAGAGTCAAGCATTTTGAACTTCGACACACTGGGAGTGTGCATCACCAGGTAACTGAGTGAAATGAACAGTCACTTGTGTTTCATGAAAATCCAGAAGTGTTAGTGTGATGTGCAACAGGCCGCTCTCAGACACCTCTCTGCTGCCTTGAACAAGCTGAAACTTATCCGAACCATAGCTTGCTTTTGCCAAGTTTTGCCCTTGTTTTCTTGGCAGCTGCTCTGTGTTAATTAGCTCTACTTTACTGATTGCAGAGCTGTCACCTAAAATTAATAGATTGTATTTTCATAATAGTTTTAGGATTTCTTAACCTATAACACAAACTTTTTCTCTGACTACAGCATTTCTAGTGACATCAGTAATGAGAAGTTAACAAACATTTACACATACTAATACACAGTGTAAAATATAAAATTTCATGAAAACCACAGGACATAACAATAGCAGAAATCCTGCTCTTCTCAATCTTCAGGGCCTTAAATCTCTACCGAATTTCAAGGGGGCAGCGCAGATGAGTAAAATGAATGCACACAAAAATCAGATTGCAGGAGCAGTAGGGCACCCGTAGCCCTTTTAAGTCCCTTCTGGGTAGTTTCCATGCCTTGATGAACACATTGAACAACTATGCCACTTGACCATAGCCACAACTTTCCTTTCACAGTGAGAAAAACAAACCCAAGGAGCAACACTTTCATCATGCATTCACTTGCTCAGCACATGGCGGCTCAGACACTAGGGCACAACAACACGGGAATCCTTTGCAATGTGAAATAATAGGCCAAGTCTTGATTTTTACTTAACTGAGATCACTAAATTTTGTCATTTTTTTCTCTCTTGAAAATAGCTGTAGGATTTGGTCAGCTCTGAAACGATCTTGCCAATAGTTTTAGGAAAACGACATTTTAAATTTTTAGAAGAAGGTATTTCCTCAACTGATAAAAAAGTAAGGACATAGAACCAAATTATATCCAACCATTAAAATGTTTATAATTATAGCATTTTATTAATAACTGTGACCTTTAAATAGCAGCCACAGAAAACATTTGCCTGAAAAATCATGCAGTAAACATAGAAAGTCACATCTTGAATATCAACAGATAGCCAAAAGTCTAAAAAGAAACATTTGTCAGTATTTAATGAAAAGCTAATTTGATTTTATAGAATGTTCAGAAGTGCTGTTAAAATGAGCAGAGCTTTGGTTTTTATGGTAAATTTCACAAGATATTTTTGGGGAATAGTTTACATTGTAAAACGCAATGGTCTGCTGAGGAAGATGAAACTGGCGTCGTCACAGCATTTACAAATATTGTTTTAAAATCCGACTTACCAACAAAAGGAACAGAAAAGCAGCCGTTCGGTGAGGGAGCCAATCCATGGCATCTGACTTCTCAGAAACAAGTCCAACTGAGTTATGGTTACCAGCCTGTTCCTGTTCCCCTCCCCCCCCAGCTCTGGTGACTATTTAAAACGACACTCTGTGCATGTCCTTATACTCAGCCCTTCAAGGTGTCTCTGCCTCCCTCTGAGGGAAGAACTGAAGATGCTGTATAACAGAGTGTCTTTCCCCACCCCAAAATCCTGGGCTGGTCTCACCTGAAATGCTTGACAACATCATTATTGCTTGCAGGTAAAAGCTAAGAGACACACCTTAATTCTTATTGCACTGAAACCCTTTGTTGGATACAAAAAGGTACGTTTTAAAAACAGAGGCAAGCTTCGCTGAGAAGATACCGGGTGATTTATAAATTACTCACAACATAAGGAATCATTAAAATGGCAACTTATCTTTGCTTTGAATGCAACTTCCAGTTTTCTCTCTGCACCCTGTATAATAGAAGAACTAAATGAATATTACGATAAAGAATACGGAATTAAAAAACTTGTTCATTTAAATTAGCAGTTCATTTGTTTACTTCCAGGCACAAAGGAGTGAGTTCCATGCACACTGTTCACAGAGTGAAGAACTCAGAGCAGAATGGGGCTGTCACTAAAGAGATATCATATTAATTTGGGGGGCAAAATAGTGCTTTATTCATGAGACTGCAAGAATATCTGAAGCAGAGGAGGAAGATTTTCTGCCTTTGTGAGCTGCAAAGCCTCCTCATGCCATACCTTTCCCTTCCAATGGGCTGTGCTCTCGCTGACACAGTGGAGAGGGAGAGTGTTAGAGGAACTGGGGAGCTGCTCAAAACAGCAGGTAGTGGAGGAGAGAGAGAATGTGCTGCAAAGCTCTCTTCTGGCCTGTTTTTAATGGCAATGGCAGTTGTGTGGGGGACAAAGAAATCACAGAGGGTTCCCCACTTTACCATCTGTTCTGCAGCACAGTGCTTGTTAGGTGCCTCCTCATGTCTTTGGGACACCTGAACCACCCCTTAAAGGGCAAGGAGAAGTTAGAGTGGACTTCTGCTCTGTGACTGAAGCTGGGAGGGGGGTACACACTTCACCCCCAAAAGCGCAATAGCACCGGTGCGCTCCTGAGCCTGCTGAGCCCTGCATCTCCCAGGGCTGGGCATGAGCTGGGAAAAGAGTGCTCAGCACCTCTGGGGCTGCTCAGCCCTGCCAGGGTGAGGTCCCATGCTGCTGCTGGGTAAGCAGCTTTGCAGCGCGCCGCGTCTCCATGCCACGTAGCACGGCTGCCTTGCTGCCTTGCCACGGGCTGGGGCTGCCAAAGCCAGTCGTGCATGTCCCCAGCTGGCACTCAGCCCTTGGTACCAAACTCAGCATGCCCACCAGTGAGTCAGGGAGGCACACCGGGACAGGCCATGTTAAATGGATTCCACCTGCAGTTTCCTTTTTCTGGGAAATTCTAAACAATCTCAAATTTGCTTTTGGCTTAAGAAAAAAGTTAATTGTTGTACATATAAAATACGCATATTCTTTTATGAACCCAAGTATCTTATTTCAGAAGTTTTGTCTAATCATACATTAAAAAAATGTCAATTTTAAAACATTTTTACTTTTAGATTTTTCAGTTGTTCAGTTTGTATGGATTTTTTTTTTTGTTCTTTGCAGAATTTGAAATATTATTTTTGTATTTTTTATTCTTTCATACCAGACTGATAGCCAAGAAAGTCTGAGAGTATGTATCACTCGAAACCTCTCCTGGCAATGCAGAAATTCTATTTTGACCACTGGGTAGAAGAAGTTATTTCTTGCAACTGCAAGTTAGCCATGTTTTATTACAGACCAAATTATCCCTTGCTGAGTAATTTTTTTTTGTTATAACAGAAGATAATTTGATCTACAAAAGCTGATAAAATGCCTCAAACAACAATAATAGCCCCAGCAGAAGTGAAAACAAAATTACCTGCTATTGCACTGCATCTTTCTTTGCCATATCTCATTATGAAGAGTGCACATGGATTTATGACAAAAGATAAATAAGAACAATTCTTCAATGGGAAAACTTGTAATGAAATTTCAAATGGGACTTCCAAATAAATATTTAAAATATAATTTGCACATTTTAAAAGTTTAAAAAATAGTTTTGTCTAATTAAAAATGACTGAAAAATGTACAGTAGTTTGATGCAGCTTGGAGAAGAAATCCTAATCTGCTGACCATTACCCTTTTGGAGTATTGGAGTTAATAAAACAGTACTAGTGACAGTCACCTCACAGTCATTTTGTAATCTTGGTGCTTTTCTCTCCTTTATATTCTGAATGAAGGTTTTTATGTTTTTTTTTTTTTCTCTTACTGCTATTAGCAACGTACAAAACAGTAGAGAAAAGGGCCATGGATCATTTTGGAAACAGAGTTACATACTTAAAAATATAATTAGTGTATAATGTGGTTAATTAAAACTTTTCTTTCATGAAAAGATTTTTCAAATATATTTTTTGGTATCTGAAAATTCAACCAGTCACCTATGGATATTACAGAGCCAGCTAAGAGCCCACATCCTAGTGACTCCCATTTTCAGGAATTAGCTGACATATTTGACTGCTTCTGAAAGCACCCTTTTTCTATGGCAGTGGTCTTGTTACTTTTAAAACAGTTCTTGAGTATTTTTTATTAAATAAGTCTCCAAGATTGCAAAAGTCCAAATTTGCAGCTGATTTCAGACCTGCTTTGTCCACATTTGATGCAGTCTACTTTCAGATAAATATGTACATATACACACATTTCAGTCAGCTTTCTGAACATTTCACAGCAAAATATTTGGTCCTGTGCCCCTCCTGGCACAGAGTCCACAATGACTCATGCGTGCCCCTGTTGTGGGGTTTGGAGAGGAGGTGTTTGATCCAGGTCAGCAAGGAGCAATTTCCCCCTCAAGGGTCTTGTATCTACATGAGATAATAATGAACACACACCCTAATAGTGCACTCTCAAAATAACCTTCCTGTGTGGGAAGTGAAAAACCCCAACAACAGAAACAATTAAACTTTTCTGCTCTAGCTTTACCCTCTTGATTAAAGGAAGTAGGTTTACTCAGCAATTGCCTGGAGAATCTGTCATGCTTAAGTTAACAAAGCAGTTTCTCTCCATGCTGAAAGAGAAATCCAGCCTAAATCTTGAACTGTTAGTTTTCTGGAAAACACCCAGGAATTTGGATTTGAATTATTTTATCAGTGTTATATTCAGACCTGTATGCAAGGCTACAAAGGAGAGTTTCTGTAATATAAAGAGAAGGCAAATGGAAAATTCCATGTGCTCTATCAAAGCAGTGTGTGATGATGTTAGTAAGATTTAATATGTTTTTTGTTTTAATATGAGGAACCCAAGACCCGGCAAGATGCAATGACTTGCCTGAAATATCTCAGCAAAGTAGGGGCAGCACTCTGTCTCACCTGGTGCACTTGAAGATAACTTATGAGTGGCAATGCACTCACCTCTGATATAGCTTATTTTACATTTATGGAGATGAAGCTCCTGGGACTTGTTTGACAGGTAAGGCACACAGATATACTTTGCAATGCTTACGATACATGGGTTTCTGTTTCATCATATACTTATGTTTTGATATATTTTGGGAATCTCACTTAAATATCAGCAGGACCTCAGCAGGCTGGGAAAACTTTTATGCACTAGGGGCTTCTCCTGTCAACATTATTTGAAATTGCTAAGCATATATATCAGTCCAAAGGAATTTCTCTCATTGTACTACCAACCTATCTCTCTGGGAATGAAATTGAATGTTAAAATTTGATTTTGGGAAGATTATGCCTAAGGCAATTTTCAGTTTCCCCAGAATAGATGATTTTTGCAGCCTATTCATTCATCTTACTGCTTCTAGAGACTGTTGATACTAATAATCATGATGACAAAAATGTTATTTCTGAGTTGCTGAAAATGTGTGGGGCAAACTAGGCATATAATCAGAAAGACAGCCTTGCATCTAAACTAGCAAATGTATATAAGGAAAAGTGTGCAGAAATGAGAATGACTAGAGAAAGGCAATCACAGAATTGCTCACTCTGAGATTATTCCTGTCATCTCTGTCAAACCTTTGGATTCAACAGCAACAGAAAAATATTTGGATTTATAAGAGCCCTGAGTGGCAGTCACCTGCTATTTTTTTCAAGCAATTAGCATCTCCTGGCTGCCTTCTTATTCTCCTATTATGGGGTATAATTTTCCTTTTATTTTTAATGAACAGCTAGTGAGTTTGATCTTCTGCTGAAGCCCAGTTCAGTGGAGTGCCTAGGCTTACATGCAGGATATGGATGCCTGAATGAGTTACTGCCACAGCTCCCCCTAAATGATGAATCCCACCCCTGAAAGAGTCTTGCTATCTCTGTACTATTACAATCATGGGAGTATTTCCCAGCTCCTGGGCCTGACTGCACAGCCCACGAACTCTCCATGTCCAAACCATTCCCTTGAGTTTTCTGTGTAAGTCTGCAGCTCTGCCATGACAGGACACAGACTTTTGGTGTAAAATAGGACATTCACTGGCATGGTGATATCTGGGAGGTGATACCAGAGAATGCACGAGGTGCTGATCAGAGAATTTCTTCAGATGTCTTGAAATATCACCTTGGAAAGTCAAGAAAGTCTTTGGACAATATTGCCCTCCCCATCTGTCTTCAAGCCCAAAGCTATCCTCTGCCATTCATTATTATGTCCTAAAAAAGAAGACTTGATTGAAAAGGTAAAATTCACTTACTACTGATATTGTCTCAAGCTTCCTCACTTTCTTTACCTCTTGAAGGAAAAGAGGCTAAGTAGATTCTTCTTCTCTCATTGAGTTTCCTTAGCTTATTTTCATTGCCTAGAAAGGAAGACCTGAAGGCAGGGCAATAGACATCAAATAGCCTCTAGAAAGCAGCAGCAATCCAGGAGCAGTAAAGATCAAAGAGAACTTTGCTCAGGTTGTGAGTTTAATACGTAGTGGCCAATCTCACAAATGATTCCTTCAAAGATGGGGATGATGATCACATTAATTTCCTTTTCTAGATTTTACTGCTGATTGATTTCTTCTGTGCTTGGCTTTCAGAAACCAGATGCAGCTGCTTCCACTCCCTCCAGCAAGATCTAAGGATGCTTGGCCTTAGCTTTGTAGCAACCTGGGTCTCAAAAACAGTAGACACAGTTGTGTATAAAAGATTTTTGGTATTTGTCCGGACTAGAATTTGCTTTTGTTTTTGGTGAAAGAGTATCGGTTTGTGGGGAGTGGACTCTGCCTTGATCTTATCTCACTCTCACCAGAGAGAGCAACAGAGAGTCCCAGGATCATTGCACTTAGCAGGATGCAGAAGTGCTGGAGAAACAAAAGAAACAAATTTCTGCAGTTTTTACTCAAATATCACAGAAAACAATAATAATCCTAGAAATTTATGGTTCATATAATGGAAGGTGAACATCTTGTATTCCTGGTGGGATTAACAAAGTCATCACGAATCCATGCATTCACTGGCTTTGGCCTGTGATGGTGATTTTAGAGCTGCTTTTTTTGAAGATGTTTAAGTATGAGGGGAAGCATCCTTGGAACCAGGAACTGAAACCAAACAATAAGCATACTCATTGCATACTTGAGGGAGAAAATGGTCTTAGTCAAGAAAGTTAGACAGGTCACTGCTGCAGGACCTATGTGCTGCTTTGCTGCTGGTTGCTCATATCAGCGATGCTGCATGTAAGAACAAAGTTGGCTGTATGTCAGTCTGTTTTGTCCTAGTTTGCTGAATAAAGAAATAAAAATAAAACCTTCTGATACAAAAAAGAGAGGAAACCTGTTCAATTCAGACATTAAGCAAAGGTCATGTGAGTGCAAAATAAATGCTTTCTATTACTGTATTTTAAACATAATGTTTAAAACATCACTTGCAACGTATAATTAGCTTCCTTCTTGTTAATCCAAGACATTGATCTACCAATTTTATATGGAGAGCAGCCAATTTATAAATGTATCTCAGTTGATAATTGGCTTGACTTGCTTTGGGTAAGGATGAAATTGGTGTACTTCCCTGTGCTGTGACAATGTCTGGACAGCATTTTGAAGATCTGAATATAATCCATTGCCAATTTCTATGTGGATGTGGGGTTGGAGACAAAGAACCACACTCACAATTCAGGAGCAAAGGGAACACTGCTATTTGTTTGACTTCAGAAGCACTGGAGAATAATCGGTCTCTGCCCTTAAAACACATGAAAAAGTAAAAAAAGCAATTTTGTAAAAAAAACATGGGAAGAAATCCACATCTGCTACTAGAATTATTTAATAAAATACCTTAATTCATTAAAGCTATTGAAAAGCTGTTCTTTGTAGTACCTGTGACATATTGGCAGCTAGATAAATAATGAAATATTGTCAGAACTGAAGATACTGTAATGTTAGTGAAACATCCATCTGCAACCAGAGACAATCTATTATTTATATTGCAAATATTTTAACATTGTTAATCTTTAATTATTATTTCTTTAATTATTATTCTGTTAATCTTTAATTACTTATTTCAGTTTTTTGAATAATCGATGTTATGTGAAGCATAGCGGTATCTGATGACATTTCTGGCATTTAAATAATGCAAAAAATTACATTTTGGCCACAGAAGTTTTAAAAAAATGCCAGACAACTAGAAAAAAACAGTGAAGTACATACGAAAGAAGTTAAGGTTATTTTGGGGAAGAGTAGGGTGGGTAAAGCAACGTGGATAAATAAAACTCTGGCATAATGTTTGAAATGTATTCTATATTTTACTGTCTAGACCAAATTTTTCAGTGCCTAGTGAATAAAATTAATAATATTAATTTGGAAATTTTGCTTTTACAGTATATCTTTAACTAAAAATAAATTAGAAATCTCATGAGCTGTCCTGCTTACAGATAAAGAAGAGAACCTCTTTGCTGGGACAAGGAACATTTATAATCCTAGATTTAAGGGAGAATGTGCAAGAAAATAAAGATCTAGGAGGATAAGAGCAATATGGAGCTACCCAGGACTAATTTTATGACAAACAGAGGCTGAACTTTAAGCAACATCTGTAAAACCTCTCACCAACTAACAGACTTGTGAACTCACATGCAAGCATCTAAGTGGCATGACATTGAAACCTGTCAAGCACCACCAGATTACTGCTGCTAAAATCAGGCCTGCTAATTAGAAAACCATGTTGGGTAACAGCATCACAGCATCGCCTCAAAAGAAGAAGCTTTAAGCAATCTAATTTCAGCAGTCAGTAAAAAACCCCAAACAACCACAACAAACCAAAAACCAGAAAACCTTGGCTTGGATATACTGTAAAGCTGGAGCACGAACCCTTATACTTCTGGTTGTTAAAGGTGAATTTGATTTAGATGGTGAAAAGTTAGGTATCACTTTCATTAGGTTTGGCTTCAGATAAACAAGTGGAACAGCAGAAGCCTGTGTGGGCAAAAAGGGCAAAGCTATAAAACTGTGTCGGGAGCCCTGCTTTACTCTTCTGGTGTTCCTCCCACAGCTGACTTGCTAGCTCTTTGTACATGATAAGAAGGTAACAACAAGGTTAAAGTCTGGGTATAAGCTTGAGAAGCTCAACATTCATGACAGGATAATTCAGTTTTTTTAGATAAATATTTACATGGATTTTTAATGTATGATTCCAAATTCTTGTTTAGGTCCCAAATGAGCTAAGAATGTGTGACTAAACTAACACAAGCAAATTCACCATCTGTAAGTATATAATATTAAAACATTAATGGATTTGAAACCCTGAACAATGTTTTTACTCAGTCTTAATGCTTTCTTTGCTCAAAAGCAAATAAACTCCTGCAGCATGGTGCTCTCATCCTGCTTTTGCTTTCAACTTTTTTCCATTCTTGTCAAGAGACGTCACATTCCCATTTTGGTTCAAAGTCCTTTTTAAAGGACAACTGTTTTATCTCTGACACTCTGATATGTTTCCTTCCTCCTGAAAACTGCCAAGTAGGATGGGCAGATGAGAGACAGACAGACAGGCCTGCTCAGGCCATCTGTCACTGCAGTGGAGCTAGAGGGGCATTGCTGGATGAATGCTCCTTGCAATGCCTTCAAACGTGGTGTAAGGAGAGTTAATCCCCCAACCTCTCCTTCTCCCTGGGACGAAAGGAAGGAGAGATGAAAAAAAGGAAAGCTGTGCCTTTCCTTCTAGCCCTTAGAGCCTGTAATCTTATTAATGGGTATGCCTGACAATGATTGGAGAAGTCCCAGCGCAGCCTTTATATGGCAAGGACCAGGTATTTGTAGATGCTGCTCCAGGACGTGGTCAGCAATCTCCATCTGCTGCCTTTGCTGTGGTTCAGGGAGCATTTGCACTTTTACAGCACTAACAAAGCAGCTCTCAGGACACTACTGGGAGTGTGATCACTTCTTTTCAACTGACTTTATAGTGCAGGTATGTGAGCTACAAGCAAAGCATGCAGTTTCTTGTCTAATCTGACTGCTCAGGCAGTGATTGCTTTGTGAATTGCATGACTAATAGCCAAAGATATTCTGAATCCAGCCTTATTCAAGTATGAACTAAGTCCCTGAAGAGGTAGCCATTTGCTTGGATGTTTTTTGCCATCTCAGTCTTGACATTGGTAGTGACTTCAAGTGCTGCCCTGCCCCTCGAAATTCTTTTGGTGCATGGACACCTGTGTCTTTTTTCCAAGGCATATTTTTGTGGGATGGCTTGCATCTGGGTGTTAGGGATCAATGAGAAAGTGGAAATGGGTTTAGCAATCATCATTACAGTATCACCATTGGCAACAGTAACCAGCAAGTTTAAAATCGCCTCTCTAACACAGTGCTTTATTAAATGTTAGTAATTAAACATGAAAATCACTAGGTAAGATTAAAATATTTTAAGATATCAGATTTTAAATTAATTTTCCAGATGAAAAAGCCAATGGCCAGGCTTAAGACTTGGAATAAATATTTTAATATTTTCCATAATGTAATACTTCTGTTTTACATTTTATTTACATGACATATTACACATCACCTTCTTTAGTGCGGTGACATTGTTATTTTCTGGTTTTATATGAGCACTAGTATCATTGGCTTCTGAACTCTTTTTATGTTTCAGACAAAGCCTGTGAAGTATTATGTCTGGCTGCAGATCGTTGTATATTCTATACTTGCATTCTGAACCTGGGAGAAGATGTCTTAATAACAATATTGTGTCATTTTAATGACATGAAAATGCAACCCATCACTAGCCATAGATATCAGACCATAGTTCCCTTTAACTTATCAGCTTGAGTCTGAGAGTGGTCAGCAGCAACAGCTTGGTGTAATAGCCACGTTCAGAAAGGAACTGATGGAAGAAGGTCATTGGTGGTTAGACCAACTTCATGGTCTGGAAATTGCACCCATACTGTTATACCTGCCTAGTATTTGATGCACCTTTCTTCATTAATTTCACACCACCAAAACACCCTGTGGCAGTGATTTATTTAACTCAGATTTAGTTAGGTGCAATGTGAAAAAGTTTATCCTTCTGTTGTTTTAAACATGAAGACTGATTATTTCACTGAATGCACTCTGTTATGAGAGCAATAAGGAGCTGTTCATTAGTCACCTTGTCCAGGTCATTTACTGGCATCCTACTGAATGATAGGGCCTTACACAATAAAATAAAGAGCCTACCTTCTAAGAATCACGACTAAACTGCTCTTTTAATCAAGAGTAAGCCTTCCCTGTAAATAACCATCATTACGTACCATTAAGGATTAATGTGGTGCGTTGCTGGAAATAAAGATCAGCTTGTTTATCTCTCCAGTTCTGGATTCTGTCTTTCATCTCTGGGAAGTGACTGACCCAGAGATTATTGAGTTCATGCAAATGGATATCCTTGAGTTTCCTGAACTTTAGAGTAAGTCCAATGACAGAAAATCTGTTTCTGCAGGTGAAACGGGTTTCCTCATTACAGTATAGCAAGAAGCACCTCTACAGGAGATTTGACTCCAGATCCATGAAGCTGTAGTCCTAAATTATGTGAGTCAGGCTTTTCATTTATTTTCTTGACACAGGTACTTTTTGACACCTGTCTAGTTTGTTAGGCTTTGCAAACTCTCCACTGAAGAGTAGATGGTGGAAATTTCTCACATCTTTAAGTCCAAGAAATAAATTCCCCCAGGGCCTAAAGGGGATCACCTGAGGCTGGAGAAGCATTTAATAAGCTGTCTGTCTACTATTTCCCATGCCTATCATACCTGCTGTGTGGACCAGCTTTCCCTTACCTCCCTCCAAGGCCTGGATCTATGTCACCTACTTAAGTTGAGCATCACAAATGCTTCTATTGTCCAGAGTGTCACATGCTCCAGACAGCTCAAAGATGAGCCTCCAGAGATGGCTCTTTTGGACTCTTGAGAAAATTAAAATGACTATGCTTTTAGCATCACTCTCTGTGGTGCCCTTATAGGGCAGGCACTTATTTACCCAGGTGGGATTTATCTATGCCTGAGTTCCAAACTCTGCGTGAGCTGTAGATAAGACCAATCCTTGTGCTGGTCACTTGATGATGGGCAGGCTCATGGTGTGTTATTCCGTTGTTCCTCTGTCAGCTTCTGTTGCAATCTGGCCTATGGACATCTCAGACAAGTTGTTGAAGAACATCTAGACTGGGTTGGGTGCCTATTACAAGCCTAATTAAAAGGAAGCAATTACTGGGATTACATGTACGACCAAGATTCTGTGCAAGCAAATATCCGCTTTGGTATTTATTGAAGCTTCATTTTAAAAACACTTCTTACAAAAATATTTGTCTATTAATTTGCCTTAATTGTGAATACAGTGCAGAGATTTAGATTTCTTATAAAGTTCTGCATTTTATCCAGATCTGTTTCCTTTTCAATCTTCAGAGACTAATTTTCTGGTTTGGTCACCATCACATGGAGGAAAGACATTGTCCCTCTGAATAGTTTCAGATCCTACTGCTCTCCAGTTTAATTGGCACATCTCATACTACACCTGTGAAAACTCCCTGCTTTCTGTTGTTTACTCAAGAGTTTTTACAGACACCACAGCTCCCAACGCCCATGATGATGACAGCGCTGCCTCTGAGCACGGGGGGAGCAGATGATGCCAAGTTCTCACTCACCCTATGTATGATATGTAAAAAACACGTGAAAAATTTTAAATCATGCTTAGTTTAAATAATTTGAACAAGCATTCTACGTATATGAGAAAATCTAGGGAAATAGGTATTCTCCATGTTGACTAATCTAGTTTTTGGTTGGTTGGTTGGGGGTTTTTTCCTATTTTCCCCCTTCTGGTGGTTTATATGGGAATACTGCCTCTAGAAAGCCCTTTAAAACCAGCAGATATGGATTTTTCTAAATTTTGTTTGCATGGCATTTTGGCGAAAACGTTTGGCTGAGCTATATAAAAGTGTCTATTTTTCCACTAGTACCTGATACACACCCCCAGTGGAAGTACAAATTTGCAGTGCTTGCAAGGACTGATACTGAGCCCTGTGGCATCTTAGGGGTTGTCTCAGAGGTGTCCCTTGGGGAAGACATTGTCACTGTGGTAGATCCTCCCCTGATACCTGCAGTGGGGATTTTCATTCTCCAGACCTTTACCATGCCCTCCACCCTTCCCAGCCCCCAGCTCACTCTTCTGGTGTCATTGCTGAGGAGAGCTCCCTGGCTGCTGTGGAAGATGTACAGGTGCACTCTGATCATTTGATATATCTAATCCATGCATGAAATATGACAGTGTGCATTCAGAAATTAATCAGTATGGTGGGAATGTATGAACACCTTGCGTCTGCCAAAAGATGCTGAGATACCTATGCAACTTCGGACAAAATTAAGTTGTCTGTCATTTCCCTGAATTTATAGTCATTCCCTCCTTGCCTTTCCTCTCCATCTGTTTCTCAGCTTGGGATGTTCCAAACTTTGACCTTGAGAGAAAGCTGCCTCTTGTAGCAAATGTAGAAAAAACGCACAACCCTCCCACATGTCATCTTTGAGTGTCCAGGGCACTTTGAAACTATTTGTGTTTCTTTTACACAAAGGCAAAGGATGGGTAGGTGAAGCCAACAAAAGGAAAACAGGTATTAAGGATAAATATTCAAATATTGGATTTCACAACAATGTTTAGTTCTGTAAAAAGTAAATTATTACCAGCAGTTTATATCTTTATGACTCTGATGCATAGATTATATCATCAGAAGAAGCAAAGATTAAACACTAAAAATGTCTCAATCACTGTTAAATATAAAACTGATGCCTCAATAACAGCAACAAAAAAAATAGAAGAAGGAAGCATTGTCATGATATTAGCAAGTTATCCAGTTGCTTTCACAAGATATGACGGTGCACACGTAATTAGATGAGGAATGAGAGTGGTGAAAATGGAGAGGTGTGGCTTTATAGTGCACTGAGTACTGGCACACACCTAAGAAAACAACCAGTCACTCAGGAAACTGAGTGATAAACAGTTTCTGTACCCCACATCCAAGGTGACAAGCTGAACTCCAGCAAGGCAGAACACTTCATCCACTGGTTCAGCTGTGTACCTGAGAAGTGTAGGTCTGCCAAACTAGCTTTAGAAAGGTATGTAAAGCCTAAGTCTACTTCAACCAAGCATTGACTTCAGGTTGACTGGGAGAGTGCAACTCTAGGAAGCAACACAGAGGGTACTGTGTGTTCTGCAAGGATAGGATACTCTACTAACCGTTTATACCCTTCTTGCCCTCCCAACTTTGGACTATGACCTGACTGTAACTGTATTCTATCTTTTTTTGGTAATTAATGACAAGCAACTTGTCACAGAATGGTTTGAATTGAAAGGGACCTTAAAGATCATCTAATTCTATGCTCCCTGCTATGGGAAGGAAATCATGAGACCAGGTAGCTCAAAACCTTATCCAGCCTGGCCCTGAACACTTCCAGGGATGGGGCATCCACAACTTCTCTGGGCGACCAGAGTCACATTCCAGTGTCTCACCACCCTCACAGAAAAGGATTTTTTTATGTATCCAATCTAAACTTAACCTCTTTCCGTTCAAAGCAATTTCCTTTAGTCCTATCACTACATGCCTTTGTAAAAAGTCCCTCTCTAACTCTCTTGCAGACCCCCTTCAGGCACTGAAAGGCTGCTATAAGTCATCTCCTGGAGCCTTCTCCTCTCCAGACTGAACAACTCCTACTGTCTCAACCTGTCTTCATGGGAGAGGTGTTCCAGCCCTCTGATTATAGTCATCACCCTCCTCTGGACTTTCTCCAATGGGTCCACACCCTTCTTACGCTGAGGGCCCCAGAGCTGAATCCAGCATTCCAGGTGCCCCAGAGCAGGCAGAGGGGCCAAATCATCTCCTTTGACCTACTGGCCATGCTGCTTTTGATCCAGCTCAGGTTGTGTTTGGCTTTCTGGGCTGCAAGCGCACGTTTCTGGTTCATGTTGAACTTATCAACTAACAGACTCAGGTCCTTCTCCTCAGGGCTGCTCTTAATCCATTCTCTGCCAAGCCTGCATTTGTGCTTGGAATTGCCCTGATCCAGGTCCTTGCACTTTGCATTGTTGCACATGGGTCCACCTCTCAAGCCTGTCCATGTCCCTCTGGATGGCATCCCTTCCCTTTGTTGACTGCACCGCTCAGCTTGTTGTCAGCAGCAAACTTGCTGAGGGTGCACTTGATTCCACTGCCCGTGACACTGACAAAGATGTCAAACAGTGCCATTCCCAGTATCAGCTCTGAGTAATGCCACTCTATGCAAACATCATGCCACAGCTCATCACAATTTTTTCATTTGTGACCATTCAGCCAATTCATTATTGACCAACTGACCATCCATGAAATTCATGTCTCTCCAGTTTAGAGACAAGAATGTGCCAGACAGTGTCAAATGCTTTGCACAGCCCCAGGTGGACGACATCAGTTGCTCTTCCTATTCCACCATCTTTGTAACCCTGATGTAGAAGGCCACTAGATTTGTCAGGCATGATTTACTCTTAGTGAAGCCACATTGACTGTTATCAATCATCTTCTTATTTTTCATTTCCTTTATCACAATTTCCAAGAGCATCTGGTGTCTTGGGGGTCTTGCTGGGAACTGAAGTAAGTTTGACTGACCTGTAGTTCCTTAGGTCTTTCTTGTTTACCTCTTTAAAAATTTGGGGTATGTTTTCCCTTTTCCCATAAGTGACAACTTCACTGGACTGCCAGAACCTCTCAAATGTGATGGATAGTGACTTAGCCACATCCTTGTCCAATTTCCTCAGGATCTGAGGATGTATCTCATCAAGTCCTATGGATTCCTGCACCTTCAGGTTCCTTAGTTTTTGAACCTGATCTTGTCATACAGCTGGCAGTTCTTAATTTTCTCAGTTCCTGCCTTTACTTTCAGCCCATTGGGTGATGTGGATGGAGCACTTGCTGATGAAAATTTAAACCAAAAGTCCTTGAGTATACCTGTCTTCTTCTTATCTCAGGTAACCAAATCTCACATTTCCTTCTTGGGAGGACCAACATTTTTCCTCTTCTTTCTTTTGTCACCAACCAACCTTCAGAAGGTTTTCTTGTTGCCCTTTATGTCCCTGGCCAGATTTAATTCTCTCTCATAAATTTAGCTTTCCTAACCTCATCTCTGGCTGCTGGGACAATTTCTCTGTATTCCTGACAGACTACCCCTCCTTATGTCCACACACATTCCTTTTTATGTTTGAGCGGTCCAGGAGCTCCTTGTTCATCCACACAGGCCTTCTGGTGCTGTTGCCTGACTTCTTTTTCACTGGGATGCATCATTCCTGAACTTGGAGGAGGTTATCCTTGAATATTAACCATTGCTCTGGAGCCTCTCTTCCCTCCAGCACTTTATTCTCAGGCACTCTATGAAGCCAATGGCTGAAGAGGCCAAAATCTGCCTGGAGACCAAGGTAGGGAACTTGCTGTGCACACTCCTCTCTGCTATGAGGATCTCAAATGCCACCAATTCATGGCTGCCCCAGAGCTTCATGTTCCCTGCAAGCCCCTCCCTGTTTGTAGAACAAGGTACAGCACAGCTCCTCTTTTTGTTGGCTCCTCTGTCACCTGGAGAAGAAATTCTCTATTGTAGCCGTTCCAGAAACCTCCTGAATTGCTGTGTTGTCCTTCCAACAGATATCCTGGCAGCTGAGGTCCCCCCATGAGCACCAAGGATTGTGAATGTAAGGCTGCTCCTATGTGTCCATAGAGAGTCTCATCTTCCAATCTTCCTGGCCCCATGGTCTGTAGCAGACCCCCACTACAAAACCACCTATCCCTGCCCTTGTTTTAATCCAGACCATTAAGCTTCGGGTTGGTTCTTCATCCATCCCCAAGCAGAGCTCCATGCACTCCAACTGGTCACTGACTTAGAGTGCAACACTTTGTCTTTCCTACTTGTCCTTCCTAAAGCACCTGCATATTTCCCTTCCCCTCCAACACTCAGGTCATAGGAGCCATCCCACCACAACTCTGGTCTCCAGGATGCCAATAAGATCATAGCCTGAAGGCATATGTACATCTCTAATTCCTCTTTTTAATTCTTTCTGAAAGAGAATTTGGGTTTAGTCACGTTCGTAAAATCACAGTGTTGTATAATTGTTTTATAATAGCAGCAATATTGTTAATAATGGTAATAACAGTGGGAAATCATAAAATCACCTTCAGGGTTCCACAAGAATCCATGAGTCTAACTTCTGGCCCAGGAAACATGAATATTTTGTGTTGTGTGCAATAGAATCTTTGTTTAAAAGAAATATTTGGGTTTTTTTCCCCTCCAAGCAATTGCTCAGATATTTGAAAGGATTTGAAATTGCTGAGACTTGAAAGGAACAGCAAGCAAAACCAGAAATGTAAAGAATCTTTAAAAAACCCTGTCAGAATAAAGCAAATCTGAATATATTGGATTATGGGACCAGGTGCTTATAGGAGAACTTTGTATATAATTAATGTTATTGGCTCCCTCTGTGTGAAACACATGGTCATCTAAAATAAGTTCATAGTCTTCTTCTTAACAGCTGTCAAAAAAGCTAAAATGAGGGTAGTAAGTCAACCTCACTGTACTGGTCCAACTGGATTTAGGAAGCAGCTGAGAAAGACAGTGACACAGTTGGTAGTTTGGTATGGAAATTGCTAAGTAAGCAAAAAGCAGACTGTCATTCTCTTTAATAGACACAGCTCTTTCCACTTATACCAAATCCATAGATTAGAAGGGGAAACAATGTTTCTAAGAATCCTTTTAAAATTCAGTCATGATTTATCTTGAATAAAAGGCCAATACTGCAAAAAGAAATTCTACCAAACCTGCCAGCTCCCACTATGGACGCTATGTTGACTGTTCTTTGCTGTTGATCACCAGAAATGGCTAGAAAATCTTATCTGCTGCATTTATAACTCTTGGCACAATCTTGGAGTTTCTCATTTTAAGGAAAAAAATTAACATTTTACTGTTAAGTTTAAATGGTTTTAAGAAAGGCAATAAAAACCTGCATATTTTTCTTAATCACATCTGATTTTGCTTCTTACTTCAGAAAAGTAGAGATTGCATGCTCAACCAGTTTTTGAGTAGGAAGAAGGAAAATTTGAGGAATCTTTTTGGTGGCTGCTGGAAGCTAGTTTGCACTTGAAACTTTTTCCTGGGGAAGAAAGGCACCACCTTCACGAAAGATGGCACTTGGATAGTGTCTCTGCACAGACACAGAATGCAAAACTAGAGAGCTGGAACACCAACACCAGTGGAAGAACAGTCTTGAATTTCAGTTTTCACTCTCAGTTGTGATTTTCCAGATGCTTCTCTTGGTTGTCCTGCCCCAGCTGGTGCAAGCTGTGGTTGTTCAGAGAGCAGGATGAATGAATCCCCTCTCTGGGCTGGTCACTGTTGCCTTTCATTAACCTACCGCACCAATTTCCTCGCAAGCACCTTTCCTTTGGGGTGTGGTTTTAAGAGCAGTGGCTGGTGCAATAAACTCCTTCTCCTGTCGGTCTGCTGAGTGAGGTTGCTGCACCAGAGGAAGCAGTTCATAGTTTTAAGGCTAGAGGGGACCATTACAATAATTTTACTTGTCCTGCATTAGAAACAAAGTACATAATTCAGAATATATCTGGTCCTGACGCAAGGCTTTTGCATGCTGGATATTCCATTGCTCCCCATGGTTATTTGTTTAATGTTTATTTTACTTCCACCTGAAAATTGGTACTGCATTTACAGCTCGTGTTTTTCTAGTACACAGATTTCAGCTTTGGATTCTTGCTTAGTTTACTGAAGTTAGAGAGTCCTCTAATGACCAAATTTTCTAATCATGTACATAATTATGGCCCATGAAAATATCTATGGACCTTTCTGCCCCCAGTCACAAGTTGTAACACCAGCAACAGGCACAACTTGCTGTTCCTCCTGGAAGTCATGAGCTGCAAGTCATTTTCCTCAGTCTCTGTTTGCAAAAGCCGTCTCCATCTTTTAATCAAGAGCTCCCAGTTTTCCTCTTCTTTGCATCTAAAATATGCAATTAGATTTAAATACATAGATGGCTGATTACATCCTACCAACAACAGACTTTGAGAGGAGAGAAGTAAAAGAGGTGGTCAACACTCATTTAAAAACTCTTTATAGCTTGTTATCGATGTAAATGACAAAGAGTGATTGATGAGGGGTTGTTAGACTTGGTATCCAAACACTCCTATGCTATTCCCTTCCTACCCGCCATAAATCCCTTGAACAACAGGCCACAGTGTGCTTTGCTCACCCTTCTACTTTCCTCATGCAATCAACCCTTCACTGGAAAGGTGATCCCTCAGAGAAGCTATTTCTCCCAGAAGGAGGTAACCAGAAAGGCAATATGCATATCTGAGGAAGAGTAGGTTTTTATTTGTCTCCTTCTACCCCTCAAACTAAATCCATCCAGCTGTAGGAGCATAAAATTTAATTTCCTCTAAAGAGGAAAAGAGCTGAGTACGCCCAAACCATTCAAAAAATTATTTGGATAAAGTCTTAGTGCAGTTGGGAATAAAAAAAAGTAAAATAAACCTGATTATTTCTGTGAGAAAAAGATACTGGGGCAGTCTAGATACACCTTTCTCATTTGCAGAAGGGAATGCACATATTTTAAATACAAATTCTGTGTAACTTGCTTTCCAGGACAGAAAAGGAAATGAAGTTGGAAGAAAGCACTGGCATTTCCCTGGCAAGTCTGGAGAACTCTTTAGCATATTTAACTTTAAACACTTAACTTGGGTAAAGCAAATATGATCACTGAAGCAGCCACTGGAGAGGAAGTCTCCTGTAGATGATGAATCAGAGCGTCCAAATTCTCAATTACTTACTGGAGATGCTTATCTCCTCCCAGTGACTACAGAGGGATCACAGGGTGATGACATTCAGCAAGACAGAGCATCAGCTGGAGACCTGCAGTGAGCTGGCTTTCCATCCCTTTCAAGAAATTCACTGCACATGTATTTCTCAGCTTATAGAAATTTTCCCACATGGTGTGACTATGCAAACAGTGTTGTATGACTTAAGTGGGCTGCATGGCAGATCTACTTTTTAAACCTTGTTTTCTGGGTGCTTAAAGGAATTTTTCAGCAGCTTTTGCAGTCACCTTGCAGCATCAGACTGCTATTTTGGCTAAATTAAATTTGGTAAATTCATTTGGCAAATGAATAAACCACTCTTAACTCTTAAGACCTTTGCAGTACAGGCTGTTTACAGACAGCATTAGCTGCAAATTGGTTTCCTTGTCATCTGCAAAACTTAGTGGACACTTAGCACAGAGCTACAGCTGATGACTAAAAAAGCGGAAGATTCTGTGGTTAGGGAGTACTTCTGTCTCATTCCCTCTCCTGTTACCTTCCCCTATGACACAGGGTCAGACATCTACTCATGATTCAACTTCAGAGCTCACACTACCCATTAAATGGGAAATATTGTCCTTTTCCAGAGCAGTTGTTAGAAATCGTACTGGAGTCAAGCATCATCAGGGTGCAGTCTGGTCAGGTACAAGATTACTTGTTCATCCCTTTAAGTATTTTCAATCAAAAGTTTTGCTTGGTGAACACAAGTTTTCAAGCAGTTTTTATAACTGCTGTAACTCTTACTCCTTTGCAGCTTCTTTCATCTTTCACTTCATCACTTCATCACTTTATAGCTCTAATTCATCCAACAGGGCATGTAAACTTGCAGAGATAAATGAATACCATGCATTCCATCAGGCTCATGCTCCATGGTCCTTTCAGTGCCTTGAACACACGATAGTTTCAAAGCTTTGACAGCTGGCTGGAAAGAAGCCTCAAGGCTCATGCTGTGTTTAGTTATGCTACCAGCCCTCTTCTGCATATCTTGCAAAACAAGCTCTGGTGTCTATGCTGCAGCTGAATTTACAATAAATTCCACAGAGGTCTGAGAAGGCAAAAGAAAACCTATCCTGTCATTTGCAGATCACAAATTCAGCCAACAAGGATGCATTCATGTCTCTTAAACTTGGAAATTACCCGTAAGAGCCAGAGCAATGGTAGCTGAAAGTTTTCTGGCTCAGAAACTGTATGTGAGTTGAAATATGCTGATTTTGAGCATGCTTTGAGACATGGACAAGGGGATGAATCACCCCTGAGAGCTGTCATAATTCAAACTGCCCTGACTGGTGTCAGCAGTAGTCACTGAGCCTGAGGGACAGCTGAGCTCCTTGGTGAGGGGAGAGGAGCCTGCACGGCAATTCTGCAGCAGTAAGCAAGGCAGAGGAAGTTTGAAAGAGTTGTGCCTGCAATTCCTACATGTCTGGTTGCCACAGCTCTGTCTCTCACAAGGTTATGTCAGTAGCCTGCAGACACCCTGCAGATACACAGGTGACTGAGGGCATGGCATTGCACAGGAGTTCTCTCTTGGGAAGGTTATCTTCACCAGGCACTGCACTGCAGACTTCCTTTGGGCTGCATTGTGGTTTCATACAGTAAGAGTTAAAGCACTCTTTCCCTCTGCAAAACACAATCCTGCCTTTCCTCCTCCTGCAAGGAGTGCCATGCAGCCAGAGGAACAAGTTGGGCTTGTAGGTTGCATATATATCAGCCTTTGAACTGAACTCTACCTCCAGTTGCTCCTCTGTGAGTTAGAATAAGTCTTGCCCTTCACTGAAACGAGCTGAGAAGTTTCATTGCCAATGCAGAGGAAAGGTGACTGTTCCAAGAGAAATTTCTGAGTACAACAGCAAAAGGTCGAGTGAAACAAATTTTTATTAGTGTAGTCATTAAGTCACCCTTGTTTTCTGAAGATAAACATATTCAGAAAATAATTCTTAGCATACTTCTATAATAAGGTATTCATTGATAAGAACTGAGCTACAGCTTTAAGTAGTACATTCTATTTAGAAATCTAAGCAAGTTTAAAAAGCATTTATCAGGTTTATCAACCTTTTAATTTTAAATTTAAAAAAAGAGTTACAGGACTTTTCTGCAAGAGAGAGGCACAGTTTTTCTTCCATAAAATAACAAGGCTAAAAATACAAACAAATGAGTCGGCTGTGAAAATTGTGATTTTGCTTGTTTTTCCTAAAGCAAACGCTTTTAAGGCAGTTTCTGAAACAAACACTTGTGAAAAAAATATTTTACAGAGCAAGATACTCTAGCAGTAAGTTTGGCTGAGGTGAGCAGAGGAAGCCTGTGAAGCGAGAAACAATTCGTGTAGAAACTTAGTTTTAATAAGATCAGGTTTTGCCCTGCCGTGTTTTGAAACTATCTGGAAGAGCCTGTTGCCTTCCACAAAGAACAAACAGCTAAAATTACTAACGCAATGACTCTACTTAACAAACAACTTAATACCTGAAGACTTTCTAACTGGGTGTGGAGGTGTAATTTGCTCTTTTGGATATTTCTGCTTGGATGGCAGCCAGTGTAAACTCCCAAGTCAAGTCATCCTGATTTAAAAGCCATTTTCTGAAGCTCTCAGTTCCCATGAAAGCCTAATATCTATTTAATACTGGAGATTCAGATACAACTGAAGCATTTCCTATGGAGGTTTTCACTAAGTGCATAATAGTAGAAGAACAGACATGTTTTAAAACACAGAAATATATATGCAGTACACTTTGTTACTACCAAATCAGTAAAACGAAATATTTACAAATGGATAATATCTGTTTGTCTGCATTAGATCATCAAGCACAACCACCTGCATTAATTTTTTTTTATGTGAAGATTGCATTGTATTTGTAGTCTCTTTTCTCATAAGTTGTCATTTATAATTTTAACAGGGAAAAAAACTCAGTAATAAATTCCAGCTGCTTTCACATTGTCAGAAAAATATTGTGAATATTTTTTGTAGATGCAGCAATCCAGTGTAAAGGTAAAGGTTTCTATTTGTAACTAAGAGATCATGTACATTTTTGTTTACCATTTTTTAAAACAATCTCGGATGTATTTTAACCTGTGAATGCTGGAAAAGCTTCACTGTGCAATTGTGTTGATTTTTTTCCCCAATAAATCAGATTAACTTCTGCTCATCAAAATATGATGAGCACAAATCCAGAACACTGACCCTCACCAGCCACCATGAAGAAATCCAACTCCACCCCAGCCACTAACTCCACCCCAGCCATATCATGCCAGTGTCAGAGTTTCATCTGGCATGTGAAACGAGCAAAACTTTAAATTAATTCAAAAATACAAAAAAGATTTAAATCAATTTTTGGAATGGCTTTTACACAACTAGCTAGACAAAATTTCATATCACTCCGCTAGATCTGAACAGTCTGTAAAGTATTTATGGCTTATCTACTACTCATAGTCTTGGTGAAAGCTCAAGGTAGAGAGGAGACAGACTTCTGAAATATTGCTCTTTAGTGAGAAAGGAGTGGAAGGAGAAGTAAAGAGCTGGGCTTCCCCCCTTCTTTGTGTGACAGTCACCAGACACGAGTGGACACAGAGGCAGGACACAGACAAGCTGCTCCTGCAGAAGGGTGCAGAGGAAGGATTTTGTTCTAGAGATCGACTCTGCTGTGTCTGGGCACAGCCCAGTTTATAATCCCTGCTACACTCAGGGCTCTTCTACAAGTCTCAGCTTATTTCAGAAACAGAAGGAAGTCACAGGCCTAATTTCCACTCAGTTTAATTTTGCTCTTTGTTATGTATGATATTTTCTCCTTGAAATAATTATTTCTATCCGGATGATTACTAAGAATGGCAGGTCAGTAACATTTGCCATCAGTTGAGGTAATGCCTCTCAGCTACTCCAGTTTTCTTTGCTGCACATTCTGACATGTTGTCTTCATATCTCAGTCTCCAAGCACATCTGGAGGGCAAAGTGTTTGGTGAAAACAAAACCACGGGTATAATAGTGACAGTCGTGTAACCGCACGAGGGATGAGCTAATTCTGCCTTGGCAGAATTCTACCTTGGCTGGGGCCAGGGGTGATGCAGTGAATCTCTGACAGCTGCATTTTTGCCAGAGAGAACTAATAAAAGGTTTTTTTTGGGTGAAATTCTGCATCAGAAATTTCCCAGCACAAATCATCAGGCCTCTAGCACCAGTGTCATTTCATCTCTGCTAGTATTGCAGGTGTTATAGGAGCAGAGCACATTCAATAGCAACTGTCCTGACTTTACTGAGGTTATATACACATTTTTACAGAGCTCATGGTTAAAGTCTTTCTGACTTATCTGTTAACGCAAAGAATGTTTGGGGTAGGAACTAAAAATAATGAAGGTAAATTGCATTACTAAAATTAAGCAGTAAAAATGCCTTTTGAAGTATTGCCCTGTAGGACTAGCTTAGACTAGTTTGGTCAGGTTTGGGAAGTGTAAGAAGATGGGGAAGCTGAAAATGTGGTGAATCTCCATCCTGACATGACCAAAAAGGCATTTTGCCCATCTCATCACTGAGAGATGTAAGACTGAGCAAGACCGAGACAAACTCTCTAAAGGGTTTTGGTGTGCAAAAAAATGTGACAAGCAGGTAAGCTAAGTGTTATTCATCCTATTTCAACATTTTTTAAGACATTTTCTCCTAAGTGTTTTTTTTTTTCCTAGTTAAATAGTATGTGCATTATGGAGCTGGACAGCTGCTGGGTGCCTCTGAGAGAGCAGCACACTGGGAGAGGTACAGGGAATCCAGGGCACTCTTCAGCTGTCAGGTTCCTGGAGCAAAAACCCAAATACAGAACACCAGTCTGAAGGTTTCTGCTCCAGGAACCTGACAACCAAAAGCCTGTGCTACAGCAGGGAGAAGGTCCTGTCAGACTGGAAAATACGCTTTGCATACCAGAAAATGGCCAAGAAGAACTGGAGGGTAGTGTGCAACGTTTAGGTGCAGCTGTTACTAAGGAATGATGTAAATTCTTCCAGGAGGAAGCACAAGGGAATGCGCCCACATATTGCTTTACCTTGCCATAGCAATGCCATCCTGTGTGGGGTGGTTTGCCCTGCTTACCCGAGTGTGAAAGGCTGGACTCACCCTCTTTGAAAAGCTTGTTTTTTTCTGAGTAGATGGGGATGAAGTAGAGCTTGTCTTCCTCTGGGGACAGAGTGAATTTCCCTCTGGCTGTCCCAGGGTCTTTGCGGTCTTTGCAACAGCAACCTGTAACTCTTCTCTGCTTTTTCTGAAATGAATCTAGCCAAAGAAAAGGTTTCCCATGATCTTTAAGCTTAATGGAACCTTTCCCCCCTGATTTCAGCATGATCTCAAGCATTTGTTACTAAAGACAGTTTTAAATTTTTTTTAACAATTAAAAAAAATTCTTAAAAATTTGATGATGTAAAAATGGTTGATTCATGCCTCTGTTTGTATAGGGACATGGGTGGATGAAACCCTTGTCCCTTCTTTTTCTGTAACCAGTCAGTCTACACAGATATAGGTAGTAACTATAAGGAATAAAGTGGAGGAAAAAAACCCAGCAAAAAATAACCAAAGCCCCTTGCAGACAAATAAAGACTCCCTATAGTGTTCATTTCACATGATGAAGAGAGTTTTAAAGTGTGCATAGAAGACAAAACTTCTGTGTTTTGACTCCTTTTACAGTGCCCATGTAATGTAAAATAACCTTTGCAAAACAAAGAATCAGGCAAAAATATTCCAAATCCATTTCTTGTATGCAATGCTTACAGTAGTGAATGAAGACCAGTAACATGAAATGCTGAAAGACATCCAAGGGAAATTTTTTTTTTTTAAGTTTTACAACTCAGGAAAAAACATAGGAAATACTTGAACAAACTTCTATCACAGAGCATACTCCCAGTTATATATGTTAAAAAGTCATATGTGGCACTACTGCTAAACTAACACTTATAATTTCATGGTCGTGTTCTAGGGTTTTGCATGCATTGAAGATGTATATAAACTGTATATAGGTTTAGCCAGGATGCTGCCACCTTCAGGAATTAAATTTTATGTAAATTTAAGGTAACTGCAGCTGTAAAATGAAATCATTCTGGTGGTAATCTCAGTTTAGATAATTTGCCAGGCATGTAAACCCCTTATATCCCCTGTTCATCTGATAGCCCATCTCTGAATTTATCCTTTGTTGTCTAAGGGTAAGAAATTCTAGGGCAATCTAAGACTGGTTCAATTAGGGTGCCAAGGGACTGGGTAAGGGTGTGCCATGTTAAGCAGACAGCAAAAAGCTATATGAATGTGTAAATTGCAGTCAATCAAAGCCCCTTTTAAATTAGTCCCACTCCGTATGTATATTCTACCAGGTGGATGAAAAGGCTTAGATGTTCAATTATGCCTTGGAGGCACACACTGGAATGAAAAAATTGTGTGGAACTGAAATGCACAAAATGCATTTTTTCCATCCCTTTGTACTATTAGAGTTTTTCAAATGAGTCCTGTACCCCATGGGAATGAAAAGGGGATCCTTCAAAAAATTTTTTAAAGGTCAATTACATCAGAATAGTAACTATAGTAGTCTCATAATTAGTAGACTTTGAGAGAATGTAAAATATGCTGATTTCATTCCTTGTTTTGAATTATTAAGAACAAAGATTTGTCCCAAAGTCTTTCCTATGTCAAGAAATAACCCAATCAGTTGTCTATTTTAAACTGGGCCTTGCTCTGGTATTAGTTCTGTTTTATATAAGAATGAACCTTACAAAAACCCTGCTCATAGTATCAAAAGACCAATACTTGTTTGTGTAACTTTTGATGTCTGAGGTGTAGATGCCTCCATCTGAGCCAGTCACACAGGTAACCCAGGGTCACCTAGACACCACCTGCAGTCAGTCAGAGTAGCAAAAACACAATCAATGCCATATATTGAAATATTAGTCTGACCAAATGTAGGGACTGAGTTTAGGATGAGACGTATCCATCCATTGTTGGCCAGATCTCTGCTGACTATAAAAGAGCCCAAGCTCATATGTTTGTGTTGCTATAGTAAACATTAATTTAGTCAGATTAGCCTCAGACAATTCCCCACATTACCTAAATTTGAGGGATTGGTTATGATACTTACCTTTGGTGCCTGGGAACAAGAATTAAATATTTCCTTAACCAATTTTCTTCCATCCTCCTAATCAAACAGACCTGGACCACACTGTAAAAACAATTAGATATTTTTTGGTCATCAAGCCTGATTCTAATTGATTAATAAGGTCTTTACAGGATATAGCTTCAACTTGGATTCGTAAGCAAGTATTGTCCCAATTCTTTCCCTGTACATTAAATTCTCTTTTAGATGAAATGAAAATTGTACATCTATATTCATATATAAATATATAATTACTTTTTTTTCTATATATCTTAGAAATTGGAACTTCCCTATCTGAAACTTAGTGAATGTCAGTAAAAAAGGCTTTTAGCTTATGAAAGGTATTTTTAACTTTATCAAAGGAAATTAATCCTTCCTAACTTTCAGTTTTTAAAAATTTAATGTAAAGCAGTACTATGGCGTTCATGTATGATAAAGTTTAAAATTATTATAGAGGAAAAAATGTAAACACAGTGAAAATTATTATTACTGTTTTTCAGTCAGTCCCTATCATATAGCCTCCATTTTCCAGATAATATAGTAAAAAACCTCAAAAACTCTGGAATGTCCTTTTATACCCTCCAGATCTTGTCGCTTCTAACACCTGATGATCACAGCTTTACAATTATATATAGTTACCTAAAATAAGGCTTTGCTTTGAATTGCTTGAAATGCAGCGTAAAAGAACTGCACACTCCAAATGTGCTAATGACTTGGCTGGTTAGAGTATTGAAAGGCAGCATGCAGATAAATTAATTATGGGACAGAGGGTTTATGTCTTGTCCAAAACTACACCACAAACCCAAAAAAACCCAATTTAACTTCATGTTTAAGTCAGAGGGATTTTTTTTCTTGTGACTTCAGTAGGAATTTTCCTGGATCCAGAAAAGAAAGGGAAGATGTTATCAGCCATCAACTGCTTCATCTTGAGAGAAACCTGAGACAGATACAGGACAGTTACCAACTGAAAGGGAAGAGTCTTAATAGTGTAAATACACAAATGCAGCCTCACTTTCAAATATTTCTCATTCTGAATCTGAAACAAATATGTTACAGCAAAAGTTTTCAAATATTGCCTTTTCCTTTATCATTTGACTGCAACCTTTGTTGTGGAAGTACCACCTCAGATGTAACAGCACTGTTTTTTACTCTTTTTAGTGATTGAATTTAAGAAAAGCAGTGTGAGTGAAGATGGAAATGGCAGAGGAATCCAATCAGCTGTAAAACCTGTGGAATAATAACCATTTCGTTTCTAGTATCTTCTGATAGGAAGAAATATTTTGTGCAGATTTTTTCTTCTCCAAAACCGAGAGGTAATTTTGTTGCCTGGCTAAGCAAAGCACAAGGCCAGGAAAAGTGACTAGAAGTAGGAAGCTGTTCCCATGACAAGTGTGGCCAGTGGTGACCTTGGAGAGCTCCACCTCTCTGGCAGTTAGGGAGGGATGGGAGGGATGGTCCAGGGAGGTGAAGGTAGGGAAAGAAAGCTGTGCAGGTGCATTGCCCATGTTGAGGGCCTGGGGGATACAAAATCATAAAAAAAATCTTTCTCTGTTTTGTCCCAGACCGCTTTGCCTTTGGATATAGACACTTTCACAGATCCACTCACAGTTTCACTTGTCCTGAAGTTACCTTCCTCCTGTCCTCTTCCTGCAGAAGTTTTGAACAAGTTATGATTCTTCCTCCAGGTCTCCTCTTCTTTGGACTAAGCCACACAAGTTCTGTCAAGCTGTTATCACAGGCCACGTTTCCCTTGGCCTTTGATCAATCTTGTATCTCTTGTGTAGGCATCTTACAAACATCCCACAGTCTTTTCTGAGATTAGGCACTCAGAAAGTTGGGTTCTATGTCTTACAAACAGTGCTTATATATATATATATATATGTATATATATATATACACAGATACCAGGATAATGATAATTTCGTTGTTCCTACAGGCTGTTTTTCTTCTGTAGTTGAAAGCCTTGGATGCAGTTTAGCTTGTGTTGCTCAAAAAATTAGAACCTATTCTGCATTTTTGTTGCTTAGATAGCCATTGTCTATATCTTATTTGTAAAACTAAGTATTTTTTAATGCAAAAGCAGAATATTTTTTTACATAACTTGGTTCAAATTATTACCTTTATCAAAATTTTAAAACTACATGTATTGCTGAATAATATTTAAGCCACACTTACTGTTGTGACTCACAAAAAAAATTGTTTCCACAGATAGAAGTTTTCTAGTAGTAAACTTCAATGTATATTTTGTGTTTGCATCTGTTGATGTGAGTTGGATGTGGGAGTACCTGAGTGTGTGGAAATCATGTTAATAAATTGCTGCTAGCATTTGTACAACAGTATGCATGTTTCAGCTTGGGTTTCATAGCATTCCACTACATAGGGATCAGAACACTCCTTGCTCTTTCATTACCTTTCTTTAACCTTGTTTAGAAGTGCAATGCATCTGAACATCATAAAAAAAAAAAAAGGAAGGAAAAGGAAGAGGAAAAAATGTTTCCAGTCCTTATCGTTTTCTGAAGGTGGAATACATTTACTGTTTACACATAATATTGTTTTGATTTGGATTTTTGAAGAAAAAATAAAAATAAGGGTCAGCAAAGTGCCTGGAGGTAGATTTGGGTCACTAAATCATTCCTCCTGGACTTCATTTAACTGCACAAAGGGCAATCAAATGTTTCACATCTAAGTTGGATTTTGTATGATCTTTGTGGGAATGGTTATATGAAAGTGTTACACACACAAGGAAAACATAAGCAGTGAAAAGGAAAAGTTGTCTTCCTCAGGTTTCATGTGCTTTGATATGGTGTAAATATGGTAAATAGCAAAGTAAGGTATCATAAAGCTTTGGAGAACTTCAGAGATTTTGCAGAAGCTTATGGTATGCAGACTTTAAATATAGAACAAGATACTGCCTGTTGCTTAGGTTTGAGTGAATAACAGCCCAAGAAAACACACAAAAAATAGTCTTGACAAGTTACTTTCTACTTAACTGGCATGCAATCCAGTGTTTTCCATCATGCATATTAAAGTTTTTGAAGGATAGTGAGTAGGCTTGTTTCTCAGTTCAAATCATACTATCAGTATTACCAAGACCTGTTTCAAAAAGATCAACAGTATTATGCAGATGAAAAAAGGAGCAAACAATTAGGAAACAAGGTCCACTGTGCTTACAGTTGTTCACTGAAGGTGCCATTAAGTTGTTATTCTCTCCTCCTTTACCCTCTCCTCTGTCTTTTCATGTAGAGTCATTTATAAAATGAGAAGTAACAATTATATATTTCATATTATAAATGTCTATGACTGCAATTATTTTCTGCACACTTTCCACTTTCTGCACACTTTCCACAGGAAAAAATGACTACCTAATCTACAGTTCTCTATTCTAGAGGTCTTTTGTGTCAATCAAAATATTTTTGAGTGCTGCAAACAGAGTTAAATTTTTTATGGAGATAACTTCCTTTTTATTGTTTAAAGCATTCCTTGCCTGAAAGACGGCTATGACAAATGACACACAACATGATAATGATTATAAAGTAGGTGTGCAGAACAGTGCTGCTGGTTGGCTCAGAATTGTTCATTATGCATTATCCTGAGTAATTATACTAAAAATTAGGTCAAAAATATACAGTATTGTGCATATAAAATATGTTACCGAAATCTTACATGTAATTAACTATTTCCTAAGAGTAATTTCTTAGATAAACTGTCTTTGTTGACCATAATTAAATGAAACATTAAACATATAATACAATACTTTTAAGAGTTTATGATCTTGTAATACAATGTTCAAAGCTGCACCAGGGAAGGTTCAGACTTGATGTCAGGAAGCATTTCTTTACTGAGAGGGTGGTCAAACATTGGAATAGGCTTTCTAGGGAGGTGGTTGATGTCCCAGACTTGACAGTGTTTTAGAGATTTTTGGACAATGACACTAACAGTACACTTTATCTCTTGGTCAGCCTTGAAGTGATCAGGAAGCTGGACCAGATGATCATTGTAGGTCCCTTTCAACCTATTCTATTCTATTCTATTCTATTCTATTCTATTCTATTCTATTCTATTCTATTCTATTCTATTCTATTCTATTCTATTCTATTCTATTCTAGTCTAGTCTAGTCTAGTCTAGTCTAGTCTAGTCTAGTCTAGTCTATTCTACTTAGTTATCCACTGAGAGGCTTCTTCTTTGATCGTGTTTGTGCCACCAACTATTTTTGGCTTCAGTTTGTAGTGAAAGTGCTGTCACACTTGGAGAAAAAAAAAAATCTTCTGTTTAGCAACATGACTGGAACTAAAAGACAGCACCTTGAGCCTCAGAACTGCCCCAGGAAACTCAGCCGAGAAACAACTGTTCTTAAAGGCTAATAAAGAGTAATCAAACAACAGATAAGGACTGAAATACCATTGGAATGCAACTAGACAAACACTAAAATCAATTTTTGACATCCATGTTTATCTTTTGAATAACTGGAAGACAGCAATTACTAAACATAAAAGAAACTGTCAGATTTCCTACAGTAAATACAAGCTTAATTGACTACTTACAAACTTGTGTAAAAAACTTCGACCACTAATGTCTAATACAATAAAAAATTGTATTAAAATTATTCTATGTACTAAAAAAAAATAGTCTCAATGATTAATATTAGTATTGACTATACCATAAAAAAAGTATACGACGTAGTGAGAATGCTACACAAAGGACTGAAACTGTGAGTTTGTTTTTATATTCATTGTCTATTTAGCAACAGAAAGAGTATAAAAGCTTTCTTCATATGTTTTATTGCCAATTTGAGACACATTTCAACTGCTTTCAAGAAAAGCACAGAGAATTCGATGGGCTTCCACATCAGTTATATTGAGAAAAAACCCCACACTTGTGAACTACATGCACAATCGAAAACACAATAAAAAAGCTGCAGCATCATAATTTTTGCATTTGTAGAAACATTGAATTTTCATTTACTGGCTGAAAGATACAATCATTCTGCTATCTATATTACTAATTCTTTAAAAAATTAAATTGCTTACTCTTTCTGTGAACTTTAACTTTTACAGAAACTGGTATTGTACTGATGAGAAAAGCCACTCTGTGTTTTGCTGAGTGTTCTCTGATTTTTCCTAGCCCTCTCCCTCAAGTTTCTAGCTCTCTGTAGATGCAATGTAGAACCTTTTTCCTCCTAGACCTAAGGAACACCAAGCAATCAGGTGACAGAGCAGCTAATATGCCTTCAGCCCTGATCTGACACCTCAGGTGGGCTAGGACAAAGCTGGCCATGGATCTGTGTGTTTTCCTAGTGAAAACTTGGGTGTTGCTTTTACCCTGAGGAATAGAGTGGGAGGAGTGTTAATATACAATCAACTTATCAGTCTTAAATAGCCCAATAAAATGGTATTAACAATAAAGACCTTTTGTTCACCTGACTGCAGAGAAATGCCTCTGGAAGAAATTTTTCCTGTTCATGAAGAAACTGCATGAGATACTTCTGGAATAAATCATTCCTGCTCACCAATCGAAGCATATTCTTTTTTTCATATGGGTGTATATTTAAGAATGCAGGAATTATTTTACTTGTAATATTATTTGTGATTTTATTCCCATGTATTTCACATATATACCATGTACGTTCAACATAAGTATACAAAAGACATATGTAAAAGACACATTTTCAAACAAATATGAAAATATTTCTAATTTTAACTGACTTGGGTGACAAACATGCTGTATTTACTGACTGAAGGAGATAACCACCTAAGGAATAAAACATCACAAATATGTCAGCTGGAAGATTGAATTGCTTTTACCACCACAGAGGTGAAACCTGAGCCTCTTGTGAATGGTCAGAAGCCTTCATCTGCAGACATCACCACAGCCTGGCAACCAGCTCTGTCTGCTTATTTATAGAGGTGATCACAGCATTGCACCAAAGGAATATGCAAAGAGGAGCCATGGAGTGTGGCCTAGCTAACCACAGTGGGGCAGGTACAATCTGCCCTTTCTGAAGTGAATCTTATTTCACACTCTTAGAGAAAAACCAGCTGGGGCAAAGTAACAGCTTAACTTGTTTAACTAGTTCTGTTTTATTTAGAGTAAAAGGCAAAGTTTACATTGAAGCCTGAAACCTTAATCTCTTTTCCTGTATTTTCTCACTCCTATTGTGTTCTCTTTTTTTTTGGTCATTTCTAGAATTGCAAGACCTTATGTTTAAAAAAAAAAAAAAGACATTTTAGAAGGATAGCAGTGGGTATGCCTGCCCCACCTTTCTGCTTGTGTTTGGGTCACAGAAGTGGATGTGAACCAGTTCCTCAGGCATGGCAGTTCACAGCCCAGCGTTGTAATGTCAACCAAAGTGGATGTTGGCTAATGCACCTGACTGTGAATTACAGCAGCCAAACCTGGGCTCAGTCTTGCTGACTGTGAGAAATCTGAGGGGAGAAGGAATTCTTACACCTGTTATCTTGCTCTTTATAGATTATGGAGGTTTCTCATCTTTTACCACGGGGAATTTTTGCTGACGGGCACCGTAATTCTCAAACCCATAACAAAGCAGGAATTGTGTTTTGTTCAGGATTCTTGCTGTAGTATGTGTCCTACTAACACAGAGTTTTGTAGGCTGGGGTGAGGCAGAACAGTGCAAATAAGGGGGAAAGAACAACATAAAGGAAAAGTAATTCTTTAAGTATGCCAGTGAAAAGATCATGCTGGAGTCACAGCTTTTAAAACCATCCTTGAGATATAGGGAAGCACCACACACCCACAGCAGCACAGAGGACTAACAGAAGAGCTGTGCAGTGTGATTAGAAATTAGGCTAATGAGAAGACTGGGTACTATTCTGCCTCTGAGCTATACACTGGAAAAATCATCTGGTCCTCCTGTTCTGTTGCCATCTATGCTGTTAGTAATACTTTTAGAGTTCTTGAATAGGAGTCCCAAACTAAAATGTCAAAATAAGTGAATTTTAACCCCATAAGAGCTTATCAAAATCATCTTGTGTGGGTCTTAAAAAGAAACCACATAGTGAACATTTTGCTTGGTATCCCAGCATGAGACACGGCATGCAGCCAAGCAAAACCACATTCCCCTACTTTTAAAGTATCTTAAAAATTTTATTGCCCATTAAATATTTGTTTACTCAGCCTGTTGTTGAAACCACAGCACTGTAAACATTGCTAACCAATGCTATTTGAGGTTTTGACTAAAACCTCACTTAGATGTGAGATTTGTTGGACATTCTCAGGGAATCAGCCATGAGTCTGAGCACAAAAACAAGCCCAGGTATGAGAGAATGTAAGTCAAGGGTCCCACCCAGGATGTCCTCATGGCTCAACTTTTCCTTGGCAAACCCCAAACCTGAGAGTCCGTGTGGTAGAGCCATCATTGCTAAGGAAAGGGCGCAAGAAGAAGGATTCAAGGCTTTTTTGAAGTTTAAAAACAGGGAAAGCCTTCTATTCAGAGTGTCTGGGAGTCAATGGGATCAGAAAATCGGGGGTTTTTGGTCCTCAGAATAGTGTCTTTTGGTTTTTTTTTTTTTTTTAAGATGCAAATGGACAGAACAATTAATTTAGAAATTAGCTACTAAACAAAGGTGAAAGTTAATGTGTTAAAGCAGCATTATGCTTCTAATCTCTTTTTAGATATTTAGTCTAAGCCTAGTATTGAACTTTCAGAAGTTGACATCAGAGAATAAATATTGTCGTGTTTCAGCTACAGCCACATAAAAGCTTTGTTGAAGAGAAATACGTGTATGTGCATGATTTTTACCTGAAAATAGGAGTACATGCCACTCTGGTTTTATCTATAAGGAAGAATATTAGTATATTTTCATCAGAAGCATTATAACATGGTCATTACAAAATACTCAGTCAGTGTTGCTAAAACTCTGTTTCTTCGTGCCTGAAAAGCACTTACTTTATTAAAACTCCTAAAATATAGAAGGGAAGGGTTATTTATTAGTTGAATGAATCCAACTCATAAATACTTTCCTTTAAATTGGATTGATTTCAATAAAATGTCTGAATATGTAACACATGTTACTCTTTTAATATGTCAATATTGAAAGCAAAATGAAAATAAAGTGCCCTCATCTTGAATTTCTCCATGAATGTGTAAGTTAGCCTTTTTCAACACTCCATAACAGATGAAAGAAATAGAAATCACAGGTACTTTCCTAATGATTTGTCCACTACTGAGATGGTTACTTCTTAGTGGTATCAACCACAGCAGTTCAGTAAATCTAAATATTTTTGTGAGGAGTATGACTAAAGCAAGTTCAACAGCCCAGTTGTGCAGATAGATGTTGATTTTATTGAAGGACTACTTTTTTTAATCAGAAGTGATTATAACTACACAGGGTAGAAGAAGTAAAGTCTTTTATTCTGGAGAGTTTTCAAAACAGCATGTGCAGTTCCCATGTGTATTGCAGACCCTAATGATATAAGAAATGTACAACCTTAAGCATGAGGGTACAATCTGTGTTTGAATTTTTCTAAATTACGCAGTCACAAATTCATTCACTTGAGATACGACATTAATATAAACAAGAGAAGACTAACAATCTTTAAAATGGCAAACAAATGGCCAATTAGTTCATTATTATTATTATTATTTATTATTTTATGTGTAAGAGAGACAGAGAAATTCAGGGATTTGCCCAAAGCCACAAGTAAAGCTGCAAGTGCATCGAAGATTAAAATGGAGGACAAAATGGTTCATTGTGTTCACACTTCTTGTAGACTGTCCAATAAAGACCACATGCAGCTAGATTAGATACATGAAACAATCTGACTCTTTCTATTATTTAATAAAACTTTTATTAAGAAAGGGTATTATATATAAAAAAACCCAAAACTATACATGTTGCAAATGACTGACTTATTTTATTTTACTGTCTTTGACAATTGAGTCTACTAAATAGGTCAGGTAAAGATTCTGCTCTGTCAGCACACTGATTGTTGTACTTATTGTTCTGATGCTATCAAGACAGAATGTGTCACTGAGTCTCATCTTCTACATGAAAAAAGGAAAAAATAACAAATCTTAAAGTGATTAAGCCACACCAGAATGAACAATGAAGAAACACGATTGAATGGTGATCCTTAATATCCATTTTTACTCTATAGATACACACATCTATGATATACATATATATATACACACACATGTTTACATATACACACAAGTGTATTTGTTGCAGTATGTATGCAAGAGTAAAGATTTTATCACCTGCAACATCAAGATAGTGCATAAACTCTCTAACTTGGTTCTAGCTGTATAAAGACAGATCAAAGATTCAGCCCAGGTGTGGCTCTGGAGTTTCATTGCTCAAGGCTAATTATTCACAAAAAGTCCCCACCCTATAGACCTGTCAGGCCGGTTTACCTTTTGGTTGGTAGACATTTTAGAGAGGACACTACCTAAGCTCAGCTATTTTGTATGACACACTACAGCATCTAAAACAATTTCACAGATTTTACGAGATATTTGACAAACTGCAGATTACATGTGAATGTATTTTTGGCACCCAGAAGCAGAGAGGAGTTTCCAAGATGTTGAGCTCATGCTGAGCTCTAATTAAAACAAATTTCAGTGAATAGGCAAAAGCACAATACTGTAGAGATGGCTCAATGCTTTAACTTCATTATGATCAAGCCTTCCAAAAATTTTTATTTTGATCATGACAAAAACATGTGAAACATTACATACAGTAACTCATTTGATAGTGCACCAAATATCATAATTAAAAAAAAAATCACTTTTACAGATTTTTTTTTAAGATCTACCTTTATTTACTTATGAGTCACTAACTGTGATCAAGGCTGCTCTAGTCTGAATCAAGAAAAGACAAAAGATTTATTGCAATTGTCTGTCCTTGTCATAGCTACACAGAGGATTAGCAAAGAAAAACAATGATATTTTTGTAGAGACAATAGGTCTGTCCTGGGCACCAAGTTGAGAGTTGAAGCTAAACAAGCAGAGACAGTCCGGTTTCTTTTGCAGTGCTCTGTTCAATCTTTTCTCCTGAATTTCCTTTTAATGGTACAGCTGAAACATTCAGGAGTCTCACTCAATTATTTGATCAAGAACTCTATAGAGAACATAAAATTTATTTCTCAGTACTAGCAACCCATTTGCTTAAATGGTTACCAATATTTATTTCAAACAAATTAGTTCTTTTCTTTTAACAGTCGAGATTGTGGGGACACTGGTCCTGCCTGTCTTTGCTTTAATTTGAAATAAGATTTCTTTCTGTTCTCTGCTATTTCTGGTATTTCTATATTTGTTTTTTGGAAATGTCTTGATAGTACTGAAAAGTATCAACATCTATCACATATAGGGTTTTCAAGAGGTAGGTAAGCTAAGCAGTCAATTTGCATAGATATTTGAATTTGGCAATAAAAGCTGCGATTAAAACTCAGTAAAAATTCTCCTGGAAAACAATACAATTTCCAGGAACTGACTTAGGAATGAGTAAATTTTGCACTAGAGGAAATCTGAAGAACATGTAATCTTCTATTACTATTGTAAACATCAACAAATCGATGAAATACATCGATTTGTAAGGAAGGTGTCATTATGCATAAGCTGGGATGCAGATAGTTTAGTACAGGAAAGATAAATATGCATTAGTGATTATGTGAGCTCTTACTGGGATCAGAAAGGTTGTGCTAACAATGTTGTGTCTAGTTCAATGTATTAACCTGTCATAAAATTTTGCATCTGCTTATTAAGGGCTATCGCTGCATGGAGAGAGGCTTATAGGGCAGGATGCTCTGGCACAACCAGAGGTCACCAAAGACTGGCCTCCCCTTTCAGGTCAGTGAGCAAGTATCCTCTTTCCCTCCACAGAAACAACATTTTAGTCCATTAACTTTATTGGGTGGTTATAACTCCCATTAATAGGTAAACAGAAACGGTTCCTGTGTTTTGTGACTTGGCAGGATTCAGCCTTTCAGGAAGATGGAATATGTGTGGAAATGTAAATGCATTGAATATTTTTGATACCAATGAAAACTATTTGTATGATGCTTTAGCAGAGTAAAAATAAGGTTGTAATGAATCAAGTAAAGTATTTTAAGATGATTCTGATTCCAGGTGTGATTCTCCCTTTTTGTTCAATTTGTGCATGATCTTGGCTATTTGTATCAGATTAGAAGATCACAAAGATTCCTCTTTTTCTCTAAATCAATGAATTAATTTCCTCCTCAGTTCTGAAGAACTACATAATTGGAAAAGTATTGTATCACTATATTTTGAATGGCACTTTCTGTCACTTTCTGAGCAGAAGAATGTGTCTTTCATTTTTTTTTTTTTTTAATTCAACAATATTATGTAGAAGAATTCAAACTATAATAGCTTACTTTTCTTCCTGCCATTTTGCATATGTGTTTATATGCATGTTCTCCTCACTGTGTTAAATCTGGGCCTTTGGCAAGGGAACAGTTTTCTTGAAGTCCTACAGAAAACAGCACGTTCAAAATGTTTCTTCATGATGTCATCAGAACAACTTCAGTAAGTGAGATCAGCTTGGCAGAGGAAGTAGAAGTTACCTGGGATCTCAGGAAGGGGTTGCTGAGATTGTCTTGATTCATTAGACCAGGGGTTCATCCTAAAAAATACACCCTTGGATTGAATGGAGAAATAATGTTATTTGAAATAAGTAAAAACTTTAAATATTTTAATGATCTCAGTTGTGAGATCATTTGTACTTTGGGTTTTGTGTCTTATATGAGACTTGCAAATGCTTAAGACAGTTTTAATCAGAGCAGTCATGAGACCTCCTAGCGTTCATGGAGGTTGTTAATATGGATTAATCCCCAATGGTTAAAGGCGATAGCTTGTGAAGAAAACAAATAGATGGTGATCTGAAATTTGATCTATTAGGTATTCTATATCAGTTATTAGTACTTTTCTGTTCAGTAAAATGATGCCATGGGAAAATAATGCATAGGAGTAGTTTCTATTACTTGGTATCATACCATTAGTGAAGCCTTTTGCTACTAACAGCAAAATGCTGTTGTAATTTGTAGCAAATGCTATATAAAAAAATTAAGTATAAGTTACCTGACCTTGGAATCAAATGTATATGGACTATCATAGCCTGCATGCCCAGTAACTCCATTCAGATGGGTGGAGATTAAGTAAGCACTAAATAAGTAGTGCTTGTAATAGTTTATACTTTATTTTGTGTAAATAGCTCTAAATAAGCAGCATAACAGGATGGCACAATTTGCTAATAGTGTTGTCCACAGCACATGTGTCACTTCTTCCTCTGGAAAAAAAAAAGGGAAAGGAGGGAGAGGAAGAGGGAGCAGAGAGGTCCCTCAGGGACACCTTGCCTCCTGAGGGTATCCAAAGGTGAGCTAGAGCTCACTGGACGTGTCTGGCTCACAGATCTGACCTGAAATGTTTGTCATGCTAGTATGGAAATAGGAATAAGGAGTTGATGTTGTGCATAAACCTGTGAACCTGTCTGTATGTGCATATGTGGGATTAGAAAAAGAAAACTGGAATGTGAGGAATTTTGTAAACTGTGTCTGGAGAGTTCTAGTTTTCTTTTGAAGTTGTGTATATTAGAGGGGAAAGGAGGGAGCAAAACCACTGCAGAAAGAGAAACTGTGTTATATGAATAGGCAGTCAGTGTTTTCAGGAATTTGCAAGTATTTAAGAAGTTAAAGGTGCTAAATAAGAACCAGAACTTTATTTTTTTCACAAGCTTCTGCCCATGACACACCTTATTTTAACTGATTATTACACAAATCATGAACTACGAAGATAATTGCTTCCCTGGCCAAATGACAAAGGAATTCTTATTTCCAGTATATGCCCTGTTGAATGCCGAAGGCATTGTACATGCTAAGGCTGATGCTCTGCTGTATAATAGACAACTACTGATTAGTAGTTCTCAAGCTTAATTTGGTTATGGTATGATAAACTAGGGAGTGTCTTTCTAAGTAAAACTGACATAATGCTTTTCTTCCACTGGAACTAAGATAAATCTGTTCTTCCAATACAGCACCTCCAGAAAAGTTAATTAGATTGAATTTAAAGCATCTTTTACACTTCATGTATTTGACAATTTACAATATTTGTAAAAAAATATTCTATTTTTCTCACATTTGAGTGTTGTGCCTACCTAATTGTTTTCCAAAGTCACATTAGGCAACATGAATACCAGGCTCACGTGTGGCTCCTTTGTCTATATCTCTCCCCAGGGGACATGTCTGTGTTTTTTCTTTACATTCTACTAATGTTGTTATTCATAAGAAGCCAAATACTGTTTAAACTGATTTGGATTTTGCATTGGATACACACATTTCTCTATTTTAAAGCCTACCAGAGGGAGCAAAGTAAATGCATTTACCTGGAGGAGGTTTCTGAGAAGACTGATGCTGGAGTATCACTGGAAAGGGAGAAAAGGTGATCATATTGATGGTGTCTCACTGGTAATGGGGAACACGAGAGATCCTAATGTCTGCTGCTGGAATGAGAGTGTGCTCTGTGGTTTTGAGAAAGTTTTTAACTGAGAGAGAGGGAAGTGCTTTTGTATCCCTTGGACCTGAGTGACTGCCCAGCAATCAGCTAAGGCAGCAAAGCACATGTGGCTGCCTGTCATTTTGTCTGGATAAGTGGCTCTTTCTCATGCTTGATAAAGATTGATGAGGTTCTGAACCCTCGCCAAAAATATGCCAGTGTGATTCAAAGCAAGCTTGTCTTTGAAAAGATGATCTATACAGCTTGAAAGCTGTTGAGATTGAGACTGTGAGGAAGAGCAAGAATTTGGGAACTGAGTCAAGCTTAATCTGGTGGGTTTGGGCAGTCCCATACCCCCACATCTACAGCAGGCTGATGTGTCTCTGCTAAGCAGGTAACCACAGTAAAGCCCTGAGGTCTGGTCAGATGAGCTGATGTTGGGGAGCCAAGGGTACCCCCTAGGACCATGCACAGCAATTTGGTATAAATTGGTTTAAGATTAGTGGTTTTCCACCTGTTTTCCTGTCCTAAATATGCTCTGAATATGCTTGCTCAAGCATATGTGTAAGGAGGTAAGGAGTCAAATTGCTAGCAAAAATATGCAAAATTCGTGCCAGAGCAAATATATGAAACATTCAAAAAATATTTGTGCAGGCAAATAAGGGGCTTTGCAGGCATCAGGGCAGTAGGAGGGAGAAACTTTACACCATACTCTGTGATGTTTGCGCTGTGGTGTTCACGTGGGAGGGGTTAGCAAAGATCAAAGGTCACATTTCAACAGAGGAAAAGAATAATGCACTCACACTAATTCACATAATTATTCCCAATTAGCTAGAAGATAAATGTAACTGTCATTTATATATTTTATTGATTCTGTTTTTATATTTGTAGGTCACATGATGAAACACCACAGACATTACATTACAGACTGACTACACCTTAAATTTAATATCCCATGAGGATAATAAGACCTACAAGATGAGAAGAAGATGACTCCTATTGTGGATAATCCATGCTGCTGGTATTCCTACTATTATTGACCTAATACTATAAGGATATCAAAATAAAATTGAGTCAGTACTTTAATCAATAATTTTCCTTTAGTGGAATATACATGGAATGACCATATAATCATACCATATAACCAGCAAATAGGCCTATATATACTTCAGCTTGACTTTTCTAGAAGACAGATAATTCATCAGGGAAGATATGAAATAATTATTTGAATTTCAATAATAACTATTTTTAGATTACCTAGTCACAAAGCACTCAGCGTCACCTACAGCACATTGCCCACAACCTAATCTTATGTGAGCTACTTTAATTTATAAAAAAAGCATCTCTTACTATTGGGTCTATAATTCTATCTAACTTCCTATAAGATTGGAAATTATAGGTGGATGTTATGAAGGAAGCATCATCCATTCTCTCTAGGTTCACAGCAAATACTATCTGTCATTCTTTCTAGATAAAAGTTTTAATGTAAAAGTACTGTTACAAATACAATCCAGATTTGCCCATTAGGCAGTTTAACACAGATTCTATTGCTGATTCTTAAAACAGTCATGGGACTGAAGATCACAGGACATGCATAGTAAAATAAAGTCTTGGTAGCTGATGGGCAGAAGTCAAGATGTGATTGTACCACCCAGATGCTCACTGTCTCATTTGGGGTACTGCTGATGTGGGTGTGCAGCTGAGCTGAAAGGTGACAAAGAAGTCCCTCTTTACTTGCTTCCACCCAAATCATTGTGAGGATGTAATTCTGTTCCTTTGTCCTTCGCCTTGGGGCCAAAAGTCAATGAAAGCCATTAAAGGATTGCAGTGAGTCAAATATTTATTTGAGGTAGAAGGAAAACTCAGGAAAGGCTGCAATGAACAGGAAGGGCAGGGAAAATTTGTTTTTTAAAAAAACCAGAGATTTTTTGCAAAAACAAACAAAACTTTTCAGCTCTACAGCACCTTGAAATAAAAGTCCTTCTAGTTGGAGAGATTTCAGCTGGATAATCTGAGTTGGATGTGGACTCATTCAAAGACTGCAGTCTCTCAAGGGGTACTGCACCGTGCCTTGTCTGTGAGACCCTGTCTCTTCAGGGGTGTACCTGCTTGTGGCATAGACTCGTCCATAGCCACCATCCCTTGGAGGTGCTTGTTCCTGCAGGGCCTTCTCCAGGGACCAAAGCCTTCAGAGACAGACCTGCTCCAGCATGGCCTTACCCACAGCCACAATCCTTTCAGAAATAGACCTGCACCAACATGGCCTCACCCACAGCCACAATCCTTTCAGAAATAGACCTGCACCAACATGGCCTCACCCACAGCCACAATCCTTTCAGAAATAGACCTGCACCAACATGGCCTCACCCTTGGTTCAGGCCCTTCAGGGGTGTTCCTGCTCTCTCGTGGGCTTATCCAATGCCACATTCTTTGAGGTGCTCCAGCACAACCTCGTGCATAGCCACTGGTGCTACAAGGTGCACCTGCTGCAGCATGGATCATCCACAACCACAGATGCTTCCAAGTGTATCTTCTCCCGCATGGACTTATCCTTGGGCCACAACCCCTTCAGAGGTGCACCTGCTGCAACACAGACATAACCACGGGTGCAGAGTGTCTCATCCACAGGGATGGTCCGTTCAACTCAAGTTCACACTGGAGTTCCAGCCTGTAGCACAGGACCAGAAGTGACACCTTGGCCACCTGCCAGCTCAGGCCCATCACCACTGCTGTTATCAAAATGTTCCCAGGCACAGCACCATAGCAAGGACTCAAAGCAAAACTGGTCATTAGTGAACATTGGACTCTAATACACAACTGGGCAAGCAAGGCCCATGGCAAGCACAGGAGCCTGACAATTAATAGCTAAAGAGCAATAAAATAAGAAATAAAAGTGATCTGGTACATTTCAATAGCTGAATGTCCCCTCCTTCCTTCTTGCCCCAGTTTTCTCACAAAAAATCTGCACATTTGTTTCCAAACAGTAAAAATTTTGCTTCTTAGCATTGTCATTATTACAGTGATAAATCCCTAATCTGTCACCAGGAATAATCACTGATACTATTTGTTCAAAGTATTCTGTACCTAGATTATGAGATAATAAATCATTCCTGATAGAATTCAATATATCTTTGTATTGGAATGTTCCACAAAGTGTTCAGCACAAGGACATTGCATTTTCAAAAATTATAAAACCCAACACAATTAGGAGCAAATCTATATGAGGCTATGCAGTGGTTGATATTTGAGCTAACATGTTCACAGGCACATAATAGCACCATGAAGAAATACTAAGTAAGGTCTTGAAACAGCATAACTGCTTTCCAGCTAATTAGTCTGAATACAACATGCTGCCAATGCAGATAACAGTACTAACTCAGTAGTACTCCAGGGATTTCTGCTCAGTTACACAGTACAGACTCCCCTGTAATGTTACGCATTTTACATTTTCAGGTGCTTTTTCATGTTTCCTGGTTGTATATAAAGTTTTGTTTATCTGCAGATTCACACTGAATAATTGTAAAACATGAATGCTGTATGAAGCATCTGGAATATGTGCAAAATATATTGGTTAATTCCAGGTGTTTCTTACCATTTCTTGCAGACATCATGCTTTAGCACTGGCATCATAGGCCCAGAAAATTAATATTTTGTACCACCTCCTTCCTCCTTCTTTGAGGGATGGGCTAATATGTTAAATGAATAAAAGAAAACAAATTTTCTGTTATCAATCATGGCTCGAGTGTGGGTAGGCTTAGCCTGCTATCTCACGACTTGCAGTGGGACTCTGGATGTCAGACTTTCTTTCCTGTTTGCCTCCCCAGCTAGAGGTGGCTCCAGGGCTCAGCAAGGACTCAAGCTCTGGTAGACAGTTTTCCAAGTCTTGCAGACTGTGGCAAGCCCACGCTTCTTTGACCACACATGAGAGCAATGAAGGATCAAGGTGCTCTGGCTTGCTGCTGACAGACTGCAGTGGCTTCCTATGAGCTGTCTTACCTCATCATCAGACAAAACAAGAGCCAGTGTGCAACTGGGCCCTAGGGGGAAGCTGCCCCAGAAGAAATTATTTCATTTTTCCTTAAGCAGGGATTTTGGGCACAGAGCAGCGGCTACAGCAACACCACTTTGCTCTAAGGCTTTTCGTGTAGCAGCCTTAGCAATGAAGCTACAATAAAACTAGAGAAGGGACATCCTGAGGCAGCAAACCCAAGAAGAGGGATAGTATTTCCTGAAGAAGCATCACTCCACATGAGGGATGGAGAAGTAAGCCTCAAAAGGGATGTGGACTATAAAACCACAGCATTACATCCTTGGTGCTGTTTTTTAAAAGGCTTGTCTCAGTAACCCAGCTCTCTGACAAGCTCTGCAGTGGGTTTGTTCATGTGGCACTCTTCAAGAAATAAGGTACAATGATAACTTTCAATATAAAACACATGCAAAGAATTTGTCTTGAGTTAATCTTGATCCAATATTTTAAACAAGAAAAATCAGCCAAGGATCAAAGGCTGTATCAGGACCCAGTTCATCCTAATCTTTTCCTGGGCCTTTTCAGCACAGACCACATCCTTGGACTAGTCACTTGCTGGCTCCATACCTTCATTTTCTTCCCTTTAGAAAGGACTATGGACATTCCTGCCCTGTGAGGTGTTTCAAGGAAGTTTCAGGAGAAGGATGCTATTTATGAACAAACAGCCACAAACCAGTAGGTAACCTCATATCGAGTTTAATGGCTGCCCATCAATCAGTATCGCAATTATCAGCATGATTGCTTGTGGAAGATCCAGTAAGGTCTGTCTTTAGGACTGCTTTCACTCTCCTTTCATGAACAATGCATTAACATGGCATTTTCAAGCATTCTTTCTTTGTTCAAAGCAACTGCTCTATATATTTTGTCAGCTTGGGTATAAAAATGAAATAAAAAACCAATCTGATCTAGTGATGATTCATTTGAGGTCCAGGATGACCATACAAGTGAGAAAACATCCAGTATCTCTTCATGTTCATTACTACCAGGGCCTCTGCCTCTTTTCCAACAAAACTTGCTGTGTTATGCATGAATCTCACCATGCTTGCACATGGCTTTGTCTGCTTATACTGTTCTGTGCCTGTCTGCCTCTCCTGTGTATACATTTATTATATAAATAACTATGACTTAGTTACTTTTCTGTGATCTACATGAGATTTAACAGTAAACTGTTACAGAGCTCAAGAGTAACACACTGATATTCAACACAATGATCCAACTCTCCCCAAACAAGAAAATACAAACATACTGTGAATACTTGACCTGGATGTGGTGGAAATCCTTGTGTGCTCCATGGTCCTGCAGACATTCCAATGGCAGTGGTGGTGCAAGTGTGACCCCGTGATCACCTAAGTTGAACAGATAGGGTTCAGAGCAAGGGATGTGGCACTGGTCTTTCAGTGTCCCCGTAAAAAACACGAGTAAACTCAAATTAGACACGGAAAGAACAGAAATAGCAAGGTCTGTCCCATAAGGATTTAGGACATTGACCATGAAAAATTTTTGACTCTTTGGAGTGTTTATGTGTGCTCTTAAAAGGAGCTAGAACATGTTCCAAAGCCTTGTAAGAGATAGAGTGGCTGGAGAAAATTGGCAAACTTGCTGTGTTACACAACTGTAGAGAGACAGCAAAACATTAAAAGGGAAGAGACAATTCCAGAGAATGTGCTGCTGCCTTATCAGCAGTTATCAGCCGTAAAGAGACCAGCAAAAGAATAAAGAGTATCCCCTCCCCAAAGACACAAAAGAAGTATTGCACCAATGAACATACTGCAGTTTTCTAAGATGATATCACATTGAAAGCAGCAACAATGAATAGAAGAGAAAAAGTGTAAAAAATCAGCTATGAGGAATAAAAGTTTCCATGGTACAAGTCATGGTAAAGGAATGACATTAATTTGTATTGATCCATTTTAAGATAATATTGGGAGGCATATTGTTATCGCATAAACACATTCACAGGTGTATGTGGTTTTGACTATCAAGTAGATTGGCCCAAGGGGAACTAATTGCAAATTGGATTATTATCTGTGAGTCAGTGATATAGCGTCTTTAACATATTGACCTCAACTATTCATTTTAACTTAATGTATTGTAATATTTTATTTTATGTTAATAAATTTAGAGAATTTTCTCTTCAGTTTTTTTAAAGTGCTGTTTTATGCTATCATACTGGAAAAGAAATTATCATCTTTCTATGTAAGAAAAAAATACTAACTAATTTTCTATTAAAAGAATTTTTATTATGCTTATGTCTTTATAATATTATCAAGGTTCTGTTTGCCTTTTCCACTTTTTTTATGATTTTCAAGGGCGTGTTCCTGTTTTCCCAGCTTTGAAAAAATCAATAGTATTCTGGAAACCAGAACATATGTTATTTCTTAAGAGTTATATTTACTTAAGGCACAAAACCCAAGATGATTGTATAGCACATTTATTTTTTACACCAGATATTTAAATTACATAAAAACTTACTTCCCTTGCATTATATGCAGAATATTCAAAATAAAAATATACAATATATTCAATATGATAAAATATAAACCATTTGACAGTAAGCACAGTGTCTCAATTTTGTACTCTTGAGTAATGTGAGAAATTAAAAACAAAGATTATTTCTGGCAATGTGCTCTTTGCTCTACAAACTTGAGACTTTGGTTGCTTTCCAGCTTACCTCCCTCTAGATTTCCTTCTGTGAAGGCAAAATTTATTCAGTGCTAGACTGGTAATATTCAAAAGCCCTTTGATCTCAGTATTATGCTCAGTCTTCTCTCCATCTGGCAATGAGCTTGAAAACCACCAAAATCATTCACCTGCTCTGTCTTTTGTCATCTCAGTTGCATGCTCAAGGTAATGTTTCTTGCCTCATATATCAATGAATATTTCAATCTGCTCCATCTTCTCTACCAAGTCATGGTGTAGATTACTAGACTCTTGGCTTCCTGTCAAACACTGCTAAAGGAACTCTTAAGGAAAAACATCCTACCACACCATGAAAAACTTTCCCATGACAACGAGTTTGTTTTGTAGTTTTTCTAACCATTCCTTTACAAGCCTTTTGCTCATTGTTGATACCTGCCATAAATGTCACATGACCTTCCAGCTGGTTCTGAATTGCTATCTAATGGGGAATGAATTTTTTAAAGTTTCTGATGAATACATTTTGATGGAGTTTTTATGTCTCTTACCCACAGGAAAGTTATGAAAGCATCCTGGAGTTCAGGCATTAAATCTCAATAGCTCCTGGGAAAAAGGGAATAGGAAAAAGAGACAGGCAATTTCTCTCCTTTTGATCCACCATCAGGTCAGCCGAAACAAAAATATAAGATGCTCCAAACAAAAGCAGGGATTGGTCACTTGAGCCATACCAACTGCTGGAAAATCTGATGCCCTTTCCCTGGCACCCACACAGAACAGGCATTAATTGGCAGCCTAGTGACCTAGACAGTTTCCTGTTTTGCCTAAGCCTACAGCCATCTCCAGTTCCACATTCCCAGTCTGGCAAAGGAACGCGGGAGACACAGGCATGACAAAAGCCTGGTGGCATTACAGGCAGTCCTCACTTCAGACTCGTAGGTGCCAACAGGTCTTTGCTGGTAATGTAATGATGCAGGAATGCAGCTCCTACCAGTGGAGACAGCAAGTGAGAGGCTTTGGAGATGCTGCTGATATGCCTACAGTGTCAAGTATTCTCTGCACGCTTTTCTGTAGCTTTAAGTAACTTGCCAGTGTATTAAGGATGCAGCTTTATTTATCTAAAAGCATTAATGCTAAACATACTGATTTCAGATTCACCTGGGTGAAAATTGACCATAAAAGTGCATTAAATGGTACTAAATATCTGTAAAAGCCTGAAATTTATCAATAAGTAATTGATCAAGAAATAGAAAGAGAAGATAACAGAAAATAAATTCTTACTAAAGAATCAAGTATTTCATATGATCAGAAAAAAAAAAGAAATTTTATTGATATTTCTGATCAATTCCAAAGCATAGACTTGCTCTATATATCTATCTATTGATGAAAGCCTTTAGCTCCTCCCTCTCACTTTAGTAACCATCCAGTCTGAGCTTTGAAGTACCAATGAATTTCAGTGCTCTGTTTTATCCTGCAGGGCTCATAGCAATTATTGCAAGAACACACCTAAAACATAGGAAATTTACCCTTAGCAATCCATTGTTTCCTTTCTCAGACATCTTCACTACTTTCCCTTCCACACCCACTTCTGTTTTCTCTGAGGAGCAAAGCTAAGAAGAGTAGATGAGATGGTTTTCTACATAAGATAGAGACAGGGAAAGGTAGCTCATGTCTTCTGACCTGAGTGAAACCTGCCCTTCAGGATCAATTCCAAGTTTCAAAGTAGACAAATCAATCCTTCTTACAGCATTCATTACGTTGTGCACTGGAGAACAAGAAGGTTAAAGAGGCATGTATTTCCATACATCCTGTTTATGTGAATTGCTAAGGTCAGGCCTGAGTTGTCCTGAAGATATGGGGAGAGACACTGGAAGAATCCTCTCTCCAAGGGAAGCTACCTAGGGTTTAGAGAGCAATTTCAGAAGTCATTTACAGTGTCTCACTTGACACATGGGCTGTATTCAGAGCAGGCTTTTCCTCTAGGGACAGGTCTACATGCCCATAAAGACATGATGGAGCAGAAGACAAAGGAAGGTTCAGAGATTTCAAATCTACTAGAAGTACTGGGTCATGCTGAGCTGTGCAATATCTAGCAAAAAAACAGTAGGAGAACACTTCTATTGTAGTCATTGTCCTTCCTTTTCTCCTCTCCTGTTGGTCATCTTCCATGAGGCCCAACACAGGAATTTGAACAGCAGAAGGAGCATAGCTGTGCTATTGCTTTCCTTTCCCCAAATTACTTAGCTGCATCAAGGTTTGGATTACACTGTCAAGTACTCCAGCTGAGGTCTGTGTTTTGCCAGCAGTTTGTAAAGAGCAGTAACAACACAAGAGCCTTGAGAGCCACAGGATGCTGGAAATCTTTTTGTAAAAATAAATGATTGTGAATAGGTCAATATTTTTAAACCATTCAGTCTACTGTATTTCAAATCTGAAAAATATATGCGGTGAAAATTTGTTTGCATACCCACCATTGTCGCTGAGGTTGGAAGAAAGTTAGGCTGGATATGGAAAGGCAATTTAGTAACATGAAATCTCTGAGAAACCCTGAATCAGCTCTGTGAATTCCTACTTGAGGTCTCTTATAAGAGATTCCTTGGTACACAAAACACAGATTTGAAGGATGAATGGGTAGTCTCCATTTACAAGTAAACATGAAATATATTACATTGTGTTATTTGGAATGGGATTCAAGGCTGAGCCTTCCAATTTCCAGCCTGATGGAAAAATCATCAGGCACCTGAAACCTTCTCTCTGCAGAGAGTTAATGCCAATAACCTTGGGCACTCCCAGGAGTAGTGCAGAAAAAAAGGCAGAAAATGAATTTAAATACTAGAGTAATGCCCCATAGAGTAATTACTATAGCTTGAGTAGTATGAATGGCTGATTATACCCTGCCTTCCCACATTTTATGAGAAAGAATTGGTTGAAGTATGCAACCTGAAGAGGAAATTCAAACAGCAAATAGATGGCTTCCTAATCCTCTTTACAGCCATGGATTAACTACTGAATTTTCTTCTTGAATACTTCTGAGTTGTCATTTTAGGCTGCTCCATGTTCCTTTAGGAACCTCACACATGATCTTAAGCTTTGTCTCTATGTGCTACAGGAAGAGTGAGCATTGAATTCAAGGACTCTGTTTACTATTGCTGGTGAAATGGCATGAAATGAACATGAAAGGCTTTTATACAACTTGTGTTATCTGAACAGACTTCTGGTGGTTAGGAGCCACCTCTAACTCTGATGAAGTCAGCAGCTGAACCCACATTAATGGCAGAATTGCAGAGTCAATCTCAGCATTGTGTTGGCCAGAGATCTCCACTGATGGACCATGTCTTGAGATGTGAGGGATTTTCATGGAGATTATGAATAGAAGAGTAAAACAAAAGGCTCAGGGACCGTGGTGTCTTGAGGGTTTAGCCAACACAGATCACAAAGTAAAGAAAGAGTAAATGCACTTCACTCATCAAGTGCTCCTTTCTAATGAGAGGGCTAGTTGAGCTTCATTTGACTAAAAGCTTTATTACAGATTGTGCACATACCAGCCACAAGTCAGTCATATAAATTGCTGTGATTGCTGACTACAGAAATCTTTGCTGTTACCTAAAATGATCCTTTCTTGAGGAAGTAATAGAGTAAGACAGGTGCTCATCCATCACTATAGTGTAATAATAGGAGGAAAACCATAAAGATTAATATTTTATGGAGCAGCATTTTAATTTATAATATAAAACAATAGGATTTTTAATTATATACAATATAATTAAAAAGCATAATTAACTCCTGATTAAAAAAAAGTCAATTTCTCACACATCAGCTTCATGGGGTAGAACAGTTCAAAGACCTGATTATCTCTCGTTTTCTTTCAAGAGATATCAGAGTGTATTCACCTCAGCCATGATGCAGAACAGGGATTTGTAATTGTGGGGGCTACATTGTAGGCTACAGACCTTTGAAATTTTCTCATTGCCTCACTTCAGCTCATCTTTAGTATTTTTCTCTCATGGTGCTGGCACCACTCATATTCCTGCTATTGGGTGGCAGCTGGGCTGCATGAAACTTGACTCTGGCATTGTGTCCTGTGTGCAATATAATGTTACTATTGCTGTGCTACCATGCTACAGATTTAATTGTAAATATCCACACGTCCCTCACCCTGTACATAGCCAGCTGACTTCAAGAGGTGATGTCTAGTCATTCACTAGATAAAACTGGACTCTGGTTAGCCCATTCCTGGGGCAAATTGCAGCTAATTGATTGCAAGGAAAAGATGCACGATTCCAACGCGGCTCCTCCCAAATGTTCATTGTCACTTGTTCATTCCTTGACAAGGAAGCTATAGTTTCGAAGGATTCATCTACAGCCTGTCCAGACCTGTCAAGTCACACGTGCTGAGTAAAGGCTTGCTCACCCTTCTGGCCCCCTTTGCCAGTCCCCTCCCAGTGACATCTCCGGTTTTGTAGCACGTAGAGGCAGTTTCTCCCTTTGCTGACCCCCTGTGTCACATGCAGCTGGACACTGTTATCAGCTCCTTCCTGGGAGCAACGCTCTGCGTAGGTCCTGTCTTAGCACAGGCTTTTCCAGCATGATTCCCATGTCTTGCAAAATCTGATTGCAACACATTCAACAGCTCCTCTGACTGCAGTGTTATTGATGTTCCTTTAAACAGATGCAACTTGTACCACAGGTGGGAAGTAAACATAGTCCTGACTCCATTTACACAAATTTCTGTCTATCTTTAAATGAAAAAGACAGACAAGCCTGAGAGGAGTGTAGAGTTTAGTGTGCACTGAACTCAGTACAATGCTATCCCCATTCTCAAAGATCATGGGAAAAGTTCAGTCCTTTTTTTGCTGATTCAGTGCAGAGAATTTTTTTTATTGTTTCCTCTCAAAGCAATGTCACTCTCAGTGCATGTCATTCACTTACTAATGCAGACCTAGCTTACATTTTTCAGCAATTCTTTTCCTTGCTAATCTTTCATATATGCATGGGTGGAGTACTCATGGTAACTCAAACCTTCCCAGCAAGAAAGATGTCACTGCATGAAAGGCGTATCAATCTTAATTACACATTTAAAATTGTAACTGACAATTTATTCTGGAGTTTCAGAATGACACCAAGAGTTTTTCAATAGCATCTTATTAAACTTTTATTTAAAAAAAAAACTTGTTAGATGCTACATTTTTTTTTTTGGAAGAAATGTGTTAATTTGGTAACATTTTATTAGGCACAGGTTATGGTCTTTTATACTGAGATTATTGTGTCTGGTTAATTCACAATTCCAAACTAAAATAATTCAAGCTCTTGTTCTATTGTTTAATTGATTTATTTATACAAGAAAATTTTCTTGTTATAGCAATTTGATAAGCACCAATACTCCAAATTATTCACATGTTGGAAGATGTCCCCCTCAAGCATCTTTACATTTTTTAATTCAAATTTTCAGTTTAAATGTTGAGCAGACATTTTTTCTCATTGCTTTCATTTTTCAAGTTATGCATAGAAATAAATGAATGTTCATTAAAATTCATATCCACTTTGAACTCCCAGTGCATTTTTTTAAAGCTTGTTATGGAAATAAAGTTTTGCATAATTAGGAGCAGATAGTAAAAATAATGAAACCTTGCCAGAGTTTTAAATTTGCAAAATGGTCCAGTAAAGAAGCCAAGAAACACAAGAATGCTTAAAGTAAAAAGCATGCTTGTAAAATAGAAGCAGCAATTGATTTTATTCAAGAAAAGCATGCCTATTAGTTGAAACTCCTGTGTGTTGATAAGTCATGAAATATTATGATCAGAAATGAATGATTAAATTGATATATGTATCATGCTGAAAATAATCTGATGAAATATTTAATTTTTAATTAATATTTTAAATTATGGGATAAATATCTGTTTCTTAAATATATTCAAAAATCTGTGAAAGATAATTCCACTTCTAGCACAGAGAATAGTAAAATATGCCATTAAGTTATAATTCTAATGGAACTATAACAGTTCAGTAAAAAACGAAGTAAAATTCTTTCATCACTTACAGAAAGAGCTGAGTCTGTCTACATTCATGAATGGCCTGTCAGATGTCTGGGATGAAATTACACTAATTTTTTTTTTTTTTTTTTTTTTTTTTTTGAGTCATTGCATCAGAATGTGGGAAAGGGATAGGTCTGGTACTCTTTTTCAGGGTGTGTTGTTTTACCTTGCTGTTTTATAGCACAGGAGAAGTGGTCCTGACTGGACTATCAACAGAGCTTGGACCCCTTGAAAAGGACATGCCTCACTCACATTGCTCCTTTGTACATTGGACTGCCCGGGTCCATTAGCATCTATGACTCACTTGTGTCTATGACCCTGTTTAACATATTTTATGATAAATTTTTTAGTGAGCTGCAGTTCAACTGCTCTAGACAACCTCTATTAGCATGAATCATTATTATCTAAACATTCAAAGGTAGAACTGGATCTATGTTGTCTGGTTTCAGCATAGCCAAACCTAGCTTGCAAACCTATTCTAGCCTGGAGCTCTATCACTTAAAAACAAACTTGAATTTGCTATGCCAAAAGCAGCATTCATTAGTCAATCTTGAATTTCAAATCCTGGCTTGTAATACGGAATCCAGAGAAATAAATGTTTTAATAAAAATAAACACTAAAATTGTTTGAGAAATAATGCCTGTGATTATCAAGGTGTTGCTTTGTCCATGCATCATGAATGTTCCAGGCAGCCCTGATTCTCTCACCTCAAAAAAAAAGGATATGGAAGAGCTGTAGTAGATAGAGAAGACCAATAAAGATGATCAAAGGTATTAATGACTTCCAGGGGAGGAGCAATTATACAGACTAGGAAACTTTATCCTGGAAAACAGACCATTGAGGAGATCTATGATAAATTAATAAAAAATTGGGAGTGGCATGGTAAGGGTGAATAGGCATCACTTGCTCATTGTGTCTCTCCATAAGTAGTTGGGTCAAAAGAAACAAAATGAGGAGTTTCTTTCATGTAGCATGTGTTAACGTTAAGCACTACTTGTGAGAGGGTTTTTTGAAAGCTAAAGCTTGCACAGGTGGAAGGCCAAATTGGAAAAGTTCAGCTATCTATAGGGTCACAGAGTACACGTGAACCGCCCACATTGCAATTAATCAGTGTGCTGCAACATTTGGGAGAAGGATGACTGCTCACTTGTCCTGTTTTCTTAATTTTTCACTTGGTATCCTGTTCTAGCAATCCTTTTGGTCTGGTCCAGCACAGTTATACTTATGTTCTTTGTTTATTACTTGATCATCTTGAATATTTATCCAGCACATATGTACTTTTCTGGGTACCTATACAATAATTATGAGTTTGTGTCTCAAGATTACTTCCTGAAAAACATTACAGAAAATCTGTCAGAATAAAAACAAAATATGAATGAATATAGTGCATTTCAAAATGAAATAAAACAGGAACCACTAGTCCCAATGTTTGTAGCTTAAATATTCATGTATAGTTTTACTAAGGCTTTCATTATGGTATAAAACATTTAAGAAATTTTAACATTGCAATGAAAATGCATTATCTTTCACCATGAATGAAGTTAAGTACCAAAATATATATTTAAAAGTCATTATACTGGAAATGGAGATAGTATGTAATGATGACTGGGAAAGCAGACAATTATAAGTTGAAGAATCTGACCTGTAATACAGGTAGTATTGATAACTATTATTTGGACCTCTTACACTATTTGCCTGATTGAAAATCTAGTGAAACATACTCTGATTTTGATCAGGGTCTTAATCATGAAATGTGTGTTTTACTTGACAATTTTGTGGTAGAAAATTCAACATTTGAGTATGCCATTGTGAGACCTCAGTGAGACACTTTATGGGAAGGTATTTATTTGTTTCTGGTGGATCTCTGTTATTTATCTGTCAGAGGTGAAAACCCTCTGCAGTTGACAGCAGAAAACTGGAGTGCAAATTGATGCTGGGTTTAAAATTATAGTTAAGAATATCTTTCTGGTCTGATGATTTCATGGGTTTTTTTGGGAGAATGGGGATGAAAAAGGGTACAGACTACATTTAACCCTGCCCCAGAGGATGATCTGTCTCTAAATTGGAAAGTCACATATTTGATAGATGAGACCACTCAGTGAAATTGGCTGGATGGTGGCACTGAAAGAGCTGTGGTGAGCATCTCTATGGCCATGTGGAAACCAGTGATGAACAGCCTTCCTTAGGGGACATCACTGGGACCAGCACTGATCAACAACTTTGTCAGTGTCATGGAGAGTGGGACTGAGGGCACCCTGAGCAAGTTAGCTGCTGGCACCCAGCTGTGTGGAGTGGTCAGCACGCTGCAGGGAAGGGATGCCATCCAGAGGGACATGGACAGGTTTGAGAGGTGGGCCCACGCGGACCTCATGAAGTTCAACAGAGCCAAGTGCAAGGTCCTGCACCAGGGCTGGGGCAATCCCAAGCACATAAAAGTTGGGTAGAGGATGGATTGAGAGCAGTCTGAAGGAGAAGATTTTGGGGATGTTGGTTGACAAGAAATTCAACATATCTCAGCAGTGTCTACTTGCAGCCCAGAAGGCCACCATATCCTGAGCTGCATTAAAAGCAGATCAAGGAAAGTGATTGTCTCCATTTATTCTGTTCTTGTGAGATCCCACTTGACATATTGCATCCAGCTATGGGGCCCTCAGCATAGGAAGGATGGGGACATGGTGTAGCAAGTCCAGAGAAAGGCTGCAAAGATGATCAGAGGGCTGGAGCACCTCTCCTATTAAGAGACTGGAGAGAATGGGGTTGTTTAGCCTTGAAAAATAAGTACTCCAGGGAGATCCTATAACAACTTGCCAGTTACTCAAGGGGGCTTACAAAAAATGGAGAAGGATTTTTTATAAGGGCATAGGGAAAGAGGGAATGGCTTTAAACTGAAAGAGAGTAGGCTTAGATATAAGGAAGTAGTTCTTTACTGTGAGGAGACACTGGTACAGATTGCCCAGAGAAGTTGTGGATGCCTCATCCCTGGAAGTAGCTGGCCAGATGGGATGGGGGTGGTTTAGATCTCATCTAATACCTTAAAGATCATCTAGTTCCTTTTGCCCTGCCACTGGTATGGTTGACAGTGTCTCTGCCAGTTACAGGGGGACGGGAACTAGATAATCTTTAAGGTATTTTCCAGTCCCAACTATTCTAGGATTGGATGATAATTCAAGTAGGTCAGTAGTGCATTTGTAAAGGAAATGTGAATCCAACCAGCAAAACGCATGAATGTCATTGGGAAAGTTGAGACTTTTGCAGAAGTGAAAGCAAAAGACTTATACCTCTTACTTTCTTTGAGGAAGAGGGAAGTATTTACTTTGGTAACAGGGACTAAAAATCAACAGTAGCAAACAGATGAGTACATCTGTTCAGTAGTTAATAGAATATATTAAATGACATGTCAACTGTTATTTCTAGCACTGCTGCTTAATCAACAGCAGCTCCTTTCCTAGTGCTTTCTCCTGCCATTGAGCCCCATAGCTTATGTCCCCAAATGAACCAGCAGGAAGTGTCAAAGAAATCTGACTAGGCTCATCAAAGACTTCTGACTCCTCCAGAGGACAGTACATGGGACAAGTTGGAGTATTAACCTCTTGGGGAGATGCTGGAGGGGAAGGACATTTCACTCCCCAAAGAAAAATCACTTTGAACAGTCATGCCTCTAATGCACCTTTTCTCATATTTTGCTCATATTATCCACCTATTAAGAAAGCATAAGTTAAGACCCAGGCTGTTTGCAACAGAATAGCATAAATTAACAAGAAACAGACTTGAAAAGTAACAGAATTTGCTGTTGCAAAAGTAACAGCAAATGTCAGAGTAGCTTATTTTTTTAAAGGTTTTAATGTACCTCAACTCGCATGCAGACTTGTGCAAAAACAACTACCATTACTGCATAAAACATAAAAATGCGTCCAAAGATTTTTCAAGATAAAGATGGATTGCTTTGCTCTTAATGTTTGTATTCAATGATAGTTTGGATTTCTGAATTTAGTCCTAAACTGACTGTCCTTTGCAGCTCAGAAAATGACCTTTGTTAATATTAACCAAAAATATTTTACAACTGACACTGAGTGACATATGAAAGCACAGTTCTATTCAATGGGAATATTCCACTCTGCACAGGAAGAATGTGTAAACATAAACCCCCTAACCGACAACATAGGCTAATAAAATTATTTGTTCTATAGTATCTCATTTTCTGTATTCTTTATCATATCAAAATTGGAGGAAATAAAACAATGGACCCGCTATGATATAGCACACTGCCTTAAACTGTGAAGCAGAAAAAACTGTTATCAAAATAAAACCCAGCAACAGTGATCTCTTTGTGTTATGTAGATTCATCATCACAAAAAAAAAATCTCCTATCAAAAGCTATAAGACAAAGACTCTTTGTCAATCAAAGAGGAGTGTTTCATTATTCTCAGGAAAGTCACTAGGCAGTGATTTGTGAAAGCACTAGTTTATGAGAAATTAGGGACTTTTGAGAGGGGGGAAAAGTGGAGGTAAAACAATCATCTGAAGGTAGAGTTGTGCTTTTCTCTCTGCAGAGGAAGTTTGGTGGAAAAGATTAAGACATTGTTTCAGTAAAAGTGGCATGAAGATATGAAGTAATCATTTAGAAAAAGTTGATTAAGTGAAACAGAGCAAGCTGAAGGCCAAGGGGCACTGAAGAGAGAATTTGATAAACCAGAGGGCTGGGCAGTCACCAAATGTATGAAGTTTACAAAGGGAAAGAAAGGGCCAGATTCTGCACCTGGGATGTACAGACAGATGGGAATGAGATACTGGAAGGAAGTGTCGTGGAAAGGGCCCTGGAGGTGCTGGTTGATGGCAAGTTGAACACGAGTCAGCAGTGCCCTGGCAGCCAGGAGGGCCAGATGTGTCCTGGGGTGCATCAGGCACAGCAGCACCAGGGAGGGGATTGTCCTGCTCTGTGCACTGGGGCAGCCTCACCTCAAGTGCAGGGGGCAGTTTTGGGTGCCACAATATGAAAAAGACATGAAGCTATTAGAAAGTGTCCAAAGGAGGGCAATGAAGATGATGAAGGGCCTTGAGGGGAAGGCATTTTGAGGAGCAGCTGATGTCACTTTGGCCTTTTCCCCTGGGGAACAGGAGACTGAGGGGAGACCTCACTGCAGTCTACAACATCCTCATGAGGAGATGAGGGACAGATCCTGATCTCTTCTCTGTGGTGACCAGTGACAGGACCAGAGGGAATGGTCTGAAATTGTGTCAAGGAAGTTTTAGATTAGACATCAGGAAAAAAGATTCTTCACCCTAGGAGTGGTTGGACCCTGAAAGAGGCTCCCCAGAGAAGTGGTCACAGCACCAAGACTGCCAGAGTTAAAGAAGGGCTTGGACAACACTCTCAGGTACATGGTGTGACTCTTGGGGTAGAGCCAGGATTTGGACTTGATCCTTGTGGATCCCTTCCAATTCAGAATATTCTGTGATCCTTTGAAGTGTGTGAAGGAAGGGGATTCTAGGGAACCAGATCTGCAAATGGATGGGTGAGTCGTGTTAACACTGAAGAAGCCTGAGTTTAACATATTATGGAAAGAGGAATCATAGAAAAAATGTTGAGAGAAAGAAAATTGGCAGGAATGATTCAGGAAAATATTTGTAATGTAGAGAAATAGGTAGCCAAGCCTTCCTGAAAGTTTGAAATATGGAAAAAAATGTGGCTGATTGTATGAGAAGCTAAACTAGAATGAAAACTTCCTTTCCTTCTCAGGTTCAGGTAACATTGAGTAAAGAAAGAAAAAAGTTCAAAACAAAGTGGTAATGATTGCAAGATAAGGCAGATCACTGAATTTATTAGAAGGATACCTGAAATAACTCCTCAACATGGAAGCCAGATGAGATCTTTTCCTCTGTGCCCCTCCTTTCTCTGGCCACTTTGATGCACCTCAGAGCTGTTACACCTTATGTCATTTCCAGAATAGGTGAATTCTGTAGGTCTGTGACTCCAGGCAAATCAAGTTCTCAGGGTATAAACACTTAACAAGTCAGCTCCACTAAAATGAGACACACTTATTTACTTAGGAATTTATGACTTCCTCAATTCAAACTTCTATTTACCATCCCAGAAAGAAACCACACTTATAGAGGAAAATCAAATAGACAAACAAAAATTGCATATATACCCTAAATATTGCTTTTCTCAATTGTTAGCCCAGGAGGACTGAAGTTCTTTAAGGACTATTGTGCCTCTGTGTGAAGGAAATTCTCTGAGCAACACCATCCTCTCACCTGGAAATATAGTCTCCCTTTAAAGATCACTATTTTTTTATCAGGGGTCAAAAACGTGTTTCTGACTTTGTTTTTAAAAAGCTTCAGTGACTTATGAAGAATTTATGTACTATGAAGAGTGAAAGAGTCATTATTTTGTCTTCTTGATTGTATTTCTTTACAAAGCTGTATTACAATGAATCAATATCCTATTACAAAACTATACTAATTAATGGGCATACACCATTACCACAAATTATAGCAGAAATCCTATGGTCTTGTAATGCACACTTTAACTACATCTTGTTGCAGTAAGTATTAGAAGAGGTTTATTACAGTAACTGAGGGAGAGGAACCTGTGCATGTTCCACCCAAAGGTGTATTATTTTTCCATGAATTAAAGCAATGTAAACAAAGAAGGGATTGGTTTTCTGCAGTGTCACTGAGGTTGTAATTAAAGGACAGTGAACAACACATCTAATTATTAGGAGATGGGAACTTGATAACTTTGGGGAAAGGACCTCTCTGATGTTTTGCTTACAACAACAAGTTGGACTCAGTGAGCCTGTAAACATATTTTATAGCCTTATATTATGAATGTCAGCTCTGAGCTTATCACTATTTAGTCAGACTGGAGACAACAAGGACAATGATTTGCTCAAATGTGTCAGCCTTTTGAATATCAAGCAGATTCTGACTGCTTGTTAAAATCCTGTCACTCTTTGGCTCTTATGAAAGGAATTAAATATCCTAATCTAGTAAAGAGTTTTACTAGGTGAAATGATATCACTGTTATCCAGTTTTACCTTAAATTCATTGCTAGCTGCTTTTCATCACAGAATGGTTTGGCTGGTTAAGGATGTTATAGATTTTCTAGTTCCATCCCTCATGGCCGTGGGCAGGGACATTTTTCACTAGACCAGATTGCTCAAAGACCATCTGACCTGGCCTTGAACACTTCCAGGGATGGGGCACCCACAACTTCTCTGGGCCAGTGTTGGGGTTCTCCTCACCAATACAGCTCAAATCCTTCTCTTCTGGGCTGCTCTTAACCCATTCTCTGCTCTGCCTGTATTTTCACTTGGGAATGTCCCAGCCCAGTTGCAGGGCCTTACAACTGGCCTTGGACTTCATGAGCTTCACATGGGCTCACTCCTCAGGCCTTCTGGATGGCATCCCTTCCACCCAGCACGTCGACTGCACCACACAACTTGATGTCAGCAATCTTGCTGAGTGTGCATTCCATCCTGCTGTCCGTGACACTGACAAAGATGTTAAACAGCACCGGTCTCAATATGAACCCCTGAGAAATGCCACCCATCACTGGTCTCCACATCTAGCCATTAACCCCATTATGGATAATTCCCAGGCCTATCAATACATTTTCAAAACAAAAAGTAGTTAGGTTTGTATGGTCTTAAATCCGTATTTAATCCATGGAAGTAGAACTGCTGAGCCACACTAGTGATGGGAATAAGCAAATTGTTGGTAGGTAGTGTAGGATGATATACAAGATTAAAGTTCCTATGTAAAGTGTTTTAAAATAAAAAAAAAAAAAATTGAAGTATCAGGTAATTTAAAAATAATTCCTAATAAAGATGAGTCTCTGAGACATCATTACATGGTGTAGCAAAACAATTAAATATTCAAGCCAGTAAAGCCCTGGATACAGAAATCAAACATATGTGATTAACACTGTGTTTCATGGAGTGAGACTATCTGAAAAAAGATAGTATCAATGATGGAAGGAAGAAGGTGCTGCATGAAGGTGGCAGCCTTCTATGATTAATTTAAAAATCCTGCTGTGATGACAGAGGCAGATGGAGCATTTCTATTGAGTGACACCTGAGGCACAGTGTCACTCACTTCAGAGATGTGCAGAAAATAGATGACAGATGAAGAACTTACATTTGATGGGGTGTGTACATGCCTTCTGCCTTCTGTAGTGCACAGAATCAGTGGAATGACTAGACAGAAATCAGCTCCCAAATTTCATTGTCAACAAAGAAAAAGGCTATAGGACCTTGCTTCTGTTTTCACCATCTTATGAACTCAGAGCTGAGCAGTCTGGTATGCAGAAAGCCTTGACATTGGCAGGTTTACTTTTTAAAGTTTTTTTCTGTCTTCACCAATTAATCTGTATGAATTGGCACAGAATATTACTTGTTCTTATGAATTCTCTGTATCTATGGATTACCTACACTATTTTAAAATCTTTAAAAAGGCAGGATATACAATATGAAAGTCCTATTTAAGCAAAAGATAAAACATTTCCCCCAGGAACCAAAGAGGTAATTTAAGCCTCTCTGGTAGAGACCTTTTCCACCCTTTGATAAAGAATATCACAACATAATCTTTGGAGAATAATAAATAAGATGTTGAGAATAATAAATAAGATGTTGAGATGTTTATTTAATTAAATAAAATTACTGGGTGAAATAGCTGCAAGAATATCTGATGCCCTTTGATTCTTGTTAACTTTACTGGTGGTTTTTTTTTATTAAAGAAACGCCAATAATACAAAAAATGTTATAAACCATAAAAAGGAAAATAACTCCACTGAAGAGCTCTGGACCTGGTGCTAAACAAAGCTAAAGTAGTGAAATGGTCAGAGACAAACATGCAGAGTTTCTTCAAAGTGTTATTTTCTCTGAAAAAATATGCTTATTATGTCTAACTTAAGTGCGAGGGTAGAAATAACAGTGACAGGGAACATGTGAAATAGTTAAGTCTCAGAGAGTTTCTGGCTTTTACTACCTGTTGCTTTGAAAAGGGAAAATGTAAATGAATCAAGTTCCATCTTGTACAGAAGATAAGGCTCTTCAAGCAATTGCAAAGAGTAGGAGGTGTTGATGAGTGATATCTGCACAGGTGCCACTGGGAGAACTTGTATTGCTATTTGATTTGGACAGTGATAGGGGAATAAAATTTTCTTCATTATTATTCAGACTAATTCAAAATATTAGTACTGACTAAATGTAATTGTTGCAATTGTTTGAAATAATCAAGCTCTGTTCTCTGATTGTCCAAACATTTTTGTATTTATTACATAAGTAAGTCAAGAAAAAGGTAACTCCTTATGTCGCAACATCTCTCATGTTAATGTGCAAACACACAAGCCAAATATCATACACAGTATGTGCAAATGACAAACATCTAATTTGTATTGACAGTTATCACAATTATTTGCACAAATTACTGTCACATACATATGCATAATTAGTTGCACTCAATAAACAATTTGTTTCCAGATTGAAGTGTGCATCTTCCATGTGCAACATCATATCTGAACAATTTGCTATTTTCCAGACGCTTTAATGTTTCTGATCTCCAAGAAAAGCATTTTCCTTCCCCAGATAATACCCAGAGATGCATTTCTAAAGACAAACAGCTGTTGTTTTGTCCTGTCTGTACATCACCTAGTGGAAAGTCATCATTGTGATGTCTTCTGTCTTTCTTAGTATAAAATAATATACTTAGAATACTATACATCTTCTTTCTTGCACTCTACAGTAATCAAATCCCAGACACATACAGTTTTCCTCTTACAGTGGAAACAACAGGCAGTTAGACTATGCCCAGAGTTATTTTTAAAAATAATTTAAACTGATGATGGGATTTTTTTGCTTTCCTGAAACCATCATAGGCAGTACGGCAGCAACACTGAGGATATGAAAAGAAACCACAGTAAACAAAGAAGCAGCGCTGGGCGAAGTTGCAGCCACTGGCTGGATCAAAGCTTCAGTCTCACAGAGGTGCTTCTGCCCCTGGCTGCGGTCCAGGAGAAAGGCCCAAGGGAGCGAGCGCCCTGGCGAGTCACGGCGTCTCTCCAAGCAGGCGTGACAGCTCCTACAAAATCAGACTTGGCCTCACCCTGCCTGAAAGCAACTCTCTGCCCAAGCTAGGAGTATCTGAGTTGACTTCTAAACTCAGTACCAAGCCCATTTTTAATTGGCAAGGTAATCGTGTGAAAATGCTGACTGAACGTCACTCGTTTGTACCAGCCTTTTAGTTAAGCACATTTGTAGGTGGGGCATACATAAGCATAAAAAGGCCTGAGGACAATTGGAAATTGAGCTCTGGCAGCCACTTAGTCCCCAGATTACAATTTATACATGATGTTCACCAAAGCTACATAAACTTTGCAAACTCTACAGTCTTGTAAATATCATGAAATACAGTGCTTGAGAAATTTGGCTTTCCCTTAGTATTTGCATGACGAATCCACATTTGTGCCTTTTCATTGTATTTTTCACACATTTATAGGACTGTAATTAGGTTGGGTATAAATCTGAAGTAGAAGTAGAATAAAATTCTAAATTCTGTGTAATTTCAAGCTAAAATCTCAAACTAGGTCAATAAAGTAAGTTCCCCACATCTTCACATTTGGATCACAGAGAGGTCTTTGAAGTCAGTTGTGTTACAACCCTCAAAAACGGTGTTAATAGCCCAATTCTAATTTAAAATCCAGTTTTATGGCATTCCATTCATTTCCATGATGTTTGTTTCTCATTTGCAAAGTCAGGTTAGAATCAAATACAATGAGGTTTTCTGCAGAAGGTCAGATAAGACTGAAAAAGTATCTCCAGGCTTTTTTTTCCTATGGAAACAAGTCTTCTAAATCATGTTGATACTTGCAAAAAGTATCAGGAATGACTATTAAACAGCAATTCTATTGTCTTAATTTGTTACTTATTTGGTCTGCATCTTATAGGATGAGTTTAAGTCCTCCTGACACATCTAAGGTTGTAAAAGCAGCAGTACCAAATCAAACCATAGCTGGCCCAGTTCCCTCTCTGATAATGGCCAATAATGGATCCAGGGAGAGTATATGAACACGGTAGGTATAAAAGTGGCACGTTCCTAACGAGCTTGTACAGCCTACAGCAATCTTTGGCACAGTGACTTCCCAAAACGTGACATGCTTGTTTCTTACAGCAGAGTGCAAATCAAGAGTAATTGCATTGAAATTTTGTGGAGTTATAAAAGGGTACGCAGCCAACAGCAATAGGTGTATTTTTTTCCCTGTAGACCCAGGAAAAACACTTGATTTTAATATTTTCCTGTCATTGTGAATTTTGAAAAATGTTTAAAAATATGACATTTTTATGAAAATACCTCCTTACTTTATGGTATTAATAACACAGTTAGAAAAATAAATACTTTCAAAAAAGAAATGATAATTACTTTGAAATCTGCTAGCACTTGCTACATTTGAAATCAAATTACTGATAAAGAAATAAAATTAAAATATCTTTAGTATTCATTATGTTTATGTTCCAACCACAACTTATATTGTAAACTTTAAAAGCAGTGGCTTTTTTTTAAAGTGAGTGCACTGAATGAGATTTTCAGACACATCTGTTAGTCACTGAGAAGGTTTGTGATCATTTACTGTCCATATAGTGCCCCAGGTACAGAATGTGTGGATGGAGCTTTGCAAATACGAATTTAGACAAGGTTCCTCCCCTGAGAAATTTGGAGCCTATTTTGAACAATTGCAGTGCTAATAATTTAAGGATTGGGCACTCAGGAACAGGTGTAAAGAGACAGAGAAGGTCAAAAAGGGATTCAATAGGACATCTGAAACTCACTTGATTCACAGGTGAGCAGATGTGTTCCCAGAACAAATAGTCTCATGAAAAATTTCTTCAAAATGGTTTTTGAAGGACAGTGAAGGCCTTCACAAAATGCAGGAGATAAGAACTGGTGTGCATATAAGCTGTTCATAACTAGAAATTATGATTTCCTCTGACCTGAGTTTGTTTCCTTTTTGCACAAAGTTCCTGAGTTTATAGCTTTTGCCTTGCCCCAAAGTAGTAAGGATTGCATTACTAGAGTTTTAATTTGCTGTAATCTAACCACTTCTATTTACAACCTTCAGGCCAAATTAGAGTGATTGCAGGGAAACCCACACTTTTCTAGAAACAAAAAGACCAAAATTGCAGGGCAGTCCTAAACCAGCTCTTTCCTCTACAAACATGCACTGGGGCTTGCACACTCCCTAGCCTTTTTCTTGGATCTCTTTGTGTATTCTTTCTCTGTCCCTGCTTAGAAGGGTTTGGTTGTGCCTGGTGGCCTGTGGAAGTGGCACAAAACAAACCCTCTGCCCAAGGGCCTTATGGCTCATTCGGGCATCATTTTGCATCATTTGGGTTTTGTCACAGCTAATCTACAGAACAGCTTGGACGTGAACTCAGCAAAATTCTATGTGCTTGGGCAGCAAGAATTTTCTACGAAATATTTAAATCATTACTATCATAGACTGCACCTGCAAATCACTTTTTCACCTCAAAATATAAAGCTGACCACAATTGCCATTTTTCTGCCATGGAATTTATGACTTCAGTATTTTAAAGATTAACCCATTTAAAAATAATTTAAACCTGTGGGTTTTATTTTTTTCTTACAATCTCCTTTCTTCTCAGCATTAGAAATTGATTTTTTTAGCTAGTATGCAAGACACTTGCAGTCAGGTGACACTGCGCTAAAAGTGTTGTGTAACATCAGAAAGAAAATGTATAACTTGCTAGTTTGAAAGTGCCATTTCACTTTTTAATTTTTTATCAGCAAACTAATTTCACATGATGAATTGAGTCAATTAGTATATTTTTAAAGGTATACAGAGAAGGAAGGAAATCCCCCAGTTTAGAGAAATACAGAATGATAATAAACAATCTCCTGAAAGGTATTTTGTTGGATATGTATGAGAAACAGAACAAATGCAAGCAGAAGCACATACCTATCATGTTAATGAGTTACATTTACAAGCTAAGGGAAGGGTATGCAGTGCTGTACAGTGTACTACATACTTGCAATCTTTGCTTTTGCTTTTCAGTATTTTATTGCTGTCTCTAAATACTTTGAAAAAAATACAGCATAAAATTACGTAACTGTAAATAATAACTGGGTACCAATGTAAAGCTGAGCCCTTACAAAAAGCTGCCATGACTGAAATGCAGTTAGTGCCATGAAAGCAAGTAAGGACCTGTTAAATTAGGCATTTTAACACAGCTGTCTTCAAAAGGACACAGATTAAAAGGATACAAAAATTATACATGGAAACAGGAAAAAAAAGTAAAAACTACAAAGACATTTTTTAAATTGTTCTTCTCTGGTGCTACCCATACCATGGCTGGAAAGCTGAGATTTCTGCTAATAACAATAATAATATAGATTTATTCTTTATTATAGTTTGGTATTCATTTGAAAAACAAAACAACAAAGAAATAATTTAAAATTACCAACAGCACATCACTCTGTCTCTATACTTCAGAGAATACACAAAGACTCACATGAAAATACTTCACAGTGTTGCCAATGAAAGGAAGGAAATATAACCTATTGCATTTCTCACAATTTACTGTGTCTGTAGAAAAAAATTAATTGTAGAGTAAAAATTGTTATATTTTGTCAGATTTAAAAAAAATTTTGTTCCTTTTTCAAATCAGGTCACACAAAACCAACAAAAGCAATGTGGAAAAAAAAAAGATGAAAAAGTGAGTATGAAATGCTGGAAAAATACAGGATTCAAGTAATGGCGCTGGAAATGAAGATGAACAATAACCACAGTGCCAAATAGCAAGTACAGTCTCTTCCTCTGGGCAAACTGAAACAAGCCAAGACAGCCCCAGAGCACAATCCTGTGAAGCTCTGGACCTGGCAGAGACAGTGCTTCAAACACAGGGCTAAGGAGGAGCAAGCACAGCTGCAGCATACGCCCCAGTTCTGAGAAGTGGCCTTAAACATCCTTTCTTCACTCCAAGCCTGGCTCTCTCTCCTAAGAACCCAAGCTGTTTCTGCAAGTCTGTAGCAGAAAAGCAAGAGCAAGGAACTGATGAATCACTCTCTCATTGAGCAGCCATAAAAGCATTATTGAGGTTTGGTTTAAACACTCAAACTGTTTTAAAAACAGATTTAAATGGGTTCCAGCCCATTCATATCTCCCCTGTATAAAACTGATAAAAAGAAAACCAAAGAAGTGTCACCTTCTAAGCTGAGCTCAGGTCCTATGCCCAGAAACAAAAGGCTTACCTGCATGTTCACTTTTCCCCAGTCACTTTCTAACCCAGTCTAAATTCTGGCTTTATATTTATGTATCAAACACATGCTTCATGTGAACCTGCAAAGCTCCTCTCTTAATTACCCAGGGCTGGAAGAGGGACTGTTCATTTGACAATGGAAATGCATGAGATCTCCATAGCTGAGGCCCATCACTATAGACCTGGATACGCCCTGCAATTCTGGACTCTCTCCAGTAAAGCTACAAGCTTATGGTGAGCCTCCACATTCCCAGGACTTTTCCACATGCCTTTATTTTTCCTGCACTGACCCTTTTACTGCAACACATACAATAAGCAGGGAGAGAGATACACAATTTTCATCATGGTGATCCACAAAACAGGGAAAATCCCATAGGAGAAATCCAGATGGCATCACTTCCTGTCATGTCTCTTCTGGCTCACCAGCAGGGAGACAGATTCCAGTCAAAATGGGGATCTCAAGGAGGATTTCCATGGGAATTAGGGGCAGGGAGCACAGGGGGCTGAGGTGGCAGGTGAACACAAAACTGCAAGATGGGAGGAAGTTGGGGGATAGAGAGACTGTGGACTGTTGAAGAAACTTCAAGATTTCTCTTACTGTTTTTTTCTCTGTGAAATCTTGTACTAATGTAGGAAAGATGGGTTTAGGTTTAGGAGTGAGGTGTGTGTACCTGTGAATGCAAAATTTGAAAAGCAACCTATGCCTGGAAAATTATGACAGTTGCATAACATATATCACAAATCTTTCTCAGGGCAGTTGTTTTATTACGTCTTCTGAGGGGTACCTATGAGATATATATTTAATTTGTGTCACTGTCTGAAGCTAACTGAAGCTTCTTCCCAAAGGGAAAGGAATCAAGGTGTGAATCCATGTCTGATAGATTCAGAATTACAATAGTAACCTCCAACATTGAAAGCAATGGTACAATGGGAGATAGAAGCTAGCAAACATCTTAAAACCAAAGAAACATTTTAATATTTATAAAATACTCCTTTATCTCCCCTGGAAAATGGCTAGACAGTATAAACTGTATTGTACTTCAATGTGCATGACTTAAAGATGGTTTAAGAGTCCTATTTTAGTAACAGAATATATAATCAAGACGTTCAAAAAGGATTTCTATCTTAAAGCACCTGTGTTGCCAGAAGGTATGTTTTCTGGCAGAGAAGTTGTTTGTACAGACTGTTTACCAGGTTGCTTACTTCCAGTGATTAGTGTGTAGCAACTTCATAGTTAGGAACTGGGGAATAAGATGCTACTTAAATGGGAATTTCCTGACAGCTTTCCAAAGCAGGTGTCTTTCTTGATGTCATGCATACATTGTGAAAAGTTTGTATTTTGTCCAAAACTTTTGGCCCTAATTAGTAGGAAGTCACAAAATGATGTTTTTCTGTAAATATATCTAGGTAAACACTACTGGTCTGTGAATAGAGTTGTATCTCTGAGAGAGAAATAAAGTAACACAGGAGTCACTGATTCTTGATTTGTCTATTGTTCCTTTTAGTAGTGATCCATGAGTATTTCCAGATCTAATATTTGAAATCATATGGAAGTTTTAATTATTTCCCTGACCCTTGATACGAAATAAAGAGATCAAAAGCTTTAAAGTACTAAACACAATTAGGAAATACTACAACAGATGAAATTTCCTCATGAATCTGAAATATCTGATAAAATATTTCTGGCATGTACATACTACTATTACCATTTCAAAATCTGGTCTTGCAGAAGTGAGAGGCAAGTCAAGCTTCTGTACAGTGACTACACCTACAATGAATAATTCAGTTGCAAGAACACGTGAATCATGTTAGGATTTCACCTGACTGCCTATTCCCTGGGATAAAGGCTTTAGCAGAAGCACTGCTACCCAGGGGAAGGTGTGGCTGCTGTCTTCCTTTTTACAAAATATAAGTATCGATGTGGTTTGATTGGATTAAGGTGCTCAGATATAACTAGACCAGACCATTGTATAAAATTCCTTTGGAGGAATGGTAGAGAATTGTATTCTGAGATATCACAAGAACATCCCCCAATAGCTTTTTGGGGCTATAATGAGTTTCACTAAAAAATGTGGCACAGTTGCCCTCAGATGGTGCCCAGCCCTGGTCCTGCAGTAGGGAAAGTAGGTGGGGACAGAACAGCTACAGAAGTGACATCTCACATTTCCAGTGAAAGGCAAAATCAAACCTGGTATTACACAGAAGGAGCACTTGAATACTCCTCCTGGGAAAGATGGCCCAACTCTTTGAGACTTCAAAGTGAACACCCATAAACTTTAACAAAGAGGGGACTGGCTCCCTGCCAGCCTCTCAGAGATCTTCACGGGGCATCTTCTGGACAAAGCACTAGAACAGCCACACACTGCACTGTGAAAAGCAACATTTTCCCACCAATTTAGAGGCACAGATTGTTTGCTAGAATAGCATTCATTAACCTTAAGATTCAACATTCAAAAAACTGTTTTTCTGGCAATCTGATATAATTGGAATGAGTCCAGAGGAAGGCCACCCAGTTGATTAGAGAGAGGGAGCATCCCTCATATGAGTAAAGACTAAGAGAATTGGAATTATTCAGCCTGAAAAAGAGAAGGCTTTGGGGTTACCTAATTGTGGCCTGCCAGTACCTGAAGGGAGCCTGCAAGAAAGACAGAGAGAAACTTTTTACAAGGACATGTAGTGACAGGACTAGGAGGAATGGCTTCAAACTGGAAGATAATAGGTTTAGATCAGATTTTAGGAAAAAAAATTCTTTACTGTGAGGGTGCTGAGGGACTGGAGCAAGTTGTCCAGAGAAGTTGTGGAGACTGCATCTGTGGAAATGTTCAAGGTCAAGCTGGATGGGTCTCTGAGCAACCTGTTCCAGTGGAAGTTGTCCCCATCCATTACAGGGCGATTGGAACAAAAGATATTCAATGTATTCTCCAAACCAGGCCATTCTATGATTCTGTGATTCTAAGATTCTACACAAAACTTATTTAAAACCATTCTCTACTTAAGGATTTTTAACACTTTGCATTAAATGGACATTTAGAAATTGTAGTAGATGTGCCACAAACCACATCTGTGTTTTGAAAAGCCATCATATCCATGCTGATGTATAACGTGACAGCCATATCTCCATATACCAATTTCTGACCACTCTGTTGCATATGTGCCAGTAAGTTCAGTGTGTGTGGGCATGTTGATGGAGTGTTCACATAAATGCATCAGTACAGCCTACTGATACAATACTTTGCTTGCCAGTATAAACAGTTTTAGTGGAAATAGGCAATAAAAATACTTATTGTTATGAGGGCCACAGGTGGAGATTTCTGTCATCTTCAACGTTTTAATTTTTAACTACAGGACATGTTTCTCAAAGGTGTTTTTATTAGCATTGCCAATTACAGAATCACTGAATGGATAAGATTTGAAGGGACCACAATGGACCAATCTCTTTGTTCATGTAGGACCGTCTTAGAGTATGTGGTACAAGATTGAATCCAGACAGTTCCTGAATATCTCCAGTGAGGGAGACTTCACAACCCCTCTGGGCAATCTGTTCCATTGCATGGTCACTTGCATATTAAAGAAGCTCTTCCTCACACTTGGTGGAGGAAGGCCCCTTCTCCACCAAGAAGAAGTAGAATTTCCTGTGAATCAGTTTCTGCCCATTGCTTCTTGTCCTATTGTTTGGACAATTGATGTACAGCTGCCAAGATGGACAATAGTAAGACCCTGAAATGCAGCTGATAAAATTACATACATTTAAATATAGAACATTTAACATTGTTTAATAATTTCCTTTTTGGAAAAAGGTACAAATTTAAGTATACTTATAACTGCTTAATTGCAACTGAATATATGAGGAGATAAATGTTATAGAGATGAAAAATACACTGTAATCTGACTTTGAAATCTAAACAGCAGCTTTCCAACAAAATGCAATGCAAATATTGGTTAGTAGGATATTCAGAGATAATTTTCCTATTAATCCTTAGGTAAAAGGAAGATCTAAGCTTTGTGCTGCGAATAACCTCTCTAATGACTTTCTTCACACTTACAGTAAAACTGTTTGCCTAATTTACAGTACTTAGATGATGTGGCACTATTGCTCCTTCCTATCCAATAAGGCAGCTAACCTATTGATCAAATGCTCCTTCCAGTATTGCATTAAAAGTGTAATCACTTGCTTATTTTTAACTGAAAATCCATTCTTGCCTGTAATCTCTAATTTGCAAGTGACCATAGCACCACAGCTACCTCTTCACATAGTCACATTTCTCTAACAGTGAGAAGAGAAACACAAAGTCAGAGAAAGTGTCAAGAGTTGTGTTTTATGTCAAGGCAGTTCAGAATATTTCTCATTCCTTCTGTTATTACCAGTCATAAGAGGAGAAATACAATTATTTTCAAAATTTCTTAGTCCCTCTGTGACATTTAGGTACTCTGGTTGTGTGTTCCAAACAGCATTTTTTCACCACTACTCATCATTTGATTCAAATCATTATAAGAAAGGCAGATATTTCAGCATGGATTCTCACTGTCACTCAGTACACAGGTTCTGCCAACATTTTATGGTTTGTACATTATGCAATATAATGATATTTTTAAGTATATGTAAACTATCTTTTTTGAATTCCCTGACCAAAAAAAGTCCTAATCTTGAAAACATTTAATGATGTGCATAAGAACTATTAGTAATCTCAATTTAGCACATTTAGTGAAGAAATGTTTTCAAAGCTAGAGGACATGAGTGTGCTTGAATTGAAATTACATCAATATTCATGGAATAATATACAAAAAGTATAAATTATAAAATGGACTGTGTATAAGCTTTCATGTGTGTGGACTTGCAGCCCATGAGAAACATCAATAACAAACTTATTTTATATCAATAACGAACTTATATTGTACTTATACAATAGGGCTGGTTCCTTTTAAGAAAAGAGCTTCAGCATACTCTGATTCTTGCAACTATTCACCTGACACTGGTACAAACATTCAGATCAAGAAAGTAGTATTTGTAAGCATATAATTGTAGAAATTCATTTTGTTTTAGTGAATAAAAACCTTATTTTTTACATTAGGTCTTTCACATGAAGTCTTCACTCCTTCCCCTCAACAATAAATCCACAGAATGCTGAAGAAAGCTCAGTTCTCCAAAACTGCAAAACTCTCATTTTACACTTTTTTTGAGGAAAAATCCCCAACTCTTATAAGATTTTACTTTTTACCCCATGAAGTCTTTAAGATCATAAATATTAGCTAAAACTGTCCTGCAATGACAGACTCATTACAAAAACCCAGCTGTTGAGCAGATTTCTTTCAAAGAAAAGAAGGAATACATTAGAAATGGGGCTTTTGTTGACCACAAGAAAAATTTTCAAAATCTCCTTCACAATTTCAGTTTATTTACTTTGCTATTTAAACCCCCAAATAAATAGATATAAATCAGCAATTGACCAGTGAAACCAAGTAAAGTTCCAGCAATGTGGGTTGTTAGATGAAAATATGAATTAATAAACTACATTTTCATCATGTTTGGAAAAGGATTTTTAGAAATTTAGGATTATTACTCATATTCAAAGGCACTAACCTAGCACAGATTTCAAGGTCAGATGAGACTATTATTTTACTAAGGTTTAAACTCTGTAATCTGCATCAAGCCCATTGCTACTATTTGAAATATGTTAGTCTCAAATAACCAATAAATTAAATGTACAGAATGTGCTGGCTAATAGGACTAGGCCACTCTGAGTGTTTGAATCACTAAGCTCCCTCTTGATTCCCCACACTGTCGATTCCTGACCAATAGGAAAAGTGGCTCCACCCCAATTAACCTGATATTTAGGACAGTTGTAGAGGAAACAAAAATATGTGACCTTAATTCTGCTAAGGCTGGGGAAGGCAGTAATTTAGGATATCCTATAAATATTTTTGTTAGGTACCTGTCTACTTGCCTTGGTCTTCTGTGGGCACTGTGTGTGGTCAGCCCTGCTCAGGTCTTCCATGGAGCAGTTAATGTGCCTGCTCCCAGGTTCCTCTTGGAATGATGGCTTTGGGCATCTCTAGAAAAGAACAAGCTCAGTGTTCCTCAGAATAGCAAAAAGTGGTATTTAAATAAGTTATAAATCAACATTAATACTTCAAATGCTCCATGGCAAATAATTGTAGTATTTTTGATACAAGATTGGAAAACATTGCCTTGTAAAAATTAAAGTTGCATATCACCCTTGAAGGCTAGAGTGTGACTTCAGAGGGCTATTTATTTATACACAGCCATGTATTGATCACATAGCCAGCAACTTTAGCTGTGGCTTGTTATGAATGTTTTGAACTGGTGAATGTGCCCAATAATAGAAATTCATCATTTTGTTTTCAGAAAATACTCAATATAAGAAACAGTATTAAAAAAAAAAAAGTATTTTGTACAAATAGAAAAGTCCCCTAAGGGCATGCAAAAGTACTAATTTTGTACTCATATAAATTATTTTCAAGACACTAATATTAATGGTACATCACCTAATTTACAGACATAAATGGAAGCTGATACTGTACTATCTATTATTGCAATAAAAAACAAGTTAGAAGTATGCATTAAGTGTTGAAATAATATAAACTGATGTATTTTTTCTCATCTTCCCTTTAATCATGCAATATTACAGCACACAGGTTTCTGTGCAGATGTATAATCTTTATTACCATATTTACAACATAATTTTAAAATTATGCACATCTCATAAGAGACAATAACAAGAATGATAATGTTGGCTTTTCTTTATTTGTGAAAAAACCCCATACTAAATGTGTTTAATATGCTTTTCTGCTTTATTACTCTGACAATATAAATGCACAATTTAAAAACTGAACACTTCCAAATGACTTCATTTCTCCTAAGGAAAGTGTGGTTTTCAAAGGGTGCTATTGTTATTATTCTGATCTTCAGGCATTTGCATACACCTACAATTAGAACCATGGCAATAATCCATTATTTTGAAGTGACATTTGAGATTCTTCTGTGTAACTGTACTCAAACAGTTTGTTTTTAACTCATGTAACAATACTATGAGACTCAATATTGCTCATGTTAGAAAGGCCTTGAAATGAACCTATATTGAGCAGTTTCACCCTTCATAGGAATTTGATTTATTTTAAATCTTAAGGAATGTTTCTCATTGCATAGAATGAATTTATTTTCAGACATATATGTCTTAATAACACTTTTTGACATGGAAAACATGAAAGAAAAGATGATGACCCAAAGATGTGAAAAATGATCCAAAAAAAGAGAAATTTTAGAGAGTTTTGTAAATTAAATATGCACTGAGACAAATCTTCTAATTCTGTCCACTCTTCTTAATTATAGAATTTAAAATCATAACTTATGTGCTCTTCTTTTTCTTATTACCATTGCTTGACTACTTTGTTGGTGCTGACCTGTAAATTCTTCTCCACATGGCTGCTCTGGCAGAGCCAAGTATTTTACAGGTGTTTAGGCATTTCCCACAAAAATTCTGGCTGCACCTGGAAGGAGGAACTTAGATCATAGTAGGTAATAACTCAGTTGTTAATCACTGGAAACGTGGCAGGCCTCAAAGATATGTTTTTGTCACATTATTCTGCCTTTGCAGAAAGTCTCTGCTGAAAGTTACTTCTAAGTGCCATAAACACTAGCACTGGAAGTTTCATCTTGTCCTCTGAAGGACTCCTTTACCAGCGGATTGCATCAGAGTCAGCCTTGAAAACAGGGAAACTCGGCAGCTCTGCCTTCTCACTGCTTTTGTAGAAGTCTAGCTCTTAAAACTGAGTGGTGCAGACTTTTACATGCAGGATAGGATCTCTTGTAAGCAGTTGGTGCTGTTCTTGCACCTGGGTTGTGTTTGTCTCCACTTGCCACAAGCCAGGCTGGCCTCCCCTGCTGCCCCCAGCCCCTCTTGCAGACCCATGCGAAGGCTGGGCATGTTTCATGTACACAGAAATAACTCGTTCTGGGTAAAAAAATAACCACAACACCTAAGCTAACTTTAGGCAGATTGCTTTTTCACCCTGACCAAGTATTTTGCTGCTTTAGATACAATGACTGCCCACATTCAAACATAATTGCTCATGATGCTTTGAGGTTCTAGTGCAAAAATCTCACAGCTGGGTGAGGTTCAGCTTTCTCACCAAGCTGGCATGACTGAGCTTGCCTTGCTGAACTCATCAGAAATTATATCTCTTGCTGCAACTCTCTTAAATTTGTTCAAAACATCTCTTCATCAACTGAATGTGTTTGTTTTAAAACTATATATTTTAGATTTTATTAGAATAAATAATACCATACACTTATAAAATCTCACGGTGTTCTGTTAATGGTTAGACTATTCAGATGTGATATAGCACATTCAAAAAGAAAATAAGCTTGTGGGAACCACCTATGCATTTGTCCAGTTCTAGTAAGTGTGAGATAGTTTCACTTGCATACACATGCCTGAGGTACATGGGGAGTTTGACAGTCTTTGACTAAACACGTTCACATGAAGAACAAGCAAAGAAAAAGAGAAAACCCTTATAGTATCGTGTTTCTTGTTTGTTTGTTTGTGTGCTTTTTGAGTTTTTTTTACTTAATCAAAGTCATAAGAATATATGCACATGCTAATGAGGGTACAGACCCTTGAATTTCCCTTCTGTAGACAAGACAAGTCTAACCTGAACATTGTTTTCCTTACAGTCTACTTGCCTGCTTACAGACTGGAAACTACTTAAACTAAATTGGTTGGACTGCTGAATAATGCACAAACCACTGTGTTGGCCTAGCTCTGCAGTGCCCTGTTAGGCAACAGAGGGCATTAATAGAGGTGAAAATGCAGTTGCTACCACGAAGCCATTGGTTTTATACCACTGAAAATAGCACAGGTGATGAAGAAAAATGGTCCTCCCTATCCCATCTATAAAAACGCTTCAGGGGTCCACATTATCAAACACAGGGGAGAAGTGCTGAGAGCTTTTTGAACTCTACCACCCACACTAAGCCACCTTCTTTTTCTCCTGTTTAGAGGAGGGGGGCAAGAATTTTGGTATGGAGGTGTTCACCTCTCCTTGCTGGCATGTGCTGGGATTCTCCTGCAGTCTCTTTCGAGCCTGTGAACATCACTCCTGAAATGGGGAGAGGTACTTGCTACCAGGTGAGCTGAGGCACTCCTGTCTGCCCTGGGGCTGAGATTCCATTAGGCAAACACTCCCTGCTCATTACTAAGGAAAGGAGGCAGAACAAACATGAAAAAGGCCTTCACTACTCCTCCTCTACCTTCCATTCTTACCTTGCTATTTTTTCCCTTAGCAACTTTCCGTCTTGTGTTTTTTTTGCAACTTTCCTCCTTGTTTTCATATCTCAATTTTTGTGACTCATACCCCTAGCTTATGCTGAGATATTTTTCAAAGGAGTATTTATTTCTTCTCCACTACTGAAAAGTATTTTTTTTTGAAGCTGGCTTTTCAATGGAGCTTTATGTTACTTTGGTACAACTTTTCTTGCTTCCTAATTATTTTCATATTTCCATATTCTTTGATTCATCTATTTTATTTTGTTTCTTGTCCAATCTTGTTACCTCACTTTCTCTAGTCATTCATTCCTTTTGTCTTTCTGAATATCTTCCCCCCCCGTTCATTCAGCTCTCCTCTCATATTCCCCTTTTATCCTTATCCCTCCTCTAATTTCTCTGTAGTTATTTTTTCATAATTTTCAAGCAGTGTCCTGTATGGCTTGCTCAGCCTTTCAGTCCCTGGGGATGGGAAGGGAGAGGACTGGGAGGAGAGAAAATGAGGAAGGAGTTTGAATTGAGCACACTGTTGTCCTACAGGAAAAAGAAATGCTATCTTTGCAAAGTCCGCAAGCACAGTTTGACTGACTCACTGTACGCCATACTGAGCAGCAACCTCCTTTCCTAGGATAATGAGAGCCTCGGAGGGATGGTGGTTCCCTGAAGTATGAAAACATGAAAGAGGACTTCCCCAAAGCCATTGGGTGGAGCACAAAGGATGTGGAAAGACTGGAGGGCTGGAGAGTAAAGATGATGATAGATAAAGGTGAGGAATTCAAGCACCATGAATATCAACAATTGAATAAGGTGGCACTATAAATGTTTTGGCTTCCATTGACCATCAGCTGGTGAGGCTGGGGGAGTTTTGTGTCTGTGAGTCTGAATAAGTCCAATGTTATGAATTCTGTCATGAATTCCTATATCAGCATACAATAACCAAGCAAAAGATTTGTATCTTACAAACTCAGTTCATATACGTTTAACTGGAAAAGAAAGGACATTTTTGTTTTTAAATGTCTGAGATATAAACTTCTTTACTGCAGGTACAGGCTTAGTTATTACAGATGCATAAACAATATTGTATCAAAATCCTTAGGAATACTGATGAGTCATTTCAGGGATCTCTACTTGTGTGTTTGAACATCACCAGTTATGTCAATAATATCTGATTTCTGTATTCATCCTTTTTTCTTCCTTTTCTTCCTTCCTGCATCCTGATTAGTACATTTTCATTGTAGCTCCCTGTAACAGAAAAATACGAAAAAATGTCTTTCCCCATAAAAACTTTTCCCTAATTTTTTATGTGAAAGAGACATGTGACATGAGTGTGTTCTTTTGCAACCATCTTCATGCTTTTACATTGTTTTCTAAAAAGTGAAGACAAAGTCTTAAAACAAGAACATCTAATTTGCATTTATTTTACAAAGATTTTAATTTCTATTAAAAGCTCCAAGAAGTGTCGGACCCATAAGGAGGACTGTCATCACCGTATCTCTGATACTGAAAACCAGCAAAACAGTGGTTTATGATATCACCTGAAATCTGAAGGAGCGACCCTTTGTTCTAATGCTCCATTTAATTCTTCATGCAAAAATTCTAGAACGAGTTTCAAGGTGGAAAATCCAAAAAAACTTGTCCTGTAATGGACAGTTCATGCTGTCCATACAGTCATGCACTCTCAAAATGCAGGTCTGCTGGATTTGTGTCGGTCAATTAGGAGAGTTATGAACAGACAGCATTATCAATAGTATATGATATTCTAATATAATTTGAACACAGCTCTGCTTAATTTTCTCATAATTAGCTAAAGCTCTTTTATTCTTTGGTAGTCAACAATGCAACAATGTAAAGATAAAAGCTTTTCAACATCCTTTGCTTGTAGCAACACAATGAAAAAGGAAATTAAAACAGTTTAATTTTATTTTTTTAATAAGATGTTCATTCTTTTGATTATCAGACAAAAGTAGAGATCAAATGAAAGAGAAAAAAGATACATAAACCAAAACGATTACAAGAAAGGGTATAAATTAATTAGACTGAAAAGTGTTTTGGTTTTGCAGCCATCTTTCTCTATAATCTCAAAAAACATCTAAAATAATAAATGTTAAACGTGTGCCGAAACTAACGCGCATGTATCAACTTGTCTATGCTTACAAATGGAATAATTTAAACAGACCATGGCGAGGGAATTAGAGAAATAAAGGAACAACCACGCCTATCCTTGTAAAGCATGTAGAACTGAATAGCATGAAAGAGCGTGAGTGAGTGAAAGAAAATTGTATGTGCGTGTGTATAAGCTACTTAAGGTGATGATGTTAAATTAATGTATCACTAATGCAGAGTGTATGAGGTGGACCTGGTCAGCTTCCTCTTTCCATGACAAAATAAGATCTGATCAACGCATTAATTAAACAAGCGTTTCATCTGTTAATTACTCTGTTATTGTCAGAGTTTTAACAATTCTTGTGAATGTAAGCCACAATGCTGAGATTTTACAGGAGAGATCCTTATGACATTAAACTGACATAACTGCCAGATTTTAATATGGGATGGAGTCAGCATGAAGAAATAAGTGACTACTTCTGGAATTATAAATTTATCCAAGATGTACTCCACATAATGTAGAAGTCACAATGGATCTTTTGTGGTTTCTATAGCCACCAAACCAGAATATCATAACAAAATTCTATAGAACATGAAAATTATCACAGTAGGAAGAGTATCTCTTCATGAATGCCAAAGCATCGAGATATCTAATTCCATGTTCAAAGTTTTGCCCTAGTAAAGCAAGGCAATGTTGTTGCATTTTTTTAAGTTGGACACATAATTGGAGATTCTTTTTGTGCATTATGAAGCAGATGGGAAAAAAATTACCAAATATAAGTCATCTGGAAGTCATAGTCAATGTGAAACATGTGAAGTTATCAATAAGTATATACTTGTTATGCAATTTGAAAACAGATTTTCGAGTACAAAAATTCTATCTATATTCTAGCACATATAGTAAGACTTAGGAGTGCTCCAACATCAGAGAACCCCTATCATGTCCTGTGGAAAAAAAAAGAAATCATCCCATCTCTCCATCTCCTCTGTGTCCTGATTTCCACTGGATGAGAACTTGTGCATGTGGAAAGCCCTTTGTATGACAGTAGGTCACAATAGATTTCTCAGGACAAGAATAAGGTCAAGACTGCAGGAAGCACTGTGGACACCCAGGCTCACTATTTAAACCATAGAACTACAGAATGGCATCATTAAAGATCCTCTAGTTCTAAGCCTCCTGCCATGGAAAGGGACACCTTCACTAGACCTGGTTGCTCAGAGCCCCATCCAGCCTGACCTTGAACTCTTCCAGGGATGGAGCCATTCACAAGTTTTTCCTAAAATTTAATCTAAACCTATTCTCTTTCAGATGGAAGCAATTTTCCCTTGTCCTGTCACTATGTGCCCTTGTAAAAAGTCTCTCTCCACCTTTCTTGTAGCCTCCCTTCAGGCACTGAAAGGATGCAATTAGGTCACCCCAAAGGCTTCTCTTTTTCAAGCTGAATATCCCAGAGAATGTATTGTTATCTAATACTAAAATTATGCCAAGCATAAGAATGTTTCTTCTTTCTTCAATTGTCATTGGACATTTCAGTGGGGGTCAATGTCTTGGGTTAGGGTTAATACACTGAATGTACACTAAGAATGCACATAGTATACAGAATGTAACAGTTAATCTCCACTGGAAATTATGAGAACTTTCACAGAAAAAAATGCTTCCTGAGCTTTTGTCTTTTCCCACATTTGGGTCAACTCCTCTACCAATAGGCTCAGTAATTTGTGCTTGAGTAATACTTTAAGGCTTAGGAAGTAATTATTAAAGGTTTCTGGTCTTGGTTTAAGGTCTTCAGCAGCATGAGTCTCCAACTCCTTCGCCCCTCTTTTTTTAGCCTGTTGAGTTTTTATAATCTCTCACCATACATAGTATCTACCAATTTTCAAATCCTAAGTGCAGCTTTTTAGATGTTGCTTTAAAATTCTTTACCATTAGTATTAGGTGCTTTGTTCTAGTAGTGTTCTTACGAGAATTGGATACAGATGTAAACTCTCTGTCTCTTTCTCCCAATCTCCATATCCTATCTGAGGGCCCTACTAACTCTGCTTTGTGGACTGCTAACATCGGAAACTTGTGTTCAATTGTTGCTCCTGTATAATTCCTCTACTACAACATGAAAAAGGCCAAGGTACGCCACACTTTGTCACTATCTTTATTGGTAAGACCCGTCTTCAGCAATCCCATGTCCCTGAGACCAGAGGGAAAGTCTGGAGCCAGGAAGGCTTACCTTCAATGGAGGAGGATCGGGTCAAGGAATATTTAAACACACTGAACATAAAAATATCCATGGCACCAAGTGCTGAGGGAGCTAGCTGATGACATTCCAAAGCCACTCTTGATAATCTTTGAAAGGTTGTGGGTATTGCGGGAGGTTTCCAAGGCTTGGAAGAAAGCAAATGTTATTCCTATCTTCAAGAAGGTCAAGCAGGAGGATTACAGGCTGGTAAGGCTCACCTTAATCCCATGGAAGGTGATTTACCATGTAATCCCGGAAGCCATACCCAAACATATTAAAGATGAGAATGTGACTGGAAGGAGTTAGCATGGATTTATGAGAGACATCCTGTCTGACCTACCTGATGAAGTGACTACCCTAGTGGACAGGAAAAAAAACCAGTGAAATATTTTTTGCTTTAACTTTAGCAAGGTTTTTGACACTGTTTGCCATAACATCCTTAGATGAAACACCGAAGTATGGGCTAGATAAGCAGACAGTGAGGTAGATTGAAAACTGGCTCAACTTCTGGGCTCAAAGGGATGCAATCAGGTGCCAAAGCCAGCTGAAGGCCAGGCAGTACTGGAATACCTCAGGCTGTCACTGAGGGATCTGGTACTGCTAAACATCTTTATTAGTGACCTGGACAGTGGGACGAAGTCATAGGTAAGACAGAGTGTGGATTCTCTGAAAATTTACAGATGATCCAAAACAGATGAGGAGCTGATACACAAGAGAGTCCTGTCACCATCCAGATGGAATGTGGCCAGGGGCAGAGAGTCCAGCAAAGGGCTACAAAAGTGATTAATATCTGGGAGCATATGACTCTGACATGCACTCAGAGGGTGGGAGTTGTGGCTTCTAAGTCTGGAGGAGTCTCAAATGGGATTTTGTCAATGTGCATAAACACCTAATGGTTGGAACAAAGGCAATGGGCCCAGGCTGTTCTCAGTGATACAAGGGACAATGAAACACAGGAAATTTCACTTAAGTGAAAGAAAAAGCTTTTTTACTTTGAGAGTACTCAAACACTGGCAGAGAGTCGGTAGAGTCTCCTTCATTGGAAATATTCAAAATCCAGCTGGTCACAGTCCTGAGAAACCTGCTCAAGCTGACCCTGCTCTGAATACAAGGTTTGGATAAAATGATCTCCAGAGGTATCTCCCAACCTCAGTCATTCTGTGATTTTGTGGTTCTGTAAATGACAGGATACAGGTTCAGTAATTGACATGATATAGCATTACACTGTTAGGTGCAGCCTAACGCTGCTTTTCCTACAAATAGGCACCTTTTATTTTAATGTGATTTTTTTATTATTATTTTCAAGATATTGTACATAAAGAAGAAAACTTGAAAAGCCTTCAGGGGTGATTTCCCTAGTCTTTATTAATTGAAAGTTGCTCTCAGATGCTACAACTAATTTTATAAAGGTATTCTATTCCTGGAAAAATTGATACAGAAATGCATGAAGCACTTAAAACCAAACATGTTAGGGCCAGGGAAAAACCCCAGGACAATAATAAAAATAGAAGTAGAAGGTTAAAGAATTTTAAAGCTGGGTATAAGATACTTTCCTGTAAAGTGACAGGGAAAGTAAGAGTGATAAATTACTAAAAAGGAAAAATAAAAGTTTATGTGTTCATTTTTTAAAACTCTATTATTTTATATACTGCCTCCCTCTCCCCCAAATAACAAAGGACTTATTTGCTTGATTTTACAGTACTTAATATGGGACAATAAGCTGGGATCCCAAGACAAGTTGTGACTGAGAGTAGAGGTGAGCATCTCCCAGAGGTGAATACCCCCAGCATCAACCATTTTTACAGAGGGACCATCTTACCCTACAGAGGAGCGAGGGAACTTAGGAGAATCTGTTCATGACCTGCAGTGAAATCAGTATCTAAACTTCACTCTTGGACAATCTTTCAAACCAACACAGACCAGAGTTAAAAGCTTCTAATATTTTCAGTGAATTTCAATTTCAGGTGCCTGGGAACAAAATAAATGATTCATAGTTTTATGAAAGCTGTTTTGACATAATTATTTGTCTGAGTTATGGTAGGATAAAGACTGGGTAGCAAAGAGTTTCTGGGCATGTATATCTCAAAAATAATCTCAGAAGTGTCTTAAGGCACCTCAATAATGTAGGCAAAACTAGGTGGTGGCAAAGGGCATTTCTCATGCAGGTGAGTTGGGATGGAGGAATCTGGGAGTTGAAATAGGCACTGTATATCTGCTGAGGTAGGAAGGTTTAGAGGGCTTCAGGAAACCCTAGGGAAGCAGCATAGGAGGAAACAGGAAAGGCCTGTGGGGATTATGGGGGCTGTGAGAGATCAGCGACTTTCCAGGCTTTCCTCTCCCAGAAGAAGGGGAGAGGCCTTAGACAGGCCATGGATGTTTCAGAAGGCCATGGGGGTTTCAGAAGGCCATAGTGTCAAAAGGGTCCAGAATTCATTTCCCACTTTTTTCCTTGAAAAAAATTCCACTTACAAGCTGATTTGATTTAATAATCACAGGGGCCAACGCAACCTCCCATCCAAAGTTTTATTGAAGGGTTAAAGACATTATCCTCTCACGCTGGCGCCATGTTGTGTAATGGGAAAGAGGAAAGGATGAAGCTGGGCTGGGGGCTCAGGGACACAAAGGGGCTGCTGACCTTCAAATAAAGCCTGAGAGATGGGCAGAGCAAGATGCAACAGCTATTGCAAGAAGGAGCTAAAACCAGCTGCTAGAACCAGTTCATTGATTTGAGCTGCTTCTTTGGAGACAACAGCCACCAAATTTAGTGTAGGTAGACAGGCCTGTATAGTCATCCACTTCCTCTGGCTCTTGCAAAGAGTTTAACACTGTCCCAGAAGATTGCCACCTTATGTACCGGCTTATTTTGCTCTATTCTAAAGCCAGCTGTGCAATAAGCATTTGTAAAACTTAGGAATAAATGTAATTTGAAAAAAAATCAGTGGAGTAAGAAGTGTGCTAGATGTATTCCTGTGTGTAGCAAAATTTGGCAGAACAATATTCCCTAACCACGAGTGAAGTCACCCACCCAATTGCAGGTATGTCAGTGAGGACATTACATGATTTTCAATGTAAGCTACAGAACATAATAAATCTTTACATAAATCTCTAAGAATGTACACTCAAGACTCCAGTTTATTGATTCTGAATACCAATGCCAGTGTTGTCTTAGCTTCTGAATAATCTATATTTCCTTAAACAATGTTTAAAACATATACATAAGGATAAAGAATTTTACATTTTGATAAAATTCAGCTAAACAGTTTTCAGTTTCCTGGTCTTCCTGAAGGATGATTTTTAATGGTCTTGGTTAAGGTTACATCTGGTCTTGCAGAATGCATGGTATGTGGAAGGTATACATCCATCTTGGTTTTTTTAGACTGTACCCTTTGTCAGACTAGTGTTGATCTCATATACGGGACTAGTACCAGTTCTGGCAAACCCTGCTTTGCAGTGCTGAAGTCAACTAAAGAGTTAGGTAAACATATAGAGAAATAACCTTAAAGACTTAAGCTAATTCTAAAAGTACAGATGTTACTGGTTAGAAGTAATCTCTCTAAATATTTTAATTGCTTTTGTTCGTTACTAGCCACAGAAAACTGAGAAGGATCCAAATGTAAACAAACTTACTGGCCACAGAGAACTAAGGAGAATCCAAATGTAAACAATCTAATTGGGAAATTTTCTTTTAGAAACATTAGCTAATCAGATATACAACTTTTTCGTATGTTGTGGATAGCGCAGTAGCATTAGCGAGATCACAGACTAAATTTTCTCTTAAAGTGTTAATTTCAGAGCACAGAAAGAAACTATCCATAGCACCATTTAAAGAGGATATTTTTTAATATTATGGAGTTAAATTAAGAAGGTAATGAAGAAAAACTCTCTGAAGCACTTTCCACTTAAACTTGTCACACTGGTACATGAGTTTGATCAGGAGTGCATACTTTAGAACAGAAATAAAGAAATGAAGAGAGTGTTCATCTCATCTAGTCATCATCTAATTGATACTCCAGGAAAGCCCTCATTATTTCATCCCATATTTAGTGAAACAGCATCTTTTCTGCAAACCTTTTCCACTAATTTTGATAAAATTTCTAGATGCACAGAGAACAGTAACAGTAAGAAAGTCAAAGTACTGCCTGTATTTTAACCTGTCACATGTGTTGGTACCATTGTGTCTTTTAATTGTACTCACAGAAGCACCATGTGATTAAAACAAATATGTCATTGGCATTTCATCAACATTCCTATTTACACTAACTGAATTCGCCTAATGACAGTAACCCACATTTACAGAAGTTCACATGAGCTTAAAGAAAAAGAAAATTAATAAGGAAGGTACATTTTGCAATATGTCAAAACTGTGAAATAAAGGATCATTCTTTTTACTCCAGTAGCACAACACTGGAAACTGAGTTTTAAATTTTTCTGTTCCCTTCTTTTCTTCTCCTTGAGATTAACAATTACCTTTTCCTCATTCACAAGAGACATTATTGCCCTTTTGCAATTCCCATTGCCCTGCACAGAGGTTTATAAAATGTTGTAATTCTCAAAAATCATTCGTATCTGCAAATTTTACCAATCCTCAGGGAAGGAAAAAAAAAAAGGGTAAGCCCTTGGGGTTTATGTTGTTCTCAGAGAAGGCCACATTCAAGGATTCTTGGGAGACGTGTCCGAGGAAACTCTTTTAAATGCAATTATTTGTGTGAGAGGAAAATGAAGAAGTAAGTTAGAGCTGCACAAATTTCTGTGTCAAGAGAAGCCAAAAAAAGCACTGGGGCTTAGTTATTTTCTTATAAAAAAGGTGAAATGCTGTAAGACAATACTCTGCAAATATGTAAAATTCTACCTTTATCTACATATGGGAAAGCAATACTCAACAGTTAATGAAATTGAATAAAAATGTCTATACACAGCTGTTAAAAGAGACCTTTTTGGCAAATGACTGTTTAAGATTCTCAAGGTTATTTAGATGCATGCCATTCATTAGCTGAAGATTACATTTCTGTACACATTTTTAATTTTCTTTATGCTATTTGCATATTTCCTCAAACCCTGTTTCCCATTACCCTTGCCTAGGATATTTATATTCAGCAGAGCAAGGAAGCAGACCAGACACAGCAGTACTAGATGTAGCAGTAGAAGATGTGGTAACAGAATTACAAAACAATAAAGCTACAAAACTAGTATCAGCTGTAGTGATATTTACAAAACCTGTTTAGTCATTCTACTTTCCCCCTTGTGTCTCTAACATTATTTTTTTTTCTGACATGTACAATATATAAACACCACCAAAACACTGTTTTCTCTAGAGTATTAAAGATTTTCTTATTGATTATAAGAAAATTAAGGTTTGTAAGCATACCTACATTTTGTTGAATTCATACTTCTATTTGTTAAAATAACTATTTTTCTTAATTAGATGAACCTAAATAATAAATTTGTACAGAAAAAGAAAGGAAAGACATCATTGGGCTATTCTGTGTTTTCACACAGAATCCAGAATGATTATGACTAATTTTTGTTCTGGCTTTTATTCTCATTGGCAATCCCTGAGTTTTTCCTTATGCTACTGTTTTATATAAAAATACACAAAATTGTCTCAAGGGGTTCCCCTTCTATGAAGATTCATCTTGCAGAAAAAGTTCTCATCTGATGCTGTAGGAAAGAGAGGAGAGAGAAGAGAGGAACATGTCTACAGTTCCATGAAGCGCACATAAACTACAGCTCTGTTTTCAACAGAAACCTGTCTAAATGATAGAGTAATGTATTAGGAACTTAGCCAAATCTTTCACCAGAAAAAAATAATAACATGCAACTTTGAACCAGTGTCCTCATTTGCCTTAACAAATAGTGTTTGATTCATTAATTGGAGCTAAACAATAGTTATTTTGGCCAGCATTCAACATCAGACTGTCACTTTTTCCTTTTGCTGTGTTCCAGCAAGGATATTTAATTACTTTTAAAATAGTTGTCACATATATTGTGATCAGAACTATTAAAATAGATGCTTATATTTAGATTCTTCATATTATATCCTCTTAAAATGTAACTACATGGTCTTAGGCTCTGCCACAGCAAAAATTGCTTAGCAAATACCTGGGTATCTCAAAATTACTCCTGCAAAAGTCAAATGACTTTTAGAAACAGTATTCATGAGGAAGTTGCAGTACAGAACTGAGATTAAGACTACTTTTGTAAACTCTAGCTAGCTCTCAGTATCACAGTAGAGAATGGCATTAGGGTCTGTAATCAACGTTAATTCCAGAAGCATCCATTAGAAAATCTTGTTCATTTACATATCCTTTGTACATTAACTCCAGATTGTGACTGAGACTTCTTGGCTTTTACTTAAAAAAGGTTTAGATCTTTAATAAAAAACTCTATCTTGGGGCATGCTCTCTCTTCCTGGGGAGAGAAGGAATGTTGCTTCAGTCTGTGTCACCAAAAAAATTGAGAGTGCAAAATATTATTAAATAATCTGATCCAAAGAATTAAAATATCAGGCATTCTAGAGAAAACAAAGCCAAAACAAAAAAACAAAACAAAAAACAAAGGAAGGGCTTTCCAAAACAAGGGCTTATGATACTTGGATCTGAGGAGAAGTTACTTTCTGATTCTAAGTCAGTGATTGATGATATCTTATCCCTTGCTGTTGCCTGTCTTTGATACATTCCAATCTTGGAGGAAAAGGAATTAAAATTTCCCTAGAGTCTATGCTGTGCATCAAAACTTGTAAAAATTCTTTCCTGGCTTATGTACAAACAAAGTGAATCCATTATCCATGGGATAAGCTGAATTCAATAAAAGACACTGCAATAAATATTTCCCGCATTTTAAAAGCAAGTATGAGTCTGTAAAACTCTCATAAACTTCACAGGTATAATTTTCAAACAGCGAGGATTTCTTGCCTACCACTTCATTTGAAAAGCACATACAGGGTTTCCCTCTTTAAATAGTTACAGATTTTAAATATACAATGCCTTTTGTAAGATCATTATGCCTAAAAAAACTACACTTCTTTATCTACCTTGATAGCTTAAATAGCCTTCTAAACTTTCTAAAATACCTCTTTCTATTATTATATTAGTATTTCTTTATTTTGATCCAAATTTATATTATTTTATAAACACGGAACATCTTGCTAATACTATGCACAGTAATGCTAAAATTCCTCAGTTTTACTGAAAGTTCTCCCTGTAACCTTCCAGTAAATGCAGTTCCCTCTCTTTAAGTGCCAACTCCAGTTAAGCCTTAAATTTAAACTAAAACTTCTGGATTTAGCCTCTATATGCTTTACTTTCTATTATGCTATTTTATCCTACATTTTTAATTCCTATCCACAATGTGCAGTCCACCTGTTCCTGTCAACTTTGGCTGGATTTTTCCAGTGTTACATCATCCTCACCATGGTTTATTAAAGCCAATTTTTCTAAAGCAGTGTCACAAATAATGATATTAAGCAGAACTTTTTCTAAGAGTCGTCCTTGGAAAATATAACTTCTAGCCTCTACCCATCTGGAAAATTCTCATATCATTGTAATCTTCTCTTCAGCTACCACGTTAATCATTCCATAGTCCTTGTTTTAACTTCCACTTTCATTTCCTTTCCTTTGATATCAATTTTGATTCCTTTGAGTCACTGCTTAAGTGAAACATAAATTATTGAATTGAATTCATTGATCCCACCTGAAGGATATAAAAGAAAGATGCACTATAACCTGACACAACCTACTTTTGCCAAAACCATATTGAATTTATCTTATTTAAACTCAATGTTCTTGGTTACTCTTCCATATAAAATCTGCATATTTTATTAAATATAAATGAGAATTCTTTTGGATGTTCCACTCTTCCTTATCAGATACATGTATCACACTTACTTGCTTTTAATGGGAAGCAATAAAGTACCATGACCAAAACTGCAGCTTCTTTTAAAACAACCCACTGGACATTATCCAGGCTGTTCAGATTTCACACAATACCTGCTTATTTTTGAATTCACCATGGATGTTATCATTTCCATTTCCTATTCCTGGATAATATTTTCTTAGTCATTTATATAATTTCTTCAATTAAAACTGGGGCAAAGTATTAAGATGTGTGACATTCAATGTCCCCTAATCTCTGTCTGATTCTCAGGATATGATGCCACTTGTGCTTTTCATATTATTTCTATAGTACTGTGGTTAGAAACCTTACACTTTTACACTTTTGTTTTGTTTCTTTGAAGGATCTAGCTCAGATAGATATTTTGACCTTTTGACTCTATTTTTCAGACCTACACACTGATAGACAATCTCATTTCAGTAAATTCCCTGATCACCTACTATGTCCAGTTTGAGGTGTTTAGTGGTCCAGGCAGGCCCATAGTTCTTTCTTTTCTACATACTGCTGCTTAAAACTGAACCCCAGATTACTGAAATTTTCTCTTCATGTGATTCCATGGGTCATTTGCATTTTAGTCCATGAGTGCCTCTTTGTTGCTTTTATTGCCTCAAAATGTGGAAACTTTAACTATTACTAATCTTGGTCTACCCTGTGCTTCAACCTATTGTGGGAGTTTTGAACCTATTTGTGCTTGCTCATTCCAAGAATACTGTCTCAAACTACATTTCTCTAAGCTCAGTCCAAACTCTTGAATTAAGATTCATGGCTTTTAAAGTAAATGTAACATGGTAGTTATAATTCTTTTCTTATTAGAGAAATTTGTCTGGTATTTTCTCCAAGAACATCTAAGCTGCTGTCACGGTATAATTAATACTGTAACTTATTAGCTATTTCTTTTTTGTCAAAACCATTTCTAGGAAATCTATGTATTTCTCTCATAGTTTCTAAGAGTCTTCTAGCACATATAAAACTCTTTTTTGCAGATTATAAAATGTGTTAGGGAGCACTCTTGGCTCCTTTAAGGACAACATCTTTCAGTTCATTCTCTAATTTTTCTCTTACATGCTAGGAATATGACTATGGGAAGTTTCAGCTTTGACACCTGTCGTGAGTAAATAGGAGTCATAGGATTAATAAAGATAGTACATGAAAAGAAGTATGATGAGTAACACTCAAGCAACTCCTGTATCAGCCCCTCCTATGCAATTTTATTATGCATCTTTGATGTGAGAAAAAATAAAGCTGTGCAGAACAAACACATCTGGTTTCAAAGTATTTGACAAGCTGCTGTCATTCTGTTCTTGACTTAAATGTATGTAACTAGAAAAAAATGAGATGAAAGTGTGATACAGAACTAATTCAAGATTTTAAATGTACCAAATGTGTTTTATAAGAGGCACAAAAGCATTTGTCTCATAACACTTAATGCCCTCACCTCTGCTAGATGTCTAGGAAAATACAACAGACAGACATTATGAGAGAAAAATAAAATTAACCTGCTTTACTACCCTTTTGAAGGCCCATTACATTCATACTATCACAGAATAAAAGTAGAAAACTGATAGTATAAGAAACAAAGCATGTGTGCATTGTCTTTTCCCAGTATACTCTTCAACTCTGCCAATCAGCGTTTAGGGATTTCCAAAGTCAAGTACTCAGGAATGTGTCTCTAGCAATCACTGATGAGCACACCTTGTGCTATTTTTTCTGATCCTTTTTCTGACATATTTATGCTTCTTTCTTCTATAATAAGATAGTACTAAGGTGCACCATATGATTATTTACTATAAAGATAAACATGCCTGCTTTTACTTGTTTTTATCTTATTGCCTTGGCATTCCTGTTGAGATCTTTAAGTTCTCAGCTTGCAAGAAACTGTGATTAAATATTCCCTATTATTGTCCATATGTCATTCGTTACGTTGCAATTCCCTATCATAGTCCTTTTCCTCACCTATCTAACCTACTACCCACTGCCTTCCATAGTTGATTCTGGGTCTAGTTTCCTTGTAAGAAAACCACTTTTAGTTCTTTTCTTGGTAGATTCTCTGCCTCCTGTAGGTGCTTTCTGAGATACCTGGACTAGCATGCAGAATTTTTAGTGTATATTTCTTCATTCACACAGTGGCGGGATTCTGCTTTCAATTATGCATCCCCCTTCTTCCTTTTCTAATAAGTTTTGATATTCCAGTTGCTTTTCAAATGCCCCTGAGTAATGACCTGAGGTTTTCTGAGAAACAAAAACTCCTTTACCATGAGGGGTTTCTGCAATGGAAAGCTGTTCATGCTTTTCCCTGCAACTCAGGACCAAGTGTGTACACTTCCAGAAAACAATCACTTATATTTTGGTAATTGTGAAAATCAGTTGGCTAAATACTTTTTAAACACAGAAAAAAAGCTGCCCTACTTTCTTACCTACAAGACATATTTTGCCTTCTACTGCTCAATTTTTTCATTAGTTGAGCTGATGACATTTTACCACCAACCACTCCCTTTTAAAATCTTTTGATTTTTTGATTTGGACAAAGTTTTTGAACTAGTTTTGAAAAAAATTGGTTTTAATATGAGCTTTTTGCTTCCTTTTGCTCTTGGTTTTGGTCTGAAGTATTATAGGGAAGGGGCTTTTGGCAAAGCCCCTTCCCTATAATACTTCCTTCACTGTCACTTGGAGGTAGAAAATTTTGGATCTTCACTTCCAACTAAAGTGATATAGCAGCAACAATTTTCCTGGATTTTTACTGGGAGACACAGTTTTTCAACCAAGTGTTAAAAATGCCCATGCAGTTCTAAATAAACTATTTCAATCTAATTTAAAGATTCATTATCTGTATTTCAAATTATTTTATTAAAACAAGAACTATTTAATAAAATGAAAATGCTTAAATTCATAAAAGTTTTTTATATAAAGATCTGGAGGTATATATACTTAAATGGCAAAGAACGAAATTACCTAGCATTTGTTTGAAATTACTCTATGATATACCTGATTATTTCCCCTTTGAAAAAAGCACATGAAAATCAAGATCTGCTGTGACAACAGGTATACTCAGATCATGAAAAGCACACCTTTTGCTAGACAAATAGTGGTTTTCATATAAGAATAGTAATGAGAATGAATAAGTACAAACAAGAAAAGCTGGCTTAAGCACAGAGGGTGCATTTTATTACTCTGTAATGTAAAACTGATATAAATAAAAATTTGGATAAGCATTTAAATGAAAACAGCTTCAAAATTGGGGATTTTATCTTAAATTTCAGAGTATGCTTGTATTTTAATATGAGAAAAACAGAAGTGCAAAAGTATGAGGCTATAGGCTCCAGTGTCTTATTCAATCAAACCCTCATGTGGGAATGAGTAATGTGGAAAGCTTCAGACCACTGATAATAATTATTCTCTAAATTAAAGATGAGCTTTAACCCATCTTCTCTGATGATTAAGAAAGCCAAATTTTCAAAGCTAATTAGTTTCTCAGTAAGGGTCATTGTTGTTTATTGTTCAGGAACTCTTCAGGTAATTAGTATGCCTGACCTAAATTAGGCACATTTTGCACATTTTATTAACAATGCACAGTAGAAGACACCCCTGACCAAAATATATGCTGTGCCTCTCTCTTCTGAGGTGGCCTACCAAGGAAGCAAATTTCACATCCAAGGATGTGATCCAACATAAACATCTGGCTGCAGGTTCTTGGTTACTCGACCAACAAAGGTTGCACCATCCTGCTGCTCGGGGAAAAGTGGCTTCCATGTTTTCCAAACTTTTTATTGGTGCTATGTTGCTTCATGTGTAGTGAGCACAGCCAGACAGAAAAGCACTCTGAGCTATCAAAGGAAGCAGAAAGGAGTGGTTTGCCATTCTATCTCAATAGCTTGCTATCTCAGCAGTAGAAAGTAGCTGATTTTACAGAAAAAGAGCAGAAATAATAAATTATTGAATTATCCCTCCTACCTATAAAAAATATACATAATCTCTTCCAGCTTCCAACCATTAGCCTCTTAGAACTTTCTGAATGAAAGGTGAAACTGCTTTTAATATCCAAGATCTAATTATTCTGATATTTAGACTATGAGAAAGTATGCAGTCCTTCCCAGCTTGTCTTCTCTATTGTTACCAATTGTGTACCTCTAACACACTCCTGCTTTTTTCCAAGCTCGAGAATCTGGTCCACTTAATCTTCACATCTACAGTCTTTTCTTGTTGCTTTTCTTGGTACTGTTTTTGTTTCTACTACCCCTTTTATGAAATAGCTTAACAGAATTGCAAATATATACTTTTCAATATATGGAGGTACCTGTGGCTACAGAGAATATAACATTAAACATTAAGAGGTTCATGTTGTTTCTTTCAAAAGAATTATGCTGGTTTATTTCCCTTTGATTGACATTAGCCACTGAGCTCAAGATATTTGTAGAGAACCTGTTCTCAGCAAAGTAGCAGCAAGACTAGAGTCTGCCATTCTATTCACATTCCATTAAGTCCATTACTATATTAACTTGAAATTTCAGTTATCAATTTAGCAACTTTAACTCCCCTTTGAGTGAGACATGGTAACATTTTTGTTTTACTTTGGGTAGCCAGCCTTAAATATGGCTGCCATGAATACAACAAATTCTCCATTGTTGCTGTGTTAATACTAATCTCCATTCACACATCCTTTATGAAAAGATGGTCATGTCCAGCTGCCAACCTCCCCTACAATACAACTTACATAATTCTTCTTTTCCCTATTTAAAACCATTTATGATCAAAGAAAAACCTCTAGTCCTATTGCAATTTTAATTAAGGATCGTTTTTGGTGATAGGCTTTATCAAGCTCTTGGATAAAACTCCTGCACTGAACAGGTGAAACTTAGCAATTTATTTATTGAGTCCAGTCTTACACTCTGGTTGATTTTTGAGATGAAACAGCCCTCTATGACAGTAATGCTAACTCTTCTCCAATATTTCATATGACTTCATATGCTAACCAAGCCCACCCTTTAAAAATTCCTTATACTAACTGGTCTCCACGATAATCAAATTACAAGTAAGTTTTTTTTGGTCAAAGATTTTCCCCCAAGACTATCACGTGTACCAGTGATGTCAAAGTTTTAAATAAAACTGCTGGAGGATTTATTCTGCAATTATGTGATTCTGTTGTGGAAATTGGTAGGGGGTCTATGCCCAAAATAGCATGGAAATAAAGGGATGTTTCCCCCCCACATTCTTGTTGCTTGACGAGACCTAAGAAAGCACTCGCAGGAACGTAAAACATAAATATATCCATGCACACTTATGGTCAAAAGCATGGTGTGGGAAGAAGGTTAATTCAGAACTCCAGCTATGAGAGATTGCTCATGATCAAACCAAAGCCTTAAAATCGGTGTATAAGCTCACGGACACACAGCTCATAGGGCAGGGATTTACTACAGTTACACAATATTGCTCTTCCTATGGGCAGGACAGCCCATTGTCAAATACCTCTCTGCTGTACAAATGCTTCCTGGTGATGAGGAAGGCGTGAATGACTCTAAAAAAGTGCTGTGACTAAAAGGCATTTGCTCAGGTGGAACTTCCAACTGGATTTTTAAACAGCTGAGTGACTTTGATGCAACTGACCTTAAGGAAGACCCAAGATTTTCTGCGAGGAACTCATGGTAGCACAGGAGCACATGAGAGACCAGCCAAGCTGTGTCAAAGTCAATGGCCTCTCTAGCCCAGTGTGCTTTCTCCAGCTCTGGCTGTAAGCCAACAGCCAGAAAAAAGCAGCCTTGGGCTGAGGGTACCACAATCCCATCTCATTACTATTCCTATCTATATCTTTCCTTCCAGCATTTGCCCTGTCTTCTCTTAATTCCTGCTTTCTCAACCACAGCAGCAGCATCACATGCAGTGTAGGGGTCCAGTCTGTTACTGCAAGTACTGAACAACATGTAGGAGGAGGAAAACACTAGTGGTACGAGGCCAGGCCAGAATTTTAAGATTGTTAATTAGGGCTTTGGAATAGACAGTCTGGGTCAACCCAATCTAGGCACCTATTCTGACAGATGTGGGTTTGCCCCACACTGACACTAAGCAAAGAATTCGAAAGCTCAAAAATGAAGTTTTGACCACAAGGTAAATATTCTGAGTTATTAGGTTTGGATGGAAATTATTGCAGGTCCAGACAATTCATTCCCTTTCTATGTCCACAAGTGCTTGAATGGAGCATAATGAATTAAAATAGAAATTTGGCTCTGTGCTTCCCACCAGGCTGGAAACCTCACTAAGGCAAAGAGGAGAGTCTGATGCAGCTGCAGGGGGCTGCAGGGGACTGAGGGCTCTTATTTTGTGCTTACCTGAACACTTCAAGTGGGACAGCCACTGTGAGTTGCTTCTTAAGACAAATCATGCTTTACCCGTTCAAACAAAAAAAAAGCAAAAAAAAAAAAAAAAAAAGCAAAAGAAGTGATACAGCCTATTTTTGTCTGCTCCCACTGAGTCTGCGTGATGTTATTCGGTGCAATGTTTAGGCTGCAACCATCGGCAGAGCCATCCTACAACACCAACATGCCATGGAGTACTGCAGCACATAGTTGTGACTGTTATCATAGGTTATCACAGGTTACCCACAGAGTGCCCCGTGCCCACAGTGCACTGCTATGTAACCAGCTGCTCACACACCTCTGTGAATGCCCACATGACTAGAGGGGGGCACATGGCCATGCTTTTGGGCATTCCAGCATTCTCATGCCCATACAAACATGCACATCCCACTGCCACTGCCCGATGGTTTTACCCTTCCCTACCTTCTTGCCACCTACAGTCACTACTGGTGACCTCCAGCAGTGAATGTCTCATGCTGCCAGATTCAACTGATCTCTCCTTATTAGCAAAAAATTGTAAAAAACAGGTTTATTTTTCAGAATTTTTGCTCCTGAACTGTGAATTTCAATGTACACGAATGTAAACAAATAGTGCAATCTACTTGGTCTCCTTTTTGGCGCGCTTTGGGACTGGCTACAATAATTGACTGGCTACAGTAGTAATTGTTTCTAAAGCAAAACGTGGATAAAGTGTAGCCGGCAATAGAAACATCATTCCTTGCTTCAGGCTGAAAGGTCTTCTGAGCTCAGGCCGTTCCCATGGGAAGCCCACCTCCTGCGTGTGCAGCCCGCGTCTCCGGGTTTGTCACTGTCATTTCGACTTTTATTCACCTGAAGCCACTTCGAAACCCAGAGGCCACAGGCGAGCACGTGCGGCCTCACACAGATCAGCACAATCCTCCCGAAAAGAAGAAACCCGGCCGAAAATCCCAAACTTTGTCTCTGAGCGCAGGGCACCGTGTCCCGCCATGGCGGCCGCCGGCCGGCACCGCCCCGACGGGACGGGACGGGACGGGAGCCGCCCGTGCGGAACCTGCGCCCCACGGAGCGCGGCCCGCAGGGAAAGGGAAGGCAAGGGAAGGGCAGGGAGAAGGGAGGGGAGGCAGGCGAGGGAGCCGCGCCCGGGAGCGGCACGCCGGGGCGGGGGCAGCGCTGTCCCGGGCGCGGCTCCGCTCGGCTCTGCGCGCAGCCGGCGCCGCGGCGGGGCGGGGCAGCGCAGGGAGGGCGCGGGCTGCGCCCGGCCGCGGAGGTGGGCGGCGAGCGGGCGGGGTGTTCCAGCGCCGGGCCCGGGACGGGCATTACCCAAAAGGCGGAAAAAAAAAAAAGGGCAGTAATTAAAGTCGCCGCTGCCGCGCGCGGTCCCACCCTCCCACCGGCCGGCTCCCGTGGCAGACGGGAGGGGACAGCAGAGCCGCGCTCCCGCCGAGCCGCGCCGCCACCTCCGCCGCCACTTCGCGCTCGCTCCCTCGCCCGCCGTGGCAGCACCGACGGCGGCGGCTCCCCCCTTCCCGCCCGGCCCCGCGCACCATGGCCCCCGCAGCCCCCCGCCTGGTCCTCGGCCTCCTGGTGAGTGAGGGAGGGAGCGAGCGGGATCGCTGGCACGAGTGGGATGAGTGGGTGGGCGCCGGCGCCCAGGGGAGCGCACCTGGCCGCGCCTTTCCCCCGCGCTGTTCCTGCTGCTCCGCGGGCGCGCAGCGCTCAGGGGAGGCATCCGAGCGGGGATCTCTGCCTGGCTCTTGGCTCCCAGTCGGGTTCCTGCTCGGCGGGGCCCTTGCGAGGGGCGCGGAGCAGCGCGGAGGCTGCGCGGCCGCGGGGCGCTCTCGGGGGCTTGGGCGCGGGCAGGAATCCAGCGGGATGCGCGGCTCGCCTTGGGACAGGCGGTCCGGTGGCTTTTGGAGCCTCCCGCGAGGTTACGCGACGGGCACACGCTCGGGTCGCTGATGCTGCTGCTGGATATTCATAGGAAAAAAAAATACCGCAGTTGATTTTATTTAAATCTCGCACTCTGCCTCTCCCCATCTGGTTCTCCTTTTTCCGTGGGAAGGATTGTTACGCAGTGTGGAGCGTGTTGAGCTGCCCTAAAAGAGTTGGTTGTGCATGAAACACTTTTCAGCGATTTTCTTTGCATTCAGTTTCTTGTATTTGTACATAATTATCAGCTCCAGAAAGGCCTTTGGCAGGCAGAGCAGGGTAGTTCTCTCTCACGTTTTTATTTTTTTCAATTTATAGTAGACGAGTAAAAGTGATTTTTCTATTGTTTCCTAGCCCCTTTCCTCCGTATTAGCATTGCATTCACAAAAAGAGGGCAGATGGTCGGTTGAGCCTGTGAAAGAAAAATACTTGGTGGTGTTGAAGCACTGAATTTATTATTTTAGTATTAATTATATATGCACATTTTAATGATAATGTTACTATTTCAGACACTGTGTGCCTGCCTTTGCCAAGATATTAAAGTAAAACTGAAAGAAATGCAAGCACCTTTGTTAATATATCTAATTAAAAAAAAGGAAAGAATTCTTCTGTCAAGCAGAAAAAGCCAAAGCACTCAAAGGAAAAAAATCCTGAGGTGTCTTCTTTGTGTAAAGTGAAAGGACATTGCAACTTTTTTTTTTACCTGATGTCTTGATGTCCATGAATAACTACCACTTACTTTTGTTTAACTCCTTAATAGTTTTTTGTGCTGACATCAGACTGGGCTTGGCATTACTATTTTAAAATTAGATGTCACATTGACTCTTAAAATATTTCAGAACAGTGTAAAAATACGTTGTGATTCCAATAACTTAAAAAAATTAGTGCAATGACTTTCAGGAGAGAGTTTTTTATTGTCTGTTAATAAGGAAAGCCTACTAATACATAAGCAGGGATGTTTAAATTATTTGTATATAAGCAATTTTTATAGCTGCATGATTATATATATAAGGAACTATATGAAGAGCTTTTATGATGCAGACACAACATTTTTTTTCTAAAGGGTCCTAATGTCTTTCAGAGTTTAAAGTATTTTTATTTAAATATTTTCTTAATAAGCATCAGAAGTAATTTTCAGGATTTCCATTAGCTATTTACTTGGTTATGCCTTTAATCCTAAAGGTATGTGCAAAATAAAAATGCTTTTCCTTTTTTGCTAGACTTTCATCCTGAAAGAGTAAATGCACATAAAAGGGTGGATAGATTTGTTTACATTTTTCTATGGCTTTGTTTGTCTCTGTGATTTTTGGATTACAATTTTAAACACAGAGATAGAAACTAGGCAAAACCACATACATGTAATCTGAGATCAGGATTCACTCTCTTGTGCTGAGGAAAATCTTTGTACCTCTATGTAATTCTTTTTAGAAAAAGGTCTGGTTATCTACTACTCATCTGAATTTTAGGAGGACCCTATTTTGTAACTGGTTATATGGGAGTGGAATGCTGTGATGCACGACGTTTTATTTATGTCATATCTAATTGCTGAAGCTATGTTTAATTAGTTTGTTGAGAATGCACTTTTAAGATGCAAAGTGATACATAAGTGCAAGTGTCGTCATGTGATTTAATGAGACACTTGTCCCTTTAATGTTCAGCATCGCCACAATTCTCATAAACTGAGTGTTGGTGCATTAAACCCTAATACTTAGAGACCTGGGATCTAAACTGGCCAGGAATGCTGATAGAGGGAGTGCGCAGCGAAGTTGTATTTTATCGAATCTCTACTGAAGTAGGACTGTAGGCAAAATCCTCTAGTCAAAGGGAAATCTTACTGTTAATGCCAGTGATTTTAGAAAAAAAAAACCCTAAACACGACCCTTGGACAAAAACAGGAGCCGTAGTCAGATCTTGTTTCCAGTTTGAAACTTTGTATACTGTGCTGCCCAGTACCTGAATTTTTAGGGAGGAGTTCTCTCAGTGCTGTTTCACTTGCTTGTCATAACAAACAAACAAACCAACCAAAGTCAGCATCAGTGTCTAGTTCAAAATACCATGTAATTATGCGGGGTTTTTTTCCTGATTTCTTCATTTGTTTTCTAGGTGCTGAGTTTGTGCTGTGAAGCTTGCAAGAAAGTAATTTTTCACGTTCCTTCTGAGCTAGAAGCTGACAAGTTAGTTGGCAGAGGTGAGAGAAACTATGAAATTCCCACCTTAACAACACAGCATTGCACCTTTGCTGGAGATGCTGTTAACAGTGGAGGAGACTTTATTTTTAATGGAATGAATGGATGACTGGAGAGCCAGCTAAACAGCTGGATCAGCTTTTTGTGGAGGATACGCCCTGTGTTTGTTACGGATTCGAACACCAGCTCCATGCATCCCTTCACCTTTTGCATAAAGAGCTATTGTCAGATTACAGGATTTAATTTAAAACTAAAATTCCAGAATTTAATATTTTCAAAATTTGGAGTCTAAGGCTTACTATTTAAATAAATGCTTGATATTCCAAACTGCACCCATAACCCATGGTCATATGAAGAAGAGAATAAGTCATTTGGACGAAGGAAATGATTTAAAAAAAGAAGACAAAACCTGCTTAACCAGGCAGCAAGAGGCTGCTACTGTGTGAAACACGGATGTGACTGCTCAGCAGTGCTGGGGCATTCAGAGCACACGAGGGGACGTGGTGCAGAGGTGTCCTGCATGCACATTCTCTTGGGAGAGTGCTCCTGTCTGACTGGACAGTCTGCCTCGCTTCAGGGCACCTTGCAGGTGACTGGGAGGAATAGAGGAGACCAGAAAACATCCCACTCCTATTTTTTTTTCAGACCAGTCTTTCAAAGGCAGCTTTGAAAGGTGTGGCATAGGAAGTGCTGAAGGATTCTGTGCTGCCTCAGACTGAATTTGAGATTCAGGGGTGCCCTTTGTGAGTCCTGTGACAACACAGAAGTGTGCTCCAAGTCTGCAGTCCTAACCCATATTTCTGTAGAAAGAACTAATAAAGGTGAATTGGTAGTTTATCACAATTGCTCAGAAAATCTAGCTTTATAGTGAAAATTCCTTGATCTTACATTTAAATTTTAAAACAAAGAAAGCTGCTACAGCTGTGTGAGTTTTCATAGACTTTAACATTTCTCTATGTAAATAAACTTCATTTATATAAAAATAGAACTTCATGTTATTGCAGTGCTTTGGAAGAACTTGCATAATAAGGAACTCAAATTTTTTTTCCCCCCAAAACTTTAAACAAAACCATTATAGCTCAAAAGACATTACTTAAGCATTTATGGAGAAACATTTTGAATTGATAAAAGGACCATACCTTGACAGTGAAATTAGTCATGATTTTCCTGCTTATCATTAGGGTGCTTTATATCTTATACTAGAGTTTTTAAAGAAAAATGCCCCACAAAACTGTAACTAATGGACCATAGAGCTGACTCATATAACCATCAGAAACAATATCTCCAGTCTGGTATTTTTGGAAATGCAGTGCTGTAATAGGCAGCAGTATAAGGCACATTTAAGTGAGGCAGTGATATTCTTTTCAATACTCTGTTTGCACTGTACAGATGAAAAAAAGGATAGGAGTCACTGCTGCAGTACCATAGAAAGTCTAGGAAATCTTCATTTGTGCATTTAAAGGACAGACTTAAGAGGAAGAAGAAATCACATAGCATTTTAAATTATGGTTCCCATCTGTTTTTGCAGTTTTGAAAACGGAATGAAAATTAGTTTATTGAAAATGTCATTTACATATACAGGATGTAATTCTGAGTCTTCATGAATTGTGCAATCAGCTTTCATACAGCAGTGTCCCACCCACTATGATACCATTGAAAGAGTATTGAAAAGTTTTGGTTTTGAGACCATGACACACCTCTTGTGCTCTGCAATGATCATTTGTATGGAGTTTGAGTCTCTGACCTTCATCCTTTTCAGCGTGCCAAATCATCCTCTTTTAGGGCTGATTTTGCTTTTTCTCCAGGTGTGGTACTAAACTACTTGCTGGTGAACTGAGTTTATTGAAGTCAAAAAATCTATTTTAGCCACAAGTGACAGCAAATACAATGAAAAATACCTGGGAAGTATGCTGAAATTGCCTGTATGGGATTCTATTACATGCATATTAAAAAATTGCTAATTGTTTGTTCTAGGGTTACTCTTTATCTCTTCCATCTGTCTGCCTCATAATTTAAAGGCCTTTGTCCTCCCAAGAGTATTAAATCACATAGTACCAGTCAGTGCTTTCCTCCTGAGGGCAAAACTTCCAAGATGTAACATCTCCATTGGGCATTTGCATTAATTAATCGTCTTCACCGATATTGTAGGGCATGGAGCACGAGGCAAATGCAATAGCTACTGCTCCAATAATGGGCATGTCTGCAAGGATTTTTGTATTTAAATGCACATAATTGCATCTCTGATGCTTCAATAATTTTACCAGTGTAATAGTGTTTTGTTGAAGGATATCCTTATAGCACCCATGTTGTTTAGGAAGCACTAATGAATACAAGAGTGGAAATTAATGAAAACATCAAATTTGAGTGCATAAGTGGGTTTTAAAATCAATATTGGTGTTGCTTAAATACTGAGTGACAAGCTGTTGAAGATTCTGTCTGTCAGTAAATATAATTTTTACTTGGGGTTTAGGGTTTGTTTTATGAGGGATATTGTTTTTTGCTGTTTGAGTTATTGTTTGAATATTTTTTACAGTTGATTTGAAAGAATGCCTTCAGTCTGCAGACTTTATCAGTTCCAGTGATGGGAACTTCAAGGTTCTAGAGGATGGTTCTGTGTATACAACATCTGCTCTTTCTTTGTCTGCTGAGAAAAAGACTTTCACCATAATACTTAAGGACATTCAAGAACAAGTTGAAAAGAAAATACATGTTGACTTGGTGGAAGAAGAAAAAAAGGTTAGGTTCTAATTTCAAGATATCTTACTTATTTGAAATACTTTTTCACAGAATACAGCTTTATACTAAGTATCTGTAGTTAAGTTTTAGAATTCAAATAATCAGGCAAAATACTGGTGTAGTGTGTATTTTTATTTAGCAATTTTTGATTACTGTGTTGCTTTAGTCAGCAGATTTCCTTTCTCAGATGGGAGATGCTAGCAAGTAGCATAATCAGGAATATCAAGAATCTTAAAAGCCATGTTTGAGGAATTAAAGCAGATCTTATTCATGCAAAGTATCACAAGAAACGAAAAAGCTTGGAATATTATCACAGATATAATCAGAAATGAAGACCTTGGAAAAACAAATTGTCAGTAGGAAGACTGGAATGGGGAGTAAAAGATGGAAATGCAGGATGGCAGTTAAGCAAAAATATATGCAGTTAAGAATATATGGATGTATTCTCATCTGTCTTTCTGTCTTCTTGGCCCAGACACCGAATACCAGGCATGCTAGGGATACAGTTCTGAAGAGAACCAAAAGAAGGTGGGGCCCTATTCCATCTGTCATGATAGAGAACTCACTGGGACCTTTCCCACTGCAAATACAGCAGGTACATTTTATATAAACCTTAATTTTATGACCCATGCTAGTTTTTATGTGACTTTTATGATAAATAAGATGAGCCGTCTTGTATTATCTACCAGTGACATTCCTGCTATTGTTCCTCTGTCTTGTTCTGTCCTGTTCATTGTATATCTCGTGATCTTGTACCTGAAATAACTTGTGATCTTAGTTGTCGGAGTGAAATGGCATTGTGCAAAAGTTGAAAAAAGAAAGGAGACATACTATCAAAGAGAGCTCTTTGGCCTGGAAATCAGTGTGTGTAATTAAAAGAAAAGCAGGAGCAAATAACCATCCACTAAACATTGCTTAGAAAAGGATTTTGTAAACACAGACTGGGGTAAATTTTGCCTGCTTGTCTACATCCTTTCTGGAGCTCAAGGTGTGCACCTTCAGCCTTGAAGACTGAGTATGGCCTGTGTTATTCAGAAAAGTAGTTAGTGGGAGAAAACAAGTAGGCGTGAAAGCGAAATGCAAGAATTAAAGTTATCATAGATCCATCTAGCCTTCACTAGATTACAGACTAGCTGGTAGCAGATGTGTAGAGACAAGTGTAATAACAGAGTCTGTGCAGAGCAATCCTTCTTCTACTAATCTTACCCTCCTAACTTCTGGCATTCAGTAAATAAGGAAAGTATTTTGGGAGAAGAGTGTTTATAAATAGATAAGTCTAATGTTGCCTCCTTGGTGCTTGTAATGAGATGCAGATGCTATCTGAATTGGCATATCTCTGAACTGTACTCTATGTGGTCTTTATTCCTTCTTGCCTTCCTTCACTTTTTCTTTAGGTGCAAACCACATTCTCAGTGAATGCACTAAAACTAAAGTCTCTTGAACAGGTCCAGAAATAAGCCATCTCTATCTGAATATGCCTTGTGTGTGAGATATTCTACAGATTGGATTTCAAATTTTTTTTCCCTTATAAAGTCATCTCTCTAATTTGATTATTCTAAATATTTATGAGTTGAATTAACTCCCCTTCTCATGGACACACATTATAAAGGAAGGCAGTCACATGTCAGGCTGTTCTCCTACTGTTCTGTGAACAGTAAATCAAGTTTGTTTTTTTCGTTTTAGGAGTTTTGTTTGTGCTAAATATGATCATGAAAAGGTGGAAATGTATTGACATCTGTTGATGTTTTTCCTTGGGCTTAAAAATATCTTCTTATAGGTCCAGTCAGACACAGCTCAGAACTACACTATTTATTATTCTGCAAGTGGACCAGGAATTGATCAAGATCCAAAGGGTTTGTTTTACATAGAAAGAGAAACTGGAAATATCTTTGCTACTCGTGCGGTAGACCGTGAACAGTATCCAAGTTTTCAGGTACAGGCCTATGTTGTGTAAATATAATTAAATATATATATATATATATATATATATATATATATATATATATATATATATATATATATAAAATTTTAAATCTCTCAGTTGGGTTGCAGGGGAAATGGTAGCAAACAAGATCTGAAATCACCTGTCTATTCTGAGTAATATCTTTATATCTTTGGTGTTGAAGAGATAAAATCAGCAGCAAATAAATAAATAAATAGCTGGCCATCTAGATCTTGAGAGTAGTTTTGCTTTTCACTGCTTAATCTCTAATTGCAGCATAAATATAGTGAGCTATTGGATTTGCATCACTTCTAGAAAGAAATTTTTAGAGAAGGTTGAAAAGATCTGCAGAAAACAGAAGTAATGGTAAAGTCTAGATGACTATGGTTTTCTGAGTCTCTCAAGTTGTTCAGATCTGTTAACAAGGTACACTGCTCTCTCTACTGGCTGAGAAGTGTAAGAAGTCAACCAGTAGAAACAGTTTCTAAAACGTAATTGTCAGTACCTATTGCTGCATTTTATTAGGTTATGTTATAATGGGGCAAATAGTTTTGCTCTCGTTCTTGTTTTGTTCTAAATAACAATATATGCATCTACATTTTGAGAGCTGAGGTGCTTTGTGAACACCTGAAAAAAAAGTGTTCAGGAAACTTGAAAAAAATGATAGAGTTGGAGGAGGGATCAGGGAGAAAGTGATTAAAGTACTTAGAGTGTGTGAGGAATGGAAGGGGGAAAGATTGGAAAGCATTCAGAGGTTGTGTTCTGCTTTCACTCCTAAGATAGCATAACATCCCGGTCCATGTGCCTGAAGAGCCTGGTCTTGAGAAGGATGTCATTTGCATGCTGTATTTAATTCTGTTTTATGGACTCCTCCATTGAACTAAAAGTTCTGCATGTTGCTTAAGCACTGAATTTTTCTTCCAGATCATCTGCTTTGCAACTACTCCAGATGGTTATTCACCAGAAGTACCACTTGTGCATACAATCAGGATAGAGGACGACAATGATAATGCTCCATATTTTACACAAGACCTTTTTGAATTTTGTGTCCCTGAAAATTCCAGACCTGGTAAGAATTGTTTTAAGTCTCTGAACATACTTACCACTACTCAGCTTTGTTACACACCAGTATGACTAGTTGTGATCCTGCCTTTTAAGACATTTCAGTGAGGTTCCCTGGGGAGTATTATATTACAGCAAAGACTGAATTTGCAAAGAGCAGCAGTAAATGTTCAAGTAGCTCTCTTCACATGTTTAAAACAGAAATACCTTTTCAAATATTTTTTTTTACTATTTGCAGATTTCTCTGGAACTAAAAATTGCTGTATTGTGTTCACAGGTGTTGTTGTTGGGAAAGTGATAGCAGAGGACAGAGATGAGCCTTATACTCTGCACACCACGCTGAAATACCGCATTGTGTCACAAACCCCACCGATTACCCCCGCGTTCTCTTTACATGGGGACACCGGTGTCATCTCTGTGTTGCTGCCACAGCTGGACAGAGAGGTGATCTTTCCTGAAGCATTCTCAGCTGTCATTTAGTGCACACAGATAGCTTAACACTGCTCTGCTCTGCCCTTGTGAGACCCCACCTGCAGGGCTGCACCCAGCGCTGGGCTCCTCAGTGCAGAAAGGACATGGTTCTATTAGTGCAGGTCCAGAGGAGGGATGTGAAGAAGTTCAAATCCAAAAGGTGGAGCACCTCTTCTATGAAGAGAGGCTGAGAGAGTTGGAGTTGTTCAGCCTAGAGAAGAGAAGACTCATTACAGCCTTTTAGTTGTTAAATGGGACTTATAAAAAAAGGAAAGTGACTTTTTTTTTTAACATAGGCAGATAGTGATAGGGCAATGGGAAGTGGTTTTAAACCAAAAGAGGAGATATTTAGGTTAGATGTTGAGAAGAAATTTTTTACTCAGAGGTAGTGAGACACTGGAGCAGGTTGCCCAGAGAGGTTGTGGATGCCCCAATCCTGGAAATGTTCAGGGCCAGGTTGTACCATGCCCTGAGCAAACTGATTTAGGGGGTGGAAGTTCATGGGGGTGAAATCCTGTGGTGTGGGCAGTTTGGAACTAGATGATTTTTAGAATCCCTTCCAATCCAATCTTTTCGATGACTCTATGAAATGTTGGCATGTGGATCAACAGACAGCTTCTTTTTCATTTTTTTGTTAATGTGTCTAAGGCTTCTTCTGAAGCTTTTCAGAACCCTGTAATTAGTCCAGAGAGTTTCTGCATAGATTACCATATTATAGCTAACCTTGGCAGAGAAGTTGTTACTGCTCAGCTGTTCAACCTATGGATTTTTCACTTTTTTAGTGAACACTTTCTGTGTTCAGGAATCCCATGACCCGCTGTTTCCTCCTGTTTAAGCTCAATTTGTGGTGCTTCTTGCTTCTTCACAGAGAAGATGAACTGGTTTCTCTGGAAGTAGTCAGTCATCCTATACTAACCAGAAATATCTCCAATAGTTGAAACCTAAACAGTAACATACCATTTCTTAAAATAATGTTCCACCCATTTATTTTTATCAGCTAGCTTTCAAACAAATAGGATACAGGATTTCTTTTTTTTTTTTTTTTGATAGAATGTCATGTGAGATAGTTTGCACTAGGAAAAAAATGACATGTGCATGTAATTCAAAATAATAATTCTAGCATAGGACAGTCATTTTAGGAGACATTGCAGCAGGCACAACTTTTCTGAAGATAAAAGGAGCTATATTATGGCATACTTGTGTTGTTTCATGGCTGAAAATCCATGTAAAACATCATGTTGCAAAACTTTGCGCTTGCAGTTAGAGCGCTTAGCTTTATTAGCAGGAGAAAATTGCAGTGATTGTGAGCATCACTGTGACTGCTGAGGAAGCTGTCAGGGTGACTACTTGAAGGAAGGAGGGATTGAAAAGCTAGTCCACTGCCTATCTTTTAAGATAAACTTATGAAGTAGAACAGGAGATTTCATTTCTGCACCAGAGAAACCAGTGCTACTTCCAGGCATTCAGAACTAGAGTTATTGTCTTGATTTACAAACTTTCTCTTTTTGTGCCTAATCCATCTGTACTGTTGCGTGTTCTCTCCCCTCTGCCCACACCTTTTTTCCACTTGGTCCCCCTTTCCTTGGTTGCTCAAATTAAAAAAGAAAGCTTTCTGCTGTTCTGGTTCAAGTTAGGGATTTAGGTGGGCTGCTTCCTATTGGGGATCCCCTTGGAACTGATAAGGATGGTGACTCCTTCAGTGCCAGACCCTGCCAAATGACAGGCATTGCCTTAACCTGTGTTGCCCAGACAGAGGCTGATTGCAGCACAGTTTTCTTCATCCCCAGTGAAATAAGAGACATGCATTGAAATACTTCACCTATTGACAACCTGAGGGAATACTCTGTTGCTCCAAAGGGGAGGCAAATAGCAGATGACAGTATGTCATCTGTATCTTCCAAAACTTCAGGTTCTGGAAAATAACACTGACATTGTGAGAAGCTTTATTTGATACAGGATATAGCATGCACGTTACTATCAAATGCTGGCTGAACTCAGTACTGCTTAGCCACTGAAAATTATTTTGCTCCTTTTCATTTTGAGCAATAGGGCAAAAAACCCCAAAGCCAATTGTCTCATTTTGTTGGAAAACACTGAATTTAGAGCAGAGTTATGGAACAGGAATGAAATATTTAGTTCTACTCCTGTGTAACTATGTGTTACTATGCAGTTATAAAAAGCGAGTATGAAAAACATCTTTATGCTTTTATTCTTCTTTTTAGCTTGTGCCCAGTTACACTTTGTTAGTTGAAGTGAGAGATATGGCAGGTCAGCCTTTTGGTTTGTGCACTACAGGAACAGTTGTCGTCAAAATTGAGGATACGAATGACAATGCACCAACCTTTAAACAGTTACAAGTAAGTCTGCATAAGTAAAATGTTTGTATAAAGCTTTAAAAAATGTATTTTCATCTCCTTTCTAATTTCCTGATGGACAGTCCCTCAAATATGAAGTCTAATGCTCTGAGACAGTTAATGTCAATATAAATGTCTTTGCTTATTCCAGCCATAAGTATGATTCAGGGCAAAAAGTATGTATCAACAACTGTGTATACATCTCAAATGCCACAGGAGATTTTGTAATATGAAATATATGAAAAAAGAATTCATTATTCATAAGGAATACATGTAATTTACCCTTTCTGGTCACTACTGTACAATGTCATCAGTAATATAATTGAGAATACTCTTATCTGCTCTTCTTCAACTTGTAGAGAATAACACAAAAAAACAAAAATCCTTTTATCTTTTGCCATCAAAGCAGAGATGTATTTAATCCATTTTGGATTTTTGCAAGTTATTGTTCGTTTATTTATATATTTTTTAACATTTACCCCAATGCCGTTTCTAATTCTCAGCTTGATCATGTTGAATGCAAATTACAATCTATGGCTGATGTAACTGAGGGAAACTGCTAATTTACCTTTCCTGTAAGGAGAATTCCAGAATTAATTGTGTCAGTGATAGTTTGAGTGTATGAAGAAGCTGAGATTTCAGTTGTGCTGTCAGGAAAGGTTTCTTGTTTGACTCAGGGTATAAGGGAGGAAAGGGGAAAATACGCTAATGAACGAAAACAAAATAAATAATTACATCAACCTGGTAAATTAACTCCTTAGGTTGAAGTAGTCTTATTTAAATATGATGTTCTTCAGTCTTGCCTTGTGGAACACTATTCTCTGATTTAAATTAATTTTTTTTTTGGGTACTCCAAGTATGAAACACGAGTGGAAGAAAACAGAGTGAATGTAGAAGTACTGAGAATCTCTGTTGTTGATCTTGATGAACCGGGTTCACCTGGCTCAGGAGCAGTATATGAAATTATAAGAGGAAATGATGATCAGGCGTTTGAAATTACAACAGACAAAAACACAAATGAAGGAATACTGTGTGTTACTAAGGTAAGTAAAAATTGAATGGCTAGGGGAAAATTTATGGATTTTCAAGTTTTGGTTTTAAAACATAACACATAAAGTTCACCTTCCAGACTGCTCCTCAATTTCAGTGTTCAGAATCCAAAAAATTTGTTTTTTCAGTTCAGAAGAGCTTGTTGCTTTGGCCTGGTTCTACAGTTGCAGTTGTTTAGACTTAGGGGTGTAACTGAGAAATGATTCATGGTTTTTAACCGAAATGAGAGAGTGGCAAAGCAGGGAAAGTTTGAGCACCTTCTTCAGTCTTGTTCTCTCTGGGAGTTAAGTAGACTTCCTCGTTCAGAATAAAGCCCTCCAGGTTTTATTTTGCAGTGCACTGACTTCAGGTTTGCTTTTCTGGCATGTGAGGAAGTCCATATGCATAAAAGAATTTGTGTCAGTTTAATTATTTGTTATAAGTGTTTTACAGATGTGAGGTAAAAGGCCCATTGCATCTGTCCTTCAGCAGATCCCTTTGCCTCTTTTTCATTATCATTTATAACTGCGATAAGCAATAACTTTTAAGGAGCAGAAAAGATTAGTATTAAAACTTGAACATGTAAATTGTAGAGGTAGAGATGCTAGTCATTTTTTAAATTAATATTATTTATTATGGGTTTTTTGTTCCTAGTAATGATTAGAACTTTTTCTAAAGCTCTGTCCCTGGTATATGAACATAGTTGAAATTTCTTACATTTATTGTAATGCTGTAGTAGACTAGAGAATATTATGACTTTAGGATAATATTAGCTCTATTAAAGGCATAAAATGACTTTGGAGAACATGTCTGAAGAATAAATGGTTACTACTTACTGTCAACTCCATAAACTCTCAGGTGCATTTGTAGCTTTAGAGAGAAGTGTGATTGACCTTTGGTGAAAAGGAAATATGTGTAAGCTAAAATAATGACTAACTAAATTAGAAGAAGAAAATCCCCCACTACATTTAATTGCTTTTTGTTCTTTTAGTAACTAATTTTCAGAATATTTATCCAAAATTTTGCAGTGATATTTCTTGCTTGGGTATATTTTAGGCCTTTTTCTTTGACTAACTTAAAACTTTACATTAAAAAAAAAATCATGTCCTTTTACTCTGTCTCAGTGGCTTATTTGAGGACAGTTGACTTCTTTTGTAAATGTGATACAGTTTCAGCTGTAATAATTGCATGGTGAAAAGAATGTTAGGTTTTGTATTAGTTTGAAGGGAAAAAATACCACCTCACCTTTGTTACAGGGACTGGACTATGAAGCTGCCAAGCAAAGGATCCTGGTGATTGGAGTCAACAATGAGGCACCCTACCTGCTGGCTCCCCATTCCCAACAGCTTTCCCAGAGCACTTGCTCTGTTACTGTGCATGTCCTGGATGTGGACGAGGGACCGGTGTTTAAACCCTGTCTGTTGCGCTTAGACGTTAAAGAGTGCGAAGATATTGGGACAGCTATTGGGAGATATGTAGCAGAAGATCCAGAAACTGGAAATAGTGAGGGCATAAGGTATGAAACTATGTTATTTACTAGGTTTTTTTTTTAATACAGCATGGGTGGGATACAGGAAGGGGGAAATAGTTGTTGAGGTTGTATGTATGTGTGTGCACCTGCACACCTATCAGTGTATATGAATACATGTATCTAAATATGTTTGTGTATATGCACACATGTGCTATGTTTGGGATCTTTAACAAGACAAATTATTCTTCACAGATACCGGATACCACCTGGCCAGTGTAATTGGGTCAACATAGATGACAAATCAGGTGAAATCAGAACTGTTAGGGTCTTGGACCGAGACATAGGAGAAATGAGACGAGGTCAATGCAATATCACAGTCCTTGCAATAGACAGAAGTGAGTACTAAATGTTGTTGGAGTCTCTGTGGTGTGTAACAGATGTTTATGTGCAAATGTAGTGTGGGCACAACTGTAGTGGTTCAGACCAGTGGCACACCTGGTCCATTGTCTTGTCTTTGTGATAACTCTGTCAAATGCTTACAGAATATTATTTAACAGGGAGAGCCTTTATAAATCAGGCATGATCGCAATGTTTTGAGAAGTTATCTGCTCCATTTAAAAGGCTTTAGTAATTTTAAATTGAGATATTTTTCTCTGGAGTATATTTCTTCTATTTCTTGACAATTCTTTTTTAAGTAATAGCTCCTGGCAGTTGTGAGCTAGACAACAGAGAAAGTAGAGAGGACTTTTTGAAAAGAAGTCATTGAACTTGCAGCAAACAATTCTAACTCTGTCAAAGTTTGCATTTTAAAGTCAAATGTAAATAATACAAATTTAATTTGTTTAAAATTCTATTGTCTATGTAGTAAGCATGATAGGCATCTACAATCAGCTATTTCTAGAAAAAGGATTAAAAAGTAGACTTGATGTAATTTCACTGGGATGTATATGAAAAGCATTGACTATTTGTGTATTGGAAAAACTGTAATAGGAAGGAAGACTTCATTTATTTCTTGCGGGTTGACTTTGGTGACGTGGTATGTGCCACTGATGAATGCATGGTAAATTAAAGGGTAGAGGACAGAAATAAGTGCTCTGTTCCCATAGTGTTTTTGGTCCCACAAAAGAGAGGTGAAGGTAGGGAAAGTGTAGTTAATTTTCTCCTTCTGGAAGTTAGAAGGCTGGAAATCTTCGCTTTCTGCTTTTTTTCTCTGCTTGTCATAGTATCCTTTACCCCTAGTTTATGAGCTCTTCCTCCTCTTACCCCTCCTACCTGTTAGAGTAGTATATGTTTCCACACAGGCACACACACTCAGCAAAATACAGTCTGCACGTGCAGAATATGGAGATGTGGAGCTGCTGATGCATCTGCAACCAGCCAAGCAAAGAGAAGCAGCCAAGAAGGACCTGTGAGAACTCCCCCTCTCTCTCTGGCTAAATCAGCAGTTACTTTCTAGCTTGCTTCTAAACATGAATATTACAGTTGATGATATTTAATTGTGAAGGTTCAGACCAGAAACTAGTGCATCAATGTTAGAAGTAAGCGCTAAAACCCAGTTATTTTTATCTCATAGATGGTAAAACAGGCACTGGAACAATTCAGGTTTGCATCGTGCCTGGCAACAAGAATTTCCCCCGAATCACTCAAACTGACTACATCATGTGCAGAGACAGAACCCCGATTTCCCTCACGGCGCAGGACGGCGATGAGGCTCCGTACAGCGCACCCTTCGAGTACCGCATAAACGACCGCAGGCTGGCTTCCATGTGGAAGCTGACTCCGCACAACGGTATGTGGAAACTTCCTCCTCCTCCTCACTCAGCTGCAGGCTGCCAGAGGAGGCTTTGCTGTATCTCACTTGGGTGTTCTGAAAGAATAGATTGGATGAATCTCTGCTTGGAATTGGTGTAGTCAGTGGAGGTACTTTGGGGCTCGGTGATGATCTCTAGTGGTTCCTCTAGTTCTCATCCAGTGATGACACTGTTGGCATCCCAAAGGCAAGGAGAAAGATCTGTCTCTTAAACCATAAAGAAGAAGAATCTGTCCCAAGCATCCTTGGGTCAGAAATCAGCTGCTGTCTGAAATTATGATGCAAGAAGATCAGGAGAAGGAACAAAACCTGATGTAATGCATTGCATTAACACCTGAAAAATGAACTATAGATTCATAATTCATAAAGAATTGAAGAATGAAATGGCTAGTATTCCAAAGAGAAATAGAACTTTTCTTAGTCTGTTATTATGGTGGAGGACTGGGAAACTGAAACTTAACCTAAAATTGATTATAGGCTGACAAAAAAAAAAAAAAGTTCTGGAAGTTTTATGTTACTACTACTGTTACCCAGCACACTTTTTGTAAAGCTGACCTGAGCAGTAGATAAACAATTTATTAGCAAAGGAATCACTGTTTCCTGAAACTTGATATAAAAAGTTAAAGCTGATCATGGTTTCCTGGTGGTTGCCGGACGAGGGCAACAAGAGCAGCACATACATTTGCTACTATGGTGACACGAATTAGTTGCAAAGAATATGATTCTGTAACATTCCATCTCACTAAGAAAGGCAAAAGACAGAAAAGTCTGAATGCAAAGACATCTAATAGTTTCAAGTTTTATATCAGGTAAATTGAAAATCACATTTTGGATGATACATGTTTCATATAGCTCATCATAAAACAACCATTATGTACATCAGTGTCAGTCTTTTACATTTTTTTACAAATTACTTCTTTTGGTCCTCAAAGAATATGGTCATTAATCATTGCCTCTGAACAGGGCAGCAGATTAAATGGATTTTTTTCCCCCACTGGAAATAGTCATTCACCCTGAATACAGCAATATAACTAAAGAGTAAGAGAGATATAAAATAAGTTCATAATTAATTATTCCAATCACATTACCAAAAGCCTTTTTAATACCTGTTAATTTAGTTGATGATCTTTACTAGTAAGCCGAAGTAGTGTCATTTCCTATAATGAACTAAATCAACTTCAGAGTTTCAAATCATATGTTTTCAGAGGGCTGTGTAAGGTATGCTTTGTCAGTTCTAATATTTAAAAGGTGCTGAAAGTATAAACCCATTCAAGATCTAGTTTTGTATCAACACATTTAATCTAACTTGAAACTAATTACTGTGGATCTGGTAGCAGTATAGCTGTAACAGAAGGAAAAATGGTAATTATGGTCACATTTGTAACAACTGAGTTCCAAGCATCGTTGACCCTAGATTTGGTTTTGTCTTTTTGTTTACAGATAATTCTTGGTATCTTTCACCAAAGGGTGATATTCCATATGGAATTTATGAAATTCCTGTAAGTGTGATTGATAATGGAGGAAAGATAGGAGAGAACATAGTGAGAGTTAATCTCTGTGACTGTGTTACTCCAACTGAATGCGATGGCAGAACTCGTCAGCTTGCTGGTGGAAATGTTACCCTTGGTCTCTGGGCCATCCTTGCAATGATCTTAGGATCATTGTTATTGCTGCGTAAGTACATTTTTTTTTAAACACAAAGTACAAGTCACTTAATTATAAAATTAGCTGAGAGAACTGCATTCAAACTCGATTCATTTTTTATTTTGGCTGTTGTATAGCTATCATCACTGACTTAATGTACCTGCTCTGTTCATATCAGTATCACAGGCTTCCTGCTCTCAGCTTGTATTGTAGTTACTGTGTGTGGATTTCTGTTTATTTGTTTAAGTATATTTTGTGTGACAGATTCTGTATGTTTAGGTAAGTGAGGCCAAAAACACCTGCATTTAGCACTTGAACCAAAAGACTTCAAAAAAGTTTATGAGTTCTAGAAACATTTCTGTTTCTAGGAGTGCCGAATCAATTTCCCAGAGTATTTTGTGATTTCTCTTGTGCTGTGGATTAAAACATGGGTTATCTGAGACACTGGATTTCACAAAGGATTTTACAAGACCCCATATAATCATGGAACAATTGAATATACTGAGTTGAAAAGGACCCATCAGGATCAGTGCATCCAAATCCTGGCCTTGCACATGGCACCAATAATCACACCATGTGCCTGAGAACATTGTCCAAACACTTCCTGAATTCTGCCAGGCTTGGTGCTCTGACCACTTCCCTCCAGAGCCATGGACCAGGACCCCCAGGTCCCTTTCTGCAGATTTGTTCTCCAGCATCTCTTTCCCCAGTTTACAAACACATCCAGGGTTGCCTCATCTGAGGTGCAGAAACATTAAAGGACAGGGTGAATAGTTCACAACAGACCAAAACCTTGAATATTTGTTGTGCTGCTGGAGCTATCCAAAACAGATTCTGAGAAGAGTAATATTGCTGTTAAGCAGTGCGACAATGATGGTGATACAGAAAAGCAAAAGGAAGTTTATTTTTTTTTTTTTTTACCACAATCAGTCATGTTATTCTGACTAGTAACATCTTTAAAAACTACAGAGGACATGCAGTATCTAGTATTTCAGAATCTGGGTTTTTGGGTTTTTTTCCTTCTTTCTTATCCATTTTTTCTGGTCATAGGAAAACTGTCTTGCTCCAGTTGAATCTCAGCTAGCTGTTCATACTTCAGTAGCTAGAACACTGGGACACGGACATGTTTTGAAGGCTAGCTAGATCAATGTTTTATCTCAATGGGGCAGGTACCCAAATTTGGAATATATCCTGAAGATGAATTTTCAGATGTGGGAACCTGCAGTAGAGGAACTGTGTGAAATGTCACCTACCTCTTTTTCACTGCCTCTTGACTGCATCCCTTACAAATAGATCCTTTATTTTACTGTGGATAGGTTTTACCCTGTGCATCCTCTGCTCAGTGCTGTCATGGATGTCTTCTTCCCATGTGTCAGCATCAGGAGGCAACCTGCTGGAATCATTGATGCAGATCTCTCTGACAGCTGATGCTAGAGAAGCTAAATTAGCTTGAAAGTGGCTCTTAGCCAATTTTCACAGAAGTTTATATGTTCAGAGATCAAATTTCTCAGTGGGCAGTTAGGCAGAACTCTCCCTCATGGGCTTCTTTATTTTTAAGCTAGCAATTTGAAAAGTGCAGAAAACAGAATGGTTCTCTGAATGAAAGGTTTAGTCATTTGTTTAGGAAAGGTATTTATTAATCATGATTCTGTTATTCAAAGTCATTTTTGGGCGAGTTTCTGACAACAAAAAGTAGTATTATTAAGAGGAATATAATGAATACAAGGGATTAAATAAGATTGTTCTATAGCATAATCCTGGAAGTCCTCCAGGATTCTGCTGACCTTTCCTATGAAGCAGAAATTTCTGGTATTAGGACATTTAGCTTGCCCATTAGTGCCTTATGATATAATTTGACATTTGCATATTCAGACATGAAAAATAATCTCCTGTACAACCTAATTTTAGGCATAAGACACGATTTTTCACCTGGGTTTGGACTAAATTTTTCATTACTGTGAAATTGAGTAAGTCACAATGCTTTCATAAAGGATGCTTGCATTTCTTTTATATAACCAGATGTGTTTTAGAAGAATGAAATAATTCAACAATGCAATGATTACTTCCTATACTGTTTGGAAAAAAAAAGTGAATATATAAAGCTTTAAGTATGGGCATTTTTGGAAATGAATTTCTTTTTAAACCATTCTTGATGCTTAGGCCCTTAAAATTTGTTATCCAACATAAGTAGATACCACTGTGAGATAAAATTCATAGTATTATTTCCTTTTCCATAGTAATCCTGATCACAATTTGTGGCTGCTGTGGCACTGGGGTAATGAACAGGCAGGTGACTGATGATTGTGCCAATCACAATTTAATCATTTCAAACACAGAAGCTCCAGGAGAAGAAGTGATGGTAAGTTGTCTGTTTCAACATAGAAACCTGCAATTGTGGTATCCATAGCATTGCAATTTCAGAACAGGACCACCTGCAAGTAAGTGTTTTGATAAAGGAAATAGGCAAACAATGAAGGGATCATTAGATGTACTTTGCTATTTAATAAGAATTTGAAAATTTTTACTTTAGGCAGAGGTGGTAGTACCACATACATTTAAACATACTTTGTAGTCGTTAGGCTGGCTACTTGTAATTCTTCTAGATTTTAATGATTTGATTGGCACCTTCAGGTGAACATTTTAATAACCTCGCAGTCATTTTTAACATTGACATTAGATTGAAATTTATTATTTTGCCTCTGTTGAAAATGTGTTAATGGAAAAACATTCTTTTTCCTTGGAGAAGGATTTTTATATTTAGCAGATAGCTGTGGAAATTGCAGGTGCAATTTCTGCCCTTCCCCTGAAAAATGACCTCAGGTGTAGTTGATTTCATGAACAGGTGTTCATGAAAATTTTCTTGCTTTTTGCATCTAAGCTTCTTTCAGTCTACCATGAGCATAGTTCAGTCCAGGACTGCATTCATGAATAACTTAGTTCTTTAGACTACCTCTTTTCTGTCATCCTCCACCCCCTGACATTGTCTTCCCCAAGAAAAGGACATGAGTTGAAAAATAATATTTCATGTTGAAAAGCAAGAAACCAAAAACTCGTGGGGGCAAGAGTCAAATTTCTTGTTGCCTATGAAGAATAATGTAATGCCATTATAATCTCAAAATACGGATTGTACATATTTCACTGGGATAAAACTTCCATTCTTTGATATCATATCGTCATATCATATTTAAATGCAGATATCCTCTCTTCTCTCATCATAGCATCCTTTCCAGGATTTACTGATCTTTAGACATTAAGGATAGCACTTGGTTCAAAATATCACAGTGCCAAGAAAGAGACTTCTCAAATTTCAGTTGTGAAAGTTTCTGATTGCTGTTTCTTCTTTTTGAATTAAGAAGGAAAAGGAAATGAGGAGAAAAAAGATGTCCTCACTACTGCTTTTTTCTTTTTTTTTTTTTTTTTTTTTTGTTTTGTTTTGTTTTGTTTTGTTTTTTTTTTGTTTAGGATCACAATATAATTCCTCTACAAAGTACATGCGATCAAGGAGGGTATGGAGTAAAAACAGGGGAGCAGCAAACATTTGAAATGGTAAAAGGAAGAGGGCATACCTTGGAATCAGTCAAGGGAGGTGGACATCAGACTCTGGGATCAGTTAAAGAAGGAGGAGGACAGACTATGATGGATACTTGTAGATACTCCTACTCAGAGTGGCATAATTTCACACATCCTCGTTTAGGCGAAGTAAGTATTCTGAAACTTATTTTCTTTGAAGTGTAGTGGTTATGGTCAATATATACAGGCTTTTGAAGGAAGACATGTAAATGTGCTAGAAAGGTGGCTTTCTGGTTTTGGTTTAATTTCATTTCATTTTTCCTCTCTGTGCTCCTCTGCATCCCCTTTGGAATATTGCTCTTTCAAGGAGTAATCCTTGACATATTTCAGGCGTAAGTGTAAATTACTTTCTTCTCTTGGCTTAAGCTATAGGCAGTGTGCTGTTTTTCATTTTGAATAATTACTGAAGCTTTTGTGAGTTTTTCTGAGGATGTCTGTTTGCTTTTAGTCTAACTGCTTACTTCATGCTAATTTAAACCTCATACTTTAATTAGCAATGGAGCAGGAATGAATGTACAGCATTAAAAATGTAGTCCATTTCTTGGAGATCAAAAAACTCTCACTACTTGTCTAACTAGTTATGTATAAATCAGTCTTTTAATTTTCAGTGAATTTTAGTTGCTTGACAGGTTATTTAAACAGGTTCTTCCTCTTTTATTGTTACATATGTAATTAGTAGAAATTATTTCTTTATTAAATACTTATATTTTGTAGTCATAATGATATAGACCAATCATGTGCATTTTTTGTATGTAGGAATCCATTAGAGGACACACTGTGATTAAAAATAATTGAATGAAAGGTAAATCAAAAAGAAATTTTTTTTTTGCAATATGTTCATGATAACAATTTAAGAAAATGATAAGATCTGTTCTGTTCCTATCCAGAAGGTGCACCTATGCAGACAGGATGAAGAACAGAAGCATTCTGAAGATTATCTCCTTTCATATAACTATGAAGGAAAAGGATCTTTGGCTGGCTCTGTAGGCTGCTGCAGTGATCAGCATGAAGAAGAGGCACTTGACTTCTTAGATCAGTTGGAACCCAAGTTTAGGACATTAGCAGAAACATGCATAAAAAGATAAATGTGCCTTTCAGAGTGCTGAAAAAACCTGTAAATAAGTGGCTGTCATCCTTTGTGATATTAGGTAATTTGGAATTGAGAGGGCTAGAGGTTTATCAAAATTAAGATAGACTGGTAAGAGTGTAAATGACTCTTGCTTTAAATTTACATTTTCTTACACTGGACACATTCTGTCAGAACAAAGGGATTCAAAATATCTTTTCGTTAGGTTAATATAGTAATGCTAGTTTCTACTTAGATTACATTTTGCATTCTTTGTGATTGCTCACAATGCAAAACTTTGTGTTCCTTTAATTAATTTTCCAGCTTCAAAATTTTATTGTATTTGGCTTTGGAGAAGGAAAGCTTTATAACTCACTGTTTCTTTGTTTTCTTTTAATTTTGTAGAAATGAAGCAAATCATGTTGTTGGTGCATATCAAATACCTTGTAAACTTATATGAGCTGAGATACGAAATATTTTTTCATTTTGGACATAAAAATACTCATGAATATATTAGAAAACTTTACATTTTGATTGAAAATTAAATATATATATATATTGTATATATGTAAAATAATATTCAAAAGTATATTTTTCTCCTAATGGGTTACCACCCATCAAACTTGCTATCCTAAGGGATTTATGGCATCACCACATAGGATATCAGCATTGTATGCGAGGATGTATTTTTCTTTTAAGGAAATAAGAGATCAAAAAAAATAATCATGCAATAGAGGAAACTATCATACTTCAAATGAATGCAATATAGATCTCATGTTTACTTCACACAAGTTTGTACCTCAGTTTCTTGTGAGTTTTGACATAGTATCATTGCAGAAATTCTGACCATTGCCAAGAGTTTTGTCCAGTGTAGCTACCACTACCTTTTCTACTTGCCCTGCTGTGGACTTCATTAAACTGTTTCTTTTTGGAAGTAGAGCTTGACAGAAGATAGGCTCAAATGGATTGAGAGCAGTGTTAATAATGTGCTTTTGAGATACATTTTTATTGAGATGCAGAAATACAGTGGGAGAAACTGGTTTGTTTTGAGTGTAGTTTGGGGTAGTTGTAGAGGTCAGCGTTTACACACATCTCTGGCAGAAACCATCTGAATCCCATTTGTTACTGTACCAGATTAAGCATACATATACACTATATATATATATACACAAACACACAAAAGTCTGAAATACCTTTGGCAGACGACAGTAGAGTGACTTGAATGCTGCCATAAGCAGCAGGTGGTATTACACCTCTGCTTCCCAGGATTTAGGTGTTTGTTTAATATTTGCACTCCTAGTTAAGTAGTATGTCTTCTGCTTTCTGGGAATTCTCTTGTGCCTTAAAAGAACATCTCAGTGCCTATGAGAAACTTGTGCAATTACTTATTTCTGTAGCTATAAGTCTGCTTTTAGGATTTGCTCTGTAAACATACGCCTTAGAGATATTTTAAAAAATTTACTATAGCTAATGATCTGTAATAGGAATAATTGCTAACAACCAACAGTCATGCTGCTCTAAATTTCAGTCACTGCTGACTTCCAGTGGTTGCAGTTCATTCCATAAGAATTAAGGTCAATGAAAACCCGTAACAGTATAGAAACTTAGCAACATTATAAAACAGTACTTTTAAAACTTTATGTTTTACACTGTAAATGGGCTGCAGAGTATTTCAGGTAAGAACTAGCTGTGGTTAAGAACTTCATGGACCAATGTTAAATATATTTCCTGTATCATTTGAAAGTGGTAATGAATTCATCCTGAAGTAAATCCACTGCCAGTGGCAAGAATGACAGTCATCAGCAGCAAAATACTAGGTGAGAAGCAAGGTGTTACAAACTCGCTTCTTTTAAAAAATGTGTGCTAACACTTCTCTTCTGAACACTGCTCATCTTTATCACTAACATAAACAAAATTTACTGTACATGGACGGTCAGATCTGTGACTGATAGGAGTCAAAATTTCTCTGCTGATGCCAGTGGAGCTATGCTGACTTTATGTCAGGTGAAGATCTGTTCCCTAGTAATTTTCTTGCTGCTTTGTCTTGCATTTTATGTTTAGTTATTGGCTATACACTTTTAAAGGTAATAGTAATGTCTCCCTTTCCCTCTCTTAATGTTTGGTGGTGTTTTTGTTTGTTTGTATTTTAAATTATATAAAAAGTCCTGTGGTTCAGAAGGACCTAGGATAAATAATGATTGCACACTTTTGAAAATTACTTGGAGGGTGGTGTAGAGAAAACCCTGCAAGTATGGTTTCTTTCCTCATGAAATACAGTAGTAGTACTTTTCTAAAAGAATAGACCAAATTTGTATGAGCTTAAATTGAATTGGCTGTTTTAAACAGATGGTTGTCAACTTACCATCCTAGAGTTAAAATAATACATTACTTAAATCAAAATAATATTTTACTAGTCTAATTTACCTTAAAAATGTTTTATTTGGTTTTGGTTTTTTGGTTATTTTTTTTACCTTTCAGAAAACATAGATAATTATTTTTTCTCCATTTTAAACAAACTAGAAATCTGGAATCACTTCTACTCCTTCGCATCTTTTAAAAACTAAAATTCTGAGTTGAACCAGCTGGTTTTGTAAAACCAAGACTAGAAGTGAGATACTTTAAAAAAAGAACTGCAAAAATATTATTTTCATTATATCTTCTAATTATGTGAATGAAAACTTTGTATAAAGCATTAAAGTTTACAGATACCAAGTACCAGGTAACATTTGTGTAAATCTTACAAAAGGAATATTTCAAAATGTATAATTCACTTGTTGTTACTGTCTTGAATTGCCTTAAAAATTGTGAAGATTTCTTCCCTGCAACTAGGTTATCTGCAATCTACCTAGCTGTGTCAAAATTATCATATTTTTAGGTTTATTTTGTACAACAGTGAGTAATAAATTTTTTGCAAAATAAAAGGATGTTCTATAAAAACTATTCATTTTTTGTACATGGATCAGTTAATGAAGATAAGTATGCCTATTTCTGAAGGGGATTGAATTTTTAAATTTTAATGCAGTGCTTTTGTGCGACTATACTGCTGTAATGCAAGTAGTGGTTGTCCTTGCAGCATGAGCTGAGGGGGGATCTCACTGAAGTTTTTACTTGGCAAATTCAGGATATTAAGAGTACAAAAGCATTACTCTGTCATCTTACTGATAATTTGTAAAAAATACACAGTGCCTGCTTTGCAAACCTCATAAAAACCATTTGAAAACCAGTAGCAGCAGATAACCCAATGTTAATTTGTTTGGCATGTAAAGCTGCAAAATATCAGTATAGTGGGGGTTATGTTATTATGGTCAACAGACAAGTAGAATTGTAAGTAAATTTGGTTATCCAGCTTCAAGGAGAGGGAAATTCACAGAATGGCTGTCAATTAGATTAGATGGACCTCTGGAGGTCCTCTGGTCCAACCTCTTTGCTCAAGCATGGCCACTTAACAGCTGTTGTTCTGGACCATGTGGATTTTGAGCATCTCCAAGGATGGAGACTACAGCCTCTCTGGGAAACCTGTTCCAGTGCTCAGCCACCTTCAAAGTAAAAATGTTCTTCCTGGCCTTCAGATGGTCCTGCCTGTGTTCTGGGCACCCCTGAAAAGAGCCTGGCTCTGCCACCTATGCACCTTTGCTTCAGGTGCAGGTATAAATTAGTAAGATCAGCCCTGAACCTTCTCCAGGCTGAACAGTTCACATTCCTCAGCCTTTTCTCATCAGAGAGAGGCTCCAATCCCTTAATCATTTTTTGTGCCTTCTTTGGACTGTCTGCAGTATGCCCATGTCTCTTGTACTGAGGAGCCCAGAGCTAGACATGACAGTCCAGGGGTGGCCTCACCAGTGCTGACAAGAAGGGAAGGATCACTTTGACCAGGAGGCAACACTCCACATGCAGCTCAAAATGTCATTGGCCTCCTTTGTGGGGAAAACACATTGACTCATGGTATCCCCCCAGGAGCTCCAGGTCCTATGCTGCTGCTTATGCCATTCCAGCAGGTATCAGGGTGGTAAAAATGCCCCATGAGGACCAGAGTCTGTAGATGGGAGGCTGCTTCTGGCTGCCCATGGAAAGCCTCAAGTACTTGTCCTTCCTGGTCAGGGGATGCATAGCAGATACTCACTACCTTGTCACCCACATTGTCTACTCCTTAATCCTCTCTGATAAGTTCTCAGTGAGCAAAGAGCAAAATTGTCTAGAGAGCAGTCAGACTGACAGCTGAGTCTAGCTGTCCCTTAAAGCAGAGAGCCACCCACTGCTGTCACCCACTTGCTGTTTCCTCCTGGTGCCTCTGCATGGCTCATGGTCAGTGGGCACAGATGCTTCTCTTGAGAGCACACCTTGTTCCTCCTTAGCTTTGAGAGCAGTGAACGTGCCTCAATAGTCACTCCTTGTCAATATTTATGCCACTGGTGTTTTTCAGTTCATACAGAGGGTGCCCCTCTTTCCAGCCCTGTATTTTTTGGTGCTGTGGGACGGTAAGAGGAGGAAGAGGAGGAGGAGGAGGAGTGAGTCACACAGGCAGCATGGAGAGGGTCTGTGACACTCCATGCTGCCTCATCGAACAGCCAGCATCAGAGGACTGAGCTCAGCATTTATGTCCTGGCCATATTCATGAGATGGAGGGTGGATATATCCACTACGCTGGGGTGACCGAGCTGTGGAGAAACTGGTGGGAGGGGAAAGAAAAAAAGACCTGAAACTGAGTCACCTCAACCTCAGTCAGCCTCAAGCTGGAGTTATACTTAAGCATAACAATGAAAATGTGATTCAGAGTCTCTCACTGATCTTGCATTTTTCCTGGTTCTGTGTATTTTCCTAGGGGGAGAGTAAGGGGGCAAAGCGTTCTTTTATCAGGAGACTGTTACACAACACTCTGTTCTTACTCTTCAGAGCCTTCTGAATGAAAATAAGACAAGTGTTTTAGGTTAAAAGCACTATCTTATTAGAACAAAAAGGTACTTGAGATGAGAAGGGCACCAAGTTTGTCTAACAGAAAATAGACTACCATTAAATTTATCATTTTTTTTGCAATGGTTTTTGTTTTGGCCTTACAACTTTCGTGATTTATCCTTATTTTAGGGTACAGTGTTGGTTTTCACATGGATTATTGTTGATTTCCACTGAAATATTTATTGATTATTACCCTCCAGTATATATTCAAGTGGAACAATGGGAATATTCATTCAAACACCTATAATATCTTCAGATAAATCTGTGACATTAAACAAAAAGGGGTTATGTTTAAAAATCAGATTTGCTGGATTTAAAGTTGCCCAGGTGATACTGATGATCACTAAAGTTAAACAAGGAGATCTACAGAAGCAGTACATTGTTTTGAACAGTTTTCAAATGCCTAGAATATTGTTTTGGCTGAGGCATGTTGAAAACTCTGTGTGCAATGCTTTCCATCAGCAAATACCTTGAAGAAATCTGCAACTCCAAAGTACTAGCTTCAAATGTTATTGAGAGATGACATTATTTATTTTCAAGCAACTCTCCAAGCAATTTGTTCTGTTCTCTGATCCCAGCCTCCTCATACTATTTTGGGACTTTTCCTCTTTAGCTCTAGCCTCCAGATCCCTTTCTTATCCTAGTTTTCTCTTCCCCTTTGTTTTTGTTCTCAGCCTTGGCCTCAGGACATGTCTCTGTGTGAATGCTGGTATAATTTCTTACCTCTCAAAGGATATGTTTTGTCTTTTTTCTATTTTTTTCATTTGTCAAACACCTCTTTTGCAATTTGCCCTCTCTTCTTGCAGTCCAGCTTCTGTGTAATCTGAATCTGAGAGGGCTGTTTGCACACCAGTACAGGGTCTGTGAGGAAAAGGCAAATAACTTACATAACTTACATTTTAAAAATGTAGACATCTACAAATGAGGTAGTCATCACACAGTGAATTTGTAGTTAGCAGAGATTTAGATAATGGAGTTTTGGATCATGATTCATTCAATCTGAAGATAAAGGTTTCTATTTGGTCAAATTAATCCTACCTCTGTATCTAATTTCAGTTAGAAAATTATGGTTACAGTGGCAATTGAAAGGAAAGCCTTAGTCAACTCTGAAGATCCTTAGACAAAGGGTGTTTCAGAAAGGTCATTCTTTGCATATGAGCCAACAGACACTCAAAGGCTGTCTGCAAATTGCAAATTAGACTCCTAATTTGATCAAGGGGGACAGGCATGGTACCAATACACATGTAACTGAAAATACACATATAACTAAGGAGAATAACCCCATGGAAATAGTCAAACTTCTATTAGAAAAACTAGAGACGCTGAAACTTTTGAACAGGAAGGTTGCATGTGTGCACATGATTATTTTTTTCACTCTCTAAGAAAGCATTAGATTTTTGAGCTAAAGTTAAATATGCTGTTGAGAAAAAAGTCAGCCTCCACCTAATGCCAAACAACTTAGATTTTCAATGCAAATGATCTTTATCACTTGAAATTATTAGACTGAAAGTAGTCTTGGGCAAACACAGTTGCATTACGCAACTCTTTAAATACGGGTAACTTTGCTGGATCAACCTATAATTAAGCCATTCTATAACTACAACCAAACCATGACAAACTTTTCACATAAATAGTAAAAATGAAATAAGCTCATAAAGTCCCAACTCTTTCCTCCCACTCTAAGGAGGCTGTAATTTGACCAGATCAAAGAGTATATGATGAGGTTTTATGATCCCCCTGTGCTCTAGAACACAAAAGCCATTGGCACCTTTTCCTTGCCTTCCTAGCACATGGTTTTGAGATCACTTTATATCTTGGTTTTGTTTTGTACACAGCTCAATCAGTCACTACATCAGTAACAAAACTAAAGGGAAAAAGTTATGTATATCACACTAACATAAAGCAAATACAGGAAGCCTTTAGGTAGTAATCAAAGGATACATGATTTTCTCATGCTACTGATAAATTCTGTACTTACATAAAAAACCTTTTCTGATGACCAGTGGATGTCTGTTACTGAAGCTAGGGTTTTAGTTGTTTTCTCTGAAATTAACCAGATGTCTAGAACTCCAGACTTACAGTGTTAGTAAGAGCCAGCAAAAATTTACACAACAGATAATCTTTTATTAACAGATAATTATTTTTAATAATTATGAAGGAAATACTATAAAAAGGAAAATTTAAAGATCATATCATTTTGTGGGGTAGCACTACAAAAACAATCATAACCTTTGCAGTGTTAGCTTAATTAGTTTTTATCTAACAGAAATTGTATGGGGGAAAATTTTTTCATAAAATATTAACCCTATTTTGTTCTAGTTTAGGACAAAAAAAATCTTTTTTTTTTTTCCTAACCAGTGATGTTTTATATAATTTTTTTCCTAGGATAGCTGTTTCCTTTGTTTGAGTACTGGTGACAGTTTATCATGGATCACACTGGTCTGCAACATGAATATCAGGAAAAAAATGGAAAAAAGCATGGTTTGCTCTTACGAGAGAAATGGTGTCAGGAAGATGTTACAAGTGGTGTCAGGAAGATGTTAGAAATAGCTATGCTCACTTTATTCACTGTAAAACTCCCTTGTCTTTGGGTCAAATCAGGTGTAAACCCTGAGAAGATGAAACCTTATTTTCCTCATCATCATTATTAAAAGTATATATTTTTTCCAAAAACTGCTCTGCTTTCTGTTAGTCTGATACATGAGTATTGAGATAGGGTGTCAATGCAAACACCCGAGATATAATACTCAATGTGAAGATCTCTGAGCCATCACTTTTGGAGGAGAATGCATTTCTTTCTAAGTACCCTACAGAGTGTTTAAAAAACCCACTTCACCAGCTCTCAGCACTTTTGCAGTATTCACCCCTTCAATTAGGAACATGAAAGAGGACAGCTCAACTGAAATGCACACTAAAGGATGATTTGTTGGCAGGAATGAGAGTTCTGGCAGCAGTATCTGCCTCCATTTGTCCATCCCTCCCTGCAGTGGGGGTGCACATCTCTACACCCTTCCCAGCCCGTGCCCCAGCTAAGCAGCCCTTGCTGCTGAGCCACGGGCAGGCATCGAAGGAGGTGCCAAGCCTGGGAGAACAGGCCAGCTCTGCTCTGTATAATGTTTCTGAAAACGGGTTTGCAGGGAAGAGCAGAGTGCAGCCAGCAATGTAATACATGATTGCCAAGAATGCAGCACTATATATTTTCTCAAGCTCGATACAGTTATGGAAAAGCTGGAGCTCCTAATATTTGAGCCTAACGTCACCTATGACAGTTTGCTGCTGATAAATACAAAGTTTGGAACTAATTTTCTGGACCATTAAATGCTTTATATATTTTTCTGGGGACATATACATGCACACAATAATATACAAAAAAAAAAGGAAAATATGTAGTTGGGGTGAAGAGTGGCTTTGATGTCATTTTAAAAGGGAGGATAAACCTTGAAAGCTGTTGTGCAGTTAAACACTTGCAAAGCAATTAATTCTGCTTGAAAGGTTAAGAAATGGTTTAATTGGTCAAAAAAAAAAAAAAAAGTAGGGCAGGTGTTGTAATAAAATAAACTCCTGATTTGTTGTTATTGCAGCTGAAACACAAGGTTTGATTTAAGCACGAGATAACCTGTGCAACCAGCTGATCCTGGAAGCTGAAGTTGTGTTTTCAAACATGGACTTATAGCCAGGTGTGGGACAGTGGCCATCAGTTTCACATAAATTTATGTACATAAAACCCTCTGAGTACAGAGTCTGACAGACCTGACTGATGGAAAACTCCCTTTCCTGACATCTCTGCATGAAGCTCTTCATGCTGCACTGTTAGTGTTAACAAGGACCACAGCTATGAGTGAAAGTTGTTTCCATTAAGGATGGGAACAAGGCAGAAACAGGAACTGCAAAAGACAGCAAACAGAATATTATTCAGCTATTGGTATGATAGAGTATAAATGCACTATGATGTATGTGAATTCAGATAAAAAATGCAAAAAATTAATTGACATTTTGACATTAAGAGAACAGATGCATACTCATCACATCCATCACAGGATATGCAGAGCATAGATTTCCTCTCTATGGTGCATTGCAACAAAATATAGGCAAAAATTTCAACATTTATGACCTAATAAGCATCTTCGTACAATGTGTCTTAGAATGAAAACAGACCTAAATTTGAAACTTTGCTCAACCCTTTTACTGAAAGTAAACTGAAGCATTTTAGCACAAGTTAATAATTGTAAGACAAGACTGAAATGGAGTAAAAATAAAATTTGTAAATGACTTGTCCTTTGCATAGATCTGCTCGGTTAAAAGGGAGAAATCACTTCCTTTTAAAATATTGTTTAAATTCCAACAGCTAGACCATTATGTGATGGTGCTCAAAACTCAAAACCATTATGTGATGGTGCATGAGGGGAGTTTTCCAGAACCATGCTGCACACTCCATGACTGAGTGGCCAGAACCCCGGAGGCTGATCCTACAGGGGCTGTAGGTGTTCCAGATTAATTTCACATTACCAAACAATCCGTCACACTGGATCAGTAGGTTAGAGTGCTTGGTGCCAAGGCTTCTACTTACACATTGAGGATGATTAGGGCAATTTCAGGTGACCTCAGCCAACACTTAACCTGGCTCCCTGACAGGAACATCCCCTTCCTGTGATTAAAGGCACTGTGAGGGCTGCTCACTGGTTGAAGCTTTGTATCATCATTAGGAGTGATGAGTGTATTTAATGCACACACAGAGCAGAGATTTTGGTTGAGTTTCCTCCTAAACAAATTCAGTTTGTTGCTACCAGAACTGGTCTGAGAACTGCACCAGCATGCAGTAAGTGGGGGTGACTTGGACATTTATGTCAAAGTACTCTCGAGAGAAATGTCAGTGTAGAAACTGCTTTGATGACTGGGGCACTCTTGCCCAATGCAAGCTATGTACAAGCCAGCAGTTTGTCAAAAGCATGTGAGACCTGGCATCTGCTATAAAGCTCTCTTCTGTCTGACACTGTAAGAAGTCATCCCTAAATTCATATTGCATGATGTTCATCAAGGACTTCTTATTGTATTTCACTAAATTTAGAGATATATGAGGATACAATATTTTTCTGGTTGCCTTCAGCAACAGCTACCACATTTATTTGGGTCACTCCACTTGGAAAGACAGGTTCATTGCAATAAAAGAAGAAAGGAGACAGGTTAAATATTTTAAAATCATCAAGTGACAAATTTGTTGATATAATTTGAGTTAAGGTCATATTCACCCTAGGCTGTGAAACTCAAATGCACAAGGAAAACAGGATTTGTTTGGCTGGATCAACTTGTAAGTCTGTAGCTGTGCAGAAACTGGTGAACATCTTGTTAGTGAAGCACAGGAAACTTTTGATGACATAGTAGGTGCAGAATCTGGGACAACTGATAGCATCACACTAAGAATGAAGAGAATATTAAAAGTAGTTAAGATCAAGGCAGAAGGCACATATCAAAACTAGTTAGATTAAATGTAGATAATGACTGTGTGAATATGAGTTGCTCAAAACAATTTTCAAGCCAAGTTTAAAAAAAGTTTAAGTAATGCATCAGCTACATCTTTGAGCTTATATAAAAATCATTAGCATTTTATTGAACTGAGAAATTATTCATATTTACTGGAATAATACTGTCTCCTCATATTCTGAAATCAACATTTTATATTTCTCAAAATGGTATTACCTATGGATTTGTCTTTGTGATTTATATAAAATACTCCTTTACCTTCCAGGTACACACAGGAAATAAATGTGAGCAGAGAAAACATATGAAATGAGCAGAGAAAACATATACTCCAGCAACCTTTTCAAAATATTAAAATTATTAGTTGCTCAATTAATAAAATTGATGAAAAGAAAAGAAAAGGAATGAGGAGAGAAGGGAGAAGTGAGATGAGCAATGAGAAAGAAAAGTGAAATACATTTGAAAGCATTGCATCCATTGACAGAGGTACAAATATCTAGTTTACATTGACTTGCTTACTAGCTTCTATTTTGGTCATGCAACCTGCTTTAAAAAGCAAGTTGAAATTCATATATTTGTTCGTGAAGTTTGCTGCTTGATTTGATTTGACACTTACTGAGTACTGTTCTGCTGCTACAAAGCAGTTTCCTTTTACTGTCCAAACATGTTTTACCAACGTGGTTTAATTGGCTCCCAACAAAATTGCTATGATAATAAAAATTCTCAAAGAACAATGATTGCAAAATTTCTCGCAACAGTGACTCAATTGTGAACAAGATCAAACATAAATGCAATAGAAGAAGAGAAATGTTGAGCAACTAAATCTAACTCTTGCCACATGAGACACCCAGTAAAGCTAATTTTGCCAAAAGACATGTCTTGAATTTACTCTTCTGGAAAGGAACATTAGAATACAATGTCCTGTGAGGCAACTGGGCCAACACAATCATCAGAAAATCATATATGAAAGGAAGATTAAACTCTAAGGAAGATTAAGCTCTTCAAAGTGAATAACCTGTTGCAGAACACCAAACCACAAACGTGATTGGTGAGTGCCTGGAAGCAAGAGTTCAGAAGCTGAAGGGTGGATCTTTAGTTTAGCTTGCTTAGGTACATGTCATCAACATAATCTCTGTTTCTTGCTTGTCAAAGTTCTTTGTTTCTCCTCTGTATTTTCTTTTTCATTGTCCTGGCTTTTGGCCTTCACCTTGGGCAGTGAAACACAAAGGGACACACAGCCTGTGGGATGAGAATAGCTGTAGCTGATCATGAATTCCCCTGTTCTGTAGTGTGGACACTCCCCTCCACAACAGGCAATTTGCTGTGCAGATCTGTTCCTATTCGTCTGCACTGTGCAGTGCAGTCAGAACTCCTCTATCACTTTTTCCCACTTTTGTTCCTAACAAGTGCATTCCCACATGCCTTATGATGTTCATATAAAAAATAATAATATTGTGGTGTAGTAGCTATCAGAGGAAATGAAGACTAGAAGCAAAAGAAACTATGCCAAAAATTCCTCTTAGTGCTAAGGAGTAACTCCTGAGCTTTATGGGAAAAGTGAACCAGGATGGAGCGCATGAACTTCACTACTATCTAAGATGCAAATGCACGGAAGAACAAGTTGGGAGTTCTCTAAGTTTTGTGCTCTTTTAGATTTGCAGCATTCATCTCTTGGGCCAATTCCCAGAGAACATGAACCAGTTAGAACAGCAGTGGCTAAGACAAACTCTTTTGCCAAGATATTGGCATAAACTGTTCCAGTTGCTTGAAAAACACAAGGAAGTGAACTTACACCACTGAAACGAAGGCTGAGAGTAAAAATGTATAATGGTGTGACATGCTGGAGAAACATTATTTGTGCTTTTTGTATTGCTGCAAATTTTCTTTGCCTCAATTCTTCACTCCTGTAGGAGGGCTGGTAACTGCTTTGTAGCCAAAGACTGCACTGTCTGTAGTCCAGCTAATAGCAAGACTCGTAGGTCAGAGATTTACTGTGCTTACCCTGTACAAGTTGAAAACAAAAAAGAAGAGACTACACTTCAGAGTAGGTGCACTCTAAATAAGATATATGCACTCTAAATAGGTTGCATTGCTTTTGGCTGGAGTATAGTAACTTGAATGGTGCTGTGGTAAGGGTTTGGGATGAAATTAGCATTGATAAGTTTGGGGTATTTTTCTTGTTGTTGAGCAACACTTACATTGAATCAAGGTCTTTTCTGCTCCTCACCCCACCAAACCAGTGAGGAGGGTGGGAGAGCACAAGGAGCTGGGAGGGGGCACAGATAGGACAGCTGACCCCAGCTGACCAGAAATGGGGGAAGAAGGCAGAAGGAGGGAAATTTAGAATTATAGAATCTGTCTTCCCAAGTAACTCTGATGTGTGATAGAGCTGTTTTCCTGAAGATGGCAGAGCACCTTCCTGCCAATGGGAAGTGGTGAATTAATTCCTTATTTTGCTTTGCATTGCTGTGTGCACAGCCTTTGCTTTCCCTTTTAAACTGTCCTTATCTCAACCCATGGCTTTTCACACTTTTGCTCTTCTTATTTTCTCCCCTGCCCCTCTGCAGGGGAGTGAGCAAGCAGCTATTTTAGCTGTCTGTTGAGGTTAAACCATGACAGAAGTGAATCAAAGAACTTTGATTGAAAGGCAAAGGACAGCATTATCAGATGTACAATACTGCCTAACACAGTTGGGTGCTTCTCCAGTCAACAGATGTAGCAGCCCCTCAGTATTCCACCTGGATTTTATCATATGGTGCTGCTTTTTACACTGTTCCTCTCATGTACTCACAGGAGTATAAATATTTTCATTCATCTTAAAACAGGAAACATGACTTTTTTCCCCTCAGAATGATAATTATAGTTTATGTAAAACACTTATTCACATACTTCATGTTTCTCTATCTCATGTTACTACAAAGGAAAAGATTTGCTCTCTATTTCAGTTGAGGTAATATGGGCTTCTCCTCTTATCCTAATATTCATATATGACAACTGAGTGTCTCTACTGCATTGATTTTCATAATTATCCAAGTTTCAACCAGCCATGAATATTTTAATTATAATATTCTCACTAATGTGTTATGAGCTGATTTTCTCCAAGCTCCCTTCTCAATTTATTACCTAAGAAATCTTCTATAGGCAAGAATTAAATAATTTCACAAGTTTGCTGTAAAGAAAACAAACAAACAAACAAACAAACAATGAAAATTAATGCAAATCTAGCCACGTGTACTTACATAGATAAGAAATGCTTGTACCAATTCATGCTTAAAGGGGATGTAATAGTTCCAGAACTGACTTCCACTAGATATAGCACTTCAAATTTTCCCAAAGAAACCCCTGCAGAAAAGAACATTATAATTCCATATTTAATGTATTTTTGTTTGTAGAAGTTTTAGAAATGGCATTTAGCTGCAGGCTGTATGCATTCATTGTTTAACTTAGGATCACAGGATAAAGATCCTGAATCAGTTTTACAGCTTAATGTACTCCACAACAGTAAGTTGAGAAACAGAGAGCCTGAAAGTTCTCTTTCTCCTGTCCTACAACTTTCTACTGCTACATTTCCATTTCTTCTGCTGTCAGATGCCCGGAAAGAAGTTTATCTGAGTTTTTTTCAGTATTTTTTGAGGATCCTGATGGCAGTTATTGATTGAAAGAACCTGGGAAACTTGGATCATCCAAGCTCCATCCTGTGCTTCTTGTCAGTAAAGCTCCATCCTGAACAAATCCACTGATACTAAATAGGAAAATATTTAAAATTAAATATTGCAGTGAGCCATATGGAGACAAGCTATCTCGTCTGAAATTAGTTCTAAAGAATTAATGTTTTACACAAAGAAGGAAACACTGCTGCTACATTGGGGAGGATGTCAGAGACAACAGTTAAAGGAACTGAGTTTCATTTTAGAAGATCAACACTAGTTGAAACAAACAATTTTATTACTAATAACTAACTAGTTTTATGGTTCATCTGCAATTGATTTTAGAAACACAATATAGGACTACATTAACTACTAGTCCACTCTATAACAGGATCCATTTTACATTTTGACACTCATTCTTCCTACTGGGACCAAAGCAGATGATTTCCCTGGCACAGAGGAATCCACAGTTGAACTAAAGAGCAAATGTCACTTTGAGCACAGTCTTTTTACCCATTCTGTCATTGTGAGTTGTAATAGAAACTTGTGGAGCTCATTTGTTAAGGAAATTTCCCAGTCTGACCATTCACAAGCCTCTCCAGCATTTGCACTCCCAAGGCCCGAGATTTTCACTGCTGGGACAGAAGCTCTTTCACAGCAGGAGGCTCCAGTGACCCAATGGGTCCCCACCTGACTCACCACACATCCCACTCACACAGTCAGACCAGGTTTCCTCACCAGTTTTACCCCAGGTTTCCCATGGCAATGTCCCAGACGTCTCACTCCATAAAGCCATTTATTCATGGTGCAGTAACACAGAACAGCTTGAGTTGGTGCATCTGAGGAGGATCCCCAGCCAAGGAGCCCCTGGGCTTTTATACCCTCACAGTCTCCCCACAGTCTCCCCAGTTGTGCAACAGTCTCACTCTCTTGCTCCTGAGTCTTTGTCTCTTGCCTCTTTCTCCATGCCCACCCACATGGCTGGCATCATGACCTTTGTTATCCCAATGGTCACAGTTCCCAGTTCCTGCTGCCTCACTCATCTTCGTGTGTGTTATCCCAAAGCTTGGCAACATCCAGTTTCATTTCAAGGCTTTTTCCTTTGATCAAAAGATATACTAGAAACAGTGTGCAGCCATGAGGGTGACATACTCATCCTCCCAAATTCTAGGACAGCATTTAGGACCCAAAGATAACCAGTCATGAGTTATACACCACTTACACACAGAATCACAGAATGACTAGGGCGGAAGAGACCTTCAAGATCATCCAACTCATGCCTTAAATACCTTAACTAAACCATGGCACCAAGTGCCATATCCAGTCTTTTTTTGAGCACATGCAGGGATGGTGACTCCACCACCTCCCCAGGCAGGCCATTCCAATATTTTATCACTCTTTCTGTGAAAAACTTCTTCCTTATATCCAACCTATATTTCCCCTGACGCAGCTTGAGACTGTGTCCTCTTGTTTCTGACATTTGTTGCTTGGAGAAAGAGACCAACCCCCACTTGGCTACAAACACCCTTCTGGAAGTTGTAGAGAGCGATAAGGTCACCTCTGAGTCTCCTTTTCTCCAAGCTAAACACCCCCAGCTCCCTCAGTCGTTCCTCACAGGGCTTGTGTTCCAAGCCCCTTGTTGTCTCCTCTGGATGTGCTCCAGCATCTCAGTGTCCTTCCCAAACTGAGGGCCCAGCACTGGACACAGCACTCAAGGTGTGGCCTCACCAGTGCCGAGTACAGGGGAAGGATGACCTCCCTGCTCCTGCTGGCCACACTGTTCCTGGTACAGGCCCGGAGCCCTTGGCCTTCTTGGCCCCCAGGGCACACTGCTGGCTCATGTTCAGCCGGCTGTGGACCAACACCCCCAGGTCCCTTTCTGCCTGGGCACTGTCCAGCCACACCATCCCCAGCCTATAGTACTTCAGGGAGTTATTGTGGCCAAGACAATAGAGGCAGATAATCTATGACCCAGAAAAGGCAAAGAATGATTGTGTCTGGCAAAATTATATTAATCAAGTGAAGAACTACACCAATATAACTTTCAGTTGTAAAAATACTAATTGCACGGTTTCAGACTAAAAAATACGAACTCAAGATAAACTTGAGTGCTTACTAAAAGCAAAATTTAATTTAACTGCTTGGAGTGAAAATAAAAAATTATCTTGAGCTACCTCTGAAGCTGCGATGGTTCTCAAAAGACTCAAACTTTGATCTGGGGTGTTCTCTCAGCAGGCAGGGATGCACGGCGCTTGTGCATTCTGACACAGCCAGCCCGCAGTGAGCCCGGCTCCCGGCACTGCAGGAACCGGCCTCAGGATGGCAGCATGCGATGGCAGAAAAGAGAGAGCTTCTAATAATCACATCCAACCCAAACTGGGTTGCTCGTTTGCAGCATCCTGGGCTGCTGCAAACGAGCAAAATGCAGACTAAAGGTTGCAGCAACGCACCGCAAAATCATGTTAGGGTGAAATAGAATTAAAAGGTATCATAATCCCACATCCAGACAAAGTGATGCATTCAATTTTCTTTCTAGATGGCAGTTTCTTTTCTGTAAGTGCTATGATTTTTGTATTTTCATTTGATGTGTGTTGGTGTGCTAGAAACCACTTAATCACCAACAGATGAAAAAGGAGCACAAAGTCAGATGTCCAGGATTTCTGGGACAGAAAGGAAGTAAAAAAAAAATCAAAGGGGAAGTTAAAAAGGCAGCAGAGAAGGGCACCTTGTTCAGCTTTCAAACCCAGTCCTTCTTCATCACAGCTCCCAAGCCTGCCTTCAATCAGTTTTCAAAATTACAACGTATTTTCCTTCCTGAGGTTCATTTTGCCTTTCCTTTTGAAACATGAAATCTTTGAAATGGTGCCAGAGATGTATGTTAAAAGCAAAGATTTCTGCTAGAACCACTCTCCATCTTCAAGTATGTCCTGTCCTGCTAAGCTGTAACCTTCACCTTGTGCAGGTGGAGCAGGTCACAGAGTGCAGCAGTGCATCCTGAGATGAAGGCATTACTTCTGTTTAAAGAAAGCACAGAAAATTTGGGGCAGTGGGAAAGTAAAAGGTCACTAGGGACAGTAAAGTCCTTATAATTCTGAGAAGAAATACCTATACCATCTCAAAAAGACAGTCTTTGCTGGAAAAGTGATCTCTACGGATGTGACTTGTGTACAGGAAAGCCTCACTTTGCAGCCAGTAATTTTCAGTGATACCCCAGCCCTCAGAAGCCTCTGCAAGACAGGAGCTTCAACATTAAATCATCTGCTTGTCCCTTTTTTGTGTACAGCAACTGGTCTGCATTTTGCAGCCTGTGCTGCCATCGTGTGGCATGTTACGTGTTCATGCATTGAAAATTAATAGAAAAAACAAAGGCGTGTTTTCCATTGTTCGTCTCTTTCATTTGCTACGAGCCTGGCGCTGACTGTCAGGAGAGAGATGGAAGACTTGAATCCCCAGCAGCACTCCAGAGTTTTTTTCTTCTGATTCTTTCCTGTTTTTGTCCTTTGTTCTCAAAAACATCAGAAAATCCAGCCTGTCACAAAAGTAAAGTCTTCCCAAACAGTAAAAGGCACAGAAGCTGCTGAGCCTTTGATATTGTGGGTCATTTTCAGCTTCACTGGAAAGCCTTACCTAGTAGCAGTCAGAAGCTGGTGAATAGAAGGTTTCAGACTTCTACTAAACCTTCTTTTTAATTTTTTTAATCTACTTTTTTTATCCATGATGAAGGAAAATTATGTCTTTATTTGGTAATGGGTTTCATTTTCCACCTCAATTTACATAAATAGTGTGTCTTTTTCTCTATTATCATAAAAGTAACTGAAGAAAGGTTTCCTCTTGACCATCTCTTCCCATCCAAAACCCAGGAGGATTGCTTGCAGTATTTTTATTCCTCAGTAGTACCATTGAAAGGACTTAATATTTGTCGAAAAATTGCCACCTAAAAAGAAATTTCTAAAGGATTTTAGCAATTAATTCTATCTCTGACCACCTAAACTAACACATTTCCACCATCTGTTTGCATCCTACCACGTTCCGTGCATATTGCTAAGTGCAAAATTTAATGCAAATCCTACTAAATGCAGGGAGAAGATCACATAAATTACAGTAAGGTTTGGATCATATCTCTGGTGGTCAGGCAGTTTCTTTGCTGGTTAGACAGCAGAAGTTGCTACAATGAATTCCTAAAGAGGAAAAAGACAAAACTCTAATCATACAAGGAGCATAGTCTGTGATCAAAATGCCAAAAGTCACATAAACAAACAGCTTTTTCCTTTCTGCTGAAGCAATGATTAAGTAGACAAAATTAAACAGCCAAACACTGTTCATTAAACCCACCAAATTTCTAAGTAGCAACAAGAACCCAGCCACAGAACAAAACCCTGCTTTATTTTGTACAGTTTAATATATATGATGACATATTGGTTCCACTTTACATCGAGAGCCTGCAGCCTTCCAAGTGCTCAGTGAACTGGCTCTTCTGGCATTCTGGTTAGAAGTATGCAATATTTTCACTCACATATTTCCATTTCACCTAACATAGATAAAGGAACATATCTTTTCCATGGAAGGAAAAAAAGCAAAACAAATAATCTAAAATATTCTACTGTCAGAGAATCATTTAAAGGAGCTGTTGGTATTTTATATTTTTTTTTTCTTCTCAGATATCAATTATCAGGTAAGGTAAGTGATACTTGGCTCCAGTGAACTATATCTCTCCAGGTAAACTTTGCTTTTGCTGTCAACAAGGCTACTTGCTACTTCACCTAAAACCACTTTCATGTCATATTTTAATGAAAATTAATTTTATCAACTGGCAACTAGCTTCTCTAAAGAACTAAGTTGCCTTTAAAAGCAGAAATTACAGTGAACTTCCATCTGCCTTATTTACAGAACAACTAATTGGCCAAAAGAAAACAAAAAAGTTTTTAGATAATACCTTCATTGTCTTTATTAAGGAATTATGGGAAATTCTCATGTATATCTTAATGGATGTCAGCAAGAAGAAAATTTGGTCCCAGAAATTATTTGCTACTTGTTAGAAAATTTCAGCTGAGCAGAAGTGACTATCTATGTTGTACACTGGAACAGGTGAATTGGCTCTGTCAAGGTCTTTCTTGACTTTGCATATTATCTCTTGACAAATTTTCTCAACTTTCCAGTAGGTACTGGAAGTAGTAAAAATCATGTCAACAGCTTGAGTGTTAAACTGTGCTGACCCTGTCAATTACAAATATTTAGTTAGCAGCATCATTACAAAGTGTGTTTCATTTCCTTCTGCAGGAAAACTATACTATCTGCATAACGAAATCAATATGAAATGAAAGGAGTAAACAACAGCTTGCAAAATAAATATCATGAAGCATCCTCCACCAAAGCTTCAGTAATTACTCCATGGAATAGACTGCCCTTAATACAACAATTAATTAATTTTTCCAAATGAATTATGCAAGCCAATATTTTTTCTTCATTAATGTTTTGTTGGAGTCATTAAGTTCCATTAATGAATAACAAAGAAGCAATTCTAGCTGATGTGTGCTAATGTGCTTAACTTGAACTAAATGTGTTTCCAGTATGTAATCAAATTTGAATCAATCAAATCAATTTACCACTTAAAGTCCTTTTGGAGCTGCAGCTGTTTTATATGGATGTCTCTTCTCAGAGAAGAATACAGACAAAACCCAAAAGACTACATGACTCTGGAACATATAACATTGTAATTAGGAACCAATCTGTCTGAGTTTTGTTAGGAGGGTACTGTTTTCCCTGCTCCAAGCTCCATTATAAATCAAAGTAGCTAAATTATTTCCTAGGAATAAATTATCAAATGAATTTAGATTTCATAAAGCTTTGGAAGCTTTATGAATTCTAGCTGATTTCTTACTCTTTTAAAATTCATTTTTCACAAAACAGAGTGAATAAATAAGCTAATGGAATAATTGGAACTTATGCAGACTATATATTTTTGTCTACACATAATTGTTTTCAGGGATAGTCAATTAATAAAACTGTTGAACAATGAACAGTGCATATAATTGTTACTGACAATTTTCATGAAAACTTTTCTTCATGCAGCACTAAGGAAAGATATTATAATTACATAATAAGAGCACACAGATGAGGTTTCCAGACTTTTATTGGAGATGCACAGTGATAAAACATGATGAAATGGGAACAAACTAGAAAATAGGAAATTCAGATTATTTTTTTTATTATTATTGCTCTTTTAAACTTAGCAAAAACCCCTCAATGAATAAAACAGCTCAAGAATGTGGTTGAATATAAGGATACCCAGAGAGGCTGGGAATCTCAGAGGTGCCTAGGATGCAACTGAACATCACTTCTAAACAACATGTCCTGATTCGACCAGCTTTGAACATGGTTTGAAACAGATGACTTTCAGAGATTCTATCCTACTTAATTATTCAGTGATTATGAAATTTGTTTAAACAAACATGTATTCACCAGCAATGTAATGCAAACAAGGCAGAACTGATAATATTGATACTGCAGATTTGTCTTTGCCAATAGTAAGCTAATTTGACAACCCTGTAGACTAGAAGTTTAAAGAGTATGAAAATACCTGGTCTTTATAACCTCTTCTGAGATACCATATTTTTACTAAAGGGACACCTATAGATAAAGCAAAAATATGATGTTTGTTAGACATCTCTGAAGAAAAGGTGAAAAATCTTCTCAAAAGCTGTCATACTATATCTTTGACTTATGGACATTCTTATAATTACCGTTGTAGGGAAAAAAGTGTCTCCATCTTTCTCTACATTTTCTTGGGACCAAGCTTCATAACAGGAGTCTCTCTGAGGTCTTCAGTTACACCTCCAAAACATAAAGGAAACTTCCATTGGTATCAAACATTATTTGAATAAACTTGTCACAGTCATACTGGTTCTGTAAAAAGATTTCCAATAAACCTTGTTAAAGGGTACACTGTACTCTACGCGCAGGACAAGACATAGCCCCAGGGTCTACTGGAGGAAGTTCAGGCTGGACATCAGGAAGAATTTCTTTATGGAAAGGGTGGTCAGGCATTTGAACAGATGGTCCAGAGAGGTAATGGAATCACCCTCTCTGAAGGTGTTCAGGAAATGACTGGATGTGGTACTTAGTGCCATGATCTAGTTGACAAAGTGGTGTTGAGAGGTTGAACTCGGTGATCTTGGAAGTCTTTTCCAGCCTTAATGATTCTGTGATTCTGTAAGTGTTTCTACTTACGAAACATATAAAACCACCCAAACACACTTGATAAATAATTGACTTGAAACTAGCCTGTGTACTTTTGAATTTCAAAAGAGATCTTACCTAAATAAAATGGCTTTTGAGTTCTTCCCTCTTGTTTGGTAAGAAATATTATAATAAACCTTAAAAAGGACCCCAAAAATGTTTATCTCCAGTGTTGCAATATACTATGTGAGTGTAAAAGATTATACTGTTAATGGTGTATAGCATTCCTTCACTGGCAAACAGTGTTGGACTGTTATGGGAAGCTGAGACAAAGGTCTTTGCAGGCATCTCCTAAAACACCTTGTGAAGAAACCTTGCACAATCCTTTGGTATATGTATGAAGATAGAAAAAAGAAAACCCTGTTTCAGAATTGCTGCACTGCATCAGAAAACTGTCAGTGTTTGCAGGCTTTTAGAGAGACATATGAAGAGAACCAAACATAGTTAGTTGTTTAGCTTATCATAACAATTCCAGGCATAATCGGGTTAAAAGGAAAGACTAGGGAATACGGTAAAAATGAAAGTGCTTTTTCGGTTTTTTTTTTCTGTGCCTGAAAGTATTGGTGTTGTCTTTTCCGCAATCTGATGCTATTTATTTACAGCACTCAGAAGGATAAAGTATCACATTTCTTTCCCCTGGAGTTGTAAGAAGATCCTAACCAATTGATTGTATCTATGTCTTGAAAGGAAGAAAACAATTATATAGAGCAGAGCTTTACAGATTAATGGCAGACTGGCAAATGAGAAAAGAAAAAAATAACTGAGAGCAGAAATAGTGCACTGAAGAACACTATAAATAACATCCTTTTTTCCCTTGGATTTTCCTCATGTTCAGAAACAAGGTATTAGCACTGTATGCTATTAAAAGTCTTAATATTAAGAAAAACAGTTTATATTCTCAGATCCTTAGGTGATTTTACCTTAAATCAAGTTGTGTGTTAAAAAGCTTTTTTCACTTACTTCACATACTTTGGACTAATCAAGCAGCGTTTTTGCATTTATTGTTGCATAATTATGACTATATATATATATATATATATATATATATATATATATAAATATATATATATATTTAATAATAATAATAAATTATATTTATATATATATAAATATATATAAATAAATAATAAATATATAAGTATATATATATATAAATAAATATATATTTATATATATATATATATATAAATATACTTCTATAATATCTATTGCTAATAGTTATATGTCAGGTTTTGAAATTAGTTCTAGTTCTAAAGCAGTGATAAGGAAAATGAGGTTTTCTATAAAATTATTCCTTGTTATGTTTGTGAATTATTACTAGGCAGTGATCATAACAAATAATCTGAAATTTGAATTTCTGTTTGAGATAGAATTTGACCAACCAAGTTCCATCAGCATAAGTGGACTTGCAAGGTAGTCTGGACTGACCAGGGTCTGGCAAACCTGCCAATCAGTCATTCGATTAATTCAAAGAATGGAGAGAAAAATCTCTATTCTTCTTGCTGAAATATTTTCAAGCATTAACAAAAGCTTTGTGTTGCCTTGGATGAAGTACAGTGCACAGAGAGTATAAAGTACAATATACTCACCATATGCAAAAGTAATTGATGTTGTAAGAAAATTTCTGCCCCAACTCAGTCCCATATGTTAGGATACAACACTTGAGTGTAGTTTTCATAAATAGGAATAGTTTCTTGCCATTAAGTGGGAAAGTATCCCCCAGAGATATGAAGTGGTTTGAATTCCCTTTCTCTGTCAGCAGGAGCTCCATTACTGAACCTGTAGACAGAGTCCCCTTCCAAGTCTACTGTTTCCCCACTGTCAGCAAGACCTAGAGCAAACTGAATATAATTTCTTTTCTTTTTTGCCTGTCTCAAGTACCTTTTGGGGTCACTTCTCTCACCCAAGTCCATTAGATACAAGTCAAAAGATGCCATATGTAAGCACTTTTTCTTTTTGAAATTTCATGACTGCAACTCTCTGATCTTAGTGGAAAAGTAATCAGTACAGTGCAAAGTAAAGGTGTTGTGTTTGAAACTGTGAATGGAACTCTCATTAGTGCACCGGAAAGAAACCAAATAGTGACTCAAGTGCTACTCTATGGTTGCTGCAAGAGTGTGAAGAGTAGATAAAATGGATAAGAGAGTGAGCATTTTCCCAGTTTTATCCATTGCCTGTCTCTACCTGAAGCAAACGATCATCAATTCTGACAAGTGATCATTTTGCTGTTCAAACTGAAAGAAGAACTTTATTCAAAATTCTTTATAGATTTACTGATAGCTTGAAAGTCTCCCTCTTTTTGAAGGTAACATTACAGGGAAATAAAAAGGAATTTAAACTTACACACAGATTTGCATTGAAAATATGATTGTGGCAAACATGGCTATTTGTATGCCTGTTAAGGTAGAGAACTAAAAAAAACCCAGGTCTCTTATATGCTTCCCAAACCAACAGTCCACAAAGCAATGTGAGTAGGAAAGAGTTCATGTGAATCTCAATGAGTTGGTGTAGGTCCCAGGAAGAGATGATTCATCATAGAAATGTCTGAGAGTAATGAGGAAAATATAACTTCAAGTCAAAAAGTCAACTGTTTTTTCATTATGCGGGGGGGACCATCCAATCAAATTAAGTACATGAAGTAAATGAAAGTTTGAGGGAGTATAAGTAAACAAAGTTTCCTTGTATCATTCCATCACACACCAATTACTTCGGGAATCTCCTTTCAGAGAGGCTGCAAAAGCACAGAGAAAGTCACATAATTTCTCAGGCTTTCCAGAGCAATATTTGCTGTTTCACATAGATGTGAAGCTCTCACTATGCAGCCAATTTGGACATCACTTCTTACATGAGGGAGAAGCTTGTACAAGAACCAAGAACTAACTGCAGTACCTTTTCAAAATTGACTAAGAGAATGCCTTCCTAAGGCAAGAAAAATACAAATATAAATGATTGGTTGATTGAATATTTCTACTTATGACTTACTCAGACACTGAAAATTGAATGGACCAGGGAAGTATTTTAACAATTAGAAACATCAAAAAACCAAAAACTCAAAAAACCAAGAAAACTCAATGAAGAAAGGATGATTTTGCAGGAGAAAAATAACTTCTTTCACTGGATTCCAATTAACTACTCACTATGTGTAAAGGGACTGTATAGTCTTTACAATACTAGGTCAGATTGCTTATAAATATCTGATTAATCTTTGCACTATCCAGATGAGACTCAAGCAAACAGACACTGACAACATGCAAAAAGTTGGCTATGAATAGATGACCTGCTGGATGGTAAGGTCACTTGGGCCTTTGGGATTCTGATTTGACACCAGCTCGTGCCCTGGGAGGCAATCACACTTTTGAAAGTGGCCTAGATTTGGAAATTAGCCTTCTACTCAATAAAGACAGAGAGTTCCAGAGGACAACTCAGAGTGGGATTTCACCTCTGGTGCTCTATAAAAGCCTCTCTCTTCACAGAGAACAGAAAAGCTTGGGTCAGCTTCAGATACCTGTAGTTTCCCTTGTGAGTACTGCTACCTTTTCGTGTGACCTACCCCACGCTAGGCAGAAGCACATCAAGGAAAGAAGACCCAGGGAAGAATGAGAGCAGAAACACAGCAGGTGAGTTTGAGGCCATGGCTTGCATTTTACACCTGTATTTTAAAGTAGCAGTTGATCAAAACCCTCAAGAAGCTTGTGAATAAAATGTACTGATTCCTCAGGACTATGAGGGAAACAAAAAAAAAAAAAAAAAAAGCCATATGTGACTCTTTTTCACTGTCTTGCCAAGACTTACTTTGAATTATGCTTGGAATGAGCAGCCTGATGAAGTTAATAGTTGTCCCTGCTCTGACTGAAGGTCCCTTCCAATTTTTCTGTGATTTCAATTAAAATGTTAGTTTCATAGTTCAGGATACTTCTTCCTTTTTATCACATGCTATTAGTGCTGAATCCTGTGGTACACCCCCTTTCACAGTTTCCACAGCCTATTAAACAAATGGCTACCTAGACTTCTCTCCATCTGTTCCATTTGAAAATACACCATTACTAACATTACATTTAAGAAGATTGACTTAATTAGGGAACAAGGTGCTGGGTAGAAACAAGCTTTAATCTTCAGGAAGGCTGAAGTCTCCGGCACTTTGTTTACTGACTAGAGTCAGCATATGGACTCAAGCTGCGGTGAATCATTGAACCTGTTCTGATGGTGACAAGTGTTTCAACTGCTGCAAACCCACTGTGGTGCTCCCATTTACTACTAGGACCTTATTAGATCTCATTGCTCTCCATATAGCAAGGTAAATCACAGTGAAGGATAATCCTATTTTTCAGATTTTAGCTCTCTGGGAATGTAAAAATCTGTTCAGTCACTCAAAACTTCTGAGCTCTGCTGTATAACCGGAGAGACATATCACACATTCAGCCATCAGTTATCCATCTGATACAGAATGCATGAATTCTCTGTACTCTGTTTTGTAGCTCCTCTCCCACTGCTGCTGAAGTTAAACAACAGCAATAACAGCCCTAGAAAATAATAATGCCTTGCCTTGAAATATATGTTTTTTTTTTTTTTATGGCTAGCCTCTTCCTTCCACCTTCTCAGACAGAGGAGAACAAAACCTTTGTCCATGTCCTACTTTTCAATAGAATTTTAAAGCTGTTTTACAGCTTCCCATCTGGATTAAATTTGTGAGTTACTTGAAGAAAAACTTCCGAGAAAAGCAGAATTTCTGGAGTACTTTGCGGCGGAGCGTACACGGCCACTAGGGCGAAGTCCGGCTAGCAGTGGATCTGTGGCCGACACCCAGCTGCATAAACTGCCAGCCCCCTTGGCATCTATAGGCCTCGGGCTGGGCTGGCTTGCGGACTGGTCTCACGACGGAAGGGACGAGAATAAGGAGTAGCACACTTGCTGGGGGTGAAGGTCGGTTTATTGATGGAATTGGAGCACCAACCAGCAAATGGCACCGAGGAGTGGGAGAAGTAGGGTTTTAAAGAATGGGGATGTACAAGGGAGGGATCCACAGTGAGCCAATGGGGAAAGGTGAAGGGAGGAACTTAACATAACTGACATACAGAGGAACCCAATAAGTACAAAGTAAAGGAGGGGCCCCGGGACCACAGCCAACCACAACCCCCAGAGAGAAGAAGGTTCTCGAAAGCTAGGAGGAGTGGGGGTGATTGACTGGGCCCAGGGAGGAGGAAAAGTTTACTTATAAGGAGAAAAAGGGGGAGGAGGAATTATATAACTTAAGTAACTGACACAACCGAGGGCAGGGGTAACCATGGTAACATAACTGACAGTAAGGCTATGGCGGGAAAACTGGGGAGGGCAGAACCATTTACATGGAACAGGGGGAAACAATACATAAAATGGGGGAGTAATACACAAAATGGGGCAACAATTAAATAAACTAACCGAACGCACTACGACATCACTTCTTTAATGGCTTTAATTGTAAGAGCATTTATATATTTTAAAAAGCAAACCCAGAAAATATTAATTATATTGACAGACTCAGGAAAGTTATTGTGTTCCTCCTATTATGTAGTCTCATAGTACAAAAAAAGTATTTAATCTTGGCTCTGTACCTCAAGGATTGCCAAATGCTTTTAGGAAAAAAAACATCTGGACCATTAGATTGTTTTTTACCCAGGAGTCAAGGAATTGCACTTTGTAGCATTTAGAGTGTTTGGATGGCCCACCCTCTGGATACATGTAACTTCTGAAAAATTTCCTCAAGGTTGAAGACAATCCCAGGAGGGAAAACTGGGTGTATAAATTGTTTTAAAGGCACTCCTCAGGTTCACTTCAAAGTTGAAAACTACATGTGATTAAAACTTTTGCAAACATACCCTAAAAAGATTCAGATCCCCTTCTGCTAGAGACTTTTCTTATCACAGAGAATTTCATGGGTGAAGGAAAGAGGGAAGAATCAAAAAGAGATTATACTCACATCCTTTGGAGTGCAGAGAATTTTTCAGTGAATATGTTTAAAATTCGAAGGGTCTGATTTTATTTGTACCATGTATTGTGACATACTGGAAAGGCAGATAAATGTCGTGCTTTAGGAATGGCATTCCCCAATTTACTGCTCCCACTGAAATTGTGCCAACTAGCTTCCCTTCTCCCTCCAGCTGTAAGCACAAAAGGCAAAGATCACAGCCTGAGATAAGAGCAATTTACTGAAAACAGCAACAAAATGAGAAAACAGTAATAACTTTTCATGTACAGAGAGAAGGCATTTTACTATGCACAGTGCTAACCAAGACTGGGACCATGAAAAACAATGGCAGACAGAACCTCCAGCCACCACACTTTTCCAAGTTCCAGAAAGTAACATCCTTCTTCCCAGAAAAGAGAAATACTTCCCCTCCCATCCCCAATAATGATGTAAGATGTTATTGAATAATACCAGGGTCTTGGTCGCTCCCACATAGCTACAACCCCCCATGGCTACTTCAAAAATTTAACCCTTTGCTTGGCCAAAACAAGGACAATAAGAGCAGTCACAGAATATCACGAAGTTAGTTATTAGATCCTTGATCCAGATCCAGCTGGCATGCTGTTTATTGAATAACTTAGTGAAGTATCACCATTCCTTGGGAGGCACACACAAGTCCTCAGGGTACTGTTCAGGGTATGAATTATTCTCTCCTCTGCCCTGTGGGTGAGTTGAATGCTCTGTCCTTGTTTTATTACATACAAACTAGCCCTAGTCTAAAAAGCTTGGTTGGAAGTCAGAGGCTGCAGACACTCCATGAAGGACAGTTTTTGAATACCTGCCTCTTCTCTTGTCCTGTTGAATCTATCATATTTTCTAGTGTCCAGTGTGGTGACTGTTGTGTAACAGTATGACAAGTTTCAAGCTCTCCATACACATAGGTTAGATCCTTAAGAAAAAATAATATAACACCTCAGCCAATCATGATCTTGTGTGGAATTGCTTTGGGTTTGGTTTGGATTTTATATTTTTATTTTTTAAGAGGTGAAACATCTCCTGCTATACCTGAAACTTCAGATTTTAAGGATTGTTACAGTCATTCCCAAGAACTGACCCTGTGGTGTCACAGGGAGTCCAAGAGCAGCACTAAATTCTGTTCAACTTTGCAGGAAACCCATCTCAGAGGTTATTTGACACCCAATAAAGAGAATCCTCCTCTTAACAGAGCACAGTCAGTCTCTCTTCAGGAATTGCTCAGAGACTAAGTTCACAGATTTTATTTTGCAAGTTTTATGCGCTGATCTAATATAGTTGATGCATGTTACTTGTGAAGGCCTTTGAACTGCAGGTGGATTCCCCTTGTGGCAGTTAATCTACTGAAGATGAGAACTTGTTAAAAGTTTTCATTTTATTAATGTAAAATAATTAGGAAAAGAAAACCAAAATGAATGAATATTTCTACCATCACAGTACTCAATAGGGAAGAAATTTGAAATTCTTTTAGTTCATTGTCATGAAACACATATTGTTCTTATACCCATTCTCCTGACAATTCTTACACATCTTCTTTGAGATCTGTGAACATAGAACAGAAAGTTAGATAATAAACTGATATATGAATCTGAACTCTTATTTATTCATTTTAGTAAAATGCTAGTAAACTATTGGCCACATCACTATTGAAGACTAGCTCACAGAATAACAGATGAACAGTACAAGCACAGTATATCATCTTTACTCATGTTTTTCCATTTTTCCAGTGGTCTCATTTCCCTTGCTTTCCACTGGAAAGTACATAGTACACATTTTTTTAAAAAATTAACTCCCTCCACACACTCCCTGAACTTTGCCCAATGACTTCTAAAAAAATAAGAGTGCAATTTAAAATGCAGCTTTCTTTAAAATTTTACTAATTTATGGGCAGCTAAATATTAATTCTATATATAATTTAACAGTAGACATCCATATTAGGAATCTATTACAAGTCAGTTGAAAACTAGAGGCGTGCAATTTTATATCATAAGAATCACAGTGTTGATTTGTCATGACCCCAGAAAATAAGGCTTAAACTTCTGTAGGAGGAATATTCAATGATATCTGGATTTTACAGGTATTAAAAACACAAAATGAAGAAGCACTGCATGCTGTACAATTTAACATGACTGAAATGCCTCCTCAGGAAAAGCGCAGCCATCACATTCCCTCCAGGAACAATGAGACTCTTGGTGGAAATGTTTAAAGAAACTCAGAAGAAAAATATCTGCATGAAACCTAACCAATGATTAAAACTGAAAGCTGAAGCTCACGAGTGAATACGACTCATTGTGCTACATCATTAATCTTTATGAGCAAAATTATTGCAAAATTCTGTGGGGAGTGGAAAGCAATTACTTAATGATGTACAAAAATATTCCAATAGATTCTTCAGAAAGCACTGCACATAAAACTGTCTGCAAAAAGCCTTTGGATGGTACAAACACCCCAGACCCCGGCATACTTGTAAACTCTACGAGTTATTTTTTAATTTTTAACTCTGTCCCAGCCCCTGTTTAACATTCCACGTTCACGCACTATCTACATTGTTAAATTACCCGCAATTCCAGAGCAGTCAGGCAGTACTCAAATTAAGCCAAAGTAATTAGTTTTCAATCACTGAATATTCACAGCTCAATTAAATTATTTACAGAGGTTTAGACAATTCTGCAGCAAAGACAAGCATTTCTATTGACACTCCCCCAAACTGCAAAATAAATATAATCTGTTGTGAAGATAAAATAGAACTTAGTCTTTTCTGGAAAGAAGCTTTTCCTGCCTTTCCTATTCTACTTTAGAGGTCAATTTTCTAAAGTTTGGTTATGCCTACTCATACCTTTAAAATAAAGGGTGTTTTTAGGGTGGCAAGGTGAAAGGAGGAACCACCAAAAACCCAAAACCATCAATGCCTTTAAAGAGGAATTATTTTTCCAACCTTCCATTTTATTCCTTGTTAAACAAATTTCGTAGCAAAAATAAAACACACACCTCACATATATAATTGGCATAACTGATTAGTGTTACAAATTCAATCTGTTGAACAAGACAGAAATTAGAGAAATATTGCCAAATTGGGCTAAATTATTTTATTAGATTGCATTATTCAAACTCAAAGGAAAATGAGAAAAAAGAAATTGGCAAAGGGCAATACTAATGTCAATGCATGTATGTTCCTCTTCACTTTGAGGCTGCTGAAAAGCACAAGGACACATGTAAGTGAGGTGTTCAGAACCATTTAAAGCAGTGCTGATGTTGTGGCTTGACAGATCAGAATTTTACTTGAATTTTTCTGAGGCCAGCAAAAATATTAATTTTATACAAGTAAGAAGGCATAGGCAACAGCAGAATCAATCTTTTTCCAGTTCAAGTTCACCAGCAGTAATGAAGGTAGATGCAAATAAAGTAGGAAGTCCATCATGTGATTTTCTTGCTTTATGGACTTACATAATGTTGCCAGAGATCTCTTCTCATTAGAGAAATGCAACTACAGCTCAGTTCTTCAGAGCTGCCTGGCAGCTATTGGCTATATCAGTACATGGGGTACTCTGCAGAGGGTTACAGTGCAGAGATATCCAAATTAGCAGGGACTTGAGCCCCTCAGTCTACAAGGCAGTGCCTGTATATGAGAAGCAGTGACACTTCAGATGAATTGTCCAGGACTAAGTTGGGATTTGTGTCCCATTGTCCTCTGGCCACCTGGTGTCATGCAGCAGCCCAAGGGAGACATTCCTTGCTGTACAGGTGATTAATACAGGAATAGTTTTAAAACCACATGTCAAGCAACTACTGACACTGAGCAGTTATGAAAGAGAAGAACAAACCACACAAGATGAAGCAACATTCAGGAGGCTTTCTAGAGCTCTGGACTATTAGAGGATTCCCTGGGGAAAGCAAGGAATGTTGTTGCATACCAGTTTGCCTTTGAGAACACCATAGATGCCACAAATAAAGAAATACAATGGCATAATCAGCCAGGATGATCACACTTACAGACTGAAATGAGGGTATTACCCCTTTACATAGGCCTAATCACAATAGCTGTGCCCATGGAAATTTGGGTTTAATCTATGTCAGTCAGATCATCTGATGCACAGATTGAAATTAACTTTCAGTCTTCACCTTACCCAGGCACACCATTAGAAGACACATCAGTCAGACCAACTCAAAATATGCCTTTGGTATTCATTGTGCTTAAATCAAGTGTTAGCATGGGACCCCAATACAGTGTGTGACAGGTTATGCTCCAAAAGCACAGCAACAACCATGCTGAAGGCTATCATATGTTAGCAGAATTATTAACAGCCAAAAAGAGAAATAAGATAGTCCACAATCTTGAATAGGAATTAAAGCTGTCTGGTTTTCTCCCCCTTTTCCTTTATGTCCTTTATTCCAACAATCCCATCTCTTTGAAAGACAGTATGCTGTTCCTTTGGTGCTGTACCTTTCTGCTGACACAGGGAGTCTGTGGCACAGCAGAGACTTTCTCACTGCTCCACATCACCAAATTAGACCAAGTTTTTTCTATCAATTTCTTTTTTCAGCCATTTAGGTGGAAAGTGCGTAGAGAAAATTCTGGCAAATCATTGCTTTCTGAAAATAACTAAGCTGTCCTGAGAACATTTTGGACTGCTTTATTTCATCATTAACTGAGGAATAAGTCCTTAACATTCCTTCATATAGGAACTAAATGAATGGTAGGAAACCCTCCACTCTTTGATCATTTGTTAAACAAAAACCTTCAGTATTTTAGAAAACAGATTCTCAATATTTAAGAGACTGAAATTCAACTCTATTTCTTGTTAAGAAACAAAATACCTCAGAAAATAGTATGGGTTTGGACACTGAATATATCAGGTCAGTAAGAACTGTTACCTGGAGTTAAATCCAAATCCACAAAGCACTGGCAAACAGCAGCCCAGTCATGGTTAAACATAAGATATGTTACTTTACACAGCTTAACATTTAGTCTCAAGATGAGAGTTACTGCTGAGGCAACGGATGTGAAGAAAACTAATGGGAGTTTTGCGTTGATGAGTAAGGCATAATTATTATCTGGACACTTAGCAATTAAAAAAATAAGGTAACCAGAAGTACAGAAAACAAATGCCCAGATAATAGCAGATATATATGCCTGTATACATAATAAAGAAAGAAGTAAGACAGTAATGAGGTTAACAGGTTATTATAGACTAAACTTTGCTTTGAACTATTTTTGTTTCATTTACATATCAGAGCATTAATAAATTTATAGTCACTGGACAAGTATGACCATAACTCTGCTCAACACAAATAGGAAGTAGTCCTGAAGTGAAAATTTTTTTACAGAAAGAAAATATGGGTGGACTCGCGGCAATGATATTAGTTTTGCTTCTTGCAGAAAATAGACAAAATCTGCATTTTGGTGGAAGGGAAGAGAGAAAGGAAAGAGAGCAGATTCTGTGCACTACATTGAAGAGATTGCTCCTTTTCAGCGCTAGTCCTACTACAGGATATGTGCTAGATCCAAAATCTCTGCGGGGAACTTCAATGCATGTTCTTTCATCCCTCAGGCATTTAGCACTACATCCTACCGAACTGTACTCTACTGTAGCTATAATCTCTTGCTGTCACAGTTTACTGACTCTGCCAAGACTGTTTGTAATCTGCTAGTCAAAGCACAGCAGCTCTTGTACCAGCAACAAAACTGTTGCTTTTACTGACGTGTGTGTCAACAGCAGAAACGACATCTCTTTAAGACTAAAAGCCATGTTCTTCTCCTTTATCCCTTAAATTAAATTAAGAAAAGAACATGTTTTATTTTTTTCTTGTAGTAAGAATGAGAATTTATTTACAAGGGAAGTAAAATGGAGTGGATGACACAAATGGAAGCCACAGATTTGGGGAATTATTACATCATTGCTCTTTCAGGGTGGACCAGTGAAATAACTTTTTATAGTATTAAGTATCTGATCTTTCACAGAATTTAAAAGACAGGGTACAAGTAATCTCTTTTCTAACTGCAGCCAAAATAGTGTATTCCAACACCATGTTGTTGACTCACATGTACACCAAGTCACATAGTTGGAAGACCCAAAATTGAACTTCTGAGGCTCAATCTGAAATTCTATTTATTTGCTTTTTTTTCCTGTTTCACAAGTTCTGGTTAAAATTCAAGGCTAGGAAACACAAGTTATTTCAGTAATTTAATGGATGAAGACAGAATCACTTACACTGGGACTCAGTGGGCACATTAATGTGCATAAAGCATATTTTGCTGTTAATTAACTGCAAGGAGAGATGAGAGAAAATGACCCAGCAGCACAGATTTGACTTTTACTTATTTTTGCCTTGGTACATACCCTCACTTCTGTTTTCCCTCCCTTGCCCACCACCATATGCTGCCATTTTTCACTTCCATTTCATTGTAAACAGCTAACCAAAGGAAATGAAGAAAACGACATGGAAATACAGTAGTTAGCACTTCTCAGGGAATAATTATAGATCTGTTATTTCTGCTCTTATTCTGATTAAAAAAAAAACAAAAACAAAACACCAAACAAACAATGCCCTGCTTCTTTTGTTTCAGGATGAAAAATCTCCTACATTGGTGCTCTTGCTCCTGCAGGGGTGGTTTCTTGTGACTGGCAATGCTAATGCGTTAATTACCACTCATACAGGCGGTTAAAGGCCAACACGCTGGAACACTCACTGGCTCAGGCTTAATTGAAAAGAAATAATTTAAACAGAAGACCTAAAAAGAAAGAGGTTAGGTGTTTTCATAAATAAACATTGAATTGTTCATAAGTAATTAAATGTGAGCACAGATATGATGAAGACAACGTGCCTACAGGCAGCTGATAAGCAAGAACTAGGATAGTAGGCATCTTCCAAAAGGTGAACTTCTGCTTTTATCCTTCAAAGAGTCTGAAGATTTCTGTTCTTTTTTTGCTCTTGTCTGTCCCTTATTAAGTATGCAACTCAGGGCAAATAATGTATTCACAGGGAAAAAAAATTATCATACAGAAACCATCACTTCAGGGAATAAAGCAAAATGTGAACTAAGGCCAGTGTATAGAACCTTTTAATTTACAAAAAAGTAAGTGCACATCACTTATTTTCAGAGACCAGTGAAGCAGAACAATTATCAAGCTTTTTTTAGTATTGAATGTCTTCTGTTCTGCTTATTAACATTCCTACCAGCTTCTAAAATCCTATATTTGCCAAAGAAAGAAAGAAAGAAAGAAAGAAAGAGAGCTAAAGGCATTTGTTACCTACTCTCTATCAAGTTCTAGGATCTGGAATATGAGCAAATGCAACTATCTAGTGCCTGCTTTGAGGATTTTCTGGAAGGAGGACTTCAGCTATGTTACCACCATTGCTCTCTAACTTGCTGCAGCATGCAGTCATTAATCAACCAGTCACAGCTTTTTTTTTCTCTCTCACCATTGTGTCCAACAATATAAAGAGCAAAAATTGTAGACTCGTCCAGGTTGGAAAAGACCTTTAGGATCATCAAGTCCAACCCTAAACCCAACACTGCCAATTCCACTGCTAAACCCTGTCCCCCAAGTGCCACATCTACCTGTTTTTTATCTGCCCCTCCAGGGTTGGCAACTCTACCACTTCCCTGGGCAGCCAGTTCCCATGCTCAACAACCCTTTTTGTGAGGAAATGTTTTCTAATATTCAATCTGAGCTTCCTGTGGCACAACTTGAGGCCATTTGTCCTGCCACTTGTTAGCATGTAAAAGCTTCTGATCAAAGATTTTTAACAAACTGGGCAATAAATAAATAAATTAAAAAAAATAATTGAATGAATGAATGAATGAATGAATGAATGAATGAATGAATGAATGAATGAATGAATGAATGTAATAGAAACACCCTTGTTGGAGGCACTCAGGAAGAGCCTTGACAGACTGATTCAGGGTATCTGTCCTACTGAAGAATATGTGCTACTTGATAAAAGGCTAGAAGCCTGTTAGCTAGAAGAGCTGGATAGAGGTTTTTTTCATAAATAGAATGGTCTTTGTTAAAAAACTGCATGCAGGCCTACTTCATAGATTTTTTAAAATACTTTTTCAAAAGGGCTTATTGCTTAGGAGAAATAGAACAGCCAAGAGCCCAGTTGGGAAACTGATGCAGAATATATCTCTACAAATTTCTCTTAGGAAATCAAGTTCAATAGCTTTCACTTTGCCAGAAGCCTTCATTTCCCTCTGTCTCTGACTACTGACCGTCTCCTCACAACCAGAAGCAGGAGTATTTCCTTTTATGTAACTTGCTAATTAAGAGTTACAAACACCTAAAGAAAGTCCTTCTTTGGCTTGCTCTCCATGGAGTAAACATGCTTTTTAGCGGTAAGGGCTTAAAATCTTGCTTTTTCCTACAGCTGTGCTTTACACAAAGAGGTTTCCCTGCTCTGTTTCATTAAAGCTTCCCCTACCAGGATCCAGCTCTAAGCAGCAACAAACCTTTTATGATCCAGATGCTCACTATCTGCTGTGGAGTCTTCTAGGCAACAACTAACAAGGGTCCACCACAGACTTATGAAAGAAAGCTTTTACAGACCTTGACTCCCCTTAAGGAAACCTTCTTCCCCCTGCAAACCTGTAAAAGAAGTCAGGTAACATTTTACTCTTCATGGATGCTCTCCTATAGGAACAGAATGAGAGCAGCTGTTGTAGGGGACACTGCCAGTCTTCAGCAGGATTTAATTATCATGGCAGATGTCACCAGGTAATGCTATCTAACATATGTCTGCTCAGCCACTCACGGGCAGACTTGTGCCCTGAGTCTTCCAGAAGCCATATAACCATATACATATGGCACACAGGCACTAGGTTGGATCTTTTATCACAGATTATTGGCCAGTTCAGGGCTGTACTATCCATAGCCGCAGGGCTGCTAGCTACTGAGAGAGCAAACAGGAAAAGGTTCTTTCTGTTTGTATCCTTTCCTCTCCAAAACAGAAAAAAACAAAGAGCACTAACAAAAAGAAAAATGTGTTCCTCATTATCTTTCATAATTACTTTTGTTGTGAGTGAGACTTAAGGATGTTGATAGATAATTTCAGTTATGCAGGATTTGGGGTAGGGAATGCTATACAAGCAGAATAAGAGTTTAATCTCTGTAATTGGAAGAGGTTTTTGTTTTGTTTTATTTTAGTTAAATAACAAGACTCTTGAAAGAGAAGATTTTTGCTGTACTATTTAACTGCCTTTGTGGCAGTACTGATGGCTGGGAAATGAAAACAGGCAGTGCTTTGAAAATACACAGATGTCACATTAGTAACTCTCCCACAGAAGCCTACGCTTCCAGGTTGAGTGTGCTTTTTCAGGCCTAAAGGAAGGATAATCATCTTAATATTGCTCATGTGCATTGTCACGGAGGGTACTTGCCTGTGCCTGGCTGGGGTGCAAATCCTCCTGGACTGCTCTTAGGTTTCCATGGTTTACATGTGCCGATTTTGCATTTTCAAAAATGGAGAAAGCATTGATTAATGAAGATAGTTATGCAACTGTGAATGAATTAGCCTACAAACTTGCATATGTATTTTCTGTTGAAATGGACTACAAACAAGGTTTTGGGTATTGTTTTGAAAATATGAAAACTTCTGCATCTTGGCATTGATATTTCTGTTTAATATAGCTTCTACTACTTACTCCTGATTAAAATAAGCTGGCAAAAAAGGCTATGAACAGTATAATAGGATATAGGTGATGTGCAGTGCTATCGTTTGTTCAAATCCTCCTACTGTAACTTGGAGGCTGGATAAGTACCAAAATCTATTTTAATAACAATTTTTACCCCAAAAAACTGCTCCTTTCATTAGGATTTATATCAAACATGGTCCTTCTAATCTAAATTTAGCCCAGTGCTTTAGCAATAAATAACTAGCTGAACACATTTTTAATTTTTTTATCTTAGTTGAAATACAATATATTTCATTGATCAACCTCACCTCAGATTTTTCTTCATCAGCAGGTGCAAAAGGCAGAGTCATGTACTCTTGAAATCTAGCCAATTTATACACTTTAAAAATATTTTTTTCATAATAGCTAACATAGGATATGATGTAAAAATGAGCAATTGGTCAGAATGATCCTGTTACTTCTGTACTCAATGCTCTTCAGCTGATCTGCTAAAGGCTGTTCCCAGATCTCATGGGGTTAGCAGTTGCAGGTGTTTCTCTCTAGCGTGTCACTGCCTGGGTCTTAAAGCTGAAGTCCAAGGAATGGAAACCAGCATTCTAGAGACACCAACAACAGTTCCCTGGTAGCTGGTTTAATGAAATACTTGTAGAAAATATGGGGAGCCTGATGATCTAAATTTCCTCGAGTAAGGATCAAGGGCAGCTTGATGAAGCTATAGTAGTTGAAAAAGCTGGTAGAAGAAATATTCTTGGCGAAAGAAACTTAAGGGTAGCTTTACTTTCATTGCAGGGATTTATGTTGTGACATAAAAATTTATTTGGAGTTGTGGAGTTTATTTGGAGTCATCCTTTAAATCTCAGACTTGTTCTTGAACACCCATATGTACTAAATATTTTAATATAATGAAGTTAGTCTTAGGGTCTTGGCCCTAGCCTGTTCAGGTCTTGAGAAAAAATTATATATTTTTTACCTCCACACTCAAGTAATAGAACACATCTGCTCACCACAGAGAACAATGATAATATACTAATTCAGTAAATGATAGTGTGTCATCCAAGTAATAGACCATGCTGCAGGCTCTCAGGGTTGCACTTCCTCATATGCCCTTTAGGCAAAGATAACCTCTCTGTTCCAAGAAGAGCTTCACTGACGATGTTTTCTATTTCTGCTCCTCTTTCTTAAAATGCTCCATCAATTTCTGAAATTATACAATTGACAGTAATTATAGATGGTCTGGAAGAATGAAGAGAAGTTTTTAGATGATTGTCTTAAATTTTGCTCTTCCAAATGACAACAGATCAACAGATTTGCCTCATATAAAGAAGGATAGAGAATACAGAACAAGGGTGTCACTCCTTTCTAGAAAGAGTTCATTTATCATTTTAGGAAGCTGACAGAAGTAAAGACAATAAAAGAAAAAAAATATTTTTCTACTATCCATATTTATAATATAGAGAAAAGGGAAAATAGCTGTTATGACAATTATTTTTGTTAACATTATCACCATGCATGGTGAGTAAAACATAAATATCACTAAGACGAATATCCAAGTTTTTCATCTATCCAGCTGAAAAGGAATGCTTGTGCAATTTTTAAATTTATGATCATAGTTTAGAAGTTTTAAAATGTATTTTCAAGCCTTAGAGGTAAGCTGATGCTTGAGCATTGAATGACAATTGCTGACTGTTATCTGTTTTTTTTTCTCTCTAAGACAGACACCATAGTCTCTTCACATAGAAACAGCAGTAGAGAGATTTCTAGCTACGTATACTGAACCCATGTTCAGTATACAATCTTTTGATATTTTCTGTGAAATTTTGCATGTGAATATTAAACATGTGTATATATAAATGTCTATTCCTGAAGAGAAGGTGTCACACAGCATCCTGACACCCAGTCTTCAGCCAGAATCAGTGGTGCAGACAGAATGCCACACACATTATTCATGTAAGATCTGGTTCTCCCAAATCACTTCATCTTTGGTGGAGCCAAAGAGTGGCATGACTCTTGGCTGCATTCAAGAGGCATTTGCAGGATTGGCTGTTGCTGCCATATGCCCGAGACCCCAAGTGTCCCTGGCAGTCCCCCAGATGTGATCAGTCGTGATCTTGTATCTGCTATCAGCCATTGAGGGAGCTGCTATATGCCCATCATTCCTACTGCCTCAATAAAGCTTTATTTTATGATTTGTGCTGTCAGATTCTATTACCATTCAGCCCACAGAAGGCCATGTTTTTCAATATTCTTTGTACTGTGTAAGAAATTCATAGATGTGGTGGTTACAAGATGGTTAGAAAATTCATTTGTATTTCAAAACCAAGTACTGTTTCCTTTCTGACATCTAGCTTCCATGTATTCTGAGCTCCTAGTACAGGGCCCGAGGCAGTGAAAAGCTCTGTAGTCATGTTCATTACTTCATACAAACTGTTAGAACATATGAAGGTGAGTGGTTCACTCTGTGGTTTTGTTATCCTGCTGGGGATATATCATCCTGCTCTAAGCCCTCTCTCGTATTAAAAGAAAAAGAGCAGAAGCATGTCATGAGACAAAAGAGTCCTCTGCACTTTCTATGGACAAGTTCATTACTGGATGCAATTTTCATGTAGATGTAGGGAATGTTTTTTCAGCTACTAAACCCTTAAAAACAGCAACACAATTTATACTCTCAAAGTGCTCATTTAAAGAGTAAAGATCTTGAATACACTGTTACTATAAGCTTTTCACTGAGTGACATTAACAGAGATCAAATTAATCCTAAGTGATTTGGTAAAAAACCCAACCTTTTCTCAACAGCTTTTTTGTGATAAAAATTATCACAGGTCTGATAGGTATGCAAATATAGACTTTATTCAATTGCAGAATAAAGACACAGCTATCAAGTACTGGGAACTTTATTTTTTATTGTTACTTTATTTATAAATAAGACAAAGTGGAAGGGGGTTTGAGAACCTCTATAAATACTAATATTCTCCATGTTCCTGAGTCTTGATCGTGCATTTGGCATGTTACATATATATGCCACTGAAAGATTTCATTGACAAAAATTCATCTGAAGTAGAATTTGGTTTAATTCAGTTGACATTGAGCTGAATTACCCAGATGCCTAGAGTTTGCTAGAAAAGGAAAAGAGACCTTTCTGTGCTGTGAAGCCCCTTTTCGGGGTGAAAATGTTCTAGCCAGAATGGTTTGCAGACTTCTGGTTTGGGTTTTGTGCTGGAAGAAGGGATATAGCTTCAATAATTGCTGTCAGACTTCAGAGGGCAGGGAGTCAGATGAAAAAATCTGGAAAGTACTTCACTGAGCAATGACCGTATAATTGTCAATAAAATAACTTGGATCAAAGCTGCTTCCTAGCCAGGGACCTGATGTTGCACAAGCGGCTGCTTTCTGGTATTAGGCTTATAAAGCTTTGAGGTTTCAAGATACAGACTGTCCTGTGCTGCCTAGCAGTGAGCTGATGTTTATCTCTTTCCATCTTGTTGCCATACAGGGTGACAGGAGATGGGTCTCCTAGATCTGAAGATCTTGTAAATCTGAAATATGTCCCTGGCTCACACAAAAACCAGAAATATTTCAAGACGTTTCATATCAGATTAACCTAACTATTCTCTTGAATAGTATAGTCCTTTAGAAGTAGTTTTAAATCAACTATGTGACAAATAAGTAGACCTTACATACTTAGGAAACCCCAAGACAGACTTTTACATTTACCAATAGGTGTTTGACATATAGAAGCTGCACCCTCTAATCTAATTAAAGGATTATCTGACATACTAATTGCCTTGTTACCCAGCTCAAGAATTCCTGACACAGCTCTCCAGAAGTAAACAAGGTCAATATTTTATAGAGCTGTTGAATTTCAGCTACTTCACAGTAAATTAAAATATTTGCAATACATGAAAATGTCTCCTGTAAGGTTCCCTAGACTCCATAAAATCAGCAGTTATGATAACTTCCAAGACTCTCAAGAAACTGCTAAAAGGAATTGAATGAAGTAATCAAGCATTCAGAAAACTGACTTACTAACAAATTTCATTCAATGACATAATGAAATTATTGGAGATCAGCTATAACCTGGACCAGCCTTGGGTTTTAAAAACAATTCTAAAGTTTTTTATTTTTATTTTTTATTTATTTTTTAAAATTTAGTGGTGCTAGTTCTTGACACAAAGATGTAGTTATAGCTACTAAGTCACTGTGGGCTGGATTGTCTCTCTGAGTTCATTCAGCTTTTAGTCACTTTCTATTCTCATGGCTTTTGGTCCCAAGGCCAAGAAGTACCAGCAGTGACAAACTGTAAGGAGCAGTTCCTACTGAAATGAATCAATCTTGACGAATGCTATCTGGAGCATACTGTAGTGGGGTAAGGGAACTGAGCTGTAAGTGAAGCAGATAATGAGTGGTTCAGGTTCAGGTTCAGGTTCAGGCTTGGCTCCTAGATCTCTTCTATGTTTACCTATGCTCTTTGGCATTCACTGCTAGCCACAAAACTTGGCTATTGAATCCTGAAACCACTCTCTGAGGCCTTTGCTTCCCAGAGTCCTGTCTAGACTCTTCTCAGCTCAAGCTTCTCACCTAACAGCAAAGTGAGGAAAGTGAAGCACAAGGACAGCCATAGTATTCCAAGGGAGTAGTTCAATAGATTTCTGAAAACTATGTTCAGTGGACTGTTTAACTTTGACCTCATAGCTACTGTGAGTCCAAAGTCAGCCAGAATTTCTGTCAAGGCACTCTTCTATTTTCCCTCTAGTTCTGTGTACATAGGGCATGTAAAGGTAATAAGAGATTACTGCCATTTCTTTCTTCACACTGCTGGCTCCAGTCAATCCTTTTCTCCGGAACACACATTGTACCATGGGCATGCAGACTGGTAAGGTAGAACAGATAACCTCAGAATGTAGCACTAAAGGCTTTACTGTGTGTCTTAGTTTGAACTGGAATAGAGTTAATCTTCTTCTTACTATCTGGTAAAGCTCTGTTCTAGATTGATTATGAGAATACTGTTAATAAAACACTGAGAATTTTGGTTGTTGTTTAAGTAGTGCTTACCCTAAGTAAAGGACTTTTCAGTTTTCCTTGCACTGCCTATGAACAGGTCCTTGAGAGACTGTGGAGGAGCACAGCCAGGAGAGCTGACCTGAACTGGCCAAAGTAATATTCCATACCATAGAGCACCATACTCTGTGTAACTGGCAGGAGTTTGCTGAGGGATGGGTTGGGAATTGGAACACTGCTGGTGAGCAGTTTTATTGTGCATCACTTGTTTGTCTTGGGTATTGTTATTATTATTATTATTATTATTATTATTATTATTATTATTATTATTATTATTATTATTATTATTATTATTATTATTATTATTATTATTATTATTATTATTATCAGTAGTAGTAGTATTAATATTATTTCTACTATTATTATTTTAAACTGTGATTACCTCAACCTGCAAGTTTTATCATTTTTCACTTCTCCCCATCCCACCTGCAGGGTTACAAGGTTGTGTGGTACTTAGTTGGTGGCTGGACCACAATAGTCCTTTTTCCAGAGTTCTATTCAGAGTTTCAGAGTTCCAGTCCCAGAACTCTATCCTGGCCAAAACCAGGATAGTGTGATTATAATTTAATGACATATTTAGCCTTGGAATTAAAGAAAGCAGGTACTTTGAACACCTTGGAAAAATAATATATGAATCCAAAATATAAGACGTGATGACATTGTGGAACATAAAAGGGAGTTCACAGCCTGATAAAGACATATTTTGTTCTGTCAAATTTCAGTGCACAAAATGAAGGATCATGTTAGGCTAGCCATCATCAAATGTGGTCATTAACTTTATGTGATCAATATCTTTACATAGAGTGGACTGCAAATGTCTTCTTGCCCAGTCTAACACACTGATGCTATTGGCATAATCCAGAATTATGTCATTCTTCAGTGAAATTACTCCAGGAATTTTAGAACAGATGCATTTTATCTCGATGCAAATCTACCTCAGGTTTTCCTTCGCTGTTGATGGCATGCAATCACTTCCATATGGTATGAGATTAAAATGGGCTGCTCAAGGGAATGAAAATAAGAGATATGGCAATTATGTCCAATAATGAATGTTTAAAGAAGACAAATCAAGACATCCTCTGTAGTCAATTACCATTGAACAAAGGAAGGTCAAATATGTTATGCATAGATTTTAGGTACAACAGAGCTTAGTGGAAAGCCAGAGTCATCCTAAAATTCACAGAGAAGTTTTCTCTATATATGATGCATGAGGGGAAAAAAAAAAAAAAAGTGCACTGCACACAAAACTACAAAGCTCAGCTGAAAATCAAAGTAGAGGTGTGGTTATCGCCTGACTATTCTTTCAAAGTCGCTTGTGAGACAAACATCAGCCACAAACAATACACAGAAAATCTCTCATTTCTGTGTAAAGATGCCTCTGATGTTGGGTTGATGCAGCAAAAATTAGGATAAGAATTGTATCTATTTCCTTTGTCATCAGCCTGATCATTTCTAAGAAAAAACTGATTTAGGCAGCTGGGGTGATGACTTCCAACAGAGCTCATCTGATACTGCTTCAAGAATAGTCTGGAGATCTCTGTCTTTGGATTTATGTCATTAAATTCCATCTTGAAGTTTATTATCTAAGTCGAGCTGATTCATTGCTCATTAAACTATACATCAAAGAAGAACAGAGAAAAAACTGCACATTTGATTGATTAGTCCACTGGTTTATTTTTTAGTATATAAATTATTCAGATTCACTTCCATTCTCTGGCCCTTTTGGACTGAATTTCTCCTTGTAGAAGAAAGATCCTGATGACAAGGTAAATGAGTATACCAGGACGGGTCTCTCTGAGTCCCTTTTGTGAAAAATGTTGTGGTTTTCATAAATAAATAAGTGAGAGCTTTATCCTCTAGCATAACTTTTCAAGTGTTCTGATATGGTTGTTTGTCCTCACTGGCTCCACAGCCATGCACAGCATAACTTTCTCTCTGGGTTTCATTGCACAACCTGCAAACACAGGTGTAGCCGTCCAACACATGAGTCAGGTCCTTTGTTTGGAACTAAGCCACTGGACACCTGATGTGAAATCCAGTATCACCTACCATTTCAGCACCTAGATGAGTCTGCCAGAACTGATTGCTCATGGTAATCACCTGGCATAGAAAAAGAATTAACTTTCTGTGTTCTGTATAAAATCACCCTTGGGGCATGATCCCACTGAAAAGCATTATTTTTTATAAAGAAAGACACTTTTATGTTTCACCCCTTTACAAATGGTAGGTGATTCCGCCTCTAAGCCAACAGTCCTTCTAGAAGAGAAATTAAATCTAAAGGATTGTGACAACATGTGAAAGTTGAAAATTAATGAAGGATTTAAGAAATTCTTCAGCTGTATGTGGCAAATAGAGTAGCTGAGAGAACGTCAAAGAAAAATCATATGTGCCTCAAGTGCTCGAAGACATTTGAAAGTTTAAATGGACTATTAATCTAAACCATCATCTGTGACAGCCTCAAATTTCTAATAATTCCATTGAATTTTGCCTTTGAAATGATTAAATTTTAGGCAGTCGGAGAGGAAAGAAAGCAAGGTTTTTGTATGTAGCATTAAGTCTGTGAAAGGAGTGCTGGTGTGGATAAGGTAAAACACTGATACTAGTTTCACTGTTTGGAACAGAAGTGGGTTTTGTTTACCAGGAGCAGGCAAAGCGTGGGTTTAATGCTGCATATAAACAATACATCAATCATGATCAGTGACAAAAGCCAGTAAACCTTATGGGAAAATGAAGTGATATGCACTGAAAGTGATGTTTTATCTGCAGAGAGAGATGTTAATGTTTGATCAGTCATGACGTTATAAACTGTGGTTAATTTTAATTAAGAGATCCTCTGTGAAATAGACCACTTCAGTAAAACGCAATTTGTTGTTTCATTAATGTTGATATGGCTGTCCTTTCTTCGTTACCCAATCACTGAGAGGAGGCAAAAGAATTGCTGCTAGTAAAAAGGAAGAGGGCAGTGGAAAGAAACAGTGTTCAAAACATCCATGTTAACTTTCATTTAGAAAAATCTTGAGCCTCTGAGTCTTCATCAGGTGTGACCAATACTGTGCTGGTTGCCACAGTGTAAGAGCAAAGCTGGAAAGGAGAGGGGAGAGCAAATACCAAGCACGTATCATCCTGAGTGTAAGTTGTAAATTATGTCAGACTTTTTAAACACTAATGTCTATCTAAAGATAATTTTCTTACAAGGTTAGCTTCTTTAATTGTCAAATATATAAAGCAAAAAAAAAAAAAACCCAACCAAAACAAAAACAGATAACCTCCTGAACTTTCTATTCTAAGTCTTCCCTGTTCTATGTTTGATATCTGTGATGATTGTTGGTACCTGTCTTTCTTAATATGGGAAGGGCCATGCATTTGTAAATGTTGCATGAGATAAGGAGAAAATCAATGGTTTGCTGGGCTTTATTATTCAAGAAAAGGTATCTCAGAAGTTGCTTATCATCTGAATTATTCCAAGAAGGATAACCCAGGGTTATGAGCCAAGTAGAAATGCATGTGAATCACTGTACATGAGAAACAACTGATGTTTCTGGTCTCCAGAAGATGCAGGTGGCTCAGTGGCCACTAATATAAAACCAGGATGTGAACAAATTTTTTCCTGCTAGTCATACACTTAATGCATGCAAAATCCATCGTTTATTTCAAATAAGTGGATCAGGGTAACTGGAAAAATATAGAGGTAGCTTTTATTTCCAAGATCATAAATAAAATCTGTAGAAAAGCCATTGAGGGGGCCTGTCGCTGACTGAGCCTGCAGCCTGGCTCTCAGGGTCAAGCTTTTCAGGATACTTAGGCACCTAAAGATGCAAAGAGGTGCCTAATGGTTAAAATTCTACCAGCCTCTTATCTGCATCTTTAGGCGCCTAAACACCTTTAAAAATGCATCTGTCGCTCCTAGTGATATAAGCCATGCCAGGATTTCAAGCCACTTGCTAAGGAATCACCATTAGCAGCCAGTTGGAAGCACTTGCATGCTTGCTTGGTTTATTTCAGATGTTGAGTCTGCATTTCCAGCCAAATAAATTATTAGGTTTGGACTAGATAACACTGAAGGCTTAAAAAAGTATTTTTAATGAGATTTTGTGTGTGGTGTTATGATTCTAGAAGAAGTCCCAAACAGTTAACATGCTTGCATTCTGAAATTATGTTCTGTTTCCCAAGGGATAGCCTTATCAGTTTATCAGGCATTATGGAAACAGATTATTTCAGCCTCTTTCAAACCTGTTTCCATTTTGTATAAATAATTAATTGTTCCCTGAAGCAGGACCTTGAACTAACTCTCCAACTTCCTAGGTGTACTCCCAGCAGTTGAATTTGCTTTACCTTATATAAATAATGAATACATCAACTATTACTGTATATTTTAGTATATATTTAGTATATTTTAGGCAAGTCTCTTAGCACAAGATATGCTTGCAGAGAATTTTTGATATTTTTGGCCAAAAGCCAAGGTTTTGAAAATTTTCTGGTTGTACTTGATCTACAGCTAGAAGACCTGCTGCTTTTCACATGGAACCAAAGCAACAGGGACCTATCTGATGATTCAAAAATTTATTTAAATTTGAAGTAGTTTTAGGTTCAGAATTCTGCTTTTGAATTATAAATATTGCTGTCGTATTTTTATTTTTAGTAATAATGTTTCTTGCTACCACAAGCCTCTGTTTTTTCTGCTCAATTCATAATTATTTATTGCATGTTTTGTTTTGCTGTACATCTTGCTTCTGCCAAAGCTGTAAGCTAAATTTAAAAATGGCCATAAACCTCTGACTATTTTTGCATTAGGAATCCTGACTGTGAGTCAGTTTTTCAGAGGCTTATAACTCATGTCATTAGAGGAAAAAAAATTTCTGTCCTTATTGAAAAGAAAATGGAAATGTTTATGAATAATAGACATTAGTCCTACAAGGAAGAAAGGAGTCTGTAGGCTCTGTCTCTTGTTAGCTCCAAATGAGATAATCTTCTAACATTTATGTCTGAAGTCATTACAGGAAACCATGTCTGGTCCAAAGGCTGTATTTTAGTCTAAAAGCACATAATATAGATGAGAGAAGTCATTGTCACTGAAATAATGTGGTTGTAAGATCTGATTTTTCATGATCCATCAACACTAACATCACTCTAGCCGCCAACCTCGAACTCTTTGATATTTCTGAGTTACTGTGTTTTATAACGCTGCTGGTTAGTGAGAACAGCAAGCTTTGCATGATCATTGGGTTAGTAAATGACTTATGGGTTTCAATACCTTGTTTGTATGCAGTTTGTTGCTGAGCAGAGGCCACTGCAGCCCAATCAGACTAATTACTAAGGTTATGACTGCACAGCTGAAAAGACCGTGCAGGATCATTCCTGAGCTTTGACATGAACTCTTACAAACTATTTTGTGCTTGCACAGTCTTCAGATATAGTCCCTCCTAGAGAGGTTTGTTTTGAAACAGGAAAGAACCAGAACAGTTCAAAACAGAGAAGTGAAATGACCTAAGAAACAAGAGATGCTGATGTTTCTTAGCTGTTCATCGTTCCCTGGAGTTAGATTGCTAAGTCAGACATGCCTTTCTTGTAGAAAACACCGATGAGGATCACTCACACCTGGTTATACCCACTAGTCAGTGTGGAAGCCACTTAGGAAATGGAAAAACCTTTTCACATATCCAGTCTGTGTGATCTGAACTGGCTCCCCCTGGTGCCTGAACGACAAGCCGGGGGGACAGGCTAGAGTGGGTAAAGTGCCTTTTAAAATTATCCCCACTGTACAGTCTTTGAGATAAAGAATAAGTGTAGAGTCAAGAAACCAACTCTTCTGATAGATACTTCTGATAGAAACCAACTCTTCTGATGGGATCCTGGGTAGCTGAATGGGATCTGATGCAGTCGCCTCTGATGTGCTGGTGTTGGAAGTGATGCTTCATATCCTGTGGTGAGAGCCATTTACTCCCGAGGGTGCCTTCATCATGGCACAGCTGGGTATGATGGACATGGAGAGATGTACAACTGCTCATGTCAGAAAATTTTGTTCCCATTTTGAGTCTACAGTTTGACTACAGAATCGTGCTCCACACAAAAGATAGGCTTAGGCAGCAGCTAGGAGAGTGGTTGAGGCATCAAAATTTGAGGGACTTTCTACCAGAATAGTCCATAGTCACATATCAGCTGAATGGAACTGTTGAAAATGTCAACAAACCAAAAATCTTTGAATTCCGTTTCTAACATTGCAGTTACATTCCTAAATATGTTTATGATTATGTATCAGTCAGAAATGCCCAAAGTATAAGAAATGTCTTAAAAAAAAAATTTCCTCTGTGTACACTGGGATTCATTGTTTTCCGAGTCTAAATAATCCTTATGGACAGATCCACAGCAGGTATAAATACCTCTTCTCTAAATAACTCATTTCCTCTTTCCTTTGTTCTTGGGAATCGATCTCATCTCCTCCTGCTGGATAATCTTTTAATAGCCTCAGTAATTTTCTGGTTTTTTGTTTTTTTTTTGTTTTTTTTTTCTTATCAAAGCCTATGCAATAAGTGAACTCATATGATGTTCCTGACTAGCATTGACTAAGTGCTCTCAACCACCATCCATTTAAAGGCAGGTTTTCATTCTGCCAACCATTTTGCTGATATCTGTAATCATCAAGATTTTGCTTTCTCTATATTTAGCAGGAAGCATGTTCTCAGCTTTTTCCCCTTCTAAGCAGTTTGGGCCACATGTGCAGCTAAGAAGTTCGCAAATCTTTAGTTGCTCAGACTGGGGAAGTTAAGATATTTCCTGCTGGAACAGGATCAATAGAGGTTTTAGGCACTTGCCAATGGCCTTTTAAGGAAATTATCTTAAACAGCCTTCTGGACAATGATCCTTTCAGAATGCAGTGGAGTTCAGGCACATTTAGAGGTCACCTATTCCCCCATTAATTCTACCTTGCTGAGAAAAATGCTGAGGGAGGTACAACATAGAAAATACCTTTAACTCCATCAATAATTTCCCTTTTTGCTACCAGCAAATATTGCTGCAATTAAGCCACAGTTGGATGCAAGAGTACAATTATGCACTCTGCGTTGCTGTGGAAAAGAAATAATTACTTCAAAATAATTGTAATTGAAATACCCTAGCAACATGAGTGGTTTTAGATGTATATACTTTGAGACAATTTCAGATAAGCATTCTGCTGTCTGAACACACCTTAGAAGGTATTGCAATGTAAAAGTTACATGTTGGGTCTTTCAAAGATTTAGAACTGACTTTGATTAATAGGCTTAAAAAAGTACATTTTTGAAAGCATTTTTCTTCCTGCTATCTTTTTATCATTCGGATCTTCAGACAAACAATTGACCTACAGCTCTGTTTCTACAGAAATTTGCAACTGGGCTAGTTATGGTTTCGAGTCCTTGAGATAAGTTCTATAGATGGGAAAAAAAACCTCCTATTGTCCTCATAGGGCTCTGGAGAGAATCTTTTCACTTCTCAGGACCTTGATTTAAGGCAGGATTTCTAAGACATAAATGAGATGAAGTATTTTTTAAACGTTTCTCACATTCCCTTGTTCTACAACAAAAAGGTCTCTGCTACAAGTTCTAAAGTAAGTATTTCAGCTCTGAAATGCATTGACTGAGTGTGGAGACTCCTTTTGTATCTCTCAGACCTCCAGTATGAAGCACTTGAACGTGAAGAACTGTGTAACCTCTTCAATTTAGAACAGTCTTGTACCTCCCAAACATGGCTAGAAAGGCCTAATTATGTGCCAAAATTTTCCTGTATTTTGTTGTTGCTGTGCTGGAGGCCAGCTGAGAGGGTCCCTGCTGATACACAGCATTCCTTGGATGCTGGAATACAGAACAACTAGTGGGCTGTTTTTAAATTTTCATGAGAAGAGAGTATAGTGCCCAGGTATCTGCCAAAGAAGGTAATAAAAGTAAATCAATATGCTAAAGTCTTGTTATGTTCTTAAATATTTAAAATGATAATAGGAGATACAGAGTTTCTGCATTCATCATTGCTGTCCTTTAGAGTGCCTGTTATGTCCATTATTATTGCCCTTGTTAAACAAAACAAAACCAAAAGAACACACATGCCACAAAAAGACTAGCTTCTCTGTGTTTACCACTCAAAGGTTGTTTTGGATGGGCTGACTGTTTACGCATTAACCCAAATAACTGAAAAAGTCCCTAAGAGAATACCAGCTTCACAAAACTAACATTGGTTTAATACAGTTGTTTCTGTAGGTTACCTAGTTTCAAAGTGACCCTGAGTTTTCAGAGGCACTGTTAGGAAAATCTTGTCACTCTCCCTTGCATGAGTGGTCATTTATGCTATTAGCGTAATAGGTAGAATAGATTTAGCATGATACAAATACTAATTTGAGTAAGCTTCTGGGAAACCCCTGCAAATTCACAAATTTAATGGCTTAACCTCACAATTCTCCAATGGAAAATAAATTTTAATGGTTTTATAGACTCAATCCACATTTCAAGATGTGAATCTCCCCTAACTCCACACTACTTGACTCCTGTTAAATGCTGAACTTAAACAAATACAAACTTATTTTTCCACATGGTTCATAGAGCTATTGACATATTGACATGGTTTCCTCCTCTGTGAAAGAAGAATAGAACATTATTCTTTAGGTATTCAGAGCAAAGAGGCTTGAAATTATAACATAAGAAGGGCATAAAGTGCCAGTAAATAAATGTGAATGGAAAAACAATGTGGAGACACAGAAAATATATATGACCCAGAGCAGACTAAAACCAGGATTTGAAGGCATTAACAAACATAGTAACTGGTTAAGGCCTACAGGACAGGAGAAAAAAAAAGTTTGGATTTGTCCTTGGAAAGTATTGAAATTCTGCATGAACAGAAGCCTCTTGCACAGCTTCTTTAGGCTAGAGAAGCCAAAACTGTGGATGCAGTCTCAAAAGAGCTCTTGCCTGCTTCTCAGCCAAAGCCTCTACAGGCTCTCATCAGCCCAAGGGTGGCAATGTTTACCCTGCTCCAAGACTCCTCCAAGAATTTTGTGCAGCAGTATTTTGTTTTGGAGATTAGAGAACTAGAAGTGAGAAAAGTTTTCTTAGGAGATAGGAGGTTTTTAGCAGGCTTTAGTAGCGTCCTAGACTTTAATTATTACTAGGAAAAACAGCCTGTGAAATTCCAGGAAGCAAAGACTACTGTACGTGCTAACAAAGCCACGATTTGTGGTAAGAATTAGCTCTGAGGCAATAGAGAGAAATTCTGATTTTGACATTCTGGTTTTGTAGTAATGAAACAAGTCTCTGGGTTTTAGCTGCTCGGCTGCAGCACAAAAGTGTTTTCCAGCCAATCGGTGCACAGGACACGCTTTCCTGGGTTTCTAATCTTGTTCTTTTTTTGCCTTGTTCTGACTTTGCTAAACAACACACATTGTATTAGCAGAGCAATGCATATTGATGTTTCCTAGTATTACAGTGAAAAGGGAATACTGATCTCCTTGCTCCCATTATATGTTAGCATTATCTCCCTTCAATGGATTACTTGGAGTTTATAGGCATGCCCCAGAGTGATTTGTAATCACCATCTTTAGCTCCTCTGTCCTTGCAAAGAAAATACTAAATAGTTCACTTGCATGTCTTTGCCATTCGCTGAAATGACATTAAATATCATGATGTAGGGCCATATTCTGCTATCCCTTGTTGTGTTAAAAAGCCTGGGAATGAATGGAAATCATAGCATTATTTGTACGTGTAGCAAAACAGAATACAGTCTGCCAACAATCAGAAAATGTCTGGAAACATACTGGGAGAACTTTCACTCCATTAAGTAGTAATTTAAAGCTAGGATGCTCCCCATTCACCTCCTTGTTATGGCTCTGAAAACTGCGGCATGTTTTGGGTGTTAAGACCCTCATCTCCTTTGTCAGCTTAGGTGAAGGAGGCAGATAAAGGTGTGCGTGAAGACATTATAGATAAATGAGCCAAATTCAGCTGGAAAACAAAACCTTTGGAACCCTGTAGAAGGAGGCCACGCTGATGGGAAGGGCTTTATTTGTATTCACATGGGGAAGATGGTATTTGCTTTTGTTTCTGGACTTTCATACACTGTGCTTTTCCCTGAAAGCAAAAGTCTTTAAGAAAACTTGTAAGGCTGTCTTTCTGTTTTTCTTGTCTTGCTGGGGATGGTTATTGCTTGTCCTTTGTTTCCATGGATTTGTGGGTTCTTCATTGCAGTGCCTGATTGCAGGTCCTGTTAGATGACAATTAGAAGTTTTGAGTCACATTTTTCAATCTCAAACCAGACCTGTCACTTGTTTGATTCTTCACCTTAGGTATTTTCTTGCAGAGAAGAGAGCTGCCAAAGTCTGGGATTCATGGTACAAAGCATTAAGTTAGAGACTGAAAGAGAAGCTTTAATAAACTGCCACGGTCATGCTACATAGCAGAAATCAGGATGTGCTGCTGAAAGGTTTGCTTTAATGTCTAGACTATAGATGTTTTTGCTGGATAGCACTTGTTCAGATATTGATTGTGGGGAGAAAAGCCTCTCTTTTCCCAGTCAGCTTTTATGTGGGAAGCAGACGATGTGAGAGCATCCTGGATATTTGAAAATATAAAGTCCTGATAAGATAATACACCTCCACTTCTATTAATGTTGCTATTGAAAGCCAGAAAACAGAAAGTGGCAATGAATATAAGAAACGCTTCAGTTAATGTAAGGGGAGAGACGAGAAACAATTCCATTATCCGCTTTATTCTGGGGAATTTATGGTGAGAGCTGAATGCAGTATGTGACAGATTTCAAATGACATAAGTCATTCAATGCACACTAATGCCTTTACTAGAGAAGTGCATATGAAACAGTTTTATGACTGAATTTCAATATGCAGTTATAAACAACATTGCCAGTGGAAGGTTCTGCTTGGTGGTTACCAGGCTATGGTGTTCTTTGAACTTTCCTGCTCGAGAGAATGCAGTGAAGTCTCAGCATTAAAGTTTAGCTATGATCCTTCAGTCTCATACATATGTCACTCTTGTGCTGTATTGATTTTACACAATTTAGGAAGACTTTGAAATAAAAAAAAAAAAGTTTATTTTCATCTTTCTCTGTCTGTCTCTGTCTGCAGCATATTTTTAAAGCCTTGTTAGATATTCAACCACATATGTGAGCATAGACATGGATATGGATATAGATATAGATATAGATAGATATAGATATTCATAAGGGTGGCCTTATTTGCACCTTATTTCCTTACTTTGGAGATGCTTAAATGTATAATAATAACAACATTTTAAAAGTAGTTTTGGAGGTTTATCTAGGTATATTAGATTTCTGCACCATTTCATTTGCTGCCAGCAAAAAACTGAGAAGTTAAGGTCAGAAATAGCTAAGAAGAATACTTAAAATACAAATTCCAGCATATGTTTTCTGCCTAAACAGAACGAGGCAGTGAAGACAGTGGCTCCTGTGGCTCGCCTCCGTGCCGTGCTGCTCGTCGGGCAGGAGATGGAGCTGTTGATCAGCGCTGCTGATCGCTCCCAACAAAGGGATGATGCGCCTGCCACCACCTCAGCCCTCCTTCGCCGAACTTAAAAAGAAGCAGCCATCTGGAACTTATTCCAGGATTTGAATTCAGTCACTTTACTGCTAAACAGTGACCTGTCGAACAGTTTAACCATGTTACTCTCCCCTCTTTTATGCAAATCAGAGTAAACAGCCAGAGAGATTAAGAGGTATAAAGTGATAGGTAAAATTTTGTTACCTGCATTGAAGCATAGCATGATCTGTGAAAAGGGGGGGGGGGGGGGGGGGGGGAAAGCAGCATCAAAATATCATTTGAGGAAGTCAGAGAAACGATGTTGTAGAATAAGTGAGAAATAGATTCAGATATTTTTTGTCCAGATGTTCCTATACTTATACAAGTTTCCATTCAGTATAGATTTCATATGGGAAAAAAATCTTCCATTTGCAGTAAAGTTCGGTGTTCTATTAAAAATTTTTAGTAGCTTTAGTGCTTGTGAAACACTGGACACATCCGGCCAGTGCTCAAAGAAATATTAATAGAACAAGAACCTGCATTATGATTTCCTTCCTCATGCTGTTCTCATTATGTAGGAATATAACCCTTGAGATCAGAGCTAAAAGACTACTTGTAGGCAGCATGGACATTTCTAGTGATAGGCTTAGTCAGGATTCACACTGCAGTGGTTCCCTTTTTTCTCTTGTTCTCTAAAGCTAACTTCACTTCTAGCTAACTTCTCTGAGACTATTACATCCACGAGGAACTGCAGGCTTGCTTTTCCACGTGACTAAATGGATTCAAGGTGCATTGATTTTTGTCTACAGGGTATCAGGATGTTATTAAAGGACTAGACCATAATTTGGAGTCTTAGTTGTTAGGTTACCCAAATCATGGGTCCAGTTCTGTGCTAATTCTTCTTCATGCATGCAGAGTCTGTAGGGACTTCCTCTTCAGCACCAATCTCTCATCTACCTCACATCCACCTCTCATCCACCTCACATCCTGTTTTTCCTTTCCCAGAAGCATTGCTGAGCTGGCTTGAGGCCTGCAATCACAAGCAGTCATTTCTTTTTCCCCATTATTTTTTCTTCCTTCCACTATGAAGGGAAAAGAGGGTGTGGTTCTCATTCCCAGTGGGAGCTAATCCTGCAGTGTGAGAATATAAGAATTGCTCAACTAGATGAGAGGCAAGGGTCACCTTGTATCGGATCACATGTCCACTTGGCAGGGGCAGAGCAAAAAAAGTTTAAGAAAGAGCATAAATGTAAGGCAGGCTTTCTCCAGACAGCATAATCTCATTTTGAGGCAGTCAGCAGTTTATGCTATGCCTAAGCAAATGACTGGTTTTTTAAAATTCCTACTTCTTTTTAATACAATTTATCTTCACATTCCCTTCTACTTTTGATTTTCACAGCACATTGCAGTGGTGGGTCATAGTTCACCACTTAATGGGATGATGTCTTATTCTTCTTTTTACATTTAATTCCTAATTATTCACTACCTACCTCTTCCACACATCACTTTTCTCTACTCTATAGCCCTTTTTCATACTGCCTTCAAACTGGGTTATCTACAAAAGAGTCCTGCTCCATGTTGACTCTGTGAACTGTTCAGGACTCTTATGTACAGAGTGGTCACTGGCATGCACTAAAGGAGAAAAATCAAACTACATCTTTGAATATTAAAATATCAATGTTAGTACCCACAAAAAATATTATCCTCAAAACTGTGTGTATGCAGTGACTGAGTATCTTAAAAACTCTTTGGCACCAAAGTGTGCTAGTTCACTATTTAGAGAAGACAAAGAAGAAATTACAGGTAAGTCAGACTGCTTACCCAAAGTCACAGTGCCACAGGCAAGAAAATTTACAAGTTCTGAATCTGTGAAATAGCACTACCTGCTGGTGTTCCTCATCATTCTGCAGGTACTTTTCCTGCTGCATGTCTTCATTACAAAATTGTTGCATTTGGGTTTGGCATTTTGGGTGGTAGAAACAGAAAATTACTCCAATCCACAGGGTACTGGATGTCCATGAAGAAAATCCTGTTCAAGGTGACAAGGTTTCCTCTTTCAGGTGCAAAAAGTTTAACAGCTTAGTTGCTGTGAGATCCCCAGGTTCTTAGCTAGACATCCACTAGAGAGATTAGAGATGAGAAAAGGTGACTTTTCAAGTTGCTGCTTGTATTTGAAAGCCTTCAGTACAAATTACCAAATATGAGACTTCTCCATCAGGAATCCTTGGAGACCATTGTTATTTTCCAAAGTGTTTTCAAGTGCTTTCAAAAAATAGGCCTACCTGGTATTTCTCTATGTAACTACTCTTTTTGTCTATTTGCTCCTCACCTGTTTTTCCTGTGACCTTACTCTCACTTTCCAAATTGATTTCACATTTTTTCTTAAGAAAGAATAAAACCGGTAAAACTGTTTCTTTTCTTGGGCTTCTTCTTTCCAGGAGACTTGTTCAGATCTGTGGTGTAAAAATAAGTTTTCCACTAGATTTCCTACTTCTGCTGTTATACTTAGTCTCATGGTATTTAACATAATCACTAGAATATAAACAATGTTTTTGACTATTTGGTCTTGTGCCCACAAAACTCATGACTACATGTATACATACATAAGCAGAACACATGTATGTCCACTGAGGGCAACCATACCAGTGGTTTCAGGATTAAAATCTTTCTGTATGAATCTTTGACTGAGTGGTTAAATTAGATTGCATTAGACAAAAAAGAGAGTTTGTGTTTAAAACCAAACCCTCTTTTTTGGGCACAGCCCTTCTTCTAAGAAAGAGCAGTACTGAATCCTTGCCTCTCAAATGAAGGTTTTAATAATATAAATTGCAAGCTGAGGACCTTCAAAACATCAGGAAGCTGCATGAAAAATGTAAAGTGCTCAGTCATGTAACTGAGATGTGCTGTGTAGAATGCTTTGGTGTTTGGAAGCCTTCATTCACTCCTGGTTATGCATAACTAGGTCTGCCCTACCAGTCTCCCATTCCTTTGCATGTGGCTGAGATACCCCCATATCATGGTGTGGAATAGGTGGCCCTGATAGCAAAGCATTTTCCATGACTGACTTCGGCATGACGATTTTAACTTGCAGACCTGCTAAACTGAAGTGCAGAATGCTGCAAGTTTGGTGAGGCCATTGTAATTTTTTACATTGTTGCTACTCTTACGTGATTTGCTGTGAGAAGAGTGGCAAAAGGTATGCACTAAATCTTGATGCTTTCTGCCTTTGAATATATCATTTTCATTGTACCATTTTTCCTCAACAATGAGATAATTGTCCTTAGAATAATGTGAAGGACAAAAATAAAAGGATTAACACTTTTTAAAAGCACATTCAGATTGAAAATGGCATTTTTGGTCTAGACTAACTAGGATTTTGGAAGCAGTTTACATAAGAATTCTCATCATTGCAGATATTCTTGTTCTGAGTTCGTTAAATTGGTAGAAAATAGTCATGTTTTTGAGATATAGTGGCGGGCAAAACAATTATTTTAATTTGTAACAGGAAAATTATTTTCCTCTTATCCATGTCTCTGTGTGTTGTGTGAGAGAAAGAGAGAGAGAGAAAGAAAGATGTGTGGCGAGTACAACTGGGAGAAACTGATACAGAAATGTCACTAGTAATTCACTATTACAGATGGGATTTTTAAAGGAGTGCTCCAATAACCCCGGTATTTTATTCACAATTTATTGTATACAACATTATTGATAAATATTCTGCATAGCTCAGCAAAATCTCAAAATGTCTTTGGGTTCGGTCTGAGATTGTCCTGAAGAAAAACCTTATCTACATTTTATACAAAATATTGTAAAGCTGGATAGCACTTATCATGCAGAAATGGAATTGCAGTGTGTGCCTCAATAAATCCTTTTGACCTACGGAAACCAAGCTGCCTGTTGGCTTTTATAAAGGATGTCAATTCATGAGGTATCTCTAGAGAAAATTAAATACTTAATATTTTGATTCTGTAGTTTTAGGTTTTGATTTATCAGCTGATATTTTCTTTTTGGACGGGGAAGAACATCACTGTTTTTATCTTTTTCCCTGCCATTTGGCTGTTTGCAAACACCTATTCCTTGTTATGTAGAGGTTCACACTGATATCAGAAAAGGTTGTGCATGCGTGAAGAACATCAAAAATGGTACCTGAACTGAAGAGTTCTATACATGTCTTAGTTTCAATAAATACTATGGCTTTCAGCAGTTTTTAAATTTTCTCCATGAAATTGCAGTGATGTGGCATAATATTCCAAATCTTTGAACAACTGGTGAATTCCTGGAACAGTTTTTCATTAGATATCTTCCAAAAGTGCGGGTGTTGCTTGTATCAGAAATACTGATATGTACAGGTTAATGATTTGACCTGCTATTACTTTTCACATTCCTCCAGAATAGTTACTGAATTTATTTTCAAAATTTAGGAATGATTTCTCACAAAAGCTTTGCTTTCATCTGTTGACTATATACTTTTTTAAAGCACACTTTCATGGTAAGTTACTTTAGTACTTGCTGCTTACGACATAAATAGAAAATGTTTCTAGACTCTAAATATTAATCTCCTTATTGCCACTCTTTGAACAGAAAAAGAATGTGCACTGCCAGAGGTTCAGCTTGGATGCTGTATTTTCCATGATTAATATCTTTTCCATTTCTTCAGCCCTGCAAAGTACTTTTGTCCTTTATTTTCCACTAATGCTTATGATAAAAAATTAAATTACTGTTCATCATTTCAATAAGTTTCCCTCAGAGAATCTCTCTTAAAGAACAAACATTTAAAAGGAATGCAGAAGCTTTAGTTTTATACACAGCCCTACTATATTATTCATTGCAATGCATTTTTAATGTCACAGAAAGAAAAGTAAAATATATTTTAATTTCTGGGACTAGGCAGCCAAGTAATCCAGGGAATCGCAAATTCACAAAGGCTGAAGACAAATGCATATAGTGCAAAATAAACCCCACACCAAGCCCAAACCTTTCTAGCCTCCAGTAACCCGAAGGTTTTCAGGAGAGATTTGTGAAAACTCTTGCTGGTTGAAAATCTCCTGAGACTGTCACCATGGTGCACAGACGCTGGGAACCTCTGACCTAGAAGCATTCAATGTGTTTCAGACACTCTTTTTTTCAGTGAAGAAGTAGGTCAGCAAGAAGATAATAAAAGAAAAAAGGCTGAAAACAAAGCTACAGCTATTAACATAGCTGTTGGGACTATGATAAAGTTTTCTCCTGTCTATTCTCCTTCTTTTTACTTCTTATAAAGAAATCAATCTTTTTTACTTTTGGTACATTTGTTCATAAACAAACTCATTTTGACTAAATAATTGCAATGATTTAAGTAAGATTCCTCTATATTGTTTGAAACCTGGGCACTATTTTACAAGAAAAAGGAGTGAATAATATTCTTTACTTTGTTTATGAATTGTCAGGGCTAATGCTTTTCTTTGTGTTGTATTCTCTTGGAATTCAGCCATTTATCTTCAATCGACAAGAGCTACAGCATCTAGTGAAGAATCGATTTACAAACCCCTCTGAACATAAGACTGCAGATTAAACCTTATGGACACTATGTTCTTCAAACATGAGCACACCTTTTATGCTCTACAATGGTGGAATAACATCATTGTTTGATATAATAAATGAAAAGCAGAGCGGGATTTTCAGCTTTTGTTCTGCGATTCACAACAAAGCATCTAATCAACTGTAATTTTCAAGCATGCATTTTGAAGTTTGGAAATGTGTATGGTTAGTGGATATTTCCACAGACTAAAAATATTAATTTGCATTGTAGTCTGCCAAACATCTGACAGCAACCCATCCATTACATGAGACAAAACTGATCAGAAATTCAAGAACAATAGACACAGCTTACTTTTAAATAGTGACTGTGAGGGCTAATCATTTAAAAAACATAATTATTTTAATAGTGAAATCATCATATTACAAAAGCAATTCTTGCAAAATGGTAGCTTATTATTATTTCAATTGTCCCCTATGGATTATTAAAATCTTATTTTAATAGAAGAGAGGAATGTTTTTCAGTGCAGGTAGTTGAAAATTCTCAAAAGGGGCTGTTAATTTTTTAAAAAAAGATGTGTTGCCTGACAAAAAATACTAAAACCAATGTAATTCTTGGAAACATTACTGCATCCTCGCTCAGTCATTTCTTTCTCTCATATTGTCAAGGGCAAAGTTCAGAATTGCCTTGAGATGCACAGTTTGATTACAGGCTGCAGGTGGATTTCTCCTGAAGACATTGGAAGGTTTTATGGAATTCACCATTTACCCACACTAAAAGGAAGAGAGAGCACTCTGTTATTAGTAAAGGCATTGGATGTTGAAAATAGGAGAGTAGAAAATGCTGTTGTTCATGAAAATGTTTCCCTGTGGGAAAGAAGGTTAAGTGGAAAAAAACCCCAACTTTGAGATTCCAAAATTGGCTGTAGTTGAAACCAAATTCAATTTTGATGAAAGGAAAGTTCTACGAGGAAGGCATTCAAGGTACCATTTAGACATTTTTCAGTCCATTAATTCATGTTTATGAAGAAATCTCATTACAGACTGGACAAGAAATATTCAGGGAAGCAAAATTAAATGCAGGAAAGAAAATTTTTAGAAGATCTAACGACAGAAATAGCTGGATAAACTTTAAAAAGATTAAGATACAGAAAGAAATCATACTTCGGGGTAAAGCTGCAAGTATGATGACTTCATTGTAAGGAATGAAGGCATTTCTAGAATGAGACTCGTAAAAAGAAAGAAAACTCAATTTAAAGAGATCAGGAGTATAGAACTTTAAACTAGATTTAAAGGGGGGTGGGGACAAGGCCAAAAGAGTTAAGTTGTGGGAAGAGGGGAACTATGGCAAGGGAAAGCCTTGAGCAAGGGGAAGCAGTCAAAGACATAACCACGACACAGGACTATGGAGCATCCCTATGAAGCACTACTGGGATATCGACACAATTAAATTCTTCTGTAAAGTGCCTATACTTTAAGAGGGGTCTGAGAGAGATGGTTGACATTCAAGGATCACACAGACAAAGATGGTTAAGGGTCTGGAGCATTGTTCTTATGAGGAAAGGTTGGGAGACTTGTGAAAAGACAACGGTAAAGGGACCCCATTTTTGCGTATAAATTTGTAAAGGGAGGGTGTCAAGAGGATGGTTGCAGGTTCTTCTCAGTGGTCTCAAGCAATAGGACAAGAAGTAATGGAGGCTGAGGCAGAAACTGATGCTCAGGAGTTCCACCTGAACATGAGGAAGAACATCTTTACAGTGCAGTGACCAAGCACTGAAACAGATTGCCCAGAGAGGGTGTGGAGTCTCCCTCGCTGGAGATATTCTAGAGTTGTCTGGATGCAGTCCTGTGCCATGTGCTCCAGGGATACCTGGGCAGAGAGATTGGACCAGATGAACCACTGTGATTCCTCCAAACCTGACCCATTCTATGATATTGTGAATAATGAAAAATTGAAAGAATGCACAAAATGATTAAGCTGAGAATAATCACTATGACTAAAGAAAAATGTGATGCTAAGGAGACTGTTAGTCAATTTTGGTGGAATAATGTATGAGAGGAAGAAGAAATATGAGGGAAAGGAGTACATTAATAGTGGAACTGACTTGGTAAAAAGATTCTGCTGAGATGCAAATCAGGAAAGCAAATCAGGTGAGCAAAATAATTTGCAGATAGAAAGCATTTTAAAAAGTAAAAGGGGAGGACAGCTAGGACAACTTCAAACCAGACTGAAGCTGCAGTGGTTGGGTATGTATGCTCTGCTGACTGCTGAAGAAAGCAAGAAGCCAACAATGATGTTTGTCCTTTTCATTGACTTTTGTTTCAGCTTGTTTGGAAGCAATGTGGAAAGCTGCAAAGTCACATGGCATTCAGGTAATGTAATTGCAAGTATGAAAGTTATGTTTGAAGACTCTTGCAGCATTGAAAAAAAAATTAACAAGTCCAAAGCCATATAAATATAATATAAGAAAGTATAGAATCACTACAGCTTTTCATCATATTCTTAAACTAGACAGTAAGAATGATAAATAAGGTAGAGAGCATGACTTGAGATAATCTAAAGTTAAGGTCCTTAACTAACACAGATGACATCACATAGCTGGAAAAAAATGCTTGAATTATTGATGAATCAAATTAATAATTAACCTTGGAAGATTGGTTTGGTCAACTTTGACTCATAATAAATGCCAAGAAGATGAATTGTCTGCAACATGAAAAAGAAGAAATAGGAAGGGCAAGTGAAATGTGGCATTTGTGAAGTCAAAGAATATGCAAGAATCCTTATGCACACGGGAATCTTGACCACTGCTGAGATTTCCTTACAAATGAGAATAAAAGAAAAGGTGCTTCACATGAGCTGAGGAAACTACAAGCTGACAAAAACTTTACTTCTGTAAGTGCAAAAATACCAGATCTGTGCACTGCTAGGCGCCATTACTCCATGGGCCAGAAGCACTTGCATCACCAGAGAGAAACAACTTAGGCATTTGTCATTAGAACAATTTGAAAGATGCTGAGCATTCACAGAATCATAGAATGCTTTTGGGTAGCCTTCAAGATCAACTACTTCCAACCCCCAACATCATGGAGAGGGACAACTTCCATTAGAGTTTGCTCAGAGCCCCATCCAACCTGGTCTGGTACCATTTTAAAGTGAAATTTGAAAAGATTAATGTCAAGTGAGACAATGTGAATATTTAGTGAAAAGATTTTCTATGAAGAAGATTAAAGGAAAATTCTATATGAAGCCGAGGAAACCCATTGGATATATTGAAAATACATAACTATACAAGAGGCTGCGCTAAATGGAAATTCACCAGAGAGCCTAGTGCTCAGCTGTTACCTGATATTAGGTCAGAGGTTTATAAAAGAAGGTGGCCTGTGCAGGAGTGACCTATACAGCCTCTCTTGTCTGAAAAGATATTCTGTGATGAAAACATGAGAAATGGACAAAACCAATGGATAACCTCATTCTCTGAACAAATTATTTAACTTCTCAACACAAATGAAGGGAAATAGTATCCTCTGAGACATTTTCCTTCTTCAGACATAATGTACTAGACAGTATTTGAATTTGTATTTGAATTAACTTCATTATCTTTTTTTATGCTTCAAGTGGAGTGGAATTTGGCAAGGGGAGCCTTTTTTTCCCCCTTAGTGGGTTTTAAACAGTGAAAACACAAAACCTCTCTTTCTGGTGAATCTCATATAGGGGAATTTGAAAGGCACTTGTTGTGTACCAGATGGATTAGGATACCATGCATCACTTGCAAGATTCTTTACTCTGGTTCTGATGTTTGCTGGTTTTGCAGTACAGAAAAATGCTGTTTCGCTCTTTGGGGGTGGGTTTGGAATGTCAACAATTTACTATAGATATGAGATAAAAAGAAAATATTTTCTCATTTTTACCCTGCACTCCTGTTCATATGGCATTAGCTGTCTACGTAAAATGTAGGCCTTTTTAGACTTGTGCTTTTTGATATATTCTCTTTTCTGGAAAAGACTCACATGTGGAAGTGGGGGAAAAAGAAAAAAAAATATAGAAAAATAGAAAAGAAGAAAGAAAGTACCATGTATTAATTTCTTTCCAAAATATGAGTATTCTATGGATGTTGCAAGGGACACCCACATAGCTGGGCCTCAAGAGCATGGTGAACTCTGAGGCAGAGTGTTTCATGTGCAGCAGACTTCCTTTTCCCATTCCTTATGTCAGTGTATGTCACAGTAGGTAATTTAGTAGATCTCCTGCAACCGAGTTAGTTCCTCAGGCCCTATTATTCAATGTGTAATCTTGTTTTAAACATGCTGGTTAGTTTGTGCAAAAAGTTGCTCAGGTAGTCTCAGGATTAAAATTTTTTTTTTTTTATTATTCCTTTTGTTGCACACTGTCTGTAAATAAACAGGTGTAATTTCACACATGATTTATTCAGAATTTAAGTGTGATGCATGGCTTCACAACAAGTCTGCTCTGATTGCCCAGCATTTTTTCTATTTGATTGCACAAATTCCCTTTTTCTAACTCTGCCCATGAAGCATTTCTAAACAGAAAGGACAAAAGTCGAGTTACAAGACAACAGAGAAAGTATTTTGGACTCAAAAATTTTGGCACATCATGAACATGTGACATTCCTTGTCAGTATGCATTTTTCTAGGAAGAAAAATGGTCTGCCAAATATGGAGCTCAAGAGTCAGAGAAACCTGAGCTTTAATTCAATGTTCCTAAACTCTGTTTGTTGATGACAAGCATTCATTGCAAACTTTTCATATTCTTTTTTCACTGAAAAAATTTAGGAAGACTATAAGCTTTCTAGAGAAAAGCATTTCTAGTTTCCCAAACAAGTCATCACTGCTTCCAACAGCAGCTTGGCACCTTTTGCTTTAAACGGGCAATGAATAGACTACATAGGTTATACTGTTAGCAGCAGGTTTTTCTTAAATATTATGGTCATAGAATAATTTATTGCAAATGTTTTATGCAACAACCATTAAAAATATTTTTAAAATGTTTTAAAACCAGTTACTCTTCTTTATCAGTTAGCTAAAAAGGTTAAGTAGTCCTTTATGCAAAACAATCTTGTAAAACCAAACTTAATTTTATTTGTTTTTTTCCCAAATATTTTTGAAATAAAAAAGACATAATACAAACAAATAAATAAATAAATAGCAATTAAAAAAAACCAAAACTGAAACCAACCATGTCCTAAACCACCAGAGTACAAGTCTGAGATACCTGACAAGAACATTATGCTCTCTGTCTTTCATACCAAGCTTCCTGACCTGAAGAGGTTGCTTGACCTTCAGTCTTTTGTGAAGCTGAATGCCATTAAAAATGTGCTCTGGGAATTAAACAAAGGGAAGATCTCTTAGCAGTCTATGGTAGTTGAATGGACGAGGTGTCAGCAGGCTAATTGAACTTCTATCCCAGCTCTATTGGTCACTTACCCCTAGGACTAAAATCACTTGTCTTCCATGTATTCTACCTTCCTGTCCAAGTTTTAGACTGGAATGTCTGATAAGGCTAAAATAATTTTGGAAATATGTATTTCTAGAGAGCTTGACATGATGAAGGGTTGATCCATTTTGGATGCTTGTGTACGGCTACTGAGGACTAAAATCATAAAAGGCATTTGGAGGATAATTACTATTTTTGTTCCTTGCAATAAAATTTTCTTATTGAATACTCACTTCACCTTATTTCCAGAGCTCTGCCTTGCAGTTACTGACCCCTCTTGTTGTGTCAATGCCAAATTTTTTGGTAGGGGAAAAAAAATTAACATGAAAAAGTTCACACTATTCTGCTCCACGGACACAAAAACATTTCTTTAGATGAGTCAGAGGGGCTGAAGGATGAAGTAGGAAGCTGAATTCTGAGTGTATGCTGTTACTCTGGTGGCTGTGAGAAAATGCATGAACCTTAATGAAAACTTTGTAGATTTATGTCTGTATCTATGCTGTTCGTTCACCACAGCAGGTAGCTAAACACCACAGAACTGATTGCACACTCCCTCCCCACACCCTCTGTCTCCCAGCATCTCCCAGGAAATGGAAAATAAAAGCAAGAAAATTTGAGAGTCAAGAGAACTACAGCATAAATATTATTATTATTATTACTATTATTGTTATTATCAATCATTATTACTACTACTACTAGTTACAATAAGATAAAATAAATGAAGGATAGGTGGAAGAAGAGAGAAGAAAACAAACCAAGTCATGCTGGCAACCACTCACCACCTGCCACGAGCAGACTGATGCCCAGCCAGTTCCTGAGAAAAACTTGGTTAAGTCTCCTGTTGGGTGATCTGCCCAGTTGCCTCCTCTCCCAACCTCTTGCAGAGAACTCCAGTCTATTCACCCGGGGACACAGAGTGAGAAACAGAGGGGCACCTGACACTCTGCAGCACTGATCAGCAGCTGACTGAAGGTTTGTGTTCTATCACAATTGTTTTGGTAAAAACTCTAAGCCCCATATGAGCTGCTCTGAGGAAAATTAACTCTATCCAGGTCCAGCACAATTTATATAATACAGAATTATTAATTTTTTTTCCTTCTGGCAAGACCAAAGTCAGAGTTATTGCACATCTTTCCTCTGTAATAGCTGATAAGCAATTAAAAGTAATCTAGGGACTGCAGTTCCCTTGCTCTTCTCAAGGTGATTGCAGAAGAAACACAGAATCTCAAATTCTTAAAGACTTTGCATGGAAAAGTTTGCCCTTTTCAAGGACAAGAAGCATCTCGCAAGCTGTTGCATGAAGTGATTACCCATATGGTTCCACAGAAGTTACATTATACCTTAGGTCTTAAAAATATATATTTATGTTAGCTGCAGTGTACTAAACTATCTGTTTATACAGCTGGGTGATAATCTCTGCTCAGATACTGTGTTTGAAAAATCAGGTTCTTTTATTTTGTGAAAATGATTTGCAAATACATAGCATTGATGGAAGGGTTTTTTTTTTTGTTTGTTTCAAATGATATCTCTCCAAAACCCTTTAAAGTACATTCAGGTTCAAAGTGTTTTGTTGCAGTAATATAGACCTAAAAAACAGCTGTATATTGAAAGTCTTCTTGGAGGCCAGCAGAAAATGAAGCTCACAGGGGCTTTTTAGCCCATTACCAGCAAGTTTCAACCACCCTAACCCTCTTTTTAATGTGCAGTTTTTCCATAAGATCACACTTTTTCCACATCCCATAATGTGTTTTTAATCTAAAGCCTAAAAACTTGGCATATTCTGAAAAGAATATTTCTATTTCCTTTCCTTTTCTTTCCCCATGGATACATGTGAGCTCCCACTGCTCACAGCAGCTTGTAAAGCTTTGTGTCTGCTGACAGATGTTATACAGAAGTCAGCAAAATGTGGTGTCTACCCAGCACTGTGGGGTCTTGAATCACCTCATGCAGATAAGCTCATTTGTGTTATATGATTATATCAATAACATCTAGGAAGATGGTTGAGAGGCACAAAATTGTTAGCAGTACCTTTGACAACACACCCTGAAAATATGATTTCTGGAATACATCACTGTTGTTCAATATTGAGGAGCCCAGCAGTTGAAAAAAAAAGTTTTTGTGTCTGAAAGAAAGCTTATTGGCTCAAATAGACATTTTAAATATTTGAAAAGCTTACAAATTAATTCAGCTATGCCAAATAAATTAATGGTGTTATGATCAAATAAATATAAATGTTAATTCCAGCAGTAACTTTTAGAAAAATCAGTTTTCGTGTATTTGTTTTCTTAGGCAAATAAAACTGTCCCAGAGGAAACTCACAGTCCTTTAAGATTCTTAATTTCCTTGGGCCACTTCTACCACATGCTCTCTCTTCCTGAAGGAAGATCACAGAATTCTGAAGGTGTGATCAAAGTTTTTTTTCTATTGGGCACTGAAGTAGAGGGACAGGCATAATTGTGTTGGGAGAAACAATTCGTTTTTATGTAGAATTTCTAAAGGAAATTCCTTGTGAGAAAGTAAAGGTTTTTTTCAGTAACAGTATTGATTCCTGTCAGAAATTATTGCATCTTCTAGTGTGCTGCCAGGTAGAAATTATATTTATGCCCTTGTGGGAACTGTAATAAAAACAGGTGATTCAGATGGCTCTGTAAACTCAACTAATAGTGTATATGAGTAATAATGTTTATTATTATGCACTAATAATATAGATAAACAGCAAAAGTAGCTTCTGCATTGTCTATGGACCATATTCTTGTGATATTTATAAATGATGGGAAATAAGTGACAAACTGGCTAAAGAGAAGATTTAAAAAATTGATATTTTTATGGCATTTTATTTGGCTAAGTGTTTGAATCTTCTGCACTTTTGATGCCTGGGGTGATGGAACACAGAATTTTGCTGTGATACAAATTCTACTAATTAACAATGTACAAAAAAAGCTTTGCACTGACTAAATAGTGTGCTGAAAATGTTTAATTCAGCTATCATACTTTGAAACTGACTTTGGTTCTTCTTTCAGCTTTTTTACCTTTCAGCATAAAACAGTTTCATACTTAGCAGTCACCAAGACTTCTGAAGTCAATCAATTTGTATTGCTATTTATTTTAAGAGAAGGAAGGTCCTTTGGTTTCTGGCCGACTTACAATGCATCCTTGGTTAAAAAAAGAACATGAAAGTAAACAGGGTTTAACCAATTTTTCAAACTGTGCATTGAATATTCAGCATATTGTAACTGTGAGTAACATGGATGTTTTATATCATGCTAACATAACTCAAAGATAAATGCCCTTGATAAACCCTATCATATTCACACTTTGAGTGTAAAGTGTTGAAATAAAAAGCTGATGAAGCATAAAGTGTCGAAGTAGCATGTTATTTTCAACATTTTATCTGTCGTTTGCCATTTATTTCAACACTTCATAAAGTACATTAAATACTCATCTACCAAGTAAGTGTTTGAGGGCCTGAGGACATAGAGATTCCTCTGATCAACAGCACTCACTGGGACAACACCAGTGGGTCAGAGGAGAGGAAGACAGAATTCACAGTGGATGTTGCAGGCCTGCCTAAAGGCTGCAGGGTGATCTGTGGATATCCAAGGGCAGTGGAGGTGTGAAACAGCACTGAGGGGGTTCCCGACAGAAAGGTCTTCAGGAACAACACGAGTTTAGCTGAGGATAGCAGGATGTGGCCATGCACCTTTCACACAACAGTGTGAACATGCAATGGTGAGGTGTTGCTGCATGCTAACAGCAGCAGGTAAATGTGGGAGCCTGGGTTGCAAGATATGTTGCACTGAGCCCATCAATCCTGAATATGCTGTGGGCAACCCACTCAGTTCTGTCCAATGGAATATTCCCTAGACTGTGCCACTCATCTTTCTGAGGCACCTTTTGTGCAATTCCACAACTATTTCAGAAAAAAAAGAGGGTTTAAAGGATTTTATGGCCAATTAAGAACTTGTCTACCTGGTAATCGAATTTATTTGAGGTCTGAATTTAAAGTGCATTAGTTAAAGTGCATTGAATCCTCATGTGGGCATCTTTTGAAGTGAACTAAGTGAAATACTGCCACTATATTTCTGAGGCTGCCTACATGACTGTTTAATGCTCTCCAAATACTTCAGCTTCAGTCTTGTAACTAATTCAAACTTATACATCTTGGTGTCTTTGATTCAACACCCTTGGAAACAAGATTTTCAACTTTTTTTTTTTTTGGTGAGGCATTTTAGAGAAAAAAGGTAGCAGTAGATGTGAAAGGATTTCCCATTTTTTAATCTCACTCAGTTACATCAATACTTGTGTGTGCAGGAAGGCAGGGAAGTCAAATGATCTCTCCTTGGCTATTTTCTTTTTTTCTTCCTCATCACTTTATCAGTCTGGCACTATTAGTTGCAGAACCCACCCCAGGTACTGCAGTCCTGTGGTGTGTGCACCTATGTGGTACCCATGATGTCTTGGAAGGGCTGCCTGAAACAGATGCTAGACAAGACTAAGAGAGCAAAATCAGGTATTTATTAAAGGTGTTCAAACAGGTACATCTTGGGTGGTCAGAAGCCTCCCAGAGGCTACACCCAAGATGGATAATGGTCAGGAGTTTTTCAGAGAGATGTTCGGTCCATTTACATATCAGGGCTTAATTCTTCAGTTACAGCTTCAGGTAATGAAATCACACACCCCAATTTGCTTCCCCCAATTCATTTTTGTTTATACTTTTCAGGGCCTGAGACTGTGGGGTGTCCTTGAACTTCAGGCCTAGAAGAATTTTTTCTGACCAAAGTGTGAATACAGTAAACTAACACTCTATATGGAGTTTAGAGTTATACACTAATGCACTACAGGATTTGAAAAATATAAAAGATAAAATCCTACATCACATTAGTTTCCAAAGCATGAGAGAGTTCAGCAAGGTCCTAAAAAGGCCATGTCTCACAGGCTTTGTGATGAGGTGTGTTCAATGACAGCAGCACATACAAGAGACAGCAGTATTTTCTCAGGGTTCACTGTGGAACTCCTGTATCTGGATTAGGCTTGAGTACTTCAATAGGAGCTTGTACTCTTTTCCTGGCAGGACAAGCAGAACTGAGAAACTCCCCCTTCCCACTCCCTGGAGTTTCATGAGCAAATTAAATAGGAATGAAGAGCTCCTTTACCTTAAATGTGGATTTGTCTCCATTGACTGGTACTAAAAATATACATTCATTACGTGGTGTGAATGTGGTGAACTCCTGGCACAGGAAAAGAATAATTAAAACAGCATATGCTCTAAAAAAGTTGCTTGAGCACACTTTGATGTTTTTCATGTTTGTATGGAAATTCAGTGCCAACAAACTATTACTCACTACTTCAGAGGATGAACAAAATTAAAGTGCATAAACAAGCCTAATTTAAGTCTAATATTGCAAATAAGGCGCTAAATGAGACAACTTTGTGCTGGAAAAAAATGTTTTTTCAATATATTTTAAGACCCAAGAGTTACATTTCACAAAACAAATACATTTTTGTACAACATTTAAGTATAAACCCACTGCAACTAAGATAAACATTTACTTATTTTTCTTTTTTATAGACAAGGCCCTTTAAGACAAACAAAAATTCTGTTGTCTGACCAATGTGATTACCTTTCTGGTAGAAAACATAAACTGAAATATTTAAAATTATTTAAATTGTTTCAAACATGGCAGTTATCTCTTCATTAACTGTAGGGAGATTGAATCTTGCAGGGGTACAAATTGCAACAAAACTTCTCAGTGCTGATTTATGTTTGGTGGCATTGCATTCTACAATGATCCGGCACATCACATCATATACTTTGTGTTATTAACACACTTTAAATCAGGGGGCAAATTATCCTGTCCTAGTTCTGCTCACCTGTGTAAAATTGCTCTAAGGAGGATTTTTTTATCCTCCCAGCTTAATCTAGCCTTTTCTCCCTCTTTTTGGGCTAGTGCAATGGAGGTTTTGGTAAGAAACAGGGTTCAGTTTCCACTTTGTATGCCTTACAGGGCTTCTACGTGGCATTAAGAAGAAGGTTCCCTGGGGCAGTGTGAAGAGATCCCCCTGCTCATCCCAGCCATGTATGGTGGTGGCACTCCACTCTCTCTCTTTCCTCATTTTTTCCTTCCTGCTCCTGGCCACATGCTGCTGCTGCTGCTGTGTACTTTACATCAGTTTTGGACTTCACTGTGAGCTAATCCAATCCACTTTCCTTGCAAAAGGACAGTACAGAAAAAGCAAACAGAGAAACAAAAATGAAGGCTTTTCTGTACTGTGAATTGAAGGAGCTTCAGGAAAGCTTTACTGAGTCCTGGAGCTGGTGAAAAGGAGGAAAGGAACTGTGAAACTTGAGCTAAAATACATATGGAGAAGGGGAGACCTCTGTTTGGATGGCAATGATATCTCAGACTGACTAAGCTTCTCATGGAAACTTAGCTTACCTGTCTGTATAACTAATTTCTTGCTTGGTTATCACTCACCGGCAGTCCATTCTGGGAAAATTAGTTCACTGCTGCAAGCTGCTCCTATTTGAATGATTCTAAACTACGCTCTCTTGTTGCTTTTTTACTAATAAGAAATGATCCAGCCTTTTGGTATGTTATTGATAATTTCTGAAACATAAAAATATTGAAAGGTAAAATTGAAAGGCCAATATTAAACCCTGATGCTGTCAAACAACATTAATTTTAGAGACTGATGTGGATATGTGTAGACAAATGTATTAGTACTCTACCCCCCAAAGGATTCTATTTTAGCATTAAAATGAGACTCTTTGTGTTGTGGATTAAATGTTTAGTCCTGGGAAAAACTTAAAAGCTGTGAATTGATTGTAAGAGAGAAACTTCCAACATACTCTCAGGCTGCATCCTGAAAACTGAAAGGTCTCATGAAAACTACCTGATGCTACTGAAGATCAGTAAAACCCAAGACCAAACACTGTTTCATAATTTTGTCTTTCCTCATAATAAGTTCCTGATTTCTCTGGTGCAGCAGAGCAGGTTCTGAGAGGCTTAATGATATAAGATTCCATATTAATAGTGCTTGACACTGATTTTTATATCCTGCATTTAAGGATACTAATTTCAGAGGAAGGTATTTCTACTGTGCCGATTGCAAGGAGGCTTTTGCTGTGGAGATTGTTTCAAATACCATAATTAAATGATTTTCAATCATCCTTGTGCCACAACACTCATAGATTTACACCTACTTTCAATAGTTTTTGAAAGCAAACTAAACTGTATTGAAGATAAATGACTCAATGCAAATAGAGGAGGTGCCACAGATGAAAACCATCCTTACTGACAAAACAAATAGTGCTGGAGCCTGAATGCAGCAGCACTTCCCCTTCTCCCTTGTGACAGGGAGCACAGGCTGTACCTGCCCCACACCAGTGCTGCCTACAGAAGCACCAGAGCATCCTCAGACCTTCCTGCTGCACAGAGTCTAACTCTTCTAAAGGAAGTCAGACCATAGAAATCAAAAATGGTTTGCCACATAGATATTGTAACAGCAATTATTTTCTTTCTTAGGGGCTGATGTGGCTCTCATTCTATGGCATTAGAAACCATGGACACAGAAATGAAGGGGTGAGCCCCAGAGATGACTGCACGAGGGGAGCTGATGCAAATGTAGCGGTTGCTTCCTTTAAAACATGAGAGAAAAAATTTGTGTGAATTGAGAAGCACATATTGAAGACAGCAATTGGCTTACTCCTAGGTAAATATGCCTTTGCTGGAATAGTTCTAAAATGCTTTAAGGGCTTAGCCAAGTTTTCAGAATCTCTTTATTTTTTAGAGCTGGGACAGCTCTAACTTCTATAGATCCACCTACTGCTAATTCTTCCCCCCACCCACTTAAAAAACCCATTCTGTATTTATTGTCACTAATGACAGCTGTGAAAGAGGTAGTTGCCACAAAATGCTGGGGATGTATTGGTTTCAACCTGTACAGCTTCTCAGGGCTAGGACAGGGTTTCTGCTTAAGCTGAACACCTGATGCTTGGACTAGTTTAATTCAGTGGAGGCTTTCCAGGCTTATACTCCTGACTTCTCAACAGGTCTCACACTAAAGGAACGTGGTCAAAAGAATGCGAATTTTCTGGTATGCTCTAAAGTGGAAAGATCTTTTGTAAGAAGATAAGCTAGGAAAGAGGTTTCTGAAAGACCTGGGGAAAACTATTTAGCAATCTATTTATTACTTTCTGAGCATGGGTTTTACTAAGGACTGAAGAAGGGAAGAAGAAAATCTGAAACCACAAGACAGAAAGAGAAATGTTGTTTATGTATATGATTTCATTTATAAAAGGGATAAAACCTATCTTAAGTAGGAGCCCAATTTATCCCTATGCTAAGAATGAAACAATGAGATAAGAGGAAGGTTTAAATAAAATGGATGTCAGGGTACAGGTTTTAGGGCTGTTTTTGTATTGCCATGAGATAAAGGGAAGTAAGGAACTGTCTGGTTTAATTTTGTTTTATTACAACTTGTTAATCAAGTAAGATCTAGGTAGATAAAAAGGAGGTAGAGCAAAGGTAATTTGTAGAAAGTGAAGAAAAATTACATGGAGGTAAACTTCTCAAAGGTTGTTGTTTTTCTAATACTCCTTTTTTTGATTTTCTGTCTCAAGGGAGAAAAAAAAGGCCACCCTTTTGTATATGATAAATAAGTTGGAGATGCTTGAAGATGCTTGAAACAAAAGGCTATTTTTGAATACTATTAGAACAGATTAACATTTCCTTGTTTAGTAAAAACCAATTTTTTTTCTTTAACACTGGTATACTGAACTGCATATTATCTATTTCCTGCAGAGTGTCATAAAGAATATACAAAAATACTACCACAATTTGGGACAGCAAACCATCAGGTGAAACTTGGTCAGTTTTTCCTGTCAAAGGCGTTCCAGTTGGCATAAATTCCTTTGGTATAAATTGAGGCTGAGGGAGAGAGATATAGAACTGTTAACAGTTAATAGTTTTGAAATGCCGCTAGTGCTTTTTAGGTGATAAATAACTAAATTACTGGCTGAAGAGATTTACTCATGGTCAATCAAAATATAAATGCTTTATCATACTTCTTTTTTCTTAAAAAAGAAGACATATGATGTTTTGGTAAGATTTCAGGGTCCATAGATACAAAGGTTATCACTAACAAGAGCACATACCACTGCGTAGCTACTCTGGTTTCTTGTTTCCTTGCTTTTCTTTATGCTGAAAGTGAACTCTTTTTGTCTGAATTAGGAGATGTTTTATTTATTTATAGCTGTATTTCTCAGCTAGAAATGTAACTGAAGATGTACTGTGACGATTCTTTGTCAGCTAACTGGAAAATAACGTGTTTCCACACAGGCTTGTGGAGAAAGAGCAAGCATTTGGTATGATTGGATATTGTGTTTTGCTTACAGTCCAGATAAACTAATATGGGCTTTCAGAAGTGGGTTCTGGTTACTAAGACTATCCACAGGCTGGGCACACTCTCTGCACCTTTATTTTCTCTGTGTTGCTTATTTCAGTACATTGAAAGTCTGAACATCTGACACTAAATTGAAATAAAATTGATAGCACAATGTTTTAGATGTGTATGTAACAATGTGTTACATTTTGCAGATAGCTTGCTCGTGGGATTTCCACATGCATTATTTTCTCTAGTTTAAAAGAAAAGGTTACCAAGCTACAAGTTTGCAGTTATTACAGATGCATTTCAAAACAAAACAAAACAAAGCAAAGGTTAAAACTTTGGAGATTCTGGTAAGTAAATATTTTTCAAAAATTTAAATTAAAATATGGAAAAATTCTAACAAAATATTCATTAATGAGTTCTGTAAGAAGCAGAAGTCATGTACTGAACCAGCTTAATAGGTAGAAAAGTGTTTGTGTATTCAACAAATTACAGATAATCCCTGTGCCTTTAATGGACCCAACTGATCTAGGAGGTTTCCAATGGATTCAAATACCAACTTCTAAAAGGTTGAACTGAATCAATATGCATGTTAGACAAAAACTGACAAAGATGAATTAAGTTGTTTTATCTTCCCTGGATTATTCATACATTACCTTCAATATGTCTCATGTGGTAAGAATGATTCAAGTTTTCTTTTTTGTTGTGCCTGTCATTCTGTCATATTTTAATGCCAGCACTGTGTTTATTAGGGACATTTTGCCTAAAGGGTGGTGTGTTCATTTTTGCCTTTCATTGAGTGAAGAGAGAAAACATCCTATGTCCTTGTGTTTTTGCATAGCCTCACACCAACATCATGTAAGTGTGACTTACTGTGCTGTCAAAATAAGCATCAATGATTTATAAAATGTATTTTGTTAGAACTTTTAACTCTGCTATTTTTCATTTTTTAGTGACTTTTCTATTCCCATTTTGCTTCCTATGGTGCAACTAAAAGTCAGCAAGGAAAGAGTAGGCTCAGTGAACCAGTAAATTATTATGGTAGCCAAAGATTCATGAAAAATTGTATTTCTTTAGGGGAGGATATTCTCTTAATATAAGAAAAATCAGCCCATGGATTGATTGATATGACAGTCATTAAGAAGATGCAAATCAGCTGGACATGTTATATAAAAACACACATATAAATACCGAAAAAGTGGCTCAGAAGCTGTGGCCATGAATCCACTTTACTGAGGCATATTTTTATAAAGTTCTCTAGGTATGATTGCTGTATCACTGCTGTATCACTGTATCATAGTCAGCCCTTCTTCCTTAACACTTTCCCACAGCTGGAATTGCAGCTTTTCACCCAAGTAGTCTCCATTTTAACATGAACATTCTCCAAAATCAAGAAAAAAAGTTGAAAAATGCAAAACTCATGAGTACCTTGTGAACCTGTAAGTAGTTTCAGGGGCACCAAACATATGTTTTTATCTTTCATGTACTTGGAGAGGATGTTTTCCAGGGTGTTATTTACATCCAGGTTGAGTCCAGGAATCAACCATTTTTATAAGAGTTTTACAAAACTGAATCCATAGGCAACAGAACTCCATGGAGTTGTTAATCCTAATAAAAAGGAAGTAGTCTTTCTAAGATTGGATCCTTTATTCTTTAAAAGTTGTTCTACTGACTTGATTGCAAGCTCTAGCAAAAATATAAAGCACCTATTTTTCGCCCCTTCAGCCGCAGACAGTGGATATACTAAGTTTTTAAACTTTTTGGTATTTTATTGACTTTGATAACACTTACTATATAGGAACTTTCTGGAGTACAAATCACTCATTTTGCCAAGACAAGGATGGGAGAGGAAATGCAATTTAAACAAATGAAAAAAGTAAACAACAGGCATTCAGTTACATGGAAACAATTTCAGGCTTAAGCTATGAAAGGAGTGGAAGAAGCCCATCTTTGAAATTCTTCACCCAGTTATTTATTTGGAGGAGCATCTTTAAGTGACTTTATATTCCTGAAAGATGACATAAGAAGAATTTTAGAGCCAAAATTTAGTATTGTAACAAAAACTGCATTTTCAGTGCCTGCCAGCCATGGGACTCTGGGGGTTTAGTCTCAGCTCAGCTCTGATGTTCTGGCCTAACTAAAGGCAGCCTGCTGGCCCTGTGTAGGAGCACTTTATTTCAGGCATTGGGCATTAATACCTTAACTCTGCTCCAGAAGCTCTTAGGGACTAGACCAATACATGCTGTGTACCTTAATGAGGAAATCAGACTATGAGATTTATTTACAGCAATACCAGTAATGATAAACTAGAAGAAACTAGAAGAACTACTTTTAACTAGAAGAAAGAAAAAACAGGATAAACTAGAAGAAACTAGAAGAACTAGAATTAAACTAGAAGAAATAACAGACTACACCTAAAAATATGAAGTCATGGAGAAGCCAGATATCCCTGAGGAGAAGAGAAAAGAATTAAGAAACTTTCATAAGAAATAAATTAAAGGTTTTCCAAGTACTGTCAGTTAGATTTGTGGGTGAAAGGCATATTGTTCCTTGCATTCTCTCATGTGAAATATTGCTGTCTTTTTAAGCAGTCTGTAGGACTTATGCATGCTTCCAGCTCATCAAAATCAAGTGGCCATAGAGCAGGAAAGACTAAGTTGTAAAGTTGATGTATTTGAATCTAACATTAAAATTCAACAATAATCCTTCAGTCCTTGAGTGTGCCTCTATTTTATTAAGTATTTCAATGCTATATAATTAATTTATTAGTAGCAATTAACATACTGGTAGCAATATTCTTGAACAAGGGCTGTAACTGAAGAAATCATGCTTAAAAAAGCAACCCACAGTGCTTCTAGTGACTCTTACATAATGGGAGACCTGATACCCAAATATCTGGAAGTCAATATGAAGTGAAAATTTTATTTATCAGGAACTAGAGCAGAATTAACTATACACCAAGTCTAACACTATGCTATACACTATGTTTTAAAGAGCTGCTGTATCATTTGCACAGTATAAGATGATGAGAACATTTATAGGGTCTTTGATATATTTATTTATTAATTTTAATAAAGCCCTTACAGACATGTACAGTCCCTTTCTCTTCTTTGTGACTATCTGGCACATCATAGGAAAGCAAGTTCACAGTTCGAGAAATGCCCCCCAGAGAGTCCTTTAAAATGTTTTGTGTATTCCAGCTGGGAAAAAGAAGTCTAAATGTTTTCCTTAGCCTCAGACTTCAATTCTGATGTATTGTCATTACCAGTACTGCAGAAAAAGAAAATTGTATTTCTTATTGTACTGCCTTCTAAAGCAGTGTCACCAGGGAAATATCACAGCCTTCTTTATAGGCAACTGTCCTATTTTATATGTAGGTATGTCATAAAGAACTTTGTATCTGACAGTCTTTCTCAGAGTACAATACTTTCTACCAGGTCAAGTCTGCTTTTATTTCCCTTATATGATAAAGGGTATCACCTGTTTACAGCTCCTTTTTTGTCCATTTATAATTTAAAGTTTTTTACTCTCTTGAGCTTTAAGAAATTGAACAGCTTCTTGTCAGTGTGCTGGTCATTGTTCTCCACTCTCTTTTTACCTTAAAACCTGTACAATTAACTTCCATCACCTTAAAAGCCTTTCTCACAACACATTGCTCCAGTTGTTGAAGCATATGTAATTACATCCAACAGAACCTGTCCTGGGGCAAGCTGATTTCATGCAATTTTTATAACACCTTTTTTCATTATTTAAGCAGAGTGAAGTCTTTAGGACAGTGTGATTAAAATGAAATTGGAATATTAAAGGTAAGGTATTCTGAGAAAAGGCAGACTCCTGCCATCTTTATGACAAATAGAAATTTATGTCTTTATTTTTTGTAAGTAAGGAAAAGTGCAATCCACTTGGCACAGATATTGGCCACATATCCAGTACCATCATCATTATGATTTTTCATGAGTCTATATTACAGTTTATTAGTACTTTATGGTTTGGGCTAGAGCTTAATTCAGTAAAAATAGAGCCAGTATGACACTACAAGCCTGTCTAAAAATCTTTTCTGACTTTGCTAGAGAAAATCTGTACAAAGCAATCTGAGAAGCTGAAACAAGTCAGGCACGTATTATGCAAGCATTCCCAGTGAGGTATTTCTTCAGTCTTAAGAAGTCTAAATTGCCATGTACAGAATACATGGATAAATGTTGTAAAATGATTACTAAAGCTTGCTGGGATGGGAATTTCTGCTTCATGGGACATTCCAGATTGGATGAGAACAAAACACCAACACTGCAGTCTCCTGCTTTGCAGAACAAACTATTTTGGGCCCATAACCTCACCCATGATCAGGCAAACTGGGCAAGCAGCCTGCCAGGCATCTGGGGAGCTGGGCAGCAGGTAAATCAGCCATCAGGCAGAAGCAGGGCTGGGCAGGCAGCCAGGCAGGCAGCTTGCAAGCCCATCTGCCACTCAGACAGCCAAGAAGCTGGCAAGCCAGCACATTGGTGGTGTCTCTGGCTGCCCAGAGGGACAGACTGGGAGCCGGTCAGCCAAGCAAGCCACCTGCCTGCCAGGGCAACAACCAGGATAGTCCTGCTGCCTGCTGCTCTCTGTCAATGGCTCTGAAGGAATGCATGTACTCCCAGGCATGCCAATTCTAATCTCTTGGCACTCAGCTGTTGCCAGAGAATATATTTATCCAGCTTCACTTCTTACAAGAAATATGTGTATTTAATATATTAAGTTACAGGCAGCTGCATTGAGAGACTTGTCTGTAGAAAGACTCAGGCACAATTTAGGATTAAAACTATGAAATGCAATCTTCCTGCTGATATGCTGCATTTACATCACTACTGAAATCTGGGTTTTCAAGGTGCTCTGCTGTTGTGCACTTGGAGGAGTATGTCATGTTCAGCAGCTTGCCACCTTCTGCCATTTAGCTTCATGAAGGAACAAAGAGTAAGCTATTTTTTCTGCCTCAATTTCTGATTAAATTTTGTCTGGTGTATATTATTTTATACCTAGATGTTCCTCAAATTTGTTAAGTGGATGGCACAGTGATGTGAAAGAAAGCACTTGTGGTTCTTGTTCAGAAAATGAGTTATTCCTTTTGCTAAGTGCAAGCCAGACCTGTGCCCTCTTTCTGCCTGAAGTATTTGAAACTCAGCTGATTTTCTGGGAGGACATCCCAAACAAAATGTTTGAAGGAAGTAGATAGTGGAAAGCTTTGTCTGCCTAGAAGTGATGGTGCAATGCTACAAGTTACTCAAGATCAGAGAGATGGCATGGAAAGATTATGGCTTTTACATCCGCTGGGAGGCTGGTATTCTGGTTCTTATTTCTGTAAGTTTTGGTATGGGTTCTCTGCACTAAAATGAAGAATGAAGTAAGAACAGGGCTAGAACTCCCATCTGCTGTTTGCAGATAGATACCCTCACCACTGGGAGTACATCATTACTAATTTTTATCTTTTTTACCTGAAATTCTTTATTTCTCTTGAGTGTTCCAACTTCAGTAGCCAGGGTAGAAAGAACCACTCTGGTTTACAGTCTCAGGTAAGGACACTGCCTTCAATCACCTGTGTGGGTTTTCACACCATCCTCTCACAGATGATCACAAAATTTGGGAAATGCTGTTTCTGCTTGGGGCGCCTTAAAAGATTGATCTCTCAGAAAGAAGTTTTGCAGGCTTGAGTTTAGAAGAGGACTCCTGCACCCTGAGTAAAAAGCTTAACCTCTATGGAATGGCAGCCCTGGAGACATATTTGGGCCCATCTGGCAAATAATTTGAATTCTTTTATGCAGTACTGACAATCTCTAGGGCTTAGTTTGTGATGCCTTTCTGTCACACCCCAAATTTCTGTGTAGCTTTTAGGGCTCTAGCTAAGGTGAAGAGGGTGCAACAGGAACATCCTTGACTACTGAATTTATTCTGTGTGACTAAATGTCTGGGAGGGGGGTGGGAGGGGGGCAGGATTATGCAATAGCTCATATTTCAGAACAAGGAGAAAAGCACTATTTGGTGTAGAACTCAGGGTTTATTAGCACTCTTATCTGGTCTCATATCAGCATAACAGACCCTCAATTCAGTAGCACACTGTGAGGGTGCATGACCTGGAGCTTTGCCCACGTTGTTATTTGCAGCATCTGTGATCTAGATGTGTGTTGACTAACCCAGACTGGATCTCATATCTGCTCATGAAAGGCTCAATATATTTTGAATTAAACATAAGGTCAAAATCAGAAATGAGTGGGATGAAGAAGGAGGAATCCTGCTGGTTTTGACTTCAAATAGGAAGAATAACAGAGTCAAGGGACTGACATATAAGAAAAAAGATTTAGGAAGACAAAAGAAGAGGAAAACAAGCAAGAAGTAAACAGAATAAAAGCATAAAAGGAGGTTCCTTTTTAAACAGAGAAAATATAGGAAATATAGGAATCATACATGCAAGAAATATATTTCTGTTTCTTGTGTCTGAGAAAGTCAAATGCCATATAACATTGTCAAACTGAGAATATAAGCAAGCTTGCTATAAAATAGTTAATAAATCAACAATGTAGAGTTTTAGATTATTATTAGAAAGCAGTCTCAATACTGACTGGAAAAAGGATCAAATGTTTGGAGAAAAGAGGAAAGCTTTTGCATAAACTTAGAATATGACTTTGTTCACACATTACTTAAATGTCATTGCTTGATTAACATGTTCATCCCCCAGTGCTGATATCCTCAGTCTTCTTTTAAGGAGTCAGCATACTACTGTTAATTTAGGAAATCGTGCTCAATATTTCAAAATAACACCTCTAATTTACTAAGCTTTTTCTGGTGGGTAATGAATGTGAAATTTTCTCTTAAAAAATGCATTGAAATGTCACAACAACATAAAGATTTCCCATGCTTTCAAGTGCTGGACAAGTAGTGAGTAGTATTTTAGGAAGCATAGGTAGGAGTGTGGGTTTTTCCTTATGACTGCCTGCTACCTAGCTGACTGATGGGAGTGCAAGGGAGTCTTGGGACTCATCCTTGGACAGAATGTTCTAGACTTGGCCAGCTTTAGGTGAACACATTAAAAACAATATGTAAACTTTCATTAAAGTCCTAAGAAAACAGCAATTGGAATGGAACTTTCCAGAGGATGGTGTCTGAGGCAGCTCTGGGTCTCAGGGAAGCTGTTCCTCTCTTCCCCAGGCACACAGAATGCAGAAACACTTTTCCTACCCTCTGTGACTCTGTCCCATGACCCACACATTTCCAATTCATCCATAAATGCGTGGATTCATAGGAAATGTTTCTCCTTTACCCCAGTGTTTTACTGCAAATTGAAAGAGGCAAAGGACCAAGCCAGGCCCTAATCAAAGACAGTAATGGAGATAACATAATAATGTCATGGCATATTTATATGGTGTTTTGGGTTTGGTTACTTAAGAGTCACCACATTACCACAACATCATACATTGCCAATTACTTCTTTGTACCATTTATGTAGCGCAAAGGGATCTAATATTTTTATAACTTTGCCACATATTCATAAAAGTGAAGACATGGAGGTTGTTTCTAAGTGTTGATGGTATAGACATAAGTGAAAGACCACTGCAAAAATTGAGTTCCACAACAGAGATGACCTTTTATGACAAATTTTCCTTGCTTACAATAGTAGTCTTGGTGTAAGTGCTTTCTAATTTAAAGGCTGAATCTGGTTTTGTATTTCTAAACCCCTAATAATGGCTTTTGTGAGTTTTACGAAGCAAAATGATGAATATACCTTTATTATTTTGTGAGTTGAGAATTTTGTTGTTCATAAGATTTTTCTTGCACTTAATTAAGCATTTTTATTTTTACAGACTTGTTTTTTACCTCCTATTTCATGAGAACAATGATAATTCTGAAGATAACACCTCTCTCTCAGCAATGGTTGTGGTGTTAGCTACTGTAGCACTCAAACAAGATGTGATATAGATCTTTTACTGTTATTTGGGACAAACAATTATAGCTCTCTTTTGTTTACATTGCTTATTAACATTACAGGTTCTGACAGCTATATGAGCATCTCAGAAGAAACAAAGGAACTTGTGAGAATATTGTTCCAATCAAGTTTTGTGCAGTATTGCATTTTTTTTTTTTTATATCTTGCTTTGTACTGAAGTCTAACTCACTCGGGAAATTCTCATCTCAGCTTATTTACAAATCAGTTATACTCTACTTACATATACCAGATCTGAATATAAATTATAATCTCCTGCTGAAATTTGAAAAGAAATGGAAGAACTATTTAGAAAATAGGTGAGATGCTCAGAAGACTGGAAAGAGAAAGTTTAGTGTCTTTTTCTTACTGCCACTACCTTATTTCATGAACCTGAGAAAATCTTTTCATTTTCAGCCGTATTTTCTCTGTAGTCCTTTCTTTGCTTTATCTAGTAAGACAGCAGACTTCTGGGATAGAGACTGTGGCACTCTTTCCCTGAGAGGTATTTGGTGTCAAATTGGTTTGATAGTCTCAAGTGACACATTGATATGTATAAAATTAATAGGTGCTTCTACCAATACATTTAATGACATAACTTATTCTGAATTGGGAAGGTTGATGACTCATGAGAGGACTCAGACTTCAGAAAACTGAGGTTTAAAGATGAAACATAAAGTCTGCAACAACAGAGTAGGGAACTTGACCCAGAAGTGCTTCTGTATATCAGATGTTATGTAGTATTTTCAATAGTTTTCCTTTTTCTCTTGAAATGAATTGTGACAGTTTAAAAGAATCAGAAAGGTCATAGGTCCCTTGACACACATGCAGGCTTAAATAAGTATCAATATACATATAATTCTGTAATGTCATAAGAACTTAAAATGTTTTTGAAATGTTAAGCATGGCTGTATTGCGTTTCCTCAGCTGGCATTAAATGAGTCCAACATACTTGAATGAAAGAATGAAAAAATTCCTCCAGAGTTCGTTGTTACAGGCACTGATGTCACAAAACCTGCCTGGACATACACCCGTGACTTTCCTCTCTGTGATCACACCACTAATACATTCTGATGTGATAGTGCCACTTAAACTTTCTTTCTCTCTTTCTATTCCTCCATTTACAGAATGATTAAGACTTAACTGCAGCACCTGACAGAATATTTAAATAATTAATTAGAAAAAACACACAGATCACTGAATGAAGCTATTGTTAAAAGAACTCCAGAATACAGCTATTGTATTGTTACTGCAGATGCATAAATGAAGATCTGTCTTTTGAAGGTGGCTATTATTAAAGATTTGCATGCAGTTCAGCTTCACAGACAAAACAAAAAAATGACTGTTGGATGTTAGAAACTAGGTTCCATGGTTATTATCCCAAACATTTTACCAATTTCCCTTTTTATTTTTTTAAATAAATTATTTTATAGTCTTTTTCTATTTAAGTAGAAGCTGAACTGAAAAGAAAAAATAGGTTTTATTCCTTTATCTTCTTTGTTGCATGCATTTATTTATATAATCCTATAGTGTTTTCTTCTTGATTCACAATTCATGGATTAAGAGACTGAACATTCAGGTGATCATTCAAGGCTGGGGAAGTGGCAGAGGCATGAATATTACCATATTCAAAATATAAATTACGCTGCACAAAGAAGCAATGGTTGAACAAAATTTAAGTCATATTGGTCTTGCTTGATTCCAGTTAAGGAACATCTGCAATGTGAGAAACTTAACAAAGGTTGAAGAAATTGAATAAAGATAAAATACTTCAATTAACATTCATATTATAAAGTTCAAGATTTCTGACAAGACAAGGTGTCTTGGAGTAACTAGCAATAAATCTTTATTTTCTGACAGACACCCCACTGACTTGATGGCTTCATTTTGTCTGAAATGGTTCTATGCGAACATAATAAATGAAGCTTAGATTTTACAAAAAGTAAATGTATTTACCAGTTGTAGAACCTACTTCTTTTTCCTATGGCTGCAGATATAGTGCTTCAGTTAGCTATTGACTAACCTTGAGAGAAGACCATAAAAAGCCTTCCACATCATGCTGAATTATGATCATACTGTCTCCCTCCTGCACCATATTAAACAAATTAAATTAGATGAGCCATCATAGAAGAGGTCAAAGTTCAAATCAACTGCTTCTTAATTTTTTTTCCTGAAAAAAAAAATTAATGGTTTGCTTATTTTTGAAGATGTATTTTAGAGACAAAAAAGAGTACACGATTCCTGTGTTATAGTACTTTTGATAAAAGTAGAAGGGAAATACAGAAAATTTGTGCACTTATGGAAGTATTGCAACAACATAATGGGATATCTGCTGATGTGATAAGATAAAGAAGAATAAGGAAGACACAGATGAAATGGAAAAAGGTATTGGTTTGCTTTGATCTTTTCTGTGTGGTATTTATTTCTTGAGATGTAACAGATAAAGTTTCTAGCCTTTTTTGTGCCTTTTTAATTTGAACTGGATTTTAGCTTGCTTTATCTTTTCTATATTGGTCCATGAGAAGAATGCTTCCTAAAGCCATAGAATTTGCAAAGCACTTGAAAACTCATCTAGTTCATCCTTGGATGAAGGCAGGGTTAACTGTACCTGTGTTATTCCCAGCAGAAGTATTTTCTAACCTCCACTGAGGGTTTACAGCTGACGTGGACAATTATTTCAAAGGCTTTAGGAAGTAAACAATTAGCATTATGTTTACTCTGAAGCTGAAACCCTAATAATCAACTGCTTCTCTGAATACTTTGAGATGAAATTCAGATTCTAAGTTCCAACAGGTTCAAAGAAGTGCAAGGACTTTCAGCCTGCTTCAGCAGTAGGCAGCGGCCATAACGCAGCCATTCACAAAGTGATTTGTGATATTCACAAAGGTCATTTTATTATAAGAAGAGATGAAGTCTATGCAATAACATTTACCTCTGGAGTGCACTTGTCCCATTAGCTTCCATTCTGAGCACTACCTGAGTTCCACCTGTATTCTCAGACCTCAAGGGTCACATCTGAGATTGCATTTCCTGTTACATTGTTAGTATCTCATTTACTGGCTTTATCTATTTACAAAAAAAAATAAATGAAAGAGGTAGACTCTGAGCATTTCTGCACCAGGAAATTATTTCTTAGGAAGTTCTATATGTCTATAAGATGTTAATTTCTTCTTTTTAATAGTCCACCAGATGGCTGCAGTCTATGACAACAGTTTGTGGTTTATTGCTAATTGAAACATCAACACTTAGGTACAAGGAATGTAAGCCTTGGATTTACATGCTAGTGCACTATGTGCTAATGTTCTCTTTCATATGAAAAAGACCCCAAGCACATAAAACCAGAAAAAGCAATGCTGGCACATCTTCCTAGAAATTGCTCTTTAGCCAAAGTGGGTTCTCTTTAAAAAAAAAAAAATTATTATAGGCATAGTCAGGCAACATTTTTGTCATTGAGCATAGAAGGACAGAAGCCTTGCTTTTAGGTAAAGGACATGTACTTTGGAAATTCTATTCTTCTATTGCATTTTCCAAAGAAAATATCTTTGAAGTAAGTCTAGTAAAATTGTTAATTTCTGAGGGATCTTTTGCATGGGAAGTCATACATTAGATGCAATATTAAAGATTGCTTTCAGGTTATTTTTAACATGAGTAAGCCCTGTCGCTATCATCTTCCTTCTGACCAAAAAAACTAAATTTCTTATTTTAATTTTCTCCTCCCAAGACTCTTGACAGGTGTGCTTTGTCCTTTGCATCTTGGTCAAAAGGCACTGCCACTACTGTTCACCAGTTTAATCTATAAACAACTTTCCATACTGTCCCTCCTTCGCTTCTTCACATTCTCTTCCCTGTGCACGAAGAGGAAGATTGATTTTCAATTCTTTCTCCCAATTTTTCAGATCACCTCACTTAATGGTGCTGGCCCTGTGTATGTTTAAGGTCTGCTCTTGGAGTCTGAAGCTGAGACACACACCACATAAATTTTTTGTATCCCATGATCATGCCTCACCTCAAATAACTGAACTCCGACAAGGGTGGATCCTGAAACCCATTAAATTCTCTCCTGTCTCACTTCCAAAGAGCATTTCACAGTCCCATTTCAGCCATGCCCCTCCTGTTCTGAAAACAGAACAATTATCATAATGGCTCTTGATAGACTTTGTGTTCCTTACCTCCTTTCTCTGTACCTTCCTAGCTTTGTCTTTATGTGTTCCTATTTTACAAACACTCTGTCATGTCTATTTGCATCCTCGCTTCATTTGTGGTAGTTTGGATTGGCCCAAAATGAAGAAAAAAATTTTGAAGGAAATGGAAAAGCCCTTTGTGAGTCTGAAAGATAATGTAAACTACTTTTACTGAACTGCAGATCATTACAAATTTTCTTTGATAGAAAAAATTGACTCATCATATTCCTAGAACAAGTTTTTTATTATCCTTTTATGCCTACTACATGATTACACAAACTTAACTGTCATCCATCAACTTTTTTTGGAGAAAATATATGTGTATGGATATTAATTTAAAAATAAATTCTGAGCCTCAGTTTACCTATCAGGTATTACCCTGACTAAGTGCATGGTGATAAATCAAAAGACAAGGACAAGGAAAGAAATTCTGCAGGAAAAAAAGCAGAAGCAAAGTAAAAAGATTTCTACACAGGAGAAGGAAAATTTTTTTTAGGAAATCTATTGACTGCTGACTGCTGAGTGCCTGGCAATGCAAAGTCTGGCAAAAAGTGTATTTCTCAAGTCACATTTAGACATGCCTGTCCCCTAATTATGCTGGTTTGAAAAGGGTAGTGGTGTTGCATATGCATAGTGAATCAGAAATAATGACACAGGGCAATGATACCTTCTAGCTGGGTTTGGAACACACAATTTCTCTCAGCCACTGCTGGACAGACAAGTCTGGAAAGCTGGTGGAGCTAGTAGAGAAAAAAAAAAAAACAAAACACATGGCCCTTTATTGGTTTTATTCATTACTTTGCACACTATTTAATTTTAAATGAATAAATAATGCCCTGTTTTGAAGAAGATATTTTTAATTCAGTGTAATCACTTTCTGTTGCAGGGTGCCATAGTCAAGAATGAGAGGATGTATAGCTACCAAATTAATTTGCTGGAGCATGACCTCTACAGATCCAGTAATCAGGTCTTATGAGTATGGATAAGAAAAATAATAAACCATCTACACAAATCACTACAGAAAACAATAAATATTTCTTGTTGGGTCAGAAGAAGGTCAAAGTTGTGCAAATGCTTGTGTCACAGCTAGCCTGCCTCTACAGCAAATTTAAATAGTCAGTAACATGTGATTTAGAAAAATATAGCCATTGAACAATTACTGTGCAATTACTCTTGTTTCCCATCAAAACTCTGCAGATTCTGTACAAAATCATGAACTATATGTAATTAAATAATATATCAGTGTCTAAAGAAAGATCTATGCAATGACTGTCTCCTCTCTTCCTGATGGAAATGCAAATGTAACCATTAATAGTTTATAAATGAGTCTTAGCAGGAAGTGGGATAATGTACATTTTGCTTTAAGCTAAATAAAAGAAGAATTGTTCCATAAAATTCATTGACATTAAATCCAAAGAAATTTTTTATTTTGGAAATATATCTTTAAATATTCATCTCTCTCTGGGCTTTCTCTCAAAAGAGAGCCTTTCTTTATAACATACTATGATGACAACTGAAAAAACCCAAACAAAAAGTTAGAGAAATTGGTGTTTTACTTTTTTCTATCCCTTCAGAATCCTGAAGTCAAGCAGTGAAATGAAAATTCACATATCACAGCCTAAGCTTTTATCTCAGAAACAGAATGCAACTTAAAAAGGATATTGAATATTACTGCAATGCAGAGCTGCATATTTAGATTCAATGCAGGACAAATACTTCTGCTGCAAGACCATGTGATGGAAAAAATTAAATTCTTGTCTTTGCCATAGCCTACAAAGTGAATAAAACGCCAAGAGTCTGCAGTTTGCTTAGTGTATTAACCTATGGACCTCAATATTGTAAACTGAAAATATGGATCAACTCTGACACTTCATTTTCATAGGACAAATAGGGTTTGGATTAAATATTTCTGAGGAATCTGTGGGAAATCAATAGTGTTTACAGAACTAGTAAAGCTTAGTTTGGATGCTGAATCTTAAACCTTTTGTTTATAAGCTCTTATCAGTAAAGCCTTCAAGATAAGCTTTGCTCCTGGAGTTTTGATCTTGTCTATGTGACTTCAATTTTGAATGTAACAAGACTTAAGAAAAAAAAAAAAGTGGCACTGAAACTGGCTTAATGTGTTTTATAGATTTTCTGACACCAAATTATTATTACTGGTCCCCTGTTGACACTATTGCAAAAAGATGTTTTAAATGCAGCTTCAAACCATTTGATTGAGATTTTTCTATAACAAAGTTAAACCTCCAGGTATTTGTCAATAACCTCCCTGGAATTTTGAGAGACTCTAAGAGACAAGAAAACACAGACATTTAATAATCTGAACTGAAAATAGTTCTCTGCACTGAGATAGTCAAACAGAACCCTGGAAACATTTGCATGTACAGGAGGATTTATATGAAATAATGATTCAATATTTAAGATAGATGGGTAATATATAGAGATAAGGGACAGTCTTAAAATTAAATTTTAGAGAGGAATTAGTGATTGATAGTGTGGCATAAATAACAGAATTAAACATGTCTGCTTTACATAGTTCTAGGTGATTATTTTCTTTTGAAATTCTCCCTCTGAAGCACTCACTTGGAAGGAAAGAGGAGAAGTGAGATGAGAAATGATTTCATTTCCATGCTTTCAGAGCTGCTTTGCTGTATTGTGATAGTGTTGTACGCAGGAATCAACAGCAAAATCAGAGACTAAAAAATAGCTTTAAAGGTCATGAAAATTCTCAAAAATTGCAACATTATTTCCATCTCTGAAAATGTGGTAGATTACTTGATACTGAACAGTGAGTTAGAATAGCAACAAATGTGAGGGATTCTTTAAAGTAATAAAAACCTTATTAACTAATTATTTGAGAGGCTGGGCTTGACATAGGGACTTCAATTTGCTTTCCATTTAAGTTGATAGACCTTTAGGACTGGCTTGCAGATTACAACTCAGTTTTTTCAAACTAATACCTCACATAGGTGTGTGAACCTTACATATGTGAGTGTGCTTTTATTCCAGAAGAAAACATTTAGTTTGTTGTCTGTGAATATGTCATACAGGTGATATTCTGCTTTTGAACTTTAAGTTGTGCTACTACATTATTTTATTTCCTGCAATACCCTGATGACAATCCCCTCATGCCTCTGAACAGAATGAACTATTCTGTGAACCTTTGTTTCTTTTCCTTGTTGTTAAAAGGAACGTGAAACAATCAGGGCATCCTAGGTACCTAGTTTTTAGGCAATCACAGTTACAGAAGGAGAAATTCTTTGTATATGCACAGAATTTAAGCCTCCACCAAATAATGTTCCACTAATTCTCTACAGGATAGTTTTTGTATTTTTGTACTTTTTGTAAAACATCTTTATCTCTGGTTAAGTTTGTACCTATATATATATATATATATATATATATATATATATATATATCTCCTGTGTGCATCTGCATTGGCATTCCCAAACTGGAGTCAAACCAGAGCCCTTTTCCCCTGTCACTTTTTTTGGTCTTTTATTTTGTGCCCTCTATGAACAAAGAAAAAGGAAAGGCTTAATACATTTTGTACGTGTTATTTTGCAACAATGTGAGGATAAAAAAGACAGTGCAATGGCTAAGGCATGGATGGGACGTTAGCTAGATTTTTCCTCAAAGAAGACAGGGCAGCAAGACAGCAGCTGAAAGTACTGGTTCAGTCCCATCAGGACCTCTGCTAGTAGGAAAGAGAAGCTGTGTAGGAGGAGTGAAGGGTAAATTAAGGCAGTAAAAAATACTCTGTTCTGAAACACCCCTCAGTGGCATCGTGCCAGTATCAGCTGGCAGAAAACCTGATGAGTGAGATGTTCATCTATGTTGCCACCTCTTCCCCAGCTTCTAAAGCAATTGATTTACTAAGAAATTTCTGTCTGTTTTGGAGATGCTGTCCTGAAGGTAGAAGACAGTTATCCAGTCTTGGGAACTGTCTAGATGCCTATTACCTGATCATTTTTAGGGACGAGTTTACAAGTCTAAGGTTTTGAAAAGCCAATTTGAACTTCTGTTAGCATACAGGAGAAAGTCAAGGAAGAAAAAATACCAGCTACCGGTAAACTTAAGACCAATTAACAGAGAGATGTACTTGAATAATACTTATAAGGTGTGTAAACCTGTGTCTAAATCTGTTCCAATTTCCTTGGTCTTCACATCTGGGGTTCATATGATCTACTTTTAGATATTCTGTAATTTAAAAAAGCTAAAATGTGCACATCATTTAAATTAGTCACCTTGGTCTCCCTTTATAGTTAGAAAAGAGAAGTATAACATTTTTATTAGGACTGCTGTGGTTTACTCAGATCATGCATATTATGACTAAATCACCCTTTAGGAGTACAGGTCTCTCTCCACTGGTAACAGTTCATGACATTTGGGTAGATCATATTTGGAGAGCTACAGGTGGCAAAATGAATAATGAATCATAGCTCCAAATCCCCTTTGTGTCCTGAACTACCATGAAATGTTATGTTGTTTGCTAGTGCTCAAACTTTTTTCATTGAAAAGATCATAAAATATTCCATGCTATAAAAAATGTATGTGTTACTTGATATGTCTTTTGAAGAAAATTACCTGTGAGTACATACCAGTCTATTTTCTTAGTAGCTCAGCTAATCCTCTCTTATTTTACTACAGTGTAGGAAGATTTCTGTCCATAAATTCATTTAACTTCTCAAATAGTTACATTCCACAAAGGCAAAATGGAGAGAAAAACTATTTTTTTTTCATCCTAACTCCAGCTAGATCTATCTAGCTATATGATCTTCTGAGCTCAATTTTTTGTTGCTGGCTGTACTCCTAAGACAGATTCTCTGAGGCAGGGAGTTTGTGAAGGATAAGTGGCAGATATGAAATTATTTCTTTCATAACTATAACCCATGGAGTATGTAACACTTTACTGATTTAGAATTTTCCCATGGCAGGCTCTACCAACCAATTGAAGCTAACAGCTTGCCAACAGAGAAAACTTAAAGGAGATGAGCATCACTTTTTGGGCTTTTTTCCCTGTCACTACCAAAAATCAAAGAAATCATCTGAGGCACAACCATAGAAATACGCTGGCTTAATTTATAAGAACTCATTCTGTGAAATAATTAAAATGTACTTTTGCTGTCAGAGGGGGAAACAAGGCATAAGTGATTAATAATTCTTTAATAAGAAAAAATCCTGGTTTACTAATAGCTTTTGTGTGGTTAATTAAAGCTCTGGTTCACAAAAACCAGTAACCTTTTAGAAAGTGGATTCCACTTTTTATAACGGAAGAAGGACTGGGAAACAGTGAAGTAATCATGTCTTCCCAGATAGCAATAAACAGTGGAGATTGTACAGGCTGTAAAAATCATTGCTCCTATGATGTGATAGCTTAGTAGCTCTACACAAGATTTCGAGACTTTTTAGTCAGTTAAAAAGAAAATACTTAGAGATGTAATCAAGAAAAAGATCAGACTTTTAAAAACTCCTTGTGAAGTTCTCAGCAACAGTCTCTGGATAGCAGACATAAAGAGGACGAGTTCTGGGTCACAGTATCCAGAACGTTCCAAAGAGAAAATTTATTTCTTGTTTCCCTTCCCAAAATATTAGTCGATTTTACATAGTGTTTTCTCTCTATATATGAACTATTCAATTACTTAAATCCCTCAGATGGGCATTTGCTTTTACCTGGCCTGTTCCCCAAAACTCTGTTTATGGCCAAGTGATACTACTTTGTGAGCAACTTACATAAATAGCAGAGGACTATAATAATTTAAGTGCTTATCTGGATACCATCATTTAACCATACCTGTACACTTTATCTCAACTGCAGATTCTGTTACACTGAGGCCAACAGTACCATTTTAATCCAGGTCAAAGAAAGTTCCAGTGGTGTAAGTGCCAACTATCAAGCAGCTGAGCCAAGAGAAAAGCAGTTGTGATAAAGTAGATGGTAGAAGAGCACACTAATGTGGAGGCCATAGGAAAAGAGAACAGAGGAGACAAAACACTACAGTTCCCAAATAATTAAGAAAATCAGAAAAACATGTTGGCAATTGAAAATAAATTATCTATATGTGTATATCTCTATGCATTTCTATATATCAAGACACACACTGATAAATCATATAGCAGTGTATATATTTGTCATACACAGAGATAAATCTAACACTCTATATAGATTTTGCACATATGTAAACTCTCCCTGTGTCTGTGTGTGTATGTGTGTGTGCATATATATGTATATACATATGTAGAGAGAAAGAGAGAAAATGGGCTACTGCACCAAGCAAGCTCACACCAATTTACATAATGGAGCTAAGTAGGAGTCACAATTCTAGGAATTCAGAAGTTTGAGACTTCAAAGCTGTTATATAACCACCACTCTAGATTGTGTATGACAACCTACACTTCTGTCAAATAATACTAGGGCATACAGAAGTTCAGCTCTCCCTGCTTTTGGAGGGGACCTTGCTTTGCAGTGGAGTCATGTGCTGCTGTTTTTGTTCTTACAGAAGCCTTAATCCCAGCCAACAAGGACAGGAAAAGAAGAAACTCTTTGTGCATCAAAGGAAACTGCTTTAAACATGTTCTACTCTCCTGCTGCACAGTCACGGTTTGGATTAGGAAATAATAGGCTATAGGCAGCCAGAAGTCAGAGCTGAGTAAATTTTTAAAATCTTTAAAAGGAAAGAAGAAAACGTAGAAGCTGTGCATAATTTATACCTATCTATCATTTTCCATCTCTTGATAACCCAGAATTGTGAACCCAGGAACTAAAGTGACTGCTTAGGAACATCATTGCAGATCTTTGTCTGATAGCTGTTATTGATTTAAACTATTTCAATTTGTTTTGTTCTAATCTCACATATAAAAAAATGGCACCCAAAAGGCATCTGTATAACTTTTCAGTGAAATAAACACTTTTCACAATTTCTAAATGCAACATTAATCTTGTTCCAGGATATTCCTAGGGCTGACAACTTTTCATTATTATTCTTATCACAGGGTATGTAGCGAACTAAGCTTTAAATTAACTACAGGCAGGAATGAGTCACAAGAATGAAGTCAGAAATTTGCTCAAGTTTCTTGCTGCCTGGATACAGGGATTTCGTTATTATTCTTTAATGAAATAAAAAGGAGGAGAAATAACTCATTATTTACATGGGGAAAAAAGGAATACAGAGAGTCATGTTTTATTTTAATTCCCATGTGTTAAAAATCTTTGCACTGCTTTTTATAGTTAATTTTTCTTCTTATCTGTGAAGCTAGCATGGACTAAACAAAACTGTGAATAGAAGAAATTGTATTCCGTATAATTTTAATTTCCTACTTAGTTTATTTTATTGTATTACACTTAGTTTATAAAAGTCAGTGATTTAAATGTTAATAAAATTTTAGGTGTATATTAAGGGTAAATTCAACACCTAAAATGAAAAATTTGAAAGTTCATACTAAGTGAGATTACCAAGTTCTCTCATATGATGGAACAAGTTCTTTAATGACAATAAAAAGGAAATCCAGGAGTGACATTACTATTTATGTTGTTCCTTGTTCCTTGCACCAATTTTATTTTTCTCTAAAATTACTTTTACCATTTCAGAATATGTATTTGTGTCTAGGGAGAGTTAACATTCAATGCTTATTTTGAAATTACATGTTTGAAAAAAAATTATGAAAGATCATCAGCATAAGGCAAAATTTTCCCTTCCAAATTGCCATTTGCAACCAGTCTCATTTGTAGATAAGCTTACCTGGTCTTAGAAATGGACTTTTTTAAGGTTGAATTTCTAAAAAAGACCTCATCAAAGGCTGTGTACAGATGCACAGATATGGAATCTGGAGGACATGTCCACATGCAGAGGACAGTTTAGAAGTGACAGCATGTTCTTATGTCATCGAGATAGAATTTATTTTTCAACAGTCCACTTAATAAAAAGATAGCTTGCTTTTACCACAAAAGCTTTCTGTGTCACTATGCAGCATAGAATGTTGAAAGACTTTTCTCTGAATTGTAGTTAACAATAGAAAAAACTCTTTTTTACTTAAAAGGATACTTATATACTTCAGTTTTCAGGCATTTCAAGGAAATATTGTTTATTTTCAAGCTATACATCTATCTCAGATATAGAGAAAAAAAAGATAATTCCAAAGTAAAATTGTCTTGATTTTTTATTAATACCACTACTAAGATACAATAAAAGTAAAATAATAAAAAGAAAATTAGTGCATCCTTAACAGTAATGTGTAACAGTGTCACTCAACCTCTTTGCCAAAGATGGCACTTACCAAAGAGGTTGTTCATAAATACTGTTTAGGATTGACATTATCTTACCACTCTTGATACAAGATCATTGTTGTATAAAGGGTATAACACTATTACACACTTCTTTTCTGTAGTTCCACTCACATGAATGTTTTGAGTTATTTAGGAGGACTGGATTTAAAATGTACCCATTCTAATTGCACCAGCTCACCAAAAACATCACACAAAATTGCCTGGGAACTGAAAAGTGTAGTTTGGACAGTGCTTCCTATTGTGACAGACACTTGCTAATCGTGTCTTGCTGGTTTGTGTGCAATAGAGTTCCTGCTGCTAACAAGTCCAACTACTGAGCAGTTCAGCTGAAATCAATTTGACAGCGAAGTCTGCCAAAGGAGCAATTTTAGAACAATGAGTTGCCAAATGACAGTAGGCAAAAAACAAAAAAAACAAAAACCCCCCATTTTTATTAAATGAATATCAACTGAAAGACAAATCTAAGAGAAACAAATAGCTTAGGTGACTAGAAAATGTTTCTACAACTGTATATAACCAAATGTGTTTTATAACATGCCAGCAACCTTAGAATCATCATGTAGATACACCAAGAAGACCCAGAAGTTTCAGAACTAAGCCAGTTCTCTTCCTATTTTCCTTTAGTTTGACAATCTGACTTTTAGTTTTCTGTTCTATCTTTGGTTTCTTATTAGACTTCAACCTGGTACCTTTACCATTCCACTGGTAGTTGAAGTGATGCAATTCTGCTAATTAGTTGTAATGATGGCCCGCCTCTTGTGGAGTCAGCATGGTCTCTGCTGATGCCTCTGCTGTATTCCGGCATGTAACTTCTGTTGACACAAAAGCTGTTTGCTCTCCATGCAGATAATGAACCTGGAAACGGGCTCTCAGGTGAGAGTTTGCCTGAGTCTGCCTACCAGAATTCATGGGATCCTTCCTGCCAAAGCTCATCCTTGGCATCTCTGTGATGGCACATCCGTTCTGGCCTAAAGTCCTGCAGAGAGTAAACAAGACAACTGCATGGAAACTAAAAGGTAGAGATTATTCATGTCTATGCTAAGAATTGGTCTTTAAAAGACAGAGTTTTCCTATTCAAACTCATTTGGCCAGAAGTAATTATGTTCCTAAATAGCACAAGAGTTGAAACTCTCTAGTCCCCAAACACTGGGGATTCATGATTGCTTAGCGAAAATACTAGGCAAAAGCTAAAAACTAATGACTGACTTTGACAAACCTAGACAATTCATGTAATGTGTTTTGTTTGTGGCAATACCCTCTGAAGATGTGAACTCCTTATGCCTTGCCCAAGAGCCCTGAAACACAGACAGTAACAGCACCGAGTGGCAAAAACATCATGTTAATCTGGGGAATATGTGAAGGGAAGTAATGGAGACTTTCAAGTTGGCAGATGTGGGAAAGAAAAAAAAAATCCAGTTTAATGACATTACCAGGATTAGTGGCCAATCTGGCTGCAGTCTCAGAGTTCACATTCACATCATAGCTCATCTGGGCCCTATAAGGGAGCATGAAGTTAGTTTTCATACAAGTAATTCTTGTATTCCCCATGGTATCCCTTTTATTAAGTTTCAGCCATCTGTTTTGTACCCAAGGAGACTAGACCTTATGAAAAGCTACATATGATGACTGTTAAAGAGCAAACACACAGCCCTCCCATTTACCAAAAAGGATATTTTGGAATTTGTTTTGTCCTCTGCCAGTTGTATGACACAGGTCACATTCAAGATCAGCAGAAAAATTATCAGGAAAGGTTAGTTCCAGTGACTAGTGATATTCAGTACAAGAAATATCAGCCAACATTAATATTTATTTCTGTGTTACTTGCTAAAGTTTCAGGACAGAACTCTAACTAGCATTTCTACATTTTCAATGCTTCTTTTAATGAGGAAAGGAAGATGAAGATAAAACCAATCTGAAAAGTTTGCCTTAATTGCTTCAGCAGCAATGGAAAATTCTATGATGATAGCAGGACTACACACGATTTTGAGTGACCTTCAACAATCTCTTCATAGCCCCAGGCATTGCCCTGCTGGGCTTATTGAACAATGACCCGTGGGAAAGCAGTGATCTCACAGAGGGCTCTATTTTTTTCTGCTGGATATCAAATATTTGGATAGTGTCTTAATTCTAGAAATGACAATGGAGTCACCTTTTAATCTGTGAGTTTTACTCAGAAATAGTTAATTTATGCAGCTTATTGAAACATGGCTAAAATTACTGTTGACCTTTGTAAAACATGACTTTATGTCATAGCAAAAATAAGCCCTTAATTCTATAAATTGTTATTAGGAGCAAGCTATAAATAAGGAGCAAGATGAAAATTGGGCTATTTTTGGGATGTGTTAATTTACAGTGACTGAAGTTCAAGACACCAAAAAAATAATAAAAAACATCAAGCCATCAAAAAATAATAAATACACGGAATTTCAAGTTCCATAGGAACATCAACATTTCACACTACAGGAATAAGCATGCTAATTTTAGAACACCATAAAGGATGAATGAGCCTCTACAAAGCAGAGCTAAATCTTAATGGAGGTGTGCTTATGTTAGTATGAAAGCTGTTCATCTTTTCTAAGCATATTTTATTCCTGGAAGAAGAGTTGACTACTCATATCAGAATACTTTCATTCTAAAAGTACCATCCCTTATCTAGAATTGTTGGTAGCTTTAAAAATTGGCCAAAAAATTCTGTTTAGGGTAGGAAAGAAATGTCACTTGTATGCTGATAAGATGGATCTGCTTTCCTTTCCTGAACTGACTATTAAATTTTCTATTTATGGACTTAATAAACCCCAATGCCGTATGCTTTTTTCCTATAGAAATCATGAAACCTAAATTTGGACATTAAAACATTATAAGGGAAGTCAACACGTAAAGGTACTCACAAAATCTTATGAAATAAGCAGTGCACTGATTTATCTATTTTTTTAATTACAAAGCTCAGTAGTGAAAAGTTTATGACATTCTGTGTAGGAATAAAGCCATATAAATTTAAAGAAAAAACAAAGCTGTTTATACAGCCCATCCACAAGGAAATATGAAGGTGACATTGTTTACCTCCATCCATCAGTACAAAATAAGGCAGTTTCACAGAAGCATAAAGCACAACAAGCACTGTAAATCTCCATGTTAGATTTCATATATTAAATGTTGATTAGTGTTTCAGAATTATTTGCTGACAATATTTAATCATTCATGGCCTGTGACTATGAACATTTTAACTTAATATCTTTAAAACTTAAGCGAACATATCCATAATTCTGATGTTAAAATATGGTATGAAATTAATATTTCAAACTCCTAGTATTAACGTCTGAGCTTTTAAACCTTTTGAATATTCCTAGGACATGGATTATAAGGAAAGTGAGCTTAAAGTTAACAGTGAAAAGATTCAGCATGCTAAGTGACTGTTAAGTGCCTTCACTGCAGTTCACTGAATCTCCTGATTAAATAAAGCAATGTTGCCCCAGATGAAATGCACTGTAGAAATGCAGTGTCAGAATGAGGGAGGCATGAGTGGCAGTAGTCAGATCTGAATTTAGAAGAAATAAATTCTCATTTCTCTGCAGGCAAGGAAAGCACAATGAGGCAGTAGCTTTTACTCATGTTTCCAACACCAAACAGAAGCACAGTTTTGTTAGCCCCCTCAATCAGTGATAAGCACAGACCTTCAGACAGGGAACCTGCCATTTTATCATGCAGATTTCGCTGTGTGATGTTACTCTGGCTCTAATGTAGGCTCCAATCTCCCCTCTGTTTAGAAACCAGGGGATGAAACTGCAGTTCCAGTGCAGCAGTGCTGCAATCTTGATCCACCACAAATGCTGAGACTCAACATCCCTTCTCATCTCCATCTCCCCTTACATGCAGTAGTCACACCTTGAGAAGGACAGACAGGCTTGTGACCCCATCCACAACACCAGTCAAGGTAAAAAGACCTACTCAAGTCCTGAGCTTGCTCCACAGAGGAAGACAAGGGTCTTGTAAGCACTCTGCAGTCACAAAGGCCAGTGTGCCAATGAGCCACTGTGCTTTCCTCATCACCTGTTTCCCACAAAGCTGACTAGACTCATGTTACCACAGGGATTTCCCCAGTGAAACCAGCACATTCATTTTTCCATCAGGGTACAAGTTTGTTCACAAAAGTGCCCTGTCTAGGAACACATTTTTTAAAAATTACACTTTGAAAGTATCAGTGCTGGTTCATCTGTTCAAGAAAGAATAAACTCATGTTTGAAGCTTATTTTATTGATGTATCACTGGGATTGTAGAAAGAGGATAGAAAGTAATAAATAGTGAGGGCATCAAATTTCTGTGGCATGAGTGACATACCTTGTAGTTGAATACAGCTGAACACAGACCACAGGTAATCAGGTCTCTCATACAGAATATTGAGTATCATGCTAACAATTCTGTTCTACAAGGATATGTAGATCTGGATTTTTCCAGATTTTTCCTATTTTTAATACGTATTTCTCCATGGTATGCACTGGACTGCCATCTGCAGATTTTCATCTGGGAAAGAGCATAAGGACTGATCATAATTGCTTTCTTCAATTCCTGTTTATTCCTGCTTTCACTGATTACAGCCCCTTTGCAGTGTCTCACCCTGAAATAAGAGATGTGTTTTTCTAGTACCACTTTTTCTGACATTTTGTTGTCTTTCAGAAAGATTTTTGACACTTCTGGGAATTACAACCCGTGCAAAGAGAAGCAGTTACAGACCATGAGGGATGAAGATATATTTCAGATGTGTCAGACCCTTCAATTTTTGCAGTTTGGAAATGAATCATCTGTACTTGAAAAAAAGAAATAAAATTGCTGAGATAGGCATAAATATGATTCTCCATAAACAACAAAATCATTGCAGAAAAGTGTCAGGACAGTAAGAGTATAAGAGTAAAATTTGTCTTGTGAACACTCATGTTTTGCAACATTTTCACCAAAGCATGAAAATCAAATGAAGTTAATTCCATTCCATTATGTCAGATTTGTAGCCCAAATCTCAAAAAACTGAATCCAGAATCCATTTGTGCTTTCCCATTTTTGCATAAGGTTATCAACCTGCACATGCATTGGGGAATTTCATTGCATATCTGTTTTGGAAACCCTCAGTTATATCCTTTCACACTAGCTTGGACTTGAATTTTTAGCTCTGAAAGCCAGTGCTTGATCTTCTGGGTGTGTCAGCATGTCTGTGTGACACACATCAAAACTTTTTCTGCTGTAGATGTTCTGCATTACCAGTGGAAGTGTTCATTAGCACTAGAATTGTACATTACTATTAGAGGCAATTAAAATGTTTTGATATTAACTGTGAATCTGTTGTTACATGTACTGATGTATCTAGGGATAATATGACATATCTAGAAATAATAGGACAGCACTTGAAATATTGATGGAATAATCTCCACAGCTGGTCTCATGGACATGTAGAATAGATAAAAATATGGGGAAAATCTCCTGGCAATGACTAAGGAAGTTAAGGTGTATCCTTTTCCACCTATATATTATTTAGTTGACCATTTTTATCTGTATGCTTATAACTGTGTCACTGCACTGCCAGAACCACTGTACCATGATTTTTTCCCTGTCTTACATTCATTACCTAGTATTTACTTGATTTTCTTTTACCACAAATTGTTGTTCATTTTTCCTGCTTCTGATCTTCCCCCCCGCCTTTCCCCTCCATTCACTTGCTCTTTTCTTGGGTCCTTCTGATCTTCTGCCTTTTGAGCTTTTCACATTGCTATTTTTTCCATGTGTCTTCCTATGTTTAGAAACATTTCTCATTTCTTGCCCATGAAAGCCTTGTCTCCTTCTTCTAAAAACGAATTTCTTTTATCAAGACTACAATATTTTTATATTAATGACATTTTTAGTATCAGATGATAAAATTTATTAATTTATACAAAATAAATCTGTAAAGAATGTATTTTATTTATTTTTCTGGAGAAGTAAGTGTCATAAGGCTTTGATGTACCTAAAAAAGAAAGTTCATGTACAAAATTTCATAGGAAGATGGTGATTTATCTCAGTTCTTCCCAGAACACACTGGAGAAAAACAAAGATATATTTTAAATGGACAGGAACGGGTGCAGAGAGATACAAGTCTCTGATTCACTTGGTATAAAGTTGATTGTCAGCTTCATTCTGCAAAATTATTTTAAAGCCCATCAAGATGACTTTGCACTCAGAATTGCAGCAAAATATTTATTATTTAATAGATGTTTACTAGATAGTTACAGTATCTGTTGCTCATTAGGCATAAAAGGATAAAATTCGTATTTTTAGAGGAAGCACCAGAAGAAGTAAATTAAATCTGGATGTGTAAGGATTGAAAAAAGAGTCAGTTAAGCAAACAGACTGATATATGAATAGTGATTCTGCCGATATAAGCATTAGAGATTATTTCAGTATGACTGCATGGGAGTCCTACAAAAGAAAAACCAGCATTGAGAAGAAAAGACTGAAAAAGTATAGGAAAAAAGTATGAAAGAAAGCCTGAAAAATCAGGAAGATACAAGCAATATCACAATGTGAAAAAATGCCAGATAATTCTTGGAAGACAAGTTTTTAAATGATCCTTAGAAGCAAGTTGCTTTAGCTTTCAATTTAAAAAACTGTATGGCTGCTTAATCCATATGAATGTAGGTTGGTAAGAAACACAGGAAAAATATCACGGCTTCAAAGTATTGCTTTGTATTCATAAAAGGAAATTAACTAAAGGCTAGAGAGCATCGCCAGGTTTGCCTGCCAGTAGATTTTACTTTTGAAAAAGACAGTTACTTTTAGTGACTGTCCAAATCCCTGCATCTATGACTTGATTTTTTTTTTATTTTTTGAAGTTAAAAATCTTATATTTTACTATTATCCATATTCCTCATTTGTCAATACTTATAGTAATTATAGTGGAGGCCTGCAGAATTGATGTTTGAGGTCAAAGCTATATTTAGGCTTATGAAGAATGTTTATAAGATATAAACTAAAACAGCTGAAACTGAATCAGTTGCTACCATTTTACTTCACGCTTATTACAGCTGCCTTTTTTTTCCCCTCATCTTAAGTATATGTGGTTCTATCAATATGTGACTCTGTGGAATACTTCTGAAGGATCATGCTGCTGGCAGGTTGAGATCATAGCCAATGAAACTGAATAATATTAAGATCTCTGGGGCCTGTATTCTGGTTTTGCATGTTGTGTGCAAAATTAGTAAAGTCTTTGCAATTTTTTCTTCTTTTTCTTTAGTCCGTTCACCTCCATGATTTGAGTGTAAAAATACTACAAAGGATGAGAAATGAAAAAAAGAAGGTATGGTATCATGCATGCTATACATAGCTTAACTATTTTTTAAAAGTAGAAACCATGTTTACATGAAACATGAAAGAAACAATAGACTAGAAGAAAAAAAACCAGAGAAATTAGAAGTTTTGACCCAGATATTTCAAAAACCACCTACTTTTAGATTGCAAAAGTAATACCCATACCTTCCTTGGTGCTGCTACAGCAACTTTCTTCTACAAGAAAAATAAATCAGATGTATAAAAATACAATATTGTTATTTAAATTTTCTTTGTCAAGTTTCAGTTTGGGAGATGAGTAAAAATGCCATAGAAAATTGTAGAACCCAACAATCACATGAAAATCTTTGCAAATCATGTCTTTTTTGGAAAGTGATAACTCTACAGTTATTATTTCCAATGGATTGTCCTAAACAGTATTCCAAAGCCATATATAGTTTGCAGTCTAGCCACTATTTCTTTTACTTCAAAGAGAGCAGCATTTGACACTTTATAATTTTATTATTAATTTGGTGATAAGAACCATGCAGCTCCTGACTGACAAGGACAATACTTGTGGAATAAAATACGTGAACAAAATGAAATTTCCTAATACACTGTTCAAAGTTCTTTTTTGGCTTTCCTTTAATATTCAGTCCTTCAGTCATCTATATGTGGATAGCTGAGCTAGAATTCATCTCAGTTTACTGCATTCATATGCAATCTAAGAACTATGAGACACACAGTTGTGTCAATTCTGTTGTAATTGACAAATTGGCAGATGTATCTCGAGAGAACAATTTATTATACTCACCTCGGAAGTGGAAGAGCCATTCTCCAAACATGTTTTCTTCTTTATATTAACAACTGAGAGGTTCTAAGCTGGTTTACATGGTTAGAATTAGGAAAAATGGTAAAATCCATTGTTTAAATACATGACATCTCAGGGCAACATGTTCCAGCTCCTAGTCACCCTCACAGTAAGCAAGTGTTAACTGATTTTCTGATGGAACATTCAGTTCTTCAGCTTTTGTCTACTGCCTTCTGTCCTGTCACTAAAGACCACTGAAAAAAAGTCTGGCTGCATCTTCATTCTGAAACTGATATACATTAACAAGATCTCTCTTGGGCCTTCTCTCGGCTTGATAGTCCCAGTACTCCCAACCTTTCCTCGCAGGTGAGACGGTCCATAATCAACCTAAAGGACCTTCACTGGCCCCTTTCCATGTCTGTCTTGTGCCAAGGAGTTCAGAAATGGACACAGAACTCCAGATGTGGCCTCAGCAGTGCTAACAGAGGGGAGGGATGATGTCCCTCAACCTGCTGGCTATATTTTGTGTAATACAGTTCAGGGTACTACTCACTTTGCCAAAAGCGGACACTGCCAGCTCATGTTCAGACTGTTCACCAGAAAACCTGGAAGCTGTTTTCTACTTGCGTCACTGCCATCATGTGTTGTTGCATGGGGCTGTTCCTCCCCAGGACTTCTCCTTGTGGAAATTTATGAGGGTCGTGCAAATATTCGGGCCTGAGGTGGGTCTAGCAGCTTCTAAGGAGCATGTCTTGATGTTCTGCTCCCAGACATCTGTAGTGTTTTTTGGAGATGATTACGGAGAGTCAAGCACTCTTTTACTCAGTGCTAAGGAGAGACGTTTGTAAGAGCCAGGATTAGAGCAGAGCTTCCTGAGACTGCCATGGTGCCATGGCTTCTAAATTGTGCTTTGGGAATTTCTGGGCCTTCTTGGAAAGAGACCTTCCTGGTAAAGAGGCCCTGGATATCAGAGAATGTTTGATTATGCTCTGAGAAAACAATAAACAGAAGTATTCAGTGTTTTTGTCTGTCATTTCTTTAGGTTTGTGTTAGTTTTAGTGCAAACCACAGGAATATTGTCCCAGTTGTTCTGGCATCATGTTTCTTTTTTTTTTTGTTGTTTTTTTTTCAAATTTTCCAAATTAAGATTTTTCACAACTTCTAAAATAATTCCATCTCTCCACACTGTGACTGATCTGCCCCTCTATTGTATACAAGTTGTCAGACCTCTCTGGGACTTTCCAGAATCCCTGTTTTAAACTTCCCAAATCCCCTCTTTCAAACTTCCCCAGCACAATAATTTCACCGTGATTCTTGTCCCTGAATGATTCTCCTTCATTCAATGTTCATTGGGCAGCATACTCAGACAGTAATTGGGTTGAAAAGATCATTCCTACTGTGTACACATAGAACATAACTACAGCCTGCAATGGCCACTTTCAGTTCTACATTAGTATACATTATGTGAACACTGAGTATTTTCCTGATGCTCTAAAGAAATATTCTTTTTTTCAGACAATATTGCTATTTAGTGCAAGTAAACCACTGAAAGCCGTTTCCTTTGTTGAAATGATAAAGACTTAGTTAACATAGAAAAAAAGCAATGACCAATTTACATCAATGATATTGCCTAATTTTGAAGGCTTTATTATAGTTCAGATTTCACATTTTCATAGTGCAAGAGATTTTAGAAAAAAATACAATTTCTACATTAAACAATGATAGTGCTGAGATGTTCCAGGCATTCACAGTGTTAAATTACAATAATTTGATGAGTATTGGATCTGTTTTGAAGATAGGTAAACTGAAATATGAAGTACTGATATTTTCAATCAGAAGTAATATATAATCAATTCAAGAAGTTGATTACATAGATATTACATAGAAGTTTTTAAAGTTCTATGTAGACACAGAGGTAGCTAATCCCAGTCATAGAATAAACTGAGTTGAAAGAGACCCAGCAGGATTACCGAATCCATGTCTTGGCCTTTAGCAAGGTGCCCCAACAATCACACTATATGCTCAAGAGCGTTGTCCAAACGCTTCTTGAAATCTGTCAGCCTTTGTGATGTGATTGTTTCCTTGGGGAGATGTGGGATCTCAGCACCTCAGGATTGATGTGCAGAGAGACCGAGACCACCCTTGGGGGGCTCGGGAGTCCTGGAACATTGCCAGAAGTGTGTGGTGGCTGGACTTTGATCCTGCAAGGGAGACGACACTTGTATGAGGATGGGAGGATTTCACTGGGGTGAATGGTGAAGGGATAAGTTAATTAGAGTGTAAGACACAGGGTTTAGGATTTCTGTACAGGGGTTTAGAGAAGTAAGATGGAGGAATTGGGGCGTGTCCTGTCCTTCTTCTTCTTCTTCGCCTCCATCTTCGGTGGTGATGTTGGCACTTTGGGATTGGTTATTACTAGAAGTGCGCTGATCAATAAGGGTGACAAGTATTGGAGGGAAAAGGTAAATATTGTATACGTAACTTTGAGTATAAAGATAGGTGACCGCCCCGGGGGCTCTCAGCGTGCTCATGGCTGACATGCTGTGCAGACCTCTGTCGGGCCGAGAGAAAATCTTTTAGATAAACAACTAATAAACACTGAAGATTGAGAAAAAACCTGAAGCCTCTTCTCGTCCTTTGAAGCGCGGGCTGTCCAAGGCTATCTCCGGCCATAAATCAGCAGGGAGAAATCTGGCAGGGAGAGTGTTTCAATGCTCAAAAATTCTCTGTGTGGAAAAACTTATCCTGATATCCAACCTAAACTTCCCCTGATTCAGCTTCATGCTTTTCCTTTGATTCCTGTTACTGGTTATGAGAGTAAAAAAATTGGTACCTACCCCTCCTCTTTCCCTCATGAGGAAGCGTAAATGCAGTGAGGTCACCCCTCAGTCTCCTCCAGGCTGAACAGACCAAGAGATCTCAGCCATTCCTCATAAAGCTTCCCCTCCAGATTCTTCACCATCCTCTTGGCCCTCCTGACCAAGGTGGGGATGCACATTTCCAGATCTGGCTAGGATTACAGCAGTACTAGTAAACTAAACGTGCTTACCACCACTCTCTGGCACTTGGGAGGAAACCACACTGGAGACTCATCTCTTTAATGTTGACTTTTCTTATTCTCCAGATTACAATTTTATATTCAGTCTGACTTTGGAACAGTGTCTGGCTAAATCCCAAAGCAAAAGAGTTGTTTAGAAGAATGGTCCAAAACAAAACCATGCCAAAGACCACCCAGTCAGATTAACCATATAGATGCATTGCAGTGCATTGCTTCAATTTTAATACAGATACATCATCTTAGATACTCAAAGAGAGTTGAAACTTTATTACAGTATTGCCACTTCAAGTTTTTACAAATTATGTGTATAGTGAATTAAATAATGTCACATGAATTTGCAAAATGAAAACTTCTTTCAGAGATTGATTTACCAGACTAGCCTGCAATAGCACCCTGAGGAGCTCTGTGAGATGCCAAAATTTCCCACACTTCTCAATGAGAAATGAGCTAAAGCAGTTTAACATGAAGATTTAATGATTTTTTTTTCCTGAAAACTATTTAAATCTCAAAGCATCAGGGAATACTAGTGAGTGATTAATGAAGCCATTGATTATTTGAAAGGTAAGCTATTCAGATCTCATTCACTCAAACATAATATGCAAAAAAAAAAAGAAACTCTAGAAGATGGAAATTGCAAGGCATTGAATGGAAACTTTGCTTCAATTTATCTCAACTGAACAGATTTTTTCTCAAGATGTTCTTCTCAAAAGACATAAAAGACACTGAAGACTACATTGATGATTTAGTCAACAAATGGAAACCACAGGTTGCTTCCTTCCAGTTTTCTTATTTTGATGACACTGATTCAGTGCTTGTAAACTGCACCACACTGAGGACCACAGGAAAAATATGATCTGCATTTAAATAGAGAAATGGTCTTAAAGAGTTAGAAAATGGAAATAAATTTCCAGTTTCAGTCTGGCATGCATTTGAATAAATGATATGTGAAAGACTGTCTGCATGATCTACAAAATTTTGTAATTTATAAAACATTACATTTTGTAACAGTTCAGTTTGCTACCTCAGCTCAGTTTGTTATCTTTCTGTCACACGCACAGACACACCCACAAACCTCCAAGACTAAAGGTGTCAGTTAATATTTTCAAGTGATCCTGGTACAATTACTCATGCTATGCTGAAGGTACCTCTCAAAAATAAATTATTTCAGTATGTGAAAGAAAAAACTATGAAAATACTGATATTGATTCAGATTACTTACAAAGCATCCTGACTTATGTTCTTTTTAAAGATAAAGCAACTATTTTTTCTTTCTTTTAAATACTATATTATAATAATAGAATTTGAGTACAATAATAAATATAAATTGAGAGAGAGCCACCAGATGACTCTTTCCATGTTTTTCAGTCTGATATTTTAGGCAAATAAAACAAATACTATTTAAAAGCTTTCAATGAGAAAAAACTCAAGATTATAAAAATGTTTAATATTGACTCTTAGTGATATGAATCTTACGAATCATCAGAATTTCAACCTTCTGAATAGCATTTTAAAGTGTGAAGAATGAATATGTCATACTGTTTGATATTTTCCTTAGTAGTAACTTAGCTCAAACAACATGTGTTAAGCCGCTCAGATGTTCATTTCATAGCAAAATATGGAATTTTTTATAGGAATCCATTGAAGTGTTATATTTCAAATACTGAATCATATATTCATTTACATTGGAAAAGGCCCTTAACATCTATAAGTCCAATCATTGACCTTACACTACCAAGCCCACCACTAAACTGTGTCCCTAAGTGCCCCATCTGCACATATTTTAATTACCTTCATAGATGGTGACTTCCCTGGGCAGCCTGTTCCTATGCTTAACTCTCTTGGTGAATAAATTTTTCTTCATATTCAATCTAAACCTCCTAGAAAAATCTGAGGCCATTTTTTTCGCTGGGCAGAAGAGACTGACACCCACCTGGCTACAACCTCGTTTCAGGCAGTTGTTGAGAATGATAATGCCACCCCTGAGCTCCTTTACTCCAGGCTAAACATCCCCAACACCCTCAGCTGCACCTCATCAGACCTGTGCTCCAGACCCTTCTGCTGGGGTTCTTCAAACCTTGGTTGCTCTTCTTTAGACACACTCCAGCACCTCAATGTCTCACTCATAATGAGGGACCCAAATCTGAACACAATACTCAAAGTGCAGCCACACAAGTTCTGAGTACAAGGCAACTTCCCTAATTCTGTGGTCTGTATTATTTTTGATATTTCAATATTTTTGATATTTTTGATATATCAATATTTGTGATATTTCAATTGCATGATTTGGATTTCTAAGGATTTAGATCCTTAAAATTTTTAATTTTAAGGATCTAAATACCCAGTGTTTCCCCCTAGCATTTTGTGATATATTTAAATGCTTTAAATCGCTATTTCACTCCTACTAGATATAACATACAAAACGCCTTCTCTTCCCCAATCATATAAAAATCAATAAAATAGCAGTATTTAGTTGTTACACCTTCCTGTTGATACAGTTGTTATCAGTGCAATGTTCAAGTGAACTGCTAAGAAAAATAACTCACTAGGACAAGAATAGTCAGGTACTAGTTTAATACTGTAGGTACAGGATTCATTAAAGCTATAGAAGTAAAATGCTTGTTATGGTAATTAAAATGTATGGAAGTTGAATTCAGGACCAAAATATTTAGCAATAGCTGATAATTCTGAGTTTCTCAATGCTATGATTCACATAAAAACTTTTTAAACTAACAAAGTGAGTTTGAAAAATACAATTACCATCTTCAAGATGTTTGCTTTTCCAACAAATACATCCTGAATATTGTATAGATTTCTTTCTACCCCTTGTTTAATGATGTTCCAGCTCTAGAATGGCATGCAGACGCCATGAATGCTCAATATTAATCTCAAGTAGAGTAGTTAACTGTACTCAGTTTTGCTGACATCATGTAACTACCTTTTCTCTCTCCTTGTAGGCAAACTAAGACCATGGGTTCATATGGGACTGTTTAGGAAAATGAGTTACTAATCTTTATAGTCTGCATGAACAGAAGCCATTTGGAGCCCCTTATGTTCCATTTGGGTTCACTTTCTGAGGGATATTTAATGGCAGACCACAAAAATGAGATCAATACCCAGCAACATGCCTCCTCCCCAAGGATCCTACCTACCTATGGCTTCTCTTGTCCTTATTCCCATCCATGTTACAGTGCTCAAATGAAGTTCTCGCTTTGTTATTACTTAACCAGCAAGTAATGAAAAAAAAATCCATTTAGTGACAATTTAATTGTCTCATCAAATTCTTCTTCAGACCAAAACTGGTTTCTCTCCATTTATTCATACACTTAAGAAAAAGCTTTCTTCTATAGAAATACCTGGGAAAAGTAAGCATAAAGATATTAAAAGGTCTCAAAACATTAATAAATAATTGTTGTCACTAGAAACTGCAGGCTACACATGTACACTTTCTAATCACACTTTTTATATATTCTTTCTAAATAATATGTAAATAATATAATATTACTAAATCCCATGAATATTTTATGCTGTCTATGCAAAGCACAATCCTCAAATCCTGGTACATATTCAGCAGGTGATTTAGATATAGATAACATGATTGTGTTACTATCAACTAGGAATTTAGGCAGGAGGATAAAATTTCTAAGGGGTAAATTCTTCAACTCTGATACAGGACATGCATATGTACAGAAATCTTTTGAAATAAAAAATAATATGTGTATTATTTCAGAATATAATGTGTATTATTCCATATATAATATGAATCTGGGGTAATGGTGGGGATGTCTGCTTTGATAATCTATTTTACTCTGTGGTCAGTTTTTTAAAAATTTAAAAGCATTCTAATATTCCCAGGCAGAAAACAAGATTTATCCCTTTCTTACTGGGATCTTAGATATGACCTATTCTTTGTCTTAGAGATGACACAGTTTTGTAAGGTTTGCATTCCTATTTTAGATTCAGTTTTCTGAGAGGTACATTAAATTACTAAACATCAATTGCATAATTGACACTGATGGCTCTATGATGACTATCAATCTGTTTGCATCAAATTAACCTGGCTCATACCGGTCATTGCACCTGTCACAGTGAAGTGAAACAGAGAGGGCTTTCTCTGAAGGAAGGAGCAGTATTTTTTAGTGTGCACAGTGGATTATTTTTGTGCATGCATGTTTTCACGTTTTTCTGGTTTTAAAATAATTTAATCTTGGCCCTTCAAACTGTGTAACTTGATGTTTCATAAAATACTCTTACATACCTATTTGCTGCAAAAGGAACTGTTAGAAAATTACCATGTTTAAATGCCATTAACCTTGCAGATCATGTTTACTTTAACCTCATTGCTAGAAATTATTTTCATTATTGTTTCTCCAATTTTTTCACCTGCTCCAAGGTACTTTATGATAAGCAAAATTAGTCTGTGTTAACAAGATCTGCTTGAAATATTCACGTTCCTCTTGTGTGTGAACTGAAAATATAAAAGGAGGGCACAATCTGGAGAAAATATCTGAAGAGATCAAACTCTTTTCAGTTACACAAAGGCTAGGGCTATATTTAAAAACCCATACAAAATTATTAAGCCTTTTGAAAGCTCTGTGTTACTCTAACTTGGATGGAATCAAACATACCAATAAAATGGAAATGTTTTTCTACATGGATATATAAACACATAATAAAACATGCAAGTCCCATACAAACAATGGCTGAAGGAGCTGGGGGTGTTTAGCCTCAAGAAAAGATGTCTCAGAAGAGACTTTATCACTCTGTACAACTACCTGAAAGGAGGGTGTAGCCAGGTGAGGATTAGACTCTTCTTGCAGGAAACCAGTGACAGGACAAGAGGTCATGGCATCAAGCTATGTCAGAGGACATTCAGGTTCAGGTTCATCAGGACAAGCAATCCAACAGGAGGTTCAGGACATCAGGAAAAAATTAATCACAGAAAGAGTGGTCAGGCATTGGAATGAACTGCCCAGGGAGGTGGTGAGGCATTTTCCCCGGAGGAGTTCAAGAAAAAACTGGACATTCCATTTAGTCTTGGTTTAGTTGTCCAGGTGGTGTTTAGTCAAAGGCTGGACTCAGTTTCAGAGGCCTGCTGCAAGCTTAATGATCCTATGATTCTATATACTACTAGCAGAATATTTCATATGTAAAGATACCCTTGAATCTTCAGTTCCCAAATTTATAAAAATAGAGAAAATTTCGTTTAAATAAAATACTTCAAATTAAATGACTTTTGCCTATATTTAGATGCAAAAATTGGGCTAAACTCATGTAAAGAGGATGTGTAGATACCCTCAGTTATCTGTAGAGATTCCACAAGCATCTCTAGAGAGACAACAACCATAGTCTTAACTAGCCTAAAACAGCTTGGCCTACATCTAAATGTCTCCAGTTAGGTGACTGGAATTCTTTCCTATATTTCAGTCCTCATATTTGCCAATGACACCCACGTATGTCTTGTGAGGATGTTCTGAAAGAGAGAAAAACCAGCTGAAATAAAGACTCTTGAGTCAGAAAAGTGTTGTACTTTCTGTCTAATTGATAGGGCTCCTTGCAGCTAAGGCCGTCAGGGTGATTTTACGCCCAATGAACGCTGACTGTGGATACTGTGTGTCATCTCCTATGTCAAACAGAAAAGTTATTTTACTTTTGCTTTTGATAGTGACCCAACATGCCTTATTGCTAGTTTAAAATTATTCTAATGTGTTGGTAGTAATGTTGGAGAATATTAAGCAGAAAGTGAACAAAAAGAAAATTTCTATTAGAAAACTCTTGACATCTTAATCAAGTGCTTATTTTATTATAAAGAAAGAGTGAGAGAATTCAGACTGAAGCTGGTAAGATATAAAATCATCGTGTCTCATGAATAAGCTGCCATTTTTTATGGCATTTGCTACAATACATTTGACTCATACATATTGGCTTTGCTACACTGAGAAAAGGTGATTTATTGCAGTAGTTAACTTCTAGTATTTGTTGAGAAAAGGGGAAAAAAAATATCTCTCTACTGGCTTGAGAATATTATTACACTCTACTAGTATTGTAAAATACCAGTTATTGAAGCCATACTTATTCCACTAAATTCCTATAGGATTCCTCTCAACAGAGTGAAACAATATTTCTTTACTTCAAAAAAAAAAAAAGAACAGAAATGAGAAAAACAGCAAACCCCCTGAAAAACAAATGCTATGCATATATGTATTTTATTAAATTTGTGATTATAGTATAGCAGGTTTCTACTTGTCACATTCTCAGATGTAGTTTCTTTTTTGTTCTAGTGCTGTTATAGTATCCATTAAAATAATATGAGAATTAGGTTTAAAACATAGGTTTTTTCATCAATACTCCAAAGTAGGGGATTGCATTTATATGTTGTACAGACATAAAATTCAAACATCTGTCTTTGGATTCTACATACATGTCTTTGAAAGCACTTAAATAGAAAGTCTATTATGATGAAGTCATATTGGAAGTCTATTATGACAAAATTAGTTTCATGACAGGAGAAAGTTTTACACAGCACTTGTTTAAAGTTTTTACACTGAAGTGATGAGACCTAAAGTGGTGAGACTTTCAAGAGGAAGTTCCATAGCATAGTAATTCTCTTTGAGCCAAGAAGGTGTTCCAGACCTTTGACTTCGATTTCTTCAATGCTTCCAGCATTGCATATCTTTATTTGATGCTAACCAGTGCTTTTGATGGTTTTAAACAGTCATCACACCTTTCTTTACCTTTCTTCAGACAAACCATCCAGGTGAAAGTTTTATTATTTATTTCTTGCAGCTGTTTCCTCCTGATTATATCTGGGAAAATATAAGAAAAAGGAGACTTTAGCAGCTTTCAAGTAGCATATTGGAGGAGGTTTTTTAAAAAAAAAAATTCACAAAGTAGGCACTATGTTAGCACATAACTTATTGTCCATCTCAAAGCTTCTGTTACTACTTCTGATTTCAGAGTACTATTTCATAGTAGATTTCAGTTTATTTTTCATATTATTTTTGCAGATGTTCTGTTTTTCTAATAATTTTTTAATCATCTTTACTTTGTTTACAAGCCAATCTGGATTTATCTTTCTAATTAAGTATTTGCATAATAATAAAACCTTTATTAAAACTGTTTCTAAATTACTACAATTCCCTATATTATTTATATTCTTTAAATTTGAGTACATTTTTTCTACCCTGATTGCTCATTAAATACATAATTTCAATAAACTTCAAAAGTAAATTGCAGAGCAATTAAAAAAAAACAACATTAAAATGAATAAAACTGACGTGTCTAAATCACATCTGTTTGAATCTCATGAGCTCTGGTTTAGCAGTTGCCTGATTTTATATTATAAGCAAAAGCAAAAAGTACTCAGGCCATGCAGAAGTGACTTAGAAACCTTCCTTGACTTAGTTTTTTTTCACCCTTAGGCTTAAAAACTAAACAGACCTTTTATTATTTCCCCCCAATATTCTGCCTTTATAAATTTATTGATATTATTTAGTCTTTCTGAGCCTGTTTGCATCTGTCTGTCTGTCTGTCTGTTTTTTGGGGAGAGGTAGTATAGTATTGTATAGTTTTGTGCTATGCTGCCTTAAGAATAGTTTGACTGTTCTGTACAGACACACAGGTTGACTCTAAAAAATAAAAGTAATGATACCATGGTTTTCTTTTGGCCAAACTATTTCTCTTTATGCCAACAACATGCAGCACTTAACAACAATGTTTAAAGCACTGATATGAGAAAATGTGGCTCACATTTTCAAACATCTGTGTACAATGATACTACATGTGCATTGTGGATCACTGATCTAATTACCTAAAGAACAAGAAAGTTGCACAATAGAAGTGAATTTTATACAAATTTGGTGCTTTTTAATAGCTTTTAAATTGTTTAGATTCCCTCTATAGCTGATGGAGAGAGCCAGGACACTTCAGATAGCAACTCATCCCATCTGAAAAGGTATACTGAAGTAAAATGATGGATATAATTTGGAATGTCCAGTAAGATGTTGCATTCACTACAGAGAAAGCATAGATACACAGAACAGGTCAAAAACCCCAGCTTTTAACAATCAAAATTGGAGAATATAAATCTTATATGTGGAATTTGTTTATTTCCCTGTGAATTCTTTTCTGTTTGCTCACATAACAGCAGATTTTGTTCACTTTTGGGCAGGGGGAAGCTGGCTTGTTTGTATTGTTTCTGGTTTTGTTTTTTCTTTTTTTTTTTTTTTTTTTTTTTTTGGTGATAAATAGTTATGACCAAGTAAAACAAAAAACACAGGTGAAAAAATTCAGAAACACTACCACACTACCCCATACACTATCTGCCAATGTCAGATCCAATCAAACAAACTTTTAAAGTTTTAAAATACATATATGACCATCTGAGGTCAGCTGATCTCTAAACTGTTATCACAGTGAATATATATTAAATAATAGTGATAAATCTATACTAGTCAATCATAGAAATATCTGGTAAACTTTCATATGTTTCTTTGAAAGAACTGCCAGCCAGCATTTGAAGTACAGTCATCTCCAAGATCTTCAAGTTTTATCAGATTAATGAGAAATGGGAATATTTCTCACTCTTTATATGTTTGGTGTGGTGAAATTTTGGTGTGGTGAAATCTTGTAAGCAAACAGCTTCTTCAGACAAAATGGTTTGGAATGGAAAGAAAATTTTGAATTATACATTGGAACCTATTTTCCAGATTTTTAGAACTAAGGTTTTTCCCTACAAATAAATCCCAGAGAATTTGGAAAAGACAGACCTCTTCTGTTTCCTGTTAAAATCCACTGCAACTACATCTCTTCCATAACTCCTGGGATATTCTGTAAGATTACACTCAGCAGAAGATGCGCAAAGCACAAAGCTAAATAACAAATCTACTTCCAAGTTCCTAGATATTTTTAAGCTTCCTATATAAAAATATACATGAAAATACACTGGGTAAAAATGCAATAATAAACTTTCATATAGTCAATGAAATAGTCAAAACTAACATCTCTTCAAAACGTGAATACTACAATCTACAGTTTAGACATGGAGATCTGGAATCAGTTACTCCCAGGTAAAAATGAAAAAGAAAGATTTACGTCTTGAATACAAATTGCTATTAAAACATGAATTAAAAAAATTTTATATCTGAAGTATGTTAATGCCAGCTTTTGAAGTAAGAGTAGGTGATGTTTTGGGAGTTTGAAAAAGGAGTCACCAATACCATCAATAACAGAGAAAAAAAAACCTAAAAAAAACGATGAAAGAAAAACCTAACTCCCCTCCCTACACCATCCCCTTCCTCAATGAGGAACTCTTTTTTTTAATCTAAAAAGAAAAGAGTAACAAGAGTTTGCTCATCCTGTTCAGGTGATGCTCTCTGCACTTTCCACATACCTGATTGTGTACCCAAATTATTGCTGTTATAATAATTTCTTTTTTCTAACACTAGACAGTACCTCCTTCAACCTTACTTTTATTTTCAAACTTCAAAGGCAACTTGAACTATTAATTGTTGACCACTGATTTAAAAAAGATGTGATATGTACTTTCACATTCTCCAAAATATCTCTGTGTCTGTGTACTTTCTCAAAGATTTTGTGCTTCATTCCCAAACAGAGTAAAGCAGATTTGAAAGTTGTATTACTATATCTTACATCATGAAAATTTTCTCATATGTCAATATGGCAAACATTATGCAAATGATAAAGTTTAATGTGACATACTTTGCCTCAAGATCGTTATGGGAAAGGAAATAAAGCTACTTTCCTATTTGCTTTATTTCCTAATCATTCTTTGCTCTACCTTATAGCTACATGAAGATGTCTATGCTTAGGCAGCAGGACTTGAAAGGTTTCCATTAGAGATAAAGATACTTTAGACAGGTTGGAGCTCCATAAGCTGCAAATCTTTATTGATTATTGGTTAGGAAGATCTAAGTAACTATTGAACACCTTTCCTTTAGTCCCTCCTCAGAAGGCTAGGAAAGTTTCCTACTATTGCAGGCATCAAATATAAATAAAACCCTCACAACTAAGGAGTTAAATAGGATTATTAGAGGTTTATTTTACTTGTATTTTTTTTCTTTCCTCACATCCAGTTTCCTTCTCTACATTAGTAATTTTAAAGCAGACACAGTACTGAAGGGCTGGGATTTAATATTGATAACAAAGGTGTCGGTTTTTGCCTACAGCCCTCCATTCTCTCTAGAGACTCCTTTAAGGTAGATCTTTCTGGTCTCAGCTACCCAAAACAGTCTGGCCTTGTTCATTCCTCTCTGATGATGCTTTGCCTGCCAGACATGCTCAGGGACTTGCAGCTTTCATATTTCTCCACTCCAGAATGTAAAGGAGACTGCTTTTGGATAACTGTATAGGCTTGGTCAGGCCCTAAGGGAAACAAGTGGTTCTTTTGCAAACTTTTCAGATTGTCCTGCAGATATGGTGTAACTAAAATCAGATTTTCATGCCTTAGCTTAGAGCTGCTTGCTATCTTTTCCACAGGATACATAAATATTACATGCACAGTGACTAACAGAAGCAATCAGATTGAATCTGGAACAGTGTTGCATTAATACAGGATTCTGTTATCCTTAAGTATCTCAAATATTATTCCAGCATCAATAGCATCCTCTAAGATAAAAGTCACTGCTCAAAGTGAATAGCAACTGGCAGCAGAATCTGTCACGTACTGCCTATATAGCCGATGAACTTGAAGTACATTGACATTGCTTTTGATCTAGAGGTTCATTAAAGGAAGAGAACAAATCAGGGTGCTTTATCACTTCACTCCTGCTTTTATAATGTTTTATAAATAAATGGACTCTCTCATCACATTATCCTAAGCTAACCCACCAGCAGATGTATCTTGTAGTTCTGATGCTCCTGAAGGAGGTGGCAGCATGTGTGGCTGTCTGAACCTCTGGGGAACTAACAGAAATTAAAACCTGATGCAGTGCAAACTGAGACAGTGTCTTCACATCACTTCAACCTAATGCAGAGAAAAAGTACCAGGAAAATGCCCTGGTCATTATGGAGCTTTCTTCCTTCGTAGTCCAAATGAGACAGTGTCATGGCAGAGATAGTGACTTTTAGTGATTTATGTATTCCTGCTAATGGCTTGTGTCAAAATGTAGTGTCTCTGTTGTTTAATATTTATGTCCTAGTCACAGCATTTCATTTATATTAAGACTGCAAATACTCTAGAGAATATCCTAAATATAATCTTCTAGTGAATTTATCCATGATTTGCAATGGTAGCACATGATGAAATGTCCATCTCTGTTCAAATCAATTAAGAAAGCAAAGAAAAAGCCAAAACAAAACTAATGCCTCTGTAGCAAGCTCTTTGTGAGAAAAATTCTCATTCTTCATAGCATGAGATTGTAAAGAGAATAGGTTATAATTAATCATAAATGTTGTACATAAAGTTACTTTAGCATTTTTTGGCCTTATGCTTTTTGAATTCTAAATTAAGGAGACTCTTTTCACTGTAGACATATGCTAGTAAAAACTTAAGTTAGCACAAAATGTAAATATAAAAGCATAATAGACATTATTGGTGGGGGGAAAAATCTAGCATAAGACAAAAAAAAGGAAACAAGTATTCTCTTAAATTTGAGCTGAAGGTTTCAAAATTTTGAAACAGTTAAGTGAATATGCTTTACAATCTCACCTATTCCAGGGGCTCCTGGAAATGGGTTACATAGTATTCCTTAGCTCTATTACTTTCTTCGCAGCAATTAGGCAGCCAAGACCCTTGTCTAAAGGAAAGAAAGCCAGCTTCAAAACTTGTGTATTGAACAAGATGTTTTTTTTCCCCTAGAAAAAGGTGAAGTCATAAGTAGAAAGCAGAGGTCCCAGTGGAGTAAATTGGTTCCCAAACCAATTTACCTTTCCTATATAGCGCAGGGAAGATCACACATATTTAGGTGCTGACCTCCACTGAAATATATGAGACTGAGAGATTCAATTAGTTTTGTGTGTCCATTTAATTTAATAATTTCATCAGTATTGTTTATTCCCTTGATGCAAGCATAAATGGAAGAGAAAACTATGCATATTCTTTTCTTGCTTGGTGGTTGTATTGTCCACAGACGAAGCCACATGTCTTCATTTACACAGCATGGAGATTGCTAATCACATCAACTGTAACATATTTCATGATATTTCTGGACCTATGTTATTTCATTGCTTTAAATAATCTCATTTCTTATTTCACAACAAACAAGGGCTAAGGCTTAGTCATATAGTCATACCATAAGAGTAATTTTTAAAAGGTCAATTATATTTAGCAATCTCAGCATTCTACAAGGCTATTCTAGTTAAATCTGAAGATAAGCCAACACATAGTAACAAATGTTGGGTTAAAACCAACATATTGATGGCAGAATTTGAAACTAGATTTTCTTCTAGAAGGGAAAAAAATCCACACGAAATAATTTAAAAATTGAAAGTGAAAGAAACTGTGCATGCAATCATTAACCTCTAGAAATGAAATCTTGAAAGAATGGCAGTTGAAAATTTTCTGTTTCAATTAAGCTATTAAAGAATAATCTTGTAATTGATTTCATACAATTTTTTTTTACATCATGTGATCAGGTTTGATTCTGTGCAGATTACTGAAAAACCAAAAGTAGATACATTTTACAAGAGGGCTTAAAAACTGCAAAAGAAGTTTTAAAAAATCAATAATTTTCTCAGAAGAACAAAAAAAAAATCACTATTGAAAATCATTGATAAAGTGTAGAAATATTCAACTTCATGTTCCTGTTTCAAACATCAAGAATGTACTTTAGATTCAGGTAAGTTATTTCACTGAATGTCTTTTGAACTACTGTACCAACACAGCTCAAGGAGAAAATCGGAAATGTTCCTGCCTCAAAATTCACTGAAGACATCTTTCACTGTAAGGTAGACATTGTCATTACAGATTAATAGAAACAGATTTTTCTTTAAAACTTGAGTGCACAGTACTGCAAAGTACAAATCTTCCAACTACTGGTACAAAAATGTCTTGTTAATGCAGTATTTATTCTTTTTTTGCGCTGTAGATGTTTCCTCCCTGTCTATAAAAAACTTCCTCCCTCCCTGTATAAATGATACTAAGTGACACTATAAAGACATTTTTTCTTAACCTGATAAACCTATTTTTAAATTTTTTCCCTTTAGCAGCAGTAGTAGATTTTTTAATGATTTCTTATATTTATTGCCTGCATCTTCATTCTAGAAAGGTATAATAGCCATTAATTATATTGTCATCAGACCCTGTTTTTATTGTCCAGTAAATGTTTTTGCACTTGCATGACTTCTGAAAGTATGATGCCTGTTCTGCTGAATAACCTGAGTGTTAAATGGTGACACAGTATTAACCAGTATCAAGAAGGAAAATTGAAAATTCATAAATTCACAGGAGAAGACTGTTTTCAGGACAATTTACTATTCAGACTTCATATTCACACTGTGAATTATTGTAATTACCTGCTGTGACAATAACATTCATAATACAGTACAGAAATGAACTCATATTTTTAGTTCATTATTTAGGGCAGCAATTCACAATCAGACATAGAAATAGGACAATACACAGGAAGCAATTTTACCATTCACTGCAAGACAGCAGAGGGAAAATGCAATTCCATAAAGTTTCTGACCCTCATTCTTGGAAAAACTGCTAAGTTTTGCTGAAAGTCTTTTAACAATCAATGTAATTTTAATCACCCTATTAATATTATGAAGGCTTGCAGACTACTTGTAGTCCACTAGCATTCCAGAGTAATCTTCCAACAGCATAGCACCATAGGTAGGGATATGAATAAATGTGCCTCTTTTAATCTTGGCAGGTTTGTAAAATTTTTCATTTTTCTTAACAGGATAAATCTTCTGTTTATTAGAATTTATTGCATAAATCCAGATTAATAAGCACGGACTCTTGAAATGGGGTACATGAAACTGATTTGGAATTCATTTTAAATACAGAGAAAAAACTTTTGGGATTTTAGGTGATGATCACCTAATACAGGTTATTATTCTAAACATGTAATGGGTAATTACAGCTGCTATATTTTTTTTCTAAGGCTGAATGCTCTGCCAAGTTTACCTCAGGAACAGAAAAAGAAATTCTCACATAGCAAGCTCTCTAGCAGCATAGCTAACTTGATTTGTAAGACAGGATAGTTTTAGTGTTAAAATGCTATTTATAAAATTCAAATTATTTAATGGTAGGTTATGGAATGTAGCAATGTGTAAGCTGATCAATGAAACCAAATATTTCAGTCTTGATAATTTTGCAGTAATGAAGCCTGAAAATCGGGGATTAATGTCCAAGAAAAGCTGCAGGACTATGGTAGAAACTGTATTAAGTGAAAAAAGAAAAATTGGGAGTTCATATGAGTAGATGGACTATCAAATGACCATATGTGTGTCTAAATGTGACACCACATTTAGAGGTATCATAACCAGACAATAATGAAGGGAATGATCTCCACTGACACACTTCAGAGGTGTCCCAAACATAACAAATGCTACTAAAGCTTACAGAAGCAGGAAGACCCAGAATTATATAGGACTGAAAAGAGTTGTAATCTCATGTAGATAATGGTTTGAAACAGCCACAGGGTTGTCTCTCCTGTTCCATTTCACCTTCACTGAAGGTAACCAGCATGGGCAAAACCAGGTGACAGAGAAGGTTCCAGTTTTGGGGTTCATTTTAATAAATGAACATACATTTAGAGTATGCATTTGGGAAGTGCACCAAGATCTTAGTGTGGCGTGCTGGAAGAATCAGAAGAACTACAATCTGAAATGCTAATGGTGAGTGCTAATGCTTTGGCATTGCTCTCTTACAGTAGCATTACTAAATGCTACTGTAAAGAATGTAGTGGGAAAGGAGAATAATTACCTCTGCATATGCAGACAACTTACCTCCACCAAATTCCTTCCCACTCCAAACTTCTAATTTTTTTTTTTCCTGGGCATACTCTGCTGATTGCCCAGATCGGTTGGTTCATGCCAGCTGGAAATACCCCTGGTAGTTCTGTCATGCTGTGGGAGATAAGGTATTAAAACAATTTATCCTTTCCTGTGAGTTATTTTCCTCAGGTTCCAAATTTTGGACTCTGAAGAATGACAGCCTAGACGTGGGCCATTTCAGATCAGTTGACTTTAATTTCTGTGAATGTTCTCAAGAATGTTTAGTTTGTCAACATAGGCAGAAGCTAAAATAATGAACAAATACTCACTAAAACAATGCACACATACTCACACTGGAGTGCCAAAACCAGGAAATGGCAGAAAGATAATGCATTATTCAAAAGATATTCATACAAGTCTTACTGAAATTTTTCAGTTGAACATACGCTGTTAAATTATCTTTCTGAAGTCAATCTCTTTTTCACTGTTCACATTCCCTTGTTTTTACATTTTGTAAACCAGGGACATTACTCCTGCGCTTATTTTTTATTGATCTCAGCAAACTTTTAGTGTTTCATAATAAATAATTACATTTTCATGGGATAGAAACTGCATGCTTGTTGCTTCTGTGATCAATTTGCACTCCTGAGCAGAGACCTTTTGACTTAGTAGAAAGAATTCAGATCCCTTGTGCTAGGTTTACAATAGGCCTTCTGAAATATTTCTGAAACGGTTATGAAACAGGACAGACAGTAAAGCCTTAGTAAAGCCACATTCATCCTTAACACAGTTGTCAGAAGACAGTCAAAAACTTTCATAAATGACATTTTAGTTCTTACCAGCTTTATAGTTTTGCAGTATAACCCATTATAATATCTTATCTTTGCCTACTACTCAGTTATTCTGATTAGTATAACAACTCTGTTAAGGCAGTATGAGTTCTTGAGTGTCTGTAGGAGACTCCCATATCAGGAACTTTTTGTGCCTGCCTCTGCTAGGTTGATGAGCCTTGTTTCCAGGAGGTTTTTATTTAGATTAATTTCAAGAAGGTCATTGTGATATAATAGCATTATTTAGATTTCATGAATCAAGGTTGATCTGTGGAAAGCCAGCTGGCTGCCCAGAATTGGTTTCTCTTATCCAGATGAAAAACTGAATTAAATGCCTCTAAATCTTCCTTTCCATATAAAATTGCTCCCTTTACTCCAGCCATGAATGTTGAAAGGCTGTGAATTTGTGCACTATGTGATTTGTTGCATCAATAAGGCAATGGATCTGTTCAGATGTGTTATTTCTCTAAAAAAATGAGGACTTGTATTAGGGGAAAAGTTATAAGCTTGTGTTAATGATTTGGGGAAAACAATTCAGAGGCAAAGCATGAGGATCAACACTAGAATCCATTTGAATAACATGGAGCATAATAGATAGCCCTGGAGTAAACACAAGGCTGTATTTCACTCAAGAACTCAGCTGCAGTCATAAACTGTGAGAGTTTTATGAATGGCATCAGCGCCTCAGGAATTAATTCAGCCTCATACTCACAGTGGTGCCATATGTTGTTTTTTATAATATCCACTTTTTAATTACTACTCTTAAGCAATTTAATATTTGTAGCTATAATATTTCAAAGATTAAATCATTAATTTGAAATGCTGAACTTTCCTTGAGGTAACATCTTGAAACCATACTCAGCTTCTTTATCAAATGAGATTTTTAGGGGTACTATATTTAATATGAACTGATGCCTGCTGAATAACTTTTAACATCACAAGAAACCATTCTCTTTAATGAGGCTGTGGAGTGCAGTGGGACTCAACATAAGAGCTAGGGTTTCATTTTTTACTCGAGAGGTTGCAGATTTATATTGGGTCCATTAGATAGTTATAAGATGTAAGAAGGCCATGAAGAAAAAAATCCATTTGCTCTGTTATGTGTTCTTCTGTGAAATTAAAAGTCTTAAATATCTACCTATGGTCTGCATGTGAAATAGAGACAATCAAAATACTCCAAATAAGTGATTCAAATTAAAAATTAATTTATTTGAAGAATCTATTCCTGATTTCTACATACTGTCTAAAATAAACCTTGAAGATCATGCTGTTCTTGGAAGTTAACTGTCATTTTTCTTGCCATGATAATCTGCTTCGTGGCACTAATTCTTGGCCTCTTCCCATATATGTAACATTTTGGCAGTACACCCAGCACAAGAAATGAAACATGACTATGGGAAAAGTATTCCTGCTTTCTGAAGCAGCTTGCAGGTAGGCTATTTGAGTGCAACTGAAAAACAACTGTATGAAATCAGAAAAATCTCACAAAAATCTTTTCACCCCATCTCTACCATTTCCCCCTCTTTTTTTTTTCTTTTTTGTTTGTTATTTGCCATCCTTTTTAAATTTTTTCTTCTGTTTGCCTTGTACTAAGATAAAAATAACTGCAAACAAAAAGATGTTGTTTCAATCAATAGATGCTGTTTGTAAAAGGGCTTCTTGTCACTTAAACTCAAGGTCTCTATTATTGTAGTATATACAAAAAGTCTTCTTATGGAAGACTCTGCATAGCTTGCTTGAGTCATGTCCTTGTATCTCACAAGTTTCATTGTACTGGAAAAAACTTTATGGTATAAGGTATTCGGTATTCTTAGGTTATTATTAGGTATTATTAGGTTATGCTTTGACCCTTGATAGTAAGACATACAGGGAGTAAGAGCTATATTGGAGCAAGGTAAGGATGACATTAATGCAATTTAATCCAGTTCAGACCTGGGACCACCTAAACCATGATCTGAATATATGCTCTTACTAGAGTCCTTTCAAGCACCTTTATGGACAGATTTTTAAAGATTTCCATTGCCCAGGATCACCAGGTCCTGCTCCAGCTTTGAGAAATTTTTACAAAATATAACTATCATCTGTGCATACTTGTTGAGGTCAAAAGAATTAAATTTTTCATCATGATCATGAAAAAAAAAACCCTGTCAATTCTTGATTGCTGTAATACTTTGATGAAAACTGCTAAGTGATTATTGGTATTTGTTCTTTTAGAGCACCTATTTTTCTCTTGCATTTATTGTGACTACTTTAAGTGACACTTTCAGAGTAAGAGAGTTACTTGGTCAAAAACACTGCAGCCAAATTATCAAAATTTTCTCCTGATTTTCATAACTTTATCTTGTTCTCATTTAATGGGCATTTATTTGGGTTTTTATGATAAATAGAGTAGAATTTTGTTATCTACAAGCCAAAGCAAAGCTGAGCTCCTAAAAGCCAGTATGTGAGCATGCTGATCTGGGGAACACTGAATATCAGATAAGCTGTATTAGTTCTACATAGAGCTTCTACTTAAGGAAATGCTTAATTTTATTTTAATTTCCACATTCAAAGTTAAGCTCAACACATACATCATCTTCCTGGTAAAGCATGCTAAACTTATGAAGACAAATATTTCTTGGACTACTTACAGAGCCTAACTGTGATTCTTCTCTCCTCTCATACCTCTAGTATTAATTAATGCTATCTTCATATTTTACAACTTCAAGTTAAAGGGAAATGTACCTGAAGAAGCCATAGAAATGAACCCTGATTAAGATCTGACAAAATAATCAGCTATGTTTGTGACAGCCATATTCACAGGAACAAATATCCGAACATCTTTTCCAGGTATACAGAAAAAATGATGTGCTTCCTTTTAATTTAATAATTAGTCCATCTTTATAAGAAGGAAAAAGATGTAATAAAATGTAATTCACAATTGGAATAACTTATACCATAAATTTGACTTTAACCAGTTATGTACATGAAAGGAAGTGGCTGGAAAATGAAAATTGGAGCTTAGTCTTAATTGAGAAGTACAAATCAATTAACTGGAAAGTAGAAGTTAAAATATAAAGTACTCCAACTATTTATGAAGGTCCTTTAGAGGTCTTCAGGTCCTAGAGGGCAGAAGCAATGCATTTTAATAAAGGAAACACAAACTTTTGCTAGCTTTTCAAACTTTCTGCTGTTGGAAAACACTGTCCTCTAGGTCTGTTTTTAAGAGCAGGGAAGTCTCACAAGAGTAATGCCTTAGACAGAGATGGAGTAAATATAATGCCCACTCTTTATTCTTCAAAGGAAAAGATTGATGGCTTTTCAGAAGTCGCTGATCTGTAAAGGATTCAATTTTTAAACTACTATTTTTTAATGTATCACTGAATCACAGAATATTTGAGAGACCCTAGAGGTCATCTGGATTAGCAGTAGGGTGCAGGGGTAGCTGAGATCACTCTTAACCAAGGTAACTTGGATACTCAGAGTCAAGTACAGCAATGTCAATTCATATATCAAGTGTGACATGGGCTCTTGTGTGACTTCTGGTGACCAAGCTGGATTTTTCAAATAAAAGCTTTGGTTTTGCTAAAGAGTTTCCAATATCTTTGGTCTATCAGTCATGTATTTGATAGTTAAGCATTGGATTTAGAAACATGTGATGATTTCTGGACCTAGATTTACAGCATAGTCTGGGTAAAGACTGATGGAGAGTGGAATCCCTTGGGGGTTCAGTTCCACCAGGTACTAAACCCCCTTATCAGGCAGCCAGCAGTGCCTTTACCCGCTGACCAGCTCTTGGGGCTCAATGGCCTTAGCGGGGCTTGTGGGGCTGTGTGGCCTTGGCCGCCTGTGCCAGGTGGCCTGAGCGCTGCAGGCAGGCAGCTCCCACGGGAACAGGACCAGGAGCTGAGGGAGGGCACTCCACAGAACGCGGCAGGACAGGGCAGGGTGTCCCGGGTTGACTATATGATGCTTTTATCTTCAATCATCTCATTCTGTTTATGTTGAATAATAAGTTTTGCACCTTTAAAAGTGTTCCAGAGAGTGAAGGGGGGGAGAGAAGAAGCGCGCAGTTTGTTTTCAGACATTGTACTCTTCCTCCACATTCCTGCTCCTGACGGTGTTGTTTGCAGACAGACAGCAGGACATAGCTCTTTTGCTTTTTAGTTAGTGTTAGCTAGCTGAGGCAGAGAAGTTCCCTGGACTGTGGTTTTTTTCCCCTCTTCTTTGGATTTCTTGAAACCTGCTCTGGACTGAACACCCAGGAGAGCACTGGCAGCTGCAGCTGTGGCCCACAAGGCCAGGCCTAGCCTGCAACAATTCCAGCACTGGAGAGACTGATCAGAGACTGAGTGAGCTGAGCTGCAATCCGGGGTTTTCTGTTTGTCATCTCTTTCAGAGTCGCAAGGGGTCTCACTGTTTGGTATTGTTTTGGTTTTATTGTTTAATAAACAGTTTTTTCCACCTTTCTCCAAGGAGGTTTTTTTTCCTCTGGGACCAGTTGGGGGGAGGGGCCGATTGGATCTGCTTTTCCCACCGGAGCTCCTTTGGGGGATTCTTCCCCAAATTTGCTCTAAACCTGGACATAGGGTCATAATATCAATTGGCTCTGCTGGTCCCATGAGCAACAGGGAGACGGAAGCAGTAGATCTGCGTCAGCCAAGGAGATAAAAGCAATGACACAGTGACTTTGGTCATCTGAAGATATCTCTGGGATGGGGACTGATGGTGCTGTGCTCAGTTGAAATGAGATCCTTGGCTATTTGGAAAGGGAAAGGATGTGGGAGGTATCTGGGAGACAGGCAGAGTCACCAGGGCTTGTTGATAGCCTCAGGTTCCTAAGAATCAGTTTATTTTCTGCTAATTTTAATTTAATTGAGTCAACTCTTGTGCTCTGATCCATAGACAAGAGTAATTTTCAGTCACACCAGTGTCCTTTAGACACCTCTTGAAGTACTTGAGACACTTTGATCATGTCCTCTCTTCTTATTTCCAAGGTAAACAGTCCTAATCTTCTCAATCTCTCTTAATCTCTGAGATGCCCTTGATGATTCATCACTCCTCTCCAAGTAATCTCTGCCTCTGCCTTCACAATATGTTTCCTAAGACAAGGTGACCAGTACTGTGGCCAGGATGAGACTACAGCACCCCGTGATTTATGGAAAGACAATATAATGTTATTTTTATATGCAGCCTCTTATGCCTTCTCTAAAGCAGTGCCTTGTTAGTGTTTCTGAACAACTAATGAGTGGCACTGGCAGTGGCACTGTGACCTCTGCAGCTCATCTGAGGTCCCTCTGCTGTGTTGCCATAGATGTTAAATGCTGTGCTGTCAGTGTTACATGAAGATATCTATAGATATCTTCATCTATAGATGCTGGGATGGCTGTGCTGCTACAGATACTGTAAGATGTAGGAATGTCTCAGTTGAAGTGTACATTTTCTTTATGCATTTGCATTTAAATGCATTTGCTATGATGTTGTCCCTTCAGGCCCACTGCACAAATGCATTGTCACAGAGCATGGGAATGTATGTGCCAGCTTAGCTGATGTTGGTGTCAGGAACCTCTGTCCTCCTTCTGACACTTCACCAGCTTTTCTGCTGGACAAAGGCCTCTGCCTTTGAAGAAGTCATGATGCCTCCAGCCACTTGGGATACGGACCAACAGTTGTGGGGTAATCACAAAAGTATAATTGGATTGGTGGATTAAATAGGGCTCATTGTTTTTAGAACACAAGGGCTCTCTAGTACAGATACTGGACAATTACACCAGTTTATCTCACTGTTTTCAGATTGGAGCAAGCTGACCTCCTTTCCTTTTCTAGCCACAAGCATGTGCCAATGCAGAGATGAAAAGAAGATGAAAAATCAAAAAAAGAAAAAAAAAATCCTAACCAAAAAGCACCAATCCCCCTATCCCCCCACCCAAAAAAAAAAAAAAAAAAAAAAAAAAACCAAAAAAAAAAAAACCAAAAAAACCCAAAAAATTCCAACCCAATCAGTTATATCAGAAGAATCAGAAGATGAGACAATGGTCCAAAATCTCAGGTATTTGCTCAGGAGATTCATCTGAATTGCCAATTTTTGGGCAAATTCTTTGTGTATGTGTAAGTTCAGTTAGCATATATTGGCAACATTTTAGGTTTTTTTAGGAAATTTGTCTTTGAAATAGCCTGACTTTATACTGAATAGCTGATATGCTCTGGATGAACAATGGATTATTTTGGCACCATCCTGACTCTGCATTTTTGGATCCAAAGGAGGTTGGTAGGAACTGACATCTGCATAAATGAAAATATGGTGAAATTCTGATATGTTTCAAATTCTTTTGCTTTTTGAACTGCAGTGTTTTTTTATGACCTCTGAAAATTTCATGACTTTTATAAAATTACTCTCATACAAGGGCAATAATTTCTCATTGGTACATCTGTTACAACCTGCCCCTGAAGGCAAGAACTGAGCTTTTTGTAGATAGATCCCTTGGGGCAGATTAGAGTGCAATGACACTGAATGACCAGTGTGCATATATAAATATATATATTTATAGGGCTCATTTTAGAACAATTTGGTTGCAATGGAAAGAAGGCATGGAGCCAATTTGATTTTCATCTGTAGAAATATAGGAATATAAAAGCACAAAAATGTTTAAGAAAATGTATACAAAAAAAAAAAAAAAAAAAAACAAACAAAAAACAAAGAAAGAGAAAGAAAGGGTAAGAGTAGAAAGACATTAACACTCATGGATCCAGTGATGAGACCAGGCTTGATCTGTTGAGGACTGGGGAAGCCCACGAAGCATAAGTGTTCAACAGATTAATATCTGTTCAGGTTTGGGTGGAATGCTCAGGTACCTCCCCTGGAGGTGGGAATTTTACAGTGTCTGATGCAATACTGTGGATCTGTTGCAACAGTGTAGATCATGGACAGTTCTCTGAAGGAAGGCCCCAGAAATTAGGCACTTTAGGGGCCTTTAATGGTTTATGCCACCTTGTAAAATGTGACAGCTACCTCTGAAGACAGTGTAATTGATCTAGTTATGCCTCATCAGGAGGAATGAATACCTTTAGGCCTACCAGAGGGGAGGGAGGAGTTTTAAAATGGAGCCAGTTGTGTAAGGGGGGGATATTGGCATGATAAAAAGCACTATCCTCCTTTGGCAGGGTCTGCTTCTTATCTGCCTTCTCCATTATTTGGCTCAAACACCAGATTGTAGCCTCTGGTCATGGCTGTGCACCCCTTCTGTCTTATGAGCTTCAGAGGTTTTGCCATTACACACAGACAACTCTCCTTATCCATTTTGGTTGGGTGTGCAAACTTGCCTCAGCAAATGGCCAGTTGTTTGAGTCATTAGCCATTAAAATTTCAGTCTCTCACAACGTCCAAGGTTGGTCCAGGTGGACAGAGATCAAAGATTATACAGTTTGTGAAGGCCTCTCTGCTCATCTCAGGTTCCATCTAAATACTCTAGATATGCCAGATACATCAAAACCTGCTATAATTCCTGGGGTATACCTGTGGAATTAGGCCCCTTAATTTTTCATAAACATACCAGAGCTCTTGAAAAATGTTCTCAGGATTTCACAGATTCACAGAATAAGCTGAGTTGGAAGGGACCTACAAGAATCATTGAGTCCAGCTCCTGGCCCTGCGCAGCACCATCCCCAAGAGTCACACCATGTGCCCAAGAGTATTGTCCAAATACCTCTCGAGCTCTGTCAGGCTTGGTGCTGTGACCACTTCCCTGGGGAGCCTGTTCCAGTGCCCAAACACTCTCTGGGTGAAGAATCTTTTTGTAATGTCCAACTTGGCCCTCCCCTGACATGATTTTCTTTCTGCCTGTTGCAAACTTTTTGCAAAAGGTTATCACATCCTCCAGCTTTGTATTATTCACTGAAAAAGAGCCTGAATGAGTCTTTCCAAATACATGTGTGACTGTCTGAATTGAAACATTCCATTATAATTAGAGCAAATGGTATTTTTCTCCCGAATTCATTTTTTCATCCATTGCCTTTATTTAATAATGTTATGAGAAGATTTGGATTTTGTGTACTCATCTTGAAAAAGTCCTGTGCTCTTAATTTTTTGCATCAAAAATGTTGCAAATGAGAAAATTAAACCTTAAGTTTGAAAATGGATTGTTTTCATTACAAATCTGGCATTAGTGCTTAATGAGACTGCATACACATGGCTACATATCAGACCATAGCTGTAAACATCATAAACCACAAAATAATTAGGTGACCTTTCCCCAGACTGTCTTCAGTGGCAGCACTATGACTTTCTTAGATTGTGTTCTGAACTTCTGGCTTGCTATTGATTGCAAAATCAGTGAATGCAATGAAAGCAAGCCTTAGGATGCCACAAACTGTTTCACAAGGCAGAGATGGCAGCATTTGAAATGTGTTGAAAGCTCTAATGTAAATTATTTATACTGCTTGCATGATGCAAACCTCTCTGCTTGAAGAGACTAATCAATTCTTCCATTTGATAGGAATTTTAATTAGATAGAACAGCTAGGGGTGCAAATATTGTTCAGCTACCTAATTCATTGGCTATTTAATTGAGGCTAGCTTAATGTTTTCATTGTTGCTACATATATTAGAGCAAAAAGACATTAAGATGATTTAATTTTGGATCTTGCAACAGGAAAACCTTAAACCTTAAGCAGCATGTTGAAAATATAACATGCATGTTGCAGAGATAATTATATAGTCTTGAAACTGTATGGCATGAGGTAAGCTCCTATCCATCACTAGTGGTGGAACACACCTTCCAATAGTACAAGTGATAAAACAGGCACTTCAAATTGAAGCAAATGTCTGTACAAGTCATACTTAATTGATTTGTCCATTATCTGATTCTTATGAGTTTCTTAAACCTTTATACTTAACAAATATAAGTGTAAATATGTTTTTATTTGGTCCATTTTAGCTTCTGGAAATTATATTTTCTCTCAAAAAAAAGACTATAAAGGCCAAGTGTTTAAAAACCTATCTATACAAATATACAGCAAGCTGTGTTAAACACACATCAAGGTACAATTTCTGCTGAAATATATCCCAAAACATATGCTCTTGAGTCAAGGTTACATTTGCCTGGTATGAAATAAATTTTCATGTCACAGAAACTGAAGTCCTGTCCTTCCTTACAGCCCAAGAAATTGGGAGTGGTGATTATTCTAACCTAGCTATTATCTCTAGAAATAATGTTTTTGCAGAAGCTAAGTTAATGAGGTAAGGGCTGGTGATCTGCTAATTAAAAATCTAAAAATAGTACCAGTGATAAATGGGGTGTCAAAATATTCTAGCTAAGGAAGAATCTTTAAGTTAGCATTGATCAATGTACAGCTCTGATTTCATGACACTGCATATTCATTTAATGAACCTCCCCTTTTATCTGTTAATTACTACAACACTCTCTGGATTAAGACTACAGCACATTCTGCAGAGAATCTGTGCATTGTCTAGTTCAAGTTTATTTATGAATATTTATTAGTTTGCTAGCATACCAGAATCTTCTTAGTAGCTAACACATTACCTCACACTAATAAGGGCTTTTGTTTGACATGGAAAGCAATTGCTTTACATTGGAAAAGCTGTTAAAGCTTAGTGTATGTCTTTCAGAAAAGCAAAGAAAATTGAGAAGCTAAATATACAGACTGGGATTTTTAAGCAGGCTCATGTAAATTACATAACCCATTTGCATCGTACTACATTAACAGTAGCACACAAACCCAACTTAATTCCTGATAGAAGTATCTGGCCCGTAATTCTACAGTTAATGCTAAATCATATTTCCAGTTCATCTGTAAAACCAGCATTTTTTCCCAAATTCAATGCAGTGAATTGTGAATTTGGATATCTCAAAGTTATTTCCAACGGAACAGAATTTTATTAGAGTGCGTTATGGCCTCTAATTAAACCTGAACACACCATTTGACTTGACTCTTAACTTAAAAGTGTGATGAAAGATAATTTGTTGCAAACCAAGACTAGTCCGAAAACCACACACAGTATAAATAATAAGAATAGAGAGAAGCGGCATGCAGTATAAATAAAAAATCAGTACAAAACTATCAGTCTCTGGAAAGCTTTACTAATGACAACACAAAACTTGGGCCATCAACAGCAAGGATCCTGTGAACAAACTCATCCGCTGTCTGTCCACACAAGGTATCCCTACAGAAGTTAATGATGTCACATCTATTGATTTTGGCACTATTTAAGTTATCAGTTGTCAGAGCCCAAGAGCTCTGTAAAAATATTCCTTCAGAATATGACAAAAGATATAGTTCTTACTTTTAAGCCTGCTCAGACCCTTTTGCAGAAGGACAAGTTTTCTTAATGCCTTTTTGAGACACAGTTAGTCAGGAGTAGCCATAATGCAGTCACAGTTTCACAGTTTGTATGTGACATGTTATTTTAAAGTGCCAGAATCTTTATTCCCTGATAATTTCAAATAGGAATGGGATTAAAATCCTTATGATACTTGGATATTGTTCCAGCTCTGGGCCCCTCACTTCCTGAAAGGCATTTGAAGTGCTGGAGTGTCCAGAGAAGGATGAAGTTGGTGAAGATATAAAGACTGAGTCCTCTAAAGAGGGGTTGTTTGGCATGGAGAAAAGGGAGCTCAGGGGAGACCTTATTGCTCTCTACAACTGCCTGGAAGGAGGCTGTAGCAAAGTGGGTGTTGCCCTCTTCTCCTAAGAAGCTTGTTACAGGACAAGAAGATATGGCCTCAAGCTGTGTCAGGAGAGGTTCAGGCTGGGCATTAGGAGGAATTTTTTCACTGAAGGGGTGGTTCAGCATTGGAATGGACAGCCCAGGGAAGTAGTGGAGTCACCATCCCTGGAGGGGTTCAAGAAGTGGCTGGACCTGTCGCTTAGTGCTGTTTAGTTTACAAGGTCGTTGGTCAAAGATTGGACTTGATCACGGAGCTGTTTTCCAATATAAATGAATCTGTGATTCTATGAGTGTTTATTTCTTATGAGAGAAAAGCCTTGGATGTGAACTGGGGATAAGGAGGACCTGGCTCATGCCAAACACTTCTACATCAACCTTTAAGCATTCCCATGTCCTTGTATCAGCTGCTTCACAAATCTTTAGACAAAACAGACATATAGACAACTCAATCTCCTGTACAACAGTTACTGTTGCACCAATCCCAATAATTTGTACTCGACTAAGGTTTCTTTTGTGCTGTGCTAAAGCATACCAATTGAAACATAATGCAGTAGTGGAAGGAGGCCAGATCCTGTAGCAATGAAGATTACACAAAGATGGTAAAGCACATGAAAATGCCATGAAGGGAGAAGTCATAACACAGTCTGGATATATCAGTGTGGAGGGAGAAACTGAGTATTAGAAAAGTTACAAAAATTAGTCTCTGTGAATGAAATCACTTATTTATAGGCAAAATTTCTACATATAGAAGGATAGGGAAACAACTACAACTTCCCTGTTAACAGATTTTCACAGAAAACTTTTAATCCAAATATGCAGTTATTTTTATTATTCTTTATGTTTGTCAGGGTTTTGGTAACAACTGTATAATTTTCCACTCTCTGAATCATCTTGGCTGCAGTATGCTTGTCTTTCTAATTGTATCTCTTTGGTTTGACCTAAGAGTGAGATGATTTACCACCTGTACTCTTAACTTAAACTGTGCCTGCCTAATTGGCTCCATATTTAATCAAGCGTTCACAATGTCAGTGTTTCATTTTCACCTTTGCTTATTTTATGTGACATGACTGATCACCAGTCAAGTGATGAGTTGAGACTGTGTGGCTTTGTCTCTGCTCTTACAGATATTATCTGACTTCTGTTTTATTTATCAGTGGTTACTCCATTACACAACTATAGTCATGAGAGATTTGGATTCATAACTTATGTATTTTTACTGGTGTTCTGGGACCATAAAGAAATGCAGGCTCTCTCTTTTATATTCACATCCAACTTAATGTGTCTGCCATCTGTCGAAGGTGTAGGTATGTTGCTGGCATGCTTTGTGGGTTATTCATACCTCTGACAATTCCCTTCTGAGCTTTGAGTTATCCCCTCACCACATTATACTCCTCTCCATTGACTGTACAGGAGCACGGATTTTTACCTTTCCTCTACAAACATGTACTGAAATTGTTTTTTGGAGAAGATTGTGCAAATAACCACATTCTATCATTTCACAGGCTGATTGGAAAAAAAAAAGTCCATTTTCTTCTGCTAGAGTACAGTGATTTTTTTTTTAGTATTCATAAAAATTGCATTATGAAAAAAACCCTGAAATTTTTACAGCAACTGTAATTATGCTATTGGGACCTCTGATTTTTATTAATACTCTAGGCAATTTTTGGTGGAATATGCCTGAATGAAATTCCTTTACTGTAAAATCTACCCTCTGGAGTGTACATACACATATAGATACATAAAATATAAAAATAAATGCACTATGTATAGTATACAGATACTAGCCATCTAACAGTTTGATATGAGTGATTTTTAGGGAGGTGGAGGGATATTAATCCTGGAATCCAGTAGTCAGTCTGAATGAATTTGTGGAACTGGGATTTTACCACTGGGACTAAAATTTTATCTTTGTTTGGAAGAGAGCTTTTCCAGCCTCTGGGCATTAAAACAGAAATTATGTCCCACAAGCACTTGCATGTTAGTTACAAGAGGTCATTGATTTATTTTATAAGCGATTAAATTTTAATTCAGTGACAGAAATTAAGAACAAAATTACTTGTCACCCAAAAACCCACTAACTTTGGTTCATGTGAGATGTCTCAAAAATTAATTTGTGGCATGAGCAATAGAAAGGGAACAAGCAAAACAATGCTGAGGATGATGAGGATGATGCTGCTTTTTTTTTTCTTAATGATTAGACAAATACTTAAAATGAGAACATTTGAGCTCTCAGTCTTTGAAAAGTAGCTTAGCCATCAATCTAACAGGTAAATTTGGTAATAGGTAAAATTCTCATGAAGTTGTTCTATCATATATCAACTTCAACTAAGATAGCCCCTCTCATATCAGCGCTTAACAACTGGACCAGAAGAATACTTTCTTTCTCTCTGGGACAATTAATATTTAATTGGGACACACAACAGAAAATCAGCTCAAGAAAAAGGTTATAACAACAGCTGATCCATAGTAATTGTCCGGGTGAACTGATTTATCTAAGTAAGTGCAAGGTAATTTCAATTAGTTTAGCTCTCTTTTCAGTACACTCTGAACTAACACTGGTTACCCTGTGTTTGCTACCTAGGTAGAACATGCAGATGTACACATATATACATATACACACCAAGGGTAGATTCAGGTGCACCAGGTTCAAAATTCTGTTTTGCAGTACTGCATCTTTGTCCTCTTTCCTCCCTTATTTTATCCAAGTACTCAGCCCTGATGATCAAACATGGTGTTGAGAGAGAACTTTGTTCAGTCGTACTTGGGCAGCTTTGGTGATCCCAAATGTGTAAAGCTGTGTTCAAATTTGAATCTGTATTTCTTTAGTTTCAGAAGCTGCAAACTAAAAGTATGGTATATTGAATGGAAATGACTTTTGGAATACTCTGTTCAGAATGCTACAGATACTGAAATTAGGACTCAAATCACAAGTTTTCTGATTTCATGTTAACAGCTATAGAGTAAAAATGCAAAGTTCAACAGGTGTCTTGAATTCTATTATCTCAATGCATTTTCTAAAAAGATAAGAACTGAATTAAATTCTTAACACAAGGTAATAGATATTAAATATCAGCAAATATCAATAGTTATAATAGGCAGTTGACAATACAGTAAAAACTGTCTTTTCATTGATAGATACATTAATTTTGCAAAAACTCCAGAAACCCCAATGAAATACTTTTTGAAAAAAGCCCGAGTTTTTGTTTTGTACCATTTATTTATATATTTTATTCCAAATATCTTCTTTATGTTCCATACTTTTCCAGTTGCAATAGAAAAAAAGTTAGCAAGAGATTATAAAAAGGAAATGTTCTTAACTGCTTACTATGTTATGAGAGAAATTGAGTGATTCATGATTTTCTGCTAAGTCAACTCCACAGAGGAAAAATATGTGAAAGGTGCATAATCTTGGCCTTCTGGAATATTTATTCATATTAATGCAGTGCACAATTAGAAATGCCTTTGTGCATGTGTATTTCAAATCAGTCATAACAAAAAGGAATGAAGAAGGTAATTATAAATAATTTAATGAAGCTCTGTCAATCGAAATAGGAAACTTTGTATGCATGTAAAGGTGTTTAACTTTGCCAGGAGGGCTTCCCATATACACAAAGGAACTGTGTAAACAAATATTCTGCATATGGTTGTGAATAATTAAATGCATTTAAACAAGAAACCACTGTTCTAATATAAAAGATCACCCATAATGATCATTTACTATAGAAACTGTAGTTTACTGTTCAATGACTGTGTGGGTACAACATCAGGGTTAGGGTTTGTATTATTCTCCAAAGTCACATATGTGATCTTGTAAGATAAAGACAACTTGAAGAAGAAAAAGGTGATTGGGATAATTAATGAGTTCTTTTCAGGTGATTATAATCCTCTATTCATTATATTGGAGGATAGTGCTAGTAAGAAAGGTCACTGCTGATATCCAAGTGTGATATCCAGGGGCAGTATTTGTTCTTACAGATGTGACCATAGCTTCTGAATACACTAATACTGAAGTGCTTATCTACCATTTTTACAAAGAGTTTGAAGATAAAAGACAAGAAAAATTATTATGTCAATGGTTTCTGTGCCACCAGAAAGCCTGACACAATTATCTACAGGGTATAAATTGTATCAAGTATCTCAAAAGAATGCTACTGGAAAGACCCTCTGGTTAGGGTCATTCCCAACAGTAATTCAAGGACAATTCATTTGTAGGAAAATACGGGAACTATGGCAGGCTCAGTCACATCCAACGTGGTAAATACTGTTTTTATGCTTCCACTTAAGCGATCAACTATGAAAAGGAAGACTGGAAGCTGCAAAGTATCACCTGTCATTGGAGCAAATGTATAAACAGAATCAAAAAGAGTGAAGCTGAGAGATTTCCTGTAGCAGATTTCATAGAACAGCTTGCCTGAGCATGGCAGTAACACAAAATATTCATAAAATATCAAACTTGGTCTAGTTGCTTAAAATGCATAACTTCTACTACAAAGGACAAATAACATTATTTGCTTTCATTCCAGTTCTGTATAAAACTACAAGTTTACCAAGTTTCACTTCCAAAGAAAACAAAAGGGGAATGGTACACTGCACTGATGGCAAATAGACATCCAAAATTCTAATGCAGCAGAAACTTGTGCAAAAAGCTCAGGGAAACTTACAGGAAAGATGGGGCAAGACTATTTATAAGAGCGTGTAGTGACAAAACAAGGAAGAATGGGTTCAAATTGAAAGGTAATAGGTTTGAATTAGACAGTGGGAAAAAACTCTTTACTGTGAGGGTGCCCAGGGAAGCTGTGGATGCCCCTTTCCTGGAGGTGTTCAAGTCCAGGCTGGGTGGAGCTCTGAGCAACCTGGTCTTTCTTCACCTTTCTAGTGAAAGGTGTCCCTGCCTATGGAACAAGATTATCTTCAAGGTTCTCTTCCAAAGCAAAGTATTCTATGATTCTATTAAATTGTATTTTGTCAGGAGCTTTCTTTCACCATTATTATTTTAGTCTACTAAGAAAATATGTACTTTACCTATGAGTGTGTGCTTCTTTCTCCATTGTGCCTTGCCTTAAGATGGATTAGAGTTTTACAGAAATGCTACAGGAATTTTGTTCCCCGTAATTTGTAAGGTTTTGGCTTCAATGGTGTTCATGAAAGATTGATGAATGAGATTTTACGCAGTGATAAAACTAAGGATTCACTAAGAATTGTAATATTTTCTCATACTGGTTCTTACCTACTGTGCAGAACAATTTTTCTTGAGTAACCAAACTATATTGCTCTGAAGTGAACCAACTAGTTCCAAAAATAGATCAGATTTCATAAAGAAATTTCTTAAAGATTCACTAGGATACAGAAAAGCAACATAAATGTCTTTCAAACTTTATTTGCTCCTACAACAAGTTTTTCACTGTGTTTATCTGTATTTTAAGATTACTTTGCTGCATTGATTTAACATTATTCTTCCAAAGAATTAAGACAGACACTAATTTAATATCTGTGTTCCTAAATTTTTAACACACACTGAATGGAAATCAGTCAGATAAGACTATAGTGACTAACATTCCAAAGTACTGTGTAGTGAAGCAAATGTCATTTAGTTTTAATCACAAATGGCTTGTATCCCCAACATTTGGATATTTTATCTATTGAAATAAATTTAATCTGTAATATTTGCTGTGTTAGAACTCCTATTTTTAACTTACCATGGCAGATTTGAAAAAATTCTTCACATTTATATAGCTGGGGTGAGGCCTAAGGGTTCTGTACATTTCACAAAATGACACAAAATGTTCAGATAAGCCTGTGAAACCTAGGAACATCTAGAAACAGTGCACAGCCAGGTCAGTGTAAGAGAGGAACACTAGAAATCCTCTTGTGGAAGTTGGTGATAGAATATGTCAGGCAAAAGGAAGATCTACATAAATATTTCATCCAGCCTGGAGAGAGGTACTTCTTGATTCACTTCACTGGGAAAGAGAGGACAAGAGAGAATGAAAATCAGATGGAAGGGTTTTATTGAGAACTGTCAAAAATAAGCTTTCCTGACTAGTCTTTTGATAAGTCTCACTACCCTAGACTTCTTCCTTGCTATATTTCTACTATTTGCCATTTCAGAGTAGTCCCTTTGGCATTACTTACCTCATGTGGGAGAGTATCTAACATTCAGTCAAATCTCCCTCAAGTCTACCCTTTCCCAGGCCTTGATCCTTTCATCCTGAACAGAGTCCTACACCACTAAAGAACACATGGCCTTGTATGTGGGCTTTCTGTCTATTCCAGGCACTTAAAATAAAAGGTTAGTTCTATCCCACTCAGAGTTGTTCCTCTGCAGTTCATCTTTCCCCTTAAGGATCCACACCTGGAGCTAATCACAGTTCCTTTTGGTTCTTCTCATTTTCCTCAGTGACAGATCCTTTTTCATCCTCTCCTGATCTGTGTGAGGCTGTCTTTCTCCCTATCCCCCCTTAGGATGGTACTGAAAATACAACCATCCTAAACATTTTTATAATCTGCTTTAGATTCTTTTTAATCTCATTTCTTCATCATGACCATGGCCTCTTCAGGTGTCACCAACAATGGTAAATTTAAACTAATTTTTTCACACTTTTTTCAGAGGTAACCTTGTCACAGAGCAACAGATGCTAATGGTGGGCTACTATCCCATAGCAGCCAACAGATGTCATTAGTGTCATTAGCTTTTGGAAGGACTATCTGTCTGGCAATATGAAAGAAAATAAAGGGTGCAAGAGCATTAAGGGCTTATTAAGCTAGCTACATTTCAGAATTTTGTGCATGGGATGGAAACCATGCCTACAAAGGATGCAATCGTCAAGCCAGGTTTGAGTAAAAGTCATGCTTTTAATACCTTGGGGCATGTATAAAATTTGAATGGAAAATAAAGTTGTGTTTTAAAATAGCTCAGAACTGTAGTACCTTCCTGTTGGTACTGGGGGAAAAAAACCGGAACAAGTCACTTCTGTTTTCATCTAGAACACGGCAACTGAACACTGTCCTTACGCATACTTACTGTAATCATGGAGCTAACCTTTATGCTGCTTTAACTGTGTGCCCCCAGCAGGCTGAGGTATTTGATACTGTGCTGTGTCACAGTAGAGATAAGTGTCCCTTCAGGGTTACACCTGCTCTTGTTAGTCTTGTCACTGAAACAGAGATGGAGTTGAGTTCAGTGGCCAAATTACATCAATAGGTTTACTTTGTAATGTTCTGCATATATTCATAGTTAATTCAAATTGAATCTACAATGCATTCTAAATACTTCACAACATTGGTTTGACCCCCAATTAGGTGATGCGTGTCCACAAGTAAATGTGAAATACAACATGTTTTCAGTGTTTCATTATCTTCTCTTTTCTTCAGTGAGTCTCTCCACTACCTGCTCAACAGACAGATGAGTCTCTTATCAGAAGTAGCAGATGGCAGAGCCAGTCTGTTTGAATTTTCCAACATGCACTTGTAGAACATTTCTGCAAATTTTGTTAAAGTGCATTATATTACGGCACAATTGGGCATATAAGCAGGGGGATAGCACAACTTCTGTTCAGAAGTATATTTTTAAACCTTGTCAAAGAGTTCTGCAATGCAAAGGCTGCATTTTTTTAGTTCAAAGAAAGCAGACTGAATCTTAACTGACATTGTCTTCAATCTCCCCCCATTTCAATGTCAAAAATGAGGTTCAGAGGATGAACTAGGGAATCATCTTTGCAGTTTGTGAGCTGGGGGAAAAATACATATGGATTTTACTGAGAACTAAATGACACTTAAATGAATAAGACTATTATATAATACTGAATACTGCAGAATATCTCATACGACTCATGGCCAAGAAATGGACCAAATGGTTAATCTCTATAGTTAATAAAAATGTGCGACTATTACTTGGTGATTTACTACATATGTACACACACACACATATGTTTACATTAGACCTGTCCTTTTATCTAGGCTTTGGATAAAGTAATGTAATTATTCTCTAGGTGCCTCATTTTATAGAACAAGAGAGTGAGAAAAAGGAAAGGAAAGGAAAGGAAAGGAAAGGAAAGGAAAGGAAAGGAAAGGAAAGGAAAGGAAAGGAAAGGAAAGGAAAGGAAAGGAAAGGAAAGGAAAGGAAAGGAAAGGAAAGGAAAGGAAAGGAAAGGAAAGGAAAGGAAAGGAAAGGAAAGGAAAGGAAAGGAAAGGAAAGGAAAGGAAAGGAAAGAAAAAGAAAAGAAAAGAAAAGAAAAGAAAAGAAAAGAAAAGAAAAGAAAAGAAAAGAAAAGAAAAGAAAAGAAAAGAAAAGAAAAGAAAAGAAAAGAAAAGAAAAGAAAAGAAAAGAAAAGAAAAGAAAAGAAAAGAAAAGAAAAGAAAAGAAAAGAAAAGGAGGAAGGAATTGATAAAACTCTTTCATTTAGTTGACCAGAGTCAATATGGGATATGGGGCACACCTAGTTAATCTGTATGCTCAAACTTCCCAGGAGAACACAAGGACCATATGATTCTCTTTCACATCCCTTTTACCTCCTGAAGTTGACAGACATGAAATCTAAACATGTGTTACAGATGAGAGATAGACTTTCAAAAAACTATTCCTCTAGTAAAGGCTGCCAAATATTTTACCATGTTCCCTATTTCTTTCTGAACTTCAATGTCTCTCCTTATTGCAAGGAAAAACAAATGGGTTTGAAATGAGTTATCCCAGATGCTATTCATAGTTTCAAGGCAAACCATAAGCCTTTTTTTTTAATTATAAGGATGTACCACATGCACACACACACAATGAAAAAAAAAATAAAAGTAAAGACCTCTACATAGAAGCTGTGAATTTATGCGTTGTAAAATCCAGGAATCTTTCAGAATGAAATTGAAGTTGATGCTCGTAAATATTCTGCTTTATTGCTTTTATATTATTTCCATGTTCTATCATACCAGTGAGATGGGTATAGGTAAGCTTTTTTAATATCTATTTATAAATGCTTTTGAGTCATATTGTGAGGTCACATGCATTTTAAATCTAAAATAGTTAAACTGAGGCCACCAAACTTGACCTGAATCAGTATTCTAGACCCAGCTTCCCAAAACTTGGTGGTATTTGTGTTAGTGCCCCTGTGACGTCTTATGAGGTGAAGACTCAAATCTAAAAAAAACAAATGTTTAGAATTTTGGGACATTCACTGTAAGGTTTTTTTTTTTTTTTTTAAGAATTTAAACTTTTAAAACAATGCACCTATTAAGATTTAAAATGCAATGGACAAATTGTACAGTGAGACAGTTTGCCTGTTCATGATCTGACAGAGCCAGAAGTTCTACATGCAAAAGAAGCAACTAGACAAAGACAGGAGAAGCTCAAGTACAGACAGGGAAGTAGAATTTTTTTTCCCTACTTATTGGTAGAGATTAGTATTTGCATTTGTTCCCCATTTTCAGTGTCCATGAAGATATTGTCTAGATTCTGCCCTCTCAAGTATGGAAACAGTGTAGAATATTTTGGTGTGCTTCTCTCTCAGCTGGAGGAAAACTGAATGCATATTTCCAAACTACTATTGCCATTCTTGCCACTTCTTTTGTGAACTGAAAAATCAATTTATTGTACAACCCTCAAGAAAGACAGCTGTGGTGTGAACCTGGAAGTTAGGTAATGTGGGGAGGAAGGGTGAATGATAAGAAGATGCTGACAAATACTGCCTCAGTATTTATATTCTTATATTCAGCTAACAGGAAATAACTGTAAAGAAAATTATAAAACACAAATGCTTATTTGTTTCCTTAGCTTCTACTAATAACAGTTGCAGCTGTGTTATCTTAAGAATTGGTATATATTAATTTTGAAAACATCAGTCAACAGTTAAACCTAAAATAAGTGATTAACAATCAGCTATATATATTACTACAACACCTGGTCTTAAGACTTGATAATTTAATTTCATATATTTGATTTATAATGAATTGTTGGTTAATGAGTTTTTATTAAATGATCAGATTTTCTTTTCAGCAATAAATATGTACAGTGTGTCTCACATCAGAGACACATGTCTATGCAGTACACATTAGGAGGAAGAATTCAACTGTGGACGTGTCCAAATGAAACTCAGTCACTGAGGATGAATCCCATGACTGGGATGTGGCTGTCAAGGGCTGCCAGCTGTTCAGATGAGGCAGGGCAGGAAGGAGGGACAGAGGTGTTGCCTTGTACCTCAAGAGGTGGATTGAGTGTGAAGAGCTGCAGCTGAAGAACAGCCCTGAGCCAGTTGAAGGCCTGTGGGTAAGAATCAGAGACTGAGGCCACAAAGGGAAACTCATGGTTTGTATCTGCTACAGGGCCCTGATCAAGGAGAACCTTTTGACTCACAGCATCTTGTACAGCTGGGGAACTCAACCACCCCAGAATCTGGTGGGAAAGAGGCACAGCAAGCTGTAAGCAACCCAAGAAACTCCTGGAATGCAGGGAGGGTGGCTTCCTAAGTGATGTAATAGACAGTACTACCAGTGGGGATGCAATACTGGATCTGATGGCCACCAGTGTAGACAAATTAATTGAATTCACCTAGACTGGAGTCAGCCTGTGCTGCAGCGATCACCCACTGGACTTTGCAGTTCTGAGGGATGTGGCTAGGTAAGGAATAAAGTCAGGCCCCTAAACTTTAGGAAAGAAAACTTCTACCCCTTCAGGGAAGTAGTCAGAGGGCTTTCCTGGGAGACTGTTGTCAGGGAAAAGGGAGCTGGCAGACCTTTAAGGAAGATGCTGTGGACTGCAAGAGTTAGAGATCCCCAGGACAAAGAAATTGGGCTGAGTAGGAACCTGCTGGTCAAGCTAAAGGGAAAGAAGCAAATGCATAGGCAATGGAAGTAAGGAGAGGTAACCTGGGAAGAGTATGGGATGAAGTTCACTTCTATAGGGATAGTGTGAGGAAGACCAAGGTGAAGCTGGAACTAAACTTAGTAAGGGATGCAACAAATAACAAGAAGGGCTTTGACAAAAGTAACTTGGACAGATATATTAACCAGAAACAAAATATTAAAGATGGTGTAACTTCCTCCTCCCCCAATAAAACAAGGCTAGAAAACTGGTAGCAAAAACTGAGAGGAAGACTGAAGTACTCAAAAATATTTTTTGTCTCAGTCTTCAAAGGTTTATTTCTATCTTAACCAAGAGAACAGTTTTGTACCAATTCTCATTTCAATTTAAATGTATGAAATTCTACTACGCTTCTTAAGTGCAGATAGATTGACATAAAGCATACTTACATTTTTTAAAGATATATTTTTCCTCACATTTTCCAGTTTCTGTCACTTTTTCTTTTTTTTTTTCTTTGAGCTAGAAATAGTTGTGAAACTTGAACCACATGGATAAAGATTTACATTTTTTTATGTCTCATTTTATGATATGATAGACACATGATACAGAATTATCACTAGCTCTATGATTTGGATATTCACTTCAGAGAAAGTATACTTTTGTACTATTTATACATTTATATGGGAATATGTATATGTTTATGAATATATTGCATTTATACTATATATATAGCATAGAGAAGAAATCTTAAACATATCTATTCCATATTCATTTCGTGCTCTATAGTCACTAGGCTATGGATGACAGCCCAGTCATTAGTCCCTCTATTTGTCTTCACTCTTAAATATATTAGATATGTTACTATTTTTTACAGATCATTATCAAAGGGGATTGAGAATGAATTACACAGGAATTTAGAAAAATCCCCCAATTTAAAAGATCCTAGTATAATTTAACCAAGTTGAAAAATGAACAGGAGTGAACATTGATAAATAAGTTGTACTAACATAGCACTCTCTTATTTTAATATCAAATTTTATTCTAAGCTCATATTTTTAACATTCTTATAAGGAGTTTGACTCACAAGCACAAAAAAATTAATATCAATCACTGAGCAATAAATAACTGAAAAATATCCAGCTTTCTACGTAGTTTTCTATTGATGGCAGATTTTTGCTTATGGAAGAAAAAAAGAATATTATTCAGAGGCTCTGAAATTTTGTTGCTATTTTTAGAACACAGCCATATTTACTGTCTTCTTAATGGAGGATGAGTTGAGCACAATGAGAGTTATTATCTGAAAATAAACAGACATTTAATTATTCCTACTCTTTACTAAGAAGACAGTTTTAGTCAATAAGACATAGATATGTTATCAGACACAAAAATATAAATGAAGTGTTTTCAAAGCTTTTTGAACAAGGGGATGTGGGTTTTTATATGATAACTTCCTGAGAGTTTAGAAAGACTGATGTGAAATGGAAAGATACCAGTGAAATAGACTACAAAAGTAAAAAGCCACAATAGAATACTTTTTTGTTCATTAAAGTATTCAGCAGAAACCATTCCCTGATATATTGTTGATGGAAATTAATTTGGAATAACCAATATGGGTTTTAAAAAACAAGCGTTAATACATAAACTTCACATGGCATAATTGCTGTAGTACCTACAGGGCTCAGTAATGGTCAGCTTGTAATATAGAAGAAGCTGGCCTGGTCTCAAGAGATATATTCACGTGCAGACACTGAGGTATTTTTGAGATATATATTTTTAAATTAATGTTTCTTTTACAATGATAGTAATAATGGAGAGATAGTAATAAAAACAGGATCACTCATATTTGTATGGACTGTTTTGACATAAACATTGCAAAAATATACCAAAATGAAGCAAGAGTTAATATTGGTAAAAAGGATACTATAACTAAGGCATCAGACCAAGTCGAATCAGTGGTAAATTTACACTGTCTCAGCTACAATTCCTATAGTGACACTATACAAACTGTAAACTTGTGCTTTGACCAAGACTTTTTGTTAGATCAGAAAATAGCACATTATTCTGGAAGACTGAAAATTTTTACTTTCTTTTGATCCACTCAATCTCTTTTGTGGAGAAATTATTAGGAATAATTTAGGCTATGAATATCCTGGCTTTCTTCATCTTCACTCTCAGAGAAGGATAAGGTACTTTGTCAGAAGTCTGTTGAAAATTCAAATCTGAGATGGGAAAATTTCCCAAACACAGATGAGAATCAATTTCCACCCAAAAAGTAATAAAATAAAACATAAACCTGCTGAAACGAAGGTCTTGATCAGACATCAACAAGGTATGGTTGAGCATTTAAGGCTTGGAAAATTGTTCAAATGCTGTAATAAAATGAGGCTTTCTAAGTCTTCTGTTGGGTGTCTACTTAATATGCAAAAGGTGAGGCTGTAAAGCCTGTGACTGTCGGACTTGACCCAAATGGTTTTAATAATGGAATGTTGTTTTTTAAAACAGAAGCTCCAAACTGAAAAAGACAGGAGACACTCTTAACACCTGGTGTGGCTGTCCATATTCATAAAGTGAACTTGGCAGTGCTATTTTCACAGTCTTACATACAAAGAGGTTGTTTTTTTTATCAGTTTTTTATGGCCTTTCCAAAATGTATCTAAATCCCAGTAAAATTGCTTTCTTTTCTTATCAACACAGGAAAAATATTGAGCGTAGTGTTATCTGTGTGTATGTGTTTTAAGCTATGTGTTTCAGTGCTGATAAGAAGAGATGTGTTGACTATGATAAAAGAAGAAATACTGGAAAAGATGTTGCTTACTCAAACATTTCTGGAAAAAATCCCAGCTTTCAGGGTAAGATCTTCAATGATAATGTTTCATAGTAATTGAAGAAATTGAAATTATACCTTTCTTAGAAACATGAGCTGTCAGTTTCATCAGGTTGGACAAATTCACTGTGCTCATAGATGACATTTATAGCTGAAGTGAGACATAATTTATACAAGTTAGGTTTAACTAATTTGTTAGCAGCTAGATATATGCTAACACAGCAGGTATTTATTTTTTCATGCAAGACAAGATTGGCTGTGGTGTAAGTATTATTATCAGGCTAAGAAATAGCAAACCCCACAATTTCTGAGTTACTTGGGCTGTGAAAATGAGTATCTTGGAAACCCTCTGGAACAGCATCTTAACATCATACATTCTAAAGTCTGACATATTATCCCCTTAAAGCAGACATTATTAAAATTTATATCTAGGGTTGTTATTGTTATATTTTAAATATTTGGGAAGCCACTCTTGTATCCAGTGACTTATCAGGTTTTTCTAAAGCTACCTAAATAAACACTTTGCTAAAATAAGCTGTAGGAATTTTGTATCCTGTAATTATTGATCAGAGAACTGAATTTGTGGACTCTCCTTGCCACAGGATGTATAATGTCAAAAGTTTCAATGACTACTTGGTTATTTCAGAAAGACCTCAGATCCTGTGGAACATGAAAAATTGGGCTTCTGAAAGTTATCAGAATATTCAACACAGTGGATAATGCATGAGAGTTCTGTTATGCAAGCCTGATCAAAAATTAACAGTGATAAAATCCTGTTAAGAATTTTTTCCTGGTAAGAAAACAATTATGGGGAAAAAATATAGCTTGGTGATATTGAAGACCATCAGCATCGGTACAGATAAAGCTGTTGAAATGTCAGGGAAATCAGCGTATTTTTTTCCACCATTTGACGTACAGGATTAAATATTCTAGTCCTTAATCAAAATTTCAATTTCAAGTGAATGAGAGTTCTGCTGGAACAAAGGGAGTGAAATGTGACTGAAAAAGGCAAGCTCTTGGCATGTGCTTCTATGTGTCTGAAGACTGGCTTATTTAGCCTACTCTTTTTTAGCTGCACACTGGGTAAAAAAATAAAAGTCTACAAAAGTCTACAAAAGTTTTAAATAAACTTTTTATTAACAGGAGAAAATAACATAGAATTGGACAAAAAAATAGTTTACTAGATTGGACAGCCCATAGTTTACTATATTTTGGCACATTTAATTGCAAGTCTAAGTGTGAGATCAAAATCTCTCCTTGTTTGAAAAACTAGGAAAAAAGAAAAAGAAATACAGTGAAAAGATAGTGCTACAGGTGTTGAATAGATATATGTACTGTTATGGTGATTTGTGTCTTACAGCATATGTTGGGAAAGTTTGCTTTGATTGGCATTACAGTTGCTTTACCTCATAGGAAAGGATGCAATGGGAATTGCAGAAATGCTAACATGTAAAAGGTGATCATTGTTTCATTTTGAGATGGTTCTACTGCACTAATTCAGAAGATGTGCATTAATGCACACAGTTGTTACCTAATGCAGTTCCCAGTAGTTAGATGCACTAATTTTGCTGACCAGTTTGTTTTAGCTGTTTCAGGGGCTGGGTTGCTGTAGGATTTTATCTCCAAAATAGTGTCTAAAGTCCATCATTATGGAAGTTGTCTATTACCTTCTTTCCTAATTTTAAGACTAAATATTTGTTGTAGAAAAATATTAATAGTTTAAGGTAATCTCTTACTTTTTGAACTCATGAATTCAAGAATTCTGAGAATAGCTGAAGAAAATTATTACTGATTATTAGTCATCAGGATTTAGTTTCCCCAGTTAACTGGATCATTTAATAACACTATTGCAAAAAACTTTTTCTGAATACCAAACACAGAAAAGTAATTGGAATATCTGGGACTTCTGCAGAACTCTGAATACAAAGGCTTATTTTTAGCTGCAAACTTTGGCTTCTCTGAAGTCAGCTTTTACCTCCAACATCTGAGTGCTTTTTCTCTGTAACTGAGGCTGGTGACACACAGATAGAACTCATTACCTGCGGTGCCACATGCTGCTGAAGAGAAAGTTTAACAAGGGTGAGAAAAGTGGCTCTGACTTTTACCCATTGTCTTCTATCATCAGTCATCACGACAGTTTCAGGAAGTGTGACAGCTAATGCTGCTTCTGCAGGTGGATTTGCATACAGGGATTGCACTACATATTTTCCCAAAAAGACTAAGCTGTTAAAGGAAGTTTGCCTGTTGCATGTATTAGATAGTCAAACATTCCAACAGAATTAGCAATTTATCTAAAATATAAGACAACTGATCGTCTTGAGAATATCTGTTAAGAATTGAAATCATTATTTAAACATGGCCATCTGAATATAAATTATTCATTCACAAAAAATTTCTAAACCTCTGTATTAAAAGGTAACAGAACAATATTTATAAAAGTTACGAATTAGATGTTAAAAAAACAATCTGGTTTCCACTGCATTAACTTTAAAAATAATGATCAAATATACTTCAGAAAAAATATTTTTATTTAGACAGAGGGAAAAGTTGCAGTAGTTGGAGACTATAACATACTGACCTGCTCCAGTTTAATTACCTGGAGCATTCCTCAATATGTCCATGTTTTGAACTTGTAGCAGTATTGTTTATTCTTTCATAACTGACAGAAATGGCCTAGCAAGGCACCTTCTCACACTACTGATGGGCCATCCTTCTCCCAGACTTTAGAACTCTGTTTCAGCAAACCCAGCTGAACAGGGCTGGGTTTTCTTAGGTGTGTTGTCCTAAGGTGGTTTCTCTTTGATACAGCAGCCTTTTTTTTCTTTAGTCTTTTCTTTACATGCAAAAAAGAGTCCACTCTTTTTACGTTTGATTCTGTAAAAGCATTGGCCTTTGCTGAATCACTTGTGTGGACCTTTTGTTTTACAGCTGAGAACTGATGGAATCAGATGTTCACCATAAACCAGAAATCCAAGAATTTAAGAGTTCAGAGCTGGAAAGGTGGGTACCTGCCCAGAATGAGGTATTACTGCCCTGTCACCATTTCAGCAGAAGCTGTAAGGCAGGTAAGCTGGTCTTTCCCAGAGACAAGATGTTGCTGAGCAGCATGAGCAGGCAGCATCCTTTCGTGTAAGCAAGGAGTCAGCTCCATCAGCCTGTTGCAGGGTATGCAGTCAGTCTGACCATCAGTGGCTCTGCAACTGCTTCTCCCTTGTACCTACAGAGCCCAAGGTCTTAGCTGTAGAGCTCTGGTCCAGATTTCCAGATAGGGCTGAACTTCTACTTTCCAGGTCTAATTAAATGAGTTTAATGGATCTCTGATTGCAAGGCTTGAAGAGGCAGCTCACAGGGTTTGATGGTGGGCTGTCTGTATAGACATCTTTGTAATCTGCCCTAAGTGTTGAGATAATTACTGAAAGGGAGAAAAGGGGAGGGAACAAAATGCCTAATTAAAGAGCTGAAATTAACATAAGGAAACTGATAACAAGGTGTTTCGTGGAAACTTTCAATTTGTACAGATGAACTTCTTCTTGTGTAATTTTAAATTATTTATGAAACAATAATCTCTGCAAACTTGGAATATGTCCCACCAAAATCTCCTTAGAATGACTTGCATTAGGTATGTGGTAACTAAATGTGTGCAAGTCCAGCTCCAGTGACTGGTAAGACACCAACTTCCTAAAAATAAAAGTGAACTGTAAGACAGTCCATTAAAAAAAAAAAATCTATTATTAAACTGGATTTTCGTTTTTCTTTTCAAGTACAGGTTTTTTATGTCATTCTCTTTCTGTTTCGACTGCATGGAGCTACGTATCTTTTTAAGTTTGAGGTCCTTGACATTGGACAAGGTTTGACCTCAGCTTCTTTTGTTCAAATCTTTCCCTGTATAGCTCTATTTTCCATCCTGCTGGCAAACAGGAACCTGGACATGCTGTGAAAAGAAAGAAGTTTTATCTCTTCAGTCCTTTCTTTTGGGATAGGGGCCCAGTGTATATTTTCCTAAATTTGTGTGTTCATTTCATGTGCTTCTGTGATCAAATTGGTATGTCACAGAATGCTCTTAGGAGTAGAACAACAACCTGTTTTCTAAGACTCTTGTCATATTTTTTACTCACTCTGATGGGGAGAAGGTAGAAAACAAAAGGAATTGCTACCATTAGTGGCTGTGTTCAGCAGAGTAGGGTACACTTTGGAGGATGCCTGAACAGACTTCCACCAAGAATAGCACTTTAGAAGAAGAAATAAAAAAAGGAGTAGAGGAGAAAGGGTGTAAAAGCAGGAAGTAGGTAGAGAATAAAAAAAGAGCAGACAGGAAGAGGAAGAAAGTTATGGTCTTTCTGAATGCAGGATGGACAGGAAAGAGTTTCATGGAAAATGTATGGAAAATTCTTGGTTGAACAGTTTGTTATTTAGGACAAAGTGCCTTATTTTCAGAAATTTTCAGCATTCACAAGCATTCATTAGAAATATAATTATCAGCTCAGACTTGGAAAAATATACTTGTCTGTCTGTTCTTATTCAGTAGCTTTGTAAAAATTAGCCTAGGAAGTGTAATGGGAGTGCTTTGTTCTTGCTTTTAAAAAGTTTTGGAAGAGGAAATTATTAGTGTGAGACCGCCTGAAGTCCAGCTGCAAGATTTCCAGTACCTTGTGACTCAGGACAGTCTGATGAGGCATCATCATCTACACTATGCTGCTCTGAGCTAAGAAATAAAAATACTTTTTCCCAATAAAATAAAATAATAAAAAATAAAAAAAAAAAGTGGAATTCTGAGCACTTTACACCTTCATTGCCTTGCAATTAAGTCCCACAGGTCCTACTGAACTCAGTGAAACCTTCAATATTATATATTGTTGTTCTTTTATTTGAATGTTAAGATCTTATTTTTTTCTATCTCCTGGTCCATTAGGAAAAATAAAATAAAAAATAACAAAGACTACACATTGTCATCTTACACAGCCCATAAGCTTGGTTGCACATGTTCAGCAAACATTTAATGAGAGCTTCTGTTTAAATGAATTGGACAGGAGGTTCTCCAGCTTTTCTATATTCAGACTGCTTTCATGGTCTTTTGCTCTGCATATGTACCCTATTTCTAAATGCATTTTTGTTTTGATTGATACAGCTTTAGAGAGTGCCTTGGAGAGAAACACTGAATTATTAAGCCTTGAATATTGCTGGCTTTCATCCACTACACTACCTTTGTCGCTGCTCCATACTTCAAAGGTAATATTTGATAACAAGCCTTTTCTTTCTTTCTTTCTGTCTGTCTATGCTCAATGCAATTTCCACTGTTAAAATTATAGCCCACATGTCTTTAAGAAATTGTTTTCCAAATCCCCACATTTATGCTTTTTTTGATGTCCACATCTACGGAGAACTTTTTTGTATTTTTTTTTCTTTTTTCTTTTTTTTTTTTAACATTTACTGACGTGCTTCACATCCCACCCTTTTTTTTTTTCCAAGGCGCCAGCTGTACTATTTCCTATTTTTAATTTGTCTCTTTTAACTAAGTAATCTTGTTCCAATCTGATTTTGAAAATGACATCCTGTCTTTGAATATCATTTTTACATTTTAGGAAATAGTTTAAAAAGCTTCTTTCTAAGTCACTACCATGAAAGAATTAAGCTGATTTTTTTCTTTTGCTAACATGAAGGTAAAGCTTCAAGCTTCTTCTGGAACTTTATGTGACCTTTTATGCTTTTGATGTTTTTTATATTCTTAAGGTTAGCGGCTTTATATCTCTGTTTCCTTAGGGAGCATAGATCTTTGAAAATTAGTGGGGGATTAAAATGGTTTATTGCTCTCTAGTGATTGTTCTTTTGGAAACACTGATTATATTTTCACCACAACTGTTTTCTCTGTTATATCCTAGATTTCTTAGTACACTTCTTGTTTTTCAGGAATGTCCTTTGTTTCACTTTTTTTAATATGAGGCTGATCTATTCTTCTCATTGTTCATACCTACTCCTCATTTTTTGCCTGTTTAGGATAAAGCTGTTCACAATTTGGGGTTTTCTGTTGAGCATCATTTATTGCAGCAGTTGCATAGAGTGTGATCCTCTCTTCTCGTTTAACTATTCAGACCTAAATCCACCACAATTTCCTAAATGCTTGAAAGCCTCTGTTGAATTAATACTCTGAGGCTTTGCTCTCATAGAGAACAGTTAGTCTCAGCCAAACTCTACATTTTTAACAACATCTCTTACATGGGAAATGTCTGAAATATCGACAAATTTTGTAAAAAGCAATAAATCTGGGTCACACTCTGGCTTTCATTGGGTGAGTAAAACCTGCTGAGCTCAGAAGGTATGGAAGGTTGTGCAGAAGATAAAAGATTTGCTTTTTCTGCTTATATTTCTAGTGACCGTTGATTTTTTTATTTTTTTTTTTTACAAATTGCATTAAAATTTGAGTCAGTTTCTGTAAGTTTTTTAGGACTTGCATGGGAAGAGGTCCATCAGGAAAACCTAAGCTGGCATCGCTACTTCCAGTTGGGGGCAGATGCATCATGCATCTCTCCCTGCTGTGCTAGGGTTGGTTTTTGTTGTTGTTGTTTGTTTTGGTTTTTTGTCTTGGTGAGAAAAAACAGGGAGAAAAACAGGGAGATTCTTTTGCCCAGACTGAAAGTCTCTGTGCTATGTGTGCCTACATACCTTCTACTAACTTTCGCAATTGATTCTGGATTATGTGGATGTGGTCCAACCAGTTGACTTACTTTAGGGGGACTATCTTGGAGTAAAAAGTGTGTTTAAATATGGAGAATCTACTCTTTATGTTGCAACAGAAAGAGCAGCTGGGTTGAGCTGGTCTGATTTGACCCACAGAACAAAGTGGGCTTGCTGATTCTGATCAACAATACTGGAAATAGGGGCTGGAGGTCAGCTGTCAACAGGCACCAATTACTGAAGCAAGATGATGGTACAATGCAAGAGAGTCTCTGGTGTACTGTGGTGTGCATGAAGTTGTGGAGGAGACTTTTATTGGAAAAATGCTTTTGTAACCCTCTGCAGATGTCTACAATACACACAGAAGTCCCATTTATTTAATTAAAACAATGGAAAAGAACAAGATTAATGTAGATCTGTGGTCTAAGGTCCCAGCTTTTCTTTGCCATAAAGATAGTGACACAATTTTTTTTTTTGTTAAATGCCTTAGTGAGCATCTTCCAGGTGAAAAGCTAAATAAAATATTAAAGCATGAAGAATTACTATGACTCTGACATAAAGAATACAGTTATTACTATTTTAAAGCTGAGAACAGTATGATACAGATGTGATGTACTCAAAAATACAAACACAACATATGGCAAAACAGAACTGAAATGATTATCACTTGAGACCCTGGATTTTAAGCAGAGTTAAAAAATAAGCATAATCTGCTGATACGATATTGGTAGTGTAGTTGTAACATTTTTGTCTTTCCTAATTTTTGAATGGTAACTCTTTGAAAAACTACTCTGGAATGTCTGCATTATGTTTATTATTTTAAAATTAATTTATAATAAAATAATAATTCTAGTAAATAATTAAATTATTACATAGTAATGCTCCTTCCTTCCTTTTGCTGCTGCATATTTTTTATCCCTCTAGTATTAGGTGGAGCCAAGGACTGGCTAAATTTGAAATATGGTTTTGCTGCTAGGATAAACCTCCAGAAACCAACTCTTAGATTGGGAAATACAAAATCATTTCATTGAGCTAATTGTCAGCAGCGTCGTCTTGTTTTTTGTTATGAACAATATAATCAGTTAAGTGTCCATGTTCTACACAACTTGCAAAACTTTGGTTTCAAATTAATCTTGTCCTGTCTGAGTCAGTAGTCCAAATCTGGCTGAAATCAACGAACACTAAACATATTATTGTAGTTGTTAGATCCTCTATAAAATTAATATTGTAAGTCTGCTTGACTGATTTAGTAGATCCTAAATTGTAGGATCTACTACTTAGATAAGTGTTTGTTTGGAATACAAAAAAAAGAAAAATAAAAAAATAGTCTGAATATCTTCTTCCACCCACATTATTTCTCACATCTCAGGGATGTAATCATAGGGAAGTTTATACTGCTGGTCCTCATGCCATATTTGTTTTTTGAGTATAAAGATTGTGCCTGTTTTGACTACCATGAATTCGACAAATATTTCCTATATGCCCACAGTCTTGATTACTTTCTTGCTTTCAGCAGCTGCAGAGGTCCCTAGAAACTTTTAGCTGCACTATATTCCTTCCAGTGGTCTTCAACCTCTTGAAAAATAAATTATGCCTGACCTTGTGTGCTTATCCAGATGTATTTACATAATGTTGAAATTCTGTATGTAGTTATGGCTGTGCGTTTCTATTTACTGACGCGACAGCTCTGTCTTAGTTACATAGATGTTACCTTTCCCTAGGTTGGTTTTGTTTGTATTCTTCCTTTCCCCCAGGGAGGACTAAAATCCAAAAGAATGGTAGAAATTATATCAGAAGAGAAAGACATAATTCTTTAACAACTAAAGTAATTTTCTATTCAAATACAGTTGCTCCAGACAAAAGCCAAGCTGCACATGTATGAAATACCAGACAGAAGTCTGTTGGTGTTTTGCTGATTTAGGTCTGCTATAGTTATATGTGTCATGACACTGTAAATATAGCTTCACATATCACATATAACCTAGGGTCATGTCACCTAAATGTTCTCTCTCCTCTTAAAAATTTCACCTTTGACCTCATACTTTCTCTCAAAAATTTTTCTCAATGTTTCTCTCTATTACTAAGTCCTTCAGAAACAGCATGGTTTGCACAGACTGACACAGAATATTCTGAGCTGGAAGTGATTCACAAAAATCCTCAAGTCCAACTCCTGGCCCTGCAAAGAACCATTCCCAAGAGTCCCACCATGTGGACAAGAGGATTGTTCAAACACTTTTGGAACTCTGTCAGGCTGGTGCCATGACCACTTCCCTGAGGAGCCTGCTCCAGTGGCCAACATCCTAAACTCACAATCTCTTCATCCTTTCCAATATAGAAAGCCATCCCTATAGCTCAGATTTTCCCTCACTGTTAGTCTGTTAGTATGTTTTCCAGCAGGATTTCAGGCATTCTCTAAATCTTCATTCTATCGTTTCTCACTCTAAGGGCTCTATTTTATTGCGCACTACATGCCATATGTATTTTTTAAGTCTTATCTTTCTCTGAATTGTATTTTATCCTTTTCTGAGTCTGTTCCTGCATCTTTCATGGTTCCCCTCATTAGATAACTGCCTCCTTTCTTCTTTGTTAGCTACCTAACAGAAGGGTTCCATACTTTGCTTCTAATTTCTGTCTTCTGGGCGCTCGGCACCTGGTATCTCTTCTGTGCTAACAGTACACAAAATTCTTTCCACTCTTGACCTTTCTTGGTTTCTTTCGCATTTGCATTTTAACATATGTTTTCCATGTACCCTGGGACAACCTCTTTCATTTAGAAATGAACATATTTCTAGCTGCAGGATAAGGCCATTTTAAGGGATGGCTGCTGAAGAACTGCATTCATAGCACACTCAATACAAATCTGGGAAATATCCAATGTCGGAAGGAAACTGGAAGTGTCTAACTCTCATGTAACTTTTCTTTTCCCTTTACTTGGAATGCTCTGCTAGCCAAAAATAAAAGTCTTCTCTTCCAGCGAATCTGCAGCAAAATACCCTTTCTTGGAAATGGTTGCCTAAAGAGGCATTGAGTCCTTCTAGACTATCTAGTCCTTAATGTATATTATTTTTGCCTCTTTAATTGAATAGAGAGGACTTAAGTATAAAAGCCCTTTATCAGCAACATTTTCCATTTTTGCACTTCATTACGCTGTGTACTATGGCTGAAGAAGTTTGAGCCCATTGTTAGAGCTTCATTTCATATTTTGGGGTACATTTTTTAATTGTTCCCTAAGGGATTGTTCCTAAAGTGCTTATTTACCAAAGTGCCAACAATGTAGTGACAAATCATGCCATTTACTTGCTTGTTTTCATTGCTGACAGAACATTTACCTCATAATTTCTTTTGTTTATCATCTCTGGTTGCTTATGATGAACAATTATTTTTAGACTATCAGATTACAAATTTAAAACTGTTATAATGAACCATTTCAGTGGAAGACATATTAGGATTCTTGACAAAACTTTGTACTATATTTGGGGAAAGGTTATACAAATGGAAAGCTCTGTGCTACTTTACAGCTCCAATTCAGTAAGAGCATATCACAGAAAACTAATAAGAAGAGAACAGAGAAACACACCGGAATGTAAAGATTTATGAGTCAGAAGACTGGAGTTGTAGTCCATTCTCTACTAACTGACCTGGATGTTGAGATGTCATCCAATTTTTAGAGGATATTTTGCGCATGCGTGCTTCAGATACTTCCATCTGTGTAAAGAGGATATGCTGTTCTTCCTTCTTGGGATTATCAAATGACAAGTTTCTATGGAACCTTCTTTGATTGTGGTAAAAGAGTCATAACAGGAGGGCTAATGTATTTTTACCATGAAGATAAATATGTTTACATTTTGACACATATAAATGCAGATGCTTTATTCCAATCTGTCCAGTGTCCATGTTTTATATTTCTTTTGTATACTTCCCTCCAGTCAAACACTCTGGGATGCAAGTGCAAGCATCCTGTTGTCTAAGCCTTTGGGTGGCATTTGCACCGTGGTGCCTGCTGCTGCTCCAGCAAACTTGCTCAGGGAACAAGTTGGGACTTAAAAGCTGCAAAGACTTTTTAATTTGACATGACCTAATGCTAATTAGCACTAATTAGGACTCTGATGGTGATGCCTTTCTGTCCATTTGCAGTTGCCAGGGAACTGATGTGATGAGAGGGTACCTGGAACAGAGGCTAGACAGTGTTAAAGGAATAAAGTAGGTATTTATTAAAAGGCCTTCAAAGGATACACCTTGGGCAGTACAAGAGCCTGGCCATGGCTCTACCCAAGACGGACTCCTGTGTGGAGAGCCTGGTTCAAGCATGGCTTAAAGAAAGAGGCCATGAAGGTATACAGCTGATGGGAAAGTAAAAGGCAGCTGTAAAGCAGCAGTTTCCAGGCTTGATTTTGTAAATAACTAGGTTCTCAGGCACCTTTTCTATAAACAGCAGGATTCTCAGACAGTCTTCCCATAACAGTCCTTGGCTGCTCTGGGAACAGATATGAAGGTTTTGAGAACTTTTCATATCACAGTGAGAACACTAATTTTGGTTTCAATAAACAACCACGGGTATTGTAAACAAAAGGAGGGGTTGGAGTTTTCTCTGTAACCTATCGTGAACTCATATTTTGCAATATGCATGAAGTTAATTAAAACTATTATAAAAAGTGACTGATTTGATCAATAAATTGGACTTAATGCTGATCAACAAAGATGGGTCATCTCCCTTCGCTTTCAACACTCCTGGTCATGAGTTTTCACACTTTTATAAATTTTGATCCATTTACATATTTGGGCTAATTGTCCAATTACAGCTTCAGGTCATGAAGTCCCATCCTCCCAGTTTGCTCTCTTCAAGTTGTTTGTACTTTTTGGCCTGAAGCTCATTGAAGTGTCATTGGCTCTCAGGCTGGAAAAGGATTGTTTTGTCTAACTAAATTGTGAAGAGAACTTGCAAGCACTTTATAATAAGTCACACACAAGGCAGTACAGAATCTGAAAAATATGAAAGCTAAAACTTAAGGCATCAGTGCGGGTTTGTTAGGTCAGACATAGAGTTATGGCTTCCTGTTGATCCTTATTGGTTTATATTCCTGAACACTCCTCTGCATCCTTTTATCCTTGGAGTTTTGATGATAAACACAGAAAAAGTAATTCAGAGCATTGAACACTTACCCTGGAATGAAAAAAGGTTTCCACGTAGGAGTAAAATTTTAAATGCGAAAAGCAAGCAACTACATTGGGTATTCCAAAATTTCCATCAAGTTATTCACCTTAGCCCAAGAACCTAAATTTTCTGGACACATTTCTGAAACTGAGAGCAGGACATATTAAAGGCTGATTTCCAGTCTAACCCAGCCAAAACTGCTGCTGCATCCAGAACCCTGAATGTTATTTACAAGGTTGGAAGGCCAAGAACAGCCTCTCAATAGTGTGCTCAGTTTTTACTCTTTTCTGCTAATTTCAGAGTAGGATAATATGGTTAAATGAGCAATTCTGGGTTTAACTCTTAACCAATATTGTCTCTGCAATTCCCATTGGTGCCTTCAGATTTTATGGCTACATACACTATTTCCTAAGACAGCATTTTGATAAAATGCTGCTTAAAGTGTAATGGCACAATTTCCACATTCTCTCTTGTTCCAGTATTTTGAGAGAACACACACTGTGTTAGGTTAGAACTATCAAGAAAAGGAAAAAAAAACCCAACCAAACCAAAACAAACACCACAAGAATCTGAGTCTTCATTCCATTGCACCCACATGTCACCATAAAAAAGAGCCAAAATGCCTTCTTATTTCATTCCCTTATTTATTCTCACTAGTGTCCTGAGTCACACTCTCACACTCTGATGGAACTACTTTAAATTCATTTAGCATTAAATTGAACATATTTCCACTCCAAAAATAACAAAATACAGACATGAACTGCAAGCAGAAACCTAACAACAGGAGCACGATACACACAGTTCACATTTTGTATATAAAACTGACTTCAGATCAGAGAAATTAGCTTTAGAAAGTAACCACTTACATATCAATTTTTTATATCACAGAAGTCTGACTACAGCACATTTTCTGAGTTACAAAATCATTCAGCCTCACAATCTGTTGTGCCTGCTGCTTTTTGATATGACCTACTGAGTGCATGAGATTCCTCTATGTCCTGTAATTTTTTTAAAGATTCCTAGAGCACTTTTATAATAAAAACAAATTCAAAACCTGGTTTATCACTTCTATAAGTGAGCAAGTTGATTTTCAGCTATTTGGAGACATTTCATTTATTTTTGTCTCCAAGGACTGCAAAGTCTCCAGTCAGTTTCTAGCTGATCAAAGATTTGGATTACTGAAAGCATCCTTTCTGGTGCATGAAATATAAAATTTAATCAGACACCTTTCCTTTCAGCAAAAAATTGAGATGGGAGAGTTTCTTTCTGTCTTGAAATAAATTATTTAACTGCTTTGCTTTAATTTATTTTCTTTAAAATATTTTTATAATGTGCATTCTTTTTGTAGGAAACAATGGAAAGCCAAACATATTCAATAAAGGCTTGCCAAGGTCATAAGCAGAATATTTTTTACTATTTAATTTTAATATGGACAAAATTCTTTGGATTTCATTTTTGCCCTGCCTTGTTTGTGATTATAATTCTACAGTGCTCCACAACCACATTCAAGAGAGAACTGAAAATAAGTGTAAAGAATTATATATACATACCATAAATACCTATATTTTCTGTGTAGAGAGTAAATTTTTATTTTCACTTCCCAAAATAAGTGAACTGCAAAAATGCTGTTGATTTTAAGTGACTTCAAGTACTTAAGTTTTAACAAGAAACAAATGAGAAGGTACTTACTTGGAAACTGTAGCTTTGTTATTTTTGTTTTGGTTTTGTTTTCTTTTGTGGGTGGTTTGGTATTTTACATTGTGAATAAGCTACAAAATATCATGGCAGAATATGAATTGGTAATTCTTTCAAGGAATTGGTAATAATTTGAGGAATTGTCATGCCAATACATTGACTCTAAGTCTTAGGTGTAATCACAGTTGAGGACCATTCTGGTGGATCCAGCAGAAAAAAAAATTATAAGATGGGATATAGTAGTCTCATAAACTATTTCCCCATCATTTTATCTTCACTGTGTTTTGGTTTTTGTTCATTGAACTAACAAAACTTAAGTCAGAAATAGTTTCATGTTAGGAAACATACTTGGTAGAAAGTAGGTTTCTAATCACTCTTGTGACATAAATGGTCTTTGCTTCGACACTAACAATCAGACTAAAATCACCAAGATAGATTTGTTAGGCTGCAACAGTATTTAACTCCTATAACCAGAGCTACAGCATGAATATGAAAAATCCATGAGGGAGAGAGATTGGAACACTTTGCAATAATTGGAAATTTCTGTAAAGCGCCATTTGCTTTCGGTGCCTTGAGGAAATTCATTTTTGATGAAATACAGTCAGTATTGCTGATAGTGTAACTACTAAGATGATGGAAGAATATATAGTTTTTTCTCATATAGCCAGGAAAAGAATTGATATACATAGTAAGGAAGAATCTGCTAAAATCCATAACCATAGATGCCAGTGCAGCCTAAGGCAATACAGATATGGGATTAAAAAAAAAAAAAAAAAGGAAATTTCTGAACAATTTGGTGTAGGAGGAACAGAAATTTGCAGTTTGTTCCCAGGTGCCTCATTCCATGCAATTGTTTCAGAAAGATGGTTGCACGTGAGCTGCCTTCCTCTAGCAGCCAGTGCTCCTGGGAACCAGAGCCTTGGATGTCACAAAGGCACAGGGGACACAAAACTGAGCAAGAGCACAGGTGGATTTCCATCAGTGTTTCATTGGAGATGACTCTGCTATATCTGATCTCTCTAAAAGACTACCCAAACCACCATGAAGTAATAAGATTTTGCAGATTACATTACCTACAAAAATCTGACCTTTTTTTTACCTCTGCTCCCTAAAGCTGAGATTAAAGTTCAGTTTTAATGAAAAGTGAAATGGAGGAGACTCTTATTTCATTTAGTTCCTGTTCATGGAAAACGTGAATGTTTCAGTTCATTTTTTCATGAGCAAATGCAAATTTGTTCACCTAAATGATTCAAAAAGTATGTTTAATCTGTTCTTAACTGGGAATTTGAAAAGTGGAACATGATATATTTGCAAAAAAAAGAACTCTCTTCATGCTTCTCAGTGATTCTATGTTATTTATGAAGGTGTCTGTACAACTAGATTGACTTTTTCAGTCATCTCTTTTTTCCTTAGGGTATTTTCTACTGAACCATATTAAATCTTAAATTATCCAACTTGAACTATAGCAATTAACCATTTTGGCACACCGGTAGGCAGTGATTTGTCTTCTTAATCATCACAAAACCGCATGTAAAGAAACTGACATATGAAAAACAGAATCACAAATGGTAGATGTTGGCTTGTGCTATTTCACTGTTGAGTGTAAGTGTGCATTTTAGGGTGATAACTTCAAAAATTTCCTGACTTCATGAGGGGATTTTTTGTCCATCATTCAGAAGTTCATCCCTCCAAAGAGTAAACACACACAAATATGCTGACACATGTCTACATTTCCCCTTTTGGTCGATACCTGTATTATGAATTCTTGGCAGTTAGCGTGCCCAGTCTAGTAGTGTGTTGTGTTTGTGTCAAGGTATTGATCTGTATATGCGAAAACTAATTATGCATAAAATAATTCTGACTGAAGCCATGTTGAGAAACAGAAAAGCAATATGTAGGCATAAATATAAGTTCTTATAAAAGACCATTTAGTACAAATAACTAGTGTGTTATTGTTTCTATTCTAACTGGAAATAAGGCTACTTAGTTTCAAAAGAAAAATACATCAATTATTGATGTATGAATATTTTTTAAAGCAGAATTATTTCCTATTCATTAGCATTTATCCAAAAGTCATTAATTTTAATATGCATTTGGGTGATGGTATTTGAATTGTAAATAATTTTGTATTCTCCACAATTTACCACATTTTGCATATTCATGAGACAATTTAGACAATCATAAGATTTAGCAGGGTATGCATTGCTTTAGGATATAGTCACATTAGGTAATTCTCTGGTACTGTGTAGCCTAAGGCTTCACCTAATTCATTTAGCACCCAATAATATGAAAGATCTCATGCAGCAGTGTCTCATGTAATTGAGATGAAGAGGCCCCAGTGAAAGCACGTCACAAACATATTCCAGTTAGGGTTTTCACATATGTTAATACCATCTTTATGCAAAATCATCAGTCACAGAGAAACATAACAAAACCACAACTGAGTAAAAAAAAGCAGAACATCTTTGTTTCCTGATTTTTGATTTTTAAACTGAAGTAATATTTTCTATATGCTAGATGACATAGTTCATCCTGCTAGAGATAATTAGTCTTTGAAAAGGGGAAGTAATGATCTCTGCAGGCATCTGTGTGGTAGACTGTCATTAGTCCTCCAGGATATTACAGGTGATTAAAGGCTATAACCCACTAACCTATACTTGTACCACCTGCTTCAGATCTGAGTCTCTTAGAGCATGTTTTAAAAGTCAAGATGGGCATGGAAGGGGCAGAGGAGGATCTTTTACATTAATTGATTAATCAATGGTACTGTGCTGGCATGATACATTTTTCTCTTTGGTACATGCAAATTCTGAATCTAAAAGTCTAAAAATATATCTGACAGTTGAAATGACATATTTCAAATCATACCCATGAAAAAACAGTTCCACAGAAAAGGCAGACAAACTGTTTTGTGAAGTCTATCGCTTGCTATAGCAGAACACTTCCACCACACCCAGAGACATCAAAAGATAAAGAACATGACAACAACCATACTTGGAAAATACTTCTCAAGAAAGAGAAAAGCAATAGATACTACATAGCATAAGATACTACATAAGAAGGAAGTAAGTGTATGGAAAGTAGTATAAATCTTGCAAAAAATATTTTTTTAACTCCTAGTGAATATGGCAGTCAAATAAACCATACAGAAGTTGTAATGGTGTGTCATGAAGGTTGTCTGATATAAGCAAAAAAGGTTGTAGATATAACCTAGGCTTTAGTGAATCCTTTGACACTGGTTCCCACAACATTCTTGTGAAAGAAATGTCTACCCATAGCTTGGAAGGGTTTGCTCTTTTCTGAATGTCCACACCCAAAAAAGTATGGTAAATGGAATTCCGTCTGTGCACAAGCTCTGTGCCCTGGGGCTCAGTACGGGGCCAGATGTTTTTAATAACTTTATCAGTAACATGGAGAGTTAATACACTCTCAGTCAATTCACACACAACACAATGCTGGATGGGAGTGTTGATCTGCTGGAGGGCAGGAAGGCTCTGAAGAGAGATCTGGAGCTATGACTGGATGGGCCAAGACCAATTTGATGAGATTCAAACAGGTGAAGTTCTGAGTCCTGCCCTTGGGTCACAATACACCCATGCAGTGTTACAGGCTTGGGGCAGAGTGTCTGGAAAGCTGCCTGGTGGAAAAGCATCTGGAGATGCTAGTCAGCATCAGGCTGAACATGAGCCAACAATGTGCCCACATGGCCAAGAAGCCCAATGGCATCCTGGCCTGAATCATTAATACCATGGCCAGCAGAATCAGGGAAATTATTATCTCTTTGTGCTCAGCACAGATGAGGCTGCACCTTGAATCCTCTGTTCATTTTTGAGAACATCACTACAAGAAGGACCTTGAGGTGTTGGAGCACGTCCAGAGAGGGACAACAAAGCTGGTGGAGGAATACAAGCCTTAGGAGGAGCACCTGAGGAAGCTGAGGGCGTTTAGTCTGGAGAAAATGGAGATTTGGGAAAACCTTATTGCTCTTTACAATTATATGAAAGGAAGATGTAGAGATGAGATGGTTCTCTTTTCCCAGACAACAAATGGTAGGACAAGAGGAAACAATCTCAAGTTGTGCTAGAGGAAGTTTAGAAGTGGTATTAGGGAAAAAAAATCTTCTCTGAAAGGGATGTCAAGCATCAGAACAGGCTGCCCTGCCCGGGCAAGGGGTTGAGTCACCACCCCTGGAGGTATTTCAGACATATAGATGTGGTGCTTTGAGACACGGTTTAGTGGAAAGTTTCAGTGAAGAGGAAGAGGATTACCAGTTTCTTCAGGATCTTTCTTGCTCTATCAATATTATCTACAGAATGTATGAATCGTATTTATTACTATTGAATAATTTTCTAAAACAACCTGAGATCACTTAAAGGAATATATACAAATACTGTCATTAACTTTGGTTCATGATAGTGTGCAAAGGCAGAAATAATTCAGTGATATTTTACCTAAAGCATTATTTTTGTACATTTACTCTCTGAAGCCAGGTTACAGTGCTTGCTATACTTAATTTCTTATAATAAATTGGGAAAGAAAACAAAAAGTAGCTGTGATGAAGAAAAAACTAGTAAGGACATCACAGATACAAATTTACAATTTTACAAAGTATAACTATTTGACAGCGTGCAGTACTCAGAAACAAAAAGAAAAACATTAGATTCAGGAATATTTTCTTAAATATTGATGGATTAGTCATTACTAACAAAATGTAAATGCAGTCTCTTTTTGATTATCAATTTATTCATGACCCAGTCTTGTTTGCATGCAAAATGTATCATCATTCAAAAATATTTTTTTGCATAATTCCGGCTAGATATTTGATTGCTTAGAAAATATTCACTTAAAGATAGTTCCTTTCACCAGGAGTATTTCCTGGTGAAAATGTACTTTCTATTTAATCAGAATTTATTTAATGTAATCACCTTGTCCATTAAAATGTCTTTTGACTCATGAAAACAACATTGTGTACAGAAAACTTCAAACTAAGCCTCTTTACTGCAGAACTGACCCCAAGGAAATTGCTCTAGATCAGATTAAATAAACTTATAAAGAACCAGGAAAAAACCCAATGGGCCTTCACTCCTACCTCCAAGAGAGTTTTCTACTCAAACCTCCCTTCACTGCCTTGCAGGAGATATAATTCAGATATCCCTTGCCTCCTCAAGAGTCACGTGTCCTTAAGGACTTGGAAACTCAGATGCAGCTAATTTTCAGGCTTTTGTCACCTCAGTTCTCTGATGATAAGTACAGATCCATCCTGCTCCTAATGCTTCTCTGAAGAACATTTTCCAAGCTTTGATACCACCCACTCTTTTTTGTTGCTTGTCCCTTTCCAACTAATCAAGCATAAGATCCTTTCCTCACTTTCAAAATCTTTCACAGCTATGTCCCTTCCTACTTATTGTCACCTTACACTCATTACTGCCTCCCACTTCTGCTTACGCCTGCATCTATGGCTCATGTGTTAAATTTCAAATTACAGACACTACTTCTCACATTTGGAGGACCATGTCTTGAGAAGTAGAAGGACTGACCTCTTTACATCTTTCAAAATTCTTTCTGTCAATGCAAATTATAATAAAAAGCTTGAAAATAACACTCCTGTTGATATGTCAATGAAATTTCCTAGCAAGCTTTGTGTTCTCTTTGTTCTCACAGGTCTGCTTGCACCTCTTCATCTCACATTTGGACTGTGCAGGCTTCAGTTTAGGTCTGTGTACAGTCCTGAGTCAGCTAATCTAACCAAAGTGCTACTCTGTGACTGTGGCTCCTGTGCCCTGTGATGATAAAAAGACTAAGTGGGGAAATGAATGATCCATTTCAAATGAGAAGTTTACCATAATTAATTACCCATTCAAAGATCCCGTGAACTCCTGGAGACAGATATTTGCATAAATTACTCAACTGGTTCCTGAATAACTACAACAACAAATAATATGAACACTCAGCTCACAGTTGGAGGAATTAATTGTTTTAACTCCAAAGTCAATGGTTACTATCAGCCCCAGTCTTCCTCTTAAATGCTAGTGTGTGCTGTGGCACCTCAGTTAGGAAGCACAAAGACTAAACAGGATAAAACAAAGCAGATGCACCATTATCTTTTTAGAGATTGGGCTACAAAACCCCGTGTTACTTTAAAAAGTAAGAATACTTTCCTTTTTCTAATGCCATTAATGATGCTGTTTTTACATGCAAATCAAGAAATAATTAAACTTCTGCCATTTTAACAATAGAGATCTGGAAATAACCAGTAAAATACAAGCTGAATTAAAAGGAAAAAGCCTAATTAAGTGAAGCAATAGACTTAAGCTTGCAGATTTCAAGGTGTAATTAAGAATACAGTTAAGTAAATGTTACTTGCAGGGATATTTAGCCACATTATTAGTGAATTTTCTTTAAAGGTATATGCATCCTTTTGTGTTTTCTTTTTTTTCTATCTTCATTTGAGTTCCAGTATCATAAACATTTACAAAATTAGTTTAAGAGTAGTCTTTACTCAACTAAGAAGCAGCAACAATACGAATTGGAGCAAAAAAAAATAGTAATGAGACTAAAAAATGCAGAAAAAACCAATACTGATTGAAAAGACAACAGAAAAAGTTTTGAAATATTAATTGGGAAAAAATACTATCACTATCATTTGCTAAATTAGATAAATACTAGGCAAGGTACACCTAGAAGAATGCCATTAGCTGTCTGGAACATTTTATACCATATACTGCTTTTATAGCTGTTAAAAGGCAGGTTTTTCCCATTCCCTGGAAATCTTTAGCAATTTCTTTTCTCAGACTCTGAAACCACATTTTCTTTTTTATATAAACCGATATTTTTTGCAAGAGAGAAGGAACTGCATTATCTTAGTTACTATGCTAGAATACATTATTTCAAGAACAAATGGAAATTAAATTATATAAAAACCATTTCCAGCATCTTTCCAAATTAATGCAATCAATTAATTAATTAATCTTTTTTCATCTGGTTGATGGAATTTAATCTTCAAGACATGCTATAAATGTGTATCATGTAATCAACAAAAACAGTCAGTTTTTTTTAACAGCCAGATAATTTCTGCATTGCATAAATGTCATAATTAAATTTCATTTGCTGTGGGATGATTAGAAAAAAATTTAATGTGATCAGGGTTTTCTTTAATGGAAACATGGTTTATCTCTAGCTCTTGAGCTATTTTCATTCACCCTCAGCAGTGGAGAATGTGCAGAAACAAGACTTCTTCAGATGCAAAAATATATAATGGTATGGAAACTGTTCTATTCCAAATGCACATCTGTAATTCTTTAGGGTAAGTGTTTTTCTTCCCACTGCATCCTCATTCAGCTCCTAAGTTATTGAAAGTAAGCACTTCCATGTCCTGGAGAAATTATTCACCTCTCACCTTGTCATTCTATGCATTCAATGTGGTGCAGGTTTTCTGTTTAATAAAAGTAAAATTGGATTTTTTATAAATATGTAAAAACCCATATGTTAATCCAAGAATGCCATTACATTCTGCATGAGTTTTCATCCAAGATATTTAAAGATTATTAATTATAAGCATTAGTATAAACATTAGTTTATATAAGACCTTGATAGGGAATAATCAAATTTCTTTTCAGTACAAAAATCCTTACACAGAAAAATTCCTATTACATGTACTGCTTACAGATACAATTTGCATCAAAGTATTTTACATCCTCCTATAACTCAGAGGTGGTGGAAAGTCTGACATAAGTACTTGTAGAAAACTTATCTTAAAAATAATAATTTCAAAGTAATAACTTGCTGAAGAATAAGAAGCTTTGTGTTGCTGCATTTGGTATTCAGTGAGCAGTCATCCTGTCACAGCTGCCAATGCTGACTGATAAATGTTCAAAAGAGCCTAGAAGAATATTGACGAACCCTCAACTTGTGTGTAATATGGAGATAAGGACACCAAAATTATATTTACTTATGCTCCTAGTGTAGCAGGAAGCTTCACAAAATAGTGAAACTACTTTTTTACTACCTTCGTGTGCAACTTTTTATTATTTAGTCACTACTGTAAGGTTCAACTCCCATACAGTGATTCAGTGCTGTAGAATTACTAATCTCCATGGAAGCAGGGGGAAAGAGAAAAAAAACCCACCTAACAACAAGCCTCCTCACCACCACCAAATCCAAGCCCATACTATCATATTAAAAAAAAAAGGCAAAGAAAAAATAGGTGTTAAGTTTTCTCATCAAAGGATTGTTCTACAGGAATTCCAAGGTGAATAAAGCCACTGAGCCTGTTTGCTGTTGTTGTTGTACCTAAAATATCAGCATAGATTTAAAAAGATATTTTATTCTCTTGACATATGTGGAAAAACTCAAGTAAATGGTTCACTTAATAAGTTATCAAAGCTTTTCAGTTGAAGATAGTTTTGTAATGAATCACTCTGTGATTTGTTGGACTTGCAGTCTTAAAAACCATGAATATGAGGGTGTTTTTTTTCTCAGCAGATGCATATTCCAGGGGCAATCAGATTTCCATGTAATTTGAATGGAAATTACACAAGAACATCTTTATCTAATTTATTTCTGTGTTAATATTTTGCCTGCTGGATATGGTTAAAGACAAAATACACAGCAGGAATTTACAAATACTAAAGCCACATGCTACAGATCTTTATAGCCAATATTTTCAATTCCTTTTGTTGACTTCAACAAACTTTCAGTTGTCTTTTGCTTTTTAAAGGAGCAAGCATCTTTTTTTATTTTTACCACTTATCAATTCAACAAATCAGATGTGCTCAGTTTCACAGAACTTTATAGCAAATCCTACATGGTTTCAAAGTCTCCTGCACTGTCCAAGGGTCTATTCCAGAGCATGGGCCTCAAGAATGTGACTTTCTTGATGAGATCTGCTAGGGTTTTGGGAACTGGAGATAAAAGTCTTTTCCTACAGAGATATGAAATGTTTCTGGTTTATTCTAAGCTGAGGCAGAGAGAGGGATGGAAAATCCTCTTATTGAGGAATTGAATTTTCCTTCTCTGTGCAGCTGAACTGAGGTTTTAACATCATATATAAAGTGATGGTTTGGGGTTTTTTAATGACAGAGATTTCTGAAATGCTAACTAGTTCATAAAGCTAATTTGATCTTGAGATTCTTTTTATGTGTAAGGACAGTCTGGAAACATAGGCAGTGAACACCTTTTCTTTTTTTCTCTTCATATTTCTCATAATTTGGGATATAAATCTTAGAAATATATGATGTAACTTTTAAGGATTCACATTAAGAACCAGATTTTGCCTGGAAGCCATGCAATACTGCCAGGTGTAAAACTCATAAATCCTGCCTATAGGTGAAGTTTAATAATTCAGCTCTAGTGATTAAGCACAATTTTCAGAGTAAATATCACTGTGGTGATCAACTTTCCTGCAGGAAGAGCGGGCTCTTGTCTTTCTATCCAGCCTCTGTAGACAAGCACATAGTTAATCTTTGTTATAGTAACAGATGGGAACAATTTCTGTTAGCCTGTGATTGACAGAGTAAGTTATCTCAAATGTCTTTGTCCCTCTATAATATTTTCCCCAGAAGAAGCTCTTGCCTATTCAAGGACACTCCTCCTTTCAGGAAGAGAAATAGGCTAAAAAGAGATATACTGGAGAGGACCTACTTGGTCTGTCTAGTTGCCTGTCTAACAAAAGGCACAGGAATTACTTCAAGTAAATCATATTTAAACTAGACAGCATAAACAAAGCATTCAATCACCATTTAAAATTGTTAGGAATAAAAACCTACCATAATTATTGGCAAATTGCTTTCATTTAAAAGTGTGAAACTAAGTTATATTTGCATATATTATTCAGCTTCCCCCCCCCTTTTTTTTTTTTTTCTTCTTGTCTTATCTTCAACTGCTAGGCTGGGATGACAGTTTTACTGGAGTTTTTCCTACTTCTAGATGAGGATTAAATTATCCCTAATTAATATTATAATAGGCTGAAGTGACTCTGTAGCTTGAACGGATCCCACCGAAGAGAAGACCCCCACAAACCACTTGGGCTCCCTTAAAGGGGCAGTGTCTGTGCCCTGGTTCTGCTACATATGGGCACAGAACCACAGAATTGCAGAATCAGAGAATCACAGAACCAGAGAATCACAGAACAGGCAGGGTTAGAAGGGAGCAAAGAGGGCCCTGCCATCCAACCTACCTGCTCGAGCAGGGTCATCCTGGAGCACATTGCACAGGCCTGTGTCCAGGTGTTTCTTGTGTATTAACAGAGAGAGAAACTCCACAACCTCTCAGGGCAGTCTGTTCCAGTGCAGGGTCACTCACACAGTAAAGAACTTCCTCCTCATGTTCAGATGGAACTGCCTGTGCCTGTTTCTGCCTGCTGCCTCTTGTCCTATTGCTTGGCACCACAGAGAAGAGCCCATGCCCATCCACTTGACAACCTCCCTTCAGATAATTATGTCTAAGGATGAGGTCCCCTCTTAGCCATCTCTTCTCAAAGCTAAGGTCCTCCTTATGAGGACAGGCTGGCTCCCTTAGCCTGTCCTCATAGGACAGATGCTCCAGCCTCTCAATCATCTTTGTTGCCCTCCACTGGGCCTACTCCAGGAGCTCCATATCCCTCTTTTACTGAGGAGCCTAGAACTGGACACAGCACTCCAGATCTGGCAATAAGCATACTTCACCATCACTTTGATTTTAATAATCTCTTTCCACACTTAGTGATCTATATAGAGGTGTTTTATTTTCAGCAATGTTTAATAATCACCTGGGGATTGGACATGCTCCATTCTGCTGAGGCAACATACTTTGCCAACAGTAATGTCATCCAATCCCAAATCAACACGTTTTGTCATTTGAAACATGCATCATTTCATATCATGAAAGACAACAATAAGGTTTGCAAATAGAAGGGGACAAAGAGAAAAGAGGAATGAGAAGCATGTGAACCAAAGTGGATAGAATCACTCTCCCAAGACATATAATATAGAAAGATAACTAAAACATCCAAAATCCACAATCACATATCATAAGTCACTAATAGGCACCAGGTATTCCATATTCAGATTTTGATCCTAAAAGATGTTTGGACCCTTCTCACTTCAGCTAAATAATCTGCACTCTGGTTCTGCTTGCTTTGCTTTCAGAGTAATAGAAGTACAAGTAAGGACCAATTAAAATGTATGTTTACAGCAGTGTAATGTGGCACTTGTATGTTTTGCCATTTGATGGAGTAACATTTCAGCTCTGATTTCCAATATCCATATATACTCAATTGCAATTGCACCAGCACAGCTTCCATTGATTGTCAGAAACTGGATTAATGAGGCATTGAATCAATGGAGATGTTTTTCTAATACACCAACTCTAATGAAAGTGTACGTCGTAGCATATATGATGCTCATGTACCCTGAGCATATTAAATATCAAACTCACAACTTCCTTTCACTCTCCTTAGTGGATGGAGATTTTTAAACTTTAAAGATTTTATAATTAAACCTCTTGAATTTATGTTTTCAAAGATCTTTTAATGAATCTGCATGAACATTTATGGTTCTCTGTCACCCTCCTTTTTGTAAGAATTTCTTAAGCTATTAGTCATTTCCTTACCATTGAGTCTAAATAAATCTTGTAACAGGTCAGTGTATTAGAATTGCAGTAGTCTCCAAGATTGCTGCAATACCGATAAATTCCCATCTCAAACTGTCAGCTAGTGTCTATTTTTAGACAATCTTAAAGGACTATAATTTTTATAACAAATGCAGTTCACATTGATGTGTCAAAGCTTAGTCTCCATGCATAGACACTGGAATAGCTTTATACTTATACAAACTTACATTTTTTTCATAGGTTAATAATCTCTGTGTACTTGAATGTACTTTATGCTTTCAAAATTATGGTGGATGAAGTCTATTTGCAGATGGAAAGCTTTCCCTCACAGAATGGTTGCTGTGAAATTTTCTGATCTATGGTATTTTTTGGATATGTGCTTGTCAGAAGCTGCCTTGTGACAGATATGCTCTGATTAAAGTTTAGGATCCTGGGCCACCTGCATTAAACTTTAGGATTTATTTCATCCCCTGGTGTGGTTTGGGACATTGAATTGGATTAAATTTTACTGTCCTCCAACCAGAAAATTTCATTCTTGCTCCTTTTTACACCATATCTATCCCCATTCCCAAGGAGCTGCCCAATGGTCAGGGCTGGGATTGCCCCTGGTGCAAGGCAATGGGGTGGGCCCCCCTGTGGTCCTGGGGGTTTCCTCACTGTTCCTAGCCCTCAGGAAGCCCCTTGCACCTGACACTCTATTTTTGGAAATTACTTTAGGAAAAAAAAGTCACAAAAGTGTACCATTATGATATTGTTCTTCTGTTTATTTTATGCAAATGAAAATAAATACAAAATATAGAAGGAATTTCCTACTCTAAAAATGTGTTTTCTAGGTACTTTGTTTTACATATGATTTTTTTTTCTGAATCCTTTCCAAAGTATTTCTATAGTATATAGCTTCAGAAGTAGTCTGTATAGTTTCAGAATGCCATAGTCTGGGAATGTATTGACTAATATATTTAATACTTTCAAATAGGGAAGTTGCTTTGCTAGTCCTTTAATGTCAATGTAAATAGCTAAACTGATTGTGCTGGTGCTTCAGCTGACAGATGTCCTTCAGTGCATGCTGCAGTAACTTCAAATATTGTCCCAGATTTCTCAACAGAGTGAAGGACTGTGAACAGGAGACTTCTTCATTCCACTGCTACTAGAGAGCAGAAGGCCCGTGTTACTGCAAGAGCACAAAATTACTGTAGGTGGGCTGTTGTTCTCAAGATCTAATAATTGAGTACCTTTTTTTACAGTCTTCAAGTTTAAAAAATTATGTTAGCCAATGTTAGTTGCAGTGATAAAAACTTCAAAAATTACTGTTTTCATCTGTTACCCCAAGAGGTGTAATGCCACAGATGGAGTAAGTAAACTGATATGACAAAATGCACATAGTTCAAAATGGCAAAACCTACAGCTTTTTGACCATTAGGAAGCCTCATGGTGCTGTTGCTTATAAGTGAACTATGTGTCCAGCATCACCTAAGGAGCAATTAGATTAAATCATCTGCTTCTTTTATTTTTCTTTAAAATTTACTTTTCTTATTGAAAGTTTGCATTTGTAGGAATATTTCTTTGAGGTGCTCATTCACATCACTGGGATATTACTGAAACCTTATAAATATTGCAATAAACTAAAACCACATGAAGAGCTTAGCTTAGTTAATGAAAGATAAGCACATGCTTAATAGATTTAGGATGCTCTTGAAATTAAATATGAATTTAAAATCATGATATAATCAATATTTTAGCTGAGAAAACAGTTGACTATCACGTTATCCAGAAATTAAATCCTCTGCTGTAGAAAATACAGGTGCACCTACTGCATAATTACTTATTTGCAGAGGTAACCAGGGCCATGAGGATGATGTTAAAATATGTTATTCTAGAAAACAAAATGATGCATAATTCTTTTCACTGACATTTTTGTATTAATACCCAGAACCAAACAAATAAACCAAATTCCCCCACGTCCCCGAAAAAAACCCAAAACAAAATAAAAAAAAACCCCAATCAAATAAATGAAAAAAAGAGAAAAAAATATTAATATAGAAGCAGAAGAATAGATTCAGAGCTGCCTTATTCTTGTACTCTGATACTAGAGATTCTGAAGTCTATTGCAGTCCCCACATAAATCAGAACATCACCATCGGCTCTTCCAATTTATCTCAGCAGTTCTTCCTATTCATTACCTCTAGACTGCAGAATGCCTTAATCAGTCTCCTGCCAATACGGATCTCTCCTCTATACCAGAATACTATTGAGGAGCCCTTGAAGAATTTTGGAACCCTTATAGAGTAACAAAGGAAGACAATAAACCATTGGGGGATGAAAATCTTTCATATCTTCTTGTTCACCATTATCAGGCAGTTTTTTTGCATTTGTTATATTTGCTCTTCATACAAATGAATTATTACTTTATAACATTAGATTAGGATAAAGAATTATGCATTTAAACCATCATAACCAGCAAATGTTGTTCAGTAACTCTGCCAAGTTGTCAAGACACATCTATATACAAATATGTGTTCTCCCTCGCCTAATTACTCTCATGATGAATGTTAATAATGCATTTATATTGATTCCAATATAAGAACAATTATGCATCAAGACCACAAGTATTAACAATAACTTTTCATTACACAGTTTAATATTAACCAACTCCTTTCTATTCATTTTTTTTTGATAAAGTACTATCTTAACATGCTTTATCAGCCATGAGTATTTTCTAAATGGACAAAATGAGTAGTGGTAGGAGAAAAAAAATCATTTCAGAAACCAGCAAAGCATTACAGTTACTCAAGAAAGTAAATTTTGACAATAAAATGACTTATTCACTAGAACATTCCCACAGGGGTGTAAGTGCTACATTAAAGGCACATATTTTTCTTATAAATCCATCAAGCTTCTACAGATTTATAATAATTAATTAAATTACTTAAACATCAGAGAAAATTCTACTAGAGTTTATGCTCTGTGCACCTCCAAAGGTTCAGAAGTTGCTTGTGATAAAATTAAGCATCTAAAGGAACTAATGCTTATTATAAGATTACGTGAATTATGAAAATCTTTTGAGAGAGCCTGCATTCATTCTGCCTATCCAACAATCCTGTGTGGCTCATTCCTCAACATGAATACATTCCCTAAATTAAGTACTTGGCATCTTTATTTATACATGACTGCAACACTTCCCATATATATATGTATACAAAGCTTTATTTTATCTAAACAATCTGAAAAAATATAATAAAAATCAAACCCAAAATACTTTGGGAAAATTAGAAATTTACCAAAAATATGTATGAAACATGATGAGTAAAAATGGAAATGGAGAAAGAATTAGAAAGCATTTTTGTATAAATCCGACCATTGGCTTTTCATAGAATTGTATTTTACACTCTGTATTTTGTCCCACTGCAACATTTTTGTACAAGGTTAATTTTAGATGTGATCTAAATATTTAAAGAATTTAAAAACTACATTTTCATTCAAAGTGAAATAGCAACAAATTATTACCTGCTCTTCTCTTTGGCTCATCTCTGTGACTGCAAAGCCTGAAAGATGTTTACCTGGAGCACCTGAGCAAATCAAAACCAACACTCTTGTTTCCATATCCCGTGGCAAGGATCCCATGCCGGAGCAGGGTAGGAGTGTGAGTCCTTCTCCTGAGGAGGAAGGAATGGCAGACATGTGATGAGCTGACCCCTAGCCCCTACACCCTGTCCTGCTGCATCTCTAGGGGGGAAGAAATAGAGAAAGCTGGGGGAAAAGCCTGGGAAGAAGAGAGGGATGGGGGTAAGATGCTTTTAAGGTTTGCATCTATTTCTTATTATTTTTGGTTTCCATGATTTCTCTCACTCTGAAGAAAGGGTATGGGGAAGAAGGCTGACGAAGGGCGCACAGCTACCTTGTCATCCATAAGAATCATAACTAGTAAACTCAGATAACCTCTACTGTAACTTACTGCCTGGCAAGTTATATCAAAGCCAAAACTTAAATAATAGTTATTGCAAAAGATGATGCTGTATGCGAAAGATTTAAACTGAGTCAAAAAAACCCAACCAAATCAAACATTCTCCCCTGCCACACACATATCAGTGCAGTACTCTTACATAACATATATTTCATAAATATTGAAAGATAAAAAGTTTTGATCCAAAGAAAGTGAAAAAGTGGAGAAGAAGGTCTCTTAGGACAGCATAACTTTTGAGAGAGCTATCATAAGAAGAAGAAGAATATTTTCATCTTCTTGTGTACAGCTTTGTGCTGAACTGAAAAATGAATCTCACTTTAACCATATAGATTTGGATAGGCAGAGCTGCATTCACCAGATGATCTGATACATTGAATACAAACACATTGAATAATTGCACTCTTCTAACTAAAGACAGAAGAAACAGTCATACAAGGATTAATTATTTAATGTTTCTACCCAGCTTGAAAGCATGAAGTGTTGCTCCTTTATCACTGTTAGCTATTACAGATTCTTGGATTTCCTTCAGAAAAGGTGGGTGTGGGGAGAAAAGCAACAAAATGAAATAAATAATTCAGCAAATACTATTTTCATCAATATAATTATATTTTTGAACACTTCTCTATGCATTTTTAGGTTATTTCTTTTTTTTTTTTAATTGAAAAGTAAGTATGGTCACAGTGCTAAGAAGTGTTACCCCATTTAGTTAAAAGTGTAGCACAAATGATTGTTCATGCACAAATTCAATCTCAGCACCTACATGTACGCTTCAGCCCCTAAACAGAGCGAAGGAATATGGGGAAAGAGAGGAAAAGGACTAGAACATAGTCTGTATGTGAAACACCTTGCAAAAATTATATTTTTAAATGCTTCAGAAAAGACTGCTTCTCAATTTTATCTCCACAAGGAGAGCAGAGGTTTCTTTGTTTATAACTGAACTGAACCTTGAAATAACCATGTCTTTATATTCATGGGTGCAATTTATACATTTTTCCATCTTTACACTGGTGTTCATTCATCTGTGTCTTGGCCATAGGCTGTCTAGTCTTGAAAATAATACAAGTTTATATTTTGAATCAGAATGAAAATTTCTATGTAAATATGTTATCACAATATAGATGGTTTAATTGGGGCATGCTATGTCACTGTGGCTGCTCTATTGAACTGCCTCTTGGGGAACTGATTTAGCTTTCTGATAGTGAATGGTAATATGGTAATAAGCACTGCTCAATCAGGACAGTAATTAGCATCAATTCTGTTTAATTGAACTAAATTTAACTGGAGTAAAGAAGTAAAGTACTGATTAACCTCCAAACTATTGATCAGTGCTCACTAATTCTCCAAAGACATGAAATGATTATATCAATAGAGGACATAAATGTTTAACTTTACAAATAAAAGAGTATATGGAAATACAGTACAGCATAAATAGTATTCCTATATGGGCAAAAGCAGTCTGAATGCATTATCTCTGTAGTCACGATTCCTTTTCAAATTTAAATTGTTCAACTAAAATTTGCATAGTTGATGTAAATGACTATCTGCAGTGGTTTTTTTAGTACCTGTACATAAAGAATCACTCAATTCCACAACTTTGAGAGAGTGATGAATTGTAAAGGTGAGACATAGATTTTATAATGTCTGAGAGTAATGACACACCAGGGCAGGAAGCTGCATGACACTTGGTCTCTTTACTATTCTCATCTCTGTACCCATACAAATATCCCAGAGACAAAGGGTTTCTTTTCTTCTGCACCAGAAGACAAGAATATGGTGACATATGCATGTCACAAATGTTGCAGATTTTCCCAAGAGCAACAGTTGAGAGCTACATCTCTCACAATAATTAGCATCTCTGGTGATTTTTTCACAAAGTACTGCATTCAAAGAGCTCAGCATTATTCATCAAATCTTTGCACAAAGTTGCAAAGATTTTAGGAGGGTTTTTCTTTTTCTTTGTATTTTCACATACATTTAGAATTAATTATGATATTTTCCTGTTCTTTTGCTGAAATTTCTATGCAATGCCCACTCATGGGAATATCACCTATCAAGACATGATAATGGCTCTTTGAAAGTAATAATGATAATGCTATATTTTTTTGGTTGGTTGGTTTTTTGTTTATTTGTGGTTTTTTGTGTATTGACTTTTTTCAACAGTTAAAGAGGGTCAGTGGAATTTACAATCATATTTTTTACCTACCCCCAAGTTAAACCAATTACTTTTCTTGTGGTTTTTTCATGAGAATTTCCACAGAGATTCTGTATGATTTTTTAGAATATTTTCACCAACTCCATCCAGCTGCAGTTTTCTAAAAAAAGCAATATGATACCAAATGTGTTAGTACAATCCATGACAAAATAACTTTCCTTCCTTTGTACTTCAGTGGTTTCATATAAAGGTATAGATCTAACAATATTTTTCCTTTTCTGTCTATACTGAATTTCTGCAGCAATTTTTGGAGGTGATTATTTTTTCAAGAATTTCCAAAAGAAGGCAGGTCCCTTTGTTACAAATAAGGACAACAAGGGACTGCATCCAGCTGTTCAGGATTTTTCTTCACAGCTAGGATGCTTGTAGTGCTTTAATCCCAACCATCAACTAAACCCCACACAGCCACCTGCTCATTTCTCCCATGTGATGGGGAAGAGAATCGAAAGGGTAAAAGAAAGAAAACAACTCATGGACTGAGATAAAATTTTTTAAACACTTCCTATTGGCATGCAAGTGTTCAACCACCTCCAGGGAAGTCTGGCTGCATCACATACTAGGGAAGAAAAATGCAATCACTCCAAAAGTGCCTCCTTTCCCCTTCTTCCCCTGGCTTTCTGCGTTGAGCTATTTGGTATGGAATATCCCTTTGGTGGGTTTGGGATCAGCTACCCCAGCTGTGTCCCCCACCCATCTCCTTGTGCACCCACAGCCTGATCACTGGTGGGATGATGTGAGAGGCAGAAAAGGCCTTGATACTGTGCAAGCCCTGCTCAGCAATAACTAAACATCCCTGGGTTATCAACATTGTTTCCAGTACAAATCCAAAACAATATTGCCTACTACGGAGAAAATTACCTTTATCTCTGCCAAAATCAAAACAGCATGGAAAACCAACGCTGTCACATTTGTTCACTAATTCTCCTTATGTTTTTTATTAGTCACACCAGGAACTTGGTCTCCATTGCATAACTTATGGTCTTTTTCTTCAGCTACTAGAAATTCCTTTTAACAAATGTACCTTCTCATATACAGTATGTAGCTTATCATATCCTTCGTTTCCAGCAGAGAATTAATTTATCTGGTGTTTTGTAACTCTCAGAAGAACTTTCTCCAAAGCACTGATGATCCCTTTTTTGTATTCCTATTAGAACATCCTTCCAAAAATTCTGACAAAAGGTTTAAGAAGCAGTTGGTTACCTGATAATGCTTTCTAAGAATATCCCAAAACCCCCAAATCAACTGTATATTAATACTCTCCTGCCTAGATTGTATTGACTACTGTGTCTTTTGTCACACAGTGTGAAGATACCTCCCCCTTATATGCTTCTCCATATTCACTTGGCCTCTTAGATTTCTCTGTAAGACACAAAATTCAATCAGCTTCTCTGTGGTCCACTCTTTCTTGCTTGGAATGCACTGGCTGGAAGATTATCCATCATATTTGTGAAGCAGAGGGAAATATTTTTTCTGCAGTTTATGCTGCAAATATGAAAGACAGAACTCCTTCACTTTCTCCTGTTCCCTTCCTGAATGCATGCTGTTTGTTGCTTTCTTTGGACATTAATCTTTAGTTGGGTTATTACCGGTGTGGGATGCTACAACAGTCACATGAACCATCTTTTCATCACATTGGTAGAGGGCTTTTTGGTTTGGGTTTGCCTTTTGTTTGCTTTATTTCCGCTGCAAAATCCTGTGTAATTGGTTAGGTTTTAAATCTATCCCGGTGTTCCACTTTGATGTCTGAAAAATGATGGAGTTCCATAACAACATTTTATTTTTGCAGTTTGTTTTGTTACACCTTAACTTCCCAAAACTGGGTGGAATTGTTCAAGTCATGTTGTACAACATACTTTTAGTGTACTTCTGAATGACATAACTTTTGTTTAATAGCCTGATTTTGCATGGTTCTAGACAACATGATAAGGATACTGATAATCAAAGGACAGAAGAATTGAAAGGTATCTGACCTGGATAACCAGTTGTCTCTACAGGTAGTGATTTCCAATTTCTTTTAAAGGAAATCTTCCTTGAGGAAAAATTGGCCATATTCTCACTCGTTCAGGGTCACTCTACTTGTTAACACTGCCTATTTTTGTGACAACCATCACTGCCTTACCTACACTGACACAAGGCTTGTTAGTTTGGCCAGGTCTGCCTATAAACATTCACATATCTCTCCTCATCATCCTCCTGTTTACAGGATGGGGGCACAAATATAACCCTCCTTGCTATTTAGGGAGCAGCCACAGTGCTGGCAAACTTATTTAGGGCTTTATTGTGTATTTGACTTCCATGGAGTGAATAAGACAATCGCCCTCCTTGAACACAGGCCTACAGTGCCTTTAAATCAGTAGGCTAAACAAAATGTTTATTGCTGTTATTTTAACTCCAGCTTTTTGCGTCCCTGTTTTGCGGGTAACCATCATTCTGCTCTCACACATACTGGGGCAGAGTTGTTCTGCTTTTCCACGCTGCCATGCTATTTCTGAACATCTTTTGCATCAATAGAGGACAGTGTGGGCCCAATAGAATTGAACTAAAATCTCATAAATCATGCCAAAAACTAATGGTTCAATCTACCTCTTACAAAAAAGCCTTCCCTGAAGTAATACTCCGTTAAACTGAATATGTGTTGAAAAATCAGAGTTTTGCTATTAATGAATATGGCCAAAACACTTGTAAAAGCATTTTAAATTTCTAATTTCTTTTTACTCTGTTAAATTATTTTTCTTATAACTCCCATAAATTTTCCAGTTGGAGAAATTATTTTTTAAATTAATTTCTATTGCTATATGTTACAAAGTAAAAACTATAGAGAAACCTAATGTTGGACTTTATTCCTAACAGCCCTGGACTGTGACTTCATGTGCAGACAAAAGGGTGGATGACCTGAGAAAATCTGCAAAAAGGGTTCTTTTGACCACTTAAAAAAAAAATTAAGTGCAGTTTTTCCTGTATTTTTTTTGTCTTTTTTTTTTTTCAGTTTATTTCCTGATTTTGTTCCACAAACATTATTATTTCTCTTATCCTTCTGTCCATTCTTAATTTCTTTAATTTTGTTTTCCATGTTGTTTATTGTTTACTCTACCAAGGAAACATGTGCTATTAAACCAAGGGATATTTCCCATTCATTCTTTACATATCCAATCCTTCCTTTTATCATTATATATCTTATTTGTTTATATTATTCCTTCCTATAAGCTTTCCCAGTTAGGAATCTTCCAAAAATCATCTCAGATACTTCCTCAATAAACATGGATACAAACCTATCACAGCAGAGGTGAAAAATATGTTTAAATATATTGCTTCTAAAACCTTATTCTGGTGTTAATTGAACCATTTAGCTTGAAATCATCTTTTAAAATTTCTCTTAAATATAAAATTTATTATATGAGAAGAATATGACATTTCTGTTAAAAAATATAACTGTTAATAATTTTGAATGATATTTCTTAATATATTTCACTACATATGAGCCTTTCAGATATGGATATTGGCTGTATAGCAGTCTTAAATTTAGCAACCTGTGCACAGAAAAAAATGAAGATTTTTTTCTTCTCTTCAGCAGTCAGAATACCAGCTGATATATCTTTGAAATGTGCAGTTTAAAAATGGTAAATATCTGTATTTAATAAGCTTTTTAAAATAAACTTTTTAAAAATATTTAAAGCTAATTTCAGGGTAAAATATTCACATTGTGTCAAGGATGAAAGAATTTGTCTTCATCATTGTCTGAAGGCAGATAAATAGGTAATCTCAAGAGCAAGCAAACAAACAAATTGATTACATACACAATCCCCTTTGGTTTTGGTAAACTGGGCATAAACCCCCCAAAATCACTGCAAAAAATTGTCATGGGATTTGTTTGTGTGCTTGTCCGATGAAAATGACATGCCAAATATAAAGTTTCTAAAAGGAAATATTTAAACATCTCTTTTACTTTAGCCACACAGCATAAAAATCTATTGCTATCAGCAGAGATTTCTACAAAAGGAAAATTTCTTTTCTAACAAAAATGAATTAATACCTTTTATGTGATTTAAATTCCTTGGATAAGAAGCAAAGAAATGTGTTTGCAGGCAGGCGAATTTGAAGAACACGTATTTCAAGGATGCAGAAACAGTTTCTAATTTGGTCCTGACTGCATTATTATTTAGTCTCTCTCTCTCTAGGGAGCTATGTTGTCTGTGGAGACAACAGTCTTTGGGGAGTCAGAAGTTAATTTATGATAACTACGATGTTTCTCCAGAATTATTAGAGTATTTTAAATCAAAAATTTGTGACACATCATTGGTCCTGTGACAAATTTTTATCCACTACCAGAAAGCAAATATATAGGGTATGTATAATCAGACAATCAAACTAAATACTTGTAATTAAAAAATAATTCTACACATTAAAGAAAAGATGGTATAAATAATTCTAGGATAAGATAGTACTGTCCCATCAGTATGTCTAAAGGCATTCTCAAGTGCTATAGCTCAATATTTCTTAACTGTTGAATGGATACCACATTTCTTCTCCCAGTTAAATTCAGAACTGCTTTTTATGTGCAAGTAAAATGTGAATAAACAGTCAGGCTTTTTCTATTCTCTCTGTCTTTTTGTGAACACTTTAGAGAGTGACCTTTGAAAACAGTACCTCAGAATAGAAATGGATGCTGACTTTCAAAGCTTTTGACAAAGTTAGCACACTGAGAATATGCTGCTATGAAATTAGCAGTTTTGCCAGATGGTTTGTACCTGCAAGCTCTGCCATAATTACAATAACCTCATCATATTCTTGGTCTTTCATCACCTTGAATATTTTTATTGCAGTTGTGCAGACATCTTTAAACATTTCACCTCAAAGAATGGAGCTTTCATTTGGATGAGAAATTGCATCATAAAACTGTAAATTAAGAAAATTAATAATCTCATATTATTTATAATTTCGTATTATTGAGTTCCTCACTGCCAGTTGCTCTTCACAAGGGAGATTGCTAACATATTTAATGACTCAAGAGAAATTTTGAGATGCCCTGAACACAGAACTTCCATTGAGCATGCCCTGTGTTAGGACTTCTGGAAGATATTCAGTCCTTGCAGCTAGCACCAAAATCCCATTCTAATGGAAACATGACCATTTTTGTCCTCTTTTTAACTGTCACAGACAGAATGAAAGCTGCAGGCAAAGTTTACTGGGGCAACAGTCCAATAAACTTGAGTCATGAAGTTCAACCTCCTTGCTCTCTTTCTAAAATCCTTCTCAAAGAGGAGTCTAGCCATGGTTGGATCCAAGGCAAGTCCCAAACTTGGTCAACAATTTATGTTTAAAGGACTGTATAAGAATAATTGATCCTTTATGTGAATTTATCTTTAATGAATATTAACAAAAACATATAAATGTTATGTTTGTTTTATACAAATATAGATATGCTGATAGAAAGATAAATTATTTAAATTGATTATAATAATTAAACTAAAAAGATATTAATCAGAATTAACACAGTCTAGATAGTTATGAATAATAACATAATACCATATTTGTTAAATCAATAATTTCAAAGCTAGCTTAATAAGTAGAGATTTATGTTACCTACCTATGCCAAAGACTGTGGCCAAATCTCTCTCACGTGGCCTCAGAGAGTAACTTTGAGGCATCCCCACTCAAGGCAGGAATCTCAACACACACCTCCAGAAGAAACATGTGAGGTTAGTGCTGTAAAACAGTGGGACTGAGCTTTTATACTACAAAGTGATTGACTGTCAATCAAATGTTTCTAGGCTACATGTGCCAGCTCAGCAACCTCCAGATCAGCAGCTTTAGATAAGATATTGGTGCTATGACTTCTTGGTTCCTTCATCAGGAACTTTGCCATACCCTCACCAATGTCAGTTTCTGTCAGGAAACACTATTTTTCACATCCTAAGAATTTTTAACTCTAGGATTGCAGAGTCAGGCTGGTCTCAGCATTCTGCAAGACCATAAGCACTGCAAGGCCAATGCTGTTTTACCCCACTTAGGCAGAGCATCCTGCTACAATAATGTATTTCATTATCCTAAAGCAGTGCAAAGGAAATCACTCATTGTCATTCTCCATCAGTACTGTTCAGATTAGAAGAAATTAGTTGTAATTCTCACACTTCTGTCCCATACACATTTATAATCAAGTTTGTCTAAAAGAGTTCTCATTGGGAATCCATTTTAATTTGGATTATGCAGTGAATGTCCACGTAAGAATCACATTACCTAGACCTATAGATAAGTGTTCATTTAGTTTGTGAAACTTGCAAAAAAATTTCATGCCTAAAAGAGGGCTCTACCTAATCAAGTGGTTCAGTGTCACAGAGGTTAATCTGCAGTCAGAGGCATTATGTGCTGATAACCAGTGTTCATCTGAGTTATATTTCAGGGGGCCTGCATTAGACTTGCTCTATCTGTCCTGTGAGGTGCTGTGAGGAGTGCTGAAGACAATTTTTGGAGAATATCTTCCAGACAGCTCAGTTCAGACTTTTCCTTAATGTGATTTAAAGCACAGAGGGTAGGGCAGGATAAGTCTCCTTTGAAGGAGGTTCCTGGTTTGGACTCAAGGGGGGTTAGGGATACACTCATAGCTGGTGGTTCTGTGCATCCACAGAACTGCCCAGCAGAAGTAAACACAAGCGCACTTACCACATCATTTGCACTTACCACATCATTAGCAAGTCTTTGCAACTCTGTTCCTCTAAACAGGATGATGCTGCTCCTGAGACTGTCACAAAACATAGGTCACCATCTCAGATGACATGCAGTAATTTTCCATGTATGGTGTTAACTTGTCACAGTAAAAGAAGATATTCATCTGGTGAGGAGAGGGATTCATTGGGCTTCAAGGAGTAGATGTACTCTAAAGCAAGGGAAGAGTGAAATTGTGACCTCTATAATGCCAGTGAAACATACGCTCCAGGTTTGTACACATCTTTGGAACAAGAAGGTTTGATTCAAGCTTCTCTCTTCCCTAACACTGAGAAAGTCACTTATTTTCTTTGTGCTGCATTTCTTTACTTATGAGTAAAATACCTTCTGTGCACAGTAGTTTTAAGGATAAATAAAGATTGTAGAGTACATTTATACCACTCCAATGGTCTTGAACAACATATATAAACATGAAGCAGTGAATGAAAAGACAATCGTGAACTTAATGTGTAGTAAATTCTGTATGAAAAGAAAACCAGAACAAACCCTGCAATGATTCTTAATCTTGGTCTGCTTGATGATATTTAAGTTTTCTGACTAGTAATTTCTTATTTCTTACTCATTACTATGTTAGAGAACTAGAAAAACAATTTCTGATAATGAAAAATGATACTTAGTCCCTTCTCTAGACAAAACTTAGTCCTTCAGCTGGAAATTTACAGGGCAAATAGTGAAATTCACTGTTTTCAGAATGTTGTCAAGCTAAATAAAGAGAAAGAATGCAGAAAGCATTTTTATCTATTCCATTGCCATAACTCCTTGCTCTTGACTGTGACAAGACTAGGTAGAAAAAAGTGTGAGGAAGAAGTGTGATTATATGGATTGTAAGTAGGTTATATCCTTTTAAATATCAATACATCATATGTGCTCACCCACTGAACAAGGCCTGCCAGCCAGCTGCCAAGTTGTTTAAAGTCTTGCTAACAACCTATCAATTAACAAGTGGAATTGCTGCCTTCTGTTATAGAATATTTTGTCTCACTCCCACCTGAATTCACTCCACATCAGATCATTTCAGCCTAGACATAGCAGTAGATGGCAAAGTAATATCCAGCGTATTGATTTAATTTAATGCATCAGTTTCAATAAGTCATATGGGTAAAGTTCAAGTCAAGTCATGCTAACTGTCCTATTTGAGCATCCAGAGCTCTCTTTCTTACATAAATCTATAGAAGTTTTTTTTTTTTTTTTTTTTTTTTTTTAATTAAATAGTCTTGCAAAAGCTGTTCTCTTTTCTGCTTAAGCAGCTTGCAGAGGTGACCAGAGGGGAGACACACAAAAATACAAAGAGACAGTATTAGAGATAATGAGTTACAAGAGTGAAAGGAACTTTTCAGAGGTTTCTGGTTGCATTTACATTATCTGTGTCACTTATGCTCCAGGATGCAGTCGAACCTTTCATTGTAAGTAAAGGTGAACAAGAAAGGCTTAATGTTTGCCATGGCACTGGATAAAAATCACTTGAGAGAGATCACATGGCCAGCTGAATCTCTGCACTCTATTAATGCTGGGAATATCACTGTGAATGGACCTGGTGCTCTGTTGGGTGCAGAGCTCATGAAAAGCTGGTTTTGACCTTCCTTTCCACCAGCATTATAGGACTCCATGCATATGGCAGTAAAATCTCTCTTCACATCTTTCAAAGAAAACAAGTGCGAGCATATGCTCGACTTTCAGTTTGAAGGAATGAATAGAACAGAGACTGCCTCTCTTTCTCCCCATTTTGTAAAGGCCTTTATGAGAACTGTGATAAAGTGTTCTACAGGAAGAGAGGCAGAATAAAGAGCAAATGTTTCACAGAAGTAGCAATAGTTACACTCATGCAGATAGCTAGGAGAAGATGACATGCCGTGTGCAGATAGAGAAAAGAACAAGCACACTGAAAGCCTAAAGCAAGGAGGTGCCAGTGCTCTCCTTCAGCCTGAAGTGAGCACAGCGAGGAGATGTGCTGAGCTGAGCAGAGAGAGGATTTGGTTGCAGGGCAAAGTGAAAAAGGAGAGTTGTGGGGTGAGACACAAAGAGAGGAAGTAGCTCAGCTCAGGAGGAGGGGGACTTCTGGAGCAAGTGACAATGTAAGCAAGAGATGCCCTCCATCTGCAGACTTTTGTAGAGAAAACGTTATCACTAAAAGTGCCTGCTGAGGGTTCATTCTGTGGAAGAGCTAAATTCTGATTTAATTTTTTTAAAGTGGAAATCCACTGAGTCTGATTCTGATCTTTCAATATTATCATAGAGATATAATTACTTGGATTTGTTGTCCATCCAGGTGCTTTTGGATGTAATTTATGATATTTATTGGCAGTGCCTAGCTTGAAATACAAAATGTTTTTGCTGGACACAGGCGTCACAGAGTGTTATTCCACTGTAAGTGTAAAGATTCAGGTTTACAGTGCCAGCATTTGGAACTTCAATTTAGAAACTCACATTCTGAAAGTAAACTCTCTCTGTAAAGCCTATAAGCAGCAATACCATGACAAAATATTCATAGGGAAAAAATAAAAAGACAAACCCTAAGGAAGTATTTCTATTTTATAGAAATGACATTCCTGAAAAATTTAATAACTTGAATAAGAGTTATATATTGTGGTTACTATATATATATATTGCCTTTCCAAGTTTGTCTACAGAAGAAATATAACACCAGAGAATTGATTTCCCTATTAATGATTAGACTCAATAATTTTGCCTTTCTGATTGTAAATACAAGTTGCAAAGCATCCTATTAATTATCAGTTTGTCAGACCAGTTGAGTGGCTTTTTCTACCAGAACTACATAAGTGGCTCCTAAGTCAAAACTAATGAGCTGTTCCTGTGAGATTTTGGCCCAGAACAGCTGACACTTCTGGGGATTGTGTGTAAGATTATACCATCCTTAAGATACGTCAACACCTCCAAAAGCAGTCACGAGTGCAGATTTTGTGGCTATATCCAAACTTGCTTTCAGCTGTCTAGCTTTGAAAGAGACAGCTGCCCTGGTCTCAGATCAGTTTAGCAGCCTGAATATTGTCCCAGGATTCTGGGGAACTCAGGTGCCTGCACTGACCTTTATGCTATAGCAGCAACATTTGAATTCGTTGTCTTAAACCTAGATGGTATTTGTCCTGTAAAATGATTATTCCATTGAAGTGTAACCTTAGGATCAAAGTGCAGGTGTACCAAAAGCAGCAAAAAGGGGAATGCATGCAATGCTAGAAACAAGAGCAGATCTTGTTCTAGGGAGTCTAGAGAGTTCTAAAGATCCTTTCAAATTTCAAAAGACATTTGTATGTCCAAAAAATAATTCAGCTCTTCAAATGTTTTGTTTATAGTACACTTATGTATTTTTACTGATTTTAGGAGACATTTGGGACAATATTTTAATGGCTTTTCAGGAATAGAATGGTAGTTTCTTGAAAGTTAATGTTACCTATTCCTACTTGGCTTGTTAGTTGTGGAAAAACTTGATACCTATTTTTCCTTCTCCCTCTATTATTATTAAGCAATAATCAGTTTCAAAAGATTATTTAATAGATAAAATAGTCTCATAATTTTCATTGGATAAAATCTTATTCCTTCTAGTTGTGTAGCACGATTGCTGATGTCTATCCACCTAAATTCCTATATGGTCCCGCTGCTTAACATCATTTATATCTGTGTAAAAATAGAAACCATTAACAACTTTCAGTTCCTTTTTGCTTTCTTGCCCTGCAGCAATAATTATCTATGTTCTTTAGGGGTGGGTGAGAGACAGAGAGGTAAAGGAAAAAAGTGGAACTTTTTATTTCATAAAGAGGTTTAATATTTTTTTAAAACTTGGTTTCACTGCAATTTCAAATGAAGAGCAGGTATATTTACAGTCTCCATGAAAGGCTTGAGCCCTCAGTTCTCGTGGTTCCTTGTAGAGATGGCTGAATTCCCTGGGCTTTTGCTGTTTTCCTGGGGAACAGCTCTGCTTCTGAAGAGTTGAGCAGTCCAGACAAACAAACAAGCATGACTAGAAGATTTTTTTTTCAACTTTGTAGGACAAGCTAAATTGAAGATAGCAGATCCAAATATAAATCTGAGACCTTTGTTGTTTCTCTTTCTTCAGATATTTTAAGTCAGTCTTTATGAAAATTCTCCCACTGTTTAAGTTTTTCCTTCATTTTCTGTAAAGAATACAGTAGCTTCAGAAAAATAAAAATGTACTAAAACTTTACTGAAGAGAGAGAAAATCAATTCTGAATTTTAGTAGGAGTCAAAATCATTGAAAGTTCCCACTAAAACATAATATAAGGGAATAAAATTTTATATAATGTAAGAGTTGTTGGGAGAAAAATAGAAGAAGAAGCAAAAGTGAGCCACTGATCCAGCAGACCTGCATAATGTGTTCTGAATCTGAAGTAAGGTCAAATTCTGTCTGAACATAAACTTCAGATATTGGTCAATCATCATGACTTCAAAATATTGCTCTTAGAAAACAAAACATTTATATATATATATATATAAAAGAGTTTATGCTTAAATGGAGTACAGAAAGAATGGAAAAAACCTAGAAAATTTGCTTTGAAATGTGAACATATTAAAATATTGAATTACTTTTGCTTATATGACTTTCTGAATACACATTTTTTGTAAATTTTAAGCATTTTTGTTGAGAGAGTGAAGCTGTATATATTAATGTTCTTTAAGAGACAGATATTTTAATGAAAAAGTATAATCTCTACTTTATTTACTGTTATGGGAAGACAGGGGGCTGAGAGACTTGGGCTTCTTTTCCTTGGAAAAAGATGACCAAGAAGGTATCTTATCAAAGCATACAAATATCCTAAAGGCAGGTGTCAAGAAGATGGAGCCAGGCTCTTTTCAGTGCTGTCCAGTGACAAGGGACAATATGGGCACAAACTGAAACACAGGAAGTTCCATCAGAATATGATGAAAAACTTCTCTAATGTGAGCATTCTAGAGCACTGGAACAGGCTGCCCAGAGAGGTTGTAGAATCTCCGTCTTTGGAAATATTTAAAACCTGCCTGGATGTGATCCTGGACATCCCACTCTAGGTGAACCTGCTGGAGGGAGAGTGGGGAATTATATCATCTACAGATGTCTCTCCCAACTCCATCCATTCTGTGATTCTGTGAGAATATAGAGATGCAGATGATTTTATGTGTTTCTTGCACAGTGATAAAAATAGGATTAGCCTATAACAAGAAGAGTTTCCCCCAGTATCAATGAGCTTGCCTAGATGGACACTATTCAGTGACAGACCAATTGGTTCACTATATGTGGATTTATATCCTCCTTCAAATGTGCCTTTTTGTCCTTTGATATTATTTATTCATTCCAGCAGTAACCCTGTTTCATTTTTAATAAAACGCACTTCCCCAAAAGTGAGACTGATTAAATGATTTACTGGAAATTTTGTACCTTTGTAATTCTTGTTTTATCTTTGTCAAATCATTTGTAAAATGACTTCTATCAGGTGATTAACCTTTTACAGATGCTGATAGCTATCCAGAAGAATTATCTCCCTGACTGTAATGGTGTTTCCCATGTGTGTGAGTGTTCATAAATGTGAACAGGGAATATACAAACTGACCTTGAGACTGTATTTATTTGTCAGTTTGCATAAATGTAGTTCAGGAATATACTTTTGCAAAACTGTCCCTTTTACTATCTGCCATCTGTGACATGTTGTCATTATAATGACTGCATTTTAAATAGCAAATGCATTATAAGTTTTAAAATGTGCATGAACCTTTGTTTCTGTGAAATAGCAAGAGAAAACAAAATGAAATCATCCTCGTAAGACATAAATTTTGCATGGAAAAGAGTTATTACCATTTTTTTACCTTCTTTGCTATGAGGTCTCTGAAGAACATTATAATATGGGTCATATTTTCCCTTTACTTATGCTATTAAAAAACTGAAAAATCTTGGCCAGACCCAATGAAAAACTGAAACTGGAAATTTGTAATCAAATTTGGATACTCACACTCAATAGTGTCATTTTTTCTTCTTCTCCAAGTTATACTTAGAAGACTTGGGATTGTTCAGCTGAAAAAGAGAAGGCTTTGGCTTTTCAGTACCTGACAACAGCCTACAAGAATGATGGAGAGAGACTGTTTGCAAGGGCGTGTTGTGACAGGACAAAGGGAATGGATTCAAACTGAAAGAGAGTGTATGAAGGTTAGATACTAGGGGAAAATTCTTTCAGCATGGTGAGACTGGAAAAGGTTTCCTGGGGAAGTTGTGTACGCCTCATCCCTGGAAGTGTTCAAGACTAGGTTGGATGGGGCTCTGACCAACTTGGTCAAGTGAAAGGTGACTCTGTCCATTGGAAGGGGGTTGAAACTACATCTTTAAGGTCCCTTTTCAACCGAAGTAATTCTAAGATTTTATAGTTCTTTGATACAGATTAAAGTTCATCTTAGTTTAAAACATATGTTCAAATATGACAATGTTGCACTTAGTTGAATCGTCCACTTTGAAGCACCCTCCAGCTCTTATCTCATCAGAATAATGACTAAAACAGAAGAATTGTCGATCAGAATGACTGCAGATGAATGTTTTGAAATTTAGGTTAGTCTTCAAAGAACAAATTATTTTTGACCGCTATTAAAGATGATAATTGTCACTTTCAAATACGAACTATTATAATTTCCTTATTTATTCTAGATTTTCCTATTCTGATACAGCATTAGAGTAGAATAATACCTTAAACAGGTATAAAGTAAAAAATGGAACTTCAGAATTTCCTTCAATGAAAACTTTGGGGTTTTTCCCCCAGACTTGGCACTGAAATCTCTTGAAGTTAGGCAAGAGAAGACAAAATGCAAGCTAAAATGTAAGACGAAAATCTATGCCACAAGTTCTTACATTTTTTTAAACCCTCCCTCCACCCCAGGGACTGGTTTCTGTTAAGCAACTTGCCAGGGCATTCTAAATAATGAAATCTTATGGATTTTTTTTATCCTAAGGCAAACTATATTAAGTGCAAGAATGTGGTAGAATTAGTAGACTTGTCTCAAAGGCTAAGCATAAAGCTCATATACAGCAGGAGTTACAGTCTTCTAGCAAAACTAGAGTGAATCACAGAATAATACAATCACAGACTATTTCAGAAATCAGCAGTGCTACTTGTATCTGACACTAACAATAACTTCTCTTCAGCCTCTTCAAATCTAATAGTTAAGTACAGTGAAAAATGTGTCTAGGATCTGAATGAGAACCTCTCTTTCTTTGGAATAAATTGTAAAGTGAGTAGCAGATAGCATCATTACTCCAAATGATAGACATTTTTAATGCTTGGTTATTTCCTTACATCAAAATTCTTATGTAGAATGGACGCCTCTTTATCTGTTATTTTCTCTTTCCCTAAACAAGAGAAGGACAAAAAGGAAAAGAAAGCTTAACATAATCTTTTAAAAAATTAATGCATTTGCTTAAGGAAAAGCATGTTTTTGGAAAGTTTTTCATTAAAGCATTATGTGGCACTGCATCAGTCAATCACATCCAAACAACGAGACGTGACAGTCTCTGTGATCCAGCAGGTCCTTCAGCTGTATCCCCTCAGGTACAGGGAGTGCAGCCAACTGCACATGGCCTTGAGCATCTCCATGACTATGATTAAAAACTGATCTAAATTGATGAGGTTGTTTTCTAATGGTAGAAAGAAAAGACACAAATGCCATGAAATTGTACGACACCTCTGCTTCAAAGAGTCCAAGACTGAAGAAAAGGCTAGTTCCATCATAATGAATCCTCTGAATTAGCATTTTGCTGTGATCAACTAATAACAATTGCAACACACATGATTACAAGGACAATTCACTTGGATGAGTGACTGCTGCATGGCCAAGTTCTCTATAGGTTAATGGAGTGGGAGAGCAACTGGGCTGTGACTGCTGGATGCATTTACCATTATTTGTAGGTTAGGAAAGTACAAATAAAAGGCACAAAAAGGATGGAATTGACAGAAAAGAAGATACAGTGAAATCAGAATTTTTTTTCAAGTCTTGTACAAGAGAGGAAAGATGTTAAGCAATTTACATAGATAAGCATTGTAACATATTCTTAGATCTTCATATTATGTTTCATTTTTTATGTAAAACATTTTTACATTAATTCAAAGTACTCAGTGTGGGCTTTATCTGTTAGGAAAAGTTGGAAGTATTTATCCATTTTGTTTAACTAGTTTTCTATCTTTAAGAAGTTCTGTTAGATATTTCTTTGTAGCTTGATTTTTAATGTATCTTTGATGGAGCCTGAAGCAGGGAGAAATCTAATTATCCCTCTTTCCTCCTTTCTTTCCTAATTTCTAATAATAAAATAAACTTAGTGATTAAGGCCACAGAAAATTTGCTGAAATTCACATGCAACTCCACCCTATCTATTTTGGAGAAAACATGCACTGTACAATCCTTATCAAAGAAATGCTTGAAGAGTCCTACATTTCTGGCTACACTGAAAATCCAGTATGGTTGGGAAACAACAGGGGAAGGTGACAGAATGCAGAGAATCTACAGTGCACATCACACGATCAGATGGAAGCTGGGCATGCTGGTGGTGCTCCTGAAGAGCTCTACTCTGAGCAGAATCTGCACCCAAGGGCTGGATGCCTGAGCTCATCACATAACACCAGCATCAGCTTGTAATTTAACAGAGTGAGAAGGCCAATGAATTGCCTCTGGTAGGCATGCAAAAACTTTCCCTGGTATCTCAGCTTCTCCAGAGCTCTGAAGAGTAATTTTGGATTGATAAGAAACATCTTTTCCCACAGCTCTGTAATCCTCAGATGATACTTGACTTTTCCTTTACATGAGAATATAAGTAATTTATTTATATTAAAATATGGCTGGCAAAACAAGTCAGGAGGATGGCACTGTTACTTTTCCTGTTAAAACTTTGCCATTTGGACAGGTGCTTCCAGAACTTTGGGCCAAGAAGAGGACACGGAGAAAGAAAAGTAAATTTGAAAATAGTAACACAGTCATTCGGTTAGAGTCCACGTTCCAATTTCTACTCTAAAATATGCAGAGAACTAAAATATATGGAGCAGCACGTAAATTTATTTGAGAGAACTAGATGGTGAATGCCTTTGTGAGCTTGCAGTTATTTCCAACCACATCCCAAGCCTATGAGCGACATAAATTCCTTGTTTGATAGATGAATATGAGCGACTGCAGCAACGGAATTTATACAGGAAGAGTAAAACAGTGTCATTAAGAAAGAGATTCTTATATCATAATACAAACCTACATTACCTCAGCTGAGCCATGAACCTTTGAAGAGGAATAGGGATGCACTGTTTCTCTCCTGGAGAGAAAACCATAATTCACACCATCAGTTTTGATGCTAAAATTGGTCTTTGTGTTTCTGAACATATATCAGGTATTGCTACAGCTATTGCATGCAGTCACAGGAAGATAAGAAAAAACAATCTCAGTTTCCTAAGCATCCTCTATTTTCTTCCTACAGAAAATCAGGAAAATGGGGTCCCAAAAAATTATAAAGCTATCAAAAAAACACCAAAAAACAAACCACATTTACATTTTCTATATATTTCTTACTGCTATTATTTCTTAAGCTTTCCCTAGTGACTGCTATATTAGCACAGATTTACTATTAATACGAAATATATCATATAATACTGGCTACAAACTTTGCAACAAAACCTCTTTATTTGTGGTATACTTAATCTCAGATGACCTTGCCTCCAGTAATATATTCAGAAGGCTTTCTTAACCCAGTCCAGGGGGTACTTTAAATATTGAACCAAAAGAATTTAGGAAAACATTGCCTCTCTAAACATTCTTCCTATATAAAGCTGAGCTGATTGAATTAATGATTATGAAAAGTCGCTCTTTTCGACTATAAAATAATTTTTTACTTGATAAACAAAAAAGACCCAATTATATCACCCATTGAGTAGTTTTAAATTTCATATCACATCATTGTCTAGTCAAGGTATACCAAATAATGCAAGACTTTGGCAAGACTTCCTCACCTATCATCTAAGAATCAGATTTATCAGGCAGTTTCTTTGATGTATCATCATAAAAGATCTTCAGCATGAAGCACTGCTCCTTGCTGTATCCTAATGATAGTTTTGCTTTACAAACAACAGACTTAAAAGATTCAGTATATTACAGTGCAGGTTTTATTAGCGTCACATTTACTCTGGATTTCACATAAACACCTTTTTAACAGCAAAGTTAATGCTAGCTGGTAATGTCAGTATTAAGTAGGAAGATTTTTAATAAACTCGGGGTTATATCCACTGGCATGTTAACAAAGGATGTTTCAACCTCTTGAACCTACAATGCAATCCAAAATCAAAACAGGTTGTGTATAAAACCTGTAGTGAAGCCCTGAACTCTGAGTTTGGAGCTTTCTTTTAAGGTTTGGTTTTGGTTTTCAGGTTTTGGTTTTTTTCCTGGCACAACTGACACTGCAATGTCAAAGAGCAATTATTTTACATAAAAGTGATTGAAAACAATTCTTAGGTGTCAAGAAGTCTTTGTCTAATCAAATTTATTTCAGACAGACAGGAGCCAAAAAGAAAAGTTATCTTTTAATAAGTGCTGCAAATCAGCTAATTAAAAAGTACAACAAGAATGCTTTTAGTGATTTATAACCAATTCGTGTCTCCAAAAGCCTTTTTCTGGGACAGATAATTACTGCAAGGGTTGATGAAGGCCAGAAGACTTAGTACAGTTCATGGCATCATTTTAAATTTTCTTGAAAGTAATTATGTCACATCATATGCAAGGAAATTTGATTGTCCTATGAATTACTTAGGCTTTAAGGAGCCTCTGAGCTTGAGAAAATAAAACTTTACTATTTTAAATTAAATTCTAAGCCTTCAAGGCTTGGTGGGAACAAAGACACAAATTCTGAATGTCTTTTAACAAGCTTGGAAAGAAGCTTCTAGCTATTCAAATGAAGTTTTTAATAACTTTAAAAGAAGTTCTTAACTTTTTTTGCTACATAAGCTTCTGGGTGCATTTTTAAGACCTCTGCTCTAAATCTTCTAGTCTAATAGTTTTGCTCTTTTCAAAAAGACAAATAGGACAATTGTCAGAAAAGTTTTTGTGCTGCAAATCACAAAGGTTGCACCTTACTTTAACTATACAAATAATGGCAGATAAGCTGTTTTTTCCTCATTATTTCAATTTTTTAATTAATTTTTTTAGTCAGCAGATTTTTGTGCCACACAGCAGTCAAAACCGTACTTAAAGGAGACATTAATTTTACGCGAAAGGATTCCTGACATCTTCAGATAAAAACTTTCAAATAAGACCACTTCTTCCAAGGCTTCTCTTATTATTCTTCCTCAATTAAAATGCTTTTTCAGCAGCCTTCATGTTTATGTAAAATTGCAATTGTTGTACTTATTTCCCATGTTTCTGAACACCCTGGTAAACTGAAGTGTTGCATACAGCAGTAGAGGTCCTCATGAGGCAATGTTATACATAGGAGCCCACACCATAATATCAGCCTCAATCCCTGGGGTTTAGAGTTTGACTTTGTGGGCATGCAGATGTATTTATCCTCTGAGTTTCAGCATCACAGGATGTGGGAATTGTAAATACAGCATGTCATTTGCTCTCTGATCACACACCACATTGTGCCATTTTGATGTAGCTCACCAAGCAATGGGGTCTAGGGCAAGGCGTCCCTGCCCATGGCAGAGGGGTTGGATCCAGGTGGTCTTCAAGGTTCCTTCCAACCTGAGCCACTCTATGGCTTGTTGTCTCACACCTGGTTAATGCAGGTGCCGTGAGATGCTTGCAAAGCCACTCTTTGTAAAGAACAGTCATTTTACATCGTAACACTTCAAAATTGTATTGTAAAAACTGACTTTTAGGAATACAGACAATGTTGCAAAGCCCTATTTAAGGCTTTACCACTGGGATATAGACTCTGTAGCATTTCAAGTCTCCCAAAGCAGTGAATCATACCCAATTCAAGGACTCATTATTTATTTTCTCCTTTGCCAATTGCAGCTGACAGCTTCAACTGCTCTTCAAACGCAGCAGCAGAATGAGTGAATTTTGATCCCTGGAAACAAAAGGCTGTTCCCCTTATAACTCTGGAGTGGTGCCACACAAATTAGAACAGGAAATCAAGGTCAAGCCATCATCAGTAATCAAATGAATTACACATGTATTAAAATTTTAAGGTACAGGTTTATGTCCTCTTTCTGTGTTTATGTTGAGCCTCAATTTCAGAGATATTTCTCTGAGAGCTCTAGAAGGAAATAACATTCCTTTTCACTGTCTCTTTCCTATGTAAAGTACTCAATTCCATACTTTCAGAAAATATCTAGAAATATGGAGTGCAGAGTTTTGCAGTGGTTTTGTATGCTGTCTCTGTACCAGAAAGGCTCCCCAAGATAGAGCACAAATTTTTACAGGAATGGAAGTCTTTGCATAAAATTGAATAATTACAACTTGTAGGTTCTATGCTTAATTTGAACTCTTCTTTTGAGAGCAAAAGAAAGTATTCTACATAGTAATCTCATAATAAATCACATTTTTATTTAACCTTTGTAATCTGTAAATATTTTTCAGCATTATTCATTTTAGAGAGCTGTTAAATCAAAAGAGTTATTTGTTTATGACCCTATACTATTTATATTTGCCAGTTTTTAGAGGAAAACCTCTCAAGAATCACCTTTATGTGCTACAATCTGCAGACTCAGCTGAATTTTACTGGAAGCTGAATATGCTCAACAAAAGAAGAAAACAATCAATGTACTTCAAAATCAGAATCTAGGTATGTATGCTTAAATCCTTAATATACTTCTGTGAAAATCAGTGTTTTTCTCTTTCATTTTCAAAAGATACTCCCTTCACCATTCACCAGAACTAAATTATGCACTAGCAATTTCAGCCTAATCAAAAGGATTCTGAAGAGCAAAAAAGAACCCCCTTCCAAAGTGTTATTGTTATCCACAATGGGGCACTCAGACTGCAGGAGTTAGATTGCAGCACTTTAATACCACCACCTGCTCTTTCCCAAGAGCACACCTGAGAAGAAACGATGGGACTAGCAAATCTGAATGCACATTATGAATAACCTCAAGTGGGGTAAGGTTCATAAGTAAAGTTAAGGCTCAAAATCGCAGAAAATGTGACTGGTTGCAAAGTTTACATCTGATTTGAGAGCACGAAGCCTGTCAGAGTTCAAGAGTGTTTGGACACCACTCTCAGGAACACGTTGTGATTCTTGGGGTGTCTTGAGCAGGCCCAGAAGTTGGACTTGATGGTCATGGTGGGCCCCTTCCAATTCAGCATATTATATGATTTTATGAGCTTTGGTGGTAATTTTCAGGGGCATTTAGATTCTTCCAAAGTTTAATCTTGGTGTTAGGCTAATAACATTTCAAGAATTATAAACTGTTGTATGGACCTAGTATAAAGAGAAACACTTTTAAAGAATAGATCAAAAATCAGTCAAAACTGCCCAACCCACAACTAATATAAATTAAAAACTTAGAAAGTTTTTAAAGAAAATCTCAAGTATCATGGGAAACAACTAGAATACTTTAAAATTATTGCTAGTATCTGTCTATATCCACATAATATTTGCATCCATGTTACTGAAATTCAAAGATTTGTTTGATGCTAGAAATTTTCATGTTTCATTGCTACATAATTCCATTTAATGGAGGGTAAAACCTAAGACATCTGATGCCTGTATGCATACAGCTACAGTAAGAGAACAATGACATCTTTTGCTTTGGTTTATCCTGATGGCATTAGACATCCACGAGTTCTATCTTCATTCCCTGTTGGGCATTTTCAGATAAGGAATTCCATACTCAAAAACAAAGAAGGGGGAAAAAAGAAAGATTAATAAAACTCTTCTTTTTTGAAGAATAAAATTTTTCAAAATGTTTAAATTTTCATTGTCAGAAATTAATATATAGCATTTTCACCTGGAGAAGAAAGCAAAATGTGCAAAATATTCAACAAAATAAGCAAAATATTATGTAACCCTAGCTTTTTTTTGAGTATAAAGTGAGCTATGTAAGCTAACTAACATTCTCTTCATATTCTAGATTTTATTTTTGCATTTTTAACCCCAAGTTTCATATACCAGCACAAGTAAGAGGCTTTCCTTGTATTATCACACATGCTTTCCAACAGGCATTTTTAAATAGGCAAAAAATGTTAAGATACTTGAGAAAATAAAATAGAAAAAAATCCTCTGTTCTGATAGTCTAATTCCAGAAGTGTTAGATTTTTAGGCTACAGCTTCATATGACTTCAAACTCATTGTATCAGTGTCACCAATCTCTCCTATTTTGAGCCGGTTTTTTTTTTTCCAAGCATTTCAGAGACCACAGGATCTCTGAGCACCTTTAGAACATCCTTTTACAATCTAAACATCCAATAAAATTTAAAGCTGCCATAGATTTTCAGTGTCTTTTTATTTAGAGGGAAATTCTGGAAAAATTATAGTTTCCGCTTAATATTTTCTTTCTTTATCTATTTGAAAGTGGCCAGGGAATATATGTGGTGCTAAACTTGTTCAGGGAAATTGAGACTGTGGTAAGGGAAAATGTGAATTTCAGCATTTGTGATATTGAGCTGGTCAATATAATGAAAAAAAGACTTTTCTTGTCTCTTTTGCCAGGTAAAATGTGATGAAAGCAAGTGGCCTCAAGTTGCAATGGGAGATTTAGGTTGGATATTAAAGAAATATTTCTTCCCTGAAAGTATTGTCAACACTGGAACAGGTGCTCAGGGCAAGGAATGGATCACTATCCCTTTATTTAAAAGGTAGAGAGGTATTTAAAAGATGTATAGATGTGTAGACAATTAGGGACACAAGTGGTGGACTTGGCAGTGCTGCATTAGTGGATGGACTTAATAATCTTGGTGGTCTTTTGCATCCTAAACTATTCTATAATTCTTTGAGTCCGTGACTTCACAATAAAACAGAAGTGTATAAGAAGGTTGGTTTCTTCAGGGTGATGAATCTGATATGTGTTTTTAAAGTTAAAAGTTTTGACTTCAGTGCTATTAAGTTGGGGCTTTGACTCCTTGTTTTTTTATTTTCATTATTGGTTGGTTGTTTTTTTAACAATGAAACACTACTGTGAATTCAGTGCAGTTAATACTGGAGATAAAATTGGTTCTGTTTGGAAGTGATGTTATCTAATATGTTTCCCTGGGACTAAGAAAAGTATTAAGGAAAATAAAAATGACACCAGATTCTATTACAACCCAACTGCAAATGATTTGTTCATAGAATTATGAAAGATGAATCAAACAGTCTGAAATAAAAACATTTTGGTTCTTATCTGTGGACTGATGCTACCATTGTGAGTAGCTTCTAGAAGATTTTTAACTGCAACACAGCAATTTTATGAAGCCTACTGCAGAACAATTTATACATGATATATAGCTCAATTTTTGCAAAACATTTGTCAGATGACATGTCAATCACAGCATGCTAGTCAATGTTCAGAGGGAGGAACTCAATCTTCATATCTCAAAATATCATAAAGAAAGAACAAAGGAAGATGGATGGGAGAAAATAAAAGGATAGGAATGAAATTTTGCAATGAATTATTTTTCTTTGCTTCATTCTCTGTCTCCTTTGTTTCTTCTTTTTTCATGTACCTTTCTTTGTCCCTTGATTTTTCCTTCATCTTGCTGTTGTATTTTTTATTAATAGCATACTATTATTGTGCCTGAATCTTTCCAAGTTCTTTCTAGGGGCTGTTTCTCATAGCAAATAAAAGATAAAAGCTAGCTGTGTTGCACATTTCTTTTCTGATTTCTTTCATGTTTGGACTTCCTTTCAAAAATATTAATAATTATAAAGCTCTACTACCATCTCTATCTTGTCTATTCTTTGTCTGATTGTCATCTTTATTCTCTGACATCAGAGATCCAGAAGTCTGAACTGATGTCTTGGCTTTTTAAAGCCTGTATTTAATTCCCTGGCCATGGATCGGTTTTAAATTAAAATGCTCAATTTTTAACACTGCTTTCAACAAAAAAATTTTTAAAGACTTGAAGACTTTGGGTGACAAAACATGACCCCATGGAGCACAGGTCCTCATCTATTGGATGTCAAACAGAATTTTTCAGAAATGTCACATAGTACCAAATCATTATCACAAAAACTGTTGGTAATGCTGAGACTAGTTAGAAGAAAATGAGAGTCTCTGGAATGTCTTGGTCAGTAAGCAAGTTAGATTTGAAACCAGAGACACAAAAAGAGTTTGCAGTGGAGCAGTAAATTTTGGGAAAGCTCTATACACAATAGCTGCGACCAAAGCTGTGTAAAGTGACGAGTGTAGCTTTACAAGTGAGCAAAACTCAGTGACAGTGGAGGTAATGCACTTTGACATAATAGATTCATTTCTTATTAATATATATCTTCATGATGCATGTGAACTTGCAGAATATCTCAAGTGCTATATTCAGAAGTCTAGGACTCCCAATTTTGTCCTGTGCCAAATTTCTGTTGAGATTCTCAGTGTAGACAGTGAAGTTTAAGGCACAGTTCTGCTTTAGTATCACCTCTCAATAGTTAATCATCTTATGATTTGAGAAGGCAAAATTCCTTTGAATGCATATAGACTACAGATAATGTATGTGGGTAATCTGATGTGGGTTGCATATGTATTTATATCAGTTCATTTGACATAAGGGACTCAGTTTCTTTGCAATCTTTTACCTCCATTTGTGAAATAGCAAAATGCTATGCATTAGAATGACCTGTCCATACAGACCAAGGTACTGTCATAGAAAGTTTTATCACCTGGTATCAAGTACAAATGAGTTTTTATTTATCTAAATATACAGCAATCTATGTGATTAGGCCTAGATTTACAGATCTGTTTGTTTTGGAAGGTATATTTGTTTCTCTCCTTTGTGCTTTTATTTCCCAATTTCTGTTCTGCATTTCTGTCACTCCCACCTATGCTATCAGAAAGCATTTTGGACATATTTTAGATATGTCATCACTAAATATGTCAGATTCAGTACTTCCTTTATCATTACTGGTGTCTCTTTTAATTTTTTCTCATATGAAGTTCAGTATTCCCTGAAATATTTTCTCATATGTATTAATTATTGCTGATGGTTTCCTTTTCTATCTTCCTATTGTAAATGCTTGAGAGTGAGTACATGTAGCTACTTCAGACCATCACAGTACCTTACAAGGTACATAATTAAGAGTTTCTAATCTAGAATTATGTATCAGAACACAGTTACTGAGGTTGACTGTATTACTACCAGATGCAGCCATGATCATTTTGACATTTCTTTAAATCAGAATTTTGTAACTTTCTAACACCCACTACTGCATTATATCAGTTGTTTTAATGATGCGTGGAGGTTGCTTTTGCAGAACTCTGTTGTGAATGCTCTTTCCCAGCACTTGTTTTTCTTTTTTTGTCTGTTGTATGCCAGCTTCTGAGATCCCAAACCCACTCACTTACTGTAGCCTACAGCAGCAGATGCTCCTAGTATTTCTCCTTCACAAACTCTGAAAGCTCCATGGCAGTAACCAAACACTTTGTCATTGCTGCTGCTTTGCTTCCTTCACCCTAGGCTCTGTTGTAGTCCCTCTTGTGGCAGCTGCCTTTCCCCTGCTAGCATTCCATGTTCTCCACTGACTGTGCCTTCATGCATTTGCACTAGTGTCTTTAGTTAAAAACATCAAATCCCCATCTTGCTTCTATTCATGTCTGGATGCTTTTATTGTTCCTTCACCAACATGCATTAAATGAGCTGCTTGGTGTTGGCTGGGGTCTCTGTTAATGACAGCTGGAGAGAAACCTGCATGTTTCTTTGCAGCAGGTGACAAATAAACAGTTTCCTGGAAATCTCCTTAAAAACTCTGGTGACTCAATGTAAGATTCACAGTCCCTGAACAGGTTAAGAAAACTGATCCATAAAACTGAAGTCTCGGTTCTCTGCATAATAAATGGAGGTAGATTCCTCCTAATTGAGATGCTCTAAGGTGCCCTTTGTAGATGCTTACTTTTATTCTTTGGATATATAATGAGCCTAGGCAATTAACTGTCTCCCAAATTAGGTGTCTAATGTAGACACCGTGAAAAAATCCTCTTCCCCTTGTTACAGCAGAACATTATGCATTGCAATCTGTAGGTCTAATGAAAGTCTTTGGGAGAGGACCCAGCTGGAAAGAAAAATAACATTTTTAAACAGCTCCAATTTTTTATGCACTTTTTTTTTCTTTTTTAAAAATACATCAGTCAGTGAATCTCCGACTAATTTGGAATTCTGCATAGTTGACTACCTATGAATCACTCCTATTCTATAAGATGCCTTTTATGTCTCCACAGAAATTCCTCTTTTTGAAGGTCATCTTCTCTAATGTTCTAAATGATTCCTATTTCCATTTAAAAGGGTCCTTATATTTGCATCTGGGGGCTGAATTATATCTAGCATGCTTATTCTATCTTGACCTAGATTTCAACAAAAAAACCAACAACCCAATCTTTTTCCATTAACAATGCCAATTATGGAACAATCCTATTATAATGCAGTATGAGACACCATAGCTTTTTCTGTGTGATCCCTGTAATTCATACATCTTCCAAGTTAAATGCATGGAAAAGGCATAGACTGCTGCAGTTCAGGAGTTTTGCCAGGCTGCCATGTGGAGGACACTGTAGGTCAATGATCCATTGGTGCAAAGGGCAGTCATTTAATACACTCACTGCCTCTGCCATCATCTAGCCACGCATCTTAGATGCAAAATAAACACAGCTTCTCTCTGGGCTTGATCACCATATCTAAAAGGCTGTAAATAGTTTTCTTCTAGCTTTTTTTAAAATCATGAATGAGAAGGAATGACAGATATTTTAGAAATTAGAAATAAAGAGTGAAAAATAGGCAAATAAGACATCTGAGGTAAGCTAATTTTCATTCCATAAAAAAATTTCTATATTGATTAGTAGCAAATGCTAATGAGCTCCAAAAAAATCAAAATTGACCTGTACATATATTTTGCTCTTGGGATGTATATATACATCAGTAAAAACCTTGCAATATTATATTACCATAGCCAGCTTTCCACATAGTTGGTATTTAAGTCCTATAAGACACCTGCTTTGGTAATTAATTAATTAATTAACTTAAAAATTTGGTTTGGCCTTTTAAGCTACTACTTAAACAGAGAAAAAGAATATGGGATTCTATTGTTTTGGTTTTACACCGTGTTTTGCCTGTCATAGTAAGTAAATTTAATCTGCATTATTAGTAACTGTCAAAAGCATGCTCTGAACAGAAGGCAAATGCAGCAGGTGGTATAAAAAAAAGAGATGGCTGAAAGCTGAAAGAAAAACAAATGATTGCTAGAAACTGCTAATCTAGTTATGAATAAATTTAAGACAAATTAAACTGCATGCAAAGCTTTCACTGAAGGTGAATACTTGACAGAAAAGGAGATAAACTGACCAGGTCTTGTTATAAGACTATTTGTCAGGAAGCTCAAGTGCTAAAAACCCTTGAATATTCTAATTTCTTTAATACAACTTGTATAAACTTAACCTGTCAGATTTTTGAACTTCTTAAGTGATGGCTCATCAAACTTGCAGAATGGAGAACTGTTTCTTTGTTTACTAACACATAAAATAGGTGATCCTCTCAATTTACTTTGCTTTTCAGTGGTCAATTTTAGTTTTCTTTGCATATAGTTAGCATTTACATGTTATTTCTTTTGACAATTAAAGGTAATACAGAAAACACTCTCAAAAGACATACAAAGAGTGAAAAAAATCATGCTCTCTGACTTTTTTATGTTTTATAATAATCTGTTTTTCAGTGACATATATAAAAAAAAAAGGTATGCAGACAGGACTTTGCCAAAGGAGCAAAGTCTGTCAGTTTCTTTTTTCTTTTTTCTTACATTTTGGATGATGTGTGATTGAGAGAAAGGTGCCAAGCCCTTTGGCAGTTCCCTAGAGCCTGGAGGCCAGTCTGCCTGGAGTCTGGTGCAGAATTCCACTTCTCCCAAATTCTCACTTATGCCTCATGCTGGCTATTCAATTTTTGGCACTCAACAGAAACAACTTCAAAATAATTTGCTATAGAGGTGTTTCAAGACAGCTTGACCTTAAGCCATTAGGTGGCTGCTGCTAAGCAGTTCTTAAAATTCCTCTAATCCCAGGGGAACAATTATCTCACTCTCTGTAAAACTCTGAAATTACTTGGCCCAACTTTGTTAAAAAAATCAAACAACAACAACAAAAAAACCTTCTTGGTTTGAAATTCTAAAGCATGTTAACAGAAGCCGAAGAAACAAGAATGTCTTTGTTCTTGAGTTTTCTCAGATGTGTATCTTATCTGCCTAGCAGGCAAATAAATGTACCTTCAAAGCTCAGTGATACTTCGATTGTCTACAGCATGATTTCACTGTCCTACCCACATGATATGTATCCTCCTGGGACAAATATCCTGTGTGCTCACTTATTTCTTTATTGAATTCTTCATAATTGCAACACATGAAAATGAGAGAGAAAAAGGGATTTAGATCAGCACACAAGCTCCCCACAGATAAAATCCCTTCTGAGAGGAAATTCCACCTTCAGAGAATTATAGCACCCTACAGACAAGCCCCCATGTTTAATCTTTCACCTCACTGGTGACCCAAGGGTGTCAAGTGACCCTTGGCAGTGCAGGGCAGTCAGGCTCACGCCAGCAAGGCTGAAGATAACTGTGACACCACTCACCCAACCCGTCACTGGAGCCGCTGGGAGCCGGGGCAGCCATCGGCGGCGTTTTGGAGGTAATGCCAGGATCGTTTAGAGCTGCTAAACTTGTGAGGAATGGAGTCACAGGAGAGCTCCACAGGAGCCCTGCAACATGCAGAGAAGTTAGTGTTCAGAGCCAGCAGCGTAATTAAGGCAACTGGGGCACAGTATTTCATGTTGTTTAGAACAAACTCCTTGATAAAGTCAGTCTTTGCTTATGCTTTGCATAGAAGTTGCTCTTCCTTTCTGACAGTTGTATAGGACAGATGGTCTCAGAGCTCTTTCACCACTATGCAGAACTCTGTAGAGAGATCTCTATTTTTTCCCTCCAGTTTTGATGTCTAAATTAGGTACATTTTTTAATTTCTACAGTTACAATTAATAATTATACTTAAGTAAGTTAAGTCACTTTATTTGAGGACTGCAAATGAAAAGCTTTCATCCAGCTAGACTTCTGAAATCAACTTAGAGCTTACCTTTACGAGTTTTAATTAAATTGAAGAGATTGTTATCTTCCTCTCTTTTAACACCTTTTCTTTTTTTTTTTTTTTTAATGAGAACTGTATGGGCCATTCACTTAAGACTAGGACTCAATGATCCTTGTGGGCCCCTTTCAGCTCAGAATATTCTGTGAAATCTGTGAAATATGTCTCCATTCCCAGCTGCATGTGAAGCATGAGTAGGAATATCCTGATCCTTTTAATATGTTCTTCCATCTTTTAAAGTCTAATTATTTTGATTCTGTCTAACTGGAAAAAAAAAAAATAAAGACTCATTCTATGACCTTCCTAACACTCTCAGCTCTGTTACGGCTGTTATGCCTTGCAGCATAAATTTTATGATAGTATAAATCTCTTGTATTACAGAAAAACAAAAAGGAACACTCCTTTCCTGCAATTTAAAGCTAGAGAACTTGAAAGAAGAATAAAGCAAAATAAACTGCTCTTTTTTCTTTTGTTTTCATTAATAAAAAATTACTTCTGTTTGGTGACCTAGATATGTATGTATTCCCCTATGCAGTCTCTTGTTAAATTCTAAGATTCACAACCATAAGTGGACATTAAAGGAAAAAAAGAAGGACTTGATTTTTTGACAGAATTAGCAGTTTTATGACTATTGGCTTCTGCCTTAGCAAAATATACCCTCGATAAAACAGAATCTAACCTTACAGTTTAAAGTGTAAATTCTGCTTACTGCCATAGAGAATATCTTCTATGCAAACAGGTCTGATAATAATTACACATGATCATGTGGAATAGAATGGGAAGGATTTATCTTTCTTTAAAGGAGTAGGTATGTCTTCTATCTCTCATAGTGTCAAACCTAGATGGAGATAGTGATCAAACATGGTGTGACAATTTCCGCAATGTCTCCCTGTGGGAGCTATTAAAATTCAGCTTATGCACAAAAAAACTCTTGAGTGTCTAGCCTGGTAAAAAATGTATGTTATCATCTAGGAACTGAGGTATTATAACTTGCCAAAAAATAGAAAACATATTTCATGGACAGTTTTGCGAATTCTTCCTCACAGAAATATTTTCTTTTTGTCAACAGCTTTCTCTTAGCTAGCTGAAAGTTATGGGTAAATCAGCTCTCCAAGGTCTCAGCCTGAAGCTTCCTCTTTGTTCCAGCATCATATAGACATGTTCAGTTCTAAAACCATCAAGGACCATTCGTTTGCAGAAAGCACAAGACAAAGTTAAATACTGGGAGAATACTAAAAGAAGAAATATTACATTGCACAGGACTAAGTCCCATGACCAATTTTCTAGATCAATAAAAATTATTGCAACTCATATTCCAGACTTGCAGTAGTCAGCTGGAGTCTTTATTACAGGCTTCATGAACCTACTTTGAATCTGTGTAATAAGTGAGTAGTCTTCATGAAAGATTTTAATAAACAATTATTAGGAGTTTACTTATGAAAGGCCTTTTCCTAATTCTTAGTAATGAGGGATGAGCTACATTATATTCTACAAGAAACATTTCATTAGAATACAATGAATGCATTAAAGCCATCAAGGGTTACTTACATCAAACAACAAGCGGAGGTCAACATGAAACACAATATTTGAGAATTTCAGCAGCAGATTTATGCATGATATTATGCACGGTCCTAGGCTGAGTGATAACTCAGCTCCTTATGGCTGGAGTACAGATGGTCTCTATCTTCACAGAGGAAGAGGGAGAATAATTAAACTAGTGCATGGCTGCATGGCTGGTTTTGACTTTGATGATCATGGACTGACTTTTGAGAAGTCAGATTTGTCTGGGAGCTGATGGAATTCACACGACAAATTGGAGCAAGAGGTCTTTTACACCAAACTGGTCAGACTTATAAGGAGAACTTTAACGTAGATTTAAGGGGAAAGAGATGGAACTTTGAGTAACATAAAATCCAGAAGTAGCTGACATATTGGGAACCAACAGAGAAACAATCCTGAAATGTCTCAAAGGAATTTTCACTTGTTCCTCTAAGACTATGACACGGTGCCGGAGTCTGTACCAGTACATGTAAGGTGGATTACAAAGAAGAGGAGTTGGTACCACCATACTTGCAAGCTCTGAAACTGCTGGGGGGCTCCTTTCATCCTAACCCCTTTTTGAAAAGCAGAGAAATCTCTAAGTGGTTTGGGAATCTCTTGGACTCTGTCTGGGATAATGACTTAATCTGAGAGACAGAAAGCCTGACCAGAGGAGAAACATTGCTGGATCTGTTGCTTATAAACACACATGAAATAATTAGGGGGGATCAGGATTGGTGGTTGCCTGGGCTGCAGCTCTGATGACCTAGTAGGATTTGTGATCTCACTGGATATAGGCAGGGCAATGAGTAAAGTCAAGACCTTGAATTTTAGCAGTGAACTTTCAGTTACTTAAGGAATTAGTGGATGAGACTCCCTGGGAAACTCAGGGATAAAGGATCAGAACAGAGTTGGTAGTTCTTTAAGGATTTGTTTCGAAGAGCACATTTTTCTAAGACCAGCATGTGTAAGTAAGGACCTCCTGGACAAATTAAGTGCAAGAAGGAAATTTACAGGCAGTGGAAGTAGGGGCATGTACTCCAAGAGGAACATAGGGATGTTTCCTGGAAAACAGCTGTGTCCTGGGTGAGATGAGGTGATTCTCCCCCTCTGCCTGCTCTTGTGAGACTTCACTTTGAGTACTGCATCCAGTTCTGGGGTTCTTAGTGCAGGAAAGACATAGTTCTGTTGGAGTGAGTCCAGAGCAAGGCCTCAGAGAAAACCAAAGAGCTGAAACATCTCTCTTATGAAGAGAGGCTGAGACAGCTGGGGCTATTCAGCCTGGAGAAGAGAAGGCAGAGCTTACTGAAGCCTTCCAGTGTATAAAGGGGGCTTATGAAGAAAAGCTTTTTAAAGGGCCTGAAATAACAAGTCAAAGAACAGCAGTTTTAAACTGAGACAGGGTAGATTTAGATCAGATATGAAAGAAATTCTTTACTGTGAGGGCAGTGAGGCACTGGAACATGTTGCCTAGTGAAGTTGTTCATACCTCATCCCCACAAGTATTCAACGCCAGGTTGGATGAAGCTTTGAGCAGCCTGGTCTAGTGGAAGGTGAACTTGTCCATGGGAAGGATTTGGACTAGATGGTGTTTAGGGTTCCTGCCGATTTAAACCACTCTATCATTCTATGACTCGTTATATGATCCATTCTATGACCCGTTCTATGACCATTATGTTGAAGATGATTATGCTGGCAGTATTTACATAGTTTATCATTATACTGGAACACGAAATATTTTCAAAGCTGCATCTCTTAAATGTATGTATTTTATTTTTTTAATTTAATATGTTTAAGGAAAGTAAATACTGAGAATTGTGGCATCAGCATGGTTTACTGAAATGACAGCTGGGTTTGAACAGCATGGCACTTTTTAGCAAGAAGTAGTTCTAAGACCATCATAGATTTGCTAGAAGATAAATAAAGCTATTCATTTTGAATGTTTACTTGTTAGCTTAGAGGAATACATACATAAACATTAAAATGCAAAACTGTACTTGAAACTTTGATCCAGAACATGGCATGCTACTGCAGTGAAATAAGTCTTCCTCAGCATCACATTCAACAGTAAGTGTTCTTCCAGATTATTCCTTAATTTGCAGGCTTTTCTGTGTGAAGAATACTAGTAGTACTCCCAGTTATTGCAAAAGTATTGGGATTACTGTTTTATACTCCTGGTAAGTCTATAAAAACTGAAGGCTTCTGGCATTTTGCTGGTACTTTCAAAACCAAGGACAACATAGATTTATGTATTTAAAATATTTGACCACTATAAAGTAATTATTTGTCATGGGCATTCTCTATTAATTGTGGCTAGCTTAGAGATACTGTTTAAAATATCTCCATTAAAAATCTCTCTGAAGTTATCTGCCATGATCTTTCCATTTTTCTCTAATTCTTTTTAAAACTGGAAAATGATAAAAGATTTTTAAGTTTTAGAATGCTTTTTAATTTTTTAAAAATAATTTAAATTGTAAATTTGACATAACAATTCTTTGTCTTCCAATTTGATTACTTTTAAGTCATATAAGCAAAAAACTTGCAAACTCATCATTCACGCAATTTATACCTGAAGGTGTATAAATAAATCATTTTACATCCCACTGCACAAGACACTTTTTTTGGTCTTCTCTTTGTTAGACCACACATGACTTCTTCAACAAATTAGCTTCTCTCATCTTTCTTCCTGTTGGTGAAACCAGGCATTTACCTAAATCACACCTGCAGGACTAATTAGAACTTTCTGTATGTTAGCAAGAATTCTCAAGCCATTCAAGGACTGAGAAGTCTGTTTTGTATAAACCCATATAATCAATTTATCATTAACATATGCTAAGAGACTCTGATTTTTAGAAGCAATCATAATGCTACTGTAGCTCAATGCCTAAAACCTTTACAAACAACTGAGTTTATGTATATTAAAAGTTCATTTACCAAACATGGTTTTCCAGAAATCGTAGGTCAATTAATCCATAAAAAAAATCAACATATCACAGGACTGCTAATAGCAAGATGATTTTTATTAGACATAGATGATTTTTATTCTGATTTGAAAAATGGAGGTAATTTAGGATTTATTAAATTTCATTGCATCCATAAGTATAAATGTCCTATCTCCAGATCCTAATGATGCTCATGGGAGCCTAGGTGGCATACTGGAGGTCTAACAGCATTTCTGAAACTGAGATTTCAAATATCATATTTAAACTTACATTTATGAAGTTTTGAAATTCATGCATCATGCTTTTTATTTAAGACTTAGCAGTCAAAAAATCTCATTGATCTAAAGGAGTGATTTGCCATAATATTTACCAACATAAATCAGATTGTGCATCCAGGTACTTTGGAACAAATGTTGCATGTATGAAATGTGCATCGTTATCAGGGTTTTCTAAAGTTCTCTAAATATTGCTGTAGCCATTTCTCCAGTAATGCCACAAATGAAATCAAAATAGGCATCTAGCTTAATTTTATTTCTATTAATTTGGCTGTAGCTTGAGATGATTCTGGAACATGAAAAATCTGCAGGATTTGGGTAGATTCTGATTTAAATATCACAAGGATGATATATGTCTAGGGAAACTCCAATTTTAATTGGAATTTAACTTATTTTGGGAACAATCTCATGTTAGTTTCTTAATATCAGTTCTGTATATTCAGTTAATGTTTATATCTATTTGGATTCCCTAATATAAAATGACTTTTTGTACCTTATAACTAGCCACAAATATTTAACTCACCCCCCCCCAAAAAAAATCCTACTTCTTTTTCACTGCTGTAAGTCAAACTTGCATGAGATTTTGAGATTTTTTTGTCTCTTGCATCAAAGAACTTTTTGGAAATTTTGAATGAATTAAAGAACTAAGCTAATATCACTTGATGTTAAGTCCTTTAAAGAGTAGAAAAATTAATGTATGCATAAAATGACTTTCTTCAAACCTGTTCAGGAGATCACTAACAAAATAGAGACTAAAGCAAATAGCTTTTATTTTATATTGTATAACTTAATCATAGATCGGCCTCACAAACAGCTTTAGCTAGCTAACTTTTATTAAAACTAATCACTTTATTCAGAATATTAATAAGCACTTGGCCCTGAAAACTTGTTAGGGATTTGAAGCTGTTGGCTCATTTTCTTGGCTCACCGTTTGCCTTTACCCACCTTTACTTTAAATTGCAAGGGCCATTAATTTTCATTGCACAAATTGATTATTTCCTAACTCATTATTAAATTAATAACATTTCCCAAAATTTTGAGAGAGGAAAATTTTAGTGACAAGTACAATACATCATTCACTAGAGGTTTTAGCTGCGTGAAAAATTACCTGCATTATTTTTCTATACCAATTTCTAGGAAGAAATCAACATAAAGGTAAGTCATTTTTGCATTTAAAAAACTAAAAAGAAGACCATCCTTTCTGTATACAAGTCAAGAGAACCCAAAATGGAAATCCAGTCTTTATAACATGTTTACTATTTAAATGAGCAACAATAAAACTGGGGGAAAAAAAATGTTTTATACACACAGCTTTAAGAAGGATATGAATGGCCATTGTAAATTGTGATTACTAGAATTAATCTGCATTTTTATTTGGAGATATCAGGTAAAAATGTACGGGATTAGAAAATATATGTAATTATGGCTACAATCAAGAATCTAAGTATCAAAGAATTATCACTGGGTGTTGTTTACTAATCAATGGAAAAGGATGAATGCAGGAAGCAGAGACCTAAAACACCTTCCCCTTTTTTTTTTTTTTTCAGGTGAAAAATGAGAAGTGTTCTCAGTTTACTTCCTTTTCTTTTCCTCTCATTGTCCACTAAACAGGCCACTAAACTGCCTTTTTGGCAGGTATCATCTATAGAATCCCCAAAATAATAAGAAGTTTGGGGAGAAGGTCAGGGCATCTACCCATATCCATGAAGGAGGACAGGCTTTTCCTTGCCATAATCCTAACTAGAGCATCTCTGACTTTTTATAACGGGACAAGTATGAATGGGGGACAAATGATGGAATTTCCTCAGTGTTTGCTTCTGTTTGGTGCTGACACAGATTTTGAAAGTAATGGAAAAAGCAAGAATAGAGATCAGTGATCATTTACTGCTGTGCAGGCTTTCCAACACTGATCATTACAAAGACACAAGAAAATAGATTATGAGTGGTATCACTTTCACAGTTTATTCCTGAAGTCTAAGGGAAGAAACCCCAAAACCAAACCTAACTGATGAACCAAACCCCAAAACCAACTGACCAAACAAATCCCCAAAACAACACAAAGTCCACTCCCTGCTCCTCCTCCAAAACTCCCCAAAAAATTAAAAAAAGAAACACAAAAACCTCAAGTTTTCAATATTTATTTCTAGTCCACTACTTAAGGCAAAGTTCCTTTATTCAGATGACATACAGAGGTCACTGGTTCCACAAGTTTGATATATATATTAAATGAAAATATATTTGCTAGTCTCTGTTTTAAATTTGTAGGAAATCAATTGCAATTTCTATTCTTTCTTTAAATTGAAGCATCTAAAATGAGAAAAACAAAATATAGAGATCAGTCTTTTCATTTTGACTTTCCATGTCATGTCACTTTTCACACTGATATCCTCAGCTTTCAGGCTGTCTTTATTAAAGAATATTTCCAAATTGCTAATGTCTATCATGTGTAAGAAAGGCGCAAGGTGTGGCTCACTTTTTCAGCTCTTTCTCCATCTTCTACTGTGTTGGAATTAGTTTTTATTTCAATGCAAAATGAAGAACTGATATTTTTCTGCACATAAGAGGGAAATTCTGTATTTTCATTAAAGGGCGGATATGATTTAAATAAGACAAACACTTTGTAGAGCAGAAATATTCAATATAATGTAGATAACCAAATATATTCGTACAACTGATGCTAGAAAATTCAAAAGCCAAGCAAACAAGGTTAAACTGATACTCATCCAATGTGAAAATACGATTTGTTTTTAAATTCTTTTTTGGAGATCGAAATCTCCTCTTGAAACCAAGATGTCTAGACAGCTGTATTTTTATTATATGTAAGATATTTTTAACCATGTCTAGAAAGTACTTCCCCTTGCTGTTCTAGTGGATATATTCTTCCCATGATACTTGCTTTTCAGACTCCAGCCAAAAACCTGAGAATGCTGTTCCAGCTCCCTACGGGACCAGATTCCATGCCTAGAAAATATTCTTAATTCTTTTTAAAGACAAATTATTCCATCTAGAAATCTGAGACTTTTTTTAATGCGTATTTCTTTTTTCACTGTCCACTAGAAGCCTGTTGGTGGAAGAAAATGGTGAAAAAGATGTTTTCAACAGTTACATCATGCAGATATATGATATTCATAGTAAGAAAAGATCATGCACAAAAAAAAAATTAAAAATATAGAGAGGCATTGCTTAGAATAAAGAATATCCCTATCGGTAAAATCCAGTTGCATGGAGTATGCAATGTACCAGGATTTAATTGTATTCTTTCAGTCTTCACAATACCAATACAATTTGTTTCCTAAAAGAACAATGATTATATTCATATCCCAACCAGTATTGATTTTTAAAACTATCTCTATCAATATTTGAAAGCTAAGATTTCAGGTAAAAGTGGCATAGGCAGCCCCACTTTTTCCACTAAACTGGGGTGTACTTTTGAGAATTTCTTCCCCTGTAGGACAAAACAATTATTTCTTGCTGACATAAATTCCTAACAAGGCCTTGTCTTTCTGTCCTCGACTATATGCAGCAGGGTTGTTCTTATGCTAATTTGATGTTGTGGGATTATAACCCCCTACTGATGGAATGAATTTTAAAACGTTAACAAAATTACTTGTAGGCATTGCAGAAAATGTAAAATAAAAGGTTGCTGTTTTCCAAATATGCCATTCTTGAAGGTATGCCGTGGAATTCTTGGTGTGTGCATTCATCTGTTAGCAACTTACTTTCAAGACAATTATGCAATTTATTAAAAGAAACTCTGCAGGAATGTAAAAATTACCCTTCCTCCTATTATATGGAACAGTTAGAAGGTGCTTTTGTTTTCTTAACTGAGATTTACTGAGCTTTTCCTATTTAAACTTTGCAAAGCTTCTGTTCAACCCTAAGGGGACTTACAGCCAGCTTAATGCTCACATTGTAAGAAAATGAAGATACTTCAGGGACAAGATAATAAAATAAAGCAAATCTTTCCACTACTCCCAATACTTTCTTCCCCATAAGTCACTGATACACATCCAAATCAGTTTATAACACTTTGGACTGTTTAAAATTACAAATGTTACACTTGTCTTGATTTAAATTGAAATAATGTACTAAATAATTGTAATTATTTCCCCCCCTTGCCCTTACAATAAAATATATATTGTTTTATAAATGAGTAAAATATTGTCTGCTCTAAACTGAAGGATGGTCAACTCAAACTCCATCTCACCCAGAAATGGATTATCTTTGTGTAAAAAGAGGCAATGTAAAGCATACGAACTTTGATGAAGATTTTTTCTTCTTTTCTTAAAAATTGCAGTGTATCTAAGCAAGCACAGGGAAGTAGTTTTAAGTGACAAGTACGGTGTTTCATTTCTGCCAGCAAATTGTGCATGTGCTTTATTTTCTCGCCTATTTTGTTACATGCTCTTAGGTAAGAAGTAAACAGATAAATAGAGGTGCAATCCAAAGGGAATTGTGGGAGAATCAATTTTATTTTGTCTGCAGAATTCTGTTAGCTTCATGTTGTTTAAGATTTTCTTGATGTTGTTTATTACTTGCATTCTCCTGGCTCTTATCCTCTAAGAGTAATCAAGACCTCTTCATAATGTCTCTAAAATCTTATTAGAATAATAGATCAACAAAAGGGATTTATGCACATGGGTTTCACAAAGGTAACTTTTCATGATTCTCTAACAAAAATTAAAGCAATTTTTTATTTAATTATGAAATACATAACCTCATTTTAGCCTTCTGTAGTGTGAAACTATTGAAAATGACACTTCAATTGCATTTACCCATGGGCTGATGCACTTTGGGAGTCAGGCATGGGCTACTAACAATGTATGGGCATCTTCCCCAGTTCTTCATTCCTAATTACTGCAAGTAAGAAGTTTCCTCCAGAGAGGGACCACTTTTATGCTGTATTTGACAGGTAGAAATTAGCTGCCTAATGGAATGGAATAGTTCTGCAAATTGAAGGAATCAAGTGAGATTTTTTAATTTGGGCTCCTTTTAAATTAAGTTTAAATTAAATTAAATTTAATTTGAATTCAAATGTGAGGTTGGTGTCACAAGACAGTTGATTTTGGATGCTTTCCAATATGTTTATAATGCCCACTGCTGACATATCACGTTTTCTCTTAGAGCCAATATTGAAAAATACTCTGACTTTGGTTTACAAACCAAAGAAATTGAATGAGAAGGAAATTTCCATTTGCACAAAAACTCAGAACTGTAATTTAACCAATGTAATAATATCATTCAACTAGCTGCACATGACATCATGGACTAGGTACTACTAAAGTGACAAAGTTATCATAGATTAAGAAAAAAATTAATGAGCCTGATTCTACCTATTTTTATGAGTCCTTTTTTGGAATAGTCACAGATAACCAGAATGCATACAAATGATAACCTAAACTGCGCAAGCAACTTCTGAAGATATTATTCTTAATTCTTTTGAGACAGATATCTGACTCACTCATGATGCTGGAGCTCAAGACTCTACCGAGACATCACCTCTTTAAAATGAGATGTTGAAGCATATATGGTATTATTATTTTAATTTCACAGAATTGGTTAAGAAACCAATCTCTTTTTTAAATTATGATTTTCTCTCTTATGTACTCTTCTTATCTTGTATTTCTGATAATTTTCCCATTTATCTCTCCTGATAAAAAAGTTTCTGAATTTATTTCAGTACTTTAAAAAATATGTAAGCTTTGGACAAAAAATATTTAAGAGAAAGAAAATAACTTGAATGTTACCTGAAAAGTTTCCTTATTTCTCTTCTTTTAGAGTTTCATTCTCATATCTGTAGGAAGAGCTGACAGGAACAATATTTTAAAGTAGTCAGTTCTGTCATAATCCTCTATTCAGTGCTGACTACAGTGGCATGCCATTTATGCTTTCCTGTCCTATTATGGCCTATTCCAGGGAGCTTTTCTCCCTCAAGAATCTCTTCTGACCTCATCAATATATTTGAAGAAACCCTTCTTACCTGTGAGATATGTAGCTGAAAGGAGATAGTATTGCACTCAGCATGGCAGAGGAAGAACTTCTTCCAGTGACATTTTGTGACACAGACTTTGTGAATGTGCTCAGCAACATTTCTAATCAACTCACTGGTAAGATTTAGGGAATTAAAAGGCCTGGATTGTTCTTGAAACAACTGTTTAACTTGGTTATGAAAATAGTCACTGCTTGCTGTGTGTAAACAAGCCGAAACTGGTAAAGACTGTAAAACACTTGAATTTCTGCTAATTTATTTTCTGATTGTCAGAATCCAGAGGAAAATAATCACATTGGCATTATTAAAAGCATCTGAACAATGCTGTCTTTGTCTTGGGAGTTTCTAAGTCATGTCATACACCTGGCTATTTCAAAAAATTCGGGTTTAAAAATATCCTTATGCTTGGTAGTTTAGTTTTTACAAACACTATTATAGATCAAAGAAATTAAATGAGCAGGACCTTTCCATTTACACAACAACTCAGAATCATTATTTAATCTCTGCAATGATACCAGATACCCAAGGAAACTGTTCGAAGATGCAGATATCACTATCTGTGCATTGCTGTTTATAACTATGTATTTTTTGACTGAGAGTTCAGAATGGGAAAAGTCAGAAGATTTTGCAGACTCCTCCAAGACTTTAACCATTAAATGAGGCACTTTCTGGACAGTAATAATTTCAAGAAATTTCTTTTGTGAAGTAGTCTGCTAAATAAGTACAAAATGTGGGAATATATATTCCCCTACGTTACTCTGGCAATGCAGGAGTCTCCTGAGAGAAGAAAGGGAAAAATATAAAAGGATAAGAAATCAGAATAAAATATTAGATCTTGTGCAACAAATTCAGACACACAATCTAATTTGAATTTGTACTAAGACTGATAGACTGCATGTCCTTGAGACAGGGAAAAAAGAATTCTTTGTTTTTACAAACATAACAAAGCAAACAGAAAGGGTCCTTCAGCAACCCTAATGAGAAAAAAATTAACCAGCTAAAGTGCTGGAAGAAAACAAAGTATTCAACAATAATTTTGCAAAAAGCAAATAAATGTTTAACTGGAGCAGTTTCTGATGGCAGAGAAAGGGTAAGCACATCCTCTGTGAAAGAAAAAGTACAGCTTCATGATTTAAGCAAGCAGAACTAGAGGAGGAGGGTGTGAAAATATCTTTGACTGAAGTAATAAGGCTAAAACACTTGGGGAAAGCAAAGAAAGGAAATAACATGCCCTAAGGATATTTGCACTTAGTGAAAAAAAAAATCATGAAATGAGAAAATGAGGACAGGCAATAGGATCTATGATCTTAGTGATTTAAGGCTCACTGACACAAGGGAATAGATATGGGAGGGACACAGCCAGGAGAGGGTGGCTTGTTTAAAACTCAACACAAGAGACAGAAAATACCCTAGCTTCTCCAAAGAGCTTGGAAAACTCTTAATAACTTTTTGGGAGGTCTTTAACTCACTACATCAAATGCAGTTTATAATCTTCTGTTTTACCTGGGGATGGCCCCAAACAGAGTGAAACAAGTGTATCATCTGTCACCCATCCCAGTCATCACCCAGTCCTTCAACTTTCCTCCAGACTGAGAAAAATCCAGCAGCTCTTAGAAAAGCAAGTTAAGAATAGTGATTTTGCTGGAGGGGAAATGAGAGATTGACTTTGGAGTGATAATCTGTAAAGAGATTTAACCCATTAATCTTCTTACCTTACCTAGCACTTTTTAAAAATTTATTTTCAAGGAATTCAATTTATCCAACCTTACATTATAAAGGAGTTTATAATTTATTTCATGTTAACTTACGTACAAAGGTGATGTTTAAAAGATTTGTTTGTTTTCCAAAAAACCTAAGCTCAAATGACAACTTTTCAATGAATACTTAGCATTAAAGGTATTTCAATATAGCACTCAGAGTAATCAAAAGTAAAGACAGCCTTGCTGCTCCAGACCTTCTGCTCCTTCTGCTGGGAAAGCACAGCACCACTTGTCACAGAAATTAAGACATCAAAGTATTCCAGAGTAACTAAAATTCTTGTGAAAAAATGAAGTGGTTTGGATGTGATATCTCTTGAATAATATTTTTTTTCCTCAGGAGGACATTGCCAATAAACCACCATAGCAAGACAGAATTGTACAGACTGAAATAAAGAAATTTTCAGCTCCTTTCAATTTCCATATCTCTGCCACAGATTTTGATGTTTACATACTGAGGGGAGAAACACAGAAAGTACCTAACTACATACTATATATCCTTTCTATCCATTGTAGAGTCCTTCAGGTATATTCAAGCTCTGCCAAAAGCATTGACATCCTCTATTACACAAAATGGGGTTCCCTTTTGGTGCAGGAACACCCAAGATTCATGGATGCACATGGTTGAAAGGACAAAAGCAAGAGGCCTTTTTTTCTCCCTCCACAAAATCTTTGTGAAGTATTATTAAACAATTACACTCTTGACAGGGAAATAGGTTAGTCCCTGACCTCCTGGTATAAGCATATGGCAGTGGATTTTGGATAAAGGGGTAGGGTAAATATGAATAAAGAGATATATTAATTCAAGAGAGGGAGACAGAAAGGAAAGAATAAAGAAATTCAGTCTGGCTGGGGCTGGGGATATTCAGGGTCCTGGGGCCTAAACTCAGAGCAAGCATGCACTTGCACAATATTGCGTTGTCCTTATTCCCAGAAATTTGAACAAGCTCATTTATCCCAGAAAAATTATGTCTTCCCCCTACAGGGCCTGCTCCTCCAGCCACATCCTGTTCTCTCTCTCAGAGTGTGATTCCCAGCAATCCTTGGCTGCAATCACCAACAATCTTTGGCGGGCTCCATGGTTACCCAGCTATCAGTGGGTAACCAGTAACATGGGGTGTTAATTTCTGCCATTTGGGCAGTGCCTAGGGAAGTGTGGGCTGCTGTCTTTCAGCACTTTTCCCTCAATTCTCTTGCACAAATTTCAGTTCTAAAAGAAAACACAGGAAACATATATGAATTCTACCTTAATGGATTGATGGATGCAATATCTTTGGACCCCAAAGGGTTCTGGAAAAGAAGCCCAGCAAGGTTCCATTTCCCTTTTTGTTCAGCCCTGTGTAGCTGCTGAGACAGGTCAGCATCTCCATGTGTCTGGGTTTTTCCAGGACAATGATGAAGGTGAACTGGTGAGAAATACTATTTCTATTTTTTCTTTTTCATTTCTTTATAACGGTCAGGTATCTTACAAGATCTAAGTACTACTACAGCTTTTTCTCTTCAAGTCTCTTCAACTTCCCTTGATTTTGTTTTTAATTTTCAAAAGGAGACTTCCTAAAGAAAAAACACTGCAACTTTTAACATGATATCAAAATGAACATGTTTCATTAACATGATATCAAAATGTAGCTCAAATGATAGTATTTCATGAAAGCATACAATATTTTTCTGGTTGGGTTTTTTTTTCCCTATTTAAACAGGAAACTAGAGATGATTTAATTATAATAGCACATAAACTAAATATTTAACATTTCAAAATATATAATTTCTTTTTAGAAAAAAAAAATCTTTCTTCAAAAGCTTACAAATTTTAAAAATTGCAATATTGTGCTTCTCAAATGGTTTTCTTTTGGCATATTTAAACATATCCATTTATTTTATCTTATTTATTTGGAGAAGATAAAGAAGAATTTGCCTTCTTAGGCATTCTTGACTAGAAACAATATTTCTACTGTAATGGCAATGAAAAAGAAAAGAATCATTTTCTTGGAAATAGACAAGAGCAGGTTTTGGGAGGTTGTTTTATCTTTGGGGTTTTTTGCTAATTAGGGAAAAATTTCATTTTCTCAAATCACATTGGACAACAATGTGAGTTGAGAAAATCGCATTAGTTGATAGATTTTTTTTTCAAGTTTGTTGATGGTTTTCTTGTAGTACTAGAATAATTAAGAACAAATGCTTTGATATAGTATTTCTGAAGTCATGTTGATGCTACAATATTTCGTTAAAATATAACAAGGTGACTGTAAACCTAAGGAAAATAAATTGACGTGTATCTGAAAATGAAAAGTACTAAAAGGCATGGTAAAGATATGGTTCTGTGGAGCATCCCCAGCTGAAATCTGCTAATCATAATTTTCTGTTGAGCAAGAGCTTTGTGAGTTGAACAGAACAAGAACATTGTGATCTGTACAGGTAACTAGCTACTGGAAAGAATTGAATTTTTTACCTTTTGTTTTTCTTTTGAAGGATATAAGAACTTTGAATTTGTCCTATAAGCAAACAAAGCAAAATAAATAAATGCCATCGAATGCCTGGTCACTGGGTTTCCCAGTACAAAACAGGTATGGACCTGCTAGAGCAGGTACAGAAGAGAGCCACAAGAAAGAGCAGTCTTTGAACACTGTTACTGTGAGGAAAGGTTGAGCAATTTGGGGTTGTTCTGTCTGGAGAAGAGAAGGCTCCAGAGACAGCTTAGTGCAGCATTCCAATCTATTAGAGGACATCGGCAACACAGATGGAGAGAGGCTTTTTATCAGTGCCTGCAGCAACAGATCAATGAGCAGTGGTTTTAAACCTAAAGATTTAGGTGGTGAGCAATGAAACAGGTCTCCCAGACAATTTGTGGATGCCTCATTCCTGAAATGTCCGGATGTGGCTTTGATCAGCCTGGTTTTAGTGGAAGGCCTTTGAAAGCGCCTCCTAACTGAAATTAATTTATGATTATAGGTTCAGTTGTACCCCATCAAGAAAATTTGTTTTACTAGGTGTGCTTAGTACCAATCTGATCCAGAAGCCAGCTGCAGCACAATTTAGATGCATAAGACATTACAGAAAAGGGCCGTTCCTAAAGTCACATATTTTAATTTCTCAAATAATGCATGACGAGTTTTAAATGTCATTTTTGCAACACCTGTTGAATATTGCTACTATGCAGGTTATTATTATCTGGTACTAATAATACTATGTTCCCAAAACCTCTAAGCTTTTCCATCCATTTCAATGATATTTTGTATTGTGTCATACAAGTTCAGATTTTTCCCAGAGGGCTTAAAAAAATGACCATATGCTGTTTCATCCCACTCTCTCTATAATTACATTTAGGAATAGTTACTTTGCCTTCTCTCCTTCTCACCTATATACAACTCTTCCCTTGGAGATACGTTAGATGCAAAACAATGTTGTGTTCTAATGTGTTTGAAACTGTCAGGCTTCAACCCCTTCACCAAGAGAAATCATGGAAATGTTCATCCCGGTGAGTACTCATACCCTGCAGGTTGTGGACCCCAAGTGATGGTCACTGAAGAGGTTCTCCACTGCTAGAATTTGCGAGATGTCATCACAAATTGGCCTTAAGGAGAAATTACATCTTTTTTCCAGGTTTCACCAGAGCACTATCAAGTAATGATATGAGATAAACATGTTACAAAAAATCCCCAAAACCAGAAATCATAATCTCTTACTGGATGGCAAAATTGCTTCTAAGTTCCTCTGAAGCAGGCGAGTTTCTTGTTTGTGCCGCTGCTAGTATGAGGAATACTTAGCTCTATAATGTGAGAAAGACAAAGGACAGCAAAGGTTATGTCTAAATTCCAAACTTTTAGAAACATTTTGAGTTTGAATACATAGAATCTATGTATTCAAAGTATTTTGTTTCTTTTGAGAAATTTAACTACACTTGGTTGAAGAGCTTTAGACACATGACAGTAAATATCTCTCCCTTTTATTTTAGTTAGTCTTCAGTACTTTATACATCCTTTGGAGTCAGAAACACTGAATATCCTCCTGGTAAGAACTGGGCATGGAAAATGAAGGAGTACAAATAAAGCTGCAGAAATCCTAGTCTTAGTAAAGTACCAATAGATTAAAAAGTGTTTAAAGGAAGTATTAGTGTGGGGATGTTCTATTGGCAGATTCTTCACCAGCAATGGATGTCTATCAATCAGCCTCTTAGGTAAAAGGCTGTTCTGAGCTGGGTATTTCTTGAGTTTTCAGTGGAAATTAAGAAAAAGTGAATAAATAAAAAGGATAATAGAAAAGATTCCCCCTTCATATTTCTTCATGTTTGCTGATGTTATTAAATTTCTCCTCATAATCCAAACAAAGCTTTAGGATTAATTTGACCTTATAAAAGAATTAGCCATGTAATTTTCAGTCTGCTAATTACAATAGCTATAAGATTTAAAAATTCATATTTCAGGCTCTTAAAACAATTTTCTTTAGAAGTATGTATGTACCTTTAGGTATATATGCAGTTCTTATCCACTCTAAATTTCTGAGGAGCCGATTTATTGCATCTCTCTTGCAATCATGGTCTCTTCTGTGACTTGCTTAAGAACAAAGCATCTGTTTTTCTTAAAAAAATTCATATGTTGTCATTAAAAAGAATGGAAAATAGATTTTTGAAGGACTGAGCTTCAGCTGACTTTATGTTTCAAATTTTAAACACTAGAATTGCATGGTACATTTTTTAAAGAACCTGTAGTCTGCTTAGAAAAATAGTCTTTAAAAATTTAATATTTAGCAATTATTTTTGTAAAAATCCTCCATTCTCAGATAAGATATTTAACTTACAAAGATAAAATGGAATCTTGAATCACAGATAATATTTATTATTTTAACTTAGAATCTAGCAATTTAGTTATTAAACTGACATATTAGAAAACACAGATGTAAGTTTAGATTTTCATCTACACTTCAGGCTTGATTATTCTAAGAAAACTTGACCAAGCCTGGGCATATCGTCTCCATACATCCTTATTTCAAATTAAAAGTAACTTTATTGCAAGGGAAAAAAGATAATCACATTTCAAAGCACCTGAAATCAGAATAAAACCAGAATAGAATGCTCACATGGAAAAATTAACTGAACTATTTGAGCACCCAGCACAAGTTTAGCTAATAAGCTAAAATTCAAAGAAACTAGGCAAAAATCACCTTGTGAATCAATTTGTGTTTCTAAATTTTTGTCTAAATATTTTGGACAAATAGATAGTTTACAAATAGTTTCAAAAGTTATGTTCAGTATTTTACTGTTGTTTTTAGTTCTCATTTGTTTGAAAATTCTTGAAAGAAAGCTTACCCATTTTTTTATTTGAAATCAAATTAATTTACTTAACCAATACATTTATTCAGTGGCGAAACTAAAGCATTTCCACCAGTAGGTGCAAAAATAATTAGTTTTAACAGATAATAATTTGTTTTAAAAATAGGATGAAAGACAACAACAGCTTTGATTACAGATTAAGCATCAAAATACTCAGCAAAGTATTCTAGGACATCACCTTCATATTATTTCTGAAAGGAAAACCAATGTTTTTCAGAAAGTGTAAAAACTAATTTTATAAAATGTATTTTTGATGTTTAGACATTAGTCAAGCTTCTGCCAGAAGCAAAATTTCATTGCTGCATTAGACACCTGAAAATAGAGGGGTTTATGCATGACAGTGTTATCTCAGCTTCAGCTCAGTCCTGCAAGGAGTCTTATGATTATGCATTTAATGGATTTTAAGTGAAACATGTACTGTTCTACATGGAACTATATCACCAGACTCCTGTAATGAAACTGTATTAAAAATAACTACATCATGAAAAATCAGGCTTCTATGTCTTGCGGTAAATCTTACTTTCCCAATCCCTTTCCACTCTGAGAAAAACATAAGCCTGCTTTTCTTCTCACATACAGTACACATGATTTATATCAAAATTCAATCATGCTCAATTAGCACTCAAAATTTTCCAATAATTATGCTGAAGGCAACACCGGCACACACAAAGCACTAAGGGAGTCAGAGACTAAGCTGTGCATAAATTCACTAATAAGAGAAAAGGTCACAAGCTGATATTACTGAAATTTGATTAGATTTCAGATCCACATGTTAGAAATCAATGTTTTTCTGGCTTGGGCACTTCTGCTCTGGAGTCAGCCATTCTCCAGAGCCCCGTGTCTAATCAGAGGCTGTAGCAGTGTTAGATTCTCTCCTGGGCACAAAGACAGCAAGAAATGAGAGAGGTTTTGCAGGTCAGAACAGACAGGCTCTGCCATTCCTGTGCTGAGTGGTTTGGGGAGCTGAAAGGGAAAAGCTGTAGCTACAGCTGTGAAGTGAAACAACTGTCATGTTGGTCAATGCCCACAGGAAAGGTAAAACCAGTGCTGGGGATTTTATGGCTCTCTGATAGCTTCCAGCAGCAATCTAGTCAAACGAGGACGAGTCCACAAAGGGCTCTTCACATAAACACTTCTGCTGAGTGGCTACAAATATGGCAGCTACAACCTAAATTTAATCCCACAACTAAAAAAAGGCCCCAAAACAGGCTTTAGATATATGCTGTTCCTATAAGGTGAAAACTGACAGATAACAGGAAGCAATGAAAGCTTCTCAACTCTCTTGACAATCCATATGTTCCGTATGTTGTTCTGGGCATGAGTGGAAGTCTGTCGACTCCCACTGCCCCACTTGTGTTGCCTCTGCATGTTCAACTGAACAATTAAACAGATTGTCAGATGTATGGCACTGAAGGAACAGCTTTTCATGGAAGAAGAAAGCAAATGATCAGATGAAAAAAAATGTAAATATGAAAAAATTAATTTCCAATTGGAATTACTTCTGACTTGCATCATCAAAAGAATGTGTTATATACCAATGCAAAATTGATGAGGCAGAGGAGAGGGTTAAACCTATGATGCTCAGGAAAAAGTCATCAGTTAGGGAACAAAAATGAAAAAGGAAAATTTTCCCTGCAGTCAAAGCCTCACCTGCTCTGCCAAGACTGACTTACGTTGTTGAATGTTAAGAACTGGCTAATCTGAGCGTAAACCCTATTGCAAGAAGGTTTTGAGGTAAGTAATGAACTGCAGTTCTCCTTTTGGGAGATGAAGAGAGATGCTGTGACAGACAGGGCACAATAAATAAAATATGTATTTATTATTGCAAACAGAAAAGCAAGAAAACTACAAAAGTCAGTCTAAAAAAGCAGTCTTTTTCTCTGCTTAAATTTAAATATGGAGGAGGATTTGGTCAGATAATTTCTGCTTCCTGGAGTTGAGTTTCTTACAGGAAGACCTGGTTTCAGTTCAGATATAGCAGAAGTGGTCAAACACTCAAATTAATTGACATAGCCTTTAAAACTTAATATGCAATTAAATCAAGAGGCTGCATAGCAGAAATAAATAATTATGGTGTTTTTTCAACTAGAACACACGTGATAAAATGAAGTCTGTTCTGACAAACACTGCCTTTGCTTTGATTTATGAAGGAGATGATAGGAAACAACATATTTTTGTGTAACTTTTCCTGGATTCACTATTGCACCACTAGCAGGTTGGATTTCAGTCAAGCTACTTGACGATATGCTTCAGATAAAGACATTCCTGTGTATTATAATGGCTGAATCATACAAGGAATATCTTAGTTACTCTACAAGATTGTGCAGACCAAAGTTCTGCTTTAATTATCTACTCCTAAAATCAAGCTAGTGGTGCCACCTGGGCCCATGCTTTAACAAAACACTTCTAAAATTTTACCCACCTTAAATTGGTAACATGATATTAAAAAGAAAAAAAAAGATAAATAGAGGGAAAAATAAGGTTTGTATTTAGATTAAAGAACAATACATTTACAAGGTTTGTAAAATTTAAAAAAATTAAGTGTCAGATGCATTAATGTTAAAAACTTCAGTGTATTCCTTCAAGTCCTGTTAGAAAAGCTTTAAAGGCTCACTGAAGCTCTTTATTCCTCCATAATGTACAGAATAAACTGCTGGAACCCAGATATCTACTAAATGATTTCTGTCTTCGTTATTTATTCCTGACTACAGTCAGCTCCTTACAGAAACAAATATTTTAATCTTTTAAAAGCCATCATCCTTAGATTTACCTTTTGTGCGTGTGTGTGTGTGTGCATTACTTCATTACATTTCTTGTATTAAGGATTCTTTTATCCAACACTTACCTGAGGAGACACTTACTTGTTTTGTTTTGGTGATGGACAAGAGGGCAAACCCATCACTTTTTTTTTCCTGGGTCATTGGCTGCCAGCTTGACTAAATTTCTGACATTACAATTGAGAGAGATGTATTATGTCCATTAGAAAAACATCATGAAGCCATGCCTCCTGTTTAATTTTTAAACCCGTGACATCAAGAACATTGAGAATAAATGATCCATCAGATCTGATAGTTATTTACCGTGTCTACCTGATATATTGGCCAAACAAGTACATATTTACTATTTCCTTTTTTACACATCCACAATACATATCTCTCCAATGGAGTTATGAAGTATGGCAGTGATTCTCAGTTTTTGGAAAAGCTTTTTCTAGAAGTTCAGAATCACGACTTGAAGCAGCATCCCCATTCTTTTACTCAAGTACACCTGGAGCACAACAGAAAAATCTCTTAATTCTTTGATTGTGATTTGGCATGGGTTTCTGTTGGCAAAACTGAGGCAAAAAATTTCAAATCAGGGACATCTCAGAGGAATTAGAGCAGCAAGCGTCTGAATTTCCTGACAGGTTGGAAAAGCTATGGGAAATTTATTTCCTGCAAGATAGTTCATTGCAACCTAAGTATTTGTTCTAGAAAATAATAAGATATTTTAATTTAAAACACAGATCTTTCCCCACATCTGTTTTAAATAACATAATCAAAGGTCAAAGAGCTCAACGGTGGAAGAGCAACCACATTTCTGCCTCACAATTTGCATACATTTATTTGAGGTTGCTTTCAAACCCTAGGCAGCTGCTGGGGACTTTTAAAAAGCATACATTGTTGAAAAAAAAGAAAAAAAAAAACTAACATTCCTCCAGTTTCTGACTGATTAGTAGGAGAGTTCACAGACAGCTACAGATATTCACCAGAAGCCCAAAAGTTAGAAGATGAGGTCAAAGTAGACATAATACTCCACGCTGGGCCTTATGTCAAGGCAGCCTGCACAGTCTTCTGAAGCCCTTTATCAGCTGAATCCACAGTAGAAGTCCAAAGGAAAATGATCCTCATTTCAGGATGATGCTTGTGACAAAGTATCCTGCTGATTCAGACGTGCAACCTGCTAGATTCCACCTAAAATGAGCAAAAGGATACCCACTGTAAAACATGTTTCAAACTACACTTCTTCTGTTTTGTTTTAATATCTGAGGATGGGGAGTCCCTGTTGGGTCCTTACCTGTAAGCAAAATGTGACCTGTGCAAACAGCTTTTCCTGGTATGCAATTCTGTTACAGCTTCTGCTTGTGTTTTCTCCTCCTGTGTCTGCCTGCCCAGGTGCCAGCTCAGACTCTTAAAGCTGAAAATACTTCCAGGTTGGCTATCCAAATCTCTTCAGAAGTTATTCCAGGTTCCTAAGCTGACGGTAATTTAGATGTAGTGTATTTCAAGGTAAACTTCACAGAGCTTGTTAAAGCTTGTTATGTAGCTCCTTTTGGCCGCTAGAAAAGTATAATCAGGGTGAACATAAGAATCTGAACACTGGCAACTTTCTTCTTTTCAAATACTATTAACATCAAAGCTATTAGCAAACACTTGCTGTAATAATTTCCTTCATGTTCGCTTCCTGATAGCTTTCATGTGCTTCTAACTTTCACTACCATTTCCTTTATCAATCACTAGATGCTTTTTAAAATATCACTTGCTGTTTAAAGCACAAAGATGAAAAACAGCAAAATCATGTTGCCATACTATTTTAAGCACTAACTAAATTTGAGATTTTTTTTCCAAACTGAGACTGATGCTTCTGACTGACATACATGACAGGAGGATATGTGAGTCAGAGCATTATAAATCAGGATTAAATGTAACCATTTTCAGCACTGAACAAGCTTTCTACTGTTTTTATGGACTTGGGGATTCTACACAGAGGATATTACCTCAAGTCAGACAGCATTCAAATCTGTCTTAAGCACTATAGAATCGCAGAATCACTAAGGTTGAAAAATATGTTCAAGATCGCCAAGCCCAACCTTTGACCAAATGCCACCATGTCAACTAAACCACAGCACCAAGTGCCATGTCCAGGCATTTCTTGAACACCTCCAGGGTTGATGACTCCACCACTTCCCTGTGCAGCTCATTTCAGTGCTGAAACACCCTTTCAGTAAAAATAGTCTTCCAACCTGAACATCTCCTAGTGCGGTGTGAGGCCATGTCCTCTTGTCCGGTCACTGGTGTCCTGGAAGGGTTTGAGGCCATGTCCTCTTGTCCGGTCGCTGGTGTCCTGGAAGAAGATGCTGACCTTCACCTACATGCTCCTTTCTGATTGTTGTAGAGAGTGATAAGACCCTCCCTGAGCCTCCTTTTCTCCAAGCTAAACAACCCCAGCTCTCAAAGAAGTCCCATAAGAGCTGTGCTCCAAGCCCTTCCCCAGCTCCATTGCCCTTCTCTGGATGCACCCCAGCAGCTCAATGTCTGTCTTAGAGTGAGAAGCCCAGAACTGAACACAGGATTTGAGGTGCAGCCTCACCAGGGCCGAGTACAGGGAGACAATCACTGCCCTGGTCCCACTGGCCTGATCCAGCCCAGGATGCCATTGGCCTTCTTGGCTACCTGGGCACACACACTGGCTCATGTTCAACCACTGTTGACAAGCACCCATGGTCTCCTTCCACAGGGCAGATCTTCAGCCACTCTGCTCTATCCTAAGGATTGCTGGAAGCCTTATACCTTCATCAGTGCAAAGGGAAAGAAATGCAATGTATGTACATAAAATTACATTTTTAAAAAATTAAAATATATTCTGGAGAAAAGGGCAAAAAATATTGTGCTATTCATCCCTTGTGGTCACAATATACATAATGGTATTAAACCAGGTAATTTTGTTCAATTTCTTTTTATCCACAGTATCAATTTAGCATTAGACTTTGATGATATCTGCATGATTTCTTTCTAATTATGCAATCTAATGCAAAATCCTAGAATACCATAAAGTATGCTACATATTTCAGCATCATTCTAAAACATGTATTGCAGTTTAAAGTGAGGCAATTGAAATAAGTGGAATGAAAGTTTTCCGTGCATGCCTTTCTGAGACACCTGTCATGTACTTGGCCTTATACAAAAATCAGTTTTAAGAACAATGAACAAGGCAGAGACATATTTATGTTAATGAAGACAAGCAGCTATTACAAAGGTTAGGAGTAAAGGTTTAGAGCACAGTAATCATGAAGCTCTAAGTTCAGTTTTAAAGACTGTCTTTAAATTACAATATACTTAGGATTTATTGAACATGTACTTTTGGTCTATTGACTGCATCTCTCCTCTTTCTCCTCCTGTTTCCCTATCTGACACTCCCTAGGACACGGCGCTGGTGCTGCGGAATCACAACATGGCACAGTAACAGATGGTGATGCTACTTTAGTTTAATCTCAACATATAAATATGGAGCTCTTAGGGAAGAATGCTTCGTAATTTAAAATCCAGCACTTTTCATGTACTAGGGGTAACAGCAGTTAACTCTGATCTTCTGTATAAACTATTAAGGGCAGAGATGGTCTCTGCAGAAAGCAGATGGCTGTGCAAAAGAAACATTCAATACTGACAAGTAAGTTTGAGGGAGCTTGTTGAATGTTGGTCTTACTCTGTTTGTTTGTTGATGTTTTAGGGATTTTGTTTGTTTGTTTTTATAAATTTAACTTTCAGTATCCTCTCTCCTTGTTATTCACAAAGCTTATCCTGTTCTTTGCAGGCAGCAGTTACTTCCATGACTTCCAAACACAACTTGGAACTGTGGCATGCAGGCTATAGGAGGTGGTGCAGGTTTCCATGAACTCAGACATATTGTAGTTTACCACAATTAAACGTTACTTGTCACAAGACAAAAAACTACCCACAAACCACAAGACTGTCAATTACAGCAAGTACAACAACTGGAATTAGAACAACCTGCCTCCAGTGCATTCCTAAATAAGGATCTAAATGTCAGCTGTTATTTCTATAATTTCTATCCACTGAGTTTGGGAGCATTGGTAGGATATTGCATTTAAATTGTACCTTATCCATTCTGCAAAAGATTCTTGCTTGAGGTAATTTGGCTCACCTCAGTTGAAGATAATATTTCTCTGATGATTTACTGGAGGTTCTGTTCCAAAGTCACATTAATTTAAGCTGTGGAGAAAATTACTATATTATCCCAGAGGAAACCAGGAGACAGATCTCAGCTCTGGAATTTATTCCAAAATAAAATTTAAAGCAGTTTAATAGCAGCATAAACTCTTTATAATTTCCTTCCGGCAATATTAAAAAAAATCTCCTAAAATACCTTTTGGTTAGTTGATTTCCACATAGAGGCTTCCACTGCGCAGACATAGAATGCTAAGAACTGAGATGTTGATGGATAATGGTGTATGCACCTAAATCCACCTTACCCATGTGTGGCAAACCTTAATTTGAACCAGGTACCCACCACAGACAAGGCCTTCTGCTCTTCAGACTCATTTAAATCAAAAACTTACACCTGTTTAATTTCTCCACACTTGTTTTACATGAACTTTAATCACAAACCACAGTTACATGCATTTAAAATAGTGAAACATTCAGTACAAGGCTGCATCCTGTTCTGCCCTTTGTTTTATATCCCCATACAAAAGGACTATTTCATTCAATCAGCACCTCAATATTTTTTTACTTTTGTGTAGTCTCCATATAGGAAAAAAACATACACATATGCATATACAATAGGTTATATATTCCTATATATTCAAGTGGAGTTTTCTTTTTATAATAATTGTTACATAAAAGAATAATATGTTTCTATAATGTCTACCTTTTGAATATCTTTAATCACCACTCTACAGATACTGTTAAATTGCTAAGAATGAAGCAAATCAGGGTATTTTTGCAGGTTCTTTAAGCAAACAGCAGTGAGAAAAAAAAATCTGTAAGTTTTCTTAGCACTGCAAATAACTCAAAATCTAGAATTATTTCTATTAATATTTCCCTCTAGTCCTTAAGCTTTATTTCCAAAGAGCAAAACATTTTCATGCCACATACACAGTTGGAAACATTATTTTTTTGTTATTTTCATTAAATTTATATGTCGTGATGAATGATCAAGTATTTTGAGGTTTTGGGGTTTTTAAAATTCTTTTTAAAAAATAAATTCCAATGATGCATTTCTATAAGAACCTCAAATGCATTTGATAAATTGTTTGACATTGCAGTGTCTGGATGTTAAAAACCCACAATAACTATCCTGTGATATTAGAAAATAATACCAATAGATATGTTAGAAACCAAGAAGATGAGAAATTACAACAATTTTTCAATTTTATTGAGAACATAAGACTGAGAAATTTGGCTGAGACAGTTTCACTCTTTCATAGCCAATACCCACAGTTCTTATAAGGCAAAGACCTTCAGTCTGGACATATACTTTGGTATCCTCCTGTGGTAATTGATGAGGTCTAGTTCTCTTTCTTTTCTCCCTCTAACAAAAAATATTTATTTTTTCATAAATAAATATTTATTAATCCAATAAATGACTTGGGAAAGGGATGAGGATGAAAATTGAAATTGCTTCATACAGTGCCACATATACAATCTGCCTTTCCTGTTCATCTTTTCCCTTTCCCTGTTGTCCCAAAAAGGTCTAGCCTAGATCTGATAGTTTCTCCTTGAAATCAGTCTGTTTCTATAAAAAGTGAGCATTGCAGTAGAGTAGAAGAAAGTTATCTGTATTGTTAACTGAACCATAATGAACTATTGCAGAGTGACTCACTAAATTAAAAGTTATGAATTATGCTGAAAAACTGACCAGCTTTGCTCATAAACCTAAGATTTAAGGCAGGAATTATTTTTTTCAATTATCCGTACATCTACCATGCTAAATGCACATTCCATATTAAACACCTGGATCCAAAAATGTATCTATTTGTGACTTCAAAGCCAGGTAACTTGTTCTAAAATATCTTTTCTGAGCAGAACTTGAATGTATTATTAAAACAATCTTTTTCTCTCAAAGAGAACAGCTCCTCTGAGGATATCATTCCTACACAAGCAAACATCCCTTCACAGTTCAAAGTCAGTTTTTAGCCACTTAAGAGCTAAAACAGAGAGCTGCTTCTGCTACAAAACTCCATAAAGGCACTTCTCACCCTGGGCCATTGCAATTCACAAAGTGCTTGCTTGCACAAACTCGGTGTAATTCTCACCATGGGCTTGCAGCTGCTGTCAGCCCTTGAGAAGGAACCTGTGCAAGGGCAGAGCTCTGAGCCTTGGCCCCTTTCCACAAAAGCAGGATCATCAGCCTCCTCCACCACCACTCCGCAGATGCTCCTTGATATAGAGATATTCCACAATCATTTCTCCTTTTTTACATTTTTTTAAACATAAAAATTATCTTCCATGGGAAACAAGTGCTTTTGTCAAAGACAGTTCGTTGCAGGGAAAATGATTTCATTATTTCTTGATTTTCTGGTTGGGGAATAATATTATATTGATTGTTTCAGTAATATCTGCGGTAAAAACCTACTTTCTTTATCTACCTCTTTTTCATGCCAAAGTTGATAACAAAATTCTTATGCCCTTTGAAATATTCACTGTACTGCTGTGTGTTAAGCCCTTCCTTCTTTGTAACAAAATAAGTTATTAAAGCACATTTTGCCTCTGCTCTTTTCTTGTACCTCAGTCCTTTCTTTCTTTCTAATTGAACTATGCCATAAGACCTTTGTGTGAAGAGATAAGGAATATGAACAAACATCAAGCACTAGGAAAGCTAGTGAATATTCCCAAACATCTTTAAAAACCCTGAACAAACCAAGCAAAAAACCCAACAAAACAGACAAACAAACAAACAAAAACCTTCAAAAAAACAAAACCCTCAAATCTGGCAGGTTTTTCTTTTTATTTTCAGAACAATATTGGGGTTTTTTTTGTTTTGTTTTCTGAGCAATTTTCATAAATCTTTTTTCTCTAAGCAGAAGAGGAATTCCGTATTTTCTGAACTGAAAGATTATCAAATTCTGATTCTTTTAAAGAGAAACACAGCCTTTCTGTTTGAATCTTACTTTTTTTCCTGTTTAGCAGCTGGTGACTAAAGTACTTAAAACAGACACTCTTATTCATTATTGTTAAAAAAAAAAAAAGAGAGAATTTGCAACATCACCTAGAAAGGCTGAGAATGTTCAGAAGTTACCCCAATGCCTACGCAGAAAGGTAGATAGTAAACTTAAAAGCTTTCAAATCACAGATTTTTCATACTGATAAAGTTTTCAAGGCAATGAGCAGGGAAAAGGAAAATAATAAATCTTTTGGGTCTTTTGCATTCCTGTTTTGTAAGCTCCAATTATTTTAGTACTAGCGTTAAATCTCTAATAATACATATATGCCCTAATGAATCAGCTAAGCTCTTAGGAACTGCCTTTTAGGGAAGCACAACACTGTAAATCTCTGACATGTACCATATCTACCATAAAATTAACCATAAAAAGCTTCTGTTTAGTGCTACTAGCAGCAGCAACTCCAAAAGGGGTGCAGAAGAAATGGGGTCACGGTCTCCTCTCAGTAATCATCAGAAGCTGCTGGCTGTGGGAGGAAGCAGCAATCAGGGAAGGGAGCAGCAGGCAGCGCTCCATGGCTGTACAGAGGATTGTGATCCCGGAGGCAGAATGGGAATCCACACCTTCCCCAGCATGGCCCAGGACCCTAAAGGCTCAGTTAAGCCCTTACTGATTTCTGGAGGCACAAAACTGAAAATAGATTTAAAAAAAAAAAATTGTTCCAAACTTTTCTTTGGTGTTGACTTGTTTAAAAACAAAGTTTAAAAAAAACCAAAAACACCCAGGGAGAGTCAGGCTTCAAAGTCAGACAAGATACTTTCCTAAAAAGTGTGATGAACAAAAACACAGCTTCTTTGACAAGCTCTCTCTGTGTGCACTAGAAAAGCTGCAGAGCTGTTAAATGACAAAATTTGGTCAACTTGAGTCTTAGATGATAAGAAATAAACTATGGTAGTGCCAATCTCCAGGGAAAGGAAATTTTTAAAAATAATTTAAATGAAAGGACAAGAAAAACTAAAAAAAGGAGAAGAAAAAAAAAGACTTTTCTGTGAACCAAAGACAACACAAAGAATTTTCACAAGTGAAGATTCAAAGGGACTTGAAGCAAACAGGTGGAGCTTTCTCTTTATAGAAAAGGAGTTGGCAGAAGTTGATAAGCAAAGCATGAGCTTGCAGCGATGATAGAATTTCTTCCCTAAAAACAGAGTTCTGTTTCTAAAATACGTAAGTTGTATTTAGTCCTTGCTTTTTGGTCCAGTTGGGAACACAAGGCTTGTACCTTCATTGAATATTATGGGTAATTAAGCATAATCTATTTCTACCTGTTAAAATTCAAAGGATCACTGGTCCTATGATTTTTTTTTCCCAAAATATAATGCACATCAGTTATTTGACAGATGGTGAAGCTATCTTTCACTAGCTCTTACAAATAAATTTACTGTGTTTAGAAGTTCAGTGTGGGTTCTTTATAACCAGAAATCAAATATGCGATGAATTAAATTCAAAATCTTTGAAAAAAATTACCCAAAATTCCATTTTGAAAATCTCCCCTCTCCTTTTAAAAATTACTTAACTAGAATGTTAAATGTGCTTTGGCAGACACTAAAAAAATATTTTCACAATAAGAAATATGGTTTAGTAAAACATAAAAGATGATGTACTGACTTCCACAGGTATCACTACTGAAGAAAACACAGTTATTGAACCAATGTTTCAACAAATAGTAAACTGTTCCATGAGCTGCAGTCTTCTGTTAAAGAAAACAGACTTCCAGCATGTATCACTCACAGCAAGAAACTCAAGAAACTCTCCTACTACCACCTTAGAATACAACAGCTACTACACGGGATTGGTCACATTGCTTACACAGGATAAATCCAAATAACTGTAATTATTTTTTTCTGGGTTTTTCTGTTCACATAGAGCCAAAATCTAAAATAAAATTTAAAAAAAAATCTAAGTGAAGTTATGTACAACCAACAAGGGAAAACAAAATTATTTAGAAGTAAATATTGTTGAGGTGGTTTGAACAGGACACATGCATTGGTGGTATGGTAAATGAGGAATACAACATGATGGAGTGCATTTGGTAAAAAAATCTGTCCATAGGAAAACATATGCCACATGGAACAGACCATCCCTGTGTGCCGAAAGATCAGTCAACGGGGTAAACGTCCAGCCTGGCTGGGCAAGGAGATTTTGGAGGAACTTAAGAATAAAAAGAGGATGTATCAGTGTTGGAAGAAGGGTCAGGTCTCTAAGGAAGTATTCAAGAAGGCTGCTAGAGCATGCAGAAAACAAATTAGGGAGGCCAAAGCTCAGTTTGAACTTAGAATGGCAACTTCTGTAAAGGATAATAAAAAATGTTTTTACAAATACATTAATGGTAGAAGGAAAGGTAAGACCAGACTTTGTTCTTTATTGGACAAAGGAGGGAACTTAGTATCTGAAGATGAGGAAAAGGCAGAAGTGTTTAATGCCTATTTTGCCTCAGTTTTTAGTGGGAAGATGACTCGCCCTCAAGACACCTGCCCGCCTGGGCTGGTTGATGGTGACAGGGAGCAGAATGGTCCCCCCATTATCCAAGAGGAGGCTGTCATAGAACTACTGAAATGCTTGGATATTCATAGATCTATGGGATCAGACAGCATCCACCCCAGGGTAATGAGTGAGCTGGCAAACGAGCTTGCAAAGCCACTCTCCATCATTTACCAACAGTCATGGCTCACTGGTGAGGTTCCGGATGACTGGAAGCTGGCCAATGTGATACCCATTCACAAAAAAGGTGCAAAGGAGGATCCTGGTAATTACAGACCAGTCAGCCTGACCTCAGTACCTGGCAAAATAATGGAACAGTTTATATTAAGCGCCATCATGCAAAATTTACAAGATGGCCAGGGTATCAGACCCAGCCAGCATGGATTTAGGAGGGGTAGGTCATGTTTGACCAACCTGGTCACCTTTTATGACCAGGTAACCCGCCTAGTGGATGCAGGGAAGGCTGTAGATGTTGTTTACTTGGATTTCAGCAAGGCCTTTGACACTGTCTCCCATAGCTTACTCCTAGACAAACTCGCAGGCCGTGGGTTGGACAGGAGCACTCTTTGCTGGGTTCAGAACTGGCTGCATGGCCGGGCCCAGAGAGTGGTGGTGAATGGTGCTGCATCCAGCTGGCGACCAGTCACCAGTGGTGTCCCTCAGGGATCTGTGCTGGGGCCAGTTCTGTTTAATATTTTTATTGATGACATGGATGAGGGTTTAGAGTCCTTTATTAGCAAATTTGCAGATGACACTGAGCTGGGAATGTGTGTTGATCTGTTAGAGGGACAGAGGGCTTTGCAGAGGGACTTGGAACGGTTGGATGGATGGGCAGAATCTAATGGGATGAAGTTCAATAAGTCCAAGTGCCAAGTCCTGCACTTTGGCCACAATAACCCCCTGCAACGATATAAGCTAGGGACGGTGTGGCTGGACAGTGCTCAGGTGGAAAGGGACCTGGGGGTGTTGGTTGACAGTCGGCTGAACATGAGCCAGCAGTGTGCCCAGGTGTCCAAGAAGGCCGATGGCATCCTGGCCAGTATCAGGAATGGTGTGGCCAGCAGGAGCAGGGAGGTCATTCTTCCCCTGTACTCAGCACTGGTGAGGCCTCACCTGGAGTATTGCATCCAGTTCTGGGCCCCTCAGTTTAGGAGGGACGTTGAGATGCTTGAGCGTGTCCAAAGGAGAGCAACGAGGCTGGTGAGGGGCTTGGAACACAAGCCATATGAAGAACGACTGAGGGAGCTGGGGTTGTTCAGCCTGGAGAAAAGGAGACTCAGGGGTGACCTCATCGCTCTCTACAACTCCCTGAAGGGTGGCTGTGGTGAGCTGGGGGTCGGTCTCTTTCTCCGGGCAACAACAGACAGGACAAGAGGACACAGTCTCAGGCTGCGCCAAGGGAAATACAGGCTAGAGTTAAGGAGGAAGTATTTCACAGAAAGAGTGGTCAAATACTGGAATCATCTACACAGGGAGGTGGTATAGTCACCATCCCTCGAAGAGTTTAAAAAAAGACTGGATGTGGCGCTTGGTGCCATGATCTAGTTGAGGTGTTAGAACATGGGTTGGACTCGATGATCTTAAAGGTCTCTTCCAACCTAGAATTTCTGTAATTCTGTGATTCTGTGATTCTGATTTCATGAAATACAAACTGATATAGACAAAAAGAAAAATGCCAGGCCTGAGTCCGGAATGGTTTAAGGAAGAGAACTCCCTACAGGAAAGCAAAACCTCTAGAGGTTACTAGCAATGTCAGAAGAAATTAATGTGCCAACCCAATGATGACTAGGTGGGGAAACCAGGCACAATCCTTGACAGGATAAATGGAAAGCCTAAACATCATTGTGAGAATGGCCCTGAGGATGATTTAACACTTCAGTACCAATATGCTGAAAAAATTGCAAGAACAGAAATCCTCTAAGCATGATCACAAAAACAGGGCAGAGCTTTTGCATTGTAATGGGTATGATTGTTGTAAGGGTACTTTTATATACTATTTATCATCCTCAAGAACAAAGTTATGGTTGCCTTAAAGAAGAAACAGCCAAAGTGTTATTTATTTCTAATGGCACTCTTTATTTCTAATAGCACCAGCTATTCCTAGGCACTAAGCAAGTGAATTTCCATGATGCAAGCTCTGGTTTTCTGCTAATGACCATCTTGATGTATCATAAGCTCCAGTATCCTCTTCCAAAATCATCTTAGATTTGTGACTAGACTACATGTCTAGTCATGGAACAAGAGTCATGCCCTCAGTCTCCCAGAACCAAGAATGATGAAAAAAGTAAAGTTTCTCCAAAACTGGAGAGCCATAGCATTCTGTACTCTGCAGAAGGATGGAAAAGGAAGGAAAAGGAAGGAAAAAGAAGGTAAAGGAAGGAAAAGGAAGGAAAAGGAAGGAAAAGGAAGGAAAAGGAAGGAAAGAGAAGGAAAAAGAAGGAAAAGGAAGGAAAGGAATGAAAGAAGCCAAATTTGCTGTCCCTTCTTTCTCAATGTCAACCTGAGAAGTGATAACATCAGACTTACTGAAACCTACCAGCTTTGGCTAACTTCTGGCTCTAGTACCTTGTTTCCTTTGCAGAGGGAATGAGCAATGTGTGTGCCAGCCTGCCCAGCTCTCTCTTGAATCTGGTTTTGCTCCTACTTCACCACTGGGCCAGTGCAACTCCCAGGACCAGTTTAGTATACCTGAGCAAGTGGAGGATGGATAGCCGAGCTCAGCCTGAACTTGGTCCCTTCATGCTGAAAAAAAGTATTTTTCGTAGAGGCCATAAGAAGTATAGAAAATATATTATTTTCATTTACTTGTGCAATATATTTGCATACACATTTGGGAGTCAAAGCTTTGTTTGACAAACATTGTAAAAAGAAGTTATTTAATCTTAATAAAAGATTGACACTGACTGTTATGTATTGGTTTAGGGTTTCTCTCAAGGGGAACCACTATTTGGCAGCCCACCATCTCTTACTGAGAGACTGGAGACTTTGAAGAAAGAAGATATCTTTACAGAGCTGCCATGACTTCTGACCATTTTAATTCTCAGGTTTTCACAAATCAAAAACTCAAAACACAGCAAGAGATTCCCTTTTGAGAACTATTTCCCTGTTACACATTCAGATGTCAAAATTCTCCAAAATCAAGTGTTGCTTTCTCAATCTAAAAAAAAAAAAAAAAAATCAGGAGCACTCCATTTCATGGATGTTAGGCAGTATTTATCTTTCAGTAACATCTCATCAAGTGAGCAACAAGAGATTGCTTCCATTTTCCTCATCCTTACAGAGTTAGATAAACTTGATATTTATTATTCACGCTGCGCTATTTGCAAACCTAAGGACTAAGTAAAATTCCCTGTGTACTGCATCCTGACAGTTTTAAATGGGTGTTCTACCAGCCATTCAGTGCTTTCCATGCATTTCATAATTACTTCTCTTGCCTCCAAATCTCTCTATGCAAAGCAAATGATAATGATTTTTTAAATCTATCTTCATAAGCAAAGTATCTTCTGTTCATTTAATATTAAAATACCCATAGGAATTGCCATATGGAACATAATTTCCTAGTAAAGGAGTAAAAAATATAAACTGGTATATAGGGGCAAATATGTTTTTAATGATAATTTAAGAGGTGGTATGACCTAGTGGCCATCTCTATTTGATTGGAATGAACTTCCACAGAAGAATAATATTCTGGAAGATAAAACTAACTCCCAGGTGCCAGCACAGGAGAAGTTTAGGATTATTCAGTCATCTTAAATCTGGAATGTATATTCTAAGCTATTTTTGGAATTGTGCCAAATCAGCAGTGTATTTATCACTTCTCCCATCATTACAATAGTTTTAGAAAGTTTCAAAAATGTATTTCAGAAACTAATTAGTTCCTATTCTTATTGCTCAGCCCACAAATATGGAATTGTCAAATGTCTGTCTCCAGCTTAAACTTATTTTAGAAGACAGAGCCATACCATTTTTTACTTTTATATAATTTTTATCAGTGGAAGAGCTAAATAGAAACAACACATGTTGGAATTGTATTGAAAAATCAATTTTCCTTTGGTTTCAACTACTATTCCTTTCTCCCACCATATGCATATCTTTACAATACTGAAGTTAGGTTAACCACTTTATTTCAGCTGTTTCACTGAGTGTCAGTAACCAGTTCTAATTTAAATGTATAGATCCTCTTTCTAATTCTAGTTGGGATTCCATGAAAAGATTTCAAGATATTACTCTAAAACCGTCAAGGTGGGTCTGGGAGAATAACAAATCTGATCATCATAACGCAGTTTTTCTAGTGAAAATAACATTATTTAACCTGTTTCATGCATTTTCATGTATTTCCTTTCATAAATTTTGTTTAACTTAACTCAAAGGTAACAGATCAACTGTATAAATAAATAAACAGTTCTGGGACTCCTGACATAAGGACACCCACTGGAGTGGGTCCAGAGGAGGTCCAGGAAAAGGATCAGGAGGCTGAAACAGATGTCCTATGAAGACAGGCTGAGAGATTGGGATTGTTCAGCCTGGAGGGGAAAAGACTTTGAGGACCTTAAAACACCTTCCAGCACCTAAAGGGGGCCTCAAGACAGCTAGATAGGGTAGGGCAGGGGCAGGCAGGGATCAGACAAGGGAAAATGCCTTCCAGCTGAAAGGGGGTAGATTAAAAGAGGATATTTTTTGAAGCCCTGGGACAGGTTGCATAAAAAAGTTGTGGATGCCCTGCCCTTGGAAATGTTCAAGGCAAGACTATGTTGTGGCTTTGAGCAACCTGGTCTAGTGGCAAATGTGCCTGCCTATGGCAGGATGGTTGGACCAGATGATCTTTAAGGTCCTTGTGCATGGAATAATTACACTAAGCCACAGCTTCACTGGATACTCATCAGCCAGTGAAAATCTCTTACTATTTTTTATTTCAACAAGTCCAGCTTCAATGTAAAACTTTCCGCAGAATGACTATTTGAAGCAAATATTTTCACAAAGCAGTTGCTCCCCAGTGAAAATGACAGGTTTTGAGCAAAGGAACAAATTCACTTTTACAGAGTTTCCCTTCTGTATTGCAGCATAATATGACAATAAAGAAGCAACACAGTATTGCTTGGAAGTTTCCCTGTGGATTAATAGTTTAATTTCAGGAAAGGATTTTGAAACATAGATGGTGAGCCCTTCATCACAGACCTGTCAGCAACAGTGCCTACAGAATACAGAAATAGTAGGCTTCACACTGCAATGGGAATAATCCTGCTCAGTTCTAAACAGGAGGCAGCTCTCTGTCAGCAGTTCCTACAGGGCCACTTGTAGGATGCATGCTGCTGTAAGAGTAAAACCACACACTGAAAATATGGTGGCATATCTGACATAAATTGGGTAGAATTTTAAATCTCTATTTAATAGTTTTATATGGAATAATTTCATATGTGTTTAAAGCAGTGTTTCCAAATCTGTAAGACAGAGTAGTGAAGAGATTCAGAGCATTATCTCTGGCTCGCAGAACGGACTGTTTTAGCTATATGGATTCAGTAACAGAAGAAGATTTTTTTTTTTTTTTGTGGTGATAACGGAGTAGCTTTTGAAACCAGAAGCAAGTAATGAGCAAGAATGACTCCTGCAGAACCATTTTGGAAAAAAATATGTAGTCACGGTCTAAAACTAAATGAAAATAAATGCCAGTGATTTAAGGATTCAATTTACTTTTAGTTAGTATCAGTGTATAGGTACAGCTATTCCATTGCATTATAGAGGTGCCCACTGTCCTCTCTGTAGATGAAAACTAAGTAAGGTTTGTGAAAGAGAAAAAAAAATCTTGTTTCTATATGTTTTATATTTCAAATCATTGTCCAATCAAGTCCTCTGCTTTTTTTATTCCCTACTTTTTCCTTTACCTGCTACTTCAACATTGAGGTACAGGCAATTCTCAGGGGTTAAGCTAGAGCAGATGAACAGGATTTTTCATGCAGCAAGTTCAGAGATCAGCCTTAGGCATGTTGCAAATAATTAGTGAATAGATGATCTGATATTATAACAAACATTTTGATTAATGTTTCTTTTTTGCATAGTGTAATTCCTAAGCTTAATGAGAATAACAATTTCAATGCATGGCAAAATAGCAGAAATGCTTCATTAAAAAATGTTTACAGTGGATGCTGTAGAATTTAATAGACTGAACTTCTAAAAATATTGATCAGATCTTTATCATACCAACCCTACAATGCACAACAAAATGATTCAGAATCATCAAACACTGCTTTTCTCTTTTGATCAAAATATAATTACCCAATCTGGTGGTGTTGAAATGATCTGAAAACTGTAGCCCTTTCAATCTCTTCTGACAAAAGAAGTAGTGCTGAGCACCATACAGCGAAAGACCAGAATTAAGTGAGATCTTCTCAATACTTCATGAAAATGAAGTATATATTCAGAGGATTCTTAGCAGAAGGAGAAGGAGTGTGAGGTTAAATCAGACATGCCAGGGATTGTCACCTGCCATCTTCAGTGATGAGCAAAGGTCATATCAAGTGTAAGGATTCTGAATCTCCAAAATCTCCTGTAAATTCTGTTCTCAACATTATTGCTGTTTTCAAAATATTACTAGTCTTTTAAGTGAAAAACAAGCCAAACAAGTCCAACAGAAAATGATTCCTGTCCCTTGCATCTGTGCCAGAGAGCATTACCTCACAACAGACCAAAGGCCTCAATCCTTTCGTGCTGAATCTCTGCAAGCCCCCAGGAGCAGGGCAGGTAGGGAAGGTAACACGAACACCTAGCAAACCTCTGGTGCCACCTGCACAAAAGGTGTTTGTTCGACCTACATGCACTTGTGTTTTCGGGGCTGTGGAGGTGAATGTGGCAGAATGTGCTGTGTGATTCTGACAGCTGGCTGAAGGCAGCACGGCTTTGCCCAAGGCAGTAAAGGTGGCTGTGCAGGGAATGCTGCTGGTAAGGCCGCGCCGCTCCAGGAGTTGCCTGAACAAAAACTGCTGCAAGGCACTGGAGGCTGAAAAGTACTCATCAAATTTGTTGCTCACTCTTGGAATATACAACCTGTTTTAGCAAGGGATGTGGATAGATAAAGTGAAAAAGGGAGGATTTTAATCCAGTTGCAGTCACTTGTCTTGTATAATCCAAAATAGCTGTTTGCCTTGTTCTCTGTTGCCTGCAGAACAAAAACCATTTTATACCCTGGTGCAATGTGCAATTTTGCTTCTCTGCAGTGATATTATGACTGAGCAGCCCTCGTTCCAAACAGCCACAGCAGTTGCCTTCAATATACTTTTCAAATTGAAAAGAACATTCAGGGGATGATGTTCTCACCCACACCACAAATCATGCACGTGTACTGAATGTCATGTAACAGAACAAGGCTCTTCTCTTCCTCCATGTATAATACTGTGAGTTGATTCATTCTGCATCTGACATAATTTTTTATGTAAATAGATCTTTTGAGTAACACAACTCTGAAAAATATTAAATGTCTTAAGAAGAATACTACAGTTGCCTCCAGTGGATGCTCATGTAAGAAGAGACACAGGATGTAAAAATAACTAGAGAATGATAGCTCAAATAGTTACTTATGGAACAATATTTAAAAAAAAATCCATTCTGTGTTCTAATGACTACTACCATGTACCTTGTTATTTCAAAGTAGGACTTTCTTCTTAGTACAGATAGAAAGAGCTTAACCTCTGCTTACTGTAAACCAAGGCAAAAATGTTTTCTAATTAATATTTGTTTTAGTAGGACATATTTTTTGGAAAGTTCTACTCTTGGGAGCAGATAAATTTTGATATTATAGTTATTTTTGACTGAGTTTTTGTAAAAGCTTTTAAAACTGTCTTGAAAATAAATTCCTCACAACAAACATATGTGTTAAATACTTTTCACTTTTAACAATACATTAATTATTAAAGGACTCTGGAATTTCTATAGCAACAGCAGAATACTTAATAAGTTATTCACATTATTCATCACTGCAAGTAGTAATATCAGCTGCTGTTAATGTCTCACACAATAACCAGTAAGAACTGGCCACCTGAGTCAGAATTTCCAGTGTTCTAAGACAGAAAGTGGTAGAAAGTGGAACAAAGCATATAGCTTCCTGACTTTCCTTTTACTGCCTTCAACACTCTGAAAACTGAGAACCTAAGCAACCGTATATTCAGACTATATGCCTTTTATTGGATACTCCATTTCAACTGCTATTAGCATAGAGGTCTCAAGGGAATAACCAATCAGTAGAAGGACATGAGCTTTTTATAACCACTCCCTCTGTGTTGCAAAGAAAATTTTATTCTATACTGAACAATTTAAAACATTAACAATACCAGTATCATCCCAAACTTGAGAGAGGAAGGATTGTTATATTTTTCAGAAGCTCTGCTACCAAAAAAAACCCAAAAAAATCAGAAAGTCACTGAAAATCAGGAATTGGGAAGTAAGGTATCAGGAGTTAAAATTATCCATTCCATTGATGTACATTCATTGAAAAAACTGACTTCTAAAGGAAAAAAGAATAAAATATAGAGCATTGGATTTTCATGAAACCATTTCTTTGTGTTACATACCTTTGTTACTATATCACCTTTAATTGAGGCAACATTGCCAGCTAGAGACACAAAATGTCATATTGCTCACAGTTTCCTGGGCTTTGGAGCACTTCAAACTTTTTATTAGAGTAACCTCAGTACAAGATCAGGCTTGTTTGACATGGTTTGACCTTCTCATGGTGGCACTATATGCTGTCCTGTATGGCTATTATTGAACTTAAAGTAAGATTTACTTTGTTCTGTATTGCATAGTGAAAATTAAGGAAGGAAAAAGAAAAACCCTCAATATGAAAATCTGTTACTCTGTGTCTGAATACATTGGAACAAGCTCAAACCACAAAACATCAAACATTAAAATTCTTAAAAATGTTTAAAAATAGGTGATAGTAAGAAGGCACATATTCACATTGAATCTTTTGCTTGCAAGAAAAAGAAGAAAATAAGTTATTCCATGTGCACTGAGGAATCACAGAAGCATTTGGGTTTTAAAATAATAAAGAGAGGGCATGCCAAAATCATTACTGTAAAGCCACTTCTAAATACATTCAAAGAGCATCAAAGCCAATAAAAAGAACCATCCTTTCATTTGCTGCACTTGATCTGGAGGATATAAATGAGTACAGAAAGTTAAGTCTATTGTTAGAGACAAAACAAGAGCAACATTTCTGATTTCATACAAATAATCTGAGTATTAATATAATATCTTTAAATGAGATTTCTGAGATTACAATTTAAATGGCAGTGACCCTTCAAAAAAGTACTACTAACTTAAGAGGCAGTAAAAACACCGTAATATTCTAGAAATAAAAGAGTTAACTGCTGTGATAAGAAAATCCCACCAAAAAAAACCCCAATTTTCCCTGCAATTCTTACATAGAACTCTCAATAAAAGAGCAGGGAGATATCCTTAGTTCAGGAAGATATGTTAGTTCAAAGACGGACTAGCCACTAAAAATAATAAAAGAAACTAATTTTAATAAAATGGAATGCTTGGAAGAAAACCCTTCTTGGTCATGCTGGAGGTAATGTGCCAAGACCATCCTCACAAGGCTTACATCTAGATTCTTCATTTTATGCAAATCAAACTTTGAGTTTATAATCCAGTAAATCCCCACAAATCAGAATTACACAAGCACAAAAGATAAATAGGGTAAGGTGCAGAGTAGAGTGGAGGGTGTTCTTCTAATGAGCCCATAGTTCCAGTTTTAACCAATTCATTTTCTAGTTGAAACAAACAAGACAACAAACAAAAAAAAAAAAAAAAAAAAAAGCTGCACCTCAAACAGAAAAAAAAAAAAAAAACAAAAAAAGAAAAATTAAAAATTTGATCAACACCAGCTGCCAAAAATATAATATCAACCACCCCTGCCCCCCCAGGAATCTGTTTATAGTTTATAAACTATATCTAAACTTTTAAACCTTACTACTTTATAGTAATTTCTTTTAGAGTTTCATGATAAAATGTGGATTAAACTTTCCCTCAGCTTTATCTCATATAATGATCTACAGCATATGTTCTTTTGCACTTTAAAGTGATTGGAAAGTGGGAGCCTATCTTTTTGCAGCAGATAAAATAGAAATAACATTTTTCTACAATTTAATAGTGTTTTTCTCAGAAAGTTCACGATTTTTGACTTGTTCTGGCCTGCCACATTAGCATATTTTGTTCAATTTCCAGCTGTGTTCTCTGTGCTGGGAAGAAATAGGTTCACATAAATGTAGAACCAGTCTGAAGTCCTGACTGTAGATAGTGCTCATAATTAGCCATTCCCAGGAGGCTGATGTGTGAAGAGGCACCAGTTTAACACTGTTAAAATTATTTCCAAAGTGTTCCCAGCATCTTCACTGAAGGAATCAATCAAAAATGTCTTCAGAAGAAAATGTAATTGCTTTCAAGGATTAAAATTTTAATCAGGAATATTCAATTAGAAGTTAATGTTGAGATCCACAGTTTAGATTTTTATGCAAATGTGTCATTCTTATATTCAGTCTTGAAGATAAAGGCGATTCATGGCAAATACAGTTCTGTCTCTCAGCTCATCAAGTTAGTGATAATTTACTTTGAAGAATATTTTACACTGGGTACATTGAGAAGTATGTAAATCAGTTCACTTTTGCCCCTTCTACTGTAATTAATCTTTGCATTAGTTATGTGAGATGGCTCATAGCGTTTTCATTCATGTGAATCCCCTGGTTTCAAAAAGACTTGACCAATATAAGATAGATAATACATATCAACTGTTAAGCCAGAACTGAGGCTTGCCAGAGCTTGATTACATTTGCTCTTTACGAATAACAATTCTGAAATGGAAGATCTTGAATTGAAAACTGCACAGTTATGAAGCATCAAATCTTAAAAATTACTGATAAAATTCCCCTTCCTTTAAACCGTTGCATGTTCTGAGAGCAGAGGTCAGGGCAAGTTACATATACGTAGATGTAGAGATATGGTATTGAGAAATCCAGAACTATGACACTTTCTTTGATCAAAATCCATCTGTAGTTGTATAAAGTAGAATTTTGAATTTATGATTAAAGATAAATTTCATTATAATTAATTTTAAAATTAGAAAATATTGCATTTACATTTACTTGCTTGAGATTTCACAATATATCAAAAATCTGTTAATTAAAAACTCCCCATAAGGCATGGAAATGTATGAGACTATTTCCTAGCTTACATAAAGCTCTTTGATTTTCTGAAATATATCTTATAATATGCCATTTTATCCTTGCAATTTAGTCATTATGTACTAGAAACTCAGAGAAATATTTAAATAATTTAATTTTTCCTCAGAAACTGCAGGCAGTGACTGTTATAAATGACATAATCTATTCTTTTGTAGCATCCAAGACAAATAGATTTCTTGAGTAGGCTTAGCAAAAACTGAAAAGCTTTAGAACTGACCATTCTTACCTGTCTAAATTATATTTTAGTGTTATTTATGTCTTAATTTTTACTTGGAAATCTAACATGAATATATGACCAAAGACATCAAAATACACAAGTAAGCTTGAGCTGACAAGATTTAGGCCTTATAAACCTAATTGTCTGTAAAGCTAGAAAAGATACCCTGAGTTGGAATGGACACAGGAGGTTCATTGAGGTCCAGGTGGCCAGCAATCACCACTTCATTCCTGAGACACCCTCTTTCAATAACTACCAAATCAAGAAGGGCATCTTTGCCCTAGAACCTATACCATGAAGTTACCATCTAGGTATTTTAGGATTCTCCTGTTTGTGCCAGCTGTATGGTGTTCCAAATTATCATTCAGCAAGTGGAAGTTCCCTGTAAGGCAGTTGAAACAAGTTGAAATAAACAAGCAAACGACATTTCCATAACCATTACTGAGATCAAATATCTAATTAAATATACATCAAAAATTTTATAGAGTGATCTGCATTTTGATCACTGCCTTTTTTCTAAGGAGGTAAGTGCTTATAAGCTCTGAGTAAGGCTGATCGGGGCTGAGGCTGATCTGTGCCTGGGTTACTTTTGCTTTATGTAAACTGGACCTGATATAACAACCATCAAGCCTTGTCACTATCTTGATTAGATATTTAAAATATCTATGGACAAAACACATGGAAGACTCATCTAAGGAAACATACTTAACCACTATGTAGCCAAGTACTTTTTATGATCATTGATTTCCATAAGACCAATGTTTGAAGAATACTAGACAAAATAATATGAACTCCACTCCTGATGGAGCCATGAATATATTTTCAGAAACAATGACAAGAATAAGGGAACACAACTTGCAAAAATTATTTCCACTGTATAGATTTACATATACGATCATAAGCATATACTATTTTGCTTAGTAACAAGTAACCCAGTAAAAAAAGCAATGTCTTATAATTAAGATAGATGTGTGTACATAATATAATACAGATATATGCATACATCTTATGAAAATATTCTGCTATGCCATTAAAAATGTGAATTTACATTTTTTTATAAATATTTTCTACCTACAGAACCATTATTTTGCTTTAGAATTCAATAATATTGAAATATATTTATATGTGTCAGATACAATTTCAGAGGAGTCAGACCTGTTTAATGTAGATGTATAATAAAATTCTGTATTCAAATTTGGGAGCAGTATATTTGCATTCTCATTAACAGCTCATTAAATAGTTAAGGCATAGTGCCCCCATTCTTGCTTTGTGAATGATTTTTAGGAGAAAAAATAGTTTATTTTATATTTCCTTTTAGAGGTACTCTTCATTTACATTCTACATATAAGGCAGCACTAAATGATCACTTAGCAGGATGTTTTTATAAATTTTACACTAAAGGAACATTCTGCTATTTGTTCTAATTTTGTTCTTTGTACAAAAAAGAGAAACAAGGAAAGTAAAATCCAAAATCACTGGAGAATTAAGATAAACAAGGGAATTCAGGAAAATAGGGTTTAAAATCTTTAATGACTGTGTCCCCTAGCAGTGTAGAAGAGTCACTTATTGAAGATGAACTATGGTAAGACATGACACAGTGACAGGTTTGACCACAGTGTTAACAGTGCCATGGCTCTTGAAACCCTCTCATCATAATATAACCACGACAATAAAGATGATCTTCGCTACTGATTTCCAACACTGTTAGTATGCATTTATGACCTGTTAATGGTAAAAGTCATATGAGTAGGAGGATATGAGCATTTTTTGGCCAGGGCCAGGTTTCTCTGATCCTCTTATACTGACCAGACAAGAGGCTCTACTAAATGCGCACCCTAGGGTTTCTATTCCCCAGTTTCCATAATTCAAGTGCCTGGTACTTAACAGTCCCATACAATCTTTCTGGGCCTGGTGGGAGATAGGGTCATACACTCAATGATGCATTTCCTGCACCTGGTATCTCAGGGGTTATTTCAGAGATGAGTCCCATCATAATTCTTTCTAGGGTTCCATGTTGCTGCAGGATTTGTGCAGAGTAATGTTTTGGGCACCTGCATGGATTGTCTTGTTTGGTTTCAGCCACTTGGCATTTGCCTCCATCACAGTAAACATACAGTGATTGAATTGGTAGATTGTGCCAGTGGTCCAATGCAATTGATCTGCCAGACATACTGATTCTGCTCACCTTTCAGATATACTTTTTTTGCTGAATTATGGTGCATGTTTCATAGATAACCTGCACAAGTGGACAAGTCCCTCCATTGATCAGGAGTTGAATTTTTATGTCTCACATCCAGGTGTACACATGCAGATGCCCTGTCCCACTGATCCATGAGGCACAATGGTGAGGCTGAGGCTTGTGGTCAGTACATAACAGCTTCCCATTGCTGCTTCTTCATTCTAACACTTTTTCTCTCCTTGAGTAAGAGTTCTTCATAGGCTATAATCCTTCAGTTAAAATCTACTCCATTGTGGGTCTCTCTTATACTACTGTGAACATCTGTCATCTTCCTCCTCCTTCTCTGCCCTTGGAGATCTCTCTGTTGTTTTTCGTTTTTTTCCTTGTCCTCATCTTTCTGAGATTTTTTTTTTTTTGCTGAGCATGATGTATTATGGTATGGAATATCCTTGTGGTCAATTTGGGTCAACTATCCTAGTTATGTTATCTTCGAGCCTCTTGTGCCAGCCTACTCATTGTGGAGGAGGGGAATATGGCAGAATGTGAAAGAGAGAAGGCCTTTACGCTGTGCAAGCATTGTTTGACAATAGCCATAACACTGCTCTCTTATCAGTGCTGTTTTAGCCACAGACAAGAAACACAGCACCATATGGACTGCTGTGAAGAAAGTTAGCTCCAAAACAGCCAGACTAAGCTTTCACCCCGTGTTCCATTGAATTTTTCTTATGCTCAGGTCCCACATTAAATGATATATTTATGTATTTATGTCTTGCAGTGAACTGCAACTGGGTTTGTCGTGTCCAGGGAAAATGCAGCTGCTGATGTCAGGCACGGGAACCAACAAGATGAGTCTTTATTTCAGAAAGCTCAAGAATACATTTATTACCCCCAGGGAGGAGGTGTGGGATGGAGACAAAAGACCAGGCAAAGGCAGGGTCATGGGGTTTTATAAGGTATCACAAAATGGAGTTCAGGATTTGGGTCAAGGGAGGAGTTATTAGCAACACAAAAAGGGTAAGATCAAATTTCTGCCTCTTAGGAACAGGGGCACTCCACACTTATGTAAGTTCTGATGTCTTATTAACATAGTTTAATTTTTATACCATAGTCAAATCTTCCAAAATATTTACCAAAACTATCTGATCCTTCTCTTTCATACTTTTCATTTTCCTTTCCATTCTGTTTAGCCTCTCATTCCCAAAATTTTTTCTTACCAATACCTAAAATAGCATCTGGGTCTAGACATTGTCATGAAACCACTTCCCACTGATCCTGGACATGCACACAAGTACCATTGTTCATTCTGTGCCACCTTTCCAAACATCCACAAGGACAGCCAACTGGTTTGGCTTCATTAAAAAATTAACACAGTCTCCTGAACAGGCTGGAGTGGAGTCAGACAGACACAGGTATGTTCCAAGCAGCATCTTATCCAACAGCATGTGTCATTATCAGCCAAGCAGATGAATACCAGTATTCTGACAACATGAGAGATGGTATTACTGCACAGCATTGACACTTGAAAGTCAAAGCAAGAAATATGCACTGAAATATTTCAGAAACGCTAAACACTCGATAGATCCAAGGAAAATGTGAATAAATTTGCCAGTTGAAAATTACTATAACACTATAACATTAATATAGAATTTTTGGTGTTGTTTTTTGGTTTGGTTCGGTTTGGTTTGGTTTTGGTTTTGTTTGGTTTTTTTTTTTTTTGTTGGTTTTTGTTGTTGTTGTTGTTGTTGTTGTTGTTGTTGTTGTGTTTTTTGTTTGGGCTGGGTTTTTTTTTGGCTGTTGTTGTTGTCAACATTTTAAGCCATCAAATTTTCCAGGCCATTATCTGAAGTCTTTAATGACTTAAGAGGAGAAGATAATTGCTGGTTATTGTTATTTACTGATACTGGTCATGGTTCAGTAATCTAACAGCTCGTATTCTGTGTAGTAAGCTCATGTAGCCTGACTCACTGAAGTAAACCAGTTCAAATACAGACAGAAGGAGTTAGATTTCCTAAACGAATTGTTTGAAAGGGGTTTCAATGGAGAGTAGAACTAGAAATTATACACAGTGATCGCTTACCTGCCTTCTCTTTCTCAGTCCATCTCCTGTGCAGGTTTTTCTAGTCTTCAACACATGGCATCCCTAGGGAGGCAGATGCTCTTGGTTACTTAAGTAATTGTATAGAGAAAAAATTTATTGATTTATTTAGTTTTGCAGATATGAATCATATCTATCCTGAAGAATTCTAACTCAGAAATCCTTGCTGGAAAACATTTACAAATATTTGAATTTATTTTTCTGGGTTGTTTCTGGTTGTTTTTTGAATGGCACATTCTATATATGCAATTTTCATAGCTTCACAGCAGCAGTTTCTTCTAATCTATCAAAGGAATTCAGGGAAAGCTTTCAGTTGCTTAAGAAAATGCCAATCAGTGTCTTCTACTTAACTCTTGGTAGACCTAAGATAACGTGTGTTTTAATTTGTTGAAGTGCATTAAAAAAGGTCAAAACCAGCATTAACATGTAGATATTGGCTTAAATGTCTAACCTGATATATAGCTGATTCTATATTGCCCAAGAAAAAGTCCATGGCCAAAGTTTTACTTCAGCTTAAACTGAAGCAATAATTTGACATGTTTGTGCATGATACCCATATATGAATTCTATTCCACAAGGCAGAAATATATTCAGATATTCAGATCAAGTTTTTTCTAACATTTGAATAAATGAATGAGCTTCTTAATAAATCAGTATGTTTATTTTGTTAGAAAACACAAACAAAACAAATAAATAAGACACTTCAGATACAGTTTTCCCCTGTGAGGGTCCTCTTAGTTCTGCACAACATACCTTTGTCCCTCTCCCTGCCTTCCTTAGGGCACCAGCACAGAACCCATGCAGCATGGGGTTGGATTAGATATGAGCTCCAGTAAGCATTAGCTCAGCATCTCTTTCCCTCAATCTTCAATACTACTGTCCAGCAAATGAGAAGGAGATCCTAATCAACAATAACTAGAGAAAAATGCTGCTCAAAGAAACACTGACACTTCAGAAGAAAATTTTAGAATATTCCTGGCTGTAGCAATGTTTTCTAGAAATTTCTAAAGAATGCAAATAATCTGTACTTCTCAGAGAGGCCATAAGTGCCAGACTACTCATTGTTTCTGACTCTTGTTTAATAAAAGCAATCTTAATACTAATCTCATGATTATACATAGTTTATGTAAAGAGGGTGTTTAAATACGTTTTAGATTATGAATAGAATGAATTAGATATAGAATATGGCTAAAATTACCAGAAAATCACAGAATATTCTTAGTTGGAAGGGACTCACAAGAATAATCAAGTTTAACTCTTCACTGAAGGGCTCATCACCCTATCTTATTTGATACAGAAGACTTGAGGTTTTAAAAGTTTTGATAGCTAAACACATTGTATTAAAAGAAACAAAAAAAAAAGGAAATGAAACCTGAAGGGTGGTAAACAAGAGAAAATTTAAATAGAAATGAAAAGGAAAGGAAATAAAAAGAAAAGGACAATTAGAAAAAGTGCAGTGGGGTATCTTGGTCTTGGCTCCTATTGCTCTTCAGTGGACTGCCTCGTGTTTCTTGTCATTGTCAGAAGCAAAATGGTCGCCTTTTTCTTGTTATTATGCACAGAAGACATTCCTTTTGACTGAGATCTTGACATCTAATTCCTTAAACACTGCAAATGATCTATAAGCCATTTAGACACACATGGCACATCTCTGTATGGTGCAATGGATTCTGCAGTTCTGTAGACAATAAAGTTTCTTGGCAAAGAAATTTCAGAATATGATATAAAAAATAAATATTGTAATATTGCATATGTCTTATCCACATTCACCTCTCACTAGACCAGGTAGTTCAACAGCACATCTAACCTTGCCTTGAATACTGCCAGGGAAGGGATATCCCCAGCTTCTCTGAGCAACCTCTTCCACCTTGACAATAAATAATTTCTTCCATATATCTCACCTAAATTTTCCCTCTCTAAGTTTTAAACCCCTCTATTTGAGCTGAGGAGTTCAATGGTTAGGGTAGATTGCTCTAGAAGCATTTTTTTTCCATCTAAAGTTAAGTGATTAAAAAGAAATATGATGTTAAATAGTTTTGGCAAGACAAATATTTTATAGGTGCCAACTCCCATCTATTTTTGATTTTTTTTACATCTAAAAACTATATTGTTAGATACAACCCCTTCATAAAATATAGAACTACTACAAGAGCTTCAAATGGAAACCGTGGCCAGTGCTTAATTAAAAGTCAGCTTATAGGACTAATATGTTCCAAGATGAATAAGTGCAGAAATTTGCTCACTGCATTTGACCAAGTTATCCGCAAGGTGTCAATATGGATTCATAATAATTTTTATGACTATAAACAAATAATTGTCTTTGTAAAAATAGAAATTTCTAAATGAAAATTTCCAGGTGCTGGGGGCATGTCTTCTATTCCTAGTTTTGAAAGAGACATATTTTCTCAATCTTTTTTTCTTGAGCAATTTAATAACTGTAGAACTTTCATATTTCTTCTTTTGAAGGCACTAAAGGGTATTTTAGTAATGTGTTTATCTACAGCTAACAACCATAATTAGCTTAACTTATGGAATGCCGCAAATAAATGAAGAGCAGTTTATAGTTTTTCAGAAACACAGTTTGTTCTGCTGGTGTTTTGTCAAATATTTGCCAAAACATGATTTGCATCATTTGCAAGTTACATAAACCTTTATAATTATGGCCTTAGGTATTATACAAAAGTTATTTAAGTAATTCCCAAAGATTGCTGCTCAGTGCACCAAGCATTAATCATCTGTTGTGTCTATTATAAATGCAGAAGCAATTAAGTAGATCTGTGGTGAGAACAGGTTATTGCCAGGTTTATAAAACATTTTTCAATGGCATCATTACTGATAAAGACTGTTGAGATTTGTTTCTTTCTCAGTGAAGAATAAAAAATATTACTTTGTGCCCAAAATTCTTTGGGTTTTTAAAAATTAAGTGTATAACAAAGGAAATGTGATGAAACCTAAATAGATTTAAAATGCGTATCATGGAAAAAAAATCCTCTTCCTTCCCTGCAAGAAGAAGCAAAAATTAATTTTGATATTGGAAAATGAATATATATCAATGTGCTAAAATTTGAACAAGAATTGTTCCGAAAGCATGCATAAGAATCAGCCTCACCTGCAATTACTTTGCAATTTTGAAGTCTAACATTTGAATGTAAAATTTGCCATCTTTGCCCTGTGAATTCACTGAAGGCAGTTTTACTTGAAATAAAATATAATAAAAGAAATTGTATCAGGCAAGTAAAAAGGTATTACATGAGGAAAGACAGAGAATGGAGCAGAAACTCTATGGCAAGCTAACATGCTTGCATGCATATTTTACCAGCCTACTCCTACTCTACCATTAGAGTTTTCCTTTGCTGATCTTGGGTAGCTGATAATCTTCTCCTGCTCTGCGAAATATTGTTTAACTGCCATATGAGGGTTCTGCCACCTTGGAACATGCTCAAATTATATTTGGTTCTATAAATATATAGATTTTCTTGAAATATTAAAAAGGTTGGTGTTGCAAGAGCTGAGAATCACCTCTGAATATATTATATAATGTCCGCAAAACTGGGCTAATCCTAAGAGATGAAGTCAATTTTGAGCTTTCATTAAATAGTCTATAGCTTGGGCATGCTCTGATTCACAACTCCAATTGCCTGAGGAAAAAAGCCCCCTTATAAAGGTAGCTGTGGGGCTGCCTCCTTTAGGTGCTCAGAAACATCTTAAAAACCTGCATTCTTAAATATTTCGAATAATTTAAGATTATTTTGTGCTTTTTAAGTTTGGGATGCAACATGTAATTACATTTGAATTGTATAATGAGCTAGCCAGTTCCTAAGTGCTTCGTTTATTATATTTTGTTATGCCAAAAAAGGCATTGTTTCATTACAGCCTTTGTAATGACTGAAAAGCACACCAGCTCCTTCTTTGGCTAGCTACATCTGGTGCTCCACAGAAAGGAATTTATTTGGGTCTTTTCTTCTTTGTTATTTTTTCTTGGAAATACACCATTCTGTAATTTGTAATGAGCACAGATATTTAATGTATTTAATATTGTTAAAAGTGTTCACGTATTTGGCACATATTCAGTATTTTACAATCTAATCTTTTGCAATGTCCTCTGAAAGTCTGCCCAAATGTTCAACAGAAAAAAAAAACAAACCCAAAACCTAAGTAGAGCAAGAAAATAGAAGCTCTCTAGATATAAACTTGATTAAAGTAATACTATCCACATTCATTTTACTAGTCATTATGTGTAATCAGGATCTCATTAATTACTGTAAGGAATTAAGAGACTCTAGGACACATGATATTTAAAGATAACATGACAGAGACCTTTATGTCACTACTGGCTCCAGGAAGCCATCTGTTCGGTTGAATATAATAAATTTTCCATTAGCTGTTGATTTCTTGGTCAAGGTACAATGTGTTAGTCATAGACAACTTTCTAACTGTCTTAATGTTACATGCAGCAAGTACATTAGCAAATGAAAAATCAAGGCAGTTTTCAGTTAAACATTTTGGAGGAATCTCTCTCCAAGTGCTTATTAAACATGGGATTGTTTTGGGACATGGGACACCTAAATTTGTATCACAGTTACCACTGCTGTGATACAAAAATAATTACTTGTGCTTTCTCCTTTTGGGTGGCTTCACAGGACTTCGTTAGAAGAAATATCATACAAAAGAAATTGTGAAAGAAGTTGCCCTTTTAAAGAAAACTCTTGTGAGCAGCTTTACTTTTTGGGAATTTGTTGTGCTTTTTGTCCTAAACACTCCAATTAAAATGCAATTTTAAATGTTTATTTTTCATAAGGGAAAAATTTGCAAGGACACCTGTTGCCAGCAATCCGGGTGAATGGGAGAATTTGGAAGGACCTTAATTTCCACTTGGGATCTTCAGGTAAGAAATTAGTGAGAAACTGTAAAGGTTAGGAGCAGTGTTAGAGGTCTATGTGCACTCTGTCAGCTGGAGGTATTTAGGAACAAGATAAATGAGGCATCTCCTTGGAGTAACTCCTTGCAGTAGGAGGTGCAACCATGAAGCAGGGGAGTGCAGTAGATGACCTCAAGGTCCCTTCCAGCTCTCTGAGTTTATGTATTGGCAGAAGTAAGTTTATTTAAAGGGACAGATTGACTATTCCTCTGTACTGCAGTGCTTCATCTCCATGCATTGCTCTTCTCTTTCAGGACTGCGAGCAACAAAGAGCAAAGGGTAAACAGAGGCTGTTTACATCAATTACTGTTTTCTTTTGCCCAGCAAACACAAGGAACAGATTATATATCTGTACCTTGATTCTGCACACACAGAGTCTGCAAAGCAATCTCAGAGGAGTGGACTGAGATCTTGAAGTCGTAAAATGAAAGAATTCTTCTTGTAATAAGGATTCACAGATTCAGTGAATAGACACCCATATCTCATAAATGGAAAACTATAATGACATAAAGAAAATAAAGGCTGTCCCAAAGCTCAGACCTTCAGCTATGATCAGAAATCTTGGAATACATTCAACTTGAACTCTGTTATAATAATGTTCAGATTTTGAAAAAGAATTAGTATTGCAAGTTTTTCTTTTAAAGACTTTACTAGAGAAAACTAATGATGTTTCCCATTCCTGTAGCAAGCAATTCCATATCAAGTGAAGTCAAAGATTGGTATCCTGTCACCAGTGGCAACTTAACAGTATCCCTCCTTTTTTTTCTACTGTGCAGCAATAACTTGCAGTGAAATTTATTTGGAAAAAAGAAAAAAGCTCCCTCCCCCCCCCATTCCCCCTTCAAAAAAAAAACCCCAAAAAAGTGAACAACAAAACAAAAGAATTTACAAGGCTCTAAGATGAAGACAATTGATGTAACAGAAATTAAGTACCTCTGGTATGAGAAAATGAGAAAAGAAAAAATTAAAAATGGAGAATAAAAGGAAGTTTACAGCAGCAACAACAACAACAACAAAAACGTGGTAAATGCAGTTTATAGCTTAATTTTGGTTTTAGCTAGGAGAAAAAAAAGCTGCCTGCCTTTTCAGATGTAGAAAGCAGGCAGACACAAGATGCTTAGGCAAGGAAGGGTTAATGTCTCTACTGAGGCTAGGAGCTCCCAGCTGATAAGTAAGCAACCAGTAGGATTTCCCAGTATATCGGGAAGGTAACGCTGAAGTGCCAAATTAAGGCACTGTTAAAACTAGATTACAGTGCCTTTCACATATTATCTGATTTTAGTCCTGGCCATCAACTATATTACAATATTTCTTATTTCTTATGTGAACTATAGTAACCATATAACTTACTATTCTCCTAGTCTCACAGATATGCTAATATTTCTTCAGATTTCTTCTTGAATAAGCAGCACCTAACTGAACCCACATTACAATTTAATATGTCATATAAATTACTCAGATTTCCCAGAAGATAATTTGCGTCCTTGAAAATAGCCACTGACATTCACAGGCTGAAAGAATTCACTTTTACCGTGTGAGTGCTGCAACTTGTGCTTTGTCAGTAAAAATAATTTACAGCAATGTTTCATGGTTCTTGCCAGAATAGAACAGACCAATGCATCTCAGCATCAGAAAATTTAGCAGGCATCCTGACCCTGCAGTTATAAGGACTGTTCTAATTTTATAAGCAGATATAAATATCCAAACAACAGGATTAATATATCATATGTGCCACTTGTTACAATCAAAGTAGCAGCAAAACCAAGTACTTCTCTTAAAAGAGGAAAGGGAAACTTTCAAGTGCAGCTGATATCTAAACAAGTAGAAGAATCTCCCTCAACTCCTATTTCTTTTGGTAGCATTTGATGTCTTAAAATAATTTTTGAGATTAAAGGTATTATATTTAAATAAATTTATAAACAAAAATTTTTTACACTTGGCCTTGATTCTCCCCACACTTATAGAAGCAAAATATCAGAAAAAATGTCAATTTTTTTGGCAAACAAAACATTTAAGACACTCAAGTAATGATTGCTAGAAAGAACAGTTTGTCTCCTCCACATGACAACTATGAAACCAGAAATAAATACATTAAATGTCAGCCCTCTAAAGCACTGCAATTAACACTACCCAAAGTAGTTCTAACATTTTAGTGCTGTGCATTGTAGAACATAAACTTTTATCATTCAAAATATAGAAAGTACCAGGACCAACACCCAATCATAATTCCTCTCTTTACATTGGTGTTAAGGCACTGTACTTTATTGCATGAATGTAGAGCATAAAACTTTCACACAATATTTATCCCAACACAGCAGGTTGAGAGAAGATGCTAGCAAAGCACCTTTCGGTTTAGTATTTCTTTTTTGTATGATTTCCAGTTGCCAATGTTAGTCTCCCATTCTGCACCTGCAAAATAAGTTTCACAAGTCACAGAAATAAATAAAAAATAAAATAAAAAAAACATTTAAACAATAAAGGAAATATGTAGATTTTCAATTACAATTATATACTTATTTCCAAAATTAATTTGTAAGTGAAAATGTTGCAGGATATTCTGCATTGATGAAAACAACAAAAATCAAGGAAGGAGATGGAGCTCAACAAGATATAGAGTATTTGTATATACAGGAGGTGGAGAATCCAGGGCTCTAAAAAAGGCTTGAGAAAAAATTTTGGGTGTAAGGTTAACAAAAAAAAAAAGGCAGTGAAAGATGCTAACACAATAGAGTGTCAGTGTTTTCTAAATGAATGAACTTCTTTTTACTCTGAAATTTTCTGAATATAATGCCCTGTAAAGTGCAACAAATTCATTAGTGTCTAAGAATGGAACCACTTCAAAATGATGCATCAGCAGTTTGGTAGGAAATATAAGGTGAATGGGAGAAAACAAGTTTTTCTTAGATCCTGATAATTGTCCATTTTATCAGGTTTTGTAAAATTTGCGCATTTGTTCCCAAGAGTTCATAAGTTAAAATGGTGAGATGACATTTGTGTAGAGGCAGGGAGCAGAGGAAACCTCACATGGAGAAGAAAATGCAGTCTGGAGGCATGGGCAGAACAAGTCAATGTTATGTATGGCAAGAGTAATGTACTCTGTAGGAATAGTTCTCTGTACCTTCATTGGGAAAGTCTGGTGATTTTCTGGAGATTTTAAATGAAATTAGCAATAGAGAGAGGAGAGGTGGCCATCTCTATCTCTACACTTCAGGCAAATGGCAAAGACAAAAGCTTGGAATTGGTGTTACTTGGGCTGCAGCTGAATGCTCTAGTCTATATGAACAAAAATTCAAATGTATTAAAAGAAGTTGAAATCCTGAACCTGAACAGCAACATATTTCACATATGGTGTCAGATTTAAAGTTTACTTAAGCATGAGATAAATGTATTCCATTATGTAAAATTAAAAAAAAAATCTTTACAGCAGAGGAGGCAGAATTGTAAATTTCTAATATTTTCTGATAAGCAGATTGCATTGAATCAACTACAGACCAACTCATGCCATACAAAATAAAATGGAAGCATCACTGAGCGTATTTTTTAAGGCTAGAATCCCCTTTTTTCCGACCTCTAATTCTGTTCTGCAGCATTCCTTCAACTTTTAATACAATTTGCTTGTTCATTTTATTCGTATTAGTTATTTCTTGCACATTATGTTTTTATAATTAGTAATGGCAATATTTCTGCCTAAGATAAGTGTTTTACAGAATTAAGTGTGTTGATGTGTATGCCATAGTAAATTGCATTCTCTAAATTTAGGTAATGTTGTGGGGAATAATTTCAATTAGTTTGCTTTTCTTCATGGTTATTAAATTCATTTGAAAAAATAGGAGAAAAAACCCTAACAGCAGAGTGATGAGAGTTCTGAAATAACAGGTTATAGCTTAGCAAATCTTTAAGCCATTTACAGGTATAACTATAGTTTATCTTATTCATTTAGGGGAAAAAAAGAATAAAGATTACCAACCCAACCGACCAAAAGGACCATGTCCCCCCTAAAAAAAAATCCCCAAACCACAAACCAAGATAAAACCAACAGCCAGACAATAACTGTAGAAATTTAATCTGCTTTCTCCTGACTCAAATACAATAGAATAAGAAAAACTTCAAATTCAATGTTACTTTTCACATTAGCTCTCTCTATAATATTGTTCTAATATTTAATAACAGTATCATAATTTATTTAAGATTAAATAATTAAAATATTTAATATCCATCATGCTGCAATGGCTCCAAGTCCCCTCCCTGAACAGACCAAACCAATAAGAGTAATGGGATAAAAAACCCCCATACTCTCACGTCATCGACAATCCTAATAAGCCTGGTTTCTAACAATGATCTTCAGTGCAAAATAAAAAGGTAAATCTAGATGAAATTAAAAATTTAGGATGACCAAGTGAGGAGGAAAGGCAGATCAGACTGGGTTAATTTAATATAATGGGATTTGATACCTAGTGAGAGTCTGCTCCTCTTGGGAAAGTAATTCTTTCAAATTTTGTGCAGAAGCCTGCAATTGCTCATCGTGCACAGATAAAGGAAATTGTGTAAAGGAGTTGTAAAGACTTCCAGTCACAGACAGGGCCATGGTGTCACAGGCTTCTCCAGGCAGCCTCTTGGCATATTGACTCACCTGCCGCTGCTCTCTGTGACACTGATTGAAGGGACATTTCTTGAACAAAGCCGCTGGGACCCTTGCTCTCATCTTGCTTGCAGATTCTCCTCCAGGGTTTGCAAACCACTCTCTTACAGCACTCCATGGTAACTGAGCATACTGTGCCACAATAGCTTAATAAATTGATTGAGCTGGGGTGGCTCTGTGTGCCTGAAATGTAATTAACAAAGCCAATATCCAATACTGGCAGCTGTGATGGGCTAATAGACATTCTGGTGACCTTAACATTGCTCAAAACTTCAGAGGAAATTCTGTGTGAGTTTAGGTAAGGGGAATGAAAATCAGGACAAATAGCCAAAAGTCTGCAAAATTAAGCTATCTTTTCCTAATAGGCTATATTTTGTTAACAACTGTCATAGAAAGTATGAACATGCCAATGTCATCACAGAGAGCTGTCATCTTGCTGTGATGGCAAGAAAACTGAAAGTGATGGAGTGACAGAAACAAAGACATCTAAGAATGAGGATCTGAAAAGACTAACCTGCTATCCCATTTTTAACTTCATCATTTGTTCAAATTATACCAGATGTTCTGGGCCTTGACACGGGGGTTGATCAAAAGCTGTGGGAACTGACAACTGAACAGTAGGCATGGGAGCTGAACATGTCGCTCTGTGCTGAGGCAGTACACAACCAGACCTCCCTACTCGCTTTATGATTCTTGCACAGTGGAAACAGGACAGTGCAGCGACACAAATCCTTCCTTCTGTTGCTTGAATAAGTTACCCATGGTGAGAAAATGCCAAAACCACAGTTTTTGAATTCTCTAGTGGGGAAATTCCTGACTTCTTCTACACACTGAATTGATAAATCAAGTTCTAATTTTAGGACAATATTAAATACTCCTCTCACAGCCTGCCATCTTTGATAAATGCTCCTAATACCATTTTATCTTTGATATTTACTTAAACCTCAGCTGAATTAAATCTGGGCTCATTCTCTTTGACCACAGCTTTACTCTAACTGCAGCTGTACTCATATTTCTGGTTCCAGAGAACAGGAACCAGATTTGCACAAGCAGCCTCCCACCCTGTCCTCCACTTGCGCTTGCACATGTGATGAGATGCAACTGAACCTTGCTGCCTGTAGGGGGGTTCCAGTCTCTGCAGATATTTTCATGGCTTTGAGCACTGATCTGTTGAGACTCCAGATTAAAATCAACAATCAGGCTAAAGAGTACTTTATCAGATCTAGGGAAAAAGATTTTTTTCTTTTGTAATTTAAGAAGAAGTTTTATTTATGCTTTCCTTAAAACTAAATGTTTAAGGTGATGCTTGGTTAATATTAATCTCATAGATGTTTCTTCTTGCACATGATCTCTTGCTAATTACAACCTAAATGTGAGAAGATCACATTTTCTTCCTAGATAGAAAATAAAAATATGGACACCCTTAAAAAGCATAGTGCATTTTTTCTAAGATGTTATAAAGGGAATAAAGATATCTGTGGAAGTGAAAGCCCACATTTCCAGTGGAACATTTCTGTACAGTGGTCTAACTTTTGATCAAAGCTATTCCATCTTTACATGTGCAGATAGAAAGGGAGAAGTCACATCAAATTTTCTTAAAGGTTTGAGAGCCAACACACGCTGAGACAATGAGGGCTATTTCTAACTCATATCAGAAGGGGGCAATAGTTATCACCCAAAAATAAGTGAGGAAACTAATACATAAGTAAGAGCTTAAACCAAATTCTCATGCCCTTTTAAAGTTTTCACTTCCTGTCACACATTTATTTTATTAAGTCACCAACAGAACGCTGTTATCAGTTTTAGCAAGCCTTCCATAAAACAATTTTTTTTTAAGGAAAGTTCATCATGTGGAAAATTTTCATTAGGTTAATAATGTCAGTTGAAAGAGCATGCTTCTACATATACTAACTTTAAAAATATTTTAAATACAGTTATTTGTGTCTTTTAGTATTTCTCTTAACAGAATCTTAACTACAGAGTTATGAGCTTTCCACAACTTGACCCAATGAATAAATTTAATGAGAAACATAACAGCTTGCAAAAAATGAAAGAAAGAGTTTTTTTGAATAAATACTACTACCTTAATAAAGAGAAGAGGTGGAGTATTTTAAATTACTGTCTACACTTTCTGATGATAGTTTTAAAGCCGATACAGGAAAAAAAATGTCCCTATTCTGAACCCTAATGATCTATTTCTGTACCTTTTCAGCACCTAATGGAGACCCTTTTCCCTTTTAACAAGAACAGTAAGCAAGGCTTTGAACTGTTGAAAACAATTTGTAGCTGTCCAGCTAAGAATCCATAGTCAAGTTTTTCAAGTTTTTCAACAAAAGATCACACTTTCCTTTCTTCTTTTTTGGAAACAGGTTTATTTTTAAATTAATTTTCTATGGATGTCCACACTTCACTAAAGTTTCTGCTCTGCAGAAGTGTTGAATACCATGTCTGCTTGCTAATATTCAACCCCAAGCAAGGAAGGATTTTGTTACCAGTGAGGCTGAATGCTCTGTGCTGCTGGTACATGCATTTATCTCATGACCTTTGATATAAAGACTCTGACAGGGACAATCCTTGAACTGCTGAATCACTGTATGGATGGTGTGTTATCACACTAATCTCATTCTATAGGGCTTCAAAGATGAGAGGAAGAGTGTTCCAAGCATTCACAGGAAGGGATATTCTGGCTAAACGTCACTCTTTATGCGCCAATCAAAACAATGGATTTTTAAAAGGCAACTGAGTGTGATCAGTGCTCTACTTGAAAGCTAAAAATGGAACAGTCCCAAGTCTTATTTCCCTTGAACAGAATTTAAAATTTGCATTGAGAGAAAAAACTAAACATATATCAAAAGTCAACCTCAATTTGTAATTTCAAAATTCCATTAGCTTCCATTTTCAATTCCTAACTTTGCTACGGTTTATCTTCCCTGTGCTTTATCTCCTTTAATCTTTTTGATGACACATACTTTTCATGAAACATTTGTCAAAATCAGCACATTTCCAGTTAATTTAGTTTCATTTATTCAACTCAAAAGCTTTGCAGGTCAGCTTTCCATAAAGAAGTAAATGTAACTTTCCTTTCACTTTTTTAGTTAGAAAACAAAAATACTCTGCCAAAGAACTGGCAAGTAAATATCAAAGAAATATCAAGAAAAGGCCAAATTGCTTTGTAGCAAATAAAAAGAAAGAGAGAAAGGGATGTATTCCTCTTTCCCAAGCCATGGCAAACTGAGAGTCGGGGATGACAATCAGAAGTGCCACCCTTGTGTTTAGTAATGCCATGGAATTTTTCATCATGATTTCTTAAATAATTTTTTGAATCTATGTAAACATTCTTCGTCTGTAGCCCCTATAAGAAGTAAATGTATAAGAAAGAAATTTGTGATTTGAAGGTCTAAATTTCAATTCAATACCATGTTAGGAACAGATTTAGACTAATATAGAGCTATTTTTCCTTAAACTGAGCTTCTCAACTTCACTATTTTTTTCAGAATTATATAAAAGCTAATAATAGTTTCAATTATGACATTGTTCAATAACCTTGAAAATCTTTCTAGTGTACAGGGGTTACATGCTCATGCACTAGAAACCACTACAGTATACAGCATCTGCCTGAGTCCAACTCACAATGGCAACGACATCCTTCTGGCTTTAAAAGGCAAAAGACAGCTATCACTGAATAGGGTTGAAGACATGAGTTATTTTGATACATCCAATTACACAAAGATTTTATTCGAGGGTAGAAGAGTGAAAACAACATATAAAAGGGCTCTAAAAGCTTGAACATGTTCTTTGCTCTGGAGTCCGATGAGGTTCTCAGCAGATCATCCTGGTCCTGTGCCAAATCCTTCCAGTGAGGATGTAAAGAGATTAACAAGTGATAGGGACATATGGGACAATTCTTTCCCCACATGATCGTTCTCCCCTCAGGCCTGTACCTAAGTGTTAGCTTATCTCCTGAAGGAAGAGCATTTACATTTCTTTCAGTGTAATAATTAATGTTGACTATAATTTTAAAATAAATATTGCTATGTCTCTGCTCTGTGCAGTGTCCAGTAGAAGTAACTGTAGAGTAGCTTCTTTGGAATGGAAAAGTACTTTTAAAAAAGTTTGGTGATATGTCACTCTTCAACATTGCAAGAGTACTAGTTAGCTTAAGATATTTCTAAAACATATGATCAAAACTACTATGGTTAATATTATGGTTTTCTTATTTTTGATAATAAGAATGAATGATCCATAAAAGTTAAGAAATAATCATGAATTGTTAAACTCTCCAGTTTTAAATTTTCTTTTGTAATTAATAATCAGTATTTATTTCTAATCTTTATTTATTGGCTTTGAAGTTTGTTTTAGGGTGTTAGCACTTCATTTCTATCTCAACTGATAAGGAAATATCCTCTCAAAACATTATCAAAGTTCTGGCCTACACACTTGTAATATATTCAAGTAGTTTAAGTTACTGTTAAGTAACTTACCGTTATATAATTTATATATATTGTGTGTGTGTATATATATCTATAAATATGTGTTAAATATATCTATAGACATCATATATATTAACAGAAGATTAAGCAACTTACAATTAACTATAATCCTTTAAAATTTTTCCCTTGATATTTATCATACAAGAAAATTAATATAAAGTGACATTATTACATATCTTTTTGTCTAATTATATTAACTTTATAAACTCTTGATCTTTATCTGTATCATGTAAACATAGTTTTTAATCAGATTTATACTTTTTTTTGTATTCTATGCTCACAAGATTTAACTGGGATAGAAATCTTTAACTTAAGACCTCACAAAATCTTTGCCTAAGTAGGTACATAATTATTAATGAACGGCCACACAAAACATGAAAGGATATCCTAAAGTAGCAATTTGCTTCTGCCTTAGAAATCCCCAACTAAGTCTTCTCAAACAGTTGTAAAAGAGAGCAGGTACATATGAAGACAACCAAATTGCAATATCAGCATCAGTAAGATGCATTAAAAATTATGAAGCCTTCCTGCACTTAAAAGATCCTTCAAACACTTTGGAAAGACTTAAATAAAAAGCACTATCTTGGTTAAAGTTTATTATCTGAAAATTTCCTAATTTTCAAAATCAATATGATACCTTATTGAGCAGCCTCTATTCCAAAATAGTTTAGAATGTTTTTACTGAGATCATATATACTCAGATTTTAAAGAAAAGAAAAAGAGATCATTTGTGTTTGGATAATGGCCATTCCCTGCTTTCATTTTTCCCAGTGCCTGCTTTGATTATTTAATGAGAAGAATAAAGAAAAAGACTGTACCATACAAATACCTGCCTATGTATACTGAAGATTTAGAAACCAGGTGAATTGTGTATTAAATTTTAGAATAAAAGAATCATTGTATTTTAGAATAAATATTATATAGATATACTGCAATTGATTTCAAAGCCCTACTTTAGAGTTCTCATGTATTTCAATTACTTTATTCATGTAAACAGCGCAGAGTAATTAAAAAGTCAAATTTAAATGCTGTATTAAAATAAAACTACCTAACATTTTTTCAAGTAGTTTTTTTTCCATCACTTGCCAATAAAATTATTGATTATAAAGGAAAGTGTCATGGAAACCCTCTATCAAATTGTACAATGAAGAAAAAAACAATGTGATATATACAATTTCTAAGCAAAGATTTTAAATCAGTACCAGGTCATCTGAAAATTGACATTTGTACAAAGGAAATAATGATATCTTTTAGTACTGAGAAAGATGCATAAGTAAAAAGTGAAAATGAATATCAGACATGCAGGAGTAATAAATCCAGACTGCTACTGAATTTTAAAAGAGAAAACAAGTTTATCTGAACAGAACCCAGGTCAGAGAAAATAAAAGACCAAGAAAGGCAAAATGGAAATCTCATTACACTCTGTAAGACAGAAGGAAATACAAGACACCATATCTTTTAATGAAAGCTACTTTACAAAACCCTAGCTCTTAGCTGAAGGAAATGCATTGACTTCAGAGAAGGTATAACAATAAAATCTTGTATGCATCTATTTCAACAAAATGAACTTCATATTACATAGAATACTATAGAAGGCAACATTTACCATTCTAATTAATAATAGTTCATACCCTATTACATTGCTGTCTTTTATAACAATGAATTCAACATGGTGAGAAAAGAGATTCTGAACTTATTTAAATCTGCAGGATAGTCTTTCTATGATATATTCAGTGGTGTCAGAATGGAACCCTGTTTATATTTGTAATTTTCCATGAGGTATGAAACTGCTTCTGGCAAAAGTCTTGCATTTTTTCTTTAATTTCTTTTTTCAGTTTGTCTTTAAATACAACTTAGAACAAATTGATTCCATTCCTTTACATTTTCCATCCTCCACTCATTAAAAGAAAGAGAAAAAAAAGAAGAAAAGTAATGAAAAAAATAGCAATATACCTCAGTTATGTCATTTAATGTATTATTGAAGACTGCCAATTTTTTCAAAACTTTGCTTCTAGGATGTCACTTTCCAGCCGCCTAAAGGAATATCTTAGGATACTTAGGTCAGGAATTCTTAAGGTTGCAGGAATAAATGCATGGATTTGGACAGAAATTTTTAAAGCAAGACACCTCGAATGAATCATTTCAGTCTCAAGTGAAATAACAATCCTTAATGAAAAATATCAGAAAAGTCAATGTTTATTGACATGAATTTGCCCAAATTAATACTCTATCTCCCTGAAGCTGGAAGGCAGGTCTGGATAATTATGAGAATCTGGGGGGGAAAATGTCACTTTTTAGACAAATCTGAAATTAATGTTTTACTCTGCCTCTTATTTAGCAGACTCATTTAAAATAATTATGTGTAATAAACTATCATGATTCCAGATGAAAAGAATAAGGATTCTGGACATTTCCAGTTGCTGGAACACAGGCATAAACAGCGTCCCATGAGAAAAAATAACAACCAAACAAAAAGAAGACAAAGAAAAAGAAAACCCAAAAAACAACGAAAAAACCTCACACCATATATTCCTATCAAGATAAGCCATTGCTTTAGCTTGTGGAAAACCATACAGCTGGAAATTTCTCTATGCTTGCCTCTTAATCTTAAGAGTTAAAAAAAACAAGCATCATGTAATGTAAAGAAACGATATAGATCAAATTTCAGAGGACAATGCTTGACAGTCTTGTTTAGCTATCCTGTTCTCTTCAATCTGGATGGACTATCTGACTCAAAAGGTCAGAGTACTTTTCTTATTAGAACAGCTAGTTTGTGTCAAACAACCTTCTGAAGCCATAGAGTTTGAGATATCCCACAGATTTTCATTCTGACCACTGGGCCATTTATACCTTCAGTAAAGCTATTTTTTTCTGGAAAAAAAGTACTTGTTTGTGATGGTACAGTTGTGCATCACACCAGTCGGGCAACAGGGTGTAGGAACTTCAGTACTTCAACATAGCTATTTATTTTAGTGGTAAAAATAAATGTTTCAGATCAAGAAAGGTTAAGAAGCACTCCTCAAAGGGACACCATGTCCCTCCAAAACTTTGACAGTTCCTTGCAGTCACTATTATTTATATAATTTAGATTATTTGACCACTCCTTTTTTACTATTTTGTGTTTATTGAGACAAGAATATATTGGTGCACCTGCGAGTTTAATGAGAGAAAAGTTATCCTGAGGTTCAAAATCATTCACCACTTTTTCCCTAATTTAAAACTCCCAGTAATCCCTGACATGTCTCTAACCTCATAAGCAAAACCATGCATAGACCATAACCTTCCTTGCAGGGCTCTTTTTGCCAACATTGCTTTTCAGATTTCCTGTTCAAGTGAGATAATTACAGATAACTTATTCCTGATGTTCTTGCAAGCAGCCCTTGTTTATATTTCTGGAGATGGTACAGATACATTTAATCTATATCTTTTATTTTAAGGATTATTAAATTTAAAAACAAATCGTAATTATTTACTCCTATATGTGTATGAAGGCATTATTTGACAATTTTCCACTGAAATATAGATCCTAGAGAGTAATCTGAAGAACGGCAACTTGACTCTGTCCCTGCCCAGGAGATAAATCACTAGAAACACATAATCAACTGTAAATTTGAAGTTCAGAACCTGCAGAAACAAAAACTAACAAAAGCATCTTAATTATACTATTTTTGCTTTGCGCCTTCACAGCTCAGTTCGCTTCTCATCTCTGTTGGTTTTTTTTTTTGCCTTCATCACTGACAAACATACTTTCTTGCAGCAAGTTGGATTGGCTATCGATTTCCCATAGATTTTACCTAAGCATCCTTTTCTCCAGGCTAAACAACCACACCTCCCCCAGCCACTTCTCACAGGCTTTGTGCTCCAGACCATCTCCACTGCCATTTTCTGGACACACTTCAATACACCTATGTCTATCTTGTAGTGAGGGACCCAGAACTGAACACAGGATTCAATGTGTGGCCTCACCAGTGTCGAATAGAGAAAGATGATGCTTTCCCAAAATCTGCTGGCCGCACTATTTCTGATACAGGCCAGGATGCCATTGACTTTCTAGGCTCCTTGGGCACATGCTGGCTCATGTTCAGATGCTGTTGACCAGAAAGCCCTGATGTTTTTCTCTTCAGCAGCTTTCTAGACACTCCGTCCCAGCCTATGGAGCTCTTTGGGGTTGTTGTGACTCATTGCAAAATCCAACACTTCGTCTTTTTCAGTGTCATACAATTGGCCTTGGACCACCAATCCAGCCTTTCCAGAAGTCTCTGCAGAGCTTTCATCAGACTGACTCTCCTACCAAACAAGGAGTTGTCTGCAAACTGACTGAGCATGCACTCAATCACCTCATCTGGATCATTGAATAAAGATATTAGATAGAACTCACCCAATAATAAACCCAGGGAAACACTACTTGTGACTAGCCACCAAAGAGTTGTCACATTTGTTAATGTCCCATCAACTGGTACCTCCCTGGTCATCCAGGACTGCTGAAAAAGGATGGAGAGGGGCTCAGTGAATACTTCCAGCTCCCTCAGTTCTCTTACGTAAATCCCATTTGGCCTCATTTATTTGTGCCTCTTTTAGTGGTGTAGCCGGTAATTGACTATTTCCACCTGGACTATCAAGACTCTGTTCCCCATTGCTGTCTTCCAGCTCAGGGACTAGATATTCTGAGAATAGTTGGTCAGTCCAATAAAAACTGATCAAAGATGGCATTAAGTACGTGATCCTTTTCTCATCCTTTTCCCCCTACATTCAATAAAAGATAGAGTGATTCCTTAGCCCTCCTTTTGTTGCTAATGAATTTATAGATACATTTTTTATTTTCTTTTAAGGCAGCAGCCAGATTAAGTTATTGTTGGGCTTTGGCCTTTTTAATTTTTTCCTTGCATAACTTCACAATATCCATGTAGTCCTCGTGAATTGCCTACTGCTTCTTCCAAAGGCCATAAATTCTCTCTGTTTTCTTGAATTCCAGCCAAATTCTCCTTTCAGCCTGGCCAGTGGTCTTCCCCATTTGTTTGACTTTTGGTACATGGGGATGGCCTGGATGCACTTTTAAGAGTTCCATTTTTGAAGAATGTCCAGCTTTCTTGGACTTCTTTGCCCTTCAGAAACATCTCTCAAGGGCCCTGCCAGACAGTCACCTAAAAAGGTCAATGGCTGCCCTCTGGAATTTCAAGGTAACTGTTCTGCTGATCACCACTCCTTACTTCTCTGACATCAAAATCTATCATGATGTGTCCAAGTTGGCCTCCAACCCATAAGTCCTCTTCTGTTTGAAAACGACAGATTCAGGGAGGAACAATCAACATCTGAGCCAAAAAATTCTCTTTATGACACTGCAGAAATCTCCTAGACTCTTTCCTTTCTTCTGTGTTGTATTTGCAGCAGGCACCTCGGCAAATTGAAGCACCCCACAAGAACAAAGGGCTAGTGAATGTGAGACTTCTCCCAGATGCTTTTAGAATATTTTGTCTGCCTCTACATCCTGATGGAGTCATTTACAACAGATTCTCACCATGATACCTTCCTTGTTGGCCTTCCCCTTCATTTTTATTCATGAACACTCAACCATATCCTCAACATCACTCAGATCTAGACAATCAAAACCCCTCTTTTTTGCCTACCCCTTCTGGAGAGTTTATAGCCATCCATTGTAGCAACTGTCTAAGTCAGCTAAAATTATCATGATGGCAGCTATGTTATTGTTTTCTTGCTGCACAGTGTCTTCCAACTCCTCCTGGCTTTTGTTCGTGCCGGGTGCACTTAGTCAAAGCAGCTTCTCCCAGGATTCACTAAAGTTGTTATTTTCTATATAATTTGCAAATCCAGTCCTATGTCTGAAAATAACACATCATGAGACAAATTTTAGAGCTGCCTTCAAGTTTTTCAAGGTCTGTCTTGGGAGTACAAGTAATTGTGCTACAGCTCTCAGTAGGTGCGAAACAGGTTCTTGCAGAAACATTTGAGAATTGCTGCTTTACATGTTCATTAATTCCCCACTGTTTTCCAACTTCAGATGACTTCACTTTTTTAATGTGGTAATCCTTGTTTCAGTTTCCCTTCTGAAAAATGTCTCATCTTTTGATGGGCTTTTTAGTCAGAACATACAAGCAGCCCCCTTTAGGGTTAAAAAAAGAAGCAAAGGCTCCAATGTAATTCATAAAAAAATACTTCATCCCTCTTTTAAATCACTAAAACCTGTTTCTGTCCACCTGAAGCACCATGTTTATCTCCCCCAAGGTAAGGAGTTGTTCCCTCAGAGAACAGTAGTCCTTATTATTGCTATTAGAGCTGTGAACATCTTTAAACATTCTCTGCCTAATCCAGTCTTTAATTCTCTTAATTTGACAGCTTTAGAACATATTAATTTAAAAATTAATTTGAAAGAATTCAAAGGTACTTGGCTTTCCTGAAGGTAATTTTTCATTTAGCTTGGGGCAGAAGTACCAAAAGTGGTGCACTACTAACTTTTTTGGAAAAAACAAAAAAATTATTTCCCAGAAGAAGAATATCACCTTTTGCTTTATTTCCCAAGATCGTTCTGGATACATATTTTGATCAAATCACTTAAAAGCTTCTCACATTTCCTGACAAAATTCTTTACAACTCATCCCTTTTTTCTCTCAACTCAAACTTTTTGACCCCACGTAGATGCAAGTATTTTACAGCCGTGTGGTCACAAGACTTCTATTCACCATCTTTTCCATACCACATTTCCCAAAATATCTTTAATTTGTAGTATGGAAATAAAAAGTCAATATTCATGCAGAAAGAAGAAAATCCCCAAGATTACCACTTACATCTTCAGTTTTGCAGAACCTTCTTCATAGCACCACCACTTTTGAGATACATTATGGAAAGCATCTCTGTATCATCAATTTATATTTCAAGAATAAAAGTGATTTGGAATATTTGATATTTTACACTACTTGTTCTTCTACATTGTTTATAGCAAAGCAATAAATGATACATTTAACATGTGAATAAAGCAAGGTGAGATTTTTCTTTAATATGAAGTTTTCTTTTTTAATCTGAAATGCTGTTCATTCCTGCCTGTCAGTCATCTATCCATTAATTCTGCTCTCTCACATATCCTTTCTCCAATATTTACAACACGTCTTTATCCCCCCAAAATAATCTGCATGTTCTTCTGCTCCTAAAAACTCAATATTATTCCAATCTTTCATAATATTTTTCTGTCTTTAGAGTTGCCTAAGGAATCCCAAATGCAAGTTAATTTTAAGTCACTCAAGGTTATCAGAATCCAGCTCATCCTGTTGCTAAATATAATTTTAAAACTGCAACATTTGAGGCTGACGGGATTTGACTTTTTTGTTTCTAGGTTGTGGGTTTTTTGTCCTGCTTTGAAAATACCACTTGATAAGAAAATAAACTGGGTCTTCCTAGAAACTGAGGTGCTATCTTCCTGAAGCTACAGAGCTATAGATTGATTACCAAAGAGTAAGTTTTTTAAGTTTTTGCTGGAGGTGGTGGTGATAGATAATCAGTAATGCACATCATTACTCCTATCATATTTTTACAGGAATACACTGCTGCAGCTGTGAGATTTCATAACTCATTTTAAAATATCTCTTGACCGAATCTGTAAATCAGAAGCCACTAAAACGAGTCACAAAACTGTTCTGACTTCTAGTTAGAAAGGGATGATTTACTGAAATCAGAATATTTAATGAAAAATCTCATCTGAGTTCAGAAAGAGAGGTTTGTAAGGTTTGTTTTCTTAAGACGACAGAGACAATGCTTTGTAAGTTATGGAATGTTGATTGTGAATTATACCAACCTTGGAAATAGTGCACCAAGTTCAATAATCCAGTGTCCCTTTGAAACCAGGTATTTTACATTCCTGGTGTGTAATCTCATCATGGGTCTGCAGAATCAGGATCTTACACTTTACAGATTTCTGTAATTTGTGTTAAGTATCTCTTGAGCCAGAAAAAAGAGACAGATAGTGTATCTTGGTGGACAGGTAGCCAACAGAGAATGTGAACCGCTTAATAAGGGTGTGAGAATCCAAGATTCTTGACATCAGTGAGTATTCATTTATTAAAATAGAATAAAACTCTGACAGGGGACACTCAGAAAATTTGCATCAGTTGTCAAATATGAAGGACTTATCTATGATGCAGGGTTGATAAAATGAAGGCTTTTGCTGAGATTAGGTGAAGCAGAAGCTTAAATGTGTAACATTTGTCCTTACAGGGGAAGGAAGTGCTTAATTTAGTAGTTGTATCCCTGAAATAAAAGGCTTGTTTGCTTTTGATATTAATTTTTTTTAAAGGGAAAACAACTATTTCTACATTTTAATTGCTACATACAATTTAAAACCAAATTCTGAATCCAATGTCAATATAAGACACTGATTCTTCCTGACACTCTTCTTTTTGTGTCTATTTCCTTCCCCTTCTTATTTTATCTCTCCCATCTTGCTGGGTTTTTTAACTTCTTGCTAAAATGATGTTGCTTTGGTTTTTGGGGTTTTTTCAGTTTCTTTTTAACAGATAAACTGCAAGTGAAGTAAGCACCAAAAAAAGCATATTTCTCCTTCCTTATAGGTTTTTTTTGTCTTTTTCTGTTTTCAGAGAACTGGGACTGAAAAAGAAATTACTCCTTCAGAAAGCTCAGACTAATTCTGTTCTTTTCTTTTGGAAGGGCAGCTATTATCCTATTTAACAGTCTAAAAAAGACTATTAAATTGATGCTTCTTTCCTATAAGTCTTTCTAGAGATAATTTGAAAAGAAGTAAGTTAAATGCATGTCTTAATATTTAACATTGTAGATTATTTTTCTCTTTCATTGGGAAAGTAGAAGGGATTCTAGATAAAGTAATTGCTACCCATTTAAATTAATGCTTGCAAAATAATGTCTTCATTTAGTATCCTAAATGGAAAAAAAAAATGGGACTCTTTTTTTTTTTTTTTGCACACAAAATGTAACAAAAGAGAAAACACAACTCCTAAAAAAATTTAAAAAAGGAAGAAGAAAAAATAATTAAGGTTTAAACTGCTGCTGGTTACTAGACAGTACTTGATTACTGAGTTTGCCAGTTTGCCAACCATAGTTTTCTGAACTTAATATAAGACAAAGGATTAAAAATATATATTTTTTATATAGTGTACTCAAACTATCTTAATAGTTCATTAGTCATATATAGTGATCTTAGCATGAGGATTGTCATATTTAGGGCTTGGCCCAAAAATTTCCTTATTTGAACCCCTCTGAGGATTATAATTTTCTACACAGAAAGCAGTGTGTGTCTTTTCAAGTGGACAGTTCACACCTCTTAAGATGTTTAAAAATACCAATTTAAAAATGTGGATGAAATGGGTTTGTTAAGCAATTTCAACAGTGGAACAGAGACACATGATATACTTGAAAAAACTTTTTTTTTTTCCTTTAAGAAGGAAAGAGAAAATCAGTATTTTCCCTGGGCTCTTTCACTCCTACTAAAGTAACTTTTTACTTGTTTGGCTGGAAAATGGCAGACAAGGGCCTCAATTTTCCCTGCAGGTGTGGAGAGCTGTGGAGAGCACCGTGTAGTTTTGTTATTATATCTGAAATCAGGAGACTGGATGGCATAGCCATTAATCAGTTATAGTCTGAGGCTCAAGACAGCTAAAAAGAGTAGTCATGAAGAATCTCGTTTTCTCTTATTAAACTGCTGAGAAAACAACCCAAATATATTCGACCCACCATGTACCCACACACTTCCTTGATGAAATCAGGGAATAATACTCCTAGGAGCACATATGGGACCATTGATTCTGAATCGCGTTGCAGCGGCTCTGCAAAATTGAATTCCTACCGAGTGGGTATTCAGGCACGGCTCCAGGGCAGTCACCAAGGCTCTGCCTCATAGCAGGAGACATATGTTAGATTTACTCTTACTAGGTTGGGTATCGCCATCGGTGTAGCCATAGCAACACGTTGCTTAGGCTGAGCTCGTCTCTGATCTGCAGCAGAGCCGAGTTAGCAGCCAGAACAATTACTGCTTACTCTAAAACCAGCTTGAGTGTGCTGGCTTGATCTGAAGTGCCTGCGCTGAACACCTACTCTGAGACACCAGGAGGTAGAAAACTCAGTTTTGAAAATCTTTGTGCACACCAGCTATCTGCTGGAAGATTGAACTTTCAGATCTGTCTGATGCGTCTTCTTTAGAAAGAGAAATGTTTTGAAAACAAGTTATTTCATTTATATGAGGGCTCTGATGAGTGCTGTTCTAGGATTGAACTCCTTGAAGTCTTTATTATCATTATTACTGTTATTAGCGTGTTTTCCTTTTGATGCTCTTGGATATGGAAGAGCTCTAACCTATGTTTACTCTATTCCAGATACGCTTGCATACCTATATTCATAAACATCAACAAATAAAAAAAAATTGCCCAGAGGAAGATATAATTTGAAAGACAAATCAGAAAACTTTACCATTTCATTGGAGTTTCCTGGTATTTATGTATTTGCAGCCTTGTAGGTGTTAGATATTTAAGTACCAAACCCCTCATAATTAGCAAAAACTAATATAAGTAATGGATGTGGGAAACTTCTATATGTAAGGAAACTGATTAAGGAACACATTTTTATGTGGTTGTTTCATCTACAAATTTAATCTCTATTCTGTTTCCTGGATAATTAATAAAAGATGAATAAAGCATTATTTTGAAGAAACAAATCACTTATTTTCCTTTTGTTTGCGGTTTTCAGTCTGTACAATCCATTGAGAATAGAGTTCATAATTTAATACAACTTAAATAAATTTTAGAGCAAGATTTTTGAGGCCGTTGCAAAATATTGCTTGCTTTCATTATAAATATGTCTCTCTGGACATGGTCAGATCTTTTCCAGTCCATCACTTTTTGACAAAGAATATGGAGCTCACAGAGAGATATTTGTGAAAATATGCTAGTTGATGAAAACTACATTTAAAAGTATAGAAAGTATTTTGTGACTTATTAAATATTCTGTGTGACATTTTTGGAGCAGAGCTTCTCATTTTTAAAATTTTATTTGTAAAATATTAATACTAAGACAGCTGAAAGAATTCTTTTTCAGCAACATAAAAAAACAGGATCCAACAAGATTCTTTCTTATATAAATGCTTCAGAAAGAGTTTTTCCCCCATTTTTTTCTTGCATAGAAAATGCAATATGTAGTGAAAATGATGGAAAAATAAGTAATCTACAAAGCTTTCTTCCACAATTTAATATCTTCATTTTTTCATAAGAAGAAATTACGTTTGTCCAGTAACATAACATTTTCACACTTTTTTGCTAATGTCAAGCTTATTCTCCAGTCTATTAACATGATTAATTGAAAGAAGTAAGAATATTAGGTAGGAATATGCCTCTCATTTTTCATTAGTGCTTTTTCCTTATTTTTATACATACAAAACCACCTCCAAAATAAATGGAGACTTGTTAAATTAAGGATTACTGTACTGCTAAGACAAAATGCTGACAAGTACTTTTCAGTTGGAGATTTTTTTTTAATATATGAATTTTGAGGGTAAGCTTGTGTCAAGTTTTTTCTGTACAAGCCTTTACAGCAGATTTTTCCAAATTAGATGCAATTCCCACCAGTAGTAATCCTGGAAGGTGTTGGCAAGAGTAATGAACCTGACAGGTATTCAATAGTTCCTACAGATACTCAGACTTATGAGCTCACTGGAAGCAAAGCTAGAAACTCAAAACTGGTTCTTGAACCACACTTTACCATCCAAGAAGGCCCTGACTGTTTCTTTTATCTTCCTGCTTAACTCATCTTCATCACTACATTTGTCAGTAAATCACCACATTTTAGGGTTGGAAAACATCTATAATTTTTCAGTGAAATGGAAGAAAAGCTCAAAAACATTGTTCCCTGCTGTGAAAGCCATTACAAAGACAGATAACATTCACAGAGAAGTGGCTGCCTATGGTCCTCTACACAGCTTTAAAATTAACCTTATTAACCTTATTTCTCTTCCAATAGCTTTCATCTCAAAGCAGTATAGAACTTTACTATGACTTTTCAAATAAAAATGGGGACATCCCTGCTTCTACATGCCAACAATTATGATGTGAAGACAACAGTAGCTCTGAGGTGACAATCTCAGATAAACCATGGTATCTGAATTGTCACCAGTTTGGCATATTTCAAATTGCATCTTTGCCAATAACCTATTTGAAAGCCACCTGTGTGATGTTATCCTCTCCCAACACTGGGTTTTTGGATAGTCCAAGACAACAGTTGAGAAGTTCTTTCTCAGACATGTGAAAATTCATTTCATTTAGTGATAACTGAGTGATGTCAGGCAGAAAGCGCACATACCCCAGAAATTTCTGATTGTCAAAATATTTTCAAATTAATTTGGAAGGTGGAAGCATGGGCAGCATTCTCTAGCACAGTTGATCAAGCATTGATTGTAGCAGGCAATTCCAGGTGCTTCCTAATAAAGATATTCTATTGTAGGACAAAATAATCCATTTGCTGATAGCAGATTTTGTGGAGTCCCTTTTCATTACTTGTATGAAGAAATGTCTCTGTCAATTATAAGACTTGAAGAATAAGGTGACAGGAAACAAGCTTAGCAGCACTTTTGTAGTTGTTCCTCTGTTAGAGCTGCTGATTCAGGAAGGGTTTCCATCCACATAAGGAAATTTAATTTTTTATACAGATTCCAGAATTTTATTTTCTCCCGAAAGTCAAATCTTTACTCCACATACAATAAAGGCCAGATTGAGGAGCAGGTAGGCACTTGGAAAACAGGTTATAAAATTATAACAAAGTTATAACAGGGCTAAGAAAAATGTTACAGAGCACAGTTAAGAGGAGGATGTGATTGGGAGAGTACTTTTGTAGCTTTTTCATTGTAATGGAAAAATAGATCTGATCTGGATTTTTGGCACATGGTCATGGAAAGGACTACACATCGCATGAGGCTCTGAGCAACCTGGTCTAGTGATAGGGACCCTGGCCCACTGGGGAGAGGAGGCAGCAGGCAGCAGATGATCTGTAAGGTCCCTTCCAGCCCAAAGCATTCTATGATTCTATGAAGAAAGGCTGCTGTATGGACGGGAAGTTGACCTATCCATCATCTTGTACAGTTTATGCTTGAGTGGTTAGGAGGCAAAAATCATATGTAGACAGATGAATAGAAGATATCTATGGATTTTTTTTAAGTCTGGGGAATAGTTCCTATCTAAACCACAGATTATTACTGTGGTTTAGGCCTCTCTGAACTTGTGTCTGTGCCTTTTATAAGATTTTACTGACTCAAAATCACAAATGGTCAGTCTTAAAAGGAGGGACAAAGGAAGGTCGAAGGAAACAGCAGATGTGGTTTTACACCTGTTAACATCTGTGGGCTTGGAGGTGTCTCAGGTCAGTGAGACCTGATTTTCCTGGCCAGTGTTTGGCCATATTCAGACTCCAGTGCCTACAACAATAATCAGTATTCAATATATGTAGCACTACTGTAGGGAGTGCTAGGGTTAAAAAAAAAAAGCTTCAAAGTTCAGGAATGATTGATCTGCTTCTTCCCAAGTAATCAAAATAGGGAAACATTTTTGAAGCATTTTTATTACACTGAACCTTTGTATCATCAATAATTTAATAAAGTATGTGCAAGAGAAAACTTGAAGGATCTGACTGAAAGATTTGAATACTGTTTGGGCTGCCTTAACTGGCAACATGGTCCATCAACCCCCTAGAAGTAAACAAGAAAATATGGTTCCAAAAGTACTTGACAGAGGAATATCCAGAGAGAAATTTGGGGATATGAGTATTTTAAAAAAATATTTATTTGTCTTTCCCAAAAGCATGTGTACAAAACAAGGATGAGACCATGGCCTGCTGATCTTATATATCTTGCAAAACATGAGTGCTGAATTATATGTCTTTCTAAGATTTGTTTTCTTTTGTGCAGTTTATAGTTTCAATGTAAGCAAATGTAGCTTTAGTGACAAGCTGTCTTCTCAAAATTTTGCAGAGTCTAACCTCTATAAAAAGGAGTTTCAATTTCTACCTAATGTTCTTTATTAAGTAATTATTTTGCTTATTTTCATGGTACTTTTACATTATTTTCCTTGTAAAACATTTTTCTCAGTTTATGTTGTGTTTCTGCACAGAAGCTATAGATTATTTTTCCTTCTGAACATTTTACTGGTCATCATAAAATTTGCTTACTATCACTCATGAGAATTTAGGTCAACATCAAACATATTAACTGTGAAAAAATTCAAAACATTAAACTTGTAATATTTAGAATATTGCTAATATAGCAATCTTAGATGACTTATGCATTCCCTTTAATTACACTAGATAAAACAATTTAGAACTGAATTAAAAAAAAAAAAAGAATTTGTACCTTTATCAATAAACTACAGATTTCTCTTATTCTCCAGAGGCAGGTTGCATTCTTGCCAGATCACATAAATTACTCACTTGTGTTCAAAATCAGTCGGTGTGTATTTAGTATATATTTTATAAATTTCTTTAGCAGTTTTCTCTGAGTGAATAGAACTGTCCTACTGGATGTGAAGATCTGTAGGCAGCACAATAAGCTTAATATAAGTAAAAGAACTCATATAATCATGAGGAGCTGCACCCAGCTATGCCCCAAATTTCATACAATCTATATGATACTTGCCATATGAATCAGACTATTTAGTGATTTCTGCACCTCTCTGGTTTATCTTTTTTGTTCTTTCATTTTGTAAGTAATTTCATCTAAATTACTGATCTGGAAGCTCTTTCTTTTGCAAAACTTCAGAAAATACTATGAAAGTAATTAAAACTTTGTACTAAATATGACTATTTTGTACTAAATATGACTATGGACTGTGTGGTTTCTTGGTTGTGAAACATGTACATTTAAAATTAAACACCTGTCAGATCTACAAATTGGATAGTTTTGCTTTTCTATATTGTCTGCTACAGTTATGCTTCCATTCTTTTATGACCTTTGCATTTGGGTAGTAGCTAATTGCACTTAAAGAGAGTGCATCACCCATAAGACTAAGATTAACAGTATACAGTCAAAGGGAAGTATTTTAATCTAAAACTAATATCTTTATGACCAGGCAAAGGAAACATATTTTAATATTATGCTAAGTCTTAATGTTCATAAATATATTTAAAATTATTGAGGAAGAAAAGGTAAAATAAAAGAAGAGAAATAAAAGAAGGTTTTCTTTTAAATGAAAATCACTTGCAGTATTAAATTATAGAATCAAAGTCTTGGAAACTGCTCTAACCCAGCCAGCTGCAAAAGCTGCTGACAAGCTGGGCCAAAGGAGTCAAGAGTAAATATACAAAAATGGTATAGAAACGTTGTCCCAAAGTTTATAACATATAAAGATTTGTTGTTTTCCTCTGACACAGAAATTGGCAATGAGGCGTTTTTACACCCTGAGTTTAGAAACCATGAGTTTTTATTGAGATGTGGAGACAAATACATATGTGATTTCTTAAATGCGAAGAGAAAGAAACAGGATCTTTGAACACTGTCCCAAAGTACAAATTTTATTTTGGTAGTTTTTTAGCAGTTATTTTTAACTTGAGTAAAATCATATATCCTGTACCAAATATAAATGTCAATACCTTATACTCTCTTTCCTTCAATATAAAGTTTAAATTTCCTGACCAAAACCTGATTGAAATGCAAAGTAAAGCTTCCACAACATTGAAATGGAGCTACACTTCCCACCTTGGAGCTCTCATGCATGGCTTCTGTGTACTGAGAAACTGAGAGCTTCACTCTTCTGAGATTCCTTTTGTTCTTTATGTGCCTTGCCTTCAAAAGGAAGAATTCCAGTAATTCTGTTCCCAGTAAATAGGCAATGCTGGGAAGCCAGTTCTAATCCTTAGAAAATGGGGCTGAATCCCATAGCAATACCCATATTGAGTAAGCCATCATACTATCTTTTTTTTGTTTCTAAGAGAGTGCATTTCATCTTCAAATTAATAAGAATTATGTACAGAAGCTCTTCTTGTCCAAACCAATTTCCTCTTGCAGTTTTCTTTTCTGTTCAAATCCCTAGCCAGCAGTCATGCAGAGATAAAAACTCCTGAAGCTGCTCTGCCTTTTAAATCGAGTGGAACAGGCAGCACTTCACAGACAGCTTGTAGAGTGCGCACGCACCAAAGTGACTTGCTGATTGGATTGACATGTTCTGTCCTGTAAATCAGCACAGAGAATTAGTGATCACACAGAAAATCATCCCTCTAGGAAAAAATTGCTTTTATTCGGATTTGTGTAAATATTCAGAAGTAAAACATACTGGAAAAAATCCGCTTTTTCATCCTTCTCATGTTTCTCTCTTTCCTATGATGAAGTAAGAATATAAACTTATTGCAGTTTCTATATATTTTTTTTCTTTTTTCCTGGGCAATTTTCACTGTAGTTCCTGCATATAACTCTAAATGAACTTTAATAAGTCAATTCCAAGGACATATTCCTTGTTTTTGCTGTAGTGGAAACACATCATGGGCCTGATAGGCCTGTTGGATACAGTTCTAGATGCATCCCTGCCTGAGCATCTGGTGTCAAATGGCATGTAAATTTCAGTAGGATGTTCTTGGATATCAATATATTACAGGACAGGAAAGACTTCATATAAGACATATCGTATGTCCTATTAAGAGAATTATTCATCTTTCAAGTTTGTGAACAAAAATTTAAATAACAAACAATTTATGGAGAAGTGTAAGCAGACACAGTATTATACAGTAATATATTGTTTAATTTAGATATTTTCTTTTGAGGTTTCAAACTATTTACTTGTTTATGTCACAGCCTATAATCTTCTCTTTTATAATCTCACTCTAAAGTTAACACTCACCCATAACACACCTTTTAAAATTTGATTAATGCTGTGGAGGTTTAATTCCGATAAGATTTGTTTATTATTGTACATATTTATGGACTCTAAATTCTGCTGGCAGTAATCGGAGAGCTATATCCTAATATAAACCTTGTTTATATAAGGACTGCTAGAGCTGTCCTAATTTATGGTAAGGTACTCTTTACCATAAATAGTTCAGCTCACACAACATTTACCAGCATCTCTTTGCCATGTTGACAAAATACAGCTTTGCACATGGTAAAATTCTCAGTTGAGTCCACATGGAATGAAACATAAGACTGTCTGTGCCACAAGAAGTTATGTTCAAATCAAGCTTTTCACAGAATGGACAAGGTCAAGAGACATAATTTTTTTTTATAAGATAAAAAATCTTTATGTAATACAAATATGTCTGTAAAATAGGAACTGAGTTGACTGAGAAGAATTAATAAACTCCCCAGAGAGTTTCTCCTTACTCTTAATCCTAGGAAAATCCACTTTGAAAGATGTGTGTGAAGGGTGGTTGTCATCACAGGTACTACCAGAGCACAATATAGTTGGTTGCCTGGGGTAATTCAGACAAGGGAATTGATATCTTTCCTGTTATCTCTTTCAGTTACTTTATGTTATCAGACATTTTATTTTTTTTCTTAATAGACTTCAGCTAATAGTTTGGTAATCAGGTATTAAAGATAGATATATCAATATGCACACAGGAAATATATGGACAGTATTCTCCTGCATGTGTCTATAGTGTACCTTAATGATCACATTATTTTCTGTGAAGTAAGCTGATAGCTCCAGTCCAAGACATAAAATGGGAGCATTTTAGATTATTAAAGGTCTTCAAAGTTCAGGGCAATTTAGAGTGGACTTTATTTCACAGATTCTGTAATGACATCTTCTGTCTCGAGCTTGGACTTTAAAATTCTCTTTTCCTTATCTGTTTTAAGTATCTGTTTACATTTTGCTTCTATTAAGTGCTATGTGAAAACTGTTAGAGATACCTGAAAATTGAATATTTTGTTGCCAATACAAATGATCAATTAACTTGTCAACGCTGATTTTAGGTCTCCCATTTCAAATTACTTGGATGAATTGAAATTCCCTGGAAGCAAATGTCATAACTGAATTTTCTCATGTGGATTTAAACTCCATGGACTAGCAAAGCTGCATGGTTCATAGAGGCAGCAATTCGGGAGTAGCTATAGAGAGACCTGCCTCCTGAGGACAAAAGTGCATGGAGGAAAATGGTAAGGAAATGTTCTTTCCAGATAATGTGAATGAGAAGGAAAATGTATTTGCAAATTGTTTTAGGAAATGCTAGTAAGGGTTGTCTGAGGCAACTGATAGATGGAGCACTTTTTAAACTGGCACCTTTCCTAGAGCAGCAAACAAAGGCTGAGATTAGTGGAGGAACATGGAACCTTGCAGATAAGACTCCTCTTGAGACAGCTGACATAAACTGACTGATAAAAAGTAAAGCAATTTAATCCCTTTAGCCATGTCCCCTCTGCATCTTAAACATGGTTGAGAAGTTCAGACTTCTATCACAGGACCAGATCAAAGTTGTTGAGCAGCAGCAAAGGACAGCTGATGAAACCCAAAGATGACAATCTCTGGAGTCATTGGGGGGCACTTTTTAGGCTTTACACGTGCAGATTTGAACAGGTACACCACTAAGGATGATAAAAGCAATTTGTGAGATGATGTCTGTTGGGAAGGAGTTTGGACATAGTACTTGAGGTGAGAACAGGTTAAAAATGTCATCCCTGGAAACTGAAGAAATTGTAAACAAGATTTAAAAAATCATGTAAAGAGCAAAGGAGGCTGAATCTTCAGTAAGTATGATTGTGGACACCTGTAGCCGGGAGTGGAGCTATGGACCCAAGACCTTTGGAGCACCAAAAGGAAAACTCCCTGAACCATCCACTCCATTAATCTTATGCCCAAGCAACTTGGAGTGGAAGGATGGAGTGAAGATGGATAGATTTGAACCCCAGTACTAAGTAGTGTAGAAGGGAAGATTGGTGAGTTTGTATTTCAGTAGTAACTATGATTCATAATAATGATTCATACATTTAAAATTTTCTTATGGTATGAAAAATTACTAACTGTAGTTTTGAAATAGTAGTGCATTTATTATTTATTTAAGGTATTAATTTTTGACTTAGTTTATTTACTTCCTACTGTTACCTAATCAGCAAATGCGTTTGTCTCTTTGCTAATTACATCTCAAGTTTATAGTCTTAAAGATAGAATCAGACTCTGAAGTAAGAGCAGCTCCTTCATTGGGAAACCCAGATCTCCTGGTTCTGAATTACCTCTCAGCACTTCATAAAATCATGAAGATGAATTGTTTGAATGGACTGAGATAAAAGATGAACCTCACAGAAGATAAAAAATGAATCATCCAGCACCAATTCAGGCACAAAACAAATGAGTACAATTCTTGACACTGTTGTGAGAAGAAAAACAGGATACAAGATGTGATCCAGAAATAATCAGATCAAGGTTTTGAAATTACCTGAGCTAACAGATGTCAGCCTTTAGAGCACTGGCAAACAAGGCTGCACAAAGGAAAAATGCAGTGAACGCCATTCCTTCCTCCTTTATCACTGCAGTGCTTTATTGAAATTTGTGAAAGGCTGTTCACTTGTTGTGGATAAAAATCTAGAGAAGACTCATCAGATGGCAATTACTTAGGATGGAGCAGAGAGTGATCTTCAGAGAGTGAGACAGACAGAGGTATGGCAGAGGTATGGCAGACAAAGGTAACTGTGCTCTGGCCTTGTACATCTAATGCTAGTCATGTGAAATTCTAGAAGCCAGCTGAATTTCTGAAAAATTGAAATAAGTAAGACCTTTGGAACAGGAGAAGCATGCTAGTCTCTTTCCAGTAGAACTGAAAAATGAGGATTGCAGGCTACTGGAGCACAAAACGTGCTTCAGGACAGGCTGAAGAGAGGAGAAAGAGAGGAAACAAAGCATCTGCTGATTCTTAAAAGAATGTCTAGAGCAAGGATGATAAGAGATTTGAGTATTGGACAGAGTATTGTCTGCGTGAGGAGGCTGTAATTCGCTGATTTTTTCATGTGAATTATGAAGCCCTGGCACTCATAATTTACTTACTTTACAAGTAAGTAAAAATGCTTAAAGAGAAAGGTGGCAAAAAAACCTTCTCAAAATACATCATCCGGATGTAGAAAAGGTCTGCTAATTATAATCATAATTTTTGGGATCCTGTGTAAAGGATCCCATCTGCAATAGACTGAACATCTAATCAACAAGTAAAAACATTCCAGAATGCAGACTAAAAGGCAGGAAGTCAAAGTCAACATCAGAACTTCTCTCTATAGAAGAAACTGTTAAGTTTTTGCTTATCAGTGGAAATAACTGTCGATGAAGGGAAGGAATGTTGGAAATATTTAAGGTGACCAGCTGTAGCACAGGATGTGGCATGTAATGTGGAAGCACACATCTATATGCTCAGTGTGGGGAAAATTAACTGGTTTAAGAGCTCTTTTCTTCTTTCCAGAAAACCAGATGATTTTTGCACAGGAGCTCTTCCTACTGTTACCTTTGAAAGTCCTGGAAAGCTGTCCGAATTTAAGTGCATTAGAGGGTGGAATTATGCTAGAATTAGTGCATAATTCTAGCATTAGATTGGGAAAAGCAGTGATCTAGAGCTCTGTATATTGACAACAGTAATGGAAGATTAATGAAAATTTTGCAAAATAGTGGAAGTCTTAATTGAGGACTCTTACCCAAAATAATTGGAAATTGAAAACATAATTTAATGCCAGTCAACATGGTTTCAAGAAATGCAAGGTTTTTGTACAATTCCCTTTCTTACTGACAAGACTATAAGTCTGATTGTTATAGACAGTCATGTTGATAAAAAAAATTGATATTCTATTTTGATTTACATCTTTAGCTGCATGAAATAATAAAGTATATCCTCAGTCTTTATTCAGGTGCTCCCAAATGGGAGTAGTTAAAAAATGGGGAGATATCAGTGTGCCATAGAAACTTTGGCAGGGCATAGCTCTTGTGGGATCAGGTAGCTCCTAGGCATGTCTGCAGGGTGAGCTGGGATAAGCTTTGCTGATCCCCATCACTTCCAAGTACTTCCCCTGGTCCTAAAGGACCCATGCTGTAGATGTGCTTGCCAAGTTCCTTGCTCATTCTTACCCTCTGACATGGCTTTCCAGCCTCACCTTTACCAAGAAATCGCTGGGTTGTTGGTGACCCTGGTACCACCACTGGATCTGCTCTGCCCTTCCTGAGGAAGCATATGATAAGGCTGCTTCCTGTGAGGATGAAGGTCCTTCCATGTTTTATCACCCTGGATTCCCAGCTTCTTGAAACCTGTGACACAGCTAGTCCTGCTGCTCCCTGGTGTGATGTACAAATTGTTGTCAACCACATTCTCTAGGGCTTTTCTCCTGACATGGTGAGGCTCTGAAAATGAAAGTTGTCTTTTTTTCTCTAAAATTGGATATGTTCTAAAGGTGTCTCTTTGCCTAAAAAAATGTTGCATATCTCATAGCCATTTCTTTCAGTTCCCTATTCTTATCCAGGAGTAAGAAGAATGAGACTCCTTTGGGATCATCCTTCTGGCTAATTTTGAGTGATCAAAATCTACAGATGCCCGAGAGGTTGAAGATATGGTTGATATTGCTGTCTTTTATTGCAGCTGTAAACAAAGTGGTTTTTGTGGGCTGAGAGAAGGATAAAAAAGGGAGGGAAAAAGGGAAAATATAAATAGAAAATAGATGAGAAAACTATAAATGAAGAAACATGTGAGAAAAAGTTAAAAACAAATAGAAGAAAACTTTAGCCATGGTCAACAAGCTGTGCTAATGTAACGAATATATTCTGTAAGCTGCCATGGCTACTTATGTAGACATAGAAAAAAAAATAGCTACTTTTCCCTGAACAAGAAGGCTACTCTGATGTCCCTTGCTCTCCAAAATGCAGCTAATGAGGTGGTCCCTCATAGTGTAATTGCAGCTAAAATTCCTGCTAGAGGCAAACTGTACTGCTTGATGTTGTTATTCTGTGTTTCATGTCTTTGGAGACACCAATCAATGAGGATTACTTTGATACCGTAAGCTCAGTATTGTTGTACATTAATACACTAATGGTACTGTATCATCTTTTTGTGTCCTCAGGCAGCACTAGGGACTTAGAGCTATATAGAAATAAATTAGAAGTGAAACTTAGATGCAAAACCAAGCAGAAAGCTCCAAACAGAAGACAGAAGTTGGCTGCAAACAACGAATTCAGCAGAGGAAATGCAAACCAGGAAACTAACATTTAAAAGAATCTCAAAGGAGAGACGTAAAGTTAAGCCTGTCAGTGCTATTACTTGATGTATTTTAAAGAGATGTTGGGAGACCAAGGTGACAAGCTCAGTGGGAGATTCTATTTCTTCTCCCCCAAACAGCGTATCAGTTTTTGTGCAACAGAAAAAGAAACTGAAACAATATTATGATAATCATTTGGGGTACTGAGACATTCATCCAGAATCTGGGAACAAACTTTTTCCCAGGTAATTTTATTTTTACTGCAGAGTCTTTGGCAGGCTTGTATTAATTGGTACGATAATTACTCCACCGCTGGAGAAAGGGAGCTGCTAATTTCCCAGTGTGTCCTGCACGCTTTCATGACTTACAGCAGTCTGGAGGCTTCTAGAGGTGGAAGTGACCACTGTATTTAGCTCTGTGTAGGCACTACCTTTGATTGTACTGAGAGGGCTCTAAACCATGGGATCTGAGTAACACAAAACATAGGGTCTTAGAAAGGCCTGTCAGTCAGTCCAGTCTCAAAATTATGTTACCACTGTGTATAGCAGAGTACACACTAAGATGTGTTTTCAAAAATTTCCACTGGATAAAGTGGTGCATTTGTATTGGAGTGGATCAATAAGGCTGTGACACATATGGAAGGCATGCTGAAAACATCATCTTTCAAAAATCCAACAATAATTTACTGCCTGAAATTTATTCTTGAGTATATCTTCATTACTTATCCCTAAAAGAGCTACTAAATTATGCATTTCAGATGCCTACAGTTTCCTGTCTCATTCTCAAAAAATGTCTGTTTCTAGCAGCTTATATAGTGAAATTCTGCATCTAACTGAAGCAGACCATGAAGTAACCGAGTTCTTCTCCTTCCACATGGCATGTATCAATAAGGAGATGTGAAATGCTGAGACTGGTTTGGAACTGATTAGCTGGCCCATACACATATATTTATTGGCTAAACTGCTGCTGCTAAACCTCTTAGTGCTGCTATGCACTAACTTTTAGGAAATACAAAGAGGTTCTAAGCCATTGGTCCATCAAGCCAAACAAGACTTAGCTGTGAACCATCTGCAGAGGTGCTTTGTCTGTGTTAGCTTTATCAAAGAATGTACAGAAAACCTCACCCCTTTGAGGAGATTTCAACTGCCAGGAATAAGTCAATGAAAAAAATTATTGGGGAGGTGGGTGGGGGAGGGACCCAACAAACTCACTAACGAAATATGACTTTTCACTAAGTGTTTCACTGTTCTGCTCAGCTGAGTTAATGCAATGGTGACATAGGAAGCAACAGGAGGGATTATTATAAATCAGTGCTAACATTATTCTAATATGCTTAGAAGCCAGTGTATTAAATCCACAATATCAATATAAACATTATTTGTTGACTTAGTATTCCAGTTGAAAATTCCATGTTTCAACACCATTAATAGTGTCTTTGTTTTAAAATAGATGATCTGTAAATGTTTTTTAAGGTAAAACCACTTGAATGTTTGCATCTTCCTGCTCTTTGAAGAAAATATTTTTAAGTGCTAGTGAAAGATCAAATTTGTAGCATCATTGTGAAATAAATTTAAATGTAGAAGAGAAGTTTTTAATTTTTCTCAAGAAATACGTCATACATTGGATTATACTAAAATCTAGGAAAACTGATATGGAAGCACAGTAACTTGATGTAATAGAGAATGACAGGTAGAGGTCATGTATCAAGCCAAATGCAAGTAAACTTTCCTAATACTTATCATCACAGGTGTGAGAAAATTGATGTGTTCATTTATACCACATTAACATCTGTTGCCACAGTCCTTAGAAAAATATAAAACCAGCATATGAAGATGGGTGATTGTATGTGACAACTTAGAAAATATTTGTCATCTTTAGTCATTGTCCTGTACAAAGCATGAAATTTACAGAGCAGAAGTTGAAGTATCCCATGCTGCTGATTCTGGTCCTGGTATTTACTATAAGAAGCAAAAAGAAAGCAAAGAGTTTGGAGCAACAGCAAACAAAGAAATAAAAAGGAAGACATACAAGGTTTTTAGAGCAAACAGGAGTGAGAGTCTGAAATTTTAATGGCACCATTCACTTTTTGACATGAATGCTGATAATCTCAGGGTTACAGCGTTATCAGTCTTGTCTTCCTACTTGCATTCCCAAAGTGTGGGGTTTACAACTTACATTTTAGGACCTGTTCTGCCTTGGACATTACTCACTTTTTGCTATTCTTAGAACAACTTCAGATAAAATACCCATTAGATGACAAAGCTCTAGATAATGTGGACTTTAGGCACTGCTGCAGTTGAAAGCCATTGAGAGCTGGAATAGATTCTGATTTTACTCCAGAGCAGACATGGTGGGGCCCTCAGTTTTGGTTTCTGAACCATTGCCACAGCGCTCAGACCTTATCAGTGAGAGATGGAAGGGGGAAAAAAGAGGGGTGGGAGGAGGCAAATAAATACAACTGACCTTGGCTAAGCTGAACATGTTGGTTTGACAGATTTCTGAACACGTTCTAAACACTTGGTTTTATGCACTGAGAGAGCACGGCTGCCCTCTTAGAGCCCTTTGTACAAAATTGGTGGTCATTCAATCAGAAACATTTCCAGACATTGACTCAGAAATGTTGGCATTGAATATGTCTAAACAAATGGTGTGGCTGCGTGAAAGGCGAGAGGACGATGGTTTTCTTCTGCTAGCATACTTTGTGATGTGATAATGAGGTGCTCTTTTTGTAATAGGCCATAGTATGGTGTAGGTATGAGGATTTCACACACCAGCAAATTTCAAAGAACTGTTTTCAGTATTCCAGGAAATTAAGTGATAGAACAAGACTTTATACTCAGTGTGCATTCTCTGCTCCCACACTGTACACCTCTAATGCAATTTACCAGTGAATTAAGCATAGGATGTGATTTATCCCACCAACCTAATATTTCATGTTAGTCAGTGGGGTGACTGCTTTTATGGCTTAGCTTTATAATGCCATTATAGTTGAGCACACTCCTGCCTTAGCAGTGTGCTTAAGGGAGTCTGTCTTTGATATGTGCATGTAGCTCTTATTAACTTCAAATTCTTCCTCGATGCAAGCTCCCTATAGTCAATAGAACTAAAACAGGGTTCTTTGCACCTTCTGACTAAGCTTTTTCTGTCAGCTTTTATGGAAACAAAATGGTGCCAATGTGACATAAATTTACACAACCCCTGCTCACAGCATATATTGGTGGAAAAGGAGGGGTGGATTAGTTCCTTTATATTTCAGGATGCCATATTTTAAAGCACTGGTTTTACCTTTTAGGTTATTGTATGCAAACAAATTGAATTATATTGTATGACATAACCAGTCCTTGAACTAGTTTGTGATCTCTATATAACTAGAAATTCATTGAGGAAAAGCCCAATTAAATTAACACAAAAGAGAAGGAATATTCAGTACTCATGACCAACTCTCATTGTGGTTCTAGGAAAAGGGAGTTTCTTGTGCTTTTCTTTGGGTTTGAGTTTTTTGGGGATTTTGGGAGGTTTTGTTTTTCTGGGTTTTTTGTGTGGCTTCTTTCTTCCTTATTTTTTGTTGTTTGGTGGGGTTTTTTTCTTTTTTCTTTTTTTTTTTTCCCTTTATTTCTTTTTTTTTGCTTTCTCTCCTATAGAATCACAGATTACCTGTATTGTACTTGATCTTTTCCTGCAAAAGACACCACACTAATGGGAAGGTGTGGAACTTTTTATTTTTCCTTTATACAAATCTACCTAAAGTTATCTTCACAACCATTACAGGCTGTACCTAGACTGTCTGTAACTTTTCCTGATCTCTCATGCACTATGACATTTTACATTGTTAGGTAAAGGTAATATATTTTGTAGCGTGCTGTAATATTATTGTGGTACTAAGCATGACTGCAGCCCAGTGCTGACATTCAAGAATGATGGAAAGTTTCTGTACAGTCCATGCTCCAGTCACTTTTTTAATCATTACTGCAGTCCTATCTCCTTTTATGTGTGCTATGGTTTAATTTGTTAAAGCAATCTATAGTATAATGGAGCTACATAGTGGATGAAAAATAACTGTTGGTTATGAATTCCCCCAGATCAGAATGTATCTGCAAACATTTTACAATGCCAATTTCAAGGTTATATTTTGCTACCAAAGCTAAAGGACTAAAGCATTCACTTATAGAATCTGATGTGAAAGTGTAGAAGAGAAGGCCATTTACTGTTTATAAAATCATTGTTTATGTTTATACAACTGCAAACAAATTACTGGGTCCTGGGGTTTTTGGAGAAGAAAAGCTTTACAACATGCAAAATATTTTCTCCAATTTAGATACAGCTGTAAAGAGATCAAGATCTCGGTTAGACTAATATTCTAATGCCTTATTAAGAATTAAAGTGTTGACAGTTTGATCCTTGTGGAAAAAAAAATAGATAAATATCTGGTGTGATTTATTTATATATTTCATCCTCCTTGTCCTTTAAGTCAGAATTGGTTATGACAGTATCTCCTTATGAAGAAAAAATTATTTTTGTATTTTCAGTTTTTAATTATTTTATATACTTTTTTAATTTTTAGGAGAAAAAATTTTAAATTTGGATCCATTAAATAGATAACAGGAAAATTCACAGCACTCTTCTATGTGATCACATAACACAATGAAAATAAATTCTTATCAAAATGTAAAAATAATGCTTTAAAGGAACTCTTTAAATGAAAGATATAGAGAAGAAATGTTGATAGGTAGAAAGAACAGAATACAAGTCAGGAAAGAAGAAGTAAAATCTCAAGTGAAAAATTGAGAGGAAAGGCGGAAGAATAAAAGTTCTTGAAAAGAGTGCAAAAACAAGAACAAAAATTAGGATACAGGCAAAGAGAAGGTACAAGAAGCTAGTGAGGTTTTCTTTTATGCTTCTTTGTACAGTATGGAGGAAAATTGTCATAGAGAGACAAATATACTGGATACTGGTCTGGCATTTCCATATATTTACCAGTGAGAAATCAGGAATGAGGGAATGGCTTTTTACATCTCACTCTTCCCACAAAGTTGGCTAGCATGGCTAAAGTTGATGTAGGAAAGCTCTACAGTTCAAGGTAAAAAGACGATTAGGTACAAAAAGTATTGAAGTGGGCCACAAAAACTCTGAAAAGTCAATGTTTTTCATGTTCTGGCAACTCCAGAGCTGGATGTAGCACTCTAGATGGAGTCTCACCAGAGCAGGGAGGCAGAATCCCCTCCTTCACCCTGCTGGCCATGTTGCTCTTGATGCAGCCTAGGACACATTTGGCCTTTTTGGTTGCAAGTCCATGTTGTCTGGTCATGTCCAGCTTCTCATCCACCAGCACCTCCAAGTCTTTCTCAGCCAGGTTGCTCTCAATCTGCTCATCACCCAGCCTTTACTGATGCTGAGGATGGCTTTGACCCAGGTGCAGGACAGTACACTTGGTCTTATTCAAACCTCATGAGATTCCCATGGTCCCACTTCTCAAGCTTGTCCAGATCCCTCTGGATGGCTTTCAGCCCCTCAGGTGTGTCAACTGGACAACTTAGCTTGGTGTCATCTCCAAATTTATTGAGGGAGCACTCGATCTTGTATGTCATTAATGAAGATATTACATAGCATTGATCCCAATACAGGACACCCCCTGTCACTGATGTTCACTGGGACTCTGAGCCATTGACCACTCCCCCCTGGATGAGATCGTCCAAACATTTCATTACCCATTACACAGTCTGTTAAATCCATCTCTCTCTAATTTAGAGAGAAGGATGATGTGGGGAACCATGTAAAAAGCTTTACAGAAGTCCAGAAAGTCCAGATAAAGGACTTTGTCCACTGATGTAGCCACTCCATTGTAGAAGATCATGATGGAGTGGCTATATCAGTGACCAAATGTGTGTCCAGTGAACCTGGGCAATGCTCACAAGCAAGACTGAAGAGAACACTAAGGGGAATTAAACAGCAAAAATCATGAGTAAAGGAAAAAAACAGCTAATAAAAAAATAGTAGGAGCACTACTGCTTTTCATTTAGAGAAATTCACATGAACCTGAGAATAATAACATATCAGTCAGGAGAATTATTTTTTGTTTTCCTTAAAGGATAAACTCATCTGAACCCATAAAATAAAAACCTCAAAAAGCTGTATCTTCTTTCCTTTTCTCTCCATTTTATCATATATTTTATTTTAAAAAATGAATGTGGGGCTTTTAAATATACATATGAGCTGCACAACATAACTTCAAATGGCCTCTGAAATCAGTAAGGAATCTTAGACTAGGTTGTAATTTTCTTTTATTTCTCTCATTTTCCAGCTTCACTGGATTTTAACAAGAGACTTAAATACCAGCATAGTATAACAGCGCAGTGTGGATGTCACTCTGTAAATCTCAGACATTCCTCCCACATGAAAAATGTAGTCCTAAAAAAAAAAACCACTTCAATTAAATCCTACAACTAGATGAAATAGCACTCTGTACTCCCTTGTCAAAATAATGTCTTGGTTTTACATATATATTCTTCAATAAGAATCAGTCATATGTTGCTACAGAGAGTGCTGGAGGGATGGAAAATTACCCCTAACATGGGGTAAAAATATTTAACACTGGATGAACGAAAAAAAGCACGCTCCATTTTCTGAGCAGTGAACACATTCCACTGCTTTGCACCCCTGCAGGTGTTTCATTGGCAGCTTCTGATCCCCAACCTGTAATCCCCAAATGGATATAACTCTGCTCCTCCAGAGTTAGAAGATTGACATTTATTTGTAAAGACCACACATTCCTCAAGACACGTCACCACTGGGAGGAACATAGGGCCATGGTTGTATCTGCTTTCAAACATCTCTTTTACTGGTAGTGATTTGGGAAGCTGGGCATGTAAAATCATGGTTGTATATCTAGAGATGCTAGATATACAGGGTGCATACTAGCCTTCCTACCTGCTGTTTGAAACTGGGATGTAGAAACGCAGATCAGCAGCGCAGGAAACTTGGAGCAGAGTGGGGAAACCAAAGAAATCTAGAATATTCTAATTACAGCTCAATTCACTGGGGATTTCAAATATACCTGAGGTGTTGACCAGAAGCTCCAGGTGCTGGTTTGCAACCTTAGATTTCTTGCACAGTCCAATTGTCACATCAGAGTTTTGGAGTCATGCTCTATTTCCCCCCTTGCCTCCATGTCAGCACAGGTATTTACTTGCTGTGACCGCAGCATCAGTTTAGTTTTATTAAACCTATTTAGTCTAAAATCAGAGACTTTCCATGAAATTACAAATTACATTATAATGATATTACTTTCAGTGACATTTTACCTGAGACAGGATTTGACTTTAAGAGGATTGCAGGATAATCAGGAGAAAATATCATCCCCCGAGATAAGCTTTGTTTTATGAATGCTAAAACTACTGGACTGTGGCATTTGAAACGCCAGGCACAGTCAACAATGGGATATCTTGTTTTGTGTATCCACCCAGATCTTCTACACGGTTTCAAACATTGCTGAGTGATCAGTGTGCAAAGCAAAACCGGTAAAATTAACTGGTTTGTTTCTAGTTTATATTTGTAAAGGTAATGAACTTCAGATTTTCAGGTGAATATGTTTGTATAGTAGTGATATATCTCCTGGGCAGTGGGAAATTGGAATTGCTGTGCTAAAAATTGTTCTTCAGGATCTGTATTTCAGTGCAGATGTCAAATACAGCCACTTACATACAGGGGGTAAATAGTCTGGAAGACTTTTATTTTTTTAAAGGTTTTTTTTCTTTAGTCATTGTTAAACCAACTAAAGCTGGTTAAATTGATCTATAGCATCTTCAGAATCTAAAAACTTTGTGATATTTAATCAGTATTTGTCAAGGTACGTGACTAGATTTCCAAACTGAGGCGCAAGCAAGGTACCTATTTATGTGTTTTCATGAGCTACTTCATGAACTCCCTTGCAGCTACCCAGTAATTCAGTTTGGGTATGTAAACATATGTCAGAAATTCTCCAATATAAGTACATTATTTTACCTAAAATTCTGAATAGCATACAGAGAAGATTTGGTATATCTAGCCATGTTTCACTTGGCTGTGATAAATCTTGATGTCAGTTGCTATGGGATAGGTTTATGAATCACATAACATGGAAGTTCTTGTAGAAGAAAATTGCTTTTTGTTTCCCCTCTGAAAGAAACTTTCCATATATGAAGTTGTAGAGTAATACAGATTAAAAATATATGTTCATAACAATTATAAAACAAAATGAGAAACATAGTTTGGAAATCATTAATGGTATTTATTTATTATAAGTAATATGAACAAAAAAATTACAGAGATGGTTGTTTTGCATGAAAAAAAGGCTTAATAGCTGTCATAAAAAATGAAATATCTTTACTACATATGAGATGTTCCAACCATAACTGGAGACTTCATAAGAAGGATGAAACAAGGGAAAACAAAAACAGCACTGTTAGGGATAGAAAAAGTATTGGCAGGCATTACTGGGGAAGAGTGGGCAATGTGTTCATATAGATTTAACTTTCAGAGGACTGAAACTTCTTCGAGAATCATCTCACCCTGTGGGTATGCCCAGAGAAATATTTTGACAGTAGATAATCTGATGCTTAAGTAAAGTAAGATCTCAGCTTGAAATGAAAAAGAAATAAACACAATTATTCTTATATATTATTCTGGCATTCTTATTTTTACAAGAAAACCGTAGACAAAACCAGAATTTCTGAAGAGGTTTTAGAATTTATTCATGGCAAAGAATATTTGACCTTGAAAAATGGGGCTATGTGGGGATTGTGGTGTGAGTTTTTCTTTGTCATGGATTATAATAACATTCTCAACCTCTTGGGATCCCACTGATTGTTTGGGGTTTTTTTCCCCCTAAAACCCATGCATACTAAGACTTTCTGTTTGAAAACCAAAAAAACAAAAGGTTTTTTTTTTTTTTTACTTACATATATTCATTATGTCAAGCAGTCAACTGCCTAATGTAGAAAACTACTTTTTAAGTTCACTTTGTTGATCATTGAAGTGGACGTTAAATTATGTTTGGTAACTATGTCAGCTATAAATGGCTGAGTATATTCTTAAGAATGCTTAAGAAAAATTTACTATACTGGTAAGAGAATTTTCTTTTTCATTATTATTATTTGGATACTAACCACTATTGCAATTTAAAGTGTAATCTTTTAAGTCAGACTACCTGGACATTAAGTCTGTTTAGCCTTCATAGCTGGGAGAAGTGGGGATGCTCACAGCATGTCAAAGGCAGGTTTGGTGGGTTTTTTGGTTGTTTTTTTTTTCCATCTCTAACTTACAAGCTGCTTTCAAGAGACTAGGTGGCAAATAGGAATATATAATAATATGTGCTTGCAGTCCAAAAGGCCAATCACATCCCGGTCTGCATGAGAAGAGGAGTGACCAGCAAGTCTAGGGAGGTGATTCTCCTGCTCTACTCTGCCCTTATGAGACCCCACCTGGAATATTGTGTCCAAGTCTGGGGTGCTCAGCACCAAAGAGATGTGGACTTCTTGGAGCAGGTCCAGAGAATGGCCATGAAGATCATGAGAGGGATGGGACACTTCTCCTACAATGACAAGCTGAGGGGTTTCGGGTTCTTCAGCCTGGAGAAGATGTTATAGCCTTCCAATACTTGGTGTTGCAGTCAGGCAGAAAAATTATAAAAGAAAGGCCTCATAAAATCAGGCCTTCTCTGTTAGATCGATGGCTGGCCTGTAATTTTTTCTAAGTGCAGCTAGCACTTTCCAAATTCCCATGTGAAAACAATCCTGATGTGAATAGTTTGTTAACATAGCAGTCTCTTCCTGGTTAAAAAACAACTAGCACCTGCATAAACATTAAATCTATCCCATGAGAATCAGTGAAGAAAATATGTAAGTAATCTAAGAGTAGAGAGATTTGATGGACAGGTAGAATATCTTTTGCTAACCAATAGAGTAATTGGCAAGGAAGCTATTAACTGATTAAAGTTGCACATGAGGTCTGTAAAAACTGCATAAAAATGAGTTGTGTGAATAAAGAGGGGGCTTTCTGGATGAAGAAAATGGAGTCTTGCATGATTAATTCTGATGGATTGGATTTATAAAAAACAGGAAGAACAACTTTTAACATGGGTGAGTAGTGATAGGGCAAGGAAGAGTGGTTTTAAACTAAAAGAGGAGAGATTTTCCAACTGCATACCAAGTCCTAATTACATGGACTGATCAATATCAAACCAACAGTACACTAGAAAAATTTTGTAGTAATTTTGGTTTTTTTATTTCTAAGAGGACTATTTGCTGCCTGAGGATTTCAACCAAAATCTACCTTTCATAAAACAGTGTATCCAACTTCAGTGTGTATAGAATACAGTTGGGAAAAGTCATGACATGGACAGAGAAACAACAACTTATTTGGTTTAGTTGAACGTAATTATAAAATTTGTTTCAGAATAATTTTATTCATGTTTATTTCTGAAATGAAAGATGCTATTGCAAAACAGAATTTCCAAAAACCTCAATTTTTAAATATAACTGTATCAAACTTCCAAATGTGAACCTTGGATGTTATAGCTGTTTCTTTTCAGTGCAGCTCCTTGGCACAAATGAGAATTTGTCACTGGTGTTATTTACTGAATCATTTTAATTTTTGTTGTGAGACAGAGGTACAACTTTTTCTGCCTCATCTGTTCTGTGAAGGGTAATATAAATGGTACTACTCTGACCTTTTTAGTATTCTGTAATTTGATTCGCTTGCCATTCCTATCTTCTTCTGTTTGTGACCTCAGCAACCTGTGACTAGAATGGACACTCAGTCAAAACACAGAATACTGAAAAGGTCACAGAAGTAGAATTTACTGCATCTGCTTCTCAGGACACACTCAGCAATAAAATAGTGGTACCTGGTTCTGATAATTTATTTCCAAGAGGGCTGAAAGAGAGGTAATCTAGTGTCCTTGTGATAACACCTCTGACAGGAAAAGTTCTGCCTGCACCTATATGCATGCTCTCATGGTGATTAGCAATCTAGCCAGGACATTCCCTGCCTTAATTTCTTTCTATTTAAAATGGCAGTAAATTCAATAAAGCATATTTTCAAAGTTTACTGGCCTTTAAATTATTTTTCTTCTTCAGTTCAGTTGAGAAGATAAGTAAATGAGGTGGGAACTTTGCAGTCTATTAAAGAGAGTTTATCAGGATGGAAAAAATGATTGTACAGCTAATGTAAAATGCTCAAAGTGCACAAAATATTCCTGAAAAAGTTTTTTAGTCTCATGTACTCACGCTTGCAACGCCTTGTCTTTTAATATCTTGTGTTTCGTAATTATATTCAAAATGTATTTCTGTGAAGGAATACATAACTAATGGTCTCTTGCAGTGTTTTCCCACGTAAGTATGAATGGTTTCTTCTCTTAAGTGTAATCCCCCTTCCCCAAAATCCATGGTGTTTGCTAAATTAAGGTGTTCAGCTCTCCGGAACTGCAAGCAGGAAAAAATTAAGCCTGAGAAAGCTGCCTAATGAATGAACTGTGACTGAGTCAATATTTGAATCAAAGATTCTCCATTTTTGTATGGTAAACCCATAGACACTATATCACTATTTCATTAGCTGGGAAAAATATAATAGTTTATTAGTTTTGAATATGCAGATTGTGTATTATGTATTCTGGACATTTTGGTTTTAGAAATAAAACAGAAAGTGCAGCTGCCAACTGGATATACGTTTAAGTTAGGCAATTGTGTTGTGGTCAGTAAGAACTCAATGCTCCAGTATATTAGCTATATATGGATGAAAAATTGGCTGGAAAAACAATAAAGAGGTGATATGAAGAGGCTATTTTTAATGAGTAGATAATTTGAAGTGTTTCTCTGTGCAAAGGTCCAGCCTGTGCCTCTAAGACAAGCAAGGTGTAAGTGCATCCCCAGGCTGTGTCTACAGCAGCTGGCAGCAATTCTCTGCTTCCTGCAATGCATGTGCCACTCCTTATTCTCTGGTCATCCAGACATACTGGGGCATACCCCAGTAACCTCCCAGCCCCTGCATTCCATTCCAAGGAAGTACCTGGAAGGAGAATTTCCACTGATATTTCATTGCCACACCAGGAAGGATATGAGTAGGAAACCCACTTAATTAAAGAGCATGCAGGACTTGGAGGGGTAAATCCTGAGCAGAGGTAAGAGCTAGCTTGATCCTACAACTTTATTGTTTCATGGAAAACAACAGCTTTGAAAATGTGCCAAAATTCAGATAATTTTGAGGGTAGTAGGAGTTTTCCCATTTACTTCTCTAATACTGAAAAGGGTATCAGGGGGATGACAGTTGCTTTCTTTTCACAAGACTGCTAGGCATATCAATTGCAACTGAAGGAAAACTTGCTTGACAGGACATATGTGACCCTATTACTGTCTCCCAAAATACCAAGCATGGCAGCCTATTAACTCTGTTTTCAACCTGTCACACACAGAGAAAATAACGGCTGTTTCTCTATTTTAGTTTTTTGTTAAACTGATTATTTATTAGCTTTAAGTCACATATGTTATTTTTAAAGCTATGAAAGAATCTCATTTAACATACTAACCTAATGGATTGGATGCAAATAGAAGCACCTATAAAAATTATTTCTAAATATATGTATATAAAGGGAAAGGATTATGACTATATCTAGCTGGTAATGTTCAATTAGCTTTTTTGAAGATGATACTTTTTAACTAAATTCCCATCCATCTGCTCCTCTGACAGTCAATCTTTTCCAAAGACCTTTAGAATTTAGGGTTAAATCCCAATATAATTTACCAGAGGTGTCAAGCAAATTGCAAGATTAGTAAAAATTGGTATTGAAAAGAAGAAATTAGTATCCTCATTGACAGAGAACACAACATCTGTCCCTGCAAGGTTGGCATACCATGCACCAATCAACTGGTAAGCACATAGCTCAGAAAGAGACAAAGCATATCACAGGAGAATGCTTCAGAGAATCTGGGAAACATATAACATAATGTACAACAATCATTGGGAAAAAAAAATTTCTTAATTTAACTATTCAAGTAATAACCTTTTTACTTCTCATGTTGTATTTGACTTTTTTTTTCCTGGTACCAAAATGTGAAAATATATGCCAAAAATAACCATAATTATTTTCTTATCTCATTTCACAGATGTCAGCTGTCAGTCACTGTTGCAGGAAGGATACTGAGCTCTACCAACTTTTGGTCAGGCCTAAGTTTTGTGTGTCATTATTTTCTTTTGCATCTGAAAGACAGAGGCTAAATCCTTCTATTTCTGTTGCCATTTCTTTGCCACCTCTGCAAAAAACCTGGAAAAACCCCCAAACCCCCTATAATTGTTAGCTCTTGTTCCCAGCTCCTATGCAGAGCAGGAACAGAAAAGGATTTTGACCCTTTGTGGCGAACAAATACAATAAAGTCAAATTAATATGCTAAAGTGCTAAGAAAGTGAACAGTCCTTGGACATTGGATCTTGATTGTTTATGCTGTTTAGCTGTTGGAAAAAGTCCTTGTACGGCTCTGTCTTGGACCAGCTAACACTTTCCCTGCAAATCATGAACATGGCTAGAAAATGGTAAGGAAAAGAGAATTTAATAGTATAGACAGAGTCCTCCATGGCCAGATGTCTTTCGTGCCAGGAAATGATGCCAAATATGTTTAATTTACCACTCCAGTCACAGTTGAAGTCCTGGACTAAAAATAAATGCATTCACTGAATATTTTAATTATGCAGCAGTTTTTACTTACTACATCTAATTACCTTCATGCTACAAAACCCTTTATCTCAAACTCAGGCTCACCATTTTCTAGAAGAGACAGAACACAATATCAACCAGCTTTTTGTCCTCACAGGTGTTGCTGATGCTGAGAATCTACTCCATTAGACCTCTTATTCAGGAAGGTATGTAAAGCAGCTAGGAATGTTACTTACTGCTTGTGAGCAGAAAGGACTTGAGTGTGCTGGTGAGAGCAGCCCTGAGGCAAAAGACTTGAGGCTGTTGGTTGATAAGAAGCTTGACATGAGCCAGAAATGTGCGCTGGCAGCCCAGAAAGCCAACTGTGTCCTGGGCTGTATCCAAAGTGGGGCCAGCAGGTCAAGAGAGGTGATTTTCATCTTCTACTCTGCTCTCAGTAACACATTAAAGTCCTTTCTACTGAAGTTGTGTTGCTTTCCAGCCTCAGTATGCATTTTTATGAAGGGAATGGCAGCCAACAAACTGGTCTGGGAAAAAGTTCCTTTCTTTTGCGTTGTTCACTGGAGTACATTCACATTCCAGTCTGGCTACAGCGTCCACTTGCAGGATACAACCACTGCCATCTTTTGATAACAAAAAGCTGTGATTTGTTGAAAAGAATAATTTGTTCTGTTTTCTTTTAAAGTTCAGTTTTTTCACTGGTTATTATCATATATCAAACTAATGCTTGAAAAAGGATGGTAATCTTTAAAGTAAGCTTAATGAAAAATGCTGTTCTGTAACTGGAGGGGATAAGGATAATGGTGGGGCATATGTGATCTTTCTGTGTAAAACAGACTAAAAATATTGACCTTTATTTTTTCAAGAACATAACTTTTCAGTCAAAATTTATTATACTAGTTCTGTATCAACACATTTTTTTATGCTAAAATTTTTTTTTTTCAAGGGTTGAAGTTCTTCATTACAATATGTGGAAGCAAAGCAGTCCATATGTTCCAAAGGTGAAGCAGACAAACAGAAATCTGTAATGTAACCTGCTAATGTTTTCAACACAACAAGCATCCTGCCTCATGCAAAGATGTGCTAAGACTTCCTCAGCAGTTTCGTGCATAATTTTGAGGATGGAACACGAGACGGAAAGCTAGTTTTATGGCAGAAAAAGGAGCAAAATTAATCTCAAGAAGGCATACAGGAGATTAATACTAGATATGGCAAGTGGACTATTCTGTGGTAAAAAAATAGATAAAACAAGTTTCTTCTTCCAGCTGGAAGAAGTCAGCTGGAGCTGTGTTTCATCAGGATACACACTAAAACAACACAGATAAAACCGGTCATTTGTTTTAAGACACCATCAGTTTTATTATTAATAGATCTTTAATGTTTCTTTTGTATTTCTCTGTTAGTTCATATCTTGTAAAAAAGGGCAGGAAGGTGTTACTGTTCCTATTATAATATTTTTAATTGGAAAAACTCAGGCAACAATAGAAAGCTGTCATGAAATCTATCTTATACATGGACTGCTCTTAATGTCCTTATATCAACAGAAGCATTCTTATTTACTTCTGTGAAGGCAAACTCAGATGAAAGGTGAATTTACAATAGCTGGAGGTTAAAGACAACTTTTCAAACCAGAATGTCTAAATGCAGGTACCAAAATACCCAACAGAAAGTTACAGCAGTGGCCAGCATTACTTCATTGACATTTAAGTTGGAATATTTTCCTCTATGTGGCTTGTTCATACTGACACTACTGATCTGAAACATAGATGAAAAACCTTGATTTTTTGTCATTTCATAGGAGCTATATTGTGTCATTACAGTCAAATTCTGAAAGTTTTTATGTACTTGTGAAAGTCTACGCTTTCATCACACCATTGATAGCACAGTCACAGACATGGAAGTGAATCAAAAAACTCCATTGCATTAATAATAGGAGGCAATAATTAGGGTTGCTGCTTCATTTTAATTATAGCAAGCTGCTTGCATCTAGAAGGAAGTTAAAACAAAAATACAATCTTTGAGTTATATTCACAGGAAGAATTGATCAGCAACTGACAGTGGAAAGTGCTCATCTTCTGCTCAGTGGAAACTCCTACCCACATGCCAATTATAATTGATCCTCTATGCAGTGTATGCCACCACTCAAAACAGAATGAGATATTTTTTGCCTACAGCTAAGAATCCAACATTCTGAAAAGCCTTTATATATTTTCCCAAAAGAAAATTTGTAAAGTTTTACATTTGACAAGTATTTTATGTTCTTACTTTCTCAGTGTTTTCCTCAGTTTTATAATGAATGACTTATCAAAAGCGTATCCATTATACAAAGTATTATTATTATGATACAGAAAGAAGGTCATTGTTATTAAAGTAGTTGTAGTTACGTGGAAGATAATTGAATGTCATGGTTTGACACTGGCACAATGCCACTGCCCCCATGAGAATACTCTCTCCCTGGTGTCTGCTGTGAGATGTGACCAGGAATAAGCAAAGCAGGCTTCTACTTCAAAATAAAGAAAACTTTATTAACTAAACTACAAGAAAATAACTAAACTACAAGGAAAGGAAAAAAAGCTACACAAAAGGAAAATGAAAACCTTACAAAATCATTTTCCTCCTCCCCCCACCAAATTCCAATACAATACATCAACTCTTGGTCCAGCACCACCCTTTAGAATACTCAATCCTCAGTTTATCAAGAGGAGAAGGAGTCCTTTGTGCCATGGGCTTCTTGTCACACGTAGCACCGCCCAGAGATCATTTGCCATGGTGACATCTTCCTTCCATGCCCAGTGCTCTCACAACTGTGCATGGACCAGGGCTGCTTCCAGGGTTCCTCGGTTCCTTTTAAGGATGTCTTGTCTTCTTCCAAAAAGGTACAGTTTCAACTTTGGGACATCTGTCCCCCCTGTCCTGGTTCTGAGGCACTGCCCCCCCTGGAAGCAGTCTCTGTATCACAAGGAAACAGTCCATGGCTATACAACAACAACAACAACAAAAAAAAAAAAAAAAAAAAAAAAGAGACTCCAGCAAAAAATGCCACTCCATCTTCTCCATTCTTCCAACATCTCTCTCTCTGCCCAGACCTTCATCACTCTTCTAGGAAGGGTTAATGTTCTGTAAATTTTCATTGTCCACAAAGGGGTTGAAAGCTCCCACAAGCGGCTGGACCCATCTCAGCCCTGCTGCCGCACATATTTATCAAGTTTCGAGGTAACTCCCAAGCTCTGTCTCTGTCTCCCAGAAGGTGGAGGGGGGAATACCTCTCAGTAGTTCTTCCATGCTTCCACCCTTGGGCCCCTCAGGGTCAGGCCCATCTCTCCCAGGCCGCGTGGCTTTCCTCTCCCCCTGCCCAGCTGTGGGGAGGAACAGAACTCTCTCCCGCTGGAAATCCAAAGAGAACCTTCCAGGGGGGAGCCCTGCTTTTAACCCTGTGTGTTCTCAGAGGCGGATCCAAATGTCCCAATGGCCACATCAGGTGCCAATATTAAAATCTGAGCACCCATTGGTTTGACTACAACTTCCCAGAAATCCCATTTCTGGGCAAACCACCACATTCAGTCTCAAAGCTTAGTATTAAAAGGGAGATAAATTTAGTAATACATTACAAACAGTTTTAGAGATAACATTTCCATAAATAAATTATTCTAGTTTTTATTAATGGGGAATAAGATGTCAACATAATTATCATGTAGATTATGGGGATTATATCCTCAAACCTTCCCATGTAATTGTTTTCATATTCTTTCCTGCTTTGTCATATCAGCAAACTTCAGCTTTATGCTCTAGAGAGCAATTTAAGTAATTGGTCTTGATGATCTTGGAAGTCTTTTCCAGTCTCAGCAGTTCTATGAAATACTTCTCTGAAATATAATTTTGTGGCATTGAGAGTATTTCAGAGAAATATATTTTCACCATATAATAGAAATTAGTGACAAAAGTCCTATCTATGTGTATATCTATATGTACTTTTGAATCATTACATTTCGAGGTTCTCTTGTAGCCTGCCTGGTAACTTCGCATAAGAACTGACAGGAAAGCAGCTAGTATACCCCAAAACACTGCAATGCCAAAGAAAACATTAACTAAATTAATCCACAAGTAAGATTTTTACATTAATTATGACCTGAGCATAGTGTAATCATTGTTTATTCATTGTTCAGAAATTACTTTTGATTTCTCCATAAAAATTTAAAAATAAGTAGTGCTTTTGAGCTGCTATATACTGGCATAGCTTTATCGATTTAATGTGATTTGCACCTGATTTACACTTCCTCAAAACCCAGCCCACTTCCACTGCACCTGCTCTCACTGATCAATATGCATTCACTTTCCACAGATGAGGAAAGCAAGAGACAACACAAATTCAGTTTTTGTTATGTTCACTGTGGCACAGCAGGACAAAGGGAGAGACGGAGAAGATATAATTTTTTTATATTTAATTTGAAGAAAGAAACAAATTAAAAACTGCCAATACTCTAAAGAGTTAATGAGCATATGCTGCTCATAGTCAGTTACCATAAAGATCAGTTCCTTTCTTTCCACTGAGTTTAACTGGACTATAAAGGAAAGTAATGGGAAAGTTTTGAAATCCCTCACTAGTAGTCATATTTTTTCCCATCTGAAGCATTGTAAATCTGTTTAGTTTTTCTCCTAATACATGCTATGCCTTACAAAATAATAATGCACTCAGTAATTGGTTTCCGTTTGTTAAAAATGGATGTGTATAAAATCCCACATGAATTATGTGTTAAAGGAGAATTGCTTTTCAATTCAATCATCTCAGACATTAGCTGCTGTAAAATACCAGCCTGAGGTAGAAACTGAACACACAAGTAATGAAGTTTTAGGCCTACTGATTTCAGAGCCTCAGCTTCACCCCAAATTTGAGAATCCATTTTCCGTCTGAATTGCGATACTATGGAAGTTCCAGACTCAGAATTTCATCATGTAAGAAATTGAAGAAATTACAAACTTTTGGGTATGATAGATAAACAAACCTTCGTATATTTGAATTGGTCAGTCTTTGCAAATATGGGTTGTATGTTAAGAAGACTTAAATCACTCATCTGTAAAGCGCATCCACACACAAACACACAGATACATGCACAGTTTGTGAGCATGGGCATACATGGCCAAATATACTAAACTAAGTGCCCTCAGCCCCCAATTTCCTAAATTTAAAACCACATTACCAGACTTGAATTGTTCATTCTATTTCTGCAGACTAATTTTGACAAAATACACCATTTGTGCAAATTCTTTTCCTTACTCACTAACCTCTAGGCCCTTAAAATGAATTTGTATATGCTTTAAACATTCATTGAGTCTATATTAGGTAATAACATGCAGACCTTATATTTGCTTTTCTTATGACATAATAAAAACAAAATAATGCAGTGTGACACATTACCAAGTTTTACTCTGCCACAGTCACATCCCTAATAGCTTGAAATATAAAAAGTTAATTCTGCATTTTCCTGCAATTATTAACTTAAGTCATTCTTAAAATAATTATTTTACCCCATTATGTTGTCATCTTGTCACAAAAGTTCTATACTATCTCAGGGAATTCTCATGGCCATCTCCTCACAGCACTAACTCCTTCTTCAGCACAGTCAACAAACTCCTCAACAAGTACTCTTCTTGACTAGCTAACCCACTCTTTTATCGCACTCATCCTTATTGGACACAGCTGTGGCCTATTAAGAGCAGGCCTGTTCCTATTCTTTGGTGATTAGTACAGCTGCAACTCCTCAGGGGTGACATTTCCTTCTGCACTATCTCTGTTCTCTTATATTCTATCCCCCCACACCATTACAATATTCTTTTATGTGCTGTTCCTTAGGAATGCCAAAGTACAGATTTCTGTTGCAGTTTTTGGCATTTTTTTGCTCACCTTTCATAGAATGATAGAATGGTTTAGGTTAGAAAGAACCTTAAAGGTTATCTAGTCCCAACTCCCCGCCATGGGCAGGAACATCTTCCAGCTGCTCAGAGCTCAAGCCAACCAGGCCTTGAACAGTTTCAGGGGTGAGATATCCACAGCTTTTCTGAACAACCTATTTCAGCATCCCACCACCCTCACAAAAAAGAATTCCTTCCTAATACCTAATCTAGATCTGCTCTTTCTCAGTTTTAAGCCGTTATTCCTTTTCCAGTCACTCTTTTGTACCCAAATGCGCAGGTCCAGGGGGAACCACACAGATGTGTACACAGTGGCAGTTGTCACATGTACAGAAACAAAACTGACATAACTTGTGTCCTTAGCCAACAGGGAGACCTGGTTCTACGGTCCTGATTGGAAAGCTGCTGCCTGTGCACTAAGCTGCCTTTTGTCAGGCCTTATTATGTTTCAGCAGTGCACAATCTTTTCATGTCATATAAATATGAATAATTGAAACAAATGTAATTATTCTTCTCTCCCTTTATTTCTTGCTCAGTGTATATAATGACTTATTAATGATTTTTTTGTTATAAAAATACAATTTGGGCTGAACTATTTCTTTTTCAGACAACTGTTGCAGGCTGGTTCAGGGTGACTGATTCATGAAGTGAATGCATGATATTCAAGATTTTGAACATCTTGGTCAAAGATAGTGTGAAATAGGCTGAGCAATAAGGCTGAGGGCAAGAAGAAAACCAGTATAGCTAATTTGTCAGCTAATTCTGCAATAGTAATTGATACAACTACAAATCTGATGAAGGCACAAAAAGTGCCACACCACACTCCTCTGTCAGCATTGGAACAGAGCTCACCAAGCAGTGTTTTATAAAAGAGGTTGGGCCTCTCATGAATATACCTCTAAGGATACATTTTTCCAGCCTGCCATTTCAGACTGCCCATAATTTTCAGATTTTTGATATTTTCATTATTCTTTCAAGAAAACAGAACCATAACAGAATTTTTTGGGAGATATTAAAATTAACAGCAATAAACATTCACACATGGAGAAAAGCCCTAAAGAGTCAATAAATTGAAGAAAAGATGGGTAATATTTGGGAGAAGATGACTCTGTTTCATGTCAGTGTAATTCTATAGCTAGGACACAAGAGCAAGTCTCCAGTTCTGCCTCTGACCTTCAGGTAAATCGTATGACTCTACTTTGTCTGTCACTGGATACCAGTCTTCCCTTTGAAAAATAAATTCAAATAAATTTCAATATATTTGAAAAACGGTTTTATGTGGGTGTTTGCACTGTGCTGACCACTACCAAGGCCATGAGTTCAGCCCAGCCCTCTGAGCACTGCGTGAATAATGATAATAATAATAGGATCACATTTATAATTTGGAATATAGCTTCGTCATTTGAGAATTTTAGAGGTCCTTTTTGCAGACATAGAATAAAACAGATTTATACAAAATAATACCCATAATGCTCTATTATAAATTGCAAACTTGATGCAGAAATTATTGTGCACAGTTCTGTGTCCTGTGACGTTAGTACAAGCGATTGGAAATTTTTCTTCAGGCATTAAAATCAATGAATCAATGAATAGTAATGTGACGGGCTTTATTTCTTATGTTTCAAATTAAATTCAAATTGCTTTAGATTTTTTTTTAATATCATAAATGCAATCTTAATACGATATTGCTTGCAATATGGCCAAGCTAATGCCTGAGGAGAAATCTCTTACTTTAAAAGCTTATTTCCCTTAGAGAGCTCAATTTTTCATGTTTAACATTAAATTAACTTGAGCTTTTGTGCCATTTTTTCTGTTCTTAAACCAATTGACATTAATCTGCATAACCAGTCCCTTGAATAAATGTAATATCTAAGCTTTAATAGGGCATTGTTTGATATATTGAGAATGCTTAACCAATTCCAGTTCGGAAGTGAAATGGTTAAGTCAATGACTTATTGTAATTTCACTCAGACTTCTTTATCTGTACTATGAGACTTTGTAGAGCAATATACATCTTCAGCTTCAATCTGCTATCTCTTGGAATTTATTAAGAACATTCTGATGAATAATTATTTCCCCCTTTCTTATATTTTAAACTTCTTATCTAAAAGAATCAGAGTTTTCCCGTAACTTCTATCCAGCATATAACTCCAACACTTTGTGTTTTTCTAGGTACATCTGCATTTACGTTGTCATTCATCATGGCAGAGATATGTGGAAATAGCTCCATATTTCATTTTGTTGTATCAGTGCAGTAGTAATGGGAACATCTTTGACTCAATTCCCTAGTTTAATGGAATTGTGGAAACCCTCTATCTCAAGGTTTCAAAACTCACTTCATGCTCACAATAACTCTCAGGCTTGATGATGCCAGCCAGTTTTTAGTCCTCTCTTCAGAATAAAATATAACTACAAATTCAAGGCTTTTAATGCTGTGCATATCACCTGTAGTCTGGTAATTTGGGGACTGGAGCTCTTTGTCATCTTTATGCATTTGATATGCTCCTGTGTTGAAGCACCAAGGGAAATCTGTATTTTTAAGGCAAGTAATTTACTTAAAAGTATGTGAATTGCATATTGGGATTTAATAGTAATTTAGAAAGTATCAGAGTAATAGATTAAAATAGGAGTGCATATGAAAAAACAGACTAGAAGAGAAATTTTCCAGAGTTAAAAATAGAAAGTTTTTTACAGTGTGAAGCAAGAAGGCAAAAGAAAAGCCACTAAATTTGCTACAATTAGAAAACTGGTAAATGGTCTTGCAAATGCCATGTGGAAACTCTGGGAGCATGCAGCAATTTTTAAAGGCTGTTAAGCTGGTTTGGTACTGTGCTTTGAAAGGACACCACCAACTTAAAATGGATGACTTATTTGATTTTTTTCATGCTGCATCAATTTTTCTTGGAATAAAGATGGTGTTGCTTATCTATTCATCCACAATCTGTACTGAGTCCCTTTACTGAAAAGATTTTATCGTTCTGTGGGGAAGACAGCAGACACCTTTAGGGTAATATTTTAGGAATTTATCTCTGATTAACTGTGCCACCAGCAGGAAAGCTGGTAAAACAGAAAAGTAGTGTAAAATTTCTTAAGCAGAAAGAAGGCACTTGCTGTAAAGGTCCTGCTTCTGGGTCACCTGAAACACTTGACAAATTGCAAGTGCTGTTGGTATCACCTGACACTTGATCATTCCATGCATATTTCATCAGGCTTTAAATGGACATCTCTTAGTGTAGAGAGGTTCCTAAATTAGCTGAAACCTAATCAGAAATACATCTGGTACAAACTCACAATAAGTTGCTAGGTGTGATTCATAAAAATCACATTATGTGTTTCTGTAGGGCATTATTAGTACTTTTCTTGCATGTTTTCCAAAATGAAGCACGACTCGTCTTTATGCCAAAGCACTGGGCCGGCCCCATTATGCTAATAGTGATGCTGCTTAGATGACCCAGGAAAATGCATCCTTTTAGCAGCTCAGTATGTTCTATCAATCACCTGGCTTCACACTGAGGAAGAGAAATAGGGAAGAAAGCCCTCACAAACTCCAGACCCTTCTACCTGAGACTAAAAATCTCCTACTGCATTAGCTGGGCACATATAATGGATGTATCACCATTATATGATCACCAAAAGCCTTGTCAAGGAACTAATTATTACTTGGAAAAATAACCTTAAACTATTAATACCTGGAACAACTATAGGCATGTTCAGTATTCAGATCAGAATGCTTTTGTGACTATTTTTTCATGTAAATCTCTAGTTTCTTGCAAGCCAATGAGAATATTCCCTTGAAGCAAGCAGTTTTAGTTAGACCTGTTAAACAATCTTAAAAATAATAAAGAGAACATAAAGGCTGAGAGAGAGCCATGGGATCAGTCTAGCATGGAGAGTGACTCAGCTGCCCAAATTTTGTTTCTTCTGCTGTCATTCATATGATTTTCTGGGGAAAGAGAAGCAAGAGGTGTGAATGCTTCCATTAAAGCCCTGCAATACTGGGCATATTTCCTTCACTACTTTGCTGACCTTAGGCAGCCCTTCTAATTGCAAACTCCATAAGAATCATAATGAAAAAATGATCTCTTCTTTCCTCTTCTTGGAAAAAGGATCTTGTAGAAGTCTCTGGTTTTCATATTTAATGATATATTTGGAGAAACACCATTTGCCTTCTGGTTTGTAAGTCATGGTTTGAAGCTTTTTGAGGAAACTTCTTTCAAAACAAAAGATGAGATTTCGATTAATTTTCATTTTGAAGGAGCTGGAGAAGTTTGACCAAGCTGTGAGAAGTTTGTACACAGAAGACAGAAGCTGCTAAGAATTTTCACATGCTTTACCTCATGATTTCAAGTGGTTAATTTTGAATTTCCAATATACCAGTTGACCCAACAATGTTCATATTCTTGATTACTTTTCTATTATCTTAACCAGAGAATGTTATAGGGGAATTCACATTTGTATCTGCAGAGTATCTTGAACATTTAGATAATTCCTTTTGATGTGCAAATATTTTCTTCAGCCTATTTGGATGCATTACTAATTCTTTAAAGCTTCTCTGTTATTATTTGTTCATAATTATATAAATGTGCTAGTGGGTTTTTTTTTCTTTTTCTATTGTCATTAATTGTCACACAGTTTCTCAAAATTAAAATTGTAACCCACTAGAGAAGTGTTCAACTGTGCAGTCACTGTTGTCTTAGGAAGAAGAGAAAAATAAGGTTTGCTTAAATTTTTAAAAACTTTTGTTGTGAAGGACTTAATGCAAAAACAGATTGTTAAGAAAAATTAGCAGTTCTCAAAGTAACTACCCTGAGTGGTCCTGTATGACTTTTTGAGGAAGGGGAGGAGCAGAATGCCGAAGGTCTCACTGTGTACTCATTCCCCTTCTAAGGATGGCAGTGGCAGCCTTTGAACCAAGTGCTGCAAATGCAGCCTTGGATAAACATGCAGGGATGAACAACTTACTGGATGAGACAGCCTAGGGATGGAGGAGGTTTTTAAGGGCTGGTTCTACAGCACTGGGCCAGGTCTCTGCCAGAAGAGGCTGGATGATTGAAGGTCTGCCTCTGCTTCCATGAACTCTTAATTTTCTGAGGATGTGGATAGGTGGTATAGAACTAAGAGCTGTACATCATTTAGGGATTCAATTACCTTATGTCTTTTGGTGGTAGCATGTACTTCTTGGGTTCCCAGGGATGTACATTTATTTATACCATGTAGGGTAACATACCTTTTTTAAAAAAGGTCCCCTGATTTCACACAATGTTCATCTACCTACTGCATAGGTTACTGGATCCTCTCAGCTGATGAGTTTGAAGAATCAGGTTCCACTCAAGCTGTGCAGATGCATAAGTGTCCTAAAAACTGAGACTGCTTCTTCCCAAGAAGGAAGGGAATGAGGAGAGGACAATGTCACATCTTAGGAACAAACTAAGCACTTCCAACAGAATTAAGAACTGCATACAGACAGCCTGAGGACCTTTTTGTATTTGCATATCTGTGCAAAGCCATCACACAAAATTCCTTGTGCAAAAAGTGTAACAGCTAGATTATAGTGAGTTGAATTAGTATTCCCTCTCCACAACAAATAATAACTAATACTTTTTAAATGTTTGATTGAAGGCTATTTTAACTCAGTTGCTTCTCTTCCTTGTGAAATGATGATTGTTGATGTCCCTCACATTCCTTCCTCTGCCTTCAGAATGTCTTGTTTCACATGAGCCTGTCATCAGGGAAGCCGGTCTACCATGCATGCATATTTTTTAATAGCAACACTTCTGGCAAAAGCTAAATGTCGAGATGTGCTGCAGTTGTATAGCCAGTAGTGTGACATTCTCACAGCTAGCAAACACAACGATAACTAATTCAGCTTTAAAGGATTTGAATCAGACCTTCAAGTCACGAAAATCAATGCCTTTCTACCACAACTGAAGGAACTATGACTATTTACCCTCTTTGCAGCCCCTAGATCTCTGTAATAGATTTGACATTTATGTTTTAAGCATCATAAATCCACAAAAGTGTCCTTAACTCTGCTAGAATGTTTCAGTATCATGTAGGGGTCACAATGCTCGTGCCCTAAATCAGGAAAACAATTAACCACTAGACTTTTTGAGGTCATCCATGAGCAGGAAAATAATTAGGTCTAGATCCTCACAGATAAAAAATTAGCTGCCAAAATGCACAGATGGAATTTTCAAATAATGCTTAATAAGGTGAGATGCCTAACTCGTATTGATTTCTTTGAAAATCTGACCTTTAGAGCTTAATTTTAAGCTTTCCCATTATGGTTTAAGAGGGTGTGAAACCTTAAGTGTGTGCTTGAATGAGTTTCTTTCAGGAAGACTCTTCCACAGACAAAACTGAAGTACAGAGCAAGACATGGCAAAGGCAGCCTGAATCAAGAGGGATTCTGTTGGTGTGTTTTGTGTGGCGGCAGTCTGAAAAATGCCCTTTTCCAATTAAGATTAGTTCAGGGGGAGCAGGTTTTGAGTGAGTTATTTCAGACACATACACACGTAATTCCAGGAGGAAAATATCTACCCCTGACTGTGGTTTGTGAAGCGAGATGGATTGCTAGTCCCTCAATAAAGCTCTGGCATTCTCTTTAACTCAGTTCCTTCTGCTCTTACATCCCTGACACCCTGCAGTGGAGGTGCTAAGTATTCATGGGGATGTAAATGGAAAAGGAGGGTTGAAAGACAGAGTATAAATTCTCAGAAATTCAGGATAAATTAACCTAGCTATGCGGGGAGAAGGAAATTCACAGTTAAATCTTGGATTTTTTGGCCTGGGATTAACAGACATTGCTGCATTGTTCTTTAAATTGACAGTATAGGGCAAAAGATGGCTTTTTGCTGGTCTAAAAGTTTTTGACTTTAAATGTCCACCATGCTTCTCTGAAATCACTGATGATCAGATCTATTTTTTTCTGTCCTGTGTATCTTTCAGTTCTCATTTTAGAGAGGCCACCCAGAAACAATAGTACAGGACTGTGCAAGCACAAAAGAAAAGATTTTTTGATGGTAGGAATATGAATGAGACATGTTCAGAATGTACTACCTCTTATGCAAACAAATAGATCTGAAAATTTCTAGCCACTGTTTCTGAGAAGGGATTTAAAATGGAGGAATGCAACCATGATTTTCAGTAAACAGAAAAAGAAATTAATGTGGCTAGTGGTATTTTATTTGGGGTTATTTGGTTTGTTGATTTGAAGCTTTTTTTGGGTTTTTTTAGCATCTGAAGTTCCAGTTCTATCTTCAGCTGAAAGATTCATTGCATTCAGGTAAAGACTTCCTAATGATAAATTATATTTTTTATAATAAGCTAAAGGCAGCTGAAGAACAAAACATATAAAAAGTACTTTGCAATTTATTAAAAGTACGTCAGTTTTATGGAATAAGTAAATTTTCTCCAATTTATGTCTCTGGAGGGATGTAGAGACTGTATTTGTACATAGTGTCTATTATATTTAACAAAGAAAAATCTCTTTATCCCCAGATGTTGGCAGTTTACCTGGAATATCTGTAAATCCACACACTATTAAGTTTCCAAAAAGATGCATGAGAGCGTTAGCTTCTAAAGCCTGCCAAAATGGGGCTGATATTTGTTCAAGTTGATCTTTTTAACTACAAACAAGATTGGAACCATACAGTGCACAGTGTGGTTTTGTATTTGATTTGTTTTCTACATTTGTGGAAAGCATGGAACTTTGTATATTTTGCAAGCCTGTAAAGTAAGTGATTAAGACAATACAGATTTTGCAAATGCCATACTGGAGGTGCTAAAACATATTGGAAGTACATTTTCATCTTATTATTCACATTCTGCAAAGAGTGCAGAAGAATTTACTTTCAAAAGAAATATGAAAACAATGGAAATGCCCTTATGCCTATTTCTGCTTTGTAAAACTTGGATAGAATTATTTTGACCTTAAGACATGACTAAGAAGTTTGGAATGCTATGAATTTTCTGTCCAATAGAGTATACCTCATGGGTTTTTATGGATTGAAAGATTTGTATTTTACTTGGCTAACTTGTTCCTTTAAAAAGAAACCACGTTCATTGGTTTGACTATCTCTTGCATGTATTTGAAATGTTCCCCCAGTATTGTAGATTACCTAGTGAAAGACTCTTTCACACATTACACATTCTTATTACTTGTATTGTCACTGTGAATTGTAAGGAGAAACTTATCAAAAATTCCTTTCAAAAAAACATGGGCTGAAAGAGAAAGGAATTAGGAAATAAGGTAGGCTCTGGTACCTTTACTGCTTATAGTGAAACACATAAATGTGGTAGTTTTGATGGAATTCTAATGCAGATTTATTACTGGAATCTGCACCTTGCTCTAAAATGCAGTCAAAAGAACAAATAAAGAGCAATGCATAGAAAGTAAAGACGTCAGATAGTAAAATGTCTCTTTTTAAAAGCCTGTCTTTTTCACAATCCTTTTTATGAACTTTTTTATGAAGTTTCTGGAGCAAACCAAAATAATTAGGGAAAAATGACCTTGGGGTTTATGCTGTGTTCAGAACAGTGACTTGTCCAATCACTGTAGGAAAGGGTGGCAGATTGTGATTGATGTTTTCAGAAGAGCTACAAAGTGAAGTGTATGAATGGTACCTTAGGTTTCTAACCATGTATGACAAATGCAGGCACTGTGAGAAGCTCTTTATCCCCAGATGCTGTGAAAGCACATAACAAATTTCATATGGATGAGCCTATGAGTAGACTACCTAAAGAGCTAATCTAAAATCTCATTTTCAGAATTGATTCTGGTGTTTCAGAAGAGAACATATCCCTGAATATAGATCTTATATCAGGAGGATTAGGACGTCAGTGATTAATATGAATTTCATTTTTAGACACGTCGTGGGATTTCTGTGGCATATATAAAATACTGAACTTGTTGAACAGCACGTTCCATTTCAATTACAGTTTTAATGAAGAAATGACTTTTACAAGGAAAAAATCTCAGGGGTTTAATATTACAAAAAGCTGATTCTTCCCCTATTTCCCTCCATCCCCTTTAAATCAGGTACATTTGGTTGTTCTTGATGAAACAATAACATATTCATTATCCTGCCAGGCTGTGCCACATTTTATAAAGAAGCAAACCAGCTCTTGTCCCTTTTATGTTTATTTACCCCTCTGCATCTCCACTAGCACCTTGGGAAAGAGAACAGTTTTTGAGTGAAGTCTAGTGACGGGCTTTAAAAAAAAAGTTGGTAGACAGTTACCTAATTCCCATCCCAGGTCAAAGTACTTTCAGTATCCTGTCAGCCTTTTAGCTGACATTTAATTTTAAAGGGATTTGTGTATACGACAGTCACAGAATACACAGAACCACAGAACAGGTGAGGTTGGAAGTGACCACTGTAGATCATCTGGTTCAACCTCCCTGCGCAAGCAAAATCCCATAGAGTGCTCAGGATTTTGTCTAGACAGCTTTTGAATATCTTCAGTGAGGGGGACTCCACAACCTCGCTGGACAATCTGTTCCAGTTAACTGTCACCAGCATAGCAAAGAAGTCTTCGTGCTCTGGTGGAACTTGCTGAGCATCAGTTTCTGCCCATTGCCTCTTGTCCTATTGCTTGGCACCACGGAGGAGGGTCTACCTACATCCTCTTCACTCAGTATTTTCCAGGCTAAACAGGACAAGTTCCCTCAGATTTTCCTCATAAATGAAGTCTTTCAGTCTCCAATCATCTTCACATACATGTGTTAGAGGATCAAGAATCTTCATGTCTCTTGTACTGAGAAACACAGAACTTGCTCCAGGAGCAGAAGGAAAGGTTCACCTCAACCTTCAGGCAATGCTGCTCCTATTACATGTCAGGACACCATTGGCCTTCTTGGTCAGGCTGGGGTGAGTGAGAAGTTTCTGCAGCTCTTGCATGACAAGAAGAAGAACATTTAGCACCAGTCCAATTGCCAGAATAACCACCAACCCCCTTGATTTTCTTTCAGAGCTATGCCATGATGCTTCTGCCCTAACAATTTTTAATAACTTTTCTTTTGTTGGCTTAGTCTTTCCAGAGCAATACTAATTTTTAATCTTCATTATGCAGGCTGCAGGTGGTCCCCAAAGGAAGGAGGTGGAACTCCTAGTCAAGTTTATGCACACTGCAAAATAACTTCAGACAAAAAAAGATTTCTTCACAATTACAGTAACCCAAATTTCAGTCACTTGTACTTTTTTTCAAGTTGCAGTTTATAAGATAATTAGACCTATCTTTGATTTATACCTATGAAACTTGAAGTCTGATTTCTAAATTAGTCTGGAAATTGTTTGGCTGGGAAAGGCATTACTGGACATAAAGCATTTCCCTCAACTCTTACCTTTATGTATGTAGTGTGAAAACTGACACAAAATACAAAACATAAATTCTCATTCTGTTGTTTTCCATTCATAGTAATTCCATACATAAATACTCTTCATTAATTACTTGACCCATCCCTTTTCTAAGCCCATCTGCATTTGAACCCTCCATTTTTTCAATTAAGGGTTAAGTGAAGATGGAGGATGTTTCCAGCTATGGGAAATGTTATCACAAAGTCATCAGTTTTGTCTCTGATGAATTATCCAATAAATTCTTTGAATATAGCAAAATGAAGGTTTGGGACTGATTGATTGAATATTTTAAGTTTTGTGTCACTGTCTGAAATGTTGAACCCTCATCTTCCTTCAAAATCAGAATGAGTATGTTTGAGTGAAAAATCTCTCTTTGTGAAATATTAATGGTAAGGACATAGTACACATTTATGAAAGTGATAAAGGCCAGGGTTCCTGTGGTTAAAAAAGTATTGAGACTTGCAGTCATCATTTCATAAATGGTGCCAGTGTTTGAATGTCATTCACCAGGGAGTTATGATTCACATCTCTTTTCAATACATTTTGCTCTGTTGGCAACATAAGAAACCTGTGGAACTGCAGGAGTTCTTTTTCACATAATGCACTGAAATTGCCTTTGAAAACATGTGCACAAGGTGCACACAAAGGGTCTTTTATTTTGCAGTTGTGGTTCAGATGGAAATGTAGAGTGGATGCCATATAAATTCTTAGAAAATAAACTAAACAAGTCCCAGGTCTTTTAAATATCAATAGCAATTTTATATAATGTGATAATTAAATAATTCAAATAAAATTAAAATTATAATAATATTTTATGTGATAATTAAATAAGATAAAAGAGATTAGAACTGGTTCAAAGTAACCACCTCTGTTCGTGTCTATATAAGGGTTTCTCTTGACGGAGATTTTCTGTCTTCCCTAGAACAGAGAGGCTATTGAAATACATAATTTTTATTTAGATAGAGGACATTTTTTTTCTTCCAAAGCAGTTATGAAACTGTGTTTCCACTTAATCCTGTGGGCTTTTTTTTCTTCTGGGTTACATCACCCAGCATCTGCTCTAATCTCTCCCTGTGGGTGCCCCCACAGTATATTGTGGGGACTACAAGAATCCATTGCAGGACTGCAGTGGGTTCTGTGGTCTGAACTCATAAACCCCTACTGGTGCTTTCTTGTTCAGGTTGTGTTACTCATTTTTATTGGTCTCAGAATGGATTAAGAATGGATTATGGGCTCACAATGAATCAGGGAGTTAAAACAACAAATGGCTCTTTAGTGTAACTTTAGTTTGACCAGCTCATTCATAAGATGAATCTACTTCTACAAATAGCATTTAATGTGGTCACTGTGTCTCTCAGATGTGTATTCAAAGAGTCCCAAAAGTTTTTTAATTGTTTCTTTCTCATTTTTTAATATTATCTAAAGCCTTTGAGCTTCTGAGTTAGATATAGCTGTGCGCATTTCAGGTGTTTTTTCAACAGTCTCTGTGGTTCTGAAAATATTGTCCATGCTGCTTTAATGTGTGACATTTCTCTGTACGGTTTCCTCGAAAATAACCTGCAGAAAATAATTGCTCCATCTTCGGTCTCATACAGCTTCTGACAATGTGTAAATGTTCAGAAAGCAATTAGTAGTCAAGTTTGGCAGGAAGGAAGGGAATAGAGCTTACTGTTGACTACATAAACAGATAAAGTCAACTGTTTGAGTTTGCTGAAGCTTATGGAAGCATCTCGCCTCACAAATAGACACGCTTAGATTTGTATTAGATGTTAACACAGACATTCATTGTTATTCCTTCTTGTAGGAACATTAAATCAGCCTTGAAAATTGTCAGAAAAATTTATTGACCCTAGCCAGAAGATTCAGGTTGGATGCATTTGACTCTGGAAATATATTCCATATCAACATTTAATATGATATTATCATTTTGATACCTTTCTATTCATTGAGTTTCTGGAAAAACCTTTTTATTATAAGCCCTTCATCCAAGCACTGAGGAAAAAAAAAAAAAGGTAAAATAGATAGAATCTTAAGAATATTCTTACTAAAATAAAATAGTTTTAATATTATAGTTTTAAATCAGGTATTCAGACATTTGTGATGTGCTTCTTCCTTTTTTCCACTTATGTTGTCAATGCCACACAATCTACCTATTTTATCTTCTGACCTGACTGCAAATAAGGTATTTTTTCCTTACAACTTCAGCAGTTATACATGTATACAAATATACCTACACACTTTAAAAAGCAATCATATGCTGTTTTGACTATGAAAAAGAGGCTTACTGAAAAAAATTAACAGCCATCCTGGGTCAACATTGATAAAAACATAAAATGCGATGCAAAAATATCAATTTTAGTCTAGATTATCTGGATTTGATGACTAATGTGTTGAATTGAAGCTGCTGTTATATAAAAAATACTGTAGTAATTAGTAATTGGCATAGAATAAAAACAAATGGGAAGAGTTCCTGTTAAGAAAAGATAGAGGAATGTTGTTGAAGATCCCTGAAAGGACAAATGTTTGATGGCAAGATATCCTGGAGTCTTGGAGTGTTTCTTGGGAATAAAGATAGAAGTTCTTTCAACTCTGTAATAACATTTGAATCACAAGTTTGCTGGATGTGTTTGTGAAGCAAATAATTTTACACTCTCTACATTTGTTTAGCTGTCAGGGTAGGTCCTCCTACCCTCTATGGTTATTATAATTTTTTTTGCATATTCCATGTGCAGGCAGCCTGTGGTCTGCTTGACCATCTTCCTCAGATAACATAAGACACAAGTCCAAATAAATTTATAGCTGTGAATTTGAGTTCTAACAATTCTCAGAACTGCTTGGATTTTCTGATCCTCTTCTATTGGTTTTGGTTCTTTGATTTTTTAGGTTTTTGGGGTTTTTTTTGGTATTTTTGGTGGGTTTTCTTGTTTGTTTGGTTTTTTGGTTTTGTTTTTCTTGTTTTTGTTGTTTATTTGTCTTTTTTTTCCCCCTGGCATAAGTAAATTAAGCCTGTTCCCTTTTTTCCTAAAAGAAAGGGATATTGAGGGTTTTTGGCCAAACACGTCTTCTTCCTACTCTCACGCATTACTTGTGTTCATTTTTCTGCACTTTTTCTTTCCTACTCTATATAATCTCAAGGATAGGAATAATTTGAGGTAACTGTTTGGTTTTTTTCCCCAGCTCAATGCTCTGCTCTTTTGGGGATATTTCTTTTCCCTGTAGGAGATCTCCTAAAATTTTCTTGACTATTTCAGTGCAGTGTCATTCCTGATGAGTCTGAAGATCTGATACATTTTAATTCATTTTTGCTTTCTTTGTCCTTCTAATACACTTGAAAGACATTCTTCTCCTCTCCCCTTCCCAATTTATTAACTACTGGCACTTTTGCCTGATGTATTTGGCTTTGGGGGCAGAAGCCATTCTTCTATGAAGAGTATCTTAAATAAAGTGTATGGCTTCTTTGCCAGGGCTAATTGTGGTTTTGACTACCAAACTTTCCACTGCACCTGTTTCTGACTTAATTAATAAATGCTCCATTTGTTTCCAGAGTAGTAGCCCATTCATCTTCAGCTGCAGTGCTTTCCACTTGTTCCATGAAAAATTTCTCTGAGCTAATCATGCTGTTAGCGATCCTCTCTTCATACTGTGCACAATTTTCTGGCACGAGACAACTTCTGATCCTGCTTTATTTTTGATGGATCTTCTGTTAGCCTTTCCTTCTTCTTTTAATTTCCCCAGATGTCAGACTACCACTTGCCTTTTGAGAATGGCCACAGCAGATGAAATTATGTGGTGGCGCATTGGTTCACACTCAGAGCCCCACTCTCCTGGCTGTTTTAGTCCCTTCCTGTTATTGGTTGCATCAACAGTATCAGACCATTGCTTCTCTTCCTTAATCCTTCAGGCAGAAGACTGGTGGTCTTTTCTTTCTCAAGAAACTGAAGACCATCTATCAATGCTTAATTCTGTGTCTTTCCAACAACCTGTGAGATGTAGCCCAGGATCTCAAAGATTATAGGGTGTTGTATCACAACACAAAGATTATCTTTGTATTGTATCCTTAATCTTTCAAGATTTTAAATTGATTTTATAACTTTAAAGACTATACAAATTTTCTGTTCAACAATAAACTTTCCACTCACTGTAACAGCAATTTTTTTCTGCTTATGGTCACCACTCCATTCACTTTCTAACTATATATTTACATAAAATCAACATACAGTATTAATTTCTTTCATACTTATTTGCAATCTTTTTATATTTACCCTTTCTGCCAGAGTTGAATGAAAATTATTAAACCCATCATGCTCTTCAGAATAAAATATCCTGCATAAATAAAGCATAAACAGCTCTCATCATTTTTTTCCCTTTTTTTTTGGTATGTCTTTCCTGCTGGTAGAAAATAAATTGGTTTTTTGTTGAATATTAAAGTAGGTCCAATCAGATTTCAATCCCTCCAAACTTCTCCTCTAGAGCAAAGACATCTGACAGAAGTTTTCTTTCTGTGTCAATTATCAATCTGTTCATCATTAGCTGTCATCTGATCTACTGGCCATGAGTAACCAAAATTTGCTCTACAGTTTGACTAGTAGAAATACTTTTGTATGGCCTGCCTTTATCTTGTCACACAGGAAAAATCTTTGTATTGAACAGAATCTCTACAGACCATCCAGTTCCAACCCCACTCACACGGGCAGGGACGCCTTCCCCTAGAACAGATTTCTCAAAGCTCCATCTGGCCTTGCCTTGAGAAATTCCAGGGACAGAGCATAATACTGGAAGTACCAAGGGATCCCGCCTGAGAAATCATAATGTTACTTCTCTTAACAGGACTCTTTATTTTCATTCTTTTACTTTCCTTGGCCTTTACAGGTGATCTTATATTGGTTTTATCTATTCAATGGGAGACCATTGTTGATACTCCCATCTTCCAAATCTGGAAGATGAACCTCTCTCTCATGGTTCTTACCTCCGTCCTCTCTTTTTCTTTCCAGGTAGGGCATGTTACCCAACTCAAGCCTTGTCAGCCACACATTTCCTAGTCCTTCCAGTCTGCCTAAGCACCTCCTTTCCTGTCAATAAAGAGGAGTGTATCTCATCCGATATTTTTTACCCATAAACTGACTTCAATCCTGCAAGGTGCAGCATGTCAGTAAAACATGTCATCCTTAACAAGCCCGTCTGATTCCAGAAGGGTTTACATTTCCCAAATGTAAGCATCAGATTTCATGGGGCTTGGTGAAGACTTGTGCTTACCTAAGATGACATTTTCCCTCACATCATTCTGGGCTAAGAAGTGGTATTTGGTTTATAGCAAAAAACTGAGAAATCTGAAAGTCCAGGTTTTGTTGTTTTTTTTGGTTTTTTTTTTTTCATTTTGACAAAAATATATGCTACAAGACATTCTTCTATGTACTACCTGGATATCTGGGTACAATCATTTAATCAGACAGAATCTATGGAGAAAGAACAGGAAGATGGCTTTGATTTTACTCCTTGCACTCTCAGTTTCTGACCTGACAGCTGTCAAACTTTCATAAGACAGGAACACTTTTAAAATTTGATATTTAAACAGAAGCTCTCAGGGATGAAATAATTTCTTTGCTAGCACACACTTGTCCTGTCATTCAATGCTATTTTAAAGTATCCAAAATTCAGACAAATCCATCAATGTTAAACAAGAATGATGAAACAAAAGTTCTGGCCTGGTAATGAAGCTTTAAATCCTACTAACAAAAGGGTAAGGACAGAGAAGGTATAGAGAATTAGCACAGATTCACTGTGCCTGTGCTAAATTTTGCTTATAAGTGCTGTATTAAACATTTAAAAGTATGCTTTCAAAAATACATGGGGCTTTCACAGCAAAATTTTCCATGACACTAATGGGCATCATGTGATTCTTTTCCCACACACAGCTTTGAACATCCATTCTGTTCTTCCCTATATATTTTCTTCTGCCAGAGCCATCATTACATCTCAGCACCTTCCAGTAGTGCTGCAAAGTCTGTGAGTCATATTTTTCATGAGTGACTGCTTCTTTTACATATGCCCTTAATTCTTATTTTTTTATTTATAAATTAAGGGTTTTAATGCAGTTATACTTTCCTGAAGGTAGCTCATTCCTTTCCTTCCTTCCTTCCTTCCTTCCTTCCTTCCTTCCTTCCTTCCTTCCTTCCTTCCTTCCTTCCTTCCTTCCTTCCTTCCTTCCTTCCTTCCTTCCTTCCTTCCTTCCTTCCTTCCTTCCTTCCTTCCTTCCTTCCTTCCTTCCTTCCTTCCTTCCTTCCTTCCTTCCTTCCTTCCTTCCTTCCTTCCTTCCTTCCTTCCTTCCTTCCTTCCTTCCTTCCTTCCTTCCTTCCTTCCTTCCTTCCTTCCTTCCTTCCGACACTTCCTTCCTTCCGACACTTCCTTCCTTCCTTCCTTCCGACACTTCCTTCCTTCCTTCCTTCCTTCCGACACTTCCTTCCGACACTTCCTTCCTTCCTTCCTTCCTTCCTTCCTTCCTTCCTTCCTTCCTTCCTTCCTTCCTTCCTTCCTTCCTTCCTTCCTTCCTTCCTTCCTTCCTTCCTTCCTTCCTTCCTTCCTTCCTTCCTTCCTTCCTTCCTTCCTTCCTTCCTTCCTTCCTTCCTTCCTTCCTTCCTTCCTTCCTTCCTTCCGACACTTCCTTCCGACACTTCCTTCCGACACTTCCTTCCTTCCGACACTTCCTTCCTTCCGACACTTCCTTCCTTCCTTCCTTCCGACACTTCCTTCCTTCCTTCCTTCCTTCCGACACTTCCTTCCGACACTTCCTTCCGACACTTCCTTCCGACACTTCCTTCCGACACTTCCTTCCTTCCTTCCCCAATTTAACTTTAAAAGAACCAAGATTTTTACTCATAGTTGTTCACAGAAGCTTGGAGTAAAGGAATGAAATTTACAAGTGTGCAAATTTCCTTAACCCTGTATTTGGTACTTCTAGTCAACAACTCTTTGCTGCTCTTGAGATCAATAAACCCAAGGATCTCTGTTGTATGACAGGGTTAAATATTGCCATTCATGACGTTCTAAAAATTTCTTAAAACCCCTCCAATTATCAGGCATTATGATTTTATATGACAGCTGTGTTATAGGTCATCTCAGTTTTTTGTTTCCATTACTTACTTAGTTTCATTAGTCAGACATATACCTTTTCTCTGAAATTGATAAAAAACTTGTGTCATGTAACTTTCATGTGTGCAATGTGTTAGGAAAATAAATTATCTTCAAATGAATAAGATTTTTAAATTAGACTTTTACCCTGTCTAGAAAAATCAAATACTAAGAAGAAAATAAAACCATCTTTTAAAATATATCAAAAAAGATATTTTTTAGAAAACTAGTGAGAGCTGCTTAGCAACAGCATACCAGCATACAGCAACACCTGTGTAGAAATATTGAATTTACACACTGGAATACTATTGACTGAGTTTTAGCAGAACCTGTATATTTTTAAAATTTCAGCCATCATTTTTCTGATATGCCTGAGCAATTCCTATAGCACAGACTGTCAATGTAGCATTGAGAGTGAGGTCTAGAACTATTAATAAAATTTTAATCTTTCATTACCTGAGGTGTTCAGTGACATTTTGCTTTGCTGTGAAGAAGCTGGGCAATTTATAGAATTGCATCCTCCTGGAAGTAAAAACAAAAGGGTACTCAGCACAACAGGATCATATTTGTACTTAGTCTAAAAAAGTCTAAATATTTACCTCATTACAGAGGAAGAACAGGAAGAATTTAGTAGTCAACGTGGAAAATAAATAAAGAAGAAAAGATATGCATACCTTAGATGACACATTTTATGAATTTGAAGAGGGACTTTTTTCCTGGCACCAGGCTGATAACCTCTTTCCCATCTCCAACATCACAGCATCAACAATAAAATACTGAGCTCTCGGCACCTCCAAAAGAGGGTTGTGAGAAAGCATACCCCTGGAAATCCAGCCTGGCATTTTAAGATGTGGAAATGAAGCATTTCTGGAACAGCAGAGGGAAAGAGATTTTTTCAACAAAGTGACAACCTTTTGGTTGCTCATAAGTCTCCCATCAAGGATTAGGTGACCAAAGCTAAAAATAGGGTAAATTACTTCCAACAGAAGTGCCAGGTCATGTGCATCAAACAGACCAGGTATTTTCTTTCTCTTTATTCAGGGGATGTAAATTGTGCTTTAGAAGCAAAGATTTCTCTGCATGGTGCAATGGAAAAGAATCCACAACTTTTAAACCCAGGGAGCCTTTGAAAGCTATTTTTAAAATTGGTTTTTCCTGCAGGGTTCTACTGAGCTTAATGAACCTAGTGGGCTTGGCAGGCAGTCCTGCTGGCTCGTGCATCCTGTGGGAAGTGGGGTTACTCTGGAGCTCATCCATCTCCACATCACATCTAAAAGCAGCAGCTCTACCAGATGTGCTAGTGGAACAGTTCTGCCAGCCCAGTTGATAAGCACTTAGATATTTAAATTCTTTGCCTGCTAAATTTAAATTACCCCTGTACCCTTAAAGCTGCACACACACACAAACACACGCTAACAGGCAAGTCACCTACAAGCGTAGCAAGCAGAACAGTGAGCCGATAAAGGCTGCTCAAGCCATTCCTTGCAAATCCCAGTAAAAACTAGCCATGTTTTTAACTCTGTATTGAAAATATCTCCTTCACAGAAAGAGTTTGTGTAACTGTTTCTAACAGCATTGCTACTCCTGCTGCTTGATTTCACAGGCTGATACGTAACAAGTTGATAACTGATAAGCAGGTTTACCTTGCTGCATTAAAGTGGGATATAGAAATGCAAAAAACTCCTTCCAAGAAAACAAATTAAAAGCCAAGGAGTTTATTATCTCCTGTAAAAACCATTAAAAGTTTCTAACAACTTTGTAAGATTTTAAAGTCTCATCAAATTGGGCAAATCAGTAGAAATTAATATTAAATTGAGGTATTAAGATTAAGTATTTTTACTTTTAAAAAAGACACTATCAATTGCAAAGTTCACATCCATGAAGGCAAAAAGGTGCCATCATCTACCCCAGAAGCTGAAAGTGGGAAGTATATTTTAATTTACTTGTAGAAATTATTGCGCTATTGGTGCAAACCCATTTGATCTCCCTCTGTAAGCTCATCAAGTCTGCTTGTCCTCTCAAGTTCCCTTGATGCTAACTTGTCCTTTAATTAAATTTCTCTAGGACTTGAAGGAGAAACTGTGTGTGAGCTTGAAATCACTCCAGTGAAATCAATATCAAAATTTTCACTGGTTTAATTGGAGAACAATTAGGCCTTATGACACATTGAAAAACCTAATCAGGAAATTTATGGAAACAGCTGTACACTTTGAAGAGTCGTATAGATGCAGGGATCCCAGAAAGGACTTCCACTCCAGCCTGAAATTGTGGAGGTCTTCTTTCCTTCTGCTCTTTTCCCTGTACTGTGGGAATGTTCTGAAGTTCAGTCATGCTGTCATAGACTGCAAAGTTGGAAAACACAGCTGTGCAGGGGGAAATACTGATGGCTAAACTTGTGGCACCTATTGATGAACACAACCACCCTTGAGTTTTTCTTAATGCCACTTTATTGCCTGTTCCTACATTAATGCTTGACAAACACAGAGAGGAAACCTAATTTATGTGTTTCCAGTGGCTAGGCTTCTGAAGCATATAAATGTACACAAAGTATCTCAGTAGGGCATTTTCACAGTGGCACTTCTGTAGGAAAATCTAATATGCCAATGCAGATTACAGACTGAAGCACAAAACTGGAGACTAAACACTAAACTAAAACACTAAACACTAAAACTGGAGAGGAGTGCAGCCCAAGCCAATGCCTGAGAACAGGACTGATTTCACAAAGCTTTTCTCTAACTCCTGTTTTGGGTTCTGGCCCTTGCATTTTTTAGTTTAACAGGGTTTCACTGGAGTATGAACCAAAGAGATTGCAGAGCTAGGAGACCTTTGAATAATGGGAAGAGGTGAACTGAAAAATTGGATTCCTTCAAGCTTTGTGGCCCAAGTGCTCAACCTAAACCTAAGTTGCCATATTTATCTCCCCACCCAGCCTCCCTTCTTTATATCCATTGCTACCGATGGTCAAAACACTTTGTTAGACAGTAATTTTGTTTTGTCAAAACCAAAAAAGTTACAGGCTCTATAACTTTAGAGGAGTGAAAATTAGTCACTTTGACCTCACAGGCAAAGTGCTTTGAATATTATACAACTTGAGTAGCAAAAACAAGACAGTTCATAAAAATGGAAATGCCTGGCCTTCTATTTTAAACATAATAATAATAATAAGTTTACTGAAGCATCCAGACTTGATGGGGAAGGAGGGGAGGTTTGGGGGCTATTTTTGGCTTATTTTTAGTGATTTTTCAATATTTTAATTGTGTTGAAAATAGAGATCTGTGGAGAAAAGACCTTGATATTTAGTATTTTGTCTGGCTGAAGGGAGTTCAGAGACTAATGAGTCCCACCATTTGCCACATCCAAGTTTTTTTGAATACTTCTGGGGGTGGTGATTGCACTACTTCTCTGGGCAGTCTGTTCCAGTGCCTGACTACTCTTCCAATGGAGAAATTTTTCCTATTATCTAAACTAGACCTTCCCTGGTTGAGGAGCTTGAAGAAGAAATTTCAGATGCCTCATCTGAACAAGTTGGATGAACAACATTTATGAAGGGACTTTTAAGTTGTTCTCATTCATTGTGCTTTAAAAAAGACTTAAGCCTCTGTTTTCTCATAAACTTCTTATTATAATTATCAGTTTATAAAAGTGCATAAAAGTATATATCAGTTTATAAAAATGCATTAGTTTGGCTCAGGTCTCCTTATTTTACCTTTGCTGACATCTTCTAGATAATTTTAATTTATTTCAAGAGGAAGTGGTATCTTTCAATATAGGGAAGCATACAAAGAAAAGGAAAAACTACTTCCTTCTGCCTGAGAAGTGTGACAAATCTGTGGCTGCATCCTAGAAAAATCATAGACAAATTGGAGATGGCGAGCATCTTGGACCGTCTGTGAAGTTGGAAAAAAAATGTATTCACAGATTGGTCACAGTTCAATATCAGTTAAGAAGACATAATTAAATTAATTATAGAAAAATCCCTTTCAAAATATTACCTGATAGAAACTGAACGTTTCAAAAATGCAGATGAAATAAAAAATTTGTCTTGCAAACAGTAAGATGCTTAATAGCAATAGGAAATGCTATTTGGAGATGTTGAGGCTGTGGATTCATTTCACTGACTGTTGAATCTAAATGCAAATTCGGGCAGAAAGGTCTAAGAGACAGAATGCAAAAATAATTTCTGCAGTACAACTTTAAAACTGGAAGATTAAATCTTCCATTTGTACTTTTTAATTAAAGGTAAATATTAGAGGTAAATATCTTACAATATGAGAAGGGGATAAAGTTCCAATGAAGAAATGTGCAAGAGTTGACATGTGAAACTTTGCAATTTTTGCAAAAAGTTTATCCATGCATCAGATCTAGACTATGAAAAAGTGATTTTGACCACCCTTTGTTTTGGGACAGTGGATTAAAAGTTGAAAAAACTCTGGAAAAAAAATCAAAACTCTGGAAAGGTTCATTCTGCTACCCCATGAATTGTTACATTAGTTTGTATTTTGTGTCATATGACTTGATATATATTAGCATAATTCAGAAAAACATGATGTAAAAGGTTTGTGGCATATTGGAAATTGGAAAAAAAAATTTCTCTGCCTGGGAGATAATAAACCATCTCCTTCTTCTTCCTTCTAAATCACTCACTGTGTTGCTAACTTTTCAAATCATTGCAGAATTACAGCACACTGATAAAATATTCATAATCACCAAAACTCAGCTGGACATCACCCTCAACACAAAAGGAGCAAAGAGCGCAAAAGAGAAGCATGTAGCTCTGCACCAATCTCACAACTTGGCTCTGCACAAACACAATCACACACTTGAATGTTCCTAACATTACTGTTATGGATCAAAAGAAACATGTAACTGTCACAAAGATACTCTGAGACAAATGCACTGGTCCAAGGAAAATGGCAGCATGTTGCAACTGATTTGCTACAGGTGTTGGATAAAAACTTATAAAATAGTGTGGAAATAAGATCTCAATCAATTTCAAGAGAAAAAAAATGCTGGTAGGAGTAAAATATGTATCACAGATAAAACACGACCCTTAGAAATGTAATTTTTCTACTTCTTGTTTTAGATCATCTCAGTATTTTAGAAGATTTAATCTAAAGACCAGAAAGGTAAAGTAGATTCTACCTCTCTTTATAAGAGTTTGAATAAGGCCTTAGCTAAAACCCTAAAGCTTTAGTCTTAAAAACACACAAGTGAAACTGGGAATCTTTCTATTGATTTCAGAGGAAATTTGACTGGATGCATATTAGATTTTCTTTATATAGAATCCTTCACTGTAACAAACTGAACAGGACACAGGTTATTTAGATCAAATGCTGCTTTTGAGGGTTTTGTTGGTTTTGTTTATTTGCATTTTTTAAACCAGGTTTCAATTTGTTTCTGTGACTTAATTTTTTTATTTACTCTGTTTCATTTATATGTAAAATAGAACAGCTTTTCTCCTGTCTTTTGGCAATCAGGGTTTTTTCCACTCAAACAACCTTGTATTTATTCTGTAAGAAACTATTCACTCATGTGAAAAAAATTCTAGCTCTTCCAATTTTCATTTAATTTGCTTTAGTACCTTGGAGTGACTCAGAGATTCAATTTTTCCAAATACATAATTTTTAGCTTTACTGCTTGAGTTGTAAGTAGCGCAGGAGACAAAGAGCTGCACCAGAATAACAAGGTGCACAAATAATATTGTACTGTTACCAAAATTAAGATCTGATAAAGTTCCGTAGTGAATCAAGATACAGATGTGCTATTGTTAGTATTATTTTTTGTTATCACACTACAAAGCTGTAAAGATAATTTTAATCTCCTAACCCAAACTTGTTAATGTATCCATTTTCCATTCTTCTTATTCATTTAGAAAGGGAAAATGACTGTAACACAGATTTATTATACTTACACTGAAATTCTAGGTAGTTAACACCTGCAAATCAGTTGCTTTTGGCTCTCTGGAGATATTTCAACATTGGACAGTTAATTAGATTTAATCTTGAAGTAATATTTAGAGATCTACCCACATTTGAACAGCAAACCTATCAATACCATCCTTTTGCATTTCACTATGACTGCAAAATCTTTGCTCAGCTATGCATGGGCTCTGACTCACATTGCACTCACTTCCTAGGCTGTCTATTAAAAATACAAGAATTCATAATATTCAATGTGTTCTAAACATCACCATGCCTGTTTTATTGTGGTCGATTTTTTTTTTTTGGCTGGCTGAAAGACAGCAGGAGATGCAAATAATCTATATGTAATTCAAAAGACATAGAACACTTAGCATAGAAAAGAACCATTAGAGAAGGACTTATGATACCCATTTTATGCACATTTTTAGGATAAGAATAGTTGTTTGCCTCTTTCTTTCCTCACTCTCCCCTTTCACTTATTGGCTGCGTAAGTTCTTAAACAATTAACTTAGGATAGCTAAATATAAATGAGAAGAATGCCTTCATAAAGTGTATTGAAAAAGAAGGAGTATTGGGAAAGAAACAAAGAAATATGGATTCATAAGACAAGGCCAACCGTATGAGGTTCAACAAGGCCCAGTGCTGGGTGCTGCACTTGGGTCACAGCAGCCCCATGCAGAGATGCAGGCTGGGGGAAGAGTGGCTGGAAAGCTGCCCAGAGGAAAAGGACCTGGGGGTGCTGGGCAATGACTGGCTGAACGTGGGTCAGACATGCGCCCAGCTGGCCAAGAAGGCCAATGGCATGCTGGTCTGTGTCAGGAATAATGTGGCCAACAGGACCAGGGCAGTGATTTTCCCCCTTGCACTCAGCTCTGGTGAGGTTGCACCTTGAGGACTGTGTTCACTTCTGGACTCCTCACTTCAAAAGGACATTGAGGGGCTGGAGCATGTCCAGAGAAGGGCAATGGAACTGGTAAAGGGCCTAGAGAGTACGTCCTGTGAGATGCAGTTGAGGGAACTAGAGTTGTTTGCCTGGAGACAAGGAAGCTCAGGAGGAATCTTATCAGTCTCTACATTTTCCTGAAAGGAGAGTGGTAGGGTCTCTTCTTCCAGGCACCCAGTGACAGAGGAGGAGGACATGGCCTCAATCTGCACTGGGGAAGGCTTCTTCATAAAGAATTTCTTCACTGGAACAGTTGTCAAGCATTGGAATGGACTTCCCAGGGAGATGGTAGAATGATCACCTGTGGAGGTGTTCAAGAAATGACTGGATGTGGCACTTTGTGCTGTGGGCTTGTTGACAAGGTGGTGGTCAGTGAAATGCTGAACTGGGTGGTCTTGGAGGTCTATTCCAGCCTAAAGGATTCTGATTCAGCAAAAGGAAGACTTCATTCAATGTCTGTAGGTGTAGCCATATACCTGTATGATCTGTAGCATATGTCTGCAGATGTCCTAGTAATACAGCAACAGGAACTGAGTGTATGACTTTGTATGATATGACTGGTCTGAACAAAAACCCCCAAGTGTACAAACTGCAGTTACCATATAGTAACAATTCATAGTGAATTAAAAGGATAGCAACAAATATTCCAGGATTTATCTCACTTTGGCTGTGACATGGATATATACCCTTCTCAAATCAAATTAGCTCTGTGTACATGAGTCTATTACCTTCCTGCAACCTGCACCATGTACCTTTGTCAGCCTTTTATGACACCATCATATCCTTATTTTCTTTCCTCCCTAAACTGTTCTTCTGCACTTCCTGAAGTTCTCTGGGGCTTTCTCTCTTCTCTATTAGTGGTGGCCTGGGGGGAAAAGGGTCTTACCTGTCTTCCTGCTATAGAGGTGCAGCTTAATGAGCCCATTATAAATCCATTACAAACATTCCCTCACTTCTTGTATGTGATTTTTACTTTTGAGGACCTGTTTGTTTTCACAGATTATTTCTTAAGTCCTATCTCTTAAAAAAAAAAAAAATCCTCCAGCTCTTTTTCAGATTGTTTCTTTGAGGTTATGTGGTCAAGGCAGAGAAAGGAAACATTAAGACTGTGATTTACAGCACTGTGCTGTGCAGTGGCAATAAGCAAAGCTTCAGATTTTCTCTTTTCAGCACAAGCTCTCTGATGCCTGGGGAGATCTGCAGCTGAAGAAGGAACTGTAACAGGTAACATTTGTACCATACTACACTTCTCCCCAACAAACAAGATAAAAATTGCTTCACAAACTATTCCTTGGTGTTCTCAATAAAATGTTGATGATATTAGCTCTTTCTATCTGTCTTTATTAGTCTTTTATTCCCAAAGCACATGCAAAAAAAGTTTCATCATGTTTCTGTTAGTTTAGGAACTTTATGTGAGTAGAACGAGACAGGTGGTATGAACGGGAAATCAGATTTGAGGCTACAGACTTTCATTTCTGACATTTTGCAAGGAAAGAATTCCCTTTGGCTAAGTTTTTATGGCTTCATGTATGACATTTTGTCATTAAATTTGACTTGAGATTGGGTGCTATTTCTACCAGAAAAAAAAGGAGAGAAATATGTCAGGGAAGCATATGTGAGAGCAGCTCTCTCATCTAAGGGTTGTTTAAATGTTGTTTTTGTCAACGTTGAAGACTGAAACCACCAGTATCACAATAGACTATAGGGATTACTATAATTTTTAAAATAAGCATTGCGCTATACACTGTGGGAAGCTTTTTCTGCCTATCTCTAAAACCTCTAGATAAAACATCCCATGAATGAAGATAAAAGAAGACTAAAAAGAGTATAAAATAAAAACTGTAACATAAAAAGACATCTGTTCTTGCAAAGAAATGTATTTTCACATGGTAAGAATCATAAATTTGCTAAAAATGCCTGATAAATGAATTTTTAACAAGGGACTAAATAATCAAGGTAAAAAGTAAAAGGGAGATCACTCAAAGAATTGTTAAGACCAGATTTTGCAACTCCCCTTGGATCACAAGGGCCGAAGAAATAAAATGTTTTTGCTGTGCCTATTACGTTGATTTAAACCCTGACTGGCTAAAGGTCTTCTCACTTACCCTAAGAATGACTTAGATACCACAAAAATCTGGCAAAGTGCTTTTAAAGTGTCCATTCATGCAGTAAAGTAATACCATGTTTTCCCTTTCCCAATGAGTAGGCAAATATATATATTTTTAAAAGAGTAAGTAGGCACGTGAATGAGATCCTGGTGTGCTGAACAGAAATTTAGCTTTACCTCGAGGGTTGCTCAATACGCACAAAACAGAAAAATATTTTGGCATTTTGCCAATGTCTGGATGTTGGGAAATTCTACTCGTCAACTTGTACTTGCAAAAGACCAAGAGGCAGTCTCATTTTCCAGAATTTATTCATTTTACAGTAGCCCTGTGGTCAATACACTCTCTGAGACTGTGTGAAACTCACATTCAGTTCACTTGTTCTCTTGGAGACATTTGAGTCCCTGTGAAAAAAGACCCCAAACACTTGACTGTTTTAGCCATCAGGCTGGATGCAAAATGCACTGGGATGGGTGGATGAATGATGCTTGTGGTTTGTTTTCATTTTTGCCTGGAGTAACAGTACACATCATCTTGCATGCATGGCTAATATATTCCCATTGGGAGCAAAATGGTGAGTTGGAATTAGCCATTGGTTTATGCTTGCTCCTGAGGAGTTTGTTCATTGTAACGTGCATTTGATTCATTCCATGCTTGTGATGTGTTTTGTTAATATAATGAGGTAAATTTAATCATCCAAAATATAATTTTGGATATTTATGGGCTAACAAAAAAGAAAAAAAGGAATAAACATTTTTTTTTCTGTCTCATCCATCTAACCTCTTTTTTTCTGTTTGGTTATCAAAACCCTAAAACTAGACTTATACAAGTAGGTAAACCATATAATGAAAACCAAACTAATTAGATGCTACAGTTTCTGTTATATATGTATTAAATGTTGCAGTTTGCATTTAAGGCCTGTAGACCTTGAGGCTATGCACAATTCAAGAAAACTGCGAGTTTGTGTATAGACATCAAGTCTGTTCAAGCTCTGGGAGTTGCTGTGATACGTTTAATACATCATCTTCCATTTTATTTTTAATTATACATATATTATTCAGGGACATTTGGTAACCAAGATAAGTGCTTAGACTAGTGGCATGGGGGAAAGTATCAGACAGAAACGGTACCAATGCACAGATGGCTGTGTCACTTGGCCTTCAGCTTTAAACCTAATAGGCCACCCGAGGCAAGATGACACACATCCTGTCATATCACATGGTTTGATATGCAAGAAGCATTATCACAAAGAAACATGGATCTCTAGCATGAGCCAGTGATTACACAAAGAACAGCAATTTCCATGGGCTTGGCCAGTGCTTTTGAAAGGAGGTGTGGCTGTTTACTAAGTCAGAGAGAAAGGATTGCCTTTTGTTTGGTGAGATCTTTTATAAAGGGAGCTTACAGTAATGAAATGCATAATGAGTATATATAAATTGAATCCCTCACCAAGGCTCAGGTGTCAGCCACTGTAAATTTAGATTTATGTTCCTTTTAACTGACTGTTAGCATAAGTACTTCATTTCACCAGACTCAGAAATCTTTTGGTAGCAGTATATATATGCTTTACATTTTAATTTTCTTTTCATCATACATCTAAGAATAACACCGTGTTATGAGTAAAATAAAAAAAAGCAGAATTCTTTTGAGATTTACGAGAATAATTTTGATTACTGGAGTATGAACAATGTATTATTTCTTTCAGCCTCTAAACAATCAACATGGACATTGATTTCTGTTCAATGTTATTGGAAATATACATGAAGAAATCCATTATTTTGTAGGCATGGACCGTTTGCCCTCAGTATTTGATTTTGACTGTGACATTTGGAAATAAGAGTAAGTAGTCATTGAAAAATGTGTTTAATTTAAATGATTCCTAATGTGAAATTGATTTTTTTAATAGAAAGTTCAACTAAGCTACAAACAGTATACTATAAATAAAGTTCTTTAAAGATACAACAAGCTAAAACTTTTTTGTTGCCATTTTTTGCAGATGTTTAGGGTGGGCTTTTTGTTTGTTTTTAAAATTAAAATGGTGCATATGAAGTCCATTCGACTATTTTTATACAGATAAATTAGGAGGACCATAGTCTTACACTGACTCTATGTATCCATATGAATCAGTTGATCACTTCGTCTATCCACACTCCAGAACTGCCAAAAACATTTAGGAATGAACTGCTACTGGAATAGCTTTCTGCTTTTAATGCTTTAGTGGAGCCCTTCATTGCCACAGATGCTGCTACTCTTTTGAAGGATATTTAGATTTCTGAAGATCTAGAACTGCAATTCTCATATGTGTTTTCCATACAAGCTCTGAACGTAATTATATGTAGCGTAATTATATGTAGCGTTAACTGAAATGGGAATATGTTCTACCATGATGGGTTCACCCTGGCATGTCCTACCATGATGGGTTGACCAGGTGCCCACCAAAGTCTATCATTCCCTTCTTCAACTGGGAATTGTGAGAGAGAATTTAACAAAAGGCAAATGCATCAAGATGCATCAAGGGCAGGGAGAGATCTCTCACCATTTACTGTCATGGGCAAAAGAAACTAAGGGAAACCAGTCAGACCAGAGTAGGATAACAAGACAAAAAAATAAGTCTTCAGAAATTTTCCCCCAATCTCCCATCTTCCTGGGCTCAATTTCCCTGTAGATTTTTTCAACCTCTTCCCCTTCAGCAGCATAGGAAGACAGAAGTAGGACTCCTCACACTCCTCTCCAATATGGAACCCCTCCTATGGGAGACAGCTCTCTGTGAACTTCTCCAACATTACTCCTTCCCCACAGGCTGCTGCTCTTCATGAACTGCTCCAGCATGAGTCCTTTCCACAGAGAACAGTTCTTTAGGAACAGGATGCTTCCTTGTGGATTCCCTCTGCTCCAGCACCTAGAGCACCTCATCCCGCTCCTTGATTGACTTTGGTATCTGCGGGGTTGCTGCTTTTACATATTCTCACTCCTTTCTCCATCTTCAATTTACTTTTGTGCAGGGTTGTTGTTCTTTCAGTTTCTTCCTGTCCTTAATTTTGTTAAGCCCTGGGGTGCTCCCACTGTTGCGGATGGCCAGCAGTGATTCCGTGTTGGAGCCAGCTGGCATTGGTTCTGTCAGACACAGGGGAAGCTTCTGCCAGCTTCTCACAGAAGCCTCCCCTGTAGCCTCCCACTACGAAAACCTGTCTGTGCAAACCCACTACACCTTTCTATCTTCAAAAATTCTGATAGAATCCCTACATTCTTGAAAAAAACATTCTGATACTTCACTGCCTAGTCACAACTTGGGAGATTTGCCAATTTTTTCAGTGACAGTCTCTGAAACTTCAGAAGGTGTTATGAAAAGGGAGTACTGATTTAATAAGACATTAATAGATCAATAAGAATCCCCACATATCCAAACTGTCTTTTACTTTAGGTAAGGAGCAGCTTGAACCAATATGTGAACGTCTAGGCTCTGTCTAAAACCTATCAAGATACTGATTTTTGTTTGATATGAACTGCAGGATAATATTCCAAAAACCTTTGCTAAATATTCATTTGGAAGAGACAATAACCAAAGATGGAATATAAATATCTCTTTGATTTTCTACCCCGAATCCTTACTTTATAAAATTTTACAAAGATTCCCTAAATGCAAATATGAAACCATTTATATTTTCACAACTAATATTCCTGTCATATTCACCAGGGGAGTGACACCAGCCAAATACTATTTTTTTGAAATTTGGACATTAGAAACATGGTAGTCATATAAATCAGGGGAGTGTTTCTGAAATAACAGTTAAGAAGTTCTGTAGAAAAAAACCCTGCAGTGCAAATTTTTGTTCTTCTTTCATCTACCGCATATTCCTGTTTTTGTTGCAGTGTAAGAGGTACATTAGCCCTGTCACAAATCTGGTAGGATTCCCACACATATAAATAGAAAATATAAATAAATCTATGCTAAAGGTAGGCAGGAGAAGTTTGCCTGCTTATAAGATAAGAAGATCTTTGTATTACAGAGCATCATTTAAAAAAATGTGGTAAAATACTGGCCCCACTGAAGCCACTGAAACAGTGTCTCTTGACTGGTGTTTCAGGACAGTGAATCTTAGATCTGCTAATGCAAAAGGCAGTTTCATTTTAAGGGAATAACTAAAACTGGGCCAGGATCATATACATTACATTTCATGAAACTGAATGTCATTTTAGAAGTTCTTACACAGAATTGAATAATATCATGCAATACTGATTTCAATGATCTAATAAAATTTATTAAAATCTGTCGAGAAAAGTGTTTGCTTTCACTAAGTTAAAAAACAGTCATGTGATCTTTTTTCTCCAAATCAAAGTAAGGGTAGAAATGGCTGTCTTGTCAAACAAGTTGTTATGACCATACAACAGCATTAGATACTCAGCCAACAAGAGTGATATGCCAAAATGACAAGAGCTGATTTTGCCTGACTGCCTTAGAGACACTTCCTGATTGTGTCTAGATTTGCCATCTGCTTAATAAGAAAAAATAGTTATATTTCTCTCAATAAACTCTGATTCCTTTACTCATAAATTATATCTTCAGCCTAGAGGTAGTTTGAATGCTGATATGACAAAGGACTCTTAGCCAGAGTATTACAGATTAATATTATAGATGTTTAAACACATAGCATCTAGTAAATCCAGCTGGAAAAGTGAAATCTACACAAAATTGCTGAACACCGGTTTGACTTCAATTAAACTGGCAGGTCATATTTATTCTTGTAAGCAATCTGCTACATTTAGTACTCTTTCAGTCACATTTTGGCATATTCTTTTCTCCAAAAGCTATTTTTAAAGATAAAATAATTCTCACAAAGATTAGTAGCCATTATTACAGCGGTTCTCAAAGACATAAAAATTAATTAAAAATTCTTCAATTTCATAATTTTGCTTCCTAAAAGAACCTGGCTCACTTGAAGCTCTTCCAGTGCTATAACATGCGAGCAGTCCATGACCATACCATTCAGAAGTCTTTGTATGTTAAATGTGATGCAGTCCCTGTCTTTTTGCATTAGGTTTGCAGGGAGAGAAGGCAGAATGCATAGAGGCCCTCAGGGTGTGTCACATTATCTCTCTGGCCCTGAGAAGGATAAACTAGGGTCAGGATGAGGGATAGCTAGTGCAGGGTTTGGGGAGGTGGGAGAATCCCTGACAGAGCAGTGCCCTCACTCACATGGGATGCACTCCCAGGGTATCCCAGCAAGGAGAGACCAGGAGGTTTGGCTGTGTCAGTATCCGGCACAGCCCAGATCTCCATACAAACACAGGACAGGTCAGCCAGGAGAATTCAGGCAGAGATCAAGGACCTGACCAGCTCCCAAGACAGGTGGGGAGGTGCCAGAAGAGCTTCTGTCAGCTCCTTCTCACAATGTTGCTGTTTGCGCAGAAGCCTGGTCCATGGGTGCAGCTGCTCAGTAACAGAGCTGACGTTGCACACCAGCTGCCATCCCCAGGGAAGTGGGGAGGCTGCAGAACCTGCTGGACACATCAGCACCTGTATACGGGCCATGAGAAAAGAAGGATCTTTACAGTAACAGGGGGACAGCTGGCAATGTGAGAAGTTGAACTTGAGCCAAGGATGTGCCCTTGTCACAAACCAGGCCAATCTATTTGGACACTGGACCACATTAGACAAAGTATTGCCCAACAGATGGTCCAGGGAAGTGATCCTTCCCATCTGCTCTGTATGGGTGGGGCCACACATGGAGTACTGTGTCCAGTTCTGGGTTCCTCTGCAGGAGACACAGCAACATACTGGAGAGTCCAGTGAGAGGCCACAGATGATGTGACACTGGAGTAGTTATTCAGGATGGCTCAAACTTGTGGGACAGTTTAGCCAGGAGAAGAGAAGGCTCAGGGGGGAGCTTATTTTTAAATGATGAGTACATAAATGATAATGATAGATAGATAGATAGATAGATAGATAGATAGATAGATAGATAGATAGATAGATAGATAGATAGATAGATAATATATTGTATATCACATATAGCAGACAAATACTAATAATTATCTAAATACCAGAAGAGAGAATGCAAAGAGAACAGAGCCAGGCTCTTTTCAGTGGTAGCCACTGACAGGGTGAGAAGAAATGGGCATGAATTGAAACATAGGCTTGTTTCTGTGAGCATCAGGAAAAATATTTATCCCTGTGAAGATAATACAGCAATGTCACAGGCTGTCCAGAAAGGTTGTGGAGATACTTCTAGACATGGTCCTGGGCTCTATGCGGCCCTGCTTGAGCAGGGTTGGTGGACCAGATAACCTCCAGAAGGTTTTTCCAATGTCAGGTGCTCTGATTCTGGGATTCCTCCAGGATGAGGAGATTCACCTGTATTGGCTGCAGCATCTTATTTGTTTAAGCTCCCTGCACTCTCAGGTCACCTCATTCCTCTGGAGGGCTGGAGCACCTGATTTGCAGCCTGCCTAGGAACTGTTCTCTTCCTTTCTGTGAGGCACAGGACAGTGTGACTGACACCTTAATGGTACAGAAAGGAATGAGATGAGTGGGGAGTGCTCCCATATTCCCACTAAATTAAGCATCCTTCTGAGAAGTGTTACTTACATTCTCTATTTTGGGATTGGGTCACACAGTAAATGCAGACTCCTATCCATGAGACTTTGCTTATGAGACTACAGTGGTGAGTTACTGTAATATGTAAAAAAGAGAGGAAGACAGGAAGGAAGGAGGATTCCTCTTTTTTTGCCTCTAGTGGCGATATAAACTAAAAGGAGAGGTTTCTCCATAGAGTTTTATGTATACTCTTGAGTACCAGTATTTCAAGAACCTACTTTGGTGATCCTCATTGAATTCACATGTATTCAAACTGGGCCACTTGAGCAGAAAGCACGTAGGGAATTAAAACATTAACTGCAGCTCATATGGAACTGGGGTTCCTTGATAAATTAACTGATTTCATTGATGACTTTAAATTCATAGACCCTGCCTATTTATAATTTATTTAGATTCTTAAGTCTTCTTTTATATTTCATTTGAATAAATAATCACATTTCTATCTTTTAAAATTGTTACTTCCTTTATTCTTATATTTTTAAAATCATTCTTACATATTTATCTCCAGTCTGCTGCCTTACAGTTAACAGCATAATTTTGTGACTGACTGAGTGAAAATTTGGAATGTAGCTCAAATTATTAGCAAGGTACCATATTGGAGTGGCACTATATTTAGTTTTAATTTGAGTGGCTGGTGAAAGTAGATGGTTTAGACATCATCTGTTGTTGATGGTCATTTGCATTATTACTATGCTGTTCCCTGTGACACCATAATGAAAGTCATCAAGAATATGCTGAAGAGATTGGGATTCTAAACATCAGATTTTTGAGTACAGACATTTTCTGAAATAGGTATAGATCACATTTCTCATTATCTTACCTTGTGTCTTTCTGACATGGGTTTATATAGGTCTGTTTCTAATGTTATTTAAACTGTTGACTCTAGAAAGCAGATGAAATGTTTCTCTTTTCAAACCCCACCTGCCAGAGTAAGCATTTTTTACAATTATTTTCTTCCCTCAGTGTGAGGCAGTGATTTTATTCATTTTTTTATTCATCTTTATTCATTTTTTTACTTTCAGAAAAAAAGGGTAAGAACATGTATTTCAAGGGCTGCTAGTCACTGTCTTCACACTGAAGATATTTTAGAGAACGGACCCATGAAAGGGTAGGAGTTGCAAGTGATTTGTAGCAGAGGAAAGTGCAACAAAGGAAATACAACTGCTAAAGCAAGACTGACCACAGCCAAAGAAGTTCACTGATAGTTTTTTAGTGTAATTTTTTCCTTCACTGAAAGAATTTCTGCTGCAATCACTCATATATCTTATTTTCCTCAAAAAGATCAAAGAGTCAGAGGGGAGATGATCAGTTACATTGAAATTTTTTCAGAAAGAAACCCTAGAAATCAAACTTAAGACCAATAACCTTAATACAACACTCAGCTCTGAAGATTTCATATAAGTATAGCACTAAATATTGAACACCCGTAGTGAGGCCTTCATGTAACATGGAGGTCTATCACTTGTGTTAGTTTAATTATTAATTATCCTATCACGTGTGAATGTATGCATATTCAGCACAAATAACTAAACTAGCCACACCAGGTCTGATGTGATAACTTGCATATTTTGGGAGGCCAAGAGGCTTATTAACTGCAGCAAACCCAGTTACCAAAAAAAAAAAATAACATTCTGTGTTGGCTTGGCACAGCCTATTGTTTTGGTAGCAAGGGGAGGGGAGGGCACAGGGATTGCTTTTGTGAGAAGCAACTAGAAGCTTCCACCATGTCTGACAGTGACAAGGTCCCTGGTGCTGAGATGACCCCGAGGTGTTAGAAAGTCTCTTTTTACTGAAGAAGAAGACAGGATTCCTTGGCGCTCGTTCCCAAGGTTGTTTATTTGCTCTTATCTAATACATTGTCTTTCTGACCTGCCGAGGTCTGTCTGGCAGGTTGGGTTGAGACACACTGACCTCCCTCAGGGCAGTGTTATCTTTTTATACTAAAAACTATGTGTACTTTATTTACAATAATTTTCCAATACCTATCACCTATGTTAAACAGTTTGTCTCTACTCTAAACCAATCCAAAAGTGCCACCATCACAGCAGAAGATGGAGGACAAGAACACAAAGGAGGAAGACAGAACATGCCCACATTTCTCCATTTTGCATCTTGAACCCCTGTTCTAAAAACCCCAACATTCTACATTTTCACCCTGTGATAAATTCACTATCATTTTATTTAAACTTTTGCGGCTTGTACATCTTCAAACAAAGTTGGTAGTATTTTCCATGGGCTGAAATCAAAGGCACAGGGGTTTTTGACTCCGTGCCAAGGGTCTTTAGTCCTACAGGGCAGTCAGAGGAATGTCCTGGGTTCTGACATGACAGAGCCAATCTCTGATCCCTGATGGCTCTGAAGATGGACATGCTGCTGGTGCAATTAGAGAAGTTGGTAGCACCTCTACATGACATATTTAAGAAGAAAATCAAAACAGTGTGAGCGCAGTTTTTTTCCAGGTGTGGCAAAGTGCTGCTGCCAGGGGCCATCTCGATGTGTCTCGTGGCAACCCTTCCCTGCCTGGCTGCCCCTAGCCAGCTGCACTGCAGGCAAAAAAGGGCAGGGAGGAGCAGTGGCAGCTCCTCCTTCCCAGAGCCTTGCATGAAAAGAGACATCAAATGGTGCCACCACTGTGGCAGCCGCCACTGCCTGCGAGATGGCAGCAAGGCTGCCTGACCAGCAGCAAGTGATTTCCCCAGCGTGGGACCTAGACAAGATTAACATTTTGGCACTGTGGGATCTTGCATGAATCTTTGAATTAGTAGAAGTTGTTGACAATGGTACCTACAAGCAGCAATTTTTCTTCTAGACAGAGAAGGGGAGGAAGCAAGGACATGTGAGGGAAAACAACACGGTGACACCAAGGTCAGTAGAAAAAAGGAGGGATAGGAGACATTTCAAGTGTGGGAGCTGGGATTCCTCTGCAAGTTGTGGTGAAGACTGTGGTAAAACAAACTCTTCCTTTGTAATGCATGAAGTCCACAGGGGATGCAGAGATCCGCTCACAGACTGTGGAAAAAGTGCTTGCACTGGAGTGGGTGGATGCCAGAGAATGCTGTGGTCTAGTGGGAAACTCAAACAGAGAGAGAGAGAGAGGGCCCTGGCTTCCAAATAAGACCAGCCCATCTTTCAAAGACTGCACCCTGTGGACGTGTGACCCACGCCACAGCAGTTGTGTAAAGGCTGTTTGCCCATGGGAGGGACCCCAAGACAAAATTCCCATGTCCTGTCTCCCTGAGCTGTTGGTGGGAAGGGAAGAGAGGCTGGGAGGAAAAAAGAGATGTTTTAAGGGCTCATTTTGCTTGTCATTATCCTCCTCTGACTCTATCAATAATAAATTTACTTTATACCTCTAAATTCAAGCCTGTTTTGCCCTTAGAGTGTTTTTCTTGCAATTCTTATCTTGACTCGTGAACCTTTGTTAATTTTTTTCCTTCACCTCTGCCCAACTACAGCAGAAGAGGGTAAGTAAATGACTCTCCTGGATGCTTGACATTTGGGCAGTGTCAAATCACAGCACATCCATAGGAGGGTGTATTGTGTCTGTTATGTTAAGGAACAATTAAAAAATATAATTTGTAATTCCCTCAATACTCTGCTGTTTTGGAAGTCTATACAGCTGGTAGTATGAAAAGACATATAGAATAGTTCTTATTAGATTATTCAACGTCTGTAATGGGAAGGAAAATTAAAAAATAAATTCTTGCACAGACAAAACACACTTTGTCAAAACAGGCCCTGGGTTCTGTACATTTCATTATTTCATTCCCTTGCCACATAAAAGGACATAAGCTCAGATGTACAATGCACAGTAAGAACAATTGCTTGCCTAAAATGAGAGAAAAGAGGTGATGATCTTGAGTGGGATTAGGGGAAAAAGCCCACAGAACTGCTCCTTTCTACACAAAGTAATAAGTCCAAACAAAAGAATATTTCTCTAGCATCTGCACATGTGGAGAATGATTTCAAAGATTTTCCATACGCATTTCAATCACTCCCTGTTGTCTCTTCTAACCTTGTTTTTTCATGATGAAGGAGCAAAAGCACAAGTACCTTGAGATTTACAAGTGCTTTCTGTCTAACCTCTTACTCCCACAAGAAGACTAAGCTAACCAGCTCTGATGTTTTCTCTGTTTACTGTGAACTGTGCACAGAGTTTATGAATCAAGACCTCACTGCAGAGGATTATGCCTAGAGCATAACCTTTCTTATGTTCAGATAAAGCAGTAACTCACACTGGGGTTGAAATTTAATGACACTGTGTTCCCTGCTGTACTCTGTGCAAAGTGTTGCAGAAAAAAGACTTTGGTACACATAAACTGTCATACATTTAACATGCAAATAATTTAATCAAATTATGTTATGATTTTGCAAACAAAAATGAAGAAAAACATTTTCACCGATCTTTTTTTGCTGAGAGATCTGAAGTTAGCTAACCAATTTTTTACATTAAAATGGTTCAGTTTATGCTACCTTATTATCTAAATGCCCTAACCCAAGTCAGAATGAAATGTGAAAACACACTGTACTTTATAGTTCCAGCCTCAGTCCTAAAGGGCTTACAGTGTTAACTGACAACATAAACAAGGAGTAAATGAAGACACATTCAAAAACTAATATCAAAACAGCAGTATTAGAAATTAGTGAGTTAGTGATTAATTTTCCTTCTACTTTAACAGTAGCTGCCTTAAACACATTAGAAAAGAAAGAAATCCTTCAACAGTTCTCTTTTTCCATGATTTTTAGAGGTTATGCACTTTATCCAATAACAAAATATTTGTTGTGGAACTATGGGTAATTTAAAATACCTTTTATGTAAATGATTTTGGCTGAGTTTTCCTGTGCCCTTTAAAGTGAAGAGGAAACATCCTGAAATTTTCAGTCAAAATAGAATTATCTTCTTAAGCCTGAAATTTATAACATTAATCAAATTGTTTAAATCATAGAGTTCCTTTTCTTAATGAATCCTATTTTTTAAGAAATAATTAGTCATTGCTACAATGTTACTTGAAGACAGAGGGATATGCTGTGCTGTAGCTAATTTGTCATTCCTATTTCACAGGGATATTTTTCCTCATAGAGAAATTTCTTAAGTGTCTCTTGAACTCCTTATAATGTAATTGAAAAGACACAAGCCTTATAAACAGAGATTTGTCAAATTAAGTCATATGAATTAATAGAGGTTGCTGGCTTTGAGTGAGTAATAGAAACTTGCATGATTTTTGTGTTAATGTGTGGGAGTGTGCATGGAAAATTAATCTTTGCTGGCCATAGTGCTTTAACTATGCAGTGGAAACAGAATTTACCTTGCAATCAGTATCACTTTAAAAACCAGTTTGAAAAAAAGACATTTTAGCCTCATATTTAGCATAATCTAAAGATTCAAGGGGATAAAGATAAATCCAGAAGTAAATTACAGCAATTCTTCAAACATACAAATATTTCAGACCAAGCCCACTGCCTTAAAATATGAAGTTTCTCAGTATTAATTGTCATAAATGTTTTGGCTGTGTGGTTTGTCATTGATGGGAGGGCAAAGCAGTGTTGTCTCTATTATGCTCTTATGTTGTAGTTAATTGGACAAGATAAAAAGGAGAAAGATTCCTGCTCTGAGAAAAAAATCTTCATGAAGAAAAAATGCTGTTGTAATTCTATACTGAGGCTGGTAAAGAAAATCACAAGTCTTTTTGGCACAAGGAAGGGCATTCATAGTAATCAAAGATTAAACTTTTCTCCTTAGATTCATTTTCTATTATGAGGGAACAGAGACGTCTTCCTCCCAGGGGCTGATGCTGAACATCTACTGTGGGTGTGCATGCTGAAATGCTTTTGAAAGACATCCCTTTCATACACTGACATGTCTTTATACAGACTAACTCTTTAGGGATTTTTGAAAAAGTCATCTGAGTTACACAGTGCACACACTGCCTCCCTCACCATGTCTGTTTTGTAGATTTGGTCAATTATTGCACTAAATCTATTCAATATAGGTAGCTGTGGGAAATCAGCTTTATGAAAGAGGATTCTTGATGCTACCTCGCTCTTCCTTTATATTAATTGCATGGGAGGAATGAGAGGAGGGAACAGAGGAAGGGAGGAATGAGAGGTGAGAAGGGAGGGGAGAGAAGGGAATAGAAGGGAGGGAATGGAAGGGATGGAGGGATGGAGGGATGGAGGGAGGGAGGGAGGGAGGGAAGGAAGGAAGGAAGGAAGGAAGGAAGGAAGGAAGGAAGGAAGGAAGGAAGGAAGGAAGGAAGGAAGGAAGGAAGGAAGGAAGGAAGGAAGGAAGGAAGGAAGGAAGGAAGGAAGGAAGGAAGGAAGGAAGGAAGGAAGGAAGGAAGGAAGGAAGGAAGGAAGGAAGGAAGGAAGTGTCGGAAGGAAGTGTCGGAAGGAAGTGTCGGAAGGAAGGAAGGAAGTGTCGGAAGGAAGTGTCGGAAGGAAGTGTCGGAAGGAAGTGTCGGAAGGAAGTGTCGGAAGGAAGGAAGGAAGGAAGGAAGGAAGGAAGGAAGGAAGGAAGGAAGGAAGGAAGGAAGGAAGGAAGGAAGGAAGGAAGGAAGGAAGGAAGGAAGGAAGGAAGGAAGGAAGGAAGGAAGGAAGGAAGGAAGGAAGGAAGGAAGGAAGGAAGGAAGGAAGGAAGGAAGGAAGGAAGGAAGGAAGGAAGGAAGGAAGGAAGGAAGGAAGGAAGGAAGGAAGGAAGGAAGGAAGGAAGGAAGGAAGGAAGGAGCATGTCTGCACTTTTCCTGGAAGATTCTCCCTTGGCTCTTCAACATGGATCTGGGCTGGAAGGCAGAGAAAAAACAGGATTTCTATGAACAACCCCATAGTTCCTAAACTCTAGATAGTGAATGAGGCACACTGTTATGCATGTACATAACAATATATATTCATGAATGGCAGCAGAGCACATTACAAAATGCCAGACAAAATTGTTTCAACCTTCTCTTTATCCTCTGAACATGCAACTTCACCTCATATTGTAGCATTTCAGTAAATAACATCCTCTAGTTCTTACACTAATATACTTTTTTCCTTTTAAATAGTGATTTTAATTAATTCATCCTTTCTGACATTTGCATTTGTCTTTAAATGCCACTAGATAACAGGGTTTTAATCATTCCAAATAGCTTTTTAATTATAGACCTAATTACTTTTGCAGAAGGTTAAGCTGCACAAACAGGAATAAAACTGTTTGCTTGTGCTCTGTGTTAAGAATGATGTAGTGTTTTCTCATTAGGTATTCTGTAAACTTGGTCAGTTTTATGTGACATTTGAAGAAAAAAAAGGCCCCAAAATGTGCATCAGAAGGCTGGAATTAGATTCTAGGACAGCTTAATACCCAGCTGTGTGGAACAGTCATTGATCTTTTAATTAATTATGAAATCAAAGTTAAGCATTCTTTCCCATTGCCATGGTTGTTTTGGGCTGACATATTTGAAAATGTAAATGTGAAGGGTAACATATGATATTACAGAATCACAGATTCTCAGAACTCTTAGGGTTGGAAGGGACCTCTGGACGGACATCATCCAGTCCAACCCCCTGCCAATGCAGGCTCACCTAGAGCAGGTGGCACAGGAATGGTCCCAGGTGGGAATGTCTGCAGAGAGGGAGCTCCCACAGACTCCCTGAGTACCTGTTCCAGTGCTCTGCCTCAATGGAAAGAGGTCCTGAGGTGAAATTAATTGTGCTGGATAAAAGTTTATTCTCTGCAAACCATTCTTCATATACTTTTTTTTTCTCAGAATATTTTCCACCACTGATGGTACCCTGATGGGTCAATGGAAAATAATTTCTTACTTTTTGTTGTTTATGCCTCTACTGGAGGGTAACCAGTTCATGAAAGTGTAACAGAGTTAATTTACACATCACTTTTTTGTATTCTTCACTTGTAGTTCATCCTTTCTGGGAAATGAAGGTCTGAAAAAGACCTGTGCAGACAGTAGTTCTTCCATTCCTGTTTGAAAACATGCCAGGTATGTTTATATTCTATGGTGTTTCTAGTATACCAGAATAGATGTCTAACTGCATTGCTTAATTTGTACATCAGTGGCGATATACGGTATCCATGAAAAATCATCAAGCTATATTTAGCTCAGAAAATAAAAAAAAATATAATTTTGCTGTTCCTCTAGTCCAAATGGGGTAATTAGAACTGAAAAGCCAAAATGTATTCTTTGTGTATGGACTTGACTCCCATTGGATACCCTATATTAACTATGGTTAAACAATCTCAAGATAATAACATATAGTCTGTGAGAGTTTATTCTACCCCTTTGCCCACTGATGATTTAATCATGCTAATATTTATATTGAATCTACTTTTCCAATTTTCTTGGGTTTATTCTATTCCAAGGAAGGTTACTGTTAGGTTGTGTTATAACTAAATTGCTTTAGATAAACTTGTTTCAAAGGAACTAAAAATAAAATTAATCCTAGGCACAAAGTTTAGGGTAAGAAAAAGGATTTAAAGCCTTTTACCTTTTACAAACAATCACAAAATCACAGAATTCTTTCGACTGGAAAAGAACTGTAAGATCATCAAGTCCAACCACCAACCCAGCACTGCCAACTCCACCACTAAACCATGTTCCAAGACACCACACCAACACATCTTTGATGTACTTTTTGTTATGGTGACTCCACCACTTCCCTGGGCAGATTAGTCCACTTTCTGATCACTCTGTAGTGAAGAAATCTAAATTTCGTGTTGCAACTGGAGGCAAATTCCTCTTGTCTTATCATTTGTTATTTAGGAGAAAGGACTGACCCCTGCCTGGCTAAATCCTCCTTTCAGATAGGTTTAGAGAGTGATAGGGTGTCCCCTAAACCTTATTTTCTGCAGGCTAAAGATCCCCAGCTCCCTCAGCCACTCCTCATATAACTTGTGCTCCAGACACTCCACCAGGTCCATTGCTCTTCTCTGGACACCTTCCAGAACCTCAAAGTCTTTCTTGTAGGGGAGCCTGATCTCATTCATGGGACCTTGTTGTGGGACCTGATAAGATGCTTCCAGAGACTTTAGGGAATTAACAATGCAATTACTAAGCAACTCTCCATCATATTTGAAAAGTCATGCCAGTCAGGTAAAGTTCCCAATTACCAGGGAAAATGTTAATAAAGATAACCCTGGAAATTATGAACCAGTCAGCGTCTCCTCCATGCCTGCTAAGGTCATGGAACAGATCCTCATGAATGATATGTTGAAATGTTTGGAAGACAGGGCAGTTTTTAGTGACAGACAACATGGCTTCACCAGGGGAAGATCCACCTGAATCATCTATTTGCCTTCTACAGTGGAGTGACTCCCCCAGTAGAGAAGGGAATGTGAATGGGAAGGGAAACGAAGGGAATATGGATGTCATCTGCCTGGGCTGTCTTTAAGGTCTTTGATACAGTCCTTGCTACTAAATTGACGATTTATGGCTTTGGTGAATGCACTGTTAGATGGATAAGGAATTGGCTTGGAAGTCCATGCCCAAAGTGTTTCAGACAATCATACATGTCTTAATGGAAAGCAGTAACTCATGGTGGGTCTTAAGGATCTGTAGTGGCACAAATATTGCTCAGGATCTTAATTAGTAACATATTGTGACTGAGTGAAACCTCAGCAAGTCTGTAGAAAACCAGTTGATTTGCTTGAGGGAAGGGATGTGATCCACAGGGACTTTGACAGGCCCGAGGAGTGCGTCCATGTGAACTTCATTCAATAAGGCCAAATAGAGCAAGGTCCTGCACCCAGTTTGGGGAAATCTTCAGTATCAGGCAACCCAGAGAAGCTGTGGACTCCTTATCATTGGAAGTGTCCCTGCCAATGGCAGGAGAGTTGGAACTATAGAGGTCACTCTCATTCTATGATTCTCTGTAGATGTATTTTCTGTGGGATTCTTCTGGACAGATCCTTGAGAAGATCTGCCCTCCTGAAATCCAGAGTTATTATCCTGCTTTTTGCTTCCTGTTGTCATTTTTCTGAACTTCAACAACCCATTACCAATGGTAGCCAAGGATGACATCAGCTTTCACATTCCTGACCAGTCCTTCCCTACTTAGAAGTATGAAGCCATATCTGAATTTTCAGCATGTCAACTGACTTTTCAGTTTGAGACTTCTCAGATTCTCTAAATGGTAATTTACCTCTATCCAGTTTCTGTTCTTTTGATTGATCAGTAGAATCTTGCAAAGATAGAACCATGGGCATTATAGTAGCCTGATAGCATCTTCCTACAACAGAAAGAAGGGGCAATCAGGTATTTTTAGAATACTGGTGTTATCTTTCTTACCTTTTTTTTTTTTTTTATGATCCCAGGATTCAGCTTCTGTGAAAGCCAAAATCTATAAGATGCATGAGGTCAAAGAAGTAAATTCTCCTAAAGTGGCTGATGGAATGGACTCATTTATGCCTATCAAATATACTGTTTTTTAAATTTCAGATATTAGACTTTATGACAAGGTTCTGAACTCATAAAGGGAGTCACTTTCTTGAGTGTAGAACTATGAACATAATTGCTTATGATTAGATACTGAATTTCTAAGCTAGTTTTGGTGTACTAAAGCAAATTTAAAGTAGCTTTAAAGTGCAGGAAGAAAGTGCTTTGTGTCACAACAGCACTTTGCAGCTACAAAGTACCACCCTAAAATATCCAAAACCTAAACACAGATTTTGGATTTTCCATATTTTCTCCTCCTAAATGAACCTATAATAGCACTTTACAAAAACATCATTCTCACTTGGCAGTTCTTAATGCATTTATAGATTGTTGCATTTCTCTCTGGGCTGTTAAATTATAAAAAGATGGGTAGGCCAGATGCAATAAAAAAACCTTGGTTTTTTTTTGCTGAGTCTCCACACTAAAAACATGAGATTAGCTGTTTGATATCTCTCTGGCTCTGCCCTTTTTGCTCTTACTCAAGGTTAATCTGGTAACCAATAAATGAAGTCTCATTAATGCAAGATCATGTTCTCCTTTGCTGTCCAATGTTTATAATTTTCTTTTGTGTACTTACAACATTATGCTCAGGCTGTTCAGCAAAAGATAAAGCAAAATGTCTCAGAGCTATTCTGATTACTCAGAAACAAAGAACAAGAGATGGATGTAAGATTAGTACATATAATTCAATACTTAGAAGTTCCTGTCTTCCATTTTGTTGCCAAATAAAGACTGATTAATTATTCAAAGGAATGTGGGCAAGAAATTGTTTCATAGCAGCATGAGGTAGATATCAAGCCAAAAATTCATATGATGTTGGATAGAAAGAGTGACTAAAAAAGAAATAATGAGTCCAGAACTGTGAGCAATATGGTTTTATTGTCTTATTATCTTTCTTGGGTAGTTACAGCTCAATAATTTTTCTTCTTGATGAAGTTATTTACACACAGACATCCACTGCCATTTGAGATGCATTAGATGTAGTTATAATTCATCTCCAGACAGCATTCCAGAGAGTAATATGTTGAATGTGCCATTATATCTACCAGACTGAGGCGCGCCTCTCAGGTACCCCAAATCATATCAAGATGCCTAAGTGCAGTGAAATGACAAGTCTTTGGTCAGGAAAGCTAGGGGGACTCTTGAGTTATTTAACTGGCCTCATAGTGGTGTGCTCTATGAGTTGAGCAGCTCTTTAACAACCACAGGTGTCACGGGCCACAACAGCTCCTTTATGGCTGAAATCCAACACCCTATTGGAGATCAGATTTGGTGCTCCTGAACATCTGAAATCACACTAGAAATCTAAGTGAAGACAATTTACGTCTTTCTCCCATTTTCATTCATGGAATGGGATTCTGATATCTAAAACCTGGGCATCTTGTGTCATGTTTTTGATACTGGGTCAGTACTGCATTAGCTTTTCAGCTCCCACCACAGAGGCGCATATTCATGCATCATACCTGATGTCTAACCACATTAATCTGTTAATCTGAAATTGAATGCCACAAAAATCTGTTCATGAACAAATTTGGTTTAGCAATTTTGTTTAAACAGATGAATGAAATGAATACCACTGATTTCACTCTAAAATTCTGTTCATTATACTAAACTATGTATTGAATTAAAATGAATGAAAGCTCAGCTCCAGTTTAATAATCCTAAATAAACTAAAATCTCTTGAGTGTTCTTGACCTCTTTTTATGGACATAAAAAAATCAACAGTTTTAATTGTAGGTGAAAAATTCCTGGTCACATAGAAAGATACCATGTGGGTGCTAAGTAATGCAGGAACTAGGACCTGTCTTTATTTTGTAGACAGGTCTAAATGTACACACAATAATAGCATCCAAAGATATATTTCTTTTTTTTTTCCCCACTGGTGGCAGCTATAAATTAACAGCAGCAACAGCAATTATTTCTTCCTATGAAAAATTCTGTGCTGATGAACTACTCCTTGCTTATCATATTTTAAGAAGATGTGATCATCCCCCTGAATTCATACCATAAAGAAAAATGATTATGCAGCATGCTCATCTTAATTTGTGCTCATTTGGATTTCAGTTAGGAAAAGTAAAAGGGGTAAAGGTAAGTGAAATGTGAGCCTATCTCAATGTGGCATTTGTGAACGTGGGAACATTGGTATTTTATACAAATTGCAAGTAACTTCCATTCATTGCAACGTGGCTATTTCCATTTCTGTCAATGCTCCTTTATCTCTCCACCTCTTCTAAATGTAAATGTCATTGATATTACAGGGGTTGATATCATCATTCTTCAAACACTGGGAAGATAGCCTTAAAATTGTAATTGACTCACATGTTGCTGACACAGTAAAGTATTTCCTAGCCTGGCCTGAATTATGCTAAGGCATTGAACTTCAGTCCCATGGCAGACAAAGTCTACATTACAAAAACCCAACCAAACAAACATAAACTGTTCTGTGCAGAAATAGTCAAAGGTTTTCCTCATATCTTTTATGAGAATGAATAACCTTTTTGGCAATATTATTTCTTAGGATGATCTTCCCTTCAAATTAACGTCATTTAGAGTATGGAGACCCCAGAATCCTTCTAGAATTATCCAGCAGTGACTCAGAATATCTGCAAACCTGTGTAAAGGAGATGAGGGCAAAACAGGTAACACTTTCTAAGAGCACCCTATTGAAATATTTCAAAGAGCAGTTTTGAAGACAATTACAGCTTTTTAGAGTAAAGAATAAAGTCAGCAAACCTGTGTAAAATAAGCCATTCCCAACTTAGTTACTGTATGTCTGATCTTCTGTGTCAAGATCATGAGTTTTGATAGGAAAATGCTGGCTAAAATGTCAGAAATGAAAGCAAATTTGAGAAGAAAAACATTTATCTGAAACAAATGGCAAGGGTTACCATGAAAATCTAATAGGGTGGACAAAGAATTTCTTTAAATTGATTTATTAATAGATAAGTGCATTTTCTGTCTATCACTCACAATGCATTTAAATTGGAATGAGTATACAGGAAAAATTACATATCTGAGTTCAGGAAATAAGTGAAATGTGCTTAATTGACAGAACAAATATAAAGAAGGGCTCTAGTTTAGGGGACAGACAGAGTATGTCTAATTATGTTAGAAGTCACTTACAATTTAATTGGAGACAGAATACAAAAACATGTAATAATATCCCATCATAGCAGTAAAAGGATATTTTCAAAGTGAATTTTATTTTTAAAACTGCCATTTATTCTTGGATCTTGTAGGATCCAAGCAGAGCCCATGCCTCCTCTCTCAGAGAGCAGGCTGAGTGGAAGAACAAGAAGAATGTGGCTGTTCTCTCTGGAAATTAGGGGAAATAAACATTTCTAGCAACAGCTGGCTCCTTTGATCCTTTTTTAATGCTCCACAACATCAAGGACAAGAAGCCTTAATGCTGATTTGTAGCTCATCAACAAGAGTTGACCATCCTTTCCCAAATGCTTTCCCATTCCACACATATTTTGACAGAAACAACTTGAGAGGCATTGGATAATATTAATGACATGTGATTGGTTGTACAAGAAAAGGCAGAGGATAGACTTTTTGTGATGAAGGGAACGTAGGCTACTCACAGATGTATGGGAAAAGAGCTCTGTGCGGCACAGACTGAGAGAGACTATGGCTGTGGTTCCATTCTGGCTCCCTCTGTGGTTCCGATAAGTTTTGAAAGCAGAGAATGAGACAAAGAAATAGCTGGAGGCAAATATCAGCCATGTTTGTCACATGATGACCAAGTTTAACATCTACTATGTGCTATATTTGAAATTACTGAATTACTTTAATTTTCAAAAAATACATCTTCTAGATTTCTTGGAATCGATCTGTTCCTTGACAGCATGGAGCATCATTATGAAAGACCTCTCCTTACACAACTGATGCTGTCATGGCAGCATCACTTAGCCAAGACAAGTACTGTAGCTGGAGTCAGTAATCCCAAACAGGCAAAGCTAATTAGTTATCTGGCGTTGGGAGGTCATATGAACACCTTGTTTCCAGAACAGACTAATGCATATGACATATTTCTACAGTTAATACCATGCCACTGTTGTGTTTCCCAATGAATTGAAGTGACATGGCACATGATAAAAAGTAAAAGTTTGCTTATATAGTTCTAAGAAATGAACGAATTATATTCTGTTGTTTTAAAATTAAAACATTGTTGCCACTTAGCAAAACATGTAATTTCAATTTCACCATGCTCCACCAGGAAATCAAGCTGTTGGCAGATTTCCCATTCCCCTTCAAGAACATCCCAGGATAAACCAGCTAACAGATGAAACTGGTGGAGAAAGGACAAAAAAATGTGGTAAGTGCAAGGCATTGTAATGTTGAGCAGATCTAATAGCTACAAGGTAAGAATTTATAATGATAATTAATGCACAACTGAGCAAGGAATGTCACCAGAGAAATGAAGTTTTCCTACTGACGCATTTTTGTACACAAGATTAAATGAAATTATAGGTCTGTTTCACAAAGTCTCTCTTGTGGACATCTTTTTTTTTTTTCACTGAAGTTCTGAGCATGGAAATTTTCCAGAATACTGTGTTTTTTTCAGATAGGTTCTTCCATCTTTATAGATGCAGAATATTTGCTTTGCTTCTCAGGTGTGAGTATAGAATTTCTTAAAATGAGGTGCTTTTTACCAGAAGCTATTATTCTCTTTGCAGTAAAGTTTCAGTGAATAATCTTCTTAGACTTGTCATAAGTACTCCCTATGGATTGTTTGGCTTTCAAAGGCACAGAATTCCTTGTTTTAGATGTCTGAATCTCATCATAACTGGGCAAAAGCATGGCCATTTTGTAATTTCTATACAATCTTTAGAGGCTCTTACAGCACTGTTAAAAGCCCCCAGCAAACTTTTGAAGTGGATAACTGTATGTGTAATTTCCTATTTTGCATTGAATTGTATTATTTCCTGACATATTTTTATAAAAAAAAAAGAGAAGCAAACAGCAAAAGCTTTTAAAAACATATAAATCATATAATCTGTGCTTGCAACAAAGTAAAAAAAAAAAAGTTTAATTATCTAAAATAATTAAACTGATTAGAGAAAAGGCAAGATTTTTGTTTCATCTAGAAAGTATAAATTCAAGGAGACACTCATGACTTTGAGACAAATACAAACCTTTTTTGAAGGGAAAGAACTCTGAATTTGGCCCATAGACCTTTTCACAGCCCTCAACTGAGAAATGACAGCAGCTGATATGTTGACTGATTATTTAATGTCTTTTGAAAACCAAATGTTGTAGTGTTTACTAAAAAATAGAGGGAATTGCATATTTGCTAGATGTACATGAATAATTCATAACAAATCATTTATTCAGTGATTTCACCTCTTCCTCAAATTGAGTAGATTGCAATTTTCTTTAATATATGTTCATTAATTGAACAGCTTCAGTGAATAATTCTGTCATTCTCTCAACAGGACTATGACACAGAGTATTCAGAAAAAAATTCAGCTTGGTTTTAACCCAGAGAAATAGATTTTTTTCTAATATGGTATATTCTTATTAAAAATATTTATATGAACCTTTACTATTGAAATAGCAACTGAACAAAATAATTTCTGACACTAGCCACCAACTTTTCCTGCAAGTTTTTTTCTTCTGTGAACATGATTGTACTTGTTACTACTTCTAAAAAAATAGCTGTTCTGAATATTAATTGCATTTCTCTTTTCCATGTCAGTCTTTCATAGTGAATTCAAGCTTCTGAGTACTGAAATAAGAATTTAATCTCCTGGAAGACAAAATATTAAAATTATTATGCAACAGTGCTTTTGTAACAACTTTGATTATTTAGTTGGTGGTTTCCTTTCACTAGAGGCACACCTGATTTATTTTTTTCTTATCCAGCTCCAAGTATCTGTTGTCTTTTAGGACACAGTATTTATTTGTTCAGTCTAATTTCATTATCACCTCCACATTTCACCCTTTATAGGTCATCACATAAATCCTAATATATGGTTTTAGTGGAATTGGATCAAAATTGGGGTTTTTTTGTAGCATTCTCCTTATGCCTACCTAATCGCTGGCACTTGAAGCAAGCATCTTATGATTTATGTACTAAAATTTCATCCTTCCCTGTCTGTGAGCTTTTCCAAAAGTTCTAAAATTGAAAGAAAATATACAGTCTTGATATTTGTTACTTGGTTGTTTCCAGGGGACAAAAATTAGAGGATGATTTCATTTTTGTCCTGAACATGTCTTGAATTAGGGATTGCTTTTAATCCAAAGCCATTAGGCAGTCCAAATAGATTAGAGATCCACTAGAAATCTGAGCTTTCTATTTATAAACAGCTCCTGTAAAAACTAAACGAATAATTGATTTTTTTGTTCCCCAGCTTGGTTGCTGAGATGAACCCTAATATCTGTTCAAATTGAATTGAATTTATTTTCTAGTTTTTCTGTGCTGGGAAAAGAAATAAAACAAAACAAAACCAAGAAGCACACTATGTTGTGTCAAACTGCAATTTAATTTAGTGGGAAATGTTTCATTTTCAAATGGAAAAAAAAAATATCAATGAAGAACAAGCTAGATAAACACAGCAAGTGAGGGCTGTCCTTTAGGAAGTGCTTGGACATCTCTAACAGGATGAAAAAGACCTTGTGTACCTTCTTTTAAGTAGGCCAAGAACGTATGATATAAGAAAAGTGGCAATCATTGTAGCCACTGAGAATTCCAACATGGAAAATAGCATGGAAACATCAACCTTTCTCACTACACAGGGTCTGTTGGATTACGTACTTACTAGTTATAGCAAATCTTCTAAATTTGCAATATTTATGCTCCCCAGTGACCACTGAAGTTTGATCTCCCTGTCCAGAGGTATTGGAGCAGACCACAGGTGCTTTGCTGCCCAGACATCCTGGTTTTATTTCAACTTAAATTGGATCTTGAGAAAATGTTTCTGACATTGATTTCATTGCAGCATGCAGGGAAATGGTTGTCCAGTTCCCCAACAGAAACACATGCTCTGAGTTGGGTAAGGAGACTGCATGGTTAAGTTTATAGAAAAAAAAACTTCCAATAAAGAGAGTACCTGTACTCTTGACTCTTATGCAGTGACATTTGAAGAGTTACAAAAAAGGAAATATATGTGAGGGATGTACATGGATGGATATGATGGACATGTAAATGTGTGCCCATATTTCCTGCCACCATATGATGTTGCAGCTACATTTCTTGTGAGGGAAAAAATGTGATAGGAAACTCCTTTTCCCATATCTTTGGTGAAAATTACAACACCACAATTCACAGTCACAGCAGAAAGGCCAAAAGAAGTTGATGGCTCGGAGACTGATGCTGCCTCAAGTACGCAGCTCCTTCACACAGGAATATTAGCAGTGCAGTACAGCTCCAAATCTTCCATGAATATTTGGAAAGAATCACTATGTTACTTTGAGGCGGAAGCAAATCCTTTTTCTTCAGCACTTCTCTCCCTCTGCAAATCTTTTGAGTCCTTAATTTTGAAATACATAATAAGAATTTGACTTGATGATCTTAAAGGTCCTTTCTAACCTAAACGATTTTATGATTCTATAACCACAATAAAAAATATTCTACCTTTGACAGGGCTGAAGACATTGACTTGGCCTTGTTTTACATTGTTTTGTAGCATCCACTGAGTGCAGTGCTAATATTCATTAGCTAAACTACAGCAGGTAGCCAAGGGCACTTAGGTACTTCAAGTTTCTCCTGGATTTCACTGATTTTCATCTACAGAGCTGACACATTTGAGTACAAAGCAGGATATCTATTATTAAACAAGAAAAATCTGGTCTTCTCTCCTCTCTTCTAGAGTTTTCTCTCTTCCTTCTAGAAAGAGGAAGAGAAGATCATATTAACCCCCTTGGACTAAAATTAAAAATGTGATATCTGGTCTGTATCCACCACTGTATAAAATGCAGCATTAACACTGGGATGTAACAAGAAACTGCAATAAAGGACATATTTTTATACTTACTAGACTATTTTCAGAACAAGGTTGTAACAGAAAAACTGAGCACAAAATACAGGGGGACTTACACTACAGAAGTGCAAATGCTTGCAAGTTTGGCCATCTGTGGGCCAGTGGACAGCCAAAGGGGACAGGATGCACCAGTTCAAACCTGTCCTTGAATCCCAGAAGCTCCAACCTGGAGCAACTGGGCAGGAACAAGTATATCTTTTTTCGTTTTTCTTTTTATAACATAAAGCCTATTCCTTGAAGAGGAGCCTGCTCAGACATCAGTTTTCCCATCATTACGGAAAGTCATATAGTAGAGCACCATATTTCCAGTACGTATCCACAAATTATTAGTAATCATAATAAAAAACATTATAGGGTAAAAGTCTATCAGTCAGTGATATTTAAATCCCAAAATATTTGTGCTTTGCTGTCACTTAGACATAGCAGGCTACATCCTAACCATTATTTTTCAGTTAATTTAAGATGTTTTCAGAACACAGAAGTGCCCTCTTTGTGGAAGCCCAGAGCACCAGGAATATTTCTCTGTCTGCTCTGAGGTGCCCTGACCCCCATGGGAGCACTGACTTTGACCCTCATTCATGGAGAAAGTTTCCTAGACTTCAAGATAGACTAGAATACACAAAAGTGTGAAATAGATTATAGAGAGTAGTGTGGGTGTATCACTTGGTGAGAAATGTTGATTTTGGGATTTTTAGTATGTTGTGGATGGAAGCAAGATGGAGGGCACAGGATGTTTTCCTGGGTTTCTTCTTCATCCTTCTTCTTCATGCTTCTTCATGGGTTTGGGTGGCATTTTGTAATTGGGCAGGAAAGTCCGCACTGGGGGCTCTTTGGGATCAGTTATTGGGCTAAAAGGGAAAATAATCTAGGTGTCAGTTCTTAATTGGATAGTTTAGTCTTAAAAGACTTCGTAACAGGAGATTGTGAGCCATTTTGTGCCTGCTAATGAAAAGCTGCTGAACTCACAGTAGTGAGACTGTTTTACTGGTAAGAAATAATAAACACTTGAGTTAGAACATGAACTACCATCTCAAGTGCCTTCAATCCAGACATAGAGAAACTGACAACCGGGACCCCGACACTTCTTAACTTCTCTATGTGACTGAGTTTTGTTGTCAGCCTTGGAAAAACATATTTCTATTGATAGTTTCTTTTTTTAAGAAAAGGCTTCATTTCAAATGTGAACATCTGTAAGAGTATGCTCCTCACTTAAATGATTTTAAAGTAATTTATTGTCCTTGCAACATGAAATAAAATAAAAGAGTAACTTCAAAGAAAAAAATCTTGAAAATTTTGTATGACCAGGATACATTTATGGCATGTCATGAGTCTGGAAATGGGCCTGTAGTATTTTCCAATGTTAAGCTTCTGTGAAATGAAAAATTGATTGAAAAAAAGAAATTGCATTTTGAATTCTGAGCTCATGCAGATGTGAGTTTTTTGCTTAATCTCTTGTTTAGTTATCAAAACCATAATTTGATGTTGTTAACATAAACCAAATGTATTTCTGAAATAAAAGAGGAAGAAAGGTTTATGACTGACAGGAGAAGGATGAGGCAGCAGTAGGAGAACAGCTGCTTCCTCCGAGTATTTTTCTTTTATGATTTTTACCTTAAGATGTCACTTTATATTTCATCGTTGGGTATGGGTTGTCACAAAAGCTTTATGTAACCAAAATTTGCACTGTCTGTATGCCCTCTCTTCATGCACAGCCGTGGCACTGAGGGTGACACCTCACTGCTTCTTGGCTCTGAAGAGAGACCTCTGTCTACCAAAAGTCTCTGGACATCACTGAGGTATGCCCACATGCCTTCATCCTCTACTGGGCAAATTATTTTAGGAAGGGATAATTTCTTCTCCTTTGTGGCTGAGCAGAAAGGACAAAGGATGCCCTTGTTTATGCTATGAGTGCCAGTTATAAAAAAGGGGAGTTTTGTTATCCTTTCAAAAAAAAAGAGATTGATTACATTTTGCATAGCAGATGGTCTCTTGGTATGGAACTACCTGTTGAACTGTATACAATTGAACACAGAGCTAAGGGACATAAATACTTTAATACTTTAAAGAACAAGGCTTACTTTTTTTCCTTTTTTTTTTTGATCTGACTGTGATCTGACTACCCTAATGCAGAAATATATTTCATGCACATAGCTATGTTGTTCAATACCAAATTGCACACTAATTGCACATCTTTTTCACTCTGAATATATTAAACTAGCTATTTAGAACCCGACCATCAGGTTTCAGTGAATCCTGTCTACCCTTCCAGAAGCATAAGCTGCATTCCTGGCCTGCTTCCTTAAACAGTCTCTGAGGGGAGAGAGCAGGCTGTGCCCATATGCTGCTCCCGCCAGAGATGGTTAGATGGCCTCAGTGACTCTGCCTCCATGACTAATCTGGAACACACCTGAATTAATTTGTTCGGATTTCTCCCATAACTTCTGCAACAGCGACAGGATCTTTTTGAGGCATTGCGGTTAAAAATATCCGCGTCTACGGCAGTTTGCATTTCCAATTAATTGATTGCCTATGATAGCTGTCTATTAAAGGCAGATACAGTATGGTTTTCTTCCTTGAAGAAACAAGAAAAAGGGACATATTTGCATTCAGGAAAGGAATGTAGAGCTGGAGGAGAGGACTGAGAGATTTTTTATTTCATCAGCTTTAGCCTGTCTTCCAACATGTCTGCCAATCAGTGCTGGTATGAATTTCCTGTTATAAACTAACAACAAGGAGGCAAATCCATCTCAGATGCCTGTACCTGGAGGCATCCATGTCTCAGGATGGTTCATCATACGCACTGTTCCTCGCTCAGGGCTGTGCTCACAGGCACAGTTTAGCTCACAGGTATTTGAGTTGCCTGCTCAGTTGTCTCATCCTCTCCTACGCCAACAGGAGAGGGCTCCCTTTCATGTATTCTGAAATGCTTTGTCCATTTCCTTTTTGAACTTGACAGCATAAATTACTTTCTCAATTTTGCACACCCTTCTAGTCATAGTAATGAACATTTCACTTTTCAGTCAGTCCTCATTTGGATGCAAACTCTGCTCTCGAGATGTGCATGGCTGATCTTGATTAAGATATTCTTCTCCTTTTACAAACATAATCCTTTTGAAGTTCCATCCATATGGGAGAGAATAATATTGGAGTGGAGATATGCCTTGCAGATCTGAGAGGAAAATTCCAACCTTTTGATTAGGATCATCTTTTTTGAATATGACATAAGCAATTCAGTAGCCTATATTGTGTCTTCTACAATACAGAAGAAATTTTGCAGACATTCCTATGGGAATGACCAGATTCTTTAATGCATAGACAGCCCAAACACTACTTACTTGATTCAAAATACTGCTTATAAAGTAAATTATGTTATAAAACCAAAAATAACATGAACTGACTCAGATTATGCAGTCATAAACACAAAAACTAATCTGATATGCTTAAGGGTTGATTTCAGTGTGTGCATATATATATGTGAGAGAGAGACAGAAACAGAGATGGGGGCTGTAGAAGTGGTATGGATATTCAGTCCATTAAGAAAATCTGACCTCTGCTCAATTAATCTGTTTGGCCTAGGAATGTCATGAACCCACCTGGCCAGGGTGGATTGGCTTCAATCCACCATTGGCATCAGTACTGTACCAGGTACAGTACTGTTCATCAAAGAGGTTACCTCAGTGTGCCTCCCAGAATGAGCATTTCAGCATTTCAGCGTAGTTGTAACCAAAAATGCCTCATAGTGCTTAAGAATAAAAATAATCATACCACAATTTCTAAATAATTTAAACTGAAAAGTCACCACTGCTCGAGTCCATACAATTAAATAAATTAGGTTTATACCAAAGTGCAACGTTACAGCAGAACTGCCATTGCCTTGGACTTCTGGTGGAATTCAAGAATTATCATAAATTGCTGTGCCACCATCTAAATCATAAAAACCACATTGACTTTTTAAAAAAGAAAGCTTTTGACATCTAAAGGAAAAAACTGGCAGAGCGTACTCCTCATGAGAATGTTACAGACTTTCTGTCAGCTGTGAAATAAATCCTACAATTGACCCAAGGAATGTTTTAGGATCTGTAGAAGTTGTTATCATTCTGCAGGAAAAGATACACCATATTTTTTGTCTGAATCTGAACACAGGACTGATTGCTGCTTGCTTTAGGCTGTGAATAAGGGCAGGGGGAGCTCAAGAAATCTGGTCCTTCACCTCTGATTCTCCAAGCCACAAATTTTCATCTGAGCAGGATTTTATCACAATGGTTTCTGCCAAATATGTAGTATTTGAAAACCAACTCTTTCTTGCCTCCAGTCAAGTTCAGAGAAATGCAAGTAAATGCTACCATGTTCACCACAGACCAAAAAAAAAAAAAAAAACAAAAAACAAAAAAACAAAAGAAGTAGTAAAACCAAACCAGCAAAACTTTTGGTTCAACAACTGCAAAACCAAAACCAAACACCAATTTTTCTTCAGTTTCTTTAGATGGAACTAATTTTATAAGCCATATGTGGTAGAATGCCATTTTATATCTTATACTGACAGTCTCAGCTGCACCTGTACACAAAGGTAAGGCTCTTTTAAATCTCCATGTTTGAATCACTTTGTGTCTCTCTGTGTATCTATAATCATGCCAGAACTTCTCTGGATTCAGAAGAAAAAAACACTATTACACAGTCTCATAAAGGGTAATTTCTCTGCAAATCTGAGTCTCAAATTCAAGGAATCCAGAGAATCCTGAGAGATGTATTCCCATCACTTCCATGGCCATAATTAGGAAATTATATTCTGACAGAAGTCCAATAACAGAAGTTCATCAGTAGGACATTTTAAAATGGACCTTTTCCAACATAAATCCAGAAAGAGTAATAATTCAAAAGTATAAAAATAAATAAAGTATTTTATCATAGATTTCACATGTGGCTTAGTTCTTATGTATCTCTGATAAAGACCTTTCAATATCATACTTTCAATATTTGCCTGTAAAATGTATAATAAAAAAGAGCCAAGTTATGTGTTGCTTTTGGGAAGAAAAAGGATTTCACTTTTCCTTCTGCTGGGAAATAAACACCTAAAATCTTCAAGAACAACTCATAAATCCTGTGGGGGGTTTATGTGTGGTTAAATTCAACTTTTTTGCTGCACATTTTAACTGTACTTGTATGAATAAAATAACAGTGACTTTCTTTATATAAGGCATTAGAATGAAATTTGAATATGTTTCCAATTTTCTTTCTCATCATTGTTTTACAGCTGAAATCACGGGCATAAACTGGCTTTTCCAACTATTAGTAAAATCCCTCCAGCAACACCACTTCAGACAGCCCTTGAAAATAACTTCAGCGCATGTTCTGAGATATAAATCTATTGCTTTATAAGGATAGATGCTGAGGTTATTTCACAATCTTGAATGTTAATGTCCACTGCAATTAAAATGCTGGACACAGCACATAATGCATAAGTCCTGTCCCCCCAAGCAGACACAAGACTTATTTGTGAATCACAGTCACTAGTTTCATAGCAAGCCAATATGCAAATAAGACAGAAATGCATTATTTATCTTATGTTTTCCAAGCCAGGTAGGGAAATGTAATTTACAGGATGAAAACCTAGATATGGATGCTTTTAACTGTCATTCACAATTAAATTATATCATTCCCCTCATTTAAGTAGCCAGAAATGTTTCATTTTTCATATTTCAAAATGGCTGAAATGTGCACGTTCTTTTCTTTGTGCAGCAATGAAACAGTGCAAAACATAATGTTTCTTAAGAATCTTTTTAGAGGTAATAGTTTGATTTAATACATGTGCTACATTAGTGTAGGAAGAACGTTCCTTTGTCATTGTTTTGCCTGAAAAGCTTTCCTGCACTTGCTCTGAGAGAGAAAGAAAGGCAGAAGACAGCTGCTGGATTTCTTTATCCTGTCCTTTTACTTGGTGCACTAAATTCTGAAAGAAAAATACCTAAACTAATTGCCCATTTCCATTTGTACTCAACACATTTTATTGACTTAGGTGTGACTATTGGGAGTGGTAGAGACAGTGAGAAATGTGGTGTGCTCTGGGATGATTATTTACATGTGCTTGCTTGGTTGCATGATTTTGCTTGTTTTTTTTGGTTTTTTGTTTTGTTTTTTTTTTTTTTTTTTTTCAGAAAAGTGACCATGAAATTGTTTTTTTAAACCCTACACATATCTTTAATATCTGTTACCTATGATTCACTATGGTGAACAAAAGTTTCTCCTCTGAAGACCTAGTCATCAAAATAGACTTTGCTAACCAAAATGAAGCAACAAGCTCTTCAATTTGGCCTTCACAGAAAAGTGTGATATTTTAAAGACTGGACTAACTGTGTCATTTTCAATCAGATCATAGAGTTTGCCAGAGGAACTGGGCTGAAAGACTATTCTCTGCTATGGTTTCCAGTTTTGTTTCTGTCTTCTTATTCTGTCATGTTTTTCTCCTACAGTGATCTGTGCTATGTACAGGACATTCAGCTATGGCAGAAAAACAGTATCTGCTGTGTTAAAAAGAAAGTCCTCAGCTTCATCTTTTTATTAAATGATTTCTTTTTCATGAGTTTTTGGGGAAGATTACAAACTGACACTGCTTGTATAGCTCACTAACTGTGGGGTGGGGTTCACAGCTCAAATGCCAACTTCATAAAGTCTGAACACAGACTTCTTATTTAAGTGTCCATAAATAAGAAGGAAAACCACCTTTTTATCAAAAATCACTTATTTTTGAATATATGTATATCCTTGTGTGCTCCAGTCAAAGTGGCCATAAGGAAAAAGAAGCTTCTTCTTAAACATGACCAGCTAATTGTTTTGACTTTTTCTGCTTGACCTCAGTACAGGCCTTGATGTAGACAAGAATTTAAGCACATATTGATTTTCAGTCTGGTAGCCTTTTCATACAGATTTCTCACCTGCTTTCCTCAAATGACTACTCAAATAGTTAAGATTTGAAAAAACATGTGGGATTACTTTTATTATTCTAATGAGTTCTCTTTCATTTAATGTTGGTTTTATTTTTCTTTGAGAACAGTTGCTGCTTTTAGCTGTGGGCTTTTGAGTGGCTCTGCTTTGTGACTTGAAGCACGGCTGATTGCACGAGCAGGAAGGAGGGAAATGTGAAAAATGAGATGTCTTGACAAAACAGGATGAATTAAATTAAAGTAAATTTAAGTGCTGACCTTCGATTTCAACTCATTCAACAGAAATGCTCATATAATTTCTTTGTGGAAAAACCATCCAGAGAAGAATGGTGCTATCTGTTAAAGTAAGAAATCACAATTTTATTCTTTTCTCTCTCCCCAAAATGTCAAATGATTTTGGTTGTTCCTCTGGAGCTCTAAAAAAGGTTTAGGACTGCTCAGTGTCATAGAGCATAGTGTCTATAGTGCCTCCTCTCATAGAGAAATTAAAATTAAATCTACTCAATAATTGCCTTTGAAAACACCAGATGTTTTTCCCCCTTTTGAAAAAAAAAATTCTTATTGTTATAACAAAAATCCTTTTCAAGACCGGAAGATTTTCACAGACTAAAAGCAGAAATGTTGGGAGTTCATTTAATTTCCTTTAATTTTTGATGTTTTAAAAAGGACTGCCTCTAAACAAGAGGAAAGAAAAATTTCCCCTCTTATTACTTTCTGATTGACATTTTTTTGTAAGGCTCTGTTGTAAAAACATGAGCACCTTAAAACAGTTGTATAAGTTAAAGAACTGTTTGGAAACCCAGTAATTGGAAGTGTCTGTAGGTTTCAGAATATGCTGCTCAGTTATCATTGAGGTTTGCTGCTTTCATTATACTTTAGTCTGCCAGTTGTATCTGATCCAAAAGTACAGAAGCAGACTTGTTTAAACTCAGCCATTGTGTAGTGTTTGTGATGTGTGCATAATGAATTCTGAATGCAAATATATGCTGTAAAGTGAAATCCTGAAAACCTGTATGACAAGCAGTAGGGCTGCACAACACAAAGTATGGCTTTATAGCATAAATATTCACTTGTGTCAAAAATATAGGAGCTGTTCAAAACAGAGCATTCTAATTACACACAGTTTGTTTCTCACTCAGTTTCAACTACTTGAACTCTTTCATTTGAAGTGTTTGACCTTCACTACAAGAACAAAACTGAAAGAGTAAATATCTGACTCATAAGATTCCCCCCCACAAACACAATTCTGCAGCAGCAGAGTATTTTCCACTTAATTGTCATATAGTTAGCTCCCTGAAAGCATTTGGAGACAATAGTTAGGTTGTATTAGTTTGGGGGTTTTTGGGTTTGCTTTTTTTTTTTTTTAATCTGAAAATCTGATTGTCACTGGATATGAAAAAAACATTTTATATCTGTAGGAACAAGAACAGCTTTTATCTCAGGCTGATTGATAATGTAAGCTAAGCAGCAGTACAGGGAATGGTACAGGTACAGGTGAGACACATAAGGTTATGGTTTTTAGAAACAACTTTAGAATTTGATATACAAGAGACTCCAAACTTTACTAGAGTCTTAAATAACTCTTTTTGCTCTCTTGAGTTGGTGTTCCCACTGTGTGTACAACTGATGGTCTTTTGACATTCCTCTGAATTGCTGAGTTTCACCAGTTTTATCTACAGTTGTTTGCATCTTCAGATCTAGAGCTTCAAATTAGTGCCCTAAGGGCATTGTATGACATTATATTTAAAATAAAGCAAATCAAAAAACCAAAATAAGACAAAACAAGAAACAAACAATTAAGGAAGAAGCTAAGAATAAATTAAACCTAAGGAGAAAAAATCAAACAGACTGCTTGAGCTGAACTTAAATCAATTGTAGCAGCTCATGTAACCTTCTTATTTGCATTTAAATTTAATGGCTTGTCTTTAGTTAAAGCAGCTGAAGACACATAGTTCTTAAACCCAAGGAAATGGACAACAATATTTCAGATCCTGACTGAAATGAAACCTGTAGAATATCCCACAGGTAATAGAAAAATCAAAAGAAGAAAGTAAGACAGCAGCATTAGTCTGCAGAATTTCTTGTCAACAGCTTGGTAATTTACCAATTACATTCAATTCAAGCACCATGAAAACCTCAGTTTCTTATTGCTCTTTGCAATAAATAAATTCAACCAGAAAGGAAAGGAAACGAAGCCTGCCTGTTTGTTAAAAGACAGACAGATAGACACCTGTGGTACACAATTTAGCAAATCTTTGTAATCAGTGGCAGACTGAAGACATGAGGACCAGGCCATACAATCAATCACACAATGAGAATATCCGGAGTTTGAAGGACTCCACAAAGATCACAGAAGTCCCACTCCTGGTCACTCCTCAGAGCAACCCCAAGCATCACACCATGCATCTCAGAACAATGTCCATATTTTTCTTGGAACCAAGAATTCTGTCAGGTTTTCATGTATGCAGATAGCTTCAGGGCTGGGCTGTGTTGTTGCAGCATGTTGTTGCATTTTTTTCAATGTCTCCTGTAGGACAAGTGCTTGCCCACAGGAATGCACAAATTCTCTCAGCTTCCTGCAACATTATGGCTGCAGAGATAAATATGGGTGCACTGAACACCAGGAAAAGGGTTCTCACATTTTATTTTATAGGAAGAAACCATCTCAAGCCACCCAAATCCTTCCCCCTTCGCCCCCTTTACATGTCTAAATATTGGCAAAGGTTACAGTTTTTCAATGTTGTGCCTAATTTTCTGGGTAGTTAACTGAAAAGCACATTTTAGGTACAGTTGGCACATCCAAGAACAGAAGTTCATTTTAAATGAATTGGAAAGTATTAACATTAAAACATGAAAACACTTTCTGGGATATTGGTCCAGATACATGTTCTTAGATAAATGGCATTTAAAATTCAATCTGTGGCTATAACTTGCTGGAAAAAATTAGTTTCATGTGCACTAAAATGCTCATGAAAAAAGCATCCTCTTTTTCATCACACTTCCACAAACACTGGAAAATATATTGCAAATAAAGACTGTTCTTAATTTGCAATATTAGGTCTGGGAATGACCTTTAACCAATCCTTTGAAGGAGACACAATGATACACAAAACATTCTGAGAAAATAATTTATTTCCCAAGAATTTTCCAAATTACAGTAATTCCAACCCCCTATGCTACATATTACAGAGTGCTGAAGTAGGGCTTAGAAAAGGCACAGGCTAAATCTTCAAGTTATTTTGATAACTAAAGCTTCTTAGTATTTTATGTGCCTGGAGACTTTTGAATAGAATTAATATATAAGTATGGAAGATCCTCAATCAAAGGAATTGTTCACTGTGTTGTCTCTGATGTCTGTACCCTCTGCAGCAAACTTAGATGATGACAGCAAACTAATTTTCCTAATTCAGCAATTTCCAAACTGTTTGGGAATGAGTTCCTCAGTTCTAATTCATGTTTCTGTACTTAGACACACAGTTAAGTCTTCAAAGCTGTCAAACTATTTTCTTGAGACTTAAATTCAATCAAAAAATACAATAACTTAAAAAGAAAAAAGAAATACCAATGAAATCTGAATTTATTGCTGCACTGAATGCTTCTCTCCCCCTCTTAAGAGGTTGAAGCTGCAGAAAACATCCAGGAATTGCTTGTGTGGATACTGTGTGTATGGGCAGGGTTTTACTCAAAGTTGGATCTATTCATGGTAGATAAGAACTACAGAAAGAGAGTCTGAGTGTGAGGCTGTTTTCCCAATTCATGAAGCAGTGCAGTGATTTTACACCATCAAATGCTGTGCTTTGGAAATTTTGACTTTTCAGAGGGGTTTTACATGCAGAGCTATCATTACATTAAAAACGAAAATAATTCACTTTCATAGCAATTTATCCCAAATTTTACTTCTATTCTTTTGCTTTCCAGGAATCTGTTTATTTTAGGCTTGATTTAACATGTGAGGATATATGAAACCTTGTCTTGATACCAAGAGGACTCTAGGCAGAGAATGGGACTTGAAATTATATTTATGATGCAGGTTTTCTCTACTTTTTTAGAACAGTTCACGTTTGCATGCTACCTCATTTTCTCTTACAGAGTCCTTTTGTGCTCATAGGAAAGGTTCTGCCACAGTGTGATTTCTGCCTTCTTCCAGCATAGTTGACAAATTTGTTTCCTAGAACATTTGTTCTAAAATTTTTCATTATGTGTTAGTTCTTTTCATCTTTTTAAAACTTATTTATATACCTGCAATATTTGGCATCATCTTAAATACAATATTTTTTCACTTTCTTCTCCAGAGAATTCATCAGTTTCTGATTTTTTTCTTTGCAATGCATCTGCATTCCTGGGAAAAGACACTAATTATTTCCCAAGGATACCAATTTTTTTTTCTAAATTTTCCCTTCATTTTATCTGCAGATGCTTATCACATTTATTGTCATGCCAGTATATGCCCATGTAAATATTTACAAGTCTCTACATTTTAAAAAATTTTGATTTAATTTACTTATTGTATTATTATTTGAGGTAATTTTAACATAAATATTTATATATATACACATTGCATTTTTTTCTTGACAACTGACTTTCACTATCAGTAATTTTCATTTTATTGCCTCTCTGTTATATTTGTATTTTCTCTCAGCACATCCACTGAGTTTCCACCTACTAGGCCATCTAGGCCATGTACATTCTATCCGTCCTTTTTCTGTGAAAGATAGTTATTTCATTTGGAGTCCTGCTATAGAAATGAACTGGTTATTGGAATAAAATTGCTTCTAATTAGTTTTGAGTGGAATAACTGCTCCTGCTGCTACCTTCCTTCTTTATGTTCATCAATGATTCCAAGTTTTTTATGAAATTGGCAATGATGTTAGTCACTATCTTCATCAATGTAATGGAGCTTGGACTTTACCCTTAAATCTTAAGAATACATTACATTTTCCTCCCTTACACTCAGTGCACTTTCCCCAAGACATCACCTGCTCTCTTTCTTTTACTTATTGCATCCTATTTATTCTACTTCTGTGTTACACTTCACTGACCATAGGCCTTTGGATTTTCATTATTTGTAAGACTTCCTCTTTTAAATTCCTTTTCTCAGCCTTGTGTCCCATGAAAGAAAATGATTAGGCTTTGCATAAATATGTATAGGCCAGTTTTCAATTGTTTCTTTACAAATTCGATGGCACTGACCATGACTATTTCTCAGAATCCTCATCTTCAAAATATTTTAAGCAGACCTGTGGTTTACATTATTTAGTGCACAAGAGTCCTCCTGCAGTCAACCATATCTTAAACATTGCCCAGAAAATTCCCTGTGATTCCAACATTTTATCCAGAAAAAAAATGCTGTGTCAGAAAATAAAATGCAATATCTTATTTATTTTCAAAGCAAATGCCAAGCAGATATTCTTGCACTGTAGAGCTCAAATACAAAATTCAATTTGCCTGACTCATATCTAGGAACACAGACATGGGAGAATGCTAGAGGGCAACATGAAGGACATTGCAGAATAATCCCTGCATCACTTGGCCCAGACATTCCTGTAGGATAAAGAAGAGTGAAGAATAAAAATTTGAATTATCCACAACAATGAAATTGGAATATAAGTCTCAATGCATGGATTACAAAACATATAATGATGAATTGTGGGACAATATTTCCATTGGGGGGTTCTAGTGAAGGCATGAACTGCACAGCTAAAAGCATTACTTTCAATATGCTTATCTAGTTTTTGTCTTACATAATTCATGGTTCCAGTAACATCCAAGCTGCAGCACATTTTCATTTGCATTTTCTTCTGTTTGACTAGAGGACAGGGCAAATAAATGCAAATAAATGTTCATTTTTTTGGTTTATCTCTGTTCTCTTGCTCTTCATTTGTCATGAAATCAAATAGCTTGACATTTTGACAGCCAATAATATATTCTTTTGGGTAAAAGTCAACAGATTAAAAAAAACCCCTACCTGACTTTCACTATTTCAGATAAGACTGCTTCTAGAATGAAGAAGTTCATGACAGTAGATTCTTACAATTTCTACAAATTAATTTACTCCCATATTATTTAGGTGCTCTGTGATGGCATTCCTGTAAATAACAGTATTTGCTCATTCTTTCTGTTCTATGATTCTTGAATTTTGGCATATACTGGGCTGTCTCCCTGTTTCACAAAGTTTGACTGGAGATGATTTGCAAACTCAATTAGCTTTTCCTAAATATCTCTGGGGAAAAAATTTGGAGCAACTTACAAAATTGATATGTGTAGCATTGCACAGATTAGAAAAATCTGGATGTACTAAGGTGGGGATGCTTTGTGCCTCAGGTAGGGACTTGCTGAGTCAGAGAGAACAACTGTGATTAGGATGCTGCAGGGTATATCTGAGATGATTTAAATCCTCAGGTGCTTCACTCTGAGAAACATCTTATGTAGTCAGAGAAAGCAGTCACTCAATAAAATAAAAAGCATTTGGGAAAAAATGCATACATCCTGTTTGCATACAGATTCAGGTTTTTCTTCTCTTGAGACATTTATTTTTTAGTTTAAACTAATTCTTCTCTCTCTAATTTTCAAGTTCATAGCTCAAACACAGAACTGGCAACTCACAGAGAATTAGGTGGGAATCTTTGACACAATATAAGATAGTTCAGACTTGACTGACTCTGCTGCTGTACCTTAGTCCATTTGCTTGGCCTCTGTAACCCAGTGTAATTTCTCTTGTCCTAATTGCTTCTTTCTCCTTTCCCTTCTGATGTTTCATTCTTTTCCCTTGAGATTGCCTCACTTTCCTTCATTTAATTTCTTATATGATACATACAATACTTCTACAGCTTTTATATCACTGTAGTATCTCAGTATCTTCTTCCTTCCAGCTTTGTGCAATCGATTTTTTCCTAATCTCTTTTCTCTCTTCTTTTTCTCATTTTGGTATCCTTTTCCTCTCTTTCTGTTCTTCACCCCTACCTTATCTCTTATGTATTTTCTTTCTCCTGCTGCTCTTCATCCACTTCAGTTGCCCATTTTCTCATCACTCCTACCATGCCACTGATTTCTTCTACCTCATTCTCCATGCCACTCTTTCTATGTTTTGTTCCCAGTTGTTTTCTCTGGACCATTCTGGCACTCACTGTAGCTTCCCCGCTTGAAATTCTTCTCCTCTGTCATCTATTTTCCAGACTTTTAAAAGTGATCTTAAACCCTTGAAGCCTTTCTAAGAGAGGGCATTTCTGAACACATTATTTCTTTTTGCATTCCCTACTACAAAGAACTGGCTTCTCAGAATTAGTGTTTTGAGGGAGAAGAGGAAACCAAATATAGAACAAACTTTCATAGCCTGGATAAATTACCCAAGTCTCTTTACGTCTTCAATTCAGAGAAAACACTTGTCTGTGCTCATCACAATAAAAAAAAAAAAAAAAAAAAAAAAAGAAAAATATACTTTTTTTTTTTAATTCTCAACTAAAATTTTTGTGCAGTGGACAAAAAAGGTTTCTTTGAAATTGATTATTTTATTTGTAATACCAGTGCAGTCAAAACAAAAGGAAATTTCTTGGGTTTGGACTGATGTGTACAATTATATGTGGAGATGAACCTGTTCACTCCAGGTCATTGCAATACAGATATTGATTGTCCAAGTCATTGCAACATAAGTTATTCATTGCTATTACTAATCTTTATCACTGTTTTTATGGCAATAGCTGAATTTAAATATGAAGTAATAGTAGTGTAAACAGAGTGCAAGCAGTGTCAATACAGCATTCAAGTACTGCTCAGCAACACATGGGAAATCAGATCAATGGGAAGTTGAACTTGTTAAACTGAGAAATAAATCAAAAATAGAACATGAAAGGCTACTTTTCTCTCCCTCTCCTGCCTCATCCTGCAATACTTGCTGTAACCTGACTTACTCATAAAAGCTAATTTTTTTTAGGTGTTAAAGTGAGCAAAGAATTCACTCTTACTCAGTGGGGCCCTGATATAATTTACTCCTTCTGTCATTGCATTTTGTACAGAGCACAACATGCATCTGCAGTCATAGAAAATACTTCTGTCAAAATCCTGAATCTAGCTGTTTGTGAGAATTTCTACTGTAAAAAATACAGCACTTTCATACACTATTCCTTGATTCTTGATTGGTATAATCAGTAAAATTAAAAAAAATAGTAGCGTTGGAAAACAAAGAAAAATATTCATGGTACAAGCACCAGATCCGAGAAGCAAGGTAAAATTGCTCCTAACTAAAATAAACCACATTCAAACGGCCCTGGACTTTTCCATGACAACCTCTAGGCCTTAAAACAGTAGAATTGTGAACTTACTGTTTTGTTTTGACTAGGCGTGACCATTCCCCTCAAAACAAAAGCTTATTATTCCTACCTAGAATTCAAGAAGCTGTAAAAATTGCTAAAATAAGGAAATTTCTACACTAACCTTGGTCACTGACACTGAAGTTAAGGTTTATTTTTGAAAAAGGTTATAAAGTTATTGTAGTATGATGGTATTGGATATGACAAATTGTCAAGGGGGAGTATGAGTGAGCTTTTTTTTTAAGTCAATCAATGACACATGGTGATATAAATGGATTTCTGCATAATTTGATGGTGAGGAGGCTTACCCATGTCATGGGAGACTTGAATTGAAGAACCATTTTGAGGCTCTATACCTTTAATTAATATGTTTACTGTGTTATTCTAGAAAGGAGTTTCTCATCCTGTATTGTCTTCAATCTTTTTCCTCTGGTAAGAAACTGTACTGAATTAATTGGATTAGCAGAGGGAGGCTGCCTTTCCCCCCTCCCCTGCTCAATTTCCTTTTCCTTCTCTGACTGCCACAGAATGAGGTGTAAAATTTCCTTTTGCTCAACATCTTCTCCATCCTGGATACTACACATAAAATGAGACCATAGCTGGCTCCAACATTATTTGTTCTAAAAAGTGACAGTCTCTACCTCTTTTATTTCAGCAAACACCCAGGTAGAGTAAATCTTAAAGGGAGAAAGGTATCTAATAATCTAATATCACGTCATCTAATATCATATTTCTTTGCCTTCAAGAGATCTCTGTATCTTCAAAAGAGAGAAATAATCTTCAAAGTACTATTCAGGATAATTTTCTGGATGTCTCCATCTCTGATAACATCTCAGATAACTGAGGTCACTATCTTTTCTCTCTCCTAGTTTCAGAATAGTTTTAGTCCAAACAATGGTTCCTATGTTTTTGCTGTACCTCATATAAAATGTCTTTTTCTTTTTTTTTTATGTTCTTAAAATAGTAATGCCAGAGAATTCAATGGTCTTGTGCTTAAGGAATCAGGACATTTGGATTTTGTCCCAGGTTTCCAGAATCAATATAAAGGGATCAGTATTGATTCTCAGATTATTAAAGTAACAAATAAACCAAACTCTTTTAAAGTCTTTTTAATATATGATAGAAGAACAGTTTAGTATAAAGATATATATTTTTGTATTTTTTTAAGAATTGTGGCAACATCAGAAATAAACTGTTCAGACTTTTCAGCTTAAAAATACGTCCAAATCTAAAAAATAGATCAGTGTTTACCTTTACTTTTATTTAGAGTTAGAGGTCATAACACTTGAATTTCAGTGACATTAGAGCTACTGAAAATATCCACACTCTAAGTACTCTATCTTAGAAATTACAATACCAAAGACTTTATAGGCAACCTAATTATTTCATGATGACAATTAGTTCATGTAGCTTATAGGAAAAACACAGACTCCTGTTATTGAAAACTACCAGATTTGGCTGGAAAAATTATTAAGGAGTTGTTCCTTGTTAATTAAACTAAATGAAGGCCATATGATAATTTTAATATGAACAATGAATTATTGAAATACATTATCTTTTACATTAAAAATATTTTTGCTTTTTAAAATAATATTTTAACATTAATAAAATACAAAAAGGAACAAAAGAATTGGAATTAATGTGTGGTTTTTTAGCAGCTTCTGAGTTTCTGCACATTTTATAATTGTATCAAGGTCATCAACTCTCAGATAATGTAGCTAAAATTGATTTCTGAATAGTCTCCTGCTGTGCTTGATGTCATTTTTTGTCCTTATAAAAGATGAAAAACTCCAGGAAGAAGGTAAAAATTCTTGTTTTTCACAAGATATTTTCTTTTTATGTCCTACTGTTGCCGTTCTTTTACTTGCAGATTTGTTTATCTGATGATCAACCCAGAAGAAAAGTTAACTATTCCTGAGTTTAATGTTCCTTTCTGGAAACATTACATAAATATATCTGACTATGCCTTTTTGAATTAATGGTTGTATGTAGTGAGCAAGAACATTTTCACAACCTTTTTGAGTGTTGTTTTTTCATTTTATTGTGCTGCTTTTGTGAAACTATCTATTTACGGCTTGCTTTTTTCATAAACACCAAAAAAATCTCTGTGGCCAAAAGAGTCTGATCCCCAAATGAATCAGCATTCAGAATTTTATTTAGTCAGGAAACAAAAAACCAATGCATAAAGTGAGGAATTTAAAAAGTTAGTTATATTTTTTAAATAGTCATTCAAAAGCTCATACAGGCATTCCCCTTCTTTTTTTGTCTTCCTTCTGCAGGAAATGTGAATTGACTTCAGTCCTTTCATTACATTAATTGTTGTAGCACCTTGCTACCAATAAATTTCCACCTACTCTCCTGTAGAGAGATGGAAACAATTGCAAAGTCAGAACCAACAACAAGCCTAGCTTAAGGCAACATCTGGAAAATGTTTATTTCACAAGTTATTTCTGCTGCTAATTAAACAAGTAAACCTAAAACCAGAAGCTTCAGAATATTAGGAGTGTGCTAACGAGTCCAGGGGAATGGCAACTGCACCACACTTGTGACAGGAAGTAAAAGTAAGATAATAAGGAACTGGCGAGAGAACTGAAGCTGCAGAAAAAAGTAATGAAAGAGTCTTTAAAGTTATACCAGGGAGCCATAGAAGAGAAGAAAGAACCAATCTGAATTTTGGAAGAAAATGAAAGAGAAAACCAATGTCTGCTTGAAGATAAAGGAGGGAGAGAAATTGTTGGGAGTGAGGTTCAGACAAATTTAGCAGGTGAATTTTATTTGTGCAATCAAAATTTGCATGCCTCTGATTCTAAAATTAAAGCCAATGTATGTAATAATAAAAATAATAGGAAGTATTTCTCATAACAGGTCCGACAAAGTTATGTTAAAAGTATTAGTGTCAGTTTCAGAGGGGTATTTTGTTTGAAAAATGTCAAGCCTATGCATATGATGCATAAAGCACCTGGGTACAGTGTTGTGATTCTCCTAACTGATGAAAAAGAAATGGAGTAACAAGGTAAAATTTCACTACAAACTTAAAATGAGACTTTAGAAACAATGGAAGGGATCTGTTTTTTTCATATCTCTGTTTATTTGGTTGAAATAAACATCATTACATCAACAAAATCTCATTCTCCTAGAAAAAGAAAAATGTTTATTGGCATAGTATTTTGGAGAAAGTAAGAAAAAACAATAATCTAATTTAAATCTATGGTAGAAAAAGCCACTTTTTCTTTGCAATCAATAACGGAAATATTTTTAAACTTAGACGTAAGCAAGTGCCCAAACTACACATCTGGATTAAGTTGGAATTATCATATTCAGAATTGTTAAGTTTTAGACAGATAATAGAAACTTATATCAGAACATCTTATTGCTTTTCTTTTTTACTAAAAAAAGTTATAAGTATTTTTTATAGTTATTTTTTTATTCAGTCAAGAAAATTTTGCTTTTCTACTTCTTTCTACCAAGGAGGATCAATTGTGTGAGAACTGCATTAATTTCACCTAAATTATGATTTCATAGTTTTGAAAATAATAGATTAAAAACACCAGCATCATTCAACTCTTTTATGAGTTACATTTTACACATTTTATAAGTTGAATTTAAAAGATAACAAAAAAGCCTCTCCTGTGCTTTTTCACAGCAGGCACAAATAGACTGGCATCTCAGGAGAAGATTAGTCTGTCTCCATGACACCTTGAAATATCCAGTTACCATAGTATCCACAATTTTAAAAGGTTGGCCATTCCAAACCTTTTAGTAAGTGCATGAAGGAACTAATCCAGAGGGTGTTTAAATGCCTCAATGCCCTCTTGTTCCACGTAATAGCAACTTCTACAAGATAGCAGAGGCTTTGTTTAAATGCTTGGTCTGTTACTCTTTCATTGTAATATCTTGCATGGAAAAAAATTGTACTACAAGGTGGAAAAGACAAGCAATAAGTTCTTTTTTAGGTTACTTATAAGTACAATTTTTAAAGCACATGAGCCCAGAAAACTAAAATAATTCTTCTTTATCTGTAAAATTCTGCCAAAATATTTCAAAAGGTCTGTCTGAGTAATCTTTTACAGATAGCTTTATGCAAACTGAGTGCATCTCAGACAATTAGGAGCTATATATATTTTCAAAGCTTCCTATCTTATTTGGAGATATTAATTTTCAAATCCAGTAAGAAGGATTTACCTAATTCATTGTTATCTGCTTTATACCTTTTTACTTCAATCACTAGATTAATATCTTGCAAAAGGACAAACCATTTGATGCAGAAGATTATGGGATATCCTTCAGAGAGGTGATTATAAACAGAGAACTGGATGACTTCACAAAGCAAGATCCTGCAGACTTGCAGAAAAAGGGCAATGAATAGGAGGAAAGATTCAATAAAATATTCTGAATGGTTGAAAATGTTATTAGAAGTAGTGAAGTAGTCGCTAAGCTCTTTACTAGTAATTACACTCACTTTACATGAAGCATGACAAAATATTAAAATCAGTGGAGAAAATGCACTGGTAGCCTACTGGCTTAAAGAAAACCTTTACACTAAAAGCTATAAAAAGCTCAAATGTTTACATTATCCAAGAGAAAGTAAAATAAAGTCTCATATGTTTTAAATTAGTAACTTTATAGATATCTCAACAATGGCTAAAGAAATTTAAGAGAGGCTAGTTGGAGAAAATTGAACCGAGTTAGTAGAAACTAAACTGGGACAGATTCAAATTTTACGACAAGAGACATATTTTTGATCATGCGGACTGGTAATTTTTGCAACATCTGCCAAGGGAAATTTCAAATTCTTTACCTTTTGATAGCTTCAAGTTAAGGGGGATGTAATTTGTCAGCATTATATTTTGCCTCACAGAAGTACCTGGGCTCAGTTTCTATACCATGTGAGGAATGACAATGCAAAGGTGCTACTAGACTTTCAATTTCTTTTAAAAATTAAAGACCTTGAGTTAGATTGTGAAGTCCTGTCTTATACATGGACATTATTACTGCCCTTGGACTTAAAAAAGCTTACAAAATTCCTTTATCTTATATATTTTGTAATTAATTAATTCACTGACAATGTAGCAGAAATTATGAGCTATCGATGGAATGTCTCAAGTAATGGTCATATTAACTGATGACCAGTTTACTTTTCTTAGTTTAGTGATAGGAAAGTAAGGATGGAGTTTTTAGCCTAGCGGTCTCTGGAAAGAGGAAGGGGCTGTACCACAAGGTTAGCTGCAAATATTTGTTAAACTAAGCTGGTAAGAGTGAAATTGAGTCAAACTTTTCTGAGAGTTTAGATGAGCGCTCTTGTCCAGGTACCACAGAATACCAAAGATATCTGACCCCACCTCAGTTAACACACACAGGAAAAGGGAATGCCAACATTTTTTATGATATTGCCTTGCTAAAAAACTGCAGGCCCTATTTTTTTTTTAATTCTGCCAAAAAGTCTATCAAGTTAGGAAAAAACTTTGCTGCAAAAGTGAAAATTTCATTTAAGTGTTTAACTCCACTCTTTCAGTCTAATTTAACCTATGGATATATTATTAATTTGTGTTTAGAAGTCAAGAAAATATTCAATTCCCACAACAGAGAGCAGGAAAGGGCCATTATTTACCATGGACTATTGGCTTAATCATGATAGAGATGGTAAAGGACTTTCTCACTAGAGGCTGGGGTGCTGAGCTCTGCAACTAGGTCTTCACTTCTGCTTGGACAGGCTGAAGGGCACATTAACAAAGGCAATTTGTACTGTGAAATGTAACTTTAATTTGATTCTAGTTTAAAGCAAAAAAATTTTATATAAGCTCATAGTATTATACTATCCATGCATAAAAATTAAAGCACTAGTTATGCAGAAAGTTCAATTTCTATTTTAGAGCTGTCTAACTTAAACTGTGTTTATTACATGCAGCACAGTCCTGATCAAGCATGTAAAAAGGTATTGGTATGCCTCTTACACAGAAGAAATACTAAATGTGTGTTTTTTCTGTAAACTATTAAAATCTGATTCAAATATTACACAGGAAATAAAACAGACTTTCTCTTTTGCAATTGCTGGATATGAAAAGTAGAGACAAGTGACCACAAAATTATTTCAGTTGACCTCAAGTTGTCAAAATCATAAACACAATTGAAATAGAAAATCCTGCTCTGTAATCAAAGCACACATTCTGAATTTCAAAGTACCTAGCAAGTGAACCAAGTCTGTATCTGGCTTTTGGGACAAATGGAACAAACCTATGGGCTTCCTCATGTTTTGCCAAGTAACAACAACTCCTTAAGGAATGTTCTCTCAAGCTGGAATTTCAGCAACACAGGAACTCTTAAACACAAAAATTAACTCCTTACAAAAACTCATGCAAAGCCTGTTCTTATTGGCTAAGGCAAGTTGCCAGGTGTGTACTGCTGGCCTGTGAGGGTTTCCTCATACATTGAGAGTAGCTAGCTGTCTGTTCTGGGAAGCAAATATAGCACACGTGCACAGCAAGAGTCAGGAACTCAGGTCTGTTCTTTACACTATAAGCTTTTAATATGTTCAAATGCCTTGAAATTATAGCAGTCTTAGAGCCCCTTTTTCCTCTTACTATGAAACACAAAAAAAACCCTGGCCATTATTCCAGAAGCCTAAATTGAATAGATCCCAGTTTCTCTTTATGAGACGTTTTCAAACCTCATAATTTCTCAATCATCAGCAAGTTTGACTGATGGCTACCTGAAAGAGGAGTGAGTGACTAGTGGTGTAAGCTGGATAGCAATTAGAGAGGACTGGCAGATGGCAGCTGAGCACAGGACTGGCAGTGGAAAACCACAGAGCAGACAGGAGTGCTTACAGTGATGACAGATTGCCTGACTGGAAAAAAAGCTTGAATTCTCTTGTGTTGTTTTCTCCAGAGTTATAATGGTGGACACAGAAGTTCAAATTTAGCTTTACATCCATCTTTTGGAATGATAATCTAAATTGAACATTAAACATACGGTATCTTTTATGTCCTTTTCTGTTGTCACAAAGTAGCCCCTTTCTCCTATGACTGTGATTGTTAACAATTATACAATGTCTCAAGGAATATAAATCCACTGTAGTACTTCTACAAATATTAAGCCAATTAAAATACATGAAAGAAAGTAGCACATAAACTTGCATATTCTCTAAAAGTGTAATTTGTTAAAAAGTTAGATTTTTTTTCACCAACAGATCTCATTGGACTGCTTAATCCAGATATCCTTAAATCAGACCTGGACTCCATCGTCCCCAGTTCTTTGAAATGTAAGTTCATCCCCAGTGTCACTTGTATAGACTGAAAAAAGAGACTCCAAATCTTCTCTAGTTATGTCACCTTTGTCCAGTGGACTTTATTAGCATTACAGTATTTTTGGTGTTTCCCATTTGAAAATGTTATTTGCACTGGTAACCATTCTTCCATTTTTTTAAAATAAATCAATTCATGCTTTATTTAATCTTATGCATTCTTGTGTGATGAAAGTCTCAAAATGACCTTGGCTGTTTCCAAAATCAAGTGAAAAATAGCAGCAGCGAGGATAGTTCAATGAATATTGGCCTAAGATTCTGACACTGCCATGACATTTGATTTGTCTTTATCAGAATTCAGGGGTTATCAAGTCTTTAGCACTCCTCTCAAAAAATAATATTGCATTCCACATTCAGGTCAGTTTTCATTCTCCAAAATCCTAACTGTTAAATCTCTTATTATTGTTTTTTAGTTCTCAATTTTATTGAATAGCTGATTTACAAAACTTTTCTAACAACATTCTTGTCAAACCTATATATAGCACAAGTCATGATTACTGCTTTAACTTATTATTCTCTCTCCTTCCTATAATGTATTATTTTCCCAGTGATGCTGTTAGGTTTCGTATCTCTTTGATGCTAAAGATCCTTGAATTAGAATACAAATGTGTCATTTGTTTCTCGTTGACTTTCTTAAATACCTTGTCAGTTGGAAACAGATTTTCACTAATTATATTGCCCTAGCAGATGCTACTGCCATCAATATTGCAAACCTTTGCTGTCCATTCTGGTCATTTATGCCACTTTATCCAATGCTATGTCTTTCCTAAAAGGACATATTCTTTCCACTAAAATAAAATAAAATAAAATAAAATAAAATAAAATCATAAAATAAAATGTGAAAACAAGAGAAAAAAGGATATTTTAAAATTTCTGATCAATAACTACTGCATTAAGAATTTATAAATTATATTTATGGTTCATTAGATGCATTTATAGTGTTTATAATTTAGCACATGGTTTGTGGCATGCTTATATTTTTAAGTAAATTAAGTTAATTTAAATAAAGTTTCTGTAAAGTTATGGCTTAGGAATTTGAAATCCCATTTCTATTAAGAGTTTATGATTCTTGTTCATGGTTCAAAATATCCATGATATTGAACTGTGCAAAACTGTTTAGGTGAAAATAAAGGAAAAAAAAATTGTTCCAAGTTTCAAGAAAGAAAGAGTTGGGATTATTTTTCTAGACTGGAAAGTAATAGCAACCCTGAAATATCTTAGCAATGTATTTTGCAAGACAAAAAGCCTCTGGTCATAAAATTGCTTCTTATGAGCAAATGACAATTCTCTGTTATAGAATAACCACAGAAGTACAAGTACAAGTACAATTACTTTGGTCAGAATTTTTATCAGTATCTTATACTTGAACAGCAAGCTACATAAGCAAGACATTCCTGGCCTGCTTTTAAACTTGCATCTAAATGCATGCCAGGAGCTTTTGTAGGCACACAAATTGATCTGATATGTCTATAAAATCTGTAGACATCTATCATTTCCTGTAGATGTGTCCTTTCATATTAATTTTCTGCCTGCTAAAAATCTTGTCTTTTCAGGAAAGCCTTTAAAACATTCAAACAATTTATGACTAAATGAAAAAATATATTTAAGTCAATGTTTACTCACAGACCACACCATGTCTTTGACAGCTCTTATCCCTGAAAAATAAATAAGTAGTTTGAAAAATTATTTGCTTAGTATAAATACACAAAACATTGTACAGGTGGAGGATTTCTCTACTTCAGATTTCTCTTGGATTTTGTCCCAGAAGATATTAGACATCTTGCAGCCATATGCATAAAATGAAATGCTTCACCTTCACTAAAACCAGAAAAGAACAGAATGATGAAACACAACCCTAACATCAATATAAGTTGGTACTACAGACTGTGTATCTATCTAGTACATTGTACAGATTTTTACTCTGAATTTTACTAATAGGCTACTCATTGCCTTCACAAGAATATATAGATTAACTAGGAGGAAGTTAATAGAGTATGATCAATCCTAAAACCTATAGTCGCTGGAAAGAGCTGTAGTATGGATCATGCTGTGAAAGGCAGAGACAAAATTTACCTTCAGGGCCATGAGTACAGGTACCAAGGCCATCGAGTGCAGAAGGATCTACTTGCTGACTCCAGCAAGAAAGACATACCCTTTCTCAGCCCCAGTCTGTTTTGTTTTAAGCCTTTTCTCTCCACACCAGCTTTTCTGTAGCTGCCAAGTAATCCAAACTTAAACCATTCATTGTAACCTATGGTGAAATTTTGTATAAATGTGCCAGTCTGCTTCTTCAGCTCTGAGAAGAAGATAAAAACTGGTACATTTCATTTTCATTAGATTAGTGAACTTTTGGAGGCTTGCTGTCTTCCCTATCTTTCATTTTTACACTGTAATATTATTTTTTTCCATACTACTTCAAGTTTCTTTTGGTAGACAATGTGACTGTGTTAATTTTAGGAGTCTTTCTAATCCCTTGCTGGACAAGTGTTTGACTTTTGGGAAATAAAGAGGCACATGAGCATCAAATCTTAATAAAAGTTGCACATTAACAATACCAAAATAACACTAGAATATTAACAAACAAATTGATAAAGCACAGAGAAGCTAAAATCCTATTGTGTGCTCCTCTTCCTACAGCAATCTTTTCCCCTTGTTTTCTTTTCCCAAGATACTGACACATAATGTTTCCCTCCATTCATTCTGCTGCATTCATTTCCAGTTCCTAAATTAAAGATGCAGCTGTGTGGTGTAACTCACACCCAGGGGGTTTTCTATGGCCATCCTCATTCCACTGAAGATTGGCAGGAGATGATAGGGAAGTCTGGGGAAATGCTGTAATTTTTGTTTGCCCTGCTACTGCTATGCTTTAAAAAACCTGTATCTGGCCAGGGGATGCTTGAGCAGATACACTTTGTGCTCACCTGGGCTCCTTGCGAGTGCCTGTGTTTTGTTCTGAAATATGCCTCCTACTCAAAAGTATACACCATCATCACCCTACATTTCCTTATTGTGGAGGGATAAAACTTGTGCTGATAGGTTATCTTCCATTTGGAAAAATGTACAAACAGGTTTTCAAAATATTTAAATAGTGAGCTATTTTAGATATCCCTTCCTTTCTTATTTGTAGACTTGGAAACACAGTTGCTTTGAGCTTCTGTACCTTGTTTCAATTTCAAAAGAAAAGGGTACCAAGTTTTTACCCCTTTATATAAGATGTGAAATCTTCTGGAAGGTTATTGGATTTATAAGTACTTTTTAAGAATAACTGATGGGAGAGCTAGAGTGGACGTGATGAGAGAGGGAAGTTTGTCATGCTTAAGAGTTATAGAAGATAAGCTGGATGTCACTGCAGTCCTCTGGATAGATGTACCAAAGAGAGATTTCTTCTTGAAACTTCTTATATAAATTTGGGAAAGGATATTTAAATTATTTTAATAATAAGAAACTAAACTTTTGCAGTTATTCTTCTTTTGGTCAATGTGATAATATCTTAACACTCATGCATCCCTACATACTTACGAAGAAATAACAGCCTTGTGTTCAGTATAAATTTTATTGCACAGTGGAGAGCAGCAAGTTTTTATAAACAGAAAACAGATTTCTTGTGGAATACCTAATGCTGTGTCCATCATCATTCTGCATTGAAAATGATCTGTCATTTAATTATTATTCCTTTTTCATACTGGCCACCTTCATGTAAGAGCAGCACAACCTTCACTACAGGGAAATCACTGAATTTCCAGAGGAAACACACTGGGTTGTTAACTCTATAAATATGCATAAATTTTCCACATAAATTTTGCTCAACTCAAAAAAGAAAATGAGCAAACCAGTTGTTCCTGGCTTCCAGACTCAATACATGGCTATATACAAAATAAAATCTTTATTTCATCAATGTGATTTCATATTTATTACAGTAAAATTAATCTCGATTTTAACAGAATTTATTTGACAAGCCTGTCAAATTCACCATTAGTTAATGTCTTTGTAACTGTTCAGAGGTAAAAATATACTTAGGGTATAATCAAACTTCACAGTTTTTAAAAATGCCATTAGTTATAAACAATATAACAGCTTTGTTCATTAAATATTATAAATATGTATCCTGGACTGACTATATGATGCTTTTATCCTTAATTGTCTGTTCTGATTACGCTGAATAATAAGTTTTTCACCTTTAAGGCTTGTTCTGAGAATGAAGGGGTGAGAAAAGAAGTGCGGAGTATACGAATAGAAACAGAGAAAACTCATAATTTTTTCATGTATATTTCCAGCAAAAATTTCAAGCTCATATCTGGCTTTATGTTTTTCATCAGTGACCATGGATTTGTATCACTGACAACTCTCTACAGAAAAAGGAGTGAAGAAGCAATCAGAAACATTGGTTTGTTTTTTTAATCCTTTCTTGCTATCTGATTTATGCTAGCTGACCACACACACATTTTCTCTCAGCATTCCATAATTCTGAATCAAGACACATCAAGCCTTAGGTGCAAAAATGTTTCATTCTTAAGAGTAATAATGTCACATAGCCAACAGAAACTGCATTGTCTGGTTTATAAAGATAAGATAACACACTAAATTATAAAGATTACCTAAGCAACACATGAAGTCTATAACTCTATTGAAAGTGTAAATGATGAAAAAACCCAAATAAATAAATATATAAATATAAATAATATGAATATAAGTATATATATTGCTTATACACTTACTAGTTTCCAGCACAGTGGATTCTTAATGTCTGAATAATTACATACTAGCCAGCAAAGTCCACTATAAAACATACAAAAATAGTGTCAGGAACATAGACTGACCATGTAACTTGATAAGTCTATCTCTAGATTTTTATATCTATGAATATCACAGTCAACTGGAATTTCTGGTGGCAGCTTTGGAGCAAGCCATGGATTTACCTGCAGGCTTCACTTGGCATCCTGAATGGACCACTGGGGTGAAAGGAGAAAGTTGGTGATGTTGAGCAGTGATCAGGAATGAACAGTCACGGGATGTTCTTGAGCAAATGAGAGGCTTAGAGAAGATAACAGGGTATGTTCACAAAAGTTCTCCAGCAATGCAATAACCAACAGAGAGTAAGTGGCTGGACGCTCCAGCAGCTCTTAAAATGTGATACAACTATCACTTGTGGCTCACGAGTGATAATAAAATTTACAGGCTGAAATAAGAGCCTGCATGGATAAAAATAAAGATATTACCCAGCTGCTTGAAAGTTTTGATGAAGTAGCTATTACTGCTGTTGGAAAGGTGAAGGCCAAGTGAAATATTTGCAGAAGCAAATTTACTGTGTAGTGGCACCAGAGACACTTTAGAACATGGATTCTGTGTAGATTTCATTTTATCTCAATGCTTAATAACTCTGTGTTAAGAGATCAAAGTTACTTTTGATGGGACAAGGACAGGCATGAAATTTTATTTTCAGGCTTTGCACATGGATTTATATTGAGAAAATAGAGATACAGTGATGATTTTGTATAAAACCTTAACCACTGAACATGACAACAAAATATTCTTGCTGTTGTGTTTTCTTGGCATGTGCTGTTGTGGCATATATATTTTTATGCCTTCCAATATATATCCATATCCAAAGAATAAAAAGTAACGTATTTTTTGCTACTTCTCATAAGAATTCCATTTCCATCTCAAATACTGAATATTGTTTCAAAAATACATTTGGATGTAATTTTCATTTCAATAAGAAGATGTTTAAGAGTTTTCTAGTATATGTTATTTTGCTCTTCTTTCAGTATTTTTCTCCATGGAGGGATATTTTGTTGCTAGAAAATTACAAGCAAAAGTAATGACATAAATTCAGAAGAAGATCAGCCTTTTTATATCAATGTAAAATAAAACTTCCCAGAAGCCTAAAACCTAGAAAGTTCATTGGCTTTATTCTCTGTATCAACTGAAAGTGAGTACATAAATATCTTTTTAGTGTGAAAAACAAACTGTAATATTTAAAATTTCACCATTATTTCACACCACGTACATCTACACTACAAGACAAGACATGGCTCTGAACTACTCACAGCAGGTAAGGACACTTTCCACGTGAGTGAACATCCAGAAATTCACCATATCAAATTTCAGCCTCTCAGTCGTACTATTAATACCTGTAAAGGACATATATTACAGCCCTTAAGGATGATCAAAACTCCTTAACCTTTACAGGACAGACAAGTAAAACATGCTTCAGGGGTTTGGAATGTCATATTCCAAAACAGAGAGAAACTGACTGTTTCTAGTTAATTGGGTAAACAACACCTTTTCAAGAGGCACTTTCCAGCACTGTTTTCTAGCCTTTCTATTGTTTCTGCATTGAGGGAAAAGTGGTCCTTCCTATTTTTATTCCATGTTCCAAGCATATTGAGGAGCTACATTGTGGAGGCACAGCAGGGGAAGGAACCTAGTCTGAGAACACTTCTCTGAGGTATGTGAAGGGAGAAATAAGCGACAGTATTTACTGACTGAAACAAACAGTTTCATTTTGAAATAAAGAGTGGAAGATTCCCTATCACTTCATGTTTGCAATTCAAAATGTATTTCCTTCTTGAAAGTTATGATTTTCTTGTAGTAAAGTTATACAGTCTCTTCTTCAGGTTTTATTTCGTTAAATTGTATAATTTTTGTGGTTTTTAAAGAAATCACAGATAATTACAGATTGACTGAAAATACTTTCAGTTCAGAGGCATGGTGAGTAGGTAAATTCTGTATAATCCATTAGAGAGATCTCAAAAGTAAAAGAAATTAAATCCATCTGTCTTACATAAGAAATAGGGACTTACATAAGTATAAGGAGTTACAGACTATGAGAATTTAAGAAGCATGAAGGAGTTGATACAAAGTAAACTAAGATAAACAGGAAACTTTCCAATCATTTAGTATGCCAGGCACTGGCATAAAAAAAGTGGTATAAGGCCACCTTATATGTATGGATACCTGCAGTCAGAGCTGAATAAAATGGATGGAAATAACTGAGGTGGGTTGCTGCTATACAGCCTTCTCACCTTCTTTCCATGTCTCCGTAGCGGCAATAATGGCAACAGCATCCAGATCTGAAAACAAGAGCAGTGAGGTGACCATTTGGATGCACACAGCCTTGACCAGTGTCCATGGCACATAATAAATATGTAAAATCTCTTAGGGAGAAATTTTGTGCCAGAAAGTCTTCCTAGGCCAGGTATTATAAGCAGAAATAAAACCCCAAAACTGGTCCTTCCATCTACCTTCCATTTTTCTGTTTGGATTTCCAGCCTGTAGCAGGATTGTCATGAGGTAACAAGAGGGGAAAATCTCTTATACCAAGAGACCCAATACCAATATCCAAATCACTGAAGTCTGTTGCCACCCTGAAGGAACCAGAAGAGCTCCTTAGTGTTGTGCTCATCTGTGGTGGGGGGAAAAAGAAAAGTGATGAAATCAAAAGCAATTGAACTGCAAGTTAGTGCTTCATAACTGCAAAGTCCCCGCTGACGATCTGCAACCTGTCAGCTTGTCCCACTCATCAACAAACAAGATTTCAGTTTAATTACCTTCATGCTTCCAGCTTATGTACTGTCACGTTCCTTGCTCGCTGGCCACAGTTATTAGTTGAAATTCTAGCCATAGATCTTATACTTTTGTAACTACCTTGTAAAAAATATATAAATTTATGCTGATATTGCTTTTTATTCTCCCAAATTAATTTGTTTGCTTTTAGCACAGAAACACTGGTTTGATAGAACTATTACGACCATATAGCCCCATTATACAGTATTCCCACTGCTATTTGCAGGCCAAAGCTTTGTTCTGAATTTGCAAGTCTCTGGGAATGAAGTTAGTCATACTTGCTCTACTTGAACTTCTCCTATGCTGCCTGTAATTTTATTTTACTCAGCTTAGTTGTGACAGCAATTTTCTCTAATTGACCTATGGTTGATTTGTTTTGCTTTTGTTTACCTTTGTGTGGTCCCAGCAACGTTTTGTATAGATTGCAGTAAAAGTAGGTATTCGATGTAGAATGAAATATTTATGACTCTACCTTGCAGTGTAATGTGGAGGAATACAGGGCTAGCGCTAGAGAAAAAGAGACATAGGACAGAAGGTAGAGAAGTATAGGCATTGAGTGGGACACAGGCTGGACACTGGAGATTCCACAGCTATGAACAGCTCAATAATTAATCAAAGAAATGCAGACCTGGAGCTGGGCACAGCTAGTTTTAGGGCTAACAAAGGAATAACATCTCCCACACTTAAGAGGTGTTGTATATGTGAAATTTAGATGTAGTGTGGAGCTGCAAATCAATGAAGAATGAGTAAAGGTGTGAAAGCATATTAAGAAATGTTTAAAAATAATTACAAGTGGATCCTACAGGGAGCAGGATGAGAGTGGGCATAGAACCAGGAAAAGTGAGGGAAACTAAGCTTGCAAACTGCACCTTTACTTTTCTTTTTCTTCAGTAATTAAATCTGCACTAATAATGATTAAACTCTTCAGACTTCATTTTGTACTAACAAGAAATTCTTGACTTTAAGGTATGCTTCTACTTTGCCTGTAAAAAAGATTTTGAGCATAATGCTGTCTTTCCTTAGGGTAATTCAAATGAGTCACCGATCCTAGGTCTTAATTATGTTATGCAGAAGTAAAGAAAACAGTAGTTCCAAATTACTTTCTTGTATGATTCCACAATCTGTTGTCTACTATAATCCAGTCTAGTTTTGGGAAGCTGCTTGTCAAATCAGGTACTTTTTCTCCCAGAGATGCTGTATATCCACAGGATGACAAAATGCTCTGACAAGATTGGAGAGAAGAAGATTGGAAAGAAACACCAAGGGAGAGCAACAAGGGGGTTAGGCTATTTTTCTCAGAATTTCTGGAGAATTAGGACTTAGGGAATAGTGGTAAAAAACACGATGTTGGGAGAAGAGGATGGAGTTTTGGCAAATATACCTTGTTGAGGGGGAAAAAATGAGAAAAACAAAACAGGATGTCTGAAAACAAAAGCTTTAATGTAATGTAAAGCATTAAGCCAGGCAGGAAGAAATCTGGGAAGATAAGCTCTATATGGAGTGGTGAACAATGTGTCTAAGATATGGTGTTCTACTGGTTTACCCTATTTAATTACCTGATAATGTCCACCACACTTTAGCCTGGGCAGGTTAGCACTCTCACAAACAAGGCACTGCTCAGGGAACAGCAAAGAGCAAACACAGTTCCCAGAGGGCAGAATGGATGACTCCAACCTGCCAGGATGAAGGTGGGGAGAAAAAAGAGGGGTTGAGCCACATGATGACACTGTGGAATGGTCCCTGTACAAAGAAGCAACTTCAACATTTTTTGTGTACTAGTCTAGATGCAGGTTGATGTGCCAGCTGGGACTACTGAGAGGGAAGAAAAATAATTCTATACTGCTTTGTGTTCCTCAAAAGGGCAGGTGCTGTAATGGGATGCATGGAATAAAGAGTATTTAAAAGAGTACCTGGGAAGTCTCATGTACAGCTGTGAGACAGTTAAATCTGACAAAGGTCACAAAGTACTAATTCACACAGCACTTGCAGCAGATAATGTTTGCTCTGTGATGCAAAACTTGTTTGTATGTCCAGAGCAAGTCAGTTACCACAGATGGCCTTTTTAAGAAAAAAAGATCACATAATACAGGCACAATTGGATTTGCAGCTGTGTAACTTGGAACTGTGTGTACCAAACCCCTGATTTTTATTCTTTCTGCAAATAATTTTCACAGAGCTTAACATTCACGTACTCTGAAATCCACAATGCAGTTTCAAAAGAATTATATGCCACTTTAGTACGCTCTAACAGGGTGTAAGAGCGCCATGAAAATCTGTCAGGACTTTTTTGCATGAGTGATCATTTGTTACAAGAGATGAAGTGTAAAGAACTTCCTAAACAACGATTATTGATTGGATTTTCTTTTTTCAAAATTATAATTGGGGAAAAAAAAAAAGTTTAAAAAAAGAGTGTTGAGACTATAAACAAAACCCCATAATTTGATTGGTCATTATTTTTCTTTAGAAATTGTATTGCTTAGGCAGTACCCATTTTATTTTTTCAAACACATCCTTTTTTAGGTGGTCTCAAATATATAAGATTAATATTTGTTTGTGAAACACTTTAGCGCATGATCTTAAGAGAGAACAAACAAAACAAAAAAGTCCTGAAGGATAGCTTCGTATGTCATGTTATGAGTGGCTATGGTGCTTTTTATCTCTGTTCTGTCACTAATTGTGACATCCCATGAACACTTTCTTTAAGTAACAGAATAAAAGGTAGAGACTCATTCTGCAACAAGTGGGGAGACATGGATTTTTGTTTTGAAGAGAAAATATATGTTTTGGAGTTTAAGGCAGGGATAAAAATTTGTAAGTTTTCATCCACAGGAAATGCTACTCATCTATCTTCTATTTTCAACCAAGATAAAAATTTCAGGTTACAAGAAAACACGAGAAGTATTCATTCACTTAGTAAAATTTTTTTTTGCATTTGATTTTGAGTTTAAAATGTTTCAAGCATCAAAACAAATAATGTATGGATTTTTAATTTTTTTCTCTGCAAGGTATAATTCAAATTGCACAATTAGAGATTTGAAAATATAAAAAAATACAGTCATCAGCTGAAGCTGATACAAAATAATTCATATAACAGAAATAGAGCTTTTGTACAAAAAAAATCCCGTGGAAAAATGCTGATTTTTTTCTTACTGCTGAGATTTAATTTAATTTTAAATATAAAAAACTTCTAAAGCCTTCTGTCTCAATAATATCCACTTTTACATTGCAAAGTAGAATGTTATTTTTCATTTTCATATTTTTTAAATAAAAATATATTAAAATGTTTATTAATTGATGGCCACAACCCAGTAAAAGCAATTTTGTGTCGTGTTTGCCAGTCTCACCATGCATAGCTTCAAACACAGGTTAAAAAACAGTTGAGTACAACAGAAAGCTTCACCACTTGTTTCATTTTCGCACACAACCAAGACAGCAGTAGAATAAAAATGTTGAATGAAGCTCTCTTCCACAAAACCAGCCCTGTAAAAGCCAAGCAGGGCAGGCATGCATGAGGTTAGGAGTGGTGGAAAGCTGTTGCTATAGGACACAAGATAAAACAACTCGGACATTGGAATCTCTAAGGCAAAATAAAGAAGGTTTTATTTCTGACTTTAATATTTATAGATTTTCAAAAGTTACAGTGGATTGAAGGGTGACAGTGCCACCTCTCCAACAACACTGGACAAACCAACAATCCATCAAAGTTTTCCTCATCCAGAAAAGAATGCAAAACAATGGGTACTTACAGAAAAGCACATAAGTTCATTACAAGAATGTAAACATCAGAAGGCTTAGAAGAACTTAAAAAAACCCAAAGCAACATAAAGCAGTGGGGACACCAGCTGCCGTGGGGGATTTGACATGAGCGCTCAAGTATTGTTATTATATTTCTGCTATCATATTTCTAGACTCCCATACCTTCTGGGTGGTTTTACTCACACACAGCTCTTCACAGCAGTATTGTTGCTGCTTCTCAATCAGGGCTCCTCCAAGGCTCTCCCTGAGCAGCCAACCCACCCCCTTTTATCCCAGCTACCTCCACGGGCTACAGCTGCTGCCCAATTAAGGACATCACAGCTGCAGCCTATTTACAATAACTAGAATCAGGGCAGGGTCACTTATACAATACCGAGATCTTTTACTGCAATACATATATTTACTCAGGCCCTTACACTCAAGCACAAGGCCTGAAAGTTTAGCCATACGTGTTTTCAGTGGCCTGCAGGCCTTCACAGATTTGGCAGCTTTAGCACTTGGACCATGTTGTTCTGCTTCTGGTTCCAGAGTTATTTCTGCCTCCCTTAGAGTGGCAATGGTTTCCTAGAATTCCATGAAATTGAGGTAAGGAATAGTCTTCTTGGGGCCATTGTCATCTCGAGTAATTTACACCAAATCCAAGACCTTGGGTCAGGTTTAGAATCAAGAAATTACAAATGGTATTTTTGTGCTCATACAGTTGTGGTATTATTTATCACAAAATAAATACATGTACTGTAAAAGAGCTTCATACTTGATGCCTTGTTTTTATTCTTTCTTCTTATATTTTTATTACTGCTCAAAATATTGTGAAAGCGTGATTTAATTTATACGAACAACAATGCTCTGAGAAAACAATGTCTTGGTATGAAAGTATATTCAAAGATTTTTAGCTATAAACTTAGATTGCAACTTGCTTCAGTTTGCCATGTGTAATATACAATAATGTAATCTAATACACTACAAAATCCATCATTCTATTACTGATACTTATTACAAATGATTTTCCACATCAGAATATACAAAAATATGTTTTTGACATCAGAGACAAAATTATGATGAAGATAATGCATTAAGGTTAAGGTAATGCATAAAATTGGTGTGGGGGGTTTGCTAATTTAAGCTCTTCCAGTTTAATGAAAAATGCAATATTTCCTAATTAAAAACAACTGTTCAATTTCTACTTATGAAATTGACAATATAAGTGTTTGTGAAGACATAATTTACAGAATTAATGCAAGAATTCCAGGGATTGAAATCAGTTATCTTTTTGTATGAGCAATCAAGTAATTTTACTGGTCTGAGCTTTAGTACATTTGATAGCCAGATTGTCAATCAAATTTTATTAGAAGTTTTATTTTATTTAAAAATGGGATAATTTATAATATAATAGTTTGAAGGAGTTCATTGTAGATCAATAGCATAAGAATGAAAATAAAAAAAAAATGAAACACCATGAGTCCAAATATGCTCCTAGAATATAGATCTGAAACCTCAACTAAGGTAAATTCAAAGACCCCCATTCACACTTAAAACAACTTCCAGATTATTTTGTTGAGTGCAAAGCAAATACAAATAAAATCAAAAACTCTTTCACCACTTAGGAAGGAAGAATGTCCTGGCACAGAGACTTGTTACAGCCTATTTCCATTCTGAAAGCCTGATTTCAAAAATTAAGCTGTTCAGTTTTGCATATCTGTACATTACACACATTCCTACAGGCTAAAGTGGATGCCATGTTTCAAAAGGCTGGCTTTCCCTCATATACACTTGATTCAACCACAGTGCTAAAACATTATCATTATTTTGTTTCCTTTGAAAAGCTTTCTGAAGTATTCTGGACATTTAATAAATAAAGATCAGCCTAATGCTTGCTGCTTATCAATATACAAACGTAATAATCTATAAACTGTCAATGATAAATTGTCTTACCTAAATGGCATTCATTAGGTCAAAACATTGTCCCATTTACTATTTCATTAGTATTGGCAGTAACTTTTTATGAGAAGTGAGAAGATGAAAGGAAATTAATGTACAGTTCAATACAATTAAGGTATCTATTTTGCTAAGCAGGCTTAAAGGAAATTAATATAATTTGAAAATATATGATGACAACAATTCAAATAATTTGGATCAGTGATGTCCAGAAAAGCAAAACAGAATATTCAGTCTTTACATTCAAGCCCAATGGCAGTCTGGAGGATAAATAATAAGAATGCGATTGAAATATTAGGAACAACATCTCAAATGGGAAGTCAGACATTTCAGACATCTGTGTAGTTAATTATTCTTTTGTTCTTTAGGAACAAAAGAATACTGTGCTGTCAGATCATGCAGTGCTTGTTTAATGCACCTTTCTTATAGAAGCTGAAAATACAGATTCAAGTCTGACATTTGTAATCATGATTAATAAAAAAAAAAAGGAAAAAAGATATTAAGTATTGATTCACGACAAATGACACAACCATTTTTTCTATTTCATTTGGACTAAAATCTGTAAAATTGGGTTCATAATTTTTAATATTTTATTACTATTATTTTTCTTTCTGGTCACCATTATTTCAACTCTTTTTTAAACAAAAGTTTTTATCATATGAGTTCTCAGTTTTGGATTGTTACTGATATGTTAAGAAAATTTTACTTCAGATTTTTATGTGTATTTTCATAAAATTTAGAAAATTTGATTAGTCCCTTTATTATTTGAGCATATGTTTTAGTTTCTTTTCCTTTTTTTTTTTCCCGATCAGTTGCCCTGTTAAAGTTTCTTGTAGAACTAGCTGAGAAAATGTTGGGTTCAAGTTTTCCTTGTTAGAGAATCCTGTGATTTGTGTATAAATTTTGTACTATCATTAAATTGTAAACCCTACAGATACATGTTTTAATTCTTTAACTAAAAGGAGGTTGACTTCAATGGCAGTTGAGCAGCTCAATCCCCTAATCAGCTTTGGAAATCTAAATGCAAAAGTCATGCTGACAAAATAAATTAAGCAACAACCTACGTGTCCTTTTCATTCCCTAAACACAGAGAAAAGCTTGATAAAAGGAAAGATGAAAGTAAAGATTGATTCTATGCATGAAGTTTAGCAGATCAGAGTCCATTCTAAGCAACCCACTGCTGGGGGCTGAAGCATTTCCTTGGACCACAAAAGCAGCAAATAAGCTGTCTGACCAAAATGACAAAAAGTAACTGGGATCAAACTGGGACCTTCCCCTTGTTTTCCTACATATTTACACCAAAAATGGAAATCAGATGCAGCCTGATAGTTTGGCTTTTAAAAAATGTATACACATATATATAAAAAGAAAAAAAACAAAAAAACAAAAAACCTCTTTCAAAGTCTGTCATCTGCCACAAATTATCTCTGCTCCCACTATCAATCTGTCCTTCTCTTTCCATCTTTGGATGTCTAGTAAGCTTTCAAAGCTTCAGAGTTAAGAAGAATAGGAAGAGACATCGATGTGTCTTTAATTACACCACAGGCCTGAGTCACTGAAATTTTGCAGCATGTTGCCTGGAACTGTTAAATCTGCTAGTTCAGTTTTGTCAGAAACTTCCTAGATGTCGTTTGTACCCCTACCTATCATGCCTGCCATTTAAGTTAGAACCAGAGATTATTTCCACCATTATTGAGTGAAATATTTTAATCATATTAATTATCTAGGACTTGCAATCTTGTCATCTAACATGTCTGTCGACTAATCTTCTGACACTATTGCATGGGATAAAATCAAATAATAGCTGCAGCCAAGACATAGAGGAACAGTGTAATACCATTTGCCTTCATAATTTTTGCTTTCCTATATTTTATATTTGGTGTTCCTATTTCATATAATCAGTGAGATATAAATGTTTCTATGAAGAGCCATTCCATCATAATAGTTTGTCTATTCCAATATTGTTAGAACAATGACCCTACAAAAAAACCTTTGCTTGCAGAGTCTAGAAAGTTGCTCAGCCAACACCTTTTCCTTGTCATCAGGGCACCTAACGCAAGTCCTTTAATTCTGAAAATCTCTTCTGAGTAATATTTTATATTGAATGTGTTTGTTTGTCTGAAACACAGTATAACCAAAATATAGTCAGTAGTGCTGAACTTCATTTTAAAGTAATATGTAACAAACTAAGAAAATATAAACCTGAGCAGGTCCATTCATTCAGTGAATTTACACATAGTCCGAGCAAAGCAGGTTTGTTAGCCTCATGCTATGTTCTGAATATCTGTTCATTTATTCATTTGATTTTGAATATCACATCCTAAGGGAAGAAAAATTATCCAAAAACCAAACCCAACAAACTTTTCAGAAAGTGGCCCTCATTCTTCTCTAAAACTAGTTCATTTTTCTTCAAATAACTCTTCTGTAGGAAAAAAAGTAGATCACATATGTAATGTGTGTGAGTATTAGAAAGAGAATCATAAATATTCAAAATACGGGGGTTTGTAAAACATTCTGCTGATTTGAATCCTCATAATTGGTGATGAAGACTAAATAGTTGACTTTTCCATATCCATTGAGGTTCATGATTCTGCAAAAGTAGCACTGAAAGTTATACATATATGATATATAATTCTGTATAAATTATATAAACATGCCGTAGAGAAATAAATCCTGATGTGTAACAAAATGACTTGTCACCTAAATTATAGACCCCTTACATGTATTAATGAAATACACTCAAGAAACATAAAGGGTTCCTAACTTGTTTAACTTACCCTGAAATTTAAAGAAATAAAGAAGGAAAGATATATAAATGAGATACAGAAGAAATGTTTCAACAAGGTTCAGATAATAATAGAAGTCACAGTACTGTTTGCTGGGTGACTATCCTCTGCAATGAGCCTTTTCTAAGCAGATCTTTTCATTTTTTACAAAATATATTATTCAAAATCTGTTACTTATTGATTCTTCACCTTTTTCAGTTAAAAAAAAACAAATCAAGCTTATCGTCTTCATCTTAGAAATACTACATAGCTATTCCACCAGGAAAATTCATCATTTTCCTAATGCCTTTTTTTTGCAGTATTTTTTTTCATTAACACTTCATTAACACCTGCCTTTGTAACATTATTTTACTCCTTTTCATATCTGTTTTTTAGTAAGACAGGCTGAGCTCCTGTATATCACAGAAAGCTACCCATCAAGCAGCTGTCACCATGTCATGCCCAATCAGTTGTCCTTGACACATGGTCATCCCCCCCACACTCATTTTCATTCAAAACCCTCCTCAAGACCAGCTCATTCAGTTGCATAGCTCTCCTTCCCAGCCTAATGCCAATATAACTATTTATGTTAGTAGCAGGAAGGAATGGGAAGGTTAAAAACTGGACTGAACATTTTATCTGTGCTGCTGGACACCAGCAGTCATGAGACGCTGAGTGAAAGGACAGCTTCTCCCTCTGTCAGGAATTTCACAGTATGAACACATATCTTCACTTAGGCATCTTAGTTTCAATATCACAAATTAAAAGCATATGTAGTAAGGAAATTTTCAATTATTCCTCATAGCTATCAAATCTTTGGGCTCTGATTGGAAGATCCTGTGGCATGAGACTCATGACAAATTCTCTTTCATGTGCCTAACTTTAAAAAATTAGCAATACTAAAAAAAAAAAGGGTTGCTAACCTGACTCTAAAAGGGTAAATTTCTTTACAAATATGACATTTAGCAATAAATTACAAACACATGAAAATCTGTTCTTGATGTTAATTCAAGTTAAGGAGTTTGTTTTGTGTAGTGTTTCTTTTATACCACCCTCCCATACCTTTTTTTTTTTTTTTTCTTGGAACTTTCTTTTCTTGGAAAAAGCTGTTCTTGAAGAATTCGGTCAATAAAACAGCAAATCCATTTAGTGCCCTCCAATCTCATAGACTCTCTCAAACACAGCTGTAACTGTAGTTTGATAAAGATAAATTACCCCACTTTCTTCAGACTTTAAATTACTCATTGTGTGTGCATTAGGCATTTCATAGCAATACCTATTAACTCTGTGGCACCAGAACCTCTAACACAGGTTCAGCTGAATTAGACACAAAATTTGTTGATTTTAATCATATTTTTTGACTCAAATTCTATTTTTTTATTGGACATTACTTAACACACTATTATCCCAGACACTGAAAAGTGAAATGCACAAATGCCTTGGTGTAAGATCAAAAATACCATTCCATCAGATATCAAAACACAGCTACTAGAAAATATTTTATCAGGGAATTATCAATAAAATCAGAAAGTGTTAACAGAGGGTACAACATATATTTGAAGACAGATAGGTCAGTAGTTCCCATCAGTCAAAATAATTTATTTTCTTATCACAAGAGGGACAAGGACATGCTCAAATAGAAGATATTTGAGGGTCAGGACACAGACATTTTATTTTTCTGGTCTCCTTTTTTGCACAGAGCAGTAGAAAGCCTAATGAAGAGTTTATCAGCATCCATGTGTATCTTGTGTACATTTATTGTACACATTAAGGTAGGTTAATTATGCCTAGGTTAATTATACTTATGAAGATTTTATTAAGTTTTTCTACCCTTATTAATCTCCAAAATATGGAAAAAAGTAATAGAAACATTCTGAGTTGTTCATACTTCATCTGCAAAAATGTTTTTTGTTAGATAAGCATATGCTATATAAATCTCACCACAAAAATGTAATCTATAATGAAAATAATATTCAAATATGTCATTGCAACATAAGCTGAAAACCAAGAAAAAAATTACTTGAAAGAAAAAATTACTGTGACTAAATCCTGTAAAAAAACATTTTACAGAAAGATCAATATCAAACAGTCGACACCAGTGGTCTTATTTATCCTTGTTACTTTGGGTGAGCAAACTACCCTTCTTGACAGGACTAACCAGACCTGTAGGAAAAACCTGGAGCTGGACAGACTCCTAGGGGAACACTCACCCTCTTGGTAGCATCTTAATCCCAGCTGCATATGCCCGGGTATTGTCCTTTTCTACTGCCTAGTAACTCATCACTGAACAGGAGAATCTGACTATGTTTCCTGAGTACATGAATTATAGTGAAAATATTGCCAGAATCAAGAAATTAATTTATAGTAAGTGACAAAACCCCTGTTGCCCTCTGAATAGAATCTGATTTTAAAATGGTCCTCCAATCCCAGATACTGAACACCTCTGAAGGATACTGAATTATTTTTTATAAAATGACATTGAAGAAAGTGCATCAGCCATTACAGATGTGCTCAGCAATAGCTCACAGGCAATCTTAGGTAACAGAGTGAGTTTTATAGAGAAGAGATGTGCCCACAAGAGTGCTATTATCTCCAGCTCTTATCTGAAAATGTCTCTTATGATTTTAGCATATATTTGGAAAACTGCCAGAAAGCTTGTTTTAAAATGTCACCTAAAGTACAGATAGCTCTTCTATCAGTAGAGCACTAGAGAATGCCACTTTGAGACTTGAACCCATGACATGGTGTCAGGTGCAAAAATCATAACAAATGAACCAGAGAGAACCTGGCAGCCTACCTCATGACTTCTTATCTTAACACAAATTGCTATGACAAAATGCATTACTTCTTAAAGATAAATGTCATTTGCACCCAAACCTGGAATTATAACATCTGGTCTTTATTCTGTTAAATAACCAGAGTTTAAGGCTGTGTCTTCTTTTATAAACACTTAGGTTAATACTTCAAAGCAGGAAAAGGATATGTGAATATTAAATACAATTCTTAACAATGACCTTAATTTTTACCTTCCCATTTATTTCTGATTGCTGCTATATGTAGTTTTACAATAACAGTAATGTCCCTTTAAATAATGAATTGTTAATGCAAGAACTAATTCTTTTATGCTGAATGGCAAAATGAAAAAAAAAAACAACCCTGGGAAAAGTATTACTGAGTGTGAATTAATGGCAAAACTCATTAATTCAAAAATAAGAATTTGATAGATGTATATTCCTTGATATAGAGTGAGAATATTGTATAATTATTAATACAAAGCACATTTTACATATAACACAGACAATATAATTTGCATCCCTCTTTTTAGCTTGTCCTAATGACAATTTAAATTTTTGTTTTATTCAAAAGGCCTCTATGAGGATGAGACCAATCTATAACTTAACAGTTGCATTCCCACCATGAGCCACTAAATTCTTCCATTTTCAGTGAGATTTTTCGAGACAAATTAGAAACCAGCCTAAAACATGACCTTATCCTTTTTGTGATTGCCATAAATTTGTGTGCCTTTAATTCCTCTATCTAACAGGCTGATGGCTGACTAAACACGTGGTTATCTTTAGGCATAGTTCCCCCAGTAAAAGGGAAGGCTTTCCCAGGACAGCTGTGTCATCTCTTTTGTAAAAATCCACACCTTCTGTCTGTCACTGCTATTTAGCCAAACAGCTGTATAAGAGCAGAGTTTGCCATCAGAGGTTTTGTGGAGGTCTTAAGTGAGACCTTTTGAACCAGTGATAGAAGATACTGGCAAGTCATTTGTCCATCACAATATTTTTAACTTTGTTCTTTGCTCACTTGCTGAAATATCTATTTCCCCATGCTCATTTTCTTCAATGATATAACTCTGCATTTGAGAGTATACAGAAGTTTCAATTACAGAAATGGACACTGATACCATATCACTCTGCAGAAACTGTCCTTTTTTTTCTGCCACTGATTTCCATAGGATAAATGGTACTGAGGGATTAAAGTTATATAACTGATTCATTCTTTTAGGTACAAGATTTTACACAAGCATTTTGTCATGCCATCAAGCTTCTAAAACAACTGAGATTCCAAGTAGTCCTTTCTATTAAGTTCCAGTTTTTGTTTATGTTCTGTACAACTACCTATCCAGCAAGGTACTTCTGTAGTATCTGATGTAGTGCATGTTTAATACAGTGTTCTGTAATGTATTCTGATTATCCAAATATTTTTTAGTTCTAATAAGAAACATTGAAGTTTGTAAAAAGGTTTGACAGTGGCACCTGCATCCTGACACATAAAAATAATTTACAATGCTTGTGATGTTTTCAACAGCATCTTCCTTTTAAATAGTAAAAAGTACATCAATAAATTTTTCATTAAAATTCTGAAACCCCTCAAGTTAAAAAATATTTTGGGTAAACAAATTGTACCAGAATGAAGTATGTATGCCACCATACATCTTGTGGGGCAGTCGTTCTAGCATGCATTCCCTTTGTGCATTTTTCTTTTGAAAACCGTCTTTGTTCTAAGTACAAAATTCTATTTTTAAGAACCTAATTTAATTTTTCATCATTTTCTTCACCAGCACACATTCCTAATGGATAACTTGGGAAACCATAGATCTTATATGTACTAACTTATATGTACTACAAAACAGGGATGGTTTAAGAGATGGTTCAAATTTCTCCATCATTCACCTCTCAAGGAGTACAAAGAACCTAAACCTCTAAGTTGTGGCTTCAGTGTCTTCACTGCGGAAGGAAGATTTCATTACATGGGTATAGTTAAAATAAGTCTGAAAATGGGAGATACATGAGTCAGAACAGCACACCTCAGGTAAATAGATGTACAAAGGCAAGGCTAGGTAGATAGTGCCCAGCATAGAAATTTCAGTTTTCTGGGATTTACCTAAATCAAAACCAAAGCTGTACATTCACAGCTTTGAAACATATTCCATGAACCAACTATTTTTTCTAGGACCCTATTTAGGGCTGATCACCTTGTGCTGTGTTACCAGCTATGAACATGTCCTCAGGATTCAGCTGATAAAAGAAAGAACTAGGACAAATTACTTTTATTACTTTTACATTATAGATGGTATAACAAGACTGACTTATTTCACAGTAGTCACCATCAACCAGTTTTCAAGTAGTGAAGTAGATGTAATGTTCTGATTCAAGGAATTTCTTAATTTAATTAGGTAATTATCAGACAAATATGAATGGCTGAATTTGGAGATTCCATTAATTCAAGCTTAATCTGTGAGAACACATTCTACACTAATATTCATCATGTTTAGAGTGAAACCAAAATGAACTATTTTTATCACTGCAAACTTCTTTAGAAATGAGCAGATGATATCAGTGATTAATATTCTTTATTTTTTTCTGTGACCTAATACAGTAAAAGGATATGTTTCATGTATTTGATTTCTTTCTGTTAAATTCCCTGTAACCCCAGGATTTGCCTTTGCTGCTTTGCCTGAACCTCTGTTCTCTTGAAATGCACTGCTCATACTCCTAGATGTGCTCATGCCAGCCTTATTTCTGCTGTAAATTGATCACGTCAGCATCACAATTGGAAGCATTTGGTAATATTTACTGTAACCAAAATAAGTCCATTTACAAGGTATATTTTACAGAATCAAAGTTGCACATATTTGTCTGGAAGAATTTTCTTTCTAAATCTCCCTGATTGAATCCACAAAGAGACTTTACAGAAGGGCAGAATTGATGGAAATAAAATACCTGAGGAAAATACATTAATCATACAAGATTTTAATGAGTTCTGGTCCTTGTTACAGTTAAAAATATAAAAGAAATCAAATTCCTAATATAGATATAAGTCTTTGCAGGGTTGTAACTAATTAACAAAGCAAAAAGGATGCTCAACACTGACATAAGTACATCTAGTGCATTTTGATTAAAATGTGGTAATATCCCCAAGCGATAGGCAAGTAATGTGAGATTAGATGAAAACTATACAAACCTCTAGTATTAAATCATTCTGATTAATACCAAGCTGAGGAAAAAGGAAAAAAATATTTAAAAGATCAACGTTCTCTACCTTTTCTTTTCTCGTACTCAATGTTGATCAATTGCTCATTTCCAGTAAAATGCCTTTTTAGGTTACAATAATTCAAATTTAAATTATATCTCCTGCAGTATAAAAAGAAAAGAAAGTAAAATCCATTATATGTGATTCTAAGTGGGAAATTTTAGCATGCAACCCTGCTTGACAGGCACTTGAGTGTATTGCGTATTACTTAATTTGTTTCAGCTTAATATACGTTCCTATTCAGACTTTTTTTCAGACAAATGTGAGCTACTTTCCAGCTTAATGTGACTATTTTTGTGTTGTCAGGATTTGAGCCTGCTTAATAAATTAAGATTTTCCTCCACCTTTGTGAAGGGAGAAAATAAATTTGAAACAAGGCTTCAGAAAAGAGTAAATGATGAATGAGTAAGTGATGTTTTCCTGTTTTGCTGCTGCATAGTGGATAAAACTGTTTGGCTATGAATTTAGAAGAGACCTTGTGCCCTGCATTGCAAATAGATGTGGAGGTACCTAGCTCAGATTCAGTTTCTGGGGAAAAAAACAACAAAGAGACAAGAAAATAAGTATGGAAGATTGCATATAGTTTTTCTTCATTAAAACACTGTAAGAACAGGCAAAGAATAATATGATGCCTCTCTGCTATCTCCCATGGCAACTACAGATTCAGAGAATTTTGCATGTGCACATGAACAAATTGTTGTGAACAGGATTATTTTAAAGGTTGGTTTGTGATACTGTTTTTGGAAACGTTGTGAGAGAAAGGAAGATAGAGAAGTAGCCATGAGTAGAATTTTGCATTTTAGTTAATTTTAACTTGAAGAAGCCTATAGATGGATCATAGAGTAAGAATTAATAGTGAAGCTGATGATCAAATTATCTATTTTCAAAAGCTGAGAAGCTTACTGTATGTGTTAAAGGCTTGCTTTTAAAAATGTTCTGAAGAAAGTTGAAGAAAGAATTATTATTTCTCTCCCTTTCCTTATCATCTCTGTCATTTATTTTAATTTGAAAAAATGAAAGACATGTCAGGAGAGGGAGGCTGAAGAGCAAGAAGAATGAGAAAATTTTAAAAAAAGGAGAACATTTGATGAGAATGATGTTTTACCCTCTTTTAAATATAGATAACTTTGTACAATTTTAGGAATCTAAAGAATGTATAATTTTAATCATTGGACAAAAGTCTTGGGAGACCAAGTTACATATTTGACATGGATTCATACGAAGGGTAGTGTAATTATATTGCTGCATGGAAAAATTGAGATGAATGTCATTAGGGCAAATACAGAAAAGCAGAAAAATCTTGAAGCTTTGTTTCCCTCCTCTGGACTCATTCAATGACCTTCAGATCCTCTGACTCATGAAGCTCAGAAGTGCACACAGTGCTCCAGGTGAGGCACGCCGGCACTGAGCACAGCAGGATAATTGTCTCTTTTGACTGTTGGGTCATGTAATGTTTGATGCGCCCCAGGCTGAGGTTTGCCCTCTGGGCTGCCAGGGCAGCGCTGGCTCCCACTGAGCCTCCTGCTGGCCAACTCCCCCAGGTCACTTTTCTCAGGTTGATCTTGTGCCTTGTCTTACTCCATTCTAGGTGCAGAATCCATCAAAGAATACAATTACTTATATTTGTAAGAAGAAAATGTTGTATTTCACTTTGTGTTAAATTTCTGGCTTTAAAGACTCTAAATGTAATTTTTGTTCTTTCCTATCCATTTATATTATTGTTCATTGTTTCAAATATTTTATTCAAGGGAAAAAAAAAAAGGAGCACTTTATCTCATTGAAATATGTTTTCTAGTGATGATAGTGATGGGTAAATTAAATATGAAAGTCAAGAAGGCCCTTTGAGATTATTTTCAGCCACTCCTCTCCCAGTTTATACTCATGTCTGGCGTTATTACATCCCAGGTTCAGAATCCAGCATTTGTTGTTGAAGTTCATGCTGTTCATGATGCACAAGAGCTGTTGAGCAGTAACTAAAACATAGGGGTTATTAACATTGTGTTCATAACAAATCCAAACCATAGCAACCTCAAAGCTGTACTTGTCCCTTGTGAGAACACCTCCCAGTTTGATATCACCAACAAACTTGCATGGAGGTTGTTGACAGGCATACTGGACAGAACTGTCCTTAGAACTGCACCCTGGGGAGCACTGCTCGTGACCAGTTGCAAGCCAGATGTTGGCCCATTCATCAAAACACTTTGAGCCCTGCCCTTCAGCCAGTTCTTCACCAAGCATTCTGTGTATCTGCTTATCTGACAGCTGGAAAGCTTGTCCAGAAAGATGCTGTGAGGGAAAGCATCAAAGACTTGACTAAAATCCAGAAAAACCTCATTCGCTGCCTACTGCTCATCCACTAGCCAAGGGACCTTATCACAGAAGGATATCAAATCAGTTAGACAGGAATTTCCCGTCATGAATTTGTGTTGACTGTGCCTGATGAGTGCATTGCCCTTTAAATGCCTTTCAATAGCACCCAGTGTGACCTCTGTAATTTTTTCCAGTTACTGAGGTTAGCCTAACAGATCTGTGGTTTCTGTGTTGCACCTCTTTATCACACAGCAGAAAATTCAGAACTCAGGAGAAAGGGGTATTTGATTTACCTTGCTCTTGTCAGACATTACCTTTAGCAGAATTTTGCAACAAGGACTGCATTTCATTATTGAGAGCAGCATCAACTCTTCCTCAGGACATATGTACCTACTGAAAATCTTTGCAGTTCTCTGTATTGCAAACCTCATTCCAGATTTTTCTTCTAGATTTTCACTGGATTTTGTAAGACTGCACCAGCAAGGACCATTTTCTAGTGATTGTATCTAGTGATTATATCTGCCCTTTCTTGGTTCAGGAAGTAGTCTAATATTTCACACTTTCTCAGATCTGTATTTGTGCTTCCTTGACACGTAGGTAAGGGGCAGAAGATGTGGCTTCCACTTTTCACTGAATACCAGTCAAGACTCAGATTACCTAGAGACAATTTTTTTGTAAGTTCTAAGCAATTTTCTGTGACCTAATTATAGACCTGTATCACTACCAGTAGGTTAGGTGAGATACAGACTAATGTCAGGCCAGGTCAGTTTATGCTGCAGGTAAGAGTAAGGCTGAGGTCTTTGCTGTGATGTTAGAAATTACTTTTTCACAATGACAACAAAAAAAGCTCTGGGCATGTACTGCTTATATGCATTTGAGCTCGAGCTTATCTCACTTATGTGATGTTTTGTGATATTTTATGATCTTATGGCTGTTTTCAAATATTGAGGTAAAGATTTTATCTAATTTTCTAACACATCTCCTTGCAAATATTTTAAAAATGCCCAAGGTGAGATACAGAAAAACTGTTTATAAAGAGGACATCTTCCATGCAGGTTTGTTTGTGACAAAGACCCCAATTCTTCTCTTTTTTTTTTAGATTATCTATCTATCTATCTGTCTACTTTAATTGGAGTGCCTGTTTCTCTTGGCTAACTACAAATTGACAGCAGGGTAACTAGTCCAGATGCAGACAGACATCTATACTGTAGACATCTCTCTGTATTGTTTTCTGTAAATAATTCAAATGAAATTACACAAGAGACAGTAATATTGTAATATTATTCACTGTTTAAACTTTATGCTGCTTTTTTACTCCATTCTGGGAATTTTTACCAACTTTATCAGCAATTTGTCAAAAGGCAGCAAGAAAACAGTTAAGTTTGTAGAAGAGATATAACAAAATACCAAAAAGATGGAAATATACTGTTAATTACCACAAAACAATGTTTTGAGGGTTTTTTTTAGGTAGTAGCTTTTTTGAGTTTGTGAGTTTTTTAAGTTGGTTTTCTGATTACAGAGAATAATTGAACTAATCAAAAATTTTAAAAACTGTGGTTTTTATTTATGGAATGTTGAAGGCTATATATATTCAATCAGTAGTACAAATCTTCAAATATTAAGAAAGTCCAGTAGGAGAGAAGTCATGCTCAATGTACTGATCGCTTATGAATTCCCAGTGACCTATAAAAACTTTTACCTTCACTCATTAGCTGCTTATGCAAAGCTGAATTCTTAAAAAAACAGCTCCAAGGAGAGGAGTATTGTTCATAACCTGCAGATTATATGAAAGGTTTATGGTTTGTGACTGTGAGATTTAACAGTGCTAGATATGTGTGGACAGTGCTATTCACAGTAATCGTACTGATCTCAGCAGAGCTGGCTGCATTTTGTGCATGTGCTGAAGATTTGAAGGAATAAAAATTCCCCACTGAAAAAGTTTGCAGTCTCTCTTGGGCATAAACAGCATAAACAAGAAAAGAAAAAATGTTGAGCAACTAAAGGCAGCAAAAAGTGATGAAGACGTGTGTGTTCCACTACCTCCAAAAAACCCTTGCTTGCCTTTGGTGGCTCAGTTTTAGAATACAGATTTGATTTCCTCATAAGCTGGTAAGAATTCTCTCTATTTACTTGTGTAGCTGATCATTTGCAGTTATTTACAGTAACCTGTAAATACTAGTAATGGTTTACAGAATTTTTAATTATGGAGTCACATTTGCAAAATGGGTACAATTTTCATCAATATTATTACATTAAATGCTGGCATGAGTAAGTAAGTTTCTGTTAGATGAGAAATCCAATTTATAACCAACAAGGCTCCACTTGGGTCATGACCTCTAAAGAACTATCAGCTCAGGGTATGACTTCACAGAACAGCTCTAGGCACTGAAGAGATACGTGGATTAAAGACCTGTACATCAAACAGACATGTCCAGAAATACTCTGTCTCTAGTAATCTGATCATTTAAACCAAGAAATGTTCCTGTGTTCAGAAGGGAAAGAGATACATTTCTTTAAAAAACTAAACTTATTGTATCATCTTTGTGGAAAATGATGATCCAAGCCGATTAATAACAACTGCAGCACTTACAATCAACAGCAAGTCTCTTGAATCATTAATGAGATGAGTTCAAAGTCCCAGAAACTAATAATTTGAGTACTTTCAGCACTAAATGAACTCATCTTTCTTTTCTAGCTCTTCCAGTGTCAGAGAGATCCTGCATGTAATGCACCGTATCTGTTGAAACTTCTGAATTAACAGTGTAATTACACTTGGCATTCCAGTTCCACTCTGTGCCAGGCAGTGAAAAAGTGAGAAAGGAGACAGTTTGTCTCCAGATAGGATTGAACTCTCCTCTTTAAATTTCTACCATGTAGGTGGCAGTGTATGAGATGGATGTCTAGGCTTCCAAGAAATGCAGAAGAGAGTGAATCAAAAATAGTTAATGCAATCTGGAAAGTAATTTATCTCTCCAGAATTAGGTAGGCAGGTACAGAGTCAGTTGTGTGAACACATTATGAGATGTTCTAACATATTTAAGATTTCTAAGGGCTGTTGAACTAAATGAGGTTGGACTAGATGATCTCCAGATGCCTCTTCCAGCCCTAAAAATTCTGTGAATCTGTGATTCTGTGTTACTCCAACACAATGTTGAAAAACATGGTGTTGGATCTACAGAAAACTTGTCCTCTTCTGAACTAGCAGCCGGAGGAAAAGTGGGACATAGAAGCATAAATTTTGAGTGTAAAAATAAAAATAAAATCTAAACCAGTAATTTAATAGATGAGAAGATACCCAGAAGTAAGCGTTATTGATGGATTATTTTCCCCCATGTATTTGTTGGCATACTAGAGAAAAAATGGTGGGAAGATGTTGAAGAATTTGAAGAAAATAATTTAATTCTCTTCAAAAAGTGCAGATGAGCTTGTTGCACAATAAAACTTTTAGCACAACTTGGGGAATGGGGGTGGTCATTAGCTGCAGTAAACTAGCAAATCTTAAGGAATTTAGATTCTTCTGAGAAGGCTTCAATATCCCATCCATCCATTTGAAATATTCAACAATTGATTCACTTCAGTAGTCTGATTAGAGCTACAGATACTATGAACCAGTAATCCAGGTCTTGGCTATAGATACTGTAAAATAATGAAGCTTTTTTTTTTCCCCTTTGCTTCGGCGTAATCCCTTGATTCAAAATATTTCTGTTCATTCCTTTCTTGAGGCATTATCCACTGGAACAAGTAATTTTGAGGGGTATCAAGTCACAACAAGAACAATTAAGAAAGTATTTGATGCAAGTAAAACCAAAGAAATACTAGATCTATGGCACAGGAAGTTTTGACAAAAAAATTAAGAGAGGAAGGGCTTGAGGAATGTTACATATTAGGCAGTAACACCAACTTAACCCTGTATGTACTGCATGTACCATTAACCATATATTCACAGAAGAGGGTAAGGTTAAGCCCATTTAGACTGATAATCTTTTTCATTATACATATTTACTGATTTGAAAATACTGATAAAAGAAAAGATAGTAAAGTAAAGAGCTTTGTGGACAAGCAGCAAAAAAAACCTCTTTCTAAAATATTTTTCTGATCTGTTGTACTGCTTCTCCCCCACAAAACATCTCTAGTGACCTAAAATGTTTCTTATACATCTTGTTTTGATTGAGAGTTGACACATTTTCACCACATATTAAATTATTCAAGTATGTAATTATTCTTGTTCATATAGAGCAATTTATTTCATGTCAGTACACCAATTTTCTCTTGCTGTTATTTTCAACGGTCTTGGGTTTTTTCAACTGTCATCAAAAGATCAATCTGTTGGCAACACTGTGGGCAAATTTAATCTATTTTAAAAATACTTTTCAATCTATAATACCAAAGAACAATCAGGCAACAATTGTATTTTGGGCTTAAATGCTAATTTATGAATCTACAGTAATTCTATAACTTAAGGCAAAAATAGCTATTGTTAGAACTTTGACACATAAAATGTTAAAAATTTCCCTCTGAATTTCATACCTTTAGGACACAAATTTGTCAAAAAGAACCACAAAAACTAGTGGTTCTTTAAGGGAAAATATTCAGGTCAATCAAGGACACATTGCTGAAATAAAGGGATACTGGGGAAGATGGAATATGACAGCTCTCAACTGTCCTTATCTCTTCTCAGCTTTTGGAGCCAAATTATGCCTGTTCACAACTTGAAACTCTGCTTTGTTTCCTGCAGCAGACAACCCGAAAGGACTGATCAGGCAGCCAGTCTGATACCCAGGGACTGTGATGCACAACAGTATTTCCTAGATCCATAATCTAGGGAGGAACCTGCATGTAAAGGAAATCCAAGCCTGGTTGTTTGAACCCATTAAGTCCACTTTGCACTTCAATTAACTGTAAAGGAAAGGATGAGGGTGTGCCTCAATAGGAGAAATAAATCTTACAGTTCTGGTTAATCACCTTTGTACTCCATTGGGGCTAAAGCATAGAAATGTGGAAGGAAAAGCTATATGCTCTGGTGACTGACTGTAAGCAATTTTTAAACTTTTAAATGAAATTCTTATAGCCAAATTTTTAAAGGAAATAAATTTTCATAGTTAAGAAAAAAAAATCCACAAAAAATCAAGGACAAACTGAAATAAGCAAAATGCAGTAGTCTAATTCTAATTTATACTAGGCAGTTTTATGCTACTCTACTACTGCAGTGAGGTTTGAAAATACTTGCAAAAGTAATTTATGCTGACTTTAAAACCCATTTATGCTGCCCGAACAATGATAACTGAGTCACTGAGCTTCTGAGAGTCAAAGCAGTCAACATTCATCAAAAAATTCTAAGACTGCACTTACTCAGTACAAGTGTCTAAAAATATTATTCACCCATGAATGCTGAAAAAATTACAGTCAGCAAATCAAGAAGGAAAAGCTGTCACATGAGCCAGGCAACCAATTCCGTTTCTCTAGAATTTTCAAATTGTAAAGCTCTAACTAACTTTACTGGATCCAGAAATTGACTTCTGCAGAGTGATCTTAAACTTCCCTTTAACAGAGAATACCAATGAATTGGAATTAACTTAGTACAATCTGTAGATGGCAAATTATTTGGACAAAATTTCAATGATCATTTAAAAATGGCAAATGTTGAAACAAATAAGATTCAGATTGGGTGAGCAATCAAACTATGTTGATATAAACTATTATTATTCATTATAAATGGCTATTTCAGCTCTTCAGAAGAGTTATTTCAGAAGGAAACATCATTAAAATCATTATGACTGGCAGTAAAATTGCTACATTTTTCTCTGACCCAAACTTCTGATGTACATCTAGCTTGCAAAAGTAAAAAAGAGCTAAGTAATTCTTTTGATTGCAAAATTTCTAAAAAAAAAAGGCCAAAATCCTGAAGTTACAAGATTCCAATATTTTACAAACAGTGATATCTTTTTTTTCCAGAGATATCCTTCTTGAATTTATCCCTTTCTCTCACCTAATTTACTCTCTATCCAAAAAGATCAAAAATGTTCATTTCTAAAGATATTTCTAGTGGCAAAAAATATATTAAGTGTCATATAATGCAGCTGGAGAATTGAAAAGTATTCAATTTATAAATGTCATTCTGCAGTAGACTACTTGTTGAAATTGGGAACACTTTGTAAAAAGCCATCCATATTTAAGAGGCAAAGATTCATCATGTAATGATTAAATTCCTGATAGTCATTAAAATTAAGGAGCCTGCTGAAGAGCAGCTTCAGATAAAGACTTGCAGAGAATAAAGTAAAGATTATCACAGACAGACAAACACATGGTACATGTGACATCAGTTCCAAAGGACTTACTCCTGTATTCTGCAAACTTAATTCCAGACATAGTCAGCTAATGAGCAATAGCTCATGACATAACTGAGATAGAGTTTTTTCTTCTTTGCTTGTCTTCACCTTCTTTAATATTAATGTCAATTCACAATGCTTAGAAACTTTCAGCTCACATAGTACAAGTTGAAACTTAGAATATAATCCAGCAGTTGGGACAATGTGACGGATCAGTTGGGATGTGCAGTTTATATTTTTATAATTACAAGTATCTTTAAATGTCCATGTTAGGTTTAGTGCTAGTCTTTTGTCTTGGTGATACTGGGGCATACCAGGTGGTTTCTAAAACTGTGGTAAACAATCTGGACTGCATATGTGAAATACAGTAAGTTCTCTTGTGTTGTTTGATGAGTTTCTCTGCACTGTCCTATTTAGTGGATATAGCAAGAGCCTCTCCCTTCTGCTGGTCCCTCTGGAAGAAATACCACACATGGGCTGTTTATTAAAGAACACCAGAGTACACTTTTCTAGAAGCACATATCTCAGAGTACCAGAAACCAATTTTTATATGCCTTTACAAATTCTGCATTCCTTCCAGACCGTCTGCTTAACAGATAATAGAAACATCTGACACATATTGAACGAAGTGTCATTCAGGTTTAAGGGAAAAAAGATTTCCTGGATTAATGATTCACAAATGATGGCATTAACTGGTTGATTAATCTTCCAGAACCTCCTTATATATATAACATGATGAGGAGAAGGCTTCTCCCTGCCTGACTTTAGAATGCTTTACAGAAGAATTTCTTTAAAGAAGTGAAATTGAGAAGATAAGGGTCAAAGATTACAGACTTCAAACATCAGTGGATGCGCAAGAACAGACTAAGAAAGAAGACATTTCTCTGCTATATTAAATCTTCAAATCAAAGTTTTGCGTACCAAGATGTGCACCATTCATTTCTCAGTCATCTGCACATAAAACACCCATGAAAGTCAGGGAACTGGATTTTTAGTTCTTTAGTCTCTGAACTCAAACACACTTTGCACAGCTAATGTTCCTCCTAGATAAAACACTGGAAGCAAAAAATCAGTGTGCAAAAAGTGGTCTGTACCAAAAGATATTGAAAAGGTGATATATTAAATACGTGCTACGTTTTATAAGTTGCTTCCAGCCTGTAAGCTGGTAAAACCTTTTTAGTTTAAAGTAATCAGTGTTTTGCAAAGAAAATTGTAGCTGACCTGAAAAGCAGAGTCACCTTCATGTAAACACCACAAACCTGAAAATGCCATCTCTCTTAAACTATACTGGTGGTTATTGTCATCAGCGGGCATTTCACTGTATTTTCCAAAATAAAATTTTTCATATATTTATTTTCTCAATTTCTTTCCTGCTCATTTTCACCACAACTATTTATGCACTATTCTAAAAGCGTATTAAAAAAATTCATTGATAAATATAAATATCCTGCTAAAATACCATTTTTATATTAATTTTGATCTGCTTAAACTAATTCTAGTCAACTAAGTAGAAAAGGGGTAGTGGTGCAGTGCAGGATGAAAGAGGGGGAGTTGAAATATTCCTGAAAATAACAGCCATAGAATGAAGCAGTACATAAGATGTTGTACTACTTCCCTGCTTGAGTGACTTCTGGACAGTGGATAGAAGCAAGGCCTAATTTAGCATCAATTTCTCTCACATGAGACAGTAGGTAGAATCATAAAGTAGTCTTTGGCATTCTCTGGACAGCATTAACAATCTCTGAAGCTGGGGAGAATTTCTGCTTAGAATTCTGCCTAAATCTGTGAATTTATTATTTCAGTGCTGTGAGCTGAAATAATAAGGCCTGCCCTCCATGCTGAATTTGATCAACAGCTCAATAGAAATTTTGAGCTATCATTAACCATTACCTAAAAGTTTAATCATGTGAATAAGCTTATGGCACTATGTTGCACCTACATTTATTCTTCAGCTATTTCTGTGGTTGTATTTTTAAGTACTGAGAATTCAAATATTTCCTCTAAATTCTCTTTATAATAGTCATATATCATGTTCTGTAATTTCTATGCAATGAGGTTTAAAATAAATATATTAGGCAACATTTTGGATGCAGTCTTATATTAATAGAAGAAGTTGAAATTACCAGTTGGGAGACATAGACAAATTCTTTTATCCTTATCTTTATTTAAACACAATTTCTCTACAAAAGTAAAAAGATTATAAATTAGAGAAAAGGTTGAATGGAGACAGTGAAAAAGAGAAGAGAGAAATGTGGTGAGGGGGATGTAACACTGCAGTGGAAATAAACTTCTTAATTATGCACTGACAACTCTTCCCATTTCCACCATGACTGAAATATTTTACATCAACTAATAAGGACCGATGTGTAGTTAAATGTTAGATTTCTAAGCATGCTATTATTTTAGGGAAATGAAAAATCATGGTAAAGCAAAATTGATACTTTTGCATTTTGTTGGAAGATTTAGTCATTCCTACATTAAAACGTGTTCATAGGTGTATCTATTGCATTTTATCTTCTTCTGACAAGCATGAGTTCTCTTGGGGTTCTAATCTACCTTTCTTCTAAAAATTCTACTCATGCCAAGCTACTTCAGGGCACCTAAAGCAATTCTGGTTTGCAGTCAATATCCAGTAAGTGGAAAAGAATTATCTCAAGTGCAAGAAAAAATGTAACTTAAAATTTGTTGAACTATGTTTTAAAACTACTTTTTGAAAATTGCAATATCAACCACTTATTGAAGAGATATGAACAAAATCAGAAAAAAAAATTCTTGAAAGTGTTTCATTTGAAAGTGGAAGACAGTGATAGTAAAATGGAAAAGGAAACTGAAGAAAGTAGGTCTCTTTGAGAAACCCAAATATTTGAAAACCCCAAATCATTCTTTACCATGAAAGAAAACCTAAATCAAAATTAAGATAAAGCACTGTTTTCCAAGGAGGTGGTGTTCATTGCATAAAGCATTGGTTGCAACAATCCCATGGAAATAAACAGACCAACGCTTAATCTAGGACACGAGAACCAAAATTACCAAACAGTTGATTGCCTTTATTGTAAGACAAAGATGCAAAAAATACGCAATATTTATCATTATTGAAGCTCCTGAAAATGTTCTTAACTGAGCTTGACTGACATCAGTCCTACTCCATACACTAGACACGATAGAGATATGAAAGACTGAGCTGTCAAATTAAAGAGCATAGAAAATAAACTCACAAAAAAAGGACAAGCAACAGGCAAGCTTTTCTTACAGAAATTCATACATCAATTAGAAATATTTGATTAAAAATTAAAAATAAAAGAAGAATTTTGATGCTTCAGTGGGTCATATCCGCCACTAGCAGGGTAGTGTTTCTACGGTTTGTTACCAAAACCTTAATTAAAAAATCTCATACATAAATAAATAAATAAATACAGATTCAAATGATCAAATGATGCATCCAAAAGAGAATATGAAAAAGGATTGTTTTAGTCAAGCAGTTGTCACTTGCCGAAAGTACAAGCAAAATAGTGATTTAAAGAAAACCAAATGTGCATCCACTAACTAGTAGAAAATATTCTTTGACAGACTTCCATAAAATGAAAAAATTAAAAAGATTAAGCAACTTCTAGGCTTCATAAAATTTCTCAACCTAAAGAGGGGCCAAAGTTGAGCAGCACAACGTGGCTACAAGATTTCCCAAAGATACTTTAAACTGAGTAAAATCTAACAATCATACTAGGATGGACATATTGCAGTGAAGCCTCCTCATGTACATCCAGATACGCTTCTCAAAGCTTAGCGTGGAAAAGTTATATTAAAAATTTACAAAGGAAGTGAACATCTCTTCATTAGGACTGAACTGAAAAGTAATTCTGTAAAAGAAAGTGTGGATTCAAGTGAAGATAACTCACTGTGCTGTATTTATGCCATTTTAATTCAGCAGGCTACTGAAAAGTAAGTGTTGTAAAAGAGTCTGAGAAATAGTAATAGATTTTTAGAAGGGGAAACTGAAAAGGTGTGAGAACCCACAGGTGCAAAATGTGAAAGACTGTGCAAATATAGTCAGGAAATTTAAAGGAGTACTTTAAAGGCTTTAGAAAAATGGAACAAGCCACTATTCAGTTATTTTAGTCCAGTCTAAAATCAGAATATCCTCTAAAACCCCCAAACATTGATTTTAGCAATTCAAACTTATTTTCCCAGTTTATTGCTCAAGTTCTCATGGAAGCTGATGGATACAGTGCTTAAACTTCTACTCATAAAACAATTTCACATCATAGAGCGCAGGACACATAAAAGTTTAGGTGGCAAAACAGAACACCAGTGCACATATCTATACCTCTACTACCTCATCATCCTCACTGTTTTATTCTGCTCAAACTAGATTTCTTAATAAAGTCCAAAGTAATTCTTTTCTATTTTCCATCTCATCTATCACAGTCTGCTCTTTCACCAAGTCTTGGGGTTTATTTCTAGTTTGTGCTTAGGGCTTATGGTTTTTGTTTGTTTGCTCCATTATTGGTGCAATTTGGTGTTTGTTTGGGTTTTTTTTTTGGTTGTTTTGGTTTTTTTGTGTCTCTGTCTCAACTGATTTAAAGGAAATTTGAAAGAACATTTTCTTCATAACTGTATGATTTGCTTTGTTTTCTTAATCCTCTTCCCCATGCTGAAATATTATTTAGTTACTTCAGTATGCAAAGCAGTTTTGAATAACATGGACTGCACTGGTGTGGTAAGTTAACAAAACCACCCAGTCCTTACAAAATGGAGAGAACACTAGGTGAAAAACTCATGGGTTAAGATGAAGGCAGTTAAATAAAGGCTGCACGTGGCTCTTAATAAAGGCAACGGCCATGTGCTACAGTAAAGGGAACAAAAAAACCCTTTATTTTTCCGGAGCACCAGGAGGCAATGCCCAGGAACTTCCAGGGAAGTAGGGCTTCAGCATGCTTGCTGGTTGCTTTGGAGGACAGACATGTTAGTATCAAATGCCCCTCCTATTCCTTTCTCTTAGGTTTTTATTGCTGAGCACAATATCATATGGTGTGGAATGCCCCTTTGGTCATTTTGGGTCAGCTTTGTTAGCTGTGTCCCCTCACAAACTCTTGCCCAGCCCCAACCTACTGGCTTTTGGTGGTGGGATTGGAGAGACAACTTTGATGCTGTTTGAGCACTGCTCAGCTTTACCCAAAACATTTGTGTGTTATAAACATCCTTCTAACAACAAAGCACAGCAGTACAAAAGCCACAATGGAAAAAGTTAAGTCCATCACCACCAGACGAAATATAAAAATCCAGTTCTTTGTTCGCACAACCACTAAGGTTTCATGATAATCACCATCCCTTGAAACAACAATCAAGACAGAGCAGATGGAAAATTATATCCATTGCTTAGCCATGGATAAAGTCACCTGCTCTATTTTCAGGAAGAAGTTTCAGGAGTGAAAATCAGAATGGTGATCAGTTAATTTCCTTTTAAAATATGAATTTTTTCAGAAAAACCCTCTTAAGCTTCATGCTGAAGTTTAAGAAACCCCACTGGCTGTCCATGTGGAGGCTTGCCATGCACTTAAGATGCCCACCCTAGAGTGATGCTGTTTTTTTGGTGGTTTTTCCCCCCTTGACTCACACTGAGCAATGTGCCATTACACAAGATGGAACCTGGTTTTCCTTATCATAAAGGTGATTTCCAAGCTTGTGTAAAAATATTTTTAATTTCTCTTTTGTTTGTTCTTCTGCTCAGATTTCTCTGTGCTTCTAGATCTACTTCTAGTTCATAGGCACACATGCATGACATCCCTGAGTGATATTTTCACATTTCCAAAAGAGTAGCTGCAGAACCTGTTCAGGCTTGTCGTTCCAGGCATTTAGTAAGAGTATTCATGAAAAAGTTCATAGATTTTACATATATTTCCAGACTTGACAAAGGTTATAAAATGCATTTATTTTCTCAGCACCAATCTTGATTTAGAGTGTAAAAACGTCACTGTTCTAATAGACTGTTAAAGAAAATGCCAACCAACCAAAGAAACAAAAAGAAAGACTTTGGGTAAGCACATCTATATTAATAGAAAAGGCCTCTTCCTAACATATTTGATTACATTTTAAGAACTAACTTAAGCTAATGCTAGTTTATAGACAGAATCAATCTCTTTAAGTAGGGGGAAAATTGGGCATTTGCATCCATTTCCTTGTTAAAGAACCTTTTAAAAGAAGTCCAGTATCAATCGCTTTAAAATAATTACCAACTATAATTGCCTGAGAATTAAAGAATTTGCCTGTTTCTTGTGACTTATTTAAACATATTTCTATCTCAAGTTTTTTTGCCTTCTGCTGCCTTTCCACCAAGAGGTCTATCATGTACATTTATATCCACTGAGGGAATACAAATTATCAGAGTTTTATTCTCTGCTAGTAAAACTAATGTCAGCACTAATTATATAAACTTAAGCTTGTGAAAGACAATTTATGTTGACCTTAGTTTTGAAAGAATCATAAAAAAGAAGATAAAAAACTGATTTGTCACAAACTGTTAAAAAAATAGGAGAGGGAAAATATTAGGCTTTTAAGAAAAAAAATAGTAAGATAAATTAACCTTTCTAGGGATTATGGAAAAACAAGTATCAATCCGCTGCCAAGTTTTGAATCCTAATTTAAAATATGTTCTTTGCAAGTTCCTTGCCTAAGAAGGAAGTTGTGGTTGCACAGGTGCAGATGACAAGACTGCTATTCTCTCTCTGACAAAAATATGTGCAGAGAGGTAAAGCAATGACTTATTAAAGCATGAATCATTACTGGGCACAGGGAGCAAATCTTAAATAATGTAACAATTTCTTTACATGATATTATTAATAGCACTAACTCCAATGAAGAACAGTTTACTTGAAGCCTCTTGTACTAGATCCTCCTTTTACCAGTTTGCTCTGATGAAACCTCTTATTCAGACTAATGCAAACATTATCTTGCAGGCAGATATAATATTTTTCATTGTACTCAGAAGTAGAAACAAAGAAGCAGAATTCTGCTGGCAAAGAATTTGCCATCCCACAGAGACTGGTCTGAATTTCAGGTGCTGCTTTAAAGAAACAAATCTATTTGAAAGCATGAGCTTAGTTGAATTTTTATATTTTGGTGGAAGAGGATGTGGATCAAAAATAATGCATCACACCACTTGTGTACAGGGTTCTGATTCATAATATCCCATGTGAGTGATTGTAGTGAAACCCACAACTTTAGCCAGGGCCCCGAGGAGAATCTGAATAATAGAAACGCTGACACAGCAGCAAAGAAGTCCTGACTCCAGGGACATCCGCCCTATAACCGATCCATATAGCCATGTAAGGCAATATCTTGTTAACCCTACTATTGGTCACTTATGGTCACTCTAACACCTTTGCCATTGGTTGAGACAGGAACCAGGCCAAGGGTATAAAAGTAGCATACTGTACCCCTACTAACTCGGAAGAAGAAGTGCAGAGACCCTTCACGGACCCTCCAATAAAGCCATACTCGTGGAACAGCTGGCATCTTCTCCTTTTCTTCTCTCTACCGTCTGCTGGAGCCTCAAGCCAAGGGCAAGCTACCTAGCAAGCAAAGCTGAAATCATAAGAGCTGGCTAATCACTAAGAGCTGAATATTCCCTGCTTGCTAGGGGCTGACCCGCGGCCTTGGTCTGAGCGAGCTGGCCTCTGGCACTCAGTACCCCTGGGAGCTGAGCTCTGGAGCTGTCATAGCTTGCCTAGGATAAGACCAAGTAAGGCTCATTTAAGTCATGAATGTGGATGTTTCTTTTTCTTATATCAAGTAATTCTTCCATTATCTCCCTTTCCCAATTTTTTAAGGTGTTAATTGTTACACTCTCATAATGGCTCTTTCCACCATTGTCTCTGGTAGCTGTCAATGCTGCACCCTGAAATATTACAGTGTTTTTTAAAGAATATCAAATAAATCTTTCTACGCAAAAATCTGGGAAGTATTTCTTATAGAAAATGATTGCCTTGCTATTTAAAATATCCTCAAAAATAAGGGGGCCTGGAAACTATAGGCTTTGAAAGCCCCAAATATCACCTTGAAATATGTATCTAGAGAAAATAAGATATTACTTTCCAGTTTCTGCAGGGACATGCACTGGAGAGAAAACAAATGCTAATTTCACCAGAATGCATCCCAGCACCATTTTTAATCATAGGAACTCCAACTAAATTACAGTTAAGCATAAGAAAGAAAAGAGCAGTACTTTAAAATACAGAAGGGCGTTTTGGCCTTTAAAAAGTGTTTGCAACTAGAATTTTGAGAATATTGGTTCATACAAGCTGTTATAAATCAGATACCTGAAAGGGTATTCCCAAGATCAATTAATAACTTCACTGTTTGTTTTTATTCGCAATTCATTCTAATTGTATGAACCAATGAAACTGCTATTAAATATATGATTAGATCTTTCTTCTTGTAGAATAATATTGAACAAATTAATAAAATGTGATGTAGCCTGACTGTGTATGTAGCATAGTGTTCTAAAAGCTAGCTTTCTTTTGTATTAACAAAAATGTTGGGATAATTAATGTGGATATTTTAACAATTTTCATTTGCTCCAGAAAATATTGTGCATCTGCACAGCTGTAGATTAGTGAGTGAGATGGAGAGGGCTGTTTGATTTTTCTTGTGTCCTTGAGTCTTCTTTTATTCTGAGTTAACAAGTATCTGCAGAGTTTTCCAGCAAATTAAGGCATGATAAGTTTTACATTGTCATCTTGACAGCTGAATGTATTTAGGGCTTATTACTTTGCAATATATTTCATAACAATCATATTTCATAAACAAACAAACTAGCAACATTACAAAGAGTGACAATTTAGTTTACTTACATGTATCTAACATCTTCGGAACACAGACACATACAATAAAAAAATGTAAGGGTCTCTCTACTAGTTTTCTTTGACCAGTGCTACATCACTTGGGTCATAATTTCATTTGTACTCCCAAATAAGTAAAATAGTGGGTGCCTAAAGGGATTTGGATCCTCATTTTCAGATCATATAGGCAGTGTAGCTGGGCTGGAGTGTGCCTCAATACTGGTCTATGTTCCTGACTTCTTTTGTTAAAAAAAAGAATTGAATCTGTACAATGGGATCAAGGGGCTTTTTAATAATTTATACTTTCACTGCTGAGCAGTTCCTCCTGTGGATAAAACACAGCCGGAACTAACCCTCCAGACGAAAGGTTAAGACCTTGGACTAGAATTGGAGACCGTAAACGCATTTCATCTCTAGGCTTTAAATAATAATTCAGACTAACTTTCTGATCACCTTCTTGCATTTAGATATAAATCCATACCTTAGGGCTTTGGATCTGTCTGGAACAAATGGGAAGGAAGAACAAATCTTCTGCTCAGATTTGTTCCCAAACTGTTTCCTCAGTACCTATCTGTTATTTCTGTCCTTTAGTCCTGTAGGTTTTTCAGGTGTTTTTGCTGATGGAATGGAAAAATAATGTCTCCTATGCAATGTGGAATGACTCAGAGGGAGAGAGTTATGGGTGGTGGTGATTGATCCTGATCCTTTGCTGCATACTGTCACATGTGGTGGAGTGGGAGCTTCTATCTGAGGAACGAAATACCAAAAGTGTGAAATGATGGCCAAGCATCAGCTGTGTAAATGGGGAAGAAGGTGCATGCCTACTTCAAAAACTCTTTTGAAATGTATCAAAAAGCTATTCTGGAAGCTTTGTGACAGCAATAAGTCTGTTTTCAAATCTGCTTTAAATACCTTCTGGTCCTATGTATTCACACTTGTCTATGCTTGGAAAAGCCTGTGATTGTTAGTGTTTTCATCATCTGGTCCAAAAGATCAAGGGTTTGAATTTTGTTTTCCAATTTATTTATTTATTTAATGGTTTCATTTTCCCTCTTTTTTTTTTTTTCTCCCAGATAGTCATTGCCTTAATTAAAGGGAAAAAAACCCCAAATACGAAACAAAAAAAACCCACACAAAAACCCCACACAATAAAAAACAATACCCTAAAAACCCAACCAAAAAACCCAAAAGACCCCAACAACAACTAAAAAAACCAACCAAAAATCAAACAGCCCCCCCAACAATTGAATCAATCTACTTGAAATAAAATGTGCTATTTATAAATTTTACTGAATTATTGTTATTAATACTAATGAATGAAAAATTCGGAAAAATTTAAGAAGAAAATTTGCTTTGGCCTAATTTTTTTCATTATGCTTTTCATCTGCTATGTAGTCAACAGAGGTGGCACTGCCTATCATAACTGATGGAGGACATTGATAAAAAGTAGTTATTAAAATTATCTCCTTCAGTCTCAAAAGATAATTTTAATAGCAACGAAGAAAAAAAGAGTCATATTAAAAAACTACATTTAGAGCAAAGACAACATGATCCAAACTAAAATTAAAAAACATCTAATTCTCATGTTAAATATTATTGCATTCAATTGTTCTCAAAAACTGTAAGAAAAAAAGCCTGATTTACATATATTCTTAAAAAAGTTTTTAGCATTCATAGTATAAGATTTACAGTTTTCATTACTTTTTATTTAGTGTCTTATTTGGAATTTTTAAAATCTTTTTACATTGTATATATTTCACACACCATAGCAACATTTTCCATAGGTTCATAATGTAGGTCAGAGAAAGAGCAAAATACTACTATCTTACTTTTGTAACTTACACAACAGGAAAGGTAAACATGTATATATATATATATATATATATATATATATATATACATATATATTTTTTCCAATGCTCTGAAACAATATAAAACTGTGTCCACTAAATATATTCTTGATAAAATAATATCTGTAACTATACAGCTTGTGATTTCAGTGAAAATTCAAAACGCTGAGAAATACATTCTCCTTGACAGTTATGACAGTAAAATGAAACTATATTTAAAAAAATATATTACTTAAAATTAAATTATGGGAAGAAAGAGACAGAAATTTGACTTTTTAATTCTGTATTTTCCTATTTCAAGAAATAGGCATGTAACAGGAAAATAGTGTTTGTAAATATTGTTCTGAAGATCTGTCTATCGGATATTATGGTATTTTCCAATTTTCCTAAAACCTTTTTTGAAAGAGAAGAAGCAGCAGGATAAGCAAAAACAAGACCTGACAAACACCATTGTTGATATGGAAACAAACATTGTTTTAGAATTCTGTCAAAATATTAAGATGGCCTTTGGGAGTTTTTTATTGGTTTAAAAATTTTCTTATTTTGGAGAAGAAAAACTGTTCTCTGAGCAGTGGTCAGTGGAATGTGCTGAAGTGAGCTGTGGTTTGATGAATCAGCTCCTGTGGAGAGTAGTCTGCAGATGTTCTCAAGATTCATACAAAACAGAGAAAATTCTAAAAATATAAGTTTCATAAAGAATAGTCACTGCAAGAAGTTCTAATGCAATCCACAGAGATTATGATGCTATTGCATGAGTTTGATCAATCTTCAGCAAGTAAGTAAAATGGCAATTTACAAAGACAAGGATCTATCAAATGAGTAATTGTAATATGTTCATACTAGACCTGAACAACCAGGTCTAGCATCCCTCCAAATATTTTAAATACCAATTTAAATACCAATAAAATCCAACTGAGAGGAAACCCATGCAATGATTTCAACCACTGGAGGAAAAAGAATTACAGAAAAAAAAATACAGGAAAAAGTGAGCAGAACCTTTTGTTCAATGCTAAGATTCCAAATTTTAGGACACCGTGTTTTACTCATTCTGGTGTTCATGTAACTGGTTTTGGTTCTGTTTTCAAAGAATATATTCCCTGGCAATTTTTGGATTATAGAACACAAAATCTATGACTGAAGATAGTCACAGAATGTCTGCTAAAATGGTATAAGATTCTTAAGTGTAAAATATGCATGCAAGGGTTGGAGGTGCCTCTTTATACATAAAGTGTTGTTAAATTAAAAAAAAATTAAAAAAATAGCACAGAACTTGTCAAACAGATCAAACATCCACTTCTTTCAGATTTTGTAGTGAATATTCCTCAAGGGTTCTAGTAGAATGCACTTACTAGATAAATATGAATTACTACTCTACAGGAAAAAACTAGAGTGGAAGTTTATGTTCTTTACATTTTACAGCAGACAGTTTCATTTTGTTCATATTGTATTTTATAAATTTTATCCTTAAAGATCAAATTTGGCAATGAGTTCAAAGTTTCAAAGTTAATTTTGTATTTGATAAATCATGAGGGTTTTGGTGGGTTGGTTTGTTGGTTGCTTGTTTGGTTGGTTTGGATTGTTTGCTTACTTTTTTTTCTTGGGTACTTTAATTATCTCAAAATATCAATCCAAAGATATTTATCTTCTATCCTTAATTAACAGTGCTTATCCAAATAATACACATCCAAATTATTTTCCTTGGTCTTTTTAAGCAATCTTTGTCTCCACTCTTTAAAGGATGAAGGTTATATATATTCTCCCCAGTGTCGACATTTCCACCAGACTCTGATCATGCTTTCAAAGTGCAGAAGTTTAGTTTTGCAATGTCATGGAGGAAGAGAGTCAGTTCAATATAAACACTCAAGAAGGTCCTCTTAAAATTTCTAATTGTGGAAACTGCCATGAGGCTAAAGTTGGATAATTTCCCCAACATAGACGAAACAAGAGGAATGTTGGGAAGGGGAAAGGGAGAAGCAGGCCATAGATAACAGTCACATCAGTTCTTGAAGTAAAATCCCAAACCACCTAAACCACAACATGGAGCAGCCTGACAACATTACCCACCTATTCTTTCTGAATATTGTCTCTAGAATGAATCTGTACTATCCCTTTATTTGATGACTTAGTAACACTTTCAGGACTATTTTCAGAACATTAAAATTTTTCTTATTTTGCACCACCAACATGCGTAGAAGAAACTTCCTAGATGAATGCCATCCAAGTCTTTTTTCTGTCAGTGAACAAGTGATTTAGAATGAGAAATGTGTGTTCACATTTTAATAAATTTTTCTGAGGCTCGTCACTCTACATCCATTGTCAGTTATTATTATATGATTCCAGTTATTTCTGTCCTGTTAAATTTTGTTTGCAATAGTTGGACAACTGTAGATTTGGTGTGCATGTGTCTCTCTCATGTGTTGTTTTGTTTTTTAATTTTTTCTAAGCCTTCTGATGTTTACATTCTTGTAATGAATTTTCTCACACACTTTATGTAAATAACTTATTGTTTTGCATTCTTTTATGGAAAAAGAGAAATTTGATAGACTGTTGGCTTGTCCAGTGTCATTGAAGAGGTGGTGCTTTCACCCTCCAATCCACAAGCACTTTTGGAAATCTATAAATGTTAGAGTCAAAAATTAAAAATACTCTTTTTACCTTGTGAAAGCTGTGTGTCTGCATCATGTTATTTCGTGTCCTATAATGACACCTGGAACTTAAAAAACAGGGAACTTAAAAAAACAGGCATCATGTTTGCCAAAACCAGATAAATAAGTCACAGTCTGCCGATCCCTAGAGAGGAAGTTTGAGATGGTTTACTTCAGTGTTAAAAGAAGATTCTCTCTTTGGATTTGCTGGTATATAGATAGGCAATATGTAATTCCCAATGATGTTTTTCAGTAACAGTTAGCTTTATAGCTTCTGTTTACCTTCTGAAAATACAAAACACATATCTGACTTAACAATAATCTGAGGAAAAACAATTTCTTCTACTTTTCCAAAGGGTATCCTACTATATTAATTTCATTTTCCTCAAAAACTACTAATTTACATTTATGTAACATTAAGATGAAGATGTGGAAAACTGAACCTGTCTCTACATATAATTTTTTTTCTTGCAAAACTAGGCCAGAGCTTGTATTAGTAAATGCATGGTTGAATTGGTCTGATTTGGAAATAATTAGTGATTATAATACTGATGTTGGGTCAGTAAAAGTTCAATTTTAAGGCATAAGATTGTATTTGAAGCATAAAATCAGTAGTACATCATCAGCCCTCTATTCTCTTGATGATCTCCAATATTTTGGCTGGTGTTTTTCCAGCCACCTTCTGAATTATCAAATACTTTCAACAATTTTGATTGCATACATTTCATGAAGGGCTCAAAAGAGCATGAACAATTGATCATGAAATTTGTAATATAAGAATGTACACTAATATGGTGACAATGAGTTGATTGAGACTGTATGGAATGATATTATGTTACCCTCTTAAGTATTTCTGCCATAATAAAAATCCCTGCTACTGGATAAGCACTTAGGCTTTATCAAAAACAGATAAGTAAAGGAGTTAAAATGAATCCTCTGAGCATGCATTTGTCAGTGCTTACTGAAAATGCATTGCAACCTCCATCAGCTGTGTCTGCCAAACTCAATAAGCAAAACAATGTGGCATGGTCAATTTGTGCATGAGACAGATGTTTTGTGGAGTATTTGTTATGCCTGCAGGGAGCTGAGTGACCACAGCTTCCAATCAGCAGTAGATGTAATATAACATCCTAACATTGCTTTCCTCTGCAACAAGATTTAGCATGTTGCACACAATACTAGAAAAATTGCTAGTTTTTTCTGAATTGTTCTAAAAATGTCTGTTGGAATTGAAAGTAAGTAGAAAAAATGTCACTGGAAAAACAAGAATGAAGTGCTGCATTGCTCTTTCATTTTAAGTTAATCTGTCAAACAGTAAGCTGTTTTCATCATGTGGCAATCTAATTCAATGGAAATAAAAAAAACGATTATGGGACATAAAGTCCTAAATTATATTTACTTTTCCTAGTAACCATGCAGTTCTTATTTCTCCTTTGAAAATCACTCCATACTAATCTCATGTAGGCAGACCCCATTCTATAGAATTCTTTAAACTTGATGATAAAAAGAAAAAAAGTCTCACAGGTCTAAAAGATGAATGCCGAAGAAGATAATGCAAACAGGGGAACTTAGACTTAACATTTAGGTCATGAAACAGAAATTTCTTTCAGAAGTGCAGGATTGTTCTGTCTCACTGGTGCCAAATTTTGTTTCCTCACAGTTTTAATTTTATTTTCATTTCAGATAGACTGTTTTGTCAGACTATTGCTTACCTAGTCTGTTTAGATAGTATACATTAGTGTATATATAGTTTAGATAGTTCACATTATCAAAACAGAAACACTGAATCTAAAAATAATGAAACATACTTAATTTTTCCCTCAGAAATTTCCTACTTCTTGTGGATGACACACCTAAAACTGGTTTGACTGTAATCTCAGTATTTTTAAATAATATAGAGGGAAAAAAAGAATGTAAAAACCCCTGCGTTTCCTGGCATTCAAGAAATATAGGTTTATCATTGTTTGGGGCAAATTAGCTATTATGATTCCAAGACACCATGGCCTTCAAATGGCTTAGTCCTTTTTCAATATTAACACCCTTGAATATGGTTTTGGTTTTCATGGTTTGTTTCCCCATGTATCCTTTCAAGCAGGAAGTACTTCAGTGAACAATATGGCAATTTCAATATGTTTGGCTGAAGATGTGAGGCTTGGGTAGTACCATTTCTACACCTTTTTCTGGTGATGCATCATTCTTGTTTTTATTTAGTGTGCTTCTGAGACCAAGTCTGTTTGTCCTTTCTCTTCCAACACTTTTATTATGAGCATGAGGTGAAACAGACAGAAAGAGCTTTCCCAATTAGATGATTTTGTAAAAAAAATTGGTAAAAAAATATGTACGTTTTGACTGGTGTATTATTTGTTACTTTAGATTTTTAGAAAGCATATGTTTCTGTCCATCTATGTTTTATAAACTGAGAATATCTCCATTGGTTTAGGAGAACATCTTCATATTCAGGAGGAAATTCAGGATGAAATTTAGGATGTAATAAATCAGAGAAGGTGCATCTGGAAGATTCATATCTTTCATGTTTGACAAGTTTGGTGATACATGACACACATCTGCAGATATTTATCCAGTTGGCTTCAAAATGTCTAAAGCCCGAAGCGTCAGAAGTCCGTTCTTCACAAAAGAACCACTTCTCCAAATGAGTGCTGACAGTACAGAACAGGAGTCATGACTAGCAGCAATTAGAAAGGATAATTCTTACTGTAGAAGAAAAATTTAATTCCCCATTATGTCATCCAGAGTGTTACTGGAACTACTGTGTGATGTTTATATAATCCTTATATATATAATATATATCTTAAATAAAGTCACGTTGCTATGTTTTGCATAGCGTCTTGAGTGTAAGATAAATACCATAATTTTCTGTGAAGTCTGAAAAGCCTGTGCAGTAGCTGTTCAAATAGCAAACTATTCCTCTACTTCAGCTGTACAATCTGCAACTGGCTGGACACCAAAATTCCTTTTAGAGAGGTTCCTTCTAACCTTCTAACTTTTTGAGCCAAGTTTCAATAGCCTGCAATTTTTTAGAACCTAGGATAACAGGACTTATAATGAAAATACTTATGCTCTTGTGGCTATAGATGTGCCAGCTACTGCTGTAATAATCAGTAGATAATTACTTTTAGCTTTCCACTCAATGAATTAGCACAGATGAAATTTTTCATTAAAAGATGAGATTTGCTGTAAGAAAGTTCATTTCAGGACATGTCCACAATGATAAACTAACTGCAGCTTGTTCTGTGATTTCTCAATACAATTTTTTTCTGTGTGCTATTTTTTTTTTTAATTCATGAGGACTAGCGTGACTGAGGATATTTAGAATGAAAGGGCAGGTAGCTGAGTGCAGCTCACTTGTCCTTTAAACATGACCCATCAGCACAGAGCTCATGGTCAGTGGGATGTGCTGAAGTGAGCTGTGGTTTGATGAATCAGCTCCTGTGGAGAGTAGCCTGCAGATGTTCTCAAGAAGTTCTAAGAGCTGTGTGATATTTAGATGAAAAAAATAAAAATCCAAAAAGTGTTGTTTGTCTGACTGCATGAAAATCACCCAACCTACCTTATTTTTTAGGAATACTGATTTCTGGTCATTTTTCTTTTATTAGGAATGAAAGCAACTAACCCATTGCCACTGGCAAAACAGTGATTATGAAGCTCGCGTTATGAATTCTAACTTTTAAAATATTCCACTATTATTAAGTAGTCATTATTATGGTAAATCATACCAGGACTGGATATAGCAAAATAACAGCTATTGTTATAATTTATCATTACTTTAGTTACTCAATCAGTGCTCAAGGCTTTTTTTCTGGATGCTAACTTGACTCACAGGATAAATTAAATTGTGTCAGGTGATGATTTCTTTCATCATGAGAGGAGTTGACCTTTTACCTAGAAAAACATTCTTTGTAATAAAAATTGCAGAGTCATTAGATAATCCTTTATTGTTGTTTTGCTTCCTACTGTTGCTTTATAACTTAATTTGCCCTCCTGAAATCTTCCAGGACTGCTGGGGCAAGGAAAAAAGGAACCAATGGACAAATGAAATATATTTGTATTGTCTTCTGCTTTCTTATGTACTGATAGTAGGTGGCATGCAGCAGACCAGAGCTACTTTAAAAAATAGTTGCAGTTAAAATAATCTTGAATTTTCACTAGTTTAGGAATACGAATCTATATTTAGTTTTATTAGTAAAATTAGAATAATTTCAACTGAGCTCTTTGTAAATTTGAAATATTATATAATTTATAACATATATATTTTAAATTAAAATTTTTTTAAAAGAAAAGCTGCTCCTATTATGCTCAAGTTTTATTTTGCTTCCTTTCTCCAAACAAATAAAAAAAAATGATTCTCCAGTTTCTTGTCAAATCCCATCCATTCCTCTTTCATGTAGTACTTCTTAAAATAAGATATGGCCATTGTGACTGCAAAAGACTAATGATTTCAGGATTCAAATTAAATCAAGTTGGAATTGTTAGAAGAAGGACTCTAGAATTGGTGGTAACAACAGGAAAACTGACTAATTTGTCAATAGCTGAGAGTGAATGCTGCTTTGTCATTTAGTTCACTAATTAATCATATCTTCAGTCATACTGCTCTCAGCCTTGGTTTCCATTTCCTTCTTTTCACTTTGTTTCTACAATGTGCTCTCCTGCAAGGTATCAGATGGGTTTTTCAAAAGGCTATAATTCTTTCATTAATTTTTCAATTACACAGCCCCCTTATGACAAATTCTTTTTATTGTATTCCCCACTTTCCTCCCACCTTGCTCTGCTCTGCTAAACCTCCAGTCTATAAAGTCATGGTTATATGAGAAAAGTTTTGTTATCTAGACATTCAAATTGGAAAATAATGACATTTCAAATTTCATCCAATCACAGATATTTCAACCATTATTAAAAAAAAAAAAGATAAGGAAAATATTTGGTGCTTAAAACACGATAGATATTTCACTCTTTTCCCTTTTGATTTTATTGGTGACTAAATTAACTTCTTTTTTTGACTATGTCATATGAAGTCTGGAAAAAATACCCTACTTTCTCAAAATGGATAAAGTAAATTTATTATTGTTTGCTATCTCTAGTATAAGGAGAAATATATAAATATAGACACTTATATCTGCAGCAGGAAATTTTCAATAAGGGCAAACAAATTTCTTCCTAAGACAATTCTTTTTTTCCTTTTTGAACAATACTCTTCCTGTAATTTGGGAGTAGCACAGCCACCTTTCTTTGGTAATAGGGGGATAGGACCAATATATATATTTCAAATGTTTGAATGACCTACCACAGGAGTGCTATTTGTTCTTGCTAAGTGTATTTATCATCCTGTTTAATTTAACTGAAAGGTTAACTTGTAAACTAGTTTTGCCCAGACACAGAATGACACTGGGAAAGAACATGAGATATTTCCCCTTTCTGTTGCTTTTGAGATGTCTTGAGAAGAATTAATAATTTGAGATTATGTTATTTCAAGGTATCTTCATGAACTACTAGAAGGTTTTTCATCTTTGGTTCACTCACATCCTACTGCTCAAGAGAGCCCTTTGTGCTATACTAGACCATGGACAGCTATTAAAGTTTCCTTGTCCCGCTTGTCAGAGAAAGTAAAGAGTGATAATTGCCCACATCCTTTGCTTGCTCTGAGTTTTTCCTAATGTTTCACTGAAGTTGATCCCTGATATTTTAACTCAAACAATCAAATTTACAGATGTTCTCCCTACACGTATGGAAGTGATTCCTGAGGCCTATGGACTAAACCCAGAATATAATTTGATTTTCATAAAATGGTAAGTGTATCGATTAAGAAGCTCAGATGTTGCTATGGAACTAAGAAGTATTGGGATTTAAATGTTCTAAAGCACCTGAAAATAGAAAAAGGAATGGAAAGATTTTTCTAAGTCTTTTGCCAGACTATAGAAAGATTTATTATGGGTAATATTTAAGAAAAGGAACACAGTGCATAAAGTAAGCTATAATTAATAATATTAGGATGTAAAACATCTCTCTGCACCTTTGCTCAACTCTGATGCAGCCTAAAGATGCTTATAATGATAAAGAATCATTAAGCAAATTGAATTTCCAATTAAACCACTTATGTAAATTGAGAGGCTTTTCTACAATAGTATACTTGTTGTACAATGCTATACTTGTTGTAAGATTATATTTGTATTTGGTCAAAGCATTTCACACTTCTCATCTCTTTAACTTCAAATATGCAACACCTGTGGGGATTTACGGTAATTTTGTGACTTCTGTTGGAGTTGACACCTGCCAAACTTGGTTCATTTGTTTAGCTTATGGGCCCAGTGTGATGAACACGTATTAGAAGTATAGGTGGATTCTCAGATATAAACGGTATAGTAACTGTTTATGTTTAAAATCAATCTTGAGGACATTTGGTTTTCAGTTTGACTCAAAGATGTGCATGTGTAGCTGCCTTTCTCCTTTTGCTCTGATGTGAACTATAATGTTTAAACTGATACTGGTGTGAAAAGGATCAGACACCTACTGAAACTTAAATTATCAGGCTGTCACATGAGATTTCCTCTTTCTCTGCGCTAAACCAACATATTAAAAACTGAGAGTGGAAGTAGAAATAAAACAGCAAATGATGCTTAGTCTACAACATTTGACCATTGTCACTAACTCTGTTGTTTTACAAATAAACTAAATTAAAACCAGAGCAAGTGTTGTTATCAAACATTTGGAATCTCAGTGGAAAAAAAACATTTCTCAAAGGTTAATAAAGACTGCTGGCAATTGTTATCCAGCAGTGTCTAAAAATAAAACCAATATGAACAAATAACACACCGAGTATGTTATTGCATTTTCATAATGCAGTTTAATTTTGCAGTTCTTCAACAATAAAAGTAAGTGATTCAAGTTTAATAAAAAAATGGAGTCAAAGTGAATGAAATATCTTACTTTTACAGCTGTGGGAACAATTTGTAATGCAGAACATCCAAGTGCAATAATAAGTTATGAGAGCAAGACTGACAGGAAAGAAATAATTTTACAGTTTTAAGATGGGCAAAAAAATAGGAGCAAATTAAACTAATTTGTGGAATAACATTGGCCTGTACTGAAAATACTTTATTATTATAATTTTTTTCCCTTCCTCTCATAAGTGTATGCTTGGTTTGCATGGCACGAGTTTGGTAGCAGGTGTTCTGGAGAGGTGGCTCTGTGAGAAGAGACCAAGAGTTTCCGTGTGTCTGACAGTGACTTTTCCAGCTGGCTCCAAACAGGACCTGCTCCTGGCCAAAACTGAGCCCCTCAGCCACACTGGTGGTGCCACTGTGATAACATATTTAAGAAAGGATAAAAGATGCTGTGCAGCAGCTGTGAGAGTGAGAGTGAGGGAAAAGTGAAGGAGAGTCAAGTTTTAAATATATGAAGGGTAAGTTAGAGTATACTAGAATACTGAAAAGCAGATTCTCAAACCAGAAAATTAACTTAAGTTTCCACTGATCTAGTTTTAGCCTTCAAGATTTTTAGAAAACTACTATCACAAAATGCTATGCATCCCACTCCAAATATCCACTCAACTTTTCACTTCAGTGCAGCTCTGGGTACTTATCTTCTGAGTTTAAAGACTAAATTTAAGTTTAAAACAAAAATGCAGCACTAACCCCTTGATTCTTTGTGTAGCCCATGGTGAGGTATCAGCTCTTAAGATAATGCAATCAGGGCAATTATGTAGATTATGTAGATTTTACCCCAATTAATTTAATTCCAAATTCTTTGTGGAATTTGAAATATTTTACAACTAACATCACCAGAGATTGCTACACTACTACACAGTTCCTGGAAGCCACAACCTTCATCAAGCATGGGTAAAACAGGTAAGTGCTCTAGGCAGAATATCAGCAGCAGAAGAAGAATTGCATTCTCAAGTACAGAAAATTGATCCTATGTACACATTTATCTGTCCAAATAAAAAAAGGGAAAAAAAGTTTAAAAGGACAGTGGGACAAACTTGGGCACTAGCTCATCCAAACCACTTACATTTTTGCTCCAAGGCTCTTTTTTATATCTCCACAATGGTGGATTTTTGTACAAAGACTCAAACATGACCCTTGTCATGGTAGCACCTTGTAAGAACTTCTTCCAAGGGGCAATGTAGTGATCTAGCGCCATAATGGGCTGTTCCAAGGGTTTTCTAGCACTATTCCAGTAGGCTTGGTCACTGTTTTCATCTTGAATCATGCCACATCCTCAAACTAGTTCTATAAAGCATTAGTCTGTCATATTCTTGAAGGCATTTTAAGGTGAGAAATAACACAAAGAATTACTGTTTGTCTCTTAGGTCCACAGGACTCAGAGATAAAAACAATGTTGTGTGACATACCAGCTCACACCAGCCATAAACACAGTGAGTCAGTATGTGTGAGCCAGGTTTTTGTATTTACTTGTTTGGCCACTTTGAAACAGCATTGTGTTCACTTCACATGCACTCAAGAAGTCTGAAAGCATGTGAGTGCATTAGGGTGCACAGATATGCATTTTTTGAGCAAGTTCTAGGCATGCAGTAAAGTACCTAGAACCTCCACTGATCTATTCCCCCAAGCTCTGCTCTCCAGACCCTGCAGGAATGGACAGCAATGCAGGAAACAGAGAGACAGAGCATGGTTGGGCTTTTTTCCTGGTTGGCAGCATTAGTGACAGAGGCAGAGTGAGCCAGACTGGTGTTCTGTGGAGAGCTAGTGGGACCAAAGGCATCTAGTATTTAAGTGAAGGAATTCATTTCCTTTGACCTGCCCTGAAGCTATTGCAGAATTAAACTCTGCTGGTTCATGAACTGGGGACAATAGAGGAATTTTAGCTACTTTACAAAGGCACACTTAATCAACCCTGCTAAACGACAGCAAAAACTACTTGCAAGTGTAGGAGCTAGTTTTTAGCCGAGTATCTAATGCTATCTAAAATATTAGCTCTTCATGTTGACACTGTTAATAAAAGCATGGTAAATTAATTGTTTCATCTGTCGGACATATGGAAAACAAGAAGCTTGGCTTGTGAAGGGCAGACCAATGCGGCATCACCAATATGCAAAGTACTTTGATGGAGTATTCTGATGAAATGCTCTCTTTCCCTGCATATTATTGCAGGGATGCAACGTTGTCCCATCCTCTAGAGTTTAGTGCCCTTCTTTATCCATACCATAGCTTCTGCTCAGAACATGAGTTGCTGTGACAAAGGCGATACATTTCTAGTTCCAGTTTTTCTGCTGCAGTGAAAGCTCAATTGAATAAGATGGAATAAACATCGCTATAGAACACAGAAATATGTGAACTCTTGTCTAATCTTGTCTAATCATTGTCTCTTCCAGAAGAAACTTTAAACTATTTATTTAGAAGTGAAATAATTATTATTTGGGCATTAACTTATTTAAACCTGAAAATTAATAGAAACTACACACACACAAACACAAATGTTTACATATAAAAAAAATTGAACAAACCATCACATTTAATGGTCCCTAGTTTAGTCTTTCCATATCCTGAGTTTACAGGGCCAGAGATGATCTTTGTTTTGATGAAATTATCCTTCTGGGAGATATTTGAATTTCTCATGACATCTCTGCACCAAAGTATTAACTCATTTTACAGTCATGTGAAAGTTCTTTGCTTCATACCTTGTTGTCTTTCAATCTGCTGAAATTTCTGTATTTCAAAAATTACAAAAACTTAGATTTGCATTTTATACCATTTACATTTGAAAATATTTTTATTTTCTGCAAATTATTGTATCATCATTTCTTCTTTACATCCTAAAAGTATCAATTCATAACATGCTATGATACTTATATTTGCTGGGTGTATTTAACTAACTTTATAAAATAGGAAATTCACTATATCATATCAGATTTTCTCAAAATACTTCCATATTTTGACATAGCAGTATAAAACAGTGATAAAATAGATAAAATATCTATTAATAATTTCCATTCCTTTCTTATTATTTTAAATGCATGTTCTTACTGCTCTGTTGCCTTTTGACTTAGACCTTTCTGAATTTTGCAAACTCAGCAGGCAAGGTATATACAGCTTACTTACTTCAGCATTTACCCAAATGAAAATATATTGTTGACATTCTTTATGAAATCATATATCTGACACTCTGTAAGAGGAGAAAATTATCTAAATTGTAACCTGGAGAAAATAATACAGTTTCTGTTCTGTGGAATCACTCTTCATGGGTATCTGAATGTACAAAATCTGATGGCCTTTAATGACACTTCAAAGACATTAAAAATTCCAGGATCTAGCTATTCAAGATAAAATTATTATTATTTTTTTATTATTGTTATTATATTATTATGTTGTTGTTGTTGTTGTTGTCATCGTCATTATTATTTTAGGCTATGTCTGAAACACTTTATTAGTTTCAAGATTCATCACTGTTTTCAACTAAGAGCAGCATCAAATACCTCTAAGACAAAAATGTATGCACTGCTGTAATTCTTTTCATAGTTGTGGAATTACAGAATATGTGGAGTTGGAAGGAACACATCTGGATCACTGAGTCCAACTCCTGGCCCTAACAAGATAGCCTCAAGAATCACACCATAATTTCTTGTGCTCTTTTTCTTCTCTTTCCACTTCTCACAACATTACATGTTTTTATTTTGGTAGCATATAAAATGTGAAAAAAAAGTGAATATCCCTTATTCTTCAGAACTATCTTTTACATTGTGAATATATATAGCCTGTATTCTCTGTCTTATGATTGGGATAATATTGCTTTTCAACAGAAGTGCACTGAAAGTCCCGTGTTTCAAACTCACACACATACATACATGTTTTTATCAGTTTCTACATTTACCTCTCAGTAATGAGATATGAAGATCTCACAAGCATCTAGTTTTCCTTCTACAGGAATGACATGTTTTGTGACACTGCACAAAAAAACTGTCTTGCATGTTTTGTAGATGCCATTGTAGCCCTAGGGCTCTGGTCATTTTAAATACCATGGACATTTTGTAATTCCATCCCTACTCCAAAAACACATACATCAATGGAAAATAAAATGTCAGATTCAGTACTGTGTCAATAAAAATATTAGCCTTCTTAAATGGCAAACTGACTAAATATAAAAATTAGAATATTCTGACAAATATTTCGGAAAAGAAAAAAAACAATAATACAAATTACACATAACTTTTTGTGCCATATGAGATATGTACCTTTCCCTGACTGGCCTAGTTTCTACTTCAAGGCCTTTATATATTCACATATTGCCAGAAAGCCCTACGTGAATAAATTGGTCCACCCAAATTTAAACTACAAGATTTTGGAACCAACTCAGCTTCTGTGTACACCTCTTCACTTTGGTTTTGTGCTGTTCATCTCTAATATTACCCTATTGATTTTTTTTCTGCTGCTACAACAGCTTGATCTCTCACAGAATTTTCATTTTTATGTTTTAAAAAGCTAGAAGAGACTGGTCTAGAGTTAGTTGTGTTTTTGTTATTGTTGTTGTTAATTTTTCATCCTTGTTCCATTTTTTTGTTGCTGTTATTGTTTTAGTTTTAACATGTGTGAACATTAAAGGTAAAGGTACATTGCTACTGCAGTTATTAAGTTTAAATACATGATACCTGATTTTGGTATATGATGGGTTCCTCTGAATGGTGAGTCGTAGATGTAACCCAATTTCCTCACCCTTGCCAGGTTTAATCTTTGCAAAGTCAAGTCTATCCCTCACAAAAATTTCAGTATTTTACTCAATTGACAATGCATCCAACACGTTTTAATGTTTGTTAAAATAATAAATTATATGTAAAATATAGATCAAATACTTATCTAAATCTATAAGTATTTTTCTACTTAGTATATTTCAGTCCCTTTTGTGCTCCAGCTGCAAATTACAATATTTAGAAATTCTTCAGAAACTTACTTTTTGTCTTGTCCTCCTGCGCACTAAGAGATGTTTGAGGCTCACTTTAGTCAGTTACTGCCTTTGCTATCTCTGATATTGTGCATTAGAGTATGTTGGTAAAATATTTTCTTTGCAGGGAGACATCACTGGCTCTGATAGAATGATGCCATATCTTTGTCTCTTAATGTAAATTAGTATTCACTGATTTCAGAAGATACATTTGCCAGTCGACAGATGGGTCAAACATCCTGTCTGCTTAGAACAGCTAGCCAGCTATGTTGTTTCTTTTCACAATAAAGATATAAACCTTCCTACAGTTCAGTTAGTTTATCTCCTCAGTGTCATCAATATGTGTTTTTCATAATACTTTTATTATACTGTTCAATTTTTTTTAATTGAGATGGTTATGTCTTTTTTTTATGTCTTATGGGAAAGAAAAAGAAACAACCAACAACCATACAGTCACACACAATAACTTCCTTATTTGAGTTAATTTTATTTGTGTGTGTATTTACATTATTTAAAATGATGGACTATTCCTTACATAGACACAAATATGAAAGAAGCAAAAGCTGAAGGTAAATGTAAGAGTCCGTTCCACAATGGAATTTTTGAAGACAGATTTAAAAATGTGACACATCTTTAAATCCAGGTATAGCCAATGCTTTCTCCTGTACATTAAGAAAAGTTGTTTCTAAGCAACAAAGGGATATTTGGGAACTCACTTTGACTTTATTCAGTGCATATATGTTATAGTGTTATGTCTTATCTCAATCATTCTCCAGGTGGAAATCAGTTAGTGAAAATGAGAAATTTTTGAAAAATATTTTCAGAAAACCACCTCCCCAAATAGGGGGAAGGGCAAGTATTTGTTGATCTTTTGATCTATGTGGTTAGACTTTGCATTTTCTTATGTTGCAGGATTGTAGCAATAAAAGTCATGATTTCACGGCAGTTGCAGTGAAGTTGTGGCAATAATATTCATTTGACTTTTGAAAATATCCCAAACATAAACTTAGAATTTTTTAGAATGTGGTCAGAATTGATTCAACTGGAGAAACCTTTCTTTGGTATTGCTCCTGCTGCTCTGCTGACTTTCCTTTCCTGTAGACAGCATTTGTGGAAACAACATATTTGATGAGGATTCAGTCTGAAGCACTGGGCACATTTGAACTGCTCAGTCCTGCAATCATACAACTCCAGTGGGCACATAAGCAAATGTAGAGCCAGGCCAAACCTGCTGCAAACAGAGGATGTTAGGGGCAGAAAAACAATGCAGGAGAGCAACAAGTGATAGAAACAGAAGAGCCTTGAGGGAAAAAGATACAGGCAGCACAGGAGAGGTTACAGGGAGAGACTGGACTATCAGCTACGTGGCTAGATACCAGTAGCATAAAAAGAGGGAAAGAACAATTCATAACTGAAGGGAGCACTGGGAGGATAAAACACATCAATAAACCTCTTTTTAAAAAATCATTTTCTCTGCAAAATAGTCCAGAATACAGAGGAGAGTACTTCTGAGAAATATGGCCTCAAGAGACAAGAATTAAAGTGTGACTTGGGAGCCGTGAATGGGAGGAATATATGGAACTCCCTGACATATGATGGGTTGACTGGGAATAAATTTATTTGAGCATAGTTTTAAACTCTTCTCTAGGCTTTCCAGGTTCATAAACAGACTTGTTTACTGAAATTCAATGGAGCATGTTGAAGTCAGAGTGAAAACCACAGTCAGTTTCAGCACAGGGAAGCCAGATTGGGCTGGTGTCACTCATCACTGCCTCTCAAGGTTATCAGGAAAGATGTAAGGACAGTGTATAGGGAGCCTCAGGACTATTCTGACCCATCTGAGGGTGTCACCATCTCCCCAGTCTCTCATAGCAAAGTCTGTGATAGCTCTTCCATGACTGCCTGTGCCCCATGGAGCGGGTCTGTCAATAAAAAAGTTGACAAAAAAATTGTGTCTGTGAATCCCTTAAAAGCATAACCTATTAAGATTTTTTTTTTTAATCTGACCCTCTCAACTACTAAAGGGATGGCAAAGAGTCAAAATTTTAGTGCAGGCATTCACAGATAAAATGTGATTTTAAGATTTAAGATTTTAGCTAACAAATAGTAAAAAATTCTGCCAGTTTTACATTTTTAAATTCAAAAGTTAAATAATATATGCGTAGCTCTTAAATGAGTAATTTTCTCTATAGAGATTTCATTTTTGTAGCTGTTTGCTTCACTCATGCTTACATATACACATACTTCCCCTCATGTAGACCCACTATCTTCTACCAACAAAAAATTCCCATACTGTCTCCCTTCAGTAAGCTTTGGAAAAGTGACCCTGACCACGACCAAATTAAACTTAGTGCCAAAATTCTCACCCTGATTTCCTGTGCCTAGATAGCTCTGTGAAGCCTCGGTAAGAAATCCCATGTGTGCCTGTACATGGCGTGCCAATGACTTCCTTCAGTCCTGGAGGCAACTCCAAGTGCACAGAAAATTACCTTGTAAAATTATGTTTTTTCCAACTTTAACATTTCTCAGTCTGCCCTCAGGCTTGAGATCTTGCTTTGGACTTGTCTCTTCTGTCCCCAGCTTCCTGGGTCTAAAGAACTTAATAGTCTCCTTCAGACAGAATACTGAGTAAAAGAAAAATAACTTAGAAATGGAAAGAGAGAAAAGATGGACAGGGATTTTTTTAGTAGCTTTTATAATTTCTCCCCATTTCTTACTCCCTTGAGAACTGCGCAACCTCATCACAACCACTGCAAAGTGGCTTTTTCTAAGGGAAGGATTATTGATTCATTTGATGTGCATTAAAATATTCTTTTTGTTTCCATCTCCTATTCTTAATTTCAACTAGATTTTAAAAGCATGATGTGCTGTAATTCATCACTATAAAATTTTGTATATGGAGGCATATTTTTCCTTTTATTTTTTTTTTTTGCCTTTTGTTGCCTATTTTGAAAGTCTTTTTTGGGTACATGAAAAAGAAAAAGGTGCTTGGGAATAATAAAAATAGGCTGATCAAAGGCAACTCTTGCCAGACAAAACATAGTCAAACTATTTATGATGAAATTACTCTGGAAAAGAGAAAAGCAGTGAATGCTATTTATGTCTCCTATAACAGGTATTTCTTCATGGTTTTTCACAGCCTTCCTGTATCCTGGTTAGGATATTAAGATCTTAGATATGGAGACTACTATGTGGATGAAAATCTGGGTGAGTTTTCAGACACACAGTACGATGGTAAATGGTTTTTATATTGCCAGTTAGAAGAGTTCCTCAGGGGTCAATACAGGCACACTTCAGTATCTTTTATTCTACTCAATACTTTTAACCTAGAAAAGGAGATGGGGTGCAGCCTAATCAAATCCAGGGATAATTCCAGACTGGGAGGTACCCAAGGGCCACTCAGAAGGACTTAAGCTGCAGAAAGGAATGGTGTCAGCAGAAAACTGCAGCCCGTATATTGAGACATGTGATTATTCTCCTCTCAGAAGCATTGACTAGTTCAGCTGAAATATACTTTTGGGACTGCAGGGCAGTAAGGTTTTTGACAAATGAAACCAAATTCATCTGATCTCTGTTGACTTGCTCGGAGTGGGAGTGAACCAGGGACCTGCTGAGGCCCTTTTGACCAGAATAGTTCTCCAATTCTCAAGTCCACCGTTTAATTCGTAAGACCTTGGCACTGTTGCAAAGCATTAGGAAGTATGTAATTCTCATTTTGTGTGTTTTCTGAGCTTGAGGTGTGACAGATTGCTGAAACTATTCCCTGAGATTATATATCTGTTATCTTTCTGCCTCTTCTTCCTTAATTATCTCTTGGTAAAAGGCATTCTATTCCCCATAAACAGTGCTTCTTTTGGATGAAATTCTTATTTGACTGCAGGACAGTTCTGTGTTGCTTTTCTTCTGCTTGTAGCCATAATGGCATTATTTGCATGGGCTGGTGGAAGAGCCTTCAATACCACAACAGATTCATGTTTTGTCTTACATTATGTTACTACCTACAAGAACCTAGTCATGCCAACATCAGACTTCTAACACTGAAGCCACTCATATTTTTAGCTCTGTTGAAATATGTGTTGATGACTAACTGCTCTTAGTTCAATGATTCTGTTTCTTCATCTGTTAAAAACTAATCAGAGCTTCAGTCCACAGATTTGTTAGAAGATTCTCTCTGTGACTGAGGTTTCCAAATACCTGAGAGACCAAGTGTGATATGTGATGTTTTTAAACTCCTATTTCCCCTGAAATTATATGAATTGATGTTTTTTGAGGTATGAGTTGTGTATGAATTCCTAGCAATATTCATAGAATATTGTTTTTTTCTGATTTTGGCATGAGAGTTTGGTAGATGCTAACTTCTTTTTCAGCAAAACATTTTCAAGTGAGACTACCTCAGGGAAGTGAGTATAATAGTCTAGAAGTAAAAAAACCTCTTTTACCACCATTTCCCCCCAAGCCCACCATCATTTTAAGTTCCTTTGTTTGACCTTTTTATTTTTTAGTTTTCACAGGTTTTTGATGCATGTACTCATTTCTGAGCAGTATAAGTATTCTTTGTCCCTTCCCTTTTAGAATTTCTTTTATTCTGCCAGTGAGCTACTTTTATTGACTGTTTAGTTATAAATTCTATTTCCCTTATCTTCTTATTACTCACATTCTTGTATTTTAGAGCAAGACCTGGTATTGAGAGAATCTGTAAACTCATATGACATAGTTGAAAATAGAGATTTGACCATCTAGTGATAACAATTGTTTTCTACCAGTACAGGTTCTTATGTTTCCTTACAAAAGAATGAGTGTCTGTCCACAGATTTGAAATGGATTTCTATTTCAAGCTGGGGCCTAGTCATGTTGTTTGAAACATTTTAACACTACTGAGCTATGGCATGTGCTAGAAAGACTTTCACAGTATTAAGAAGAAGTCAGGGTAAAAAGCCTGGAGGGCTTTTTTGTAGTTCAGTTCTATTTAAGGGAAATATAACAAGAAATCAATGTTAATCCAACATTTATGAGATTTCTTAGAAGTTGTCCCTATAACTCCAGTTCCCTGGTAATTTTGTGCCTTTCTTCCTTTTTTCTCCCTTTAATTTCTTTCCTATTTTGATTCAAAATGCTCTGAAAGCTTGTATTTATTAACAGGGCAGTTTTTGACTCATGATTTCAGAGGGACAGTCTGGCTCCAAGCACATTTGAAGAGACATCTAATGGCAGCCCTAATGGTTCTAGCCCTTGACCATAACCTCATGTGAAGCTTCAATTATCCATTCTTGTCCAATAAAAATCACTCCACTAGTTCCTTCACATTCGTCTTGCCCAGGTTTTGTCTAATATTTTTCTTTCACATTATATGAGTGATTCAGAAATAGAAAAAAATAAATCTGAAAAGGCAAGGTCCTGATACTGCCAAATTGTTTTACATAGGTTTCAGTACAGTCTGTGAGCATTTTGTCATTGATGACACTGGGAGAAGAATTGGGCTCTACATGCTCATTGTAATTCAGTGGCTCAGTTGAAGAGTGCACAGTGTCACTAATAAGCTCCCTTCAGAGAACAGTAATGGGAAACTGGTTTCCTGGCACCAGCTGTGTACCTTACTGTGCCCTGCTTCTGCTGAAAATGAAAATGACATATGAATTCCACTGATCAGAACATATTACGGCAACATGCAGAAAGGAGCAAGTTTCATTTTCCACAACAGAAAGGAAGATACACTGTAAAGGCTAAATGTTCCAAAGGACAAGCATCTTGGGCATACTCTGGGTAAAGGATACGTGTCCTGGGAACACTTTGTATTAAACAGAGTTGAATGTCTGACAGCAAAGCAAGAGCAGTCAGATGAGCAAAACTGCCTGAAACATTAAAGAAAAAAAGCTAATTACATGTTTAACTGAATCAATGATAAACCTGGGATTGCTGAGACTTCTTTATTGTTGTGTAGGTTTTGTTTTCCTTTGCAGTGCTTGTTTTTTTTGTAATTGACTGATTGGTAGAGTCTTGCTCCTGAAAGGCCAATCTTATTATTCATCTCAATCTTCACCTTTCACTAGATGAAATCTCAGAGGCAGTCATAGCTATAAGCTCTCTCTTCAGTGCCTCTGTAGGCTGCCTTTTGAAGGTTAAGTGAGCACCAAAATGTTACCTTTTGTTTTCTATTTTTATTTTTTTCTGTTTATCACAAGATTTCATCTTCCCTTTTGAAGCTTATGGTGTCAATTTCTTGTGTGTTACCTCTAGTCCTCTTTTCTTGTTCTATTTCCCTTTTAGTTTTCCTCTACTCTTCAAATTTTGTCTGTGCAATTCCTTGGAGTTTCATGCTGGAGATACATGACTTGTCTGCAAGTTATCAAGAGTCACAAATGAAACAAGCTTAGGAACTCCTACTCTCTAGATACCAAGGGCAAAAAATTTGCCTAAATGCTGTAGTTTTGCCCATCAGTTACTGAAGCATGAGAGAAATACGTGGAGTAATAAAATTATGGGACATACTGCAAGAAAAACCAGGAAGTAGAAAGATTCTTGATTTAATGGAGAGGATCATTATTGATTCTTGTCCTCTAGAACTGAGCTTAAAAGCAAATAAAGTCCATTACTTTCAATGCCAGATATTTTAAAAGCCTCTTTGGAATGTTTCAAAACATACTATACTGGAGTTACAATATCTCTTTATTGTTGTACACTTCTGTCTTGTTACAAGTGAAGTCTTTGCTCTTTCACCATCAGAAGAACCAATTTTCTAATAAATACAATAAGTATCTTTATAGATCCAATTGCATCTGGTTTACTACCTTGCCCAGTGTTCTCAGCCAAACAGGATCTACCATGTCAAAATATAATTTGCAAGGAAATACTAGATCTTGCTGGAAAAATTCTGTAGAACTTGGAAATCCTTGACCTTGACTCAGCATTGCTTTCAACCCCCAATGCATAGCAAGGGAGAACCATGGTCTTCGAAGTGTCTCTATTTCAACTAAAAAAGATGAAATCCCCTGATCTCTTTCAAAAGTTATGGTTTACTTGGGGTCATGTTGTCATCAGTTCAGATTTTCCTTCTTTCTTCCACTTACACCATCTCTTATCAGCAAACATTAGAAGTACCTTCCCATGAAAGGCCTTTTGTGAATCAGATCTTAGAACACTGGTGTACATTATCTTCACCTATTTTTTATCTTCATCTTTAAAATGGCCTCTGTTTCTTCCTGCAGCAAAAGATGCAGGGGAAATCCCAGTACCTTGATAGTGTGAGGTTGTCTGCCAATTTTTGCCCCCATATTCCTTACCTCAGGAGCAAGTACTGCCTTGGCAAAATTATCTTGGGTAGAAGAATTTAGAATCGCAAAACATCATTCTTCAATTTTCCTTATCCTTTTCCCCTCTTTTCTCTTTTTTTTTTTTGTTTGTTTTTTGTTTGTTTGTTTGTTTGTTTAGTCTATTTTTAGGAGGGTTTTTTTTTTCCCTCTCTAGTTCTTGAAGCATTATTTCAACATACCCTGTACTCATTTTTTATAGGGTGTAAAAAAACCCAATAACAAAACACACAATATTTCAGTGTCAAAACTGTTTGCATAGTGCAAACTGAAATGCCTTGCTACATTGGATTATAATGTAATTATATATAATATTATAATTCTTGGATTAAGCCAAGAATTGCTTAGATTTAAAACAGAGCCCAGGCAACATTTACTCCTGCATTAGCCCATCAGCATAGTAGGAGTGTTTCTAATAATTTGACAGAGAGATGGTTGCACAAAATGTTATGTCATTGTAATTAGTTCTGACTTTGCATACATATATGTTGCAGATAACCTTACCTGTAGTGAAAACCAAAAAAATAAAAAAAAAACCAAAAAACAAAAAAACAAAAAAACCAAAACCACAAAAAACCCCAAAAAACCCATCTGCAGGTCTGTTATTTTCATTTATAGTACTTTTTAAAATTTTTTCTTTTTATTTTACAGGACTCCACATAAGGAAGAATGATATTTAACCTGATGAAAAGAAAAGTGTAATTCCTATCTGCCCTCTCACTGAAAGCTCAATCAGTGAGAGGCACTTGTCATCCTTCCTCAGGAGTCAGCAATAAAACAAGCTGGTCAAGAATGCAACTAAGTCTATTTAGTACTTCTTTGATTTAGCCTTTTCCCAACTTGTTTATTCTTCTACACCTTTGAGGACCAATAAAAATATCATAGGCCCCTATCAGAACAAATTTGTGAATAACTTTGTATTTCATATTGGTACAGGTTTTGTATATCATATAAGTACAGGCTTTCTGCAGGGAATTATCAGACAGGAACAGTGTTGCATATAATAAATAAAATGACATAAGCTGCACCATGTATCTCCTTCCCCATACTGTATCACTACTTCAATGGTAAAGCCACTGACAGTTTATTTGAAATCCTTTTTGCAAATATTCTCTCTGTTTTTCACCCCCCACTGATGTATTTTGATTGTAATTCTTTTTTTTTTTTTTTTTTTTTTTTTTTTTTTTTTTTTTTTGTCTCAACTGAAGAATCTGTGGCTATGAGAAATATATGCTTTTAGAAGTGGATATAATATTTTGTGATATATGCTGTTTTCCTTAGTAGGAATACTACTTCTTATAAGAAACCAGAGCTGGTACTTGTAACTGATAATTCTTTACAGCAAAAAAATTCTTTACACATATGGAAAGGGCTTATAGATTGCTAACAATAACTTTCACTAACCACAATTAATCTTGTTTTCAAAAATCCTGGGGAGTTTCTAGACTTCATAAGCCTTCTGGAATTACCAGTTTCCTCTGTTGTCATTTATGTATGCCAGTATGTATGTATGTAAGCTGAGCATCAGCTCTTGTTCCAGAATTTGTCAGGACCAAATTTTCTGTTTTTTTAATCAGCGTCTTTTCCAAGTTCTGTCTTCAAATGGCTCACTTAGAAAAATCGGATTATTTTTTCCTTTTGCAAACTCCATTTTCTTCTGTATCTTTTCCTAATTCTCTTTCAGATGGAATGTAATAACCATGACTTTGGAGTGACATAAAAGTGCGACCTGCAGAAAAAATTATTCTCCATGTGAGGATTATGAAGAATGTAATTCAGTAGACCATCAACATCTGGTCCTTTCCTAGAATTTCAGAACTAAAAGGAGCTGACTCCAAATGTTTTTAACTTCTAACATTAATCAAATGTTCACAAAACTTTCTAATTAATTAGAGACACTTGTTTTCAGTTTCTCAGTGACCTTTCAAACACTGAGTTCTGCAAAAATTAAGACAGTCTATTCTGTGTTCTATGAAAAATGGAGACCATTTATGTAAATGAAGAATAAGAACATTTAACCATTGTGAACAAGGAAATGTATATGTATCTGTATAGATATATGTATATATATATATGTATACAAACACACACAGATTCATATATACATATATATGTATATAATTCCAATTGTGTATTCTTCTTCCTAACTCTCTGCTTGAAATACTAATTTAGAAATCAATAAACCCATTATAAGGAACAAAATTCCATTATTCTGGTTAGACCACCACTGTCCCTACTACTGGTAGTATGTGTATTTATAAATGTGTATTTATAAAATTTGTCTATTTTTCTTGACATTAAAGGGACACCAGCAGGCTTGACAGAAGCATTTCAAAGTAGGGCTCTGCCATTCAGACAGGTCTTGATTCACCTCACTGTCCTTTCATCTACCCCACGTTTCCTGAGCTTACCTGAGAGGATTTCATGAGTGATAGTGTCAAAAGCCTTGCTGAAGTCAAGGTAGACAACATCCACTGCTCTCCTGTCTTCGGCCCATCCATCACAGAAGACTCTCGTTTTGGTCAATGATTGATGCTGATCTTCCATTTAAAATCTCCCTAATTTAGATCTTTACCTGTGTAGAGAACAGATTTCTTAACTTTGTCATGCATGCAGAAGATAATGCATGTTCTTGGAGATGCCTTCCAGACTGTAACACTCTGGAGTATCTACAGCAACCTGAAAGTGCAGTTCATGAGCATTAGCAACATCCTCTATTCAATCTCTCTTGAGATCTTTGAGGAAGAACTTAATGGCCCTGGTTAAAGCATCCATCTACCTCATGCTCTTGGCAGATGAGCTTGAAAAATGTGCTACAGAAAAGCAAGAGGAATGCTTTAAATTGACCTACTCTTCTAATCAATTTTTCTGTTACATATCAATATAGAAACCTTAGATCATTAAATGTCTACATACAATTATGTTATTTAGACCATACAGCACAGGGGTAAGAGATTTTGTGATTAAATGCATGCACTATGTCTTTGATGAGCTTTATCACTGTGCTTGCAAGTATCCATTACTTCATTTCCCACGTTAGGAGTGGTTTGTGTTTTCTCTCTTTAAGATCATAAAGCTGTTTTCTAGCAATATTTTTATAATCTGTGCAGAAGAATTGAGAACTGAAACCTTTTAATTGTTTCAAGATTTTGCACAGCAGGGCAGAATAGAGAATTTAAGCTTCAAAATCCTCAAGGGATTTGGAATTGCACTGAATGTTTTGGGCTTTGTTCCATGGGGCGATGACACAAAAGCTTATATATAAAATCTCATCTTATGTAGCAATTTTAGCTCTTTAATCCTTGTTAGTTCATTTCTGTAGCTTTTTCAAGAAATTAATCATCTCTACAAGTTCAGACTGGGACTAAAATATCCAAAGATCTTTCTACAGTCCACCGTACCCCACAGCATTTACAGTTAATGAGGCTAATACTGGTGATAACAGTGTTTATCTGAACAATATTTGTATGCTTTTAATGAGAGGTTTTATACAATTTTTTCACAGGTTTTAATGCTCCAATAGTTTTCTGTTTTCTTGCTGTTCAAATAAATTTGATCTCTTCTTCGGTTTTAGTAATGTTACCCAAGTTATCATTTTTATTTATAATTAATTCGTTTTAGGCTATTAATTTTACTTGCAGTCAAGTTGCTCTAGCAGTAAAAAAAAATTCTCTATATTTATTTCATACATCTAAAAAAAATCACTGCCCTTGGAAAAATGTAATTCCTTTTATTTGTGTGGCTTGTTGTTTTTTTCAAAAAATGGACAACAACTTCCTGTACTTCTGCATTTCCAATAGAACAGATTGTTTTCACTCTCAAATGACAATGTATATGTATTGTAGAACTGTTTACTCGTACAGATCTTTTTCAGTGTAATGGAGCAAGAAACTTGATTTTATTTGCAAAAGTGTTTCAAACTAAATGAATCCATTTTCATGTTCTAGATTCCATAGACCCCAATTTGCTCTTAACAGCAAAGTAAGGGATGATAATAAAGTGGTGGATATCTGGTAGTAAAGCCATATTGGTGGGACCAAGCCTTTTTCTCCTGACATCAACCCCACACACTTGTAGGCAACCAGTGCTCAGAGGGCTGCTGCTCCCTGCAGTTGCTGTAACGAATTCTAAATTCTTATGCTCTCTTTAGGTAAATAACTTTTTAAGGAACCTCAGTGTATCTTGGTACTGCAAATTAAGTTATACCAAATGTTGGAGCTAGGAACATGGTGTGTTTTGTTTTCTTTTATAAATATGATTTAGGTCTCTTTACAGAAAAGTATTGTCCTCTGGGAGATAATTTCTCCCTGATACTGATAAAACAAGATGTGTAACTGACAAAGGAAAAAAATAAACTTTTGGACTCAATGAAGAAATTCTACTTGGTGGTGCTGGTACTAATGGATTAAAAAATCCAGTTTGTCAAAAAAAATATATTTTATAAAATTCTTAGTATACAGCAAATTATAAGCTTAAGGCTTTTGGAATTTAAAATGTAGGTGTGTTAACATAACACAGAAATGTATTAATAAGAAAGGATTCTGTAATAACATGGTATATATTTTATCAGGAACTTCAAATTGGAAGTAAATGTAGTAACCTCATGTATTAAGGGTTGTCATTATTCACTCACTTAAAAAATTACTTTGTGAAATAAATATCCTATCAAAAAAAACAAACAAAAAACCCAACATGGACATATTCACATATTCCCTATGAGGGATCTCATGAGACAAAAATATTGAAGCATATGGAAATACATATGGAAATAACTGTACAAAGTTTAACTTGTATAAAATACTGTCATTAGCTCTCTACAGCAATATCTATGAGGCTCTAAAAAAAAAAACCCAAAGTTTTTTAGATGGCTTTGCTCATGGCTTCAATAGATGGTGAGACTGTAGGGAAGTGAGAAAATACTTCAGCATTAACCAAAATAGGAATTAGCACCTGCAATTTTCCACTGTTGTACAGCAGTTCAAGATCACAAAATTTAGTTTGACTACATAAAGAAAAATAATTCTTTTTTCTATATTTGTAACTGTTCACAGCTCTCAAAGTGAGAAAAATATCTGCACAGTCGCTCCCAATTCAGCCATTAGAGAACAGATCGCAACATAAGAATAATCCTGATTTATGAGATTCTTCAACATTATTCTTAAGAATTGCTTAGCATGCTATGCAGATCAAGGCTGGCAAACAAGTTGATCAGGAAAGGCAAAAACCACACTTATTAAACATTGTTTAGAAAGCAAGCAAGTGTTGAGACAAGATTTTAAAACTTACATTTGGTCTCCATTTTATATACTGCCTGTTATGAGGAAGGCTGGCAAAGAGGTTGTCTTTATTAAAATTGCCACTTGTGACTTTTTAAAATGTTCTCTAATGATCTTCTCTTATGCAGCACAGTCAAAAAATGAAACCTGGGACAGACCACAAAGAAAATTGTGGAACTGCGCGAGGGCGTATTTGGCCCAAGTGTCCGGCTAGCTGAAGCTGTGGATGGAGGTGGCCGACACCCCCGGCGCATGCAAAGCCAGCCCCCTTTGGCGTCTCAGGCCTCAGGCTGGGCTGGATGCGCGGAGCGGACGGAAGCGCAGAGGAACGAAAGACGAGGTGACCACAGGCTGGGGGCTAACTCCGATTTATTGATCGTCCGATGGCAGGGGCAGGAAGGGAGGGCGCCAACCAGCGTGTGGCAGGGAGTGGAGGGAGAGGTGCAGTTTTAAAACGAAGGGGTGGAGAGAGGAGGGGAGCCCAACTAGCCAATCAGGGAAAGATACAAACACAACTGACATAGGTAACCAACCAATCAATACAACATAAAGGAGGAGCCCCGGGACCGCAGCCAACCACAAACCCCAGAAAGGAGAAGATTCCAGAAAGCTAGGAGGAGTGGGGGGTGATTGACTGGGCCCAGGGAGGGGGAAAAACTTACATATAAGGTGTACAGGGGAGGGGAAATTATATAACAAAGGGAGATTGGCAGTTGAGGGGGAAGGGGGTTACCATGGAGATCAACTGTAAGGGAAGGCAGTGGCGGGAAAACCAGGGGAGGGAGGAACCATTTTGCAGAAACTAAGGGGAGAATACATAAAATAGGGGAATAACTGGGGAAACTGAACAACACACCACAACATCTCCCCGTTTCTTAACAAATAAAATGAAAGAACGCAAAAGTCCATATAAACTTAAACTTCAGGGACCCGCGGCTGGTCCGGCCAGTCTTCGTCTTCTTCGAGCTGGGGCTCGTCCGCCCATAGATGTTCGACGGGCGGCACGGTCGACCCCTCCTCATCTGCAGCTTCTTCGGCCTCCGAGGAGAGGTCCCCCAGCTCGATGTGCTCTTCTTTGGGCACTGTCGCATGATTAACGCTGGGAGAAGTGGCCCTGGATATCAGTCTCTGGACCAGACCGCGGATCACCATAACGAAAACTGAAAGGACAATCAAACTCAAAACGATTTTTATAACACTTTCAATAATGGAAGTGGCCCACCCGCTCAGGCCCCAACCCTTGAAGAGGTCCCCCAGCCAGTCCGAAGTCTCTCGTTGGACTTTATGGACGAGGTCTTGCAGCTTGCGTATGGATTGTCTGGCGTCCTCGGCTCGGGTGGACAGGTTCAAGCAGCAGAGGCCCTCAAACTCCTCACAATGATGGTGGTGGAGCAGCAATAGAAAATCTATTGCTGCCCTGTTTTGGAGTGTCGCCTTCCTTGTAATCTCCTCGTCTGACAGGAGGTCGTATAGCGCGGCTGATGTAAAATTGGCTTGCTTCGCCACCCAACACTCTAGGCGGCCCAATTCTCCTAGAGCCTTCGCCACCGATACCCACGGCAACAAAATGGTAAAGGCGACGGACTTTGAGTGTGACCAATGAGTAATTTCGGCATCACAATCCTCGGTGAGATCCTTAAGATCTCTTTTAGACCTGCCCAATTCGGATGTGATGTTGGATCTTTTCCAATCAATAATTTGGGACATGTTGGGTGTGAACAGCGTCAGCCGGCCAAAAGTGCACGGCCCTCCCACCAGGCCAGAGGGGATGCCTGCCCACGCTCGGTCTCCGCAAATTAAAAACACACCCCGAGGAAGGGAGTAAGGGGTCCGGCCAGTAGTGGTGGGGCCGAGGATCTTCAGGACAGCCTGACACCACTGTCTGGCCTGATATTCTTTTTTGGTCTGGAGGACCACCTCACTACCCCTCTCTACGGGGGTGATAGTATAGTCGAACTGAAAACAGATAGAGGCATTGGCGGAGCCGAGTAGATGTAATTCTGTGGGCTCAGAGGTTGCAGGAGCCAGCCTGAACACTCCGTCTCTCCAGGCATTTGAGGAGTCAAAACTGGGGAGGATAGTAAGGCTCCGGGCCAGAACAGGGTAGAAGGAAGGTTGGAAGGTGGGAGGGAACTCGCCTGGAGAGAATGGGATCCCCACAAGGCAAGACGACATCGGGTCCTCTGCTGCGCCGGTGTCTAGGCAAATACTGTCCTGTCCGAGGGATTGAGCCAAGGCACGCCAGACGTTGACCTTGGGCTGGGGGACAACCCACGGCTCCGCAGGTGACATCAGGAGCCAGAAGATGGTCACAAAGATGGTCAGCGCTCCGGGGTTTGGGGCCAGCGTTGTTGTAGCGGGGGCCATTGGGGAGATGTTACTGAAATGATACAAAACAGTAAAAGTACATCGAACTCATAAGAATGGTTCCTCCCCGAAAAGCCAACTTAAATAAAACATGCGGGGTGACATATCCGGGAGTGGGGGAGAACAGGAGGAGACATGAAGGAGGAGGTCCATTGGTGGAGGAGAGGCTGGAGGGGAAGGCTCTTCCTCCACGGAGGGAAGGTCTGGAGGAGCAGATGGTAGTGGATGGTTTTGCCTCCTCCGCCGCCGCCAACACGCCTGCCGGACTTGTGGCACAGTCCCTGCTTTTGTCCCCTGCTTCGGGACGAAGGGCCTTACCCACTTAGATGGAACCCACTTGGGACCTGAGGGGGTAGACACACAAGCGTATCCCCTCCCCCAGGTCACCAAGTCGAAGGGGCCCTCCGTCCGCCAGGTCTCCGGATCCTTAACCAGAACCGGAGGCCTGACTTTGGGCTGCAGCTGCTGGTGGCTGCCGAAGTGCCGGACCACTGGAGGATTTTGGCTGTCGAAAGAGCAATTTAGGAAGTTGAGGGTATACAAAGCTCTCGACAGCCGGACGTGGGGGGTCTCCACCTTCATCGCCGGTTGTTGGCGGGACAGGGTCTTCTTAAGGCTCTGGTGGGCCCTCTCCACCATGGCTTGGCCTGTCGGGGAATAGGGGATGCCGGTCTTATGGACTATTCCCCATTGCTGCAGGAAGCTCCGCAGCTCCTTGGAAACATACGCAGGGCCATTATCAGTTTTTAGGGCCCTAGGGATGCCCAAGACAGCGAATGCCTGAAGCAGATGCTTCTGAACATCCGCTGCCTTTTCCCCTGTGTGGGCCGAAGCGTAGATGGCACCGGAGAAGGTGTCTACCGAGACGTGGACGTAACACAGCCGGCCAAAAGATGGAACATGTGTTACGTCCGTCTGCCACACCTCGCAGCTCGCCAGGCCTCGGGGATTAGCTCCCGAGACCACGGTGGGCATCTGATGTTGCTGGCATTGGGGACATGTGGCCACAATCGCCTTGGCCTGGTCCTGCGTCAGATTGAACTGCCGAACCAGGCCGGGCGCATTTTGGTGGAAAAGCTGGTGGCTGATCTTAGCCTGGCCGAACACATCTGGGAGCGGGCCCTGCGTAACGGCAGCCGCGGCCAAAGAGTCGGCACGGCGGTTGCCCTCCGCGATGAACCCGGGCAGGTCAGTGTGTGACCTCACATGCATCACATAAAATGGGTGCTCGCGGTGGGAGACCAGTTCGACGAGCCTGTTTAATAATTCGAACAATCTCCTGTTCGTGACCTCTTGAAGAACTGCATGTTCTGCTCGAGACACTACACCTGCGACGTACGCAGAATCTGTAACCAGATTGAAAGGTCCAGGAAACATCTGGAAGGCCCTGACGACTGCATCTAACTCAGCAACCTGTGGAGAGCCCTCCACAGTAACAACATTGGTCTCCCACTGCTGAGTCTGAGGATCCTTCCAAGTCATAACCGACTTGTGGGATGCTCCAGACGCGTCAGTAAAAACAGTCACGGCATCCAGTGGTTCCCTACTTTGGACCTTAGTTAGAGATAATTTGAATTCCGAATTGAATAATTTGTGGGCCGGCCGATCAACTGCGACGCGCCCAGTGTAGCTGTCCAACGCAAACTGTAGATATTCATTAGTCTGCAACAGTTCTTCAAAGGTCTTTAATTTTAATTGGCCCGCTTCCAATTTAATTGGAATGTGAATGCATGCGAAGTCACATCCTGCCAACTCCCTGATCCTCGATCTTGCCTTGAGGATCAGTTCGGCTACCAACTCTTGTGGCCGTGTCATCCTTTTGGACCTATGGTGGCTGAGGAACACCCACTCTATGATCAAGAGGGGGTCACCCAGACCCTGGTCCTTCAGGTCTTGGTCCCACTGGTGGATCATGCCATGGAGGTGTGGCAGCTTTCCCAGTATAATAAATTTGAATGGCAGGCCCGGATGGTACCGATGGGCCTGCCTGGCCGAAATAATTTTTTGCACCCTCTCCAGAGCCACCTCCGCCTCTGGGGTGAGAGTCCTAGGGGAACTAAGCCCCTCTCCCCCTTTCAACAAATTGAAAAGGGGGGCTAGGTCTTCGGTGGGAATGCCCAGCCAGGGTCTCACCCAATTTAAAGACCCACACAGTTGATGGACATCTGCTAGGGTCTGGACTCTCGTCCGAATAGCCAATTTTTGCGGAACAATGGTCCGCTTTGTGATTTGGAGGCCCAGGTACTTCCAAGGTGGCATCCGCTGAATCTTATCCTGCTGGAGCTCAAACCCTGCAGCAACCAACGCATTGGTTGTCAGGTCAAGCGCATGGGCAAGTAGACTGTGGTCGGCCGCACACACGAGGATGTCGTCCATATAGTGATAAATGATGACGGCATCCCCGAGGGCTGTACGTAAAGGTGACAGCAGCGAAGCGACGTACCATTGGCAGATCACAGGGCTGTTCTTCATGCCCTGCGGTAATACCCGCCAATGATAGCGCTTGGCCGGGGACTCACGGTTGATAGACGGAACCGTGAAAGCAAAGCGCGGAGCATCGTCCGGGTGAAGGGGAATTTGGAAGAAACAGTCTTTTATGTCAATTACTGCCAAATTCCAATTTTGGGGGAGCATTGCTGGGGAGGGCATCCCTGGTTGGAGAGATCCCATGTCGACAATTAAATCGTTAATTTGGCGGAGGTCGGTCAGGAGCCGCCACTTATCTTTATTGGGCTTCTTGATGACAAAAACAGGGGAGTTCCATGGAGACATGGACTCCTCGATGTTGCCCTTAAGTAGCTGCTCCTGCACGAGCTCGTTGAGCGCCTTCAATTTCTGTTTGTTAAGTGGCCACTGTTGGACTTGTACTGGTCTATCAGAAAGCCAATCCAGCTTCCAAGTCCGGCGCTCATCAGTGGCCACTGCCCGAAAAACCTGGGGAGCCTTTGGCAGGTCAATTCTGGCTCCCCACTGGGCTAGCAGATCTCTCCCCCAGAGAGGCTCGCTGTAATCTAAAACGAACGGGCGTACTGAAGCCAATTGCCCGTCGGGCCCCTTAATTTGGACAACGCTCTTCGATTGTTTGGCCAATTGTAAACCCCCGACACCAGAAATCGTGCCCGCTGCGCTTTGCAAGTCCCAATGCGACGGCCACTCCCGAGAGGGAATGATCGTCACATCTGCACCCGTGTCCAAAAGACCCCTGATGACCTTTCGATCCCCGCCCAACGAGAGCTGGCATGTCAGGCGGGGCTTCTCCCTCCCCACGAGCTGCGCCCAGGCCACCGACGGAGGCGATGTCTTCTCTGCGCCGCTGCTCCAGTGGTCTTGATCGGGCACGGGGATGGCCTGGGCGATAACCTGTCCCTTGGGAAGGAGAAGTGGGGGTCGGACACAGTACAGCCCTACCGTGAAACGATCCCGGTCGGTAGTGACCAGACCGGGGATGATATGCACGTCTCGCGGCGTGTGCTTAGTGTCACCGACGACAGTCCACCTGCAACGTCCTAGTTTCCTCCAGCGACCCGGATGTTGGAGGTCGACAGACACCAGCTGGATGTTACTGCTAGGGATATAAAAATCCCTAGTTAGCTGCAGCCTGTAAGGGGAAGCAGAGGACAAGGTGTTAAGCGCAGGAACTGCACCACAGGTATTAGTCAAGTCCGTGAAGTGTGTCAAGTCCGGCAAAGTGAAATTTGGCGGCGGCATTCCCTCATCTCCTTCCTCCCCGCGTTGTGATCTTTTGCCCGCCGCATTTTTGTCTTGGCGCAGGGAGGGACTGCGCTCTTGGCCTAGTTTTTTGCCAACTTTTTCTCCCTCTCCCTCTGCTTCCTATAGTTTAAATAGTCCAGTCTCATTGGACACTGGGGCATCCAGTGCCCAATCTCACCACATAAGTGGCAGGGGTGGGTGTCCGATGTTCTTCTGCTGGGCCCTGGTGTCGGTGGCCCAGCAGCGGGGGCAGCCTCAAGATCGAATGGCTCGGGCTCGGGGAGGTCGGCAAAGGCTACGGAGTTACGGCGCGGGCGCACAGGGAGTGGAACATGAGCCACTACCGCCTCCATCATTGCCTCCACCGTGGGCCGGGGAGTTCGGGGGAGAGTCCGAATAGCCTTCCGGCATTCGGCATTGGCATTATAATATGCCATCTTTCTTAGCATGTACTCTCTCTCCCGGTCCCCTGACACCTGTGCCTCCACGAAACGGTAGAGGCGTTCGATGAAGGCTAAGTAGGGCTCTTGCGCGCCCTGCCGCACCTCGTCCTCCTCCCATTGGGAGGTGAGGGTTGCCAGTTTGAAAAAGGCTCGCTCCGCAGCCTGAGCCGTTACCGTCAGGTGTTGAGAAAAGAGAGCCCGAGCCTGTGCTGCCCCATTTGCCCATTGCCCCTCGCCCAACAGCTGTTCCTCCTGCACTAACAGGCCGTCCGCATCGTGAGAAGTGGCAGGACTCCCCCAAAGATCTGGGAGAGCCTCCACAATCTCACTCTTCCACTCCTTCACCCATATGCGAAACTCCATAGGGCCGGTTAGACTGGAGAAAAGAGCCCTCAGGTCAGCGGGCACCAGATCTCCCTGCGCAAGGGCATTACGGAGCAACCCCCGGAAGTATTCAGACTCCCGGGAGTAGTCCTTCTGCGCCTTGCACAGTTCCTTGATCCGGGCCGGTGCTAAAGGCACCCACTGCGCCAGAGAACTCCCCTCTCCAGTCAGGGTGTAAGAAACCGGGGCGGCTTCCAACAGGGGCACCGGCCCCGGCCTCCGGTCATCCACCCCCCCCCCCCCGGAACACGAAGCGTGGGAACCGGAAGGGGAGGCGTGGGAACCGGAAGTGGAAGAGGTCGAGGCGGGGCCTGGTAGCGAGGCAGGGCGAGGGGGTGGGCACGACACACCACCCCTCTCCGCCCCCTGGGTGGAGCTTGGGGGCGGAGTCGAATAGGGAGGAGTAACAGGAGAGGGATCTACGGGGGGCTGAACCGGGGGAGGGGATACGGGAGGAGCCGAAGGAGGAGCCGACTGAGGGGGAGGAACCTGGGCTGGGTCAGCGGAGGGCTGTACCGGGGTCGGCACAGGAGGCGGAGAAACGGGAGGAGTCGGGGGAGGAGCTGAGTACGAGGGAGGAGCAGAAGCGGGGTCAATAGGAGGCTGGACCGGGGGCGGAGCAACAGGCGGGATTGAAGGAGGAGCGGTAGGCGGGACCAAGGAGGGGTACGAGGGAGGGGTAACCGGTGAAGGGGTTGGGTCCGGAGGGAGAAAGGGGTTGGGATTCGGGAGAAAGGGATTCTGGGGAAGAGAAGGAGCCCTGGCGGGAACGGCCATGTGGCCGGCGCCATTTTGGGCATCCTGGGAGCCATCTTCCAACTCTTCAATAAACCGAACTTTAGGTCTAACAACTGGGGACTTGGGGGCAGGGACAGGGGGGTCGGGACGGAGAGAAGCCTGGCCAGGGCTCCTCGAAGGGGGAGGCCGAGCAGGTCGAGGGGGAGCAGGGGCAGGTGGAACCCCCTGCTTCTTGTCGGCCTTTAAAATCCCCCTCGAGGGCTCCTGCCTGTGGGATGGGCCGGCGGAATGAGGGACAAGGGCAAGCGAACGAGGGGAACGTGGGGACAAACCAGAACTTGCGGGCCCTTTCTTCGGCTCCCCTACTGGGCGGAGAGTGGCAAGCACAACACCCGCCCAGTACGCCACGTTAGCCAGATTCGTCTCCCCAGACTTCACTACCTCATTTAATTTGGCCACAACGGCTGTCCAAAAACGTGGTTGCTTTACAACTTCTGGGGAGACGTTGGGGAACTTCGAAAAGACCCACTTAACCAATAACTTTAACTCTGGTTTGGGCGCCTTGTGCCCACCAGTGAACAACAACCCTCTAACATAATAATAAACCTCTTTTTGTTCCTTTCCCAAGCCCGCACCCATGGCACCTTTCTAGCAGCAAAAGATTTCACTACTAGAAAGGGGGAAAGGAAACCGATGACACTCCCCTCTCGCCCGGGGAAAAACGCAAACGAAAACACCAAACCACTAACGACGAGCCTCCGCCCTCCCACCGCCCCGAAGTCTGGGAAAAGGTGCGAGGGACAAGGAAGTAGGGTGGTGGGTCCGGCCCCCGCGTCCGGGGAGAGTCCGGCTCCCACAGGAATATTAAAACAATAAAATTGGGGTTTTAGGGAAGAGGGTGGGGGGCAGGTCCCCAGAGCAGGGCCCGTACCCCTAGGGGAATGTTTAAAAAGGCGGAGGGGAAGCCCGGAGAGTCCCCGGAGAGAAGGGGCCCGGACTTACCAATCTCGTCGATGCGGCAACCAAAAATCGGGCGAGGGGGCTTTCGTTCCTGGAGTCCTCCTCAGGCGGTGCGGAGGGCTGGGACTCCAATCCTCGGGGAGCGCTACCCCTAAAACGGGGTCTGCTACCACCCGAGGTAGGTTGACGGCCAAAAGAAACTGCAAGTTCCACTCCGCGGGGTCCGGTCAGTGGTCCGATGTCCAGATGTCCACCTTCGGGCCCCACGTTGGGCGCCAACCTGCGCGAGGGCGTATTTGGCCCAAGTGTCCGGCTAGCTGAAGCTGTGGATGGAGGTGGCCGACACCCCCGGCGCATGCAAAGCCAGCCCCCTTTGGCGTCTCAGGCCTCAGGCTGGGCTGGATGCGCGGAGCGGACGGAAGCGCAGAGGAACGAAAGACGAGGTGACCACAGGCTGGGGGCTAACTCCGATTTATTGATCGTCCGATGGCAGGGGCAGGAAGGGAGGGCGCCAACCAGCGTGTGGCAGGGAGTGGAGGGAGAGGTGCAGTTTTAAAACGAAGGGGTGGAGAGAGGAGGGGAGCCCAACTAGCCAATCAGGGAAAGATACAAACACAACTGACATAGGTAACCAACCAATCAATACAACATAAAGGAGGAGCCCCGGGACCGCAGCCAACCACAAACCCCAGAAAGGAGAAGATTCCAGAAAGCTAGGAGGAGTGGGGGGTGATTGACTGGGCCCAGGGAGGGGGAAAAACTTACATATAAGGTGTACAGGGGAGGGGAAATTATATAACAAAGGGAGATTGGCAGTTGAGGGGGAAGGGGGTTACCATGGAGATCAACTGTAGGGGAAGGCAGTGGCGGGAAAACCAGGGGAGGGAGGAACCATTTTGCAGAAACTAAGGGGAGAATACATAAAATAGGGGAATAACTGGGGAAACTGAACAACACACCACAACATGGAACATGAATCCTTATAGATCTAAAATTGAAATAAAGGTCTGCTGAAGAACTAATGAAGCACATAGACTATGCTTTGCTCTATTTTTATTACAATAGCTAATCACAATTCTAAACATTAGAGCAAAATAACCACATTTCAAGAATGTTTGCACGAGTGTTTACATCCTCCCAAACTAATGCATTTCCCTGTTGAATTACCTGTTTAATATACACAGCAGAAAATATAAAGACTGTAAATTATATGTGAGACTTTCTTATGCTTTTATTTCTGTTAGCCTTTTACTCCCTTGTATGGAGGGAATGTTTACATAAATGCCATTCAAAACCAAATCAGGTGGAGTAAGGGAACATCAGTATAAGAAGCAGAAATGAAAAATGCAAATTATATCAAAGTTAAGAACCATCAAAGTGTTATCTGGAGACTGCTTGGCTCTTTTTCTAAATATCTCCTATAGCCACAGGGTATAAGATCACCCACATAAGTATGGACATTCTTTTGATATTGATTTCCAAAATACATGTCAAGCAATTTGCACTGTGTACTGTACAAATGTCAGTCAGAGGTAGAAACATGGCCACAAGGGAGGACTGTTAAAACATAACATAGTATCCAAATCCCAACTTTAGTGGAAAAAAGTTTAGCAACAAAAGTTAAAGTAGGATTTTAAAAAAGTAGGATTTTAAACAAAAGTAGGATTTTAAAAAAGATCAATGTAATCATAATTAAAAGAGGTTAATTTGACCCTTTCTCCTCCTGACCTCAGCTCATACTAGCCCCTTACATTCTTTGAAATACAGATTTAATGACAATATTGAACTAACAACAACAAGCAGTTTCCTATGTTCTATCTCCTCCCTTATACTTTTCTATCAATGGAAAGAATATATTGATGTAAAACCACTAAATGGATTTTCCTGTGTTGTCAATCAATGAGAAAAAGACAGAATTTGACCTTAAAAAATGTAAATATTTGGTTGCAGTAGGCAAACAATATCAAGGTCTTTAGAGGTGTAGATTCAAATGCATTTCAATCTAAGATGCAGTCAATTTTCCTTGTGGTTTGTTGATAGATATGAAGGTTTATTTGATAAAAAGTATAGCCCTTGGTCAAGAATAAATTACAAGTAGAGAAATAAAAATTTATAGTGAAAGACAACCAGAAAAATATTTTTAATTTGCTTTTAATTTTCAACCTATGCCATGTTACTCTCTGGATAGAACCTTCAATTTTCTGGATCTGCTCGTTAATGAATTTCTGTTTCAAAGGCAACTAGGAATAACAGAAGCCATAGTTGTCTCTGATTAATGTAGTTCCAGATACCTCTGCAGTGCCAGGGTCAACAAACAAAGCAGCAGTTTCCAGTCATGTAGTCATTGCATTTCCAAACTGTATAAATGAATGATACATGATACACATACATATCACACATATGGTACACATACACAAACATATACAAATATGTAGTGCATAAAGAAGAATGTGCAGATATTTTAAAACATTCTTTAAGTCTTTCCTAGATGCAATATCAGCTATTCATAAATATTCATATATTTTAGTGTTCACATAAAATTATATAAATAAAGAAGCACATACAAATATAAATATGTATATTTGTAAATATAAATATAATTTGCATGTACTGATAGGGCAATTCTGCTATCTGTATTTTTCACTTTTACAAATTTGGAATGATAATCATGAATAGAAAGCTATCTATCACTGTACAAGAGCATTTTAGTTTAATGAAGAGTAATATCCTTGATGCTTCTGTATTTCTTTTGATATAATAAGTTTTCTAAAGTTTCAGTGATGGAAGGAGATAAATAGAGTTTTGACAGATATTCAGTTTATGGTCACTGCTTGCTGAGATCATTTTTTAATTCCATTTTTTGTGCTACAATTTTGTGCCAGTCTTGTAAGGGGAATGAAATAATAATCTGTGGATTCCAATCTGAAGTAGCATTCCAATACATACTGCATTCATAGAATGGCATCAAAATTGGATTTATGTTTAAATGTAACAAACATTTGTAGTTTGGAGCAAACTGCATAGGAAACTGTTGGGCTATATGATGCCTGAAGCCTTGGACAGAACATTTATCAGCAGAGTCTGACTACCCAAACTGTTTCCATCTGTCCATAATATGACATCATAATGGGGATTCTGCACAGAAAAGGCAGCCCAGGGTCATTGCTAGAAGAGCTCTGAAGCCATCTGCCCCAAGGGCAGGTGGAAATTGAAGTCATCTGCAGCTGAGGTAGCACAGAAGGGTGATATTCAGCCCTGCTGTTGTGGAATCACCTGGAGCTTTTTATCCTCTGGAATGGCTCTCATAAGGCTGACTACAGACACTGTAGCTGCCCAGGCACCTTGCTGTTTGCAGTGAGATTGTAAACTGGAGATTTATGAATATCTAAAGGGTTCATATGAACAGCTTTCTTTGAAGAACAGCAAATCCCATTCTCCTTTCAAAAACTATATAGAAATACCCTTCCCTCTTTATAGCTATTTAAAACTTACAAATGCAGATATTGATATATTTTTTTCAATCATTAAATCAATGTAATACATTGATGGAAATCTTTCATGTTGGTTTTACAAGGCAAGTCAAAGTTTATATATAATTTATATAAATATATGTAGTTTTCACATACATATAATCAAAAAGTTTCCTATGTTCTGTATTATATGAATTATTCTCCAGTAATATTTTCCAGAGTAAGTCACAGTAAAAAAGTCAGCCCTTGTATCAGAGCCAGTTTTAAATTCCTATCTCAGTCTAATGCTAGTTGAAATCCATTAATTTAAGTTGATTTACGTTAGTGTAAAACTGGTAGAATATGAGCTAGAAAGAAAGAATCAGGTCAACACTTTTTAATCAGAATTTTAATATTCACACAGTCAGAGTGGTATGTAGGTTAACTTCATAACAGCTCCATAAAGTGAATTGATGTACAGTACTGTATCATGCCAACATAGCATTGCAATCTATAATTTAAAACTTTTCCTTTGAAACTAGTTAAATACAGATTAAGAAAATAGATGGAGTCTCATCATCTATCAAGTAGATAAAACTACACATCAATGAACGTGCATAAGAATTCTTCTTTGTCATCTCCTGTGCTGTGTATGAGTAATACAATCTTTATTAGCTGAGAAACTTGTGTGGACTTTTACAAGTGTATATATTTCACATATTCCACGGTTTAACAAAAATTGCTACGTAATTATATTGAATCTATGCCATAAGAACCATCACTGCTGATTTCTTCGCAGAACAATGAATTGATACTATAATGCTTAAATGCTTGAAAATCCTGTTTCTCCAATTCTCAGAAAGAAAAAAAGTACCAAATGTACTAGTTTTGGTAATGATGTTGAGTAGGTGGTTGCAATATATTTTCAAAGCACGTGGCTACTACTAATATCTTTTTAATGGTTTTCTTTATGTTCTGGAAAATAGAAGTTGTTCCAGACATCAGAACATATAAAAATCTGCTTTTCTTTTTTTTTCTTTTAAATCACAAATATAGGAACACTCTGATCCAGTTTTGTTCAATGATAGAGCAATTCCCATGCAGAATTCATGTGTAAGAGTAAGTACTGACAAATTATCTGTTAATTTATGGTGAGATGATTTCCTATGACAACAAATGGACTCTTAGGAGTATTGTCTTGGATGGTGTACTTTTCTTGTTCATGTCCCCTGTTCATGCCTACACACTCTGGTACCCCAAAGAAGTCACTACATATCCAAAACGACCATTCAAATTCAGTATCCATATTTTCAAAGTGCTCCTTGCAACTCCTTTCACCTCACTGCCCTCTCACCCTGAAGAAAATCATCTTGGCTTGAATCCTGTGTTTTTTATGACTCATCTCATATTTCAATGCTACACAGCTATCATCTCAATCTCTGTTCCCAGTGGGTTTAGTGAAGTATCTCTCAATTTCATCAGTCAGTAGCAGTAAGCATGTCTGTTAAATTAAATTTATGAGCCAGGAGGGGAAAGAAGTCTGATTATCTGACTACCAGTTTCTTTTAAGTGGTAGAATAAAGCATTCCAAGTGAAGAAAACTAACTTTCTGTGGCTTACCAGAAAATGCTGGCTCTGTCCTTCTGACAAATATGTGAGGTACAAAGTTTATGAGGTTTGTAACTAATTATTTTATCAACCTGCTTTTTCCAGTGTGAGAAGTCTTCTAAGAGACTATTCTATTTTGACTCTTTTTGAAGGTTCAGTTGTAGACTTGGCAGTCCTGGCTTAATGGTTGGACCTGATAGTGTCAGAGGTCTTTTTTACCCTAAATTATTCTATGATTCTCTAACTATCATATCATTTCATATCATCTTAAGTAGTTGCTACAGGGGTACAAAGAAGAACTGCTGTCATTGAAACTTATAACTATTATGTTATAACTTTCATGTACCAGTTTATATTTTTTCCTTTCAGATTGGAAAAATACTAATAATTAGGTATTAATTGCAAGATTTCAATACTGCAGGGTGCTCTTCATAGGTGGCCTTTCTACAAATAGATCAGGAACCACCTAGCACACGTGGTTCCAGATGGCTCCAAAATAGATCCAGCATAGGACACAGCCAATCCCACCAGGAAAACGGTGGCACCTCTGTTAAGACATTCTGAAGGAAGGAAGGAAGGAAGGAAGGAAGGAAGGAAGGAAGGAAGGAAGGAAGGAAGGAAGGAAGGAAGGAAGGAAGGAAGGAAGGAAGGAAGGAAGGAAGGAAGGAAGGAAGGAAGGAAGGAAGGAAGGAAGGAAGGAAGGAAGGAAGGAAGGAGAAAAATGGTGAGAAACATCAGAAGGAACGGAGGTGCTGGAGGAGGAGGGCTCCATGGCACTCACCTGTGTCCCTAGAGGAGTCATACTGGAGCACAGGGAAAGGGTGATTAGGAAAGGGTGCAGATGGAAACTACTGAACATTGAGAGACCAAGTGCAACCTGTGGCAATAATAGTGGCAAAAGAGGGGTGTCTGAAATTGAGCCTGGCAAGGAGAAGAAAAGTACCTAAAATTTTGGGGTTTTTTGTTTGGTTGGTTTTGGTTTTTTTGTTTTCGTTTGGCTTTTTGTTGTTGTTGGGATTTTGGGGGGAGCTCTTTTTGTTGTTATTGTTGTTTTTTATTTGGTTGGGGTTTATTTGGTTTTTGGTTTTTTTTTTTCTAGTGGTTTTGGTTTGGTTTGGGTTTTCATTGTTTTTTGGAGGTGTTTTGTTGTTTTTTTTTTTTCTAGTACATGAATCAATAATTTAATAGTTATGTTAAATGGCAAATTAAATTTCCCAAGTTCAGATTATTTTGCCCAAAACAACAGTTACCAAGTGATCTCCCTGTCTTTGTTTTGCCCCACAAATTTTCTCTCTCCTGGTTCTCTCCCTCATTCCTCTCCAGGTGGAGAAGTGAGCAGCTGTGTGGCTGCTGGCTGGGGCCAACCCACCACAGCGAGATCACCAGGTGGTTACCAAGGCCCTTGTGAGTGAGTATCCCATCAGTCTTAACAAATCAAGGATTTCTGCACGTCATGCACCATTTTGGCTGTTTCTGGATGCTCTAGGATAAATGTAACACTGTGCCTATACTTACATATTTTTTATCTCAATGCATCTTTTACTGTAGAATGACCAATAAAAGTTCTGTGATACTAACTCAAGAAGAAGGGGTTAAAACACAGACTGACTTGAAATATGAGAATAAAATGGAAGAGAATTCAAGTTGGTGAAAGAAATAAAATGCTGCAGTCAATATTGCCATCAAATCATCAAAGGCATCTGAAAAGACAAACAGCACCAGGTGAGAAATACTTCTCTAATGAAACCCAAATGTCAGAAACCTATGACATTTCATCACATTCTTTCTAAAAATCTGCTAGAAAGACCTGCAGCACCAATCACCATCTGTTAAAACATTGATGGCATCTAAATTTGATAATGATTTTCTAATATATTCTTTTTAAAAGCAGCATGACCATTTTTGTACTTTAAAAACAGTTAAAGACTGTGCTGTTGTTTAATGTCCTTGATAGCTTTATATAGAAAAATTTGTTCTTCTATTCTCCCTTCTTTTAAAAGCTGGCTTAGCAAATATAAACTTCCACACTACTGTGCTTAATCAAAGACCATTTTTTTGATGCAGATGATATACATTGTCCTTTAAAACTTCCTTTAAAAGAACAAAAATACTAATATTGAAAGAAAAAAAAATCAGTAGTACATACATCCTTGAAATAGGTGTATTTGGTCAAAGAAATAGAGTTGCAGTCCTACCTGCATTATAGCTTTTAAAATGAAATAGAAAACATAGCCTATATTATTTATAAAGGGAAAGGATTCTTATTGCCAGGATAGATTAATAGTTTTTCCAATGGCAGTTGCTACTTGATTGAATAAAGATATTTAATGAAGTTACTGTGTTAATTACAATAGAAACTTTTAAGAGTCATTACTTAATTTTGACATTTTTCAGTCTTTGTAGAATTGATCTATTTTATAATCTTCAGGTTTATTTTGATTTGTTTTATTTTCAGTTGTGGAGAGCTTCAATCAGACTCTTTTCTCCAAATTTTTTAGGAAAAAATTCAGAAAGTATTATTTATTATTCATGTCTTTAGAACACCAGAAGGAAATTTCAATAGTCTCAAATTCTTTCCTATGATTCTGTTTTTTCAAGATCCACTTTTCTGTACATAAAATCGTCTTAATCATGCCACATTTGCCTCTTAGATAGTTTACATTCATCCTGCTGTCATTTGAAGAGGATTAATTGTTGATTTATATTTTTCCTTTTCATTCTACACCATAATACCTTCTACTCTTGTGATTATGGCTGTAGGAAAATCAATCTTCAACTTTGAAGTTTCACAAGTATGTAGTAGATTTTAGAGATTTTCTTTTTAAGGCTGACAGGAAAGTAAATTTGTTGCTAATGTTTCTTCTGCTCTGCTCCATGAACAGCAAGAAATTCAGGCTTCTTGACCTATGTACATTCCTTCCTACGAAGAAATCCTACACTTAGACCTTTGTGCAAAACATTTTGAGCCAAATGCTCAGATGCACTTTGCCTAGCTAGCATTCCCTGTGTGTCTGTGCCTATGCACCAATGCCTGGCTCTAATTATAGGTGAACCATGTCCTTTCCCATGGGAGCCAAATACAGCTATAGTTTCACTTGCTCTGGCTAACAAACTAAACATTGGGTTGACTGACACTTTTGCTGCTTCTGAAGGCAGACACAGGACACCGACCCTTCTTGAGATGGCCCCAGCAGCTGCATGAATAGAAATAAGAAACAGCAAGTTCACCTCTGCTGAAATTTCTTCCAGACATTATTTCCTCCACTCATATTAATCAGTCCCAAGAGGATTTTTTCTAGTGGAGGGCTGGGCAAGTGAACTCTGATAGCTTGTTCTTGGAACAATGAAATGCAAGCCCTGAGAGAGTTCCATGCAAATAAAAATACACAAAAATTCAGTGATTAATTTGAGAGGAAAAAAATCTGCTATTCTGGAAGTGCTTGATTGCAGAATTTGCTACAATCATTCCTTTAGTTTAAAGTCACTGTGGTGCACTATATTATGGCTGTTCTGCTTGTGTTATTCTGGACAATGCATCCCACAAAGAAGATAAACTAGGTGAGTCTTAGAGTATTTTTATATATTTGACATTTCTGTTTAAGCATAATGCTTACTGTAAGAGAAAAAATACCAACACATGTTCTGGTCAACAACATTGAAAGCATTACACTTATTTAGTACAAATACTAGACAGGGGCATAGGTCATGGAATGCAGTTAAATATATTTCATATACATTAGTTGTTTCAGGAGAAGGATATACTATATATTCTCGTGAACTCAAGGATAACTACAGGGTTAATTAACGGCATTGCGTAATACACTACAATTAAAGATTAACATAATGAAAATAACTGACAGGAAGAATTTAAATCAGGTGGAACGTGTTCTGGTATTAATTCTTACTATTTTATTGATATATTTAATAAAGACTGAACAAATCAGACAGTTTAAAATAAAATAACCAATATATTATTTTCTTGATGCAGTATTATCTTACTAAGAATTCCAAGAAAAGTGTTGAATTCTTCTCAATTTCACCGTTTCTGTCCTAAAATGTATTCATTTAAAGGCAAGAAAACATCACAGCTGTTCTAAGCTCAGACAGGATGTCTGTATTCAACATATGCTGTGGAACACCAGCATGAGTGATACACTGGCATACGCCTCAGGATTCTCTGCTCAGAGAGCCCTAGCAACCAGGATGAGCACTATGCATATGGCAGCTCCTTGTGCAGCTTCATTATTTAGGTGTAAAGCCTGGTGGGCACAAGGAGAGGAAAATATCAGACATGGTGTCCAAATGCAGTTCTAAATGTGATTTAACTGAGATTGTAACGCTGAATTTTTGTGTCACGTAACCTCAAAGCTTTGTGATGTGATTAATGCATCTTGACTTAATGTATGAGGGGAAGAAAAAAATCTATGATGAATTGAAAAACTTTTTAAATTTGTTTCTGATTAGATAGCTTGGGTCTTAAATATTTAGAAGGCATTTTAATATGTTCTCAGATGGCATGAAATAGCCCAATTCTACGGCAGAGGTCTCAGGTTAGAAGATTATTAGGACATTAAGACATTATCCTTTTTTCTTCCACAGCAGAGTATGATTAGGCTCAAGGGAGTAATTGGCTGAGGTGGATAAAGCAGACCAATTTGATTTCTTCAGACAGCCTCCATTCTTCACACTGGCAGCCAAGTGCCCTCTCAGGGCACGAGAAGGAAACCTTTGCAAACTCCTGTCTGGATTCCTGACAAGTGCCTCCTCTGTTTACTAAAGAAACCCCATGACTACTTTCTCTGCTGTCCTGTCCATGTATTTATGTTATAGATTATACTGTGCTGATTGCAAATATGTGCCTTCTCAGCAGCCAGCCAGACAAACCTTGTCTTCTCAGCCATAAATTTAACATTTTAAATATGAATGGAAAATAAACCTTTCCCCTTCAAGAGAAAAAAACAGGGGTTATATTTTGCCTACAGTTTACAATGCTTTTCTCCTGATAAAATGTTGGGAAACCTGCAATTGAGACAAGTAATCTGCAATTACATGTATATTATGAAAATATGTTTTTTATGTATATGTAACATATTTAAGCACAGAGAAGACTTCTATTCCTGGTCACAATAAAGACACCATCCAGGTGTCCTTATTATTTTACTTACTGGTAAATCCCAATGCATCTTCTTTATCTTATAACTGTTTTTTATACTTTTCTTCTCAATTTTAGCCATAAAAATCACAAAATATATATATAACCACTAACACATATATAACTCATCATTGCATTCATGGTTTTAATAAAAAACTATTTTAAAATGGAATATTTACTGCAAACAATTATTTCTGTGCTATACACCACGCCCATTAAATTGCCAATCATTACATTTCTTACTTATTCATACACTTTTTTTATACTATTCTCCTTGGGAAAAGCTGCTGAGTGCAGACAGGCTTTGCTGCATAACATGTATATCAGTTCATAGAAGCTGCAGAAGAATGGTAAATGTGAGATGATGACAGTTGTTTTCATAGGTGAATTCAAAAGGGGAAAAAGGAAAAGAAAACATGCTCTCCTTTTGCACATATGAAAAGGAAAACAAATAAGTGTTCTTTAAAATATCTAGAAAATTCCAGATCTTTTAGTGCTCCAGAAATGAATGCCGGTACCCTGAATCAAATGATGGAATGAATGCAAGCCAGAGAAGAAAAAAAAAGGACAAATCTTTTTAGTTTCTTTAACTTGAAACATTTTATGCCCCTTTCTCATCAATTTGCAGAGGCATGAGCAGTGTCATCCAACCTAAAATATCTTCTTTTTACACTATGGTTTACTTTTCTGAATTAAATTAGTGATGAACCATATATATTATTAAATAATATATTCATGCTTGAGTTCAATACACAACATTATTATTATTGTCTTTGTTTTTGTGAAATATCAGCTTCAGCATGTGTAAGAGTATCCAACTCATATTTGTGTGGTGCCTCAGGAGCAGAAAGTTTTCTCACTAGTCTACTGAATTTGCGAATTATTTCACCAGGCATATGAAATATCTGAATGTGCTTAACACATGTTTCCGAAGAGCTGAGGATTGTCAAAATATCAGCACTATTTCTTTATACTTCCATGGCAAAGAAGTAGCACTGAAGGGGATTACTTAAATTTGAATAGACTTTAACGAACCCTGAGCAAATGTTTGAGCATGGATGTTAATGCCCTCTCAATGGAGATAATGACCTTTCAGGCTGCAGTTCAGTATTCTTGCAGTGCCCAGCATCACAAAAAGTATTTCCAAGATGTTGAAAGGGTGACACTGGCGATGAGGTTGGGAGCTTGTTTTGCATGACCAAAGTTTCCTCCAGAGACTAAAGCATACCATTACATTCCTGGGCAGCAGCATGGTAACACAAAGGAACCTTGAGGAGCTTTGTTTCCCTCTTCATCCCATCCCAATTAAGACCATTAATAACTCATTTGATATAATTTCACATTTAAAGAACATTGTTCTACACCATATTCATCTATCTGCTGTACAGAAATAAAATTTCTGATTAAATATCCCTGCTACTTACATGGTCTCTCTGTTATCTTACTACATAGGTGCTGTTACAAATCAGAGAAGATACCTTCAGAATGGACACAGGCTTCTATTTAATGCTCTAGCATATTTTGAGTAGCTGAATTTTGTAAGGAATTTCCTGCATTTCACTTCAACTTAGTGATAAAATGGAGAGATTTTGGAAATTATTATGGCAAATATGGTTTAGCTGTGCATTTGTATAACTACATGTGCACATATCTCTATTTCATAAGAGGCAAATTTTACCTTCATTGGGATTGCTAATTGAAATTTTCAAGTTATATTCTTAGCCTAAAGAAGACATTCCTATGACAAATGGAACCAGCAAAATCAATGAGAAATGGGAGACAGAGAAAGCATCCTAAATAACAAAGTAATAATTATTTTACCTCTGTGTCATTTACATTGATGCAGATAACTAACAACTGTATCTAGTTGAAAACAACTCCTCAACTTTGAGAAATATTCCCTGTCAAATGGAAATGCTACATTCAAGATCAACATCAACATCAGGTAAAACAGAGGATGAATCCTTAGCAGTTGTTAAGCCATGCACTCACAGTGCAACAGAGTGTGTGATTTAAAAACACAGCGTGAATTAGCAATCACTAGAATGGCAAATAGAGGTTTCACAAGCCAATTTTCTGTATTCTGGATCCTTCTTCTCCCCCAACAATTCCAAGAAGTGCTTGGAATTGCAAACAGAATTTTTTGATGTCACAGATGCAGAGTGGCTGAGACCAGAAAGGACCTCTTGAGATCATGTGGTCCAATCTTCCTGCCTAAGCAGGTTCACCTCCAGACAATTGCCCCAGACCATGTCTAGATGTCTTTCAAGGAGTAAGCCTCCATAACCTCTCTGCAACGTGGGCACTGTTTGGAAACCCTAACCCTGCTTCAAAGGGGCAAACATGATGTTCTCAATGACTGGCTCAGCCACAGGCCTTGTTTTTTCAAATGCTCAGCTCACTTATGCATCAAAGAGGTGGTCAAAATGCAGAAGAGAATTGCTGAAAATTAGTCTTCTGTGAATGTAAAATATACATTTTTAAAAGTCTTTTAAGTAGGTAATGCTTTATATGTGGATACATTTTATTTTCATTTCTTCCCCTGTTTTCACTGTTATAAACTTTCCAAGCTAAAAATCTAAAATTAATATCTATTTCATTAAGCTAAGCATTGTTGTAGGAGTAGCAGCATCTCTCGAGCTTTTTATCCCATGAATCTCTAGATCATGATCTACCCTAATTAGAATATAGGGAAGGGTGTTTCCTGTGGAGGTCTTTTGCACTTGTCTAGGTAAGTGATGTATTAAGCTACTTTCTTTTAATGTTACATGAGGCTAAGCAATCTGAGCAAAACTGCAGTTCAGAAGATCTGGGACATATTTTTTTTGTAATCAGCACTTTCTCCTGGCTCAGAGCTCACTGTAAAGGTAGAAATTAGCTTTATATTTGGACAAGTATCTCTTAAAATGTAAACTAACTATCCTTGCAGACAAACAGATAGAGGAACATTGTTTGGTGGAGACAATATGTAAAAGATTAAGGAAATTCAATGTACAAAACACATTTGCTCTTTTTTTATCCCGAAAGCTAGGCTTAGAAATTTTAATTTATTTCTTCTGCTTAGCTCTGTACTCGGAGAGGAACTGTAAATAACAACTCGAAGGAAAAGGATAGATATAACCTGGAGATGATTCTTGCTTGAAGAAGAAAAGTTATAATAATATTTCCTTTAGCCCTTTGTGTCCTCAATTATTCAGAGCAAGAAACATCTAGTGTATCATGAGAAGGAAATATATTCAGACCTTGAAAATAGTGAGTCAATTCATATTGTAATAGATCAATAATTTGCATAAGTGCTGAACAAATAGCTATAAAAGCAGAAAGAAACCCTCTTTATTTCAATGGTAGCTTGATATAGGAATACTGTTAATGAGCAGCAAGGAAGACTGAACTTTTAAATAGTGCCCCAAATCCTGGTGGTAATACTGAGTGACCCTGAAAAAATATTTGCAACACATTGGTACAGCAAGAGAAGGAAATCCGTATTGCTGTCGCTTATGCTGTACCTGTTGTGTGGATAAATACAACAAAGAACTTCAGTTTCACAAGGCTGCTAGTCTAGCAACTTAGCATTACATTTCAAAGGAAAAAATAGCATTTTACTGCTTCACTTATTTTCTCCCTGTGGTAGAAATTGTTGAAGAGTTACCCAGGGTTTTAGCTGCTCACTTTCTATTGACTGTAATGACAAAAACACAGCGAAAACCCTATGCATCTATAAAAATCTTAATTCTATCTGTTTCGCATACTGACAAAAACCAAGTTGTTATTACTGTCAGTTCAGCACAGCCAATGTAACTGTTAAAGAGCAAACTGAATTGCACTTTGCCTTGCATATTGTCAACAAAATTGTCAGCCAGATTTTGATTCCAGAGATTTTACTGCTAGCAACGATTAGTATTGTGCACAGCTAAATGGCCAGGCAGCTTAGTTTGTTCTGGATGAGGCCCCAAAAGTTCAAAAGGTTCTCTGAACCTTTTTCAAAATCCCATGTTTCAGCAAAACTGAGCTGGTATTCTTGAGAGCACTGTGGTGCCAGATACATTACAAGTTCACGAGCACTTGATGCTACAGGTCATTTGGAAAGCACTGTGAAAATTACTTTTATCGGAGTCATTCTGACTCTCCTGTCAGTGTTATTTTCAACAAAGATTTCACAAAGTTCGCAAGCATGGGCTACATAATAAAATATGTATATGTAATACTTATTCATGAAAAATTAATGTCATATGAACTTTAATACAAGCATTTTCCTTAGAAAAGCCATAGAAAGATTCCTCAGAAACAGAAAGAATATACTCAATTCATGGGAAGAGTGGGGGTGCCAATGGACCTAATAGTGTCTTTCTGTAAGCCTTCCCTACTAAAAAGAAGCAGCAATTCTGTGGGATAACTAGAAAGTTATAAAGGACATCCTCCAAGTCCTCATTAGATTTTTTTTTTTTTTTTTTTACTTAGTAAAAAGTCTTTTACCTCTATCTCATCATTCTAATCCATAAAGGTGGTTTTCTGGAGTTGAGTACTAAAGCAGTAACTGAATTTCTTCTGCCAACAGTGCTCTCTGGGAATAGCACTAGGATGACAGCTTTCCTGCTGGTACCTTACATGTTTCTGAAAACAAAACAACAAAAATTCAAAAAACCAAACCAAACCAAACCAAAAAAATTTTGAGGGAGTTTGTCTGAATGTGTTAAATATCAAAAGCATTTACACCTGTATCCTTCATAAAGGTGTGATGATAAAAACTAGTATTGACCAATTTTACCAACACAGATTTCAATCCACATCAAAAATTCAGAACGATAAAATATAGAGGCAGTTAGTTTCTCTGTCTCATTTTGAAATTTGTACTTCTTGGTTTTTTTACATTGCTACTAGATACTGCAACAGAATGTCTTAATCAGGAAGACTACCTTAAAAATATCAACCTTAAAGATCACAATGCGCTTTCAACATATGTCTGCCATGAGACTTGTGATGCCTAACAAGGAAATAAAGAGCTGACAACACAGCTACAGCATCTAAAAGAAATTAGAATTGTCACCTTAACATTTGTTCTTGATTTGATGATGTTATATGTGTGTGTTTGTCTATAGTAAGGGCAGAAGTTACACACAAAAGAAGTTACACACAAAAAAAATCCAAAAACCAAAACAAGAGCAAAAAAACAGTTCTTTTTTCTTTTTAAGATCTTATAACTATGAAAGAGAAAATATGACAAAAAAGAGATTGATAGGGAAAGAGAAAGGAAAGAGCTATGTGCTCAAAAACATTGATATGCACAGTTACATTCACATCCTGACAGTTATTTGCTTTTATTTTAATTAGACTTTTTTTGTAAAATATTCTGTTGTAAGAAGAGATGCAAATCATGTGTGCTGTCAGAAGACAAGGGGGAAGCCAAAAAGGAAGGCCAGGGCAAACTCAGTGCAGTAAGAGATATTTCTGATGTGAAAGTCAGGATGAGGTTGCCTTCAGGAAGATGACAGCAAGATAGGGTGAGAACAGCACATTCCTGGGCTTGATAGTGGTGTCAGCAGGGTGACCCACTTGAAATAACACAGAGAAATACCCCACTGACTGTTTCTTTACACAGGCTTTCATTTTCCTGGGAATTCATTCAAACTCCCTAATTTGTAAAGACTTTTCTATGCCTAAAATGGATCCACTCTGAGACAGAATTTCCACAGGCTTTTCGGTTGTTTTCTAGGGTGTGCAGCAGTGGAAATATGAAATCAGGAATCAGGCAAGATTCTACCCTGTGGATATGACCAGAAGAAAGCATATATCCTCATTTTTTCTACAGCTCTTACAAACAGGTTTCAAGAGGATCCCTGGAATAACAACCAGGATGTAGAGTGGACTGCAATGAGTCTTATAAATGAGCAGATTCTGAAGAAATTTCTTTCTGTTTTTCCATGGGCTCCAAAATGAATTGCAGCCTCTTATTGCCTTTACTCAAGTGACATCGCCAATCCCTCAAAAAGTGTTGGTCTATAGTTATTCCTTAGCTACTAGAAATTCACATAATGGCTGTGTTTTTATACTAATTATGCCAGCTTTCAACAGAGAAACCTGGCCTTTTGTTTCTTTCTCTTGTGAAAGTAAATAAATTCGTAAATAAATTCATAAATAGAACTTGGAAAATGTGGTGCAAAGATGGTCTTGAAGTTAACTGAAAATGGAGTTCTTGAAAATCGGGTCTATAACATAACACGGCTTACCAAAATATATTTCTTGAGCTAGAGTCAATTTATTGAGCATGCATTTCAGCAGTCATTATACGTTGGAAAAAGTTTTCAATAATTATGGATAATTGGCAATAGAAATAAAATGAACAGATGATAATGGTTCTGTTGAAGACTTAAGCAGCTTGCTCTTTCAGCATGCGTTGGGTAAGACAGAAGAGGCAAAGGTTTCTAAAAGGCAATCCAAAGTGGTCAACTGTTTCTTGATTCTTATTCACCTAAATTTTTGTACTCTGTCTCAGCATATGTTTTTCAAATTGTTGTTTGTTCCTTTTTATAGTGGAGCAGAGGAAGAGCAGGAAGGCTCTTCATAACATCAGAGTAAAAGCATTTTTTATCATGATTGCAGTGCATGCTAGTTTCACTGTCATTAAAGTATTTTCATTATATAACCTTCCATTTTAATTAATTTAAATCTTGGCTTTTAAAAGTTTCTTGACTCAGTAGAATGAAAATAGAAGTCCAAAAGGACTGCAATCACAGTGTTTACAGTATTTGTTTTGAAACTATATTCACTCACCCTTAAATTTCTCTCTTGATGCACCCTATAAAAAAATGATGCATTTCAATCTCACAAACTACATCTGGACATGGTTGTCTATTCCATTCTGCTGTGAATCAAAATTTCTCTAAAGAAATTCGAGAGTTATACTTGCATACAGCAAAAGTGCTGAATGACCTGATCTTTTTAAATACCACAGTGTGCCCAACCTACATATCGAAGAAGTACTGCCTAATTTCAGTGGAAATTTCTAGAATATTGCTTTGTTCTTGAGTAGGAAAGCTTTGAATTACTTATGCAGGTCATTAAAAAAGTGACAAGAGAATTTTGCAATTGCAAACCATCATGTGTCTGAATATACTACCTATATATATGATATATATACGATATATATACCTATATATACTACCAAAAAAATGAATTTAGAAATTCTAGAGAGATTTTTTCATTTTTTAATTGAAAGCCTTCTTTTATTTGCATCAACTTGTAAAGCCAGGAATTTTAGTAAACTTGAGAATTTTTCTGCATAAAACTCATAAAAGGAAAATATATTTTCTGTTCTTAATTATGTCATAGTCTTAAAGTCCATCCTCATGAGATACCAAAGAGATAACAAATGAGCAATGAAACTCAATTTCTGAAATGGCTAAATATTCCCAAGCACAGCAGGGATTTCTTATCTAGTTTAAAGTACTTGTTAGGTCTAGAGTTAGAACGAAATCACTTCCACTTGGCCAGTTGTAAACACATTAATGAGATAGGAATTTTCATATTTTAGAGAAGAGAAAAACAAATATTTGGGTGATTTCATGTTTTAAATATTACAACTATCTTAATTTGCTTAAAGGTATTGCCTTTGAAATAAAGCAACTGTTGAGTTGTGTAAAGGAGAAATTATGAAAAGTGAGATATAGATCCTGTAATTTTGATCTCATGAGTTAATTTTACCTTTTGACAATCTCACTACCTATATGGTAAACTGTAATGATTCTGAGGAAGGATGTAGTTTTGATGAAACTGAATGTTGGAATTATGCACAACAAATTTTCTCATCAGCTTAATGGAATATTAATAAGTAGTAAAAGTGTAAAAGTTCTGTTTTATGTTTCAAGGAAATGAGGATGCATAGTCAAAAACCATGCATCAAATTATTCAATGTGTCAATATAGGATTTTTCTGTTTAATAGATATCTATGTATACAAGCAATAAGTATTAGATATATGATTGCACATAATGTCTTATGTGTACACAAATATTTGGGTTTAGTTGGTAATTTCAGGTAAAATATTGAAGTTTTCTCTGGAGATATTTTATGTATGAGTTCCAAATGAATTCATTGTATGTGCAACTTTACTTAAAGACACAATTTGTGGCTTGAACAGAAAAGAAAAAAAAGACAAAAAAGTAAAATGGGACCAAAGTTTTGTGCACTGTTGCAATTCATAATTTGAAGAACTCTCTGAGCCAGGTTTACCTCAGAATCTAATTTTTTTCAGTGTCAATAAGCATAGGCAAACATTAATACTACAACTGGGCATTGCAAAGCCCTCTCAAAGCACAGGTGGGTAGAGTTCGTGTCAATTTGTAATGGCAGATCAGAACACAAACCTCCAAATTTCTTTTACTGTCACAGTAGGCAGATGAAGAATAGACAAAAACCTCTAAGTTAACAGAGTAGAAAGAATGTGGGATAATATTTTGTTAAGTTGCTAATGCTATATTCCATGAAATATGAGTGTTATATGCTGTATGGGGATGAATGATTTTACTGTTCAGTATTCTTTAGTAAGGTTTTATCATAGATTTTATGTTGATTTATAAAACATGTAGCTTGCTACAGTTTTATATGATTATTCAGCTTGGAAGGGACACCAGTATCTCTATTCCTGGTTCAAAGCAAGATCAGCTATAGCATCAAGTGAGGCGATTCTGGGGTTGAAATCAGGGCTTTGCCCAATGTGAAAATCTCCAAGGATGGAGATTCCACAGCCTCCCTGGGCTTCCTGTGACACTACATTACTGTTCATTGGTGAAAAATTTCTCCTGATACCAAATCTGAAACTCTTTTCTTACAATATATGAGTTTTTCCTCTTGTCTCCCAACAATGTAGCTCTGTGAAGAGACTGGCTCTTTCTCCTCATGGATACAGGGAAGGCTGCTGTAAGGGTGCATTTAAAGCCACCTTGCTGGACAAGCCCCCGTACTTCAGTTTCTCCTCCCATTACTAATGTTTCACACCCTATCCATCTTGGAGGCATTCCACTGATCTCTGCATGATAATTAGGTATTCAGTGAATTGCTTATGTTTAGTAATAGAAAGAAAAAAAGTGATTCATGTACATGCAAAAGTCTCATGTATTGCCTTTGGGGGAAAAATCCTCCCAACTGAAGTTTTAAAAAGGCTTAAACTGAGGATATAAAATGTGATATTTACATATATGTTAGTTCTTGTCTGTATTCCAAGAAAAATAGAATCAACCAATACTGGCATCAGAAGTGGTATGACATGAATTTTCACTTATTCTGCCTTTTTGTCTTGCTAGAGCTATGCCATTTTGTTTACTTGAATAGAAATACCATGGTGAGTTTCTTTTGAGCAATGGATCTATTTGATTTACTGAATCCCATTATATGATAATGAGATTATGTCAGAAAGAAGGTCATAGAAAAAAAAAAACCAAAACCTTTCATCCTTGTGTTCTGTTTTCTCCTAAAACTATTATGACAAATCGCTGGCTAAGGAGATGATAAAGTTGTGTTTGGTGGTGGGGTATTTTTTGTGTTTTGTTTGGTTTGATTTGGTTTGGGTTTGGGTTTTTGGTGGCTTTTTTGGGTATTGTTGTTTTGCTTTGTTTTGTTTTGCTTTGTTTTGTTTTGTTTTTCACTGTATCTGACAGTCTATTTAGGAGAGATGAAATATACCTGGCCTATCTACCCAATCTCTTCACCGGCTTTATTATTTCATCTGTTGCTTTTTCTACCAGGCCTTCATACTAATATAATTTATTAAGTGATAGTAAGAGTCTTACATTAGCTTTTGCCAGAATTTGCTTCTGAGTCTTATTTCTCAAAATTCAGTCTTCTTATGGGACTCATTTTTTCTCTTTGTAGTATTGTCCCTATTGTACTAAACTTCTGACCAGGCTTGCTTGATTGGGGCATTTCCAATTTTTTCTACTGGACACCCAGTATACCCACCACAATAACATATTTTCTACTTCATGGTAATGCCTAAATAGGAAAAGGTATATTTTATGGTATGACATAAATAATATTTCAGTCTCTAACACCAATTTTCCATTCTGTTCAGTCTTTAACCATACCAATATGAGATATATTTTATCTATCTGCCACCTAATTTGTTTATCTCACTCCTTCATAATTAACACATTAAGAATGTACTTTTATTTCAGGACAGATGACTTTGCACTTTGAATATACTTGAATAAATAATTACAGAAGTTTGACCCTGACATTCAGAAGGAGGCTCAGGTATCAGAGGAAGTGATGGTTTTCTTGCATTTAAAGAGTTCAAGTAATCAATGAACACAGAAATGCACTTCCAACATAAAGTCCTTTAACATAAGAGTCACCTTACCTGTCTTTGTGCATGGTCTGCAAAGCAACCTGAGGAAAAGAGGTCTGGCACAGGACTTAAAATCCTTTTCTCCTTAAAACAGTGAAAATCATTTCACCAAATTCAGTGCAAGCAGAAAACTGTTTCTTCATATCCAAGTGGTATTCTAGGAAGGTCTTGAGAATTGCTGGAGGAGTTCCAAACTGCTCAAAAGGCTTTAGGCAAACATTGTAGTCCTGACTGCAAAGGAGGTCTATTTTTCTTTCAGATTTCAAAGACAAGTGCTCTCTGTAATCAGAGACACCACTCTGCTCACAGATTATTGATAGAATTAAATGAGAAAATTGAAATTGTTCTTTATTGCTTTAGAAAATAATTCCATAAAAATCCAAATTTGAAGGGGGTGCTCACATGGAAAAACTTATTTAAATAAGTAAAATTAACTGGAGCTGATCCATATTTTAGAATGAAAGGACTGACATGAATAAGGAAAAGGTGTGTTTCTGTTAATTATTCTCATTTATAAATGAACAGTCCAATTCATCCCAAAAGATTATGACTGAATTCTCATTTACATTAAGTTCTCTTTAAACCTCTTCACAAGTGGACTTTGAAATGCGCATAAATGTAATTAATGCCAGAAAATTTAAGAGTGCCCTTACTGCAGCCCTTAATTTGGAATATTTCAGATGTGTTAAGTTTTTAACTTAACTTAAAAAATACCAGAATATTTTCATATTTGAAGTGGCTTTTTATAAGAGTATAGTTCAAAGGAAGATTTCATTTTTTTAAAACTGAAATGTCAAGTGATTAGTTTGCAATATCCACTAATCTCCTCTGGTAATTTCTTTCAACATTATAAGGATTTTTACTATGCTGCATAAAGCCTAATGTTCCTTATGTACATTTACAACATTCAATGCAATTGCTCTGAAAGAGTTGCTACAGCCTATTCTAAACAAAACAACTCCCTTGGCTCTTTGATAGAATGACTCTAAATTTAGAAAGCAATATTTTGAATTTCAAACATTAGAACAAGTTTGTAACATGCTTAAGGATGCTTATGAAATTCTTATAAGCTTGCAGTATCTCTCCATCAGACAGTAATTCACTGAAGTGTACACTCAACACCAGTTTAAGAAGAGGACTGAGATCCTGTGAAACAATTTATCCCAAATTCAGCAATAAACTGCATGGGACAGTCACAAACCAGATGTTTGTTCCTGTGACTGGGACTCTCAGAACAAACACGATGAACCCCTTTTCTTGGACTCTGGATCTCCTCAGTGCTGCCTTTAGTGTGGCAGCTCTACAGAAATCGTGCATTAACACCCTGACACTTTGCCTTGAGGAACATGATAAGTGGCTGTATAACAGGGTGGCACTCCTTTCATTGAAAGGACACTGCTGTCTCCCTTCACTTCTGTATAATAACACAATGGTTAGAACATTTGCCCAAGAAAATAGAATTGAGTTCATTTTGTCACCTCAAGAGACTTTCCCATTCCAATGAAAGAAGTCTAACCACCAAGTTACAGACTACAAGTCCTATTTGGATTTAGACTCAAGCTAGGATGCTGTCCAGATATGAATGAAGGAATCACCGGACAAGAATGAGAAGGAAATATCCTGCCCTAGTAAAGGCAGAAGATGGACTATGCAGACCCAAGAATTGTGCCTGTATCAGTGTCTGGCCAATGCTAAGTTTATTGGAAATTTCATGAATAGAAGTTCCAATTAAAAAAAATTAATTTTCTTCTTAGAGAAATTTTGTACCCCTCATCCAATCTAAATTTCACTTTGTAGTGTCCATATCCTTTTGGAGCTTGTCCTCCCTCTTTGCACTTTTCAGTAAGTGTACAACTAGTTTAAATGATTTTAAACACTTTTTGAAAAGACCAAGGGCATAAAAGAGTGTTTCTTCTTTTTCACAAGAGTGTAAATATTTGATATTACTGAACATAAGAAGATGGAGAGTAACTCTATTGACATATCAAAACATGTTTCATCAAATGAAAGATTATTTAGAGTTTCAGCTCATATAAGTCTGGACCAGTAGATACTAGTCTAGATACTATATATAGGTCTCAAGACAGTCACAAGCTGGGATCACTTCTGACAGGTAAACTTTCATAAACATTCCTGGTATTACATGGTTCAATGAGAAGTGAACTTGTTTAAAGTAGTAGTAATTAAATTTCACATGAAAGTGAATGTACTTAAAGCATGCAGTAGTGAATTTTCATTCACTACTGCATGCTTTAAGATTTTAACAATTAGTTATTTTTTCCAGAAAGTAAAAATCTTTATTGTTGCAACTCAATGTGGACTTCATAGGTACAAGTTTTGTGCCCCAATGCATCATAGTAATAAAAATATTTCAATTAAATTTTTTAAGAGTTGTAAATAAGTATAGCTCCCTTATAAAAAGAAATGCATAGATTTTGTGCTGTTCATCAGACTTTAGATCCATTCTTTTTCATTTGCTGTCACTTAAACACAGAACTGGGAATTTAATTTTCCTACCACAGAGCCTGTGGTTTACTTTGACAGCCTCCACCAGATGATGACAGAAAAATCTGTAACGCAGATTCTGAGATTGTGAGTTTAACCAACTGTTAGGACTCTAGAGTTTAGGACTTCAGAGTTTAGTAAATTGATGGCCAGGTTTCCATGGGGGACCATAAAGAGGAGCAAAGTAGAACAGTAATATTTAGCACTCAGGAACAAAGTATCCTATTCTACAAAAAGGTAAGACATTTTGGTAAGAGGCTAAGCAAAAATTCCTTACGGACTAAATTTCAAAGACAGCATCCATTAAGTGTAATCAAGGACAGGAAACTAAATAGAAGGTGAAGAGAATTCCTTGGATGTTCAGGTGTGAACGTGGAAAAACCAAAGCTGAGCTGAACTGAACCAAGGTATTTCATTAATGTCTGGTAATAAAAAAAAAGGTAACAGTTACAAGTTAGGGTTTGGGATCTGCAGACTGACCTTAGGAAAACTTCGTCATTATAAAGTTAGGGCAGTGGAGAAATAGATTGTCCATAGAGGTCTTTCAAGATTCAACTAAACAAAGAAACAACTGACCCAATCTAATATTGAATATAGTCCTAATCCAAGCAGGAGTGCACCTAGATGACAGTTAAATATCCTTCCAGCAAATATTTGTATGATTCTGAAAATATGTGTGCATAGAAACCTATTTGAAGACTTTCAGAATCAAAATTAGTCACAGTAGCATGAGCAGAACTAGATGGTGTACAATATCTTTTTGCCCTTTGCTATGCGCAAGGTCATCTTCCTTTTCAATGATTACTCTCTCTTACATTCTTTCACTGATTCTTCTTTTTTTCATCTCATCTAGTTCATCTACTTGCTCTTACCTTTCACGCTTTTCGAAGCTCTGAGTATCCCTGCCTATTTGTTCTCTGACTCTAATGAGTTGCTCTTTGACATTTCCACTTCATCAGTGATAGAAGCCTAAACTATTCGCTTGACAGTTTCTGCCACAGGAGTCTTAGCACTTTTACAAATAGACCACACTCCTTGAATTAGTGCATAAAGCCATTAACCTCTCGTCTTTCAATTGCCATCTTGAGACCCACAGGATTCAGAAATGGCCAACTGATAATGGCAAGAAAAAAGGTCAGTGGGGACTGCTGGTAACTATTTTTAGTGTTTACAATGACGTAGAATGATCAGGTTAAAAAATACCATCACAGATAACCTTTATTAAACTTATTACAGTCTTCTTATGGATCCTGTCCTCACCTTCTGTCTCACTACAGATTTGCTGTAGTCTTCTTATATTTCAAGCTCTGCATTCTAGGTGGCACACCTTTAATGGTCTTCATGCAATATCATAGAATATCCTGAGTTGGAAAGGACCCATAAGGATCATCCAAGTCCAACTCCTGACACACTACTTCACAGAGAAATAAGTTCCATATCCCTTTAAATCTCATTTAAACTGATGAGTAGAATAAGCCTCAGTGTCACTATTAGTTTTTAAAAAGTGTTGCATTTAAAGAGTGTTGAAATTAGGAATCATTCCAGTAACTTTGGACATAATTTAAAAACAATTCTTATGATTCAACAAAGAAGTTGAAATATCTAGATGCTTTTTATGGAGAGCAATCCATTGCTATTCAGAAAAAAAACCCTCTTTGGTAACAATGTATTCTGAAGGACCCACTGGTTTCCATATACATAAAAGGGAAGGAAGATAAAACACAGTATAGGCCAAATTGAATAGTAATATAAAACCTAAATCTGCATAACTACAGTAAGCCTGGATAAAACATTCACAACATATTGGACTAGTTTTTTTGGTGGGTGAATGCATTACCACTTTTAGATGACAGAAAGATTCCTGCACACTTGTCAGTAAGGATGTAAGTTGGATTGTGGCTTGGCTAGCTGCTCTGAACAGCAGGAATTCAAGGGGACAATACTTCAGCAGATCAGAGAAAGAACTGTGGCTTGGAGGTCAGAGACCTTCCTGGAATTCTCTTTGCTGTAGTGGAGGTGTAAGTCGCTTCATTCTTTCACATAAATCAGGCTGTTCCTCTTAGAGCATATGTTCATCTACACAGTGTTTTTGCCTCCCAAACTCCTGCTACCTTCTATCTGCCTGCATATAGAAAGTTGGTTGCAAAGTCCTTTTTGCCTCCTCTGAGGAAAGCCATTTTTCTTTTAAATAAAAGAGTTTATTTCCCATAAAATATCTATAGTCCATGCTATGGAAATTTGAGACTCCCTCGGCTTAAGAATGCTTTATGAAAAACACATACTGGTAATGTTGAGAAACCCTTTGGTTTTATTCCTTGATAAAGTTGTACAGATTAATAGAGCATAGAGAAAAGTTCAGGCAAAATATGTTTTTACCTACATACAGTCTAGTCTGGTCATTTGCTAATGAGTGCCATTAATGTGTGGCTTTGGGAAGTTTATAGTGTTAGAAGATAAATTTCTTGAAGTTCAGCATTATAAATGCACATCATTTCATGTAATGGGTCTTCCTTCACAAACTCTCACTACAGATTTTGAAAGCATTATATACAACCCATAGTTCTAAGAGAAAAAACCCAATAACAACAGAACCAACCAACCAACCAACAAAAAAACAAAACAAAGTAAAACAAAACATACAAAACAAAAAAGCAAAACCCAACAAAATTAAAAAACAAAATAATGTTAAAAAAACCAAAAAACCCCTCCCAAAAGAACCCAGAAGAGTATAATTTACAGAGTAAAAACTAATTAAGACAATAAGCTTCCAAAGACATGAAAGATTTTCTTTTGATCATTCCAAAATTATGGGAAGAATCTAGTAACTACAGTTTCAATCATCCAATGTCCTCAAGACCCGTATTAACATGCTGAATGTTATTAAGACAGATGTCTGTAGCTGTATAAATTCTCTGTGATGAAAAAGTATCTGAATAAGCAGGAAATTAGTCCTGAAATATTGTGAAATCCTGCACTGTTAATATACCCTGAGGAGGATGTTACAGCTGAGGTTTAGATCTACTTATATAAAACTCCTTATCTTGAAGCTAATGAAGAGACACTGACAGTTTTGCTGCAGTGTGAAGTGTTCTAATGACTACAGATTAGTCATTTTCTAAAGCAGCATTCCCCAGTGGTTCCCCACCCCAAAAATCATAACCCAAAACAAGAAATAAAATGTCTTTGATAATAGAAAAAACCCAAAAATCATAAACAGAACAAAAACCCAACAACAACAAGAAAAAACCAAAACAAACCCCCCCAGCCCCTCACATCTTTATGTCAGGAAAGCTGGAAGCATTTATAGTTACATTCTCCACAAGAAAAAAACCCAGAGGTGACAGTGGATCTAGTGAAGCAGTCAGTTAATTGCTACGGTGAGGGTTTTAATTTTCTTTTCTATGTAAATCACAATTGAGGAAAGCATCTGCCACCTCTGATATTTCCTGTACAGTAAATTTAAATGGATTAATCACTCTCCTTTTTCTGAAGTTCTGAGTAATGACAGGCACTTGCCAATGGTCTGTGGAGTGCCTGGCTCATTGGTTTTTAGCTGTCTTGGGGGAATTGGTGAGGTTATGGAAAGATTTGAAGATAAATTAAAAAATAAATTATGCTCAAACATTTTTCCCCCTACCCATTTCTACACCCTATCATCAGCAACAGATTAAAATATTTTCTAGGATACCAAGTGGATTTGCTAGCAGACTATCAGGATAGGATTGTACTTGGTCTCAGCCAAACCAAGATTCTAATGTTGACTTTGCACAGGAACATTTTTACCAGTCCAACAGAATTCCTTAATGCAGTGGTTGGTATAAAATGTCACAGCTGATAGGCATTTTTCCAAACAATTTGTGTGATTTTTTGTATTCTATCCACTCCCATTCTTGAATTCATGGAAATTTAGCAGAGTCCGTGTGAACCACCCACGGACAACTGCCTTGCCTTGCCATAGACTGCCTTTCTCTTTATTTGAAATTCCTTTAAATACCTTTAAAAAGATAGACTGGGGTGTCCAAAAGATGGAACAGGGTTGGTAAGTCAGCTTTCAGAGCCTGCCCAGTGCTCATTTTACAGATAAACACTGTCTGTAGTTGCCATGTGGTCTTGCACAACTTTAACCATGAGAGACGATACAAGAAAAAAATGTCCCTTTTAAGGAACATGCTGCACTGTTTAAGGGAAACTCCTGATCCACAGAGGGAAAATAGGAAACTGGGAACTAGAAGACATGGTATGATTTACTTACAAGAAAATCTTTGCTACCTTTGTGATCCTCGTATTCCTACATTTCATTTCTTTTCTTTTTTAAAATTGATTTTTGCACTTCACTGCCTTAAAGTTTATTTCAGATGTAATTTCTAATTGTCTATTCAGTATTTTATTTTGAAAAAGCAAAACAAACCAAGCAACCAACCAACCAATCAACCAATACCAAAAAAAACCCAAACCCAAAAAAACCTCTGTTCTGTCAAGAGTAATTTTCTAGTATTCCCATATGGTTCTTAAAGTGAATTTTTATCTGTGCCTCAGCTAAAATTATTCATAGTGAAGGTCTATAAATCATTAAAAAACAAATGCTGCCAAAACTCATCAACCTTGCAGAACTCAAATGATAAGAGGATAAATAGTTGTTTTGGTGAGATTAGTTGTATGTTGAATTAGTTGTTTGTATGAAAGAGAGAAAAAATCTGTAAATTGAGGTCTCAAATCTATGGCTGAAATCTCTTCTACTTTCATTTTCCAACTGAATCATTGATTTAAGCAGCCTGTTAAATAGCATGAGGTGTAAGAAGATAGCTGCTTTGGCTATACAAATTAATTTATTTAAAGGTATTGATGCCTAGGTAGATAATATGATAAAGAGTATCTTTTACTTTGGGATCTCAAGGTGTCTCATGTATATTCAGTAATTAACAATCACAATAAGTGTACAAGTTAAATAAAGAGCATGAAGCAATTTTTTCATGCACAAAGCTAAACCAGATAGGAAGACAATAGCTATTTCTTAATGTATTGTTTCAATTAAGAAGAAAAGCATTTGTTAATGAATTTAAAATGGACATGAGCACCTGTACAAAGTTCTTAGGCACGTTGCCAAAAAGACCATAATAACCAAAGATTCAGATTCCTATCATTGTCCCAAGTAAAAATATCTTTCTTTTGCAGGAAGATACAATTGTCCACATTATGCTCTCTTAGCCATGTTCAAATGCATCAGGGAATCTTCCCAGGAGGGATAGCCAATTGCTGCATTTTCCTATTCCATGACAACAAAGATATGCACCTTCTTATTCAGGTTGGAAGTACAGTTAAAAATATATGCATATGGCTGCCTGAACACAGGGTTTATAATGCACAATATGGATTGAAGGATATAAATTACTTTGATTTTTCTGCTGGGTTTGTCAGTACATGAATAAAACAAAGAGCAACTGTCTCCATGCCAGCAGTGTATTATTTAATCCAGACAACATGAAGACCAGACAATCAGACTGTGGTGATGTTTATAAACCATAACAAAACCTTCTTTTTTTATTTCTCCTCAGAAATCCTTTACCAAAAAAAAAGAGTTGTAAAAATATAATCTTTACTGTCAGTGTTAACGCTTGTTCTAACCAACCCTTTCCTTTCAGCAGTGGATAAGCAATGTAATATTCTTTTCAGAAAGTATTTTGAGGTGGGATATAAATGAGAAGATATATTGGAGTCAAAGGAATTTTTTTGTATGTAATAAATGCAGTAATTGAATTTGGGCTATCCTTTACATCAGCTTTGAGTCTGATTGTTTGTCTATCACCCAGCTCAGGTGTTTGTCTGGACAGGTGTCCAGACAAACACCTGAGCTGGGTGATAGACAAACAATCTATCATGATATACACCTATGTAAACCTATTGATAAGACAAAAAATACTTGCTAGTAATGAGTCTGAGTTATCTGGATTCAGGCAGACACAGAATTTCATCCTGGTTTTGTCATCTATGCCCCACTTGTTCATGACTGCCACACCACATTCCAATGAACCTGCCATGTGAGCAGGGACAGGTCTGAGCTCTCAGCAGCCCATTCCACCTATTTTCCCCACCAGGTCTGTGCAAGGAAAAGGATCTCTCCAGACCTGAGGTACAGTGAGCATCAGCATACAAACAGCTGCTCATCTTTCAAGGGAATGGCTGGTAATGCTAAGGGAGACCTTGAGCCAGGTGTCTTGGGTTGTGCTCTCTCTTGTACATAATATGTTTATTATACTGTGTATATTACCTGTGATAATTCTAGATTAGAAATAACTAAGTATATGGAAGGTATTTGTGAATTTTACCCCAAGAGAGTCGGAGAGAGAAGCTGGAAGAATGCAGCCATTTGGCCCAGTCTGATTTTATTGAGACAGAGAGAGCAATGGAGAACAATATAAGATTCCACTGATGTAGGACAAGGATTAGGAAAGGCTACAAGTAACTTTATAAAATGATTTAATCTAAATTTTCTCTTGTGAAATGGATTACAAAATAATAGAAGACAAGAAAATGTCAAAGGTGTAAGGATGAATACTTAAGGAATTGAAAAGAGAGGAAACCAAGGTTAAAAAATCTGTGCCTAAATCTCCTGATTGCGTATTTCCTTTCACAGCACAGCTGTAGAAATGTATAATCTTTAAGACTTCATATCAAGCTAGGTTTCATTTTTTCCTGTTTTTCAGGCTATGAGGAGAGGAGGCTGCTGTCCAGGCTTGGCTCAGACCCTCAGCACGGTCTGGCTGACAGGGTAATAGAATCTGTGGGGTAATGGGACACATCACAGCTCCAACTCACCCACTGTCCTAAAGGGCTGACAGATGGTGCTCACTGTTTCTGCCTGTCTTTGGTGGTCACCAGATGAGGTATCCAGCATCTTTCATATCTCTCTTTGTTTCTCTTGTTTGTCTCAGAAAGAAGCATCCAGAAGGGGAGCTCCAAAACAAAGGTATATATATATTGCTTTTGCAAAGAGCATTGTACTTCTTCTCGCTCTCTTTCTAAGATTCTCATGTGTCTAATATGTTCAGGAACCATCTAAGCCTTACTCTCTGGGCTTTTTGGTGTTTGAGTGTCTTTCATTCTCTTGTTCTGCATTTAACACAATGTATCTCTGATTCTGATGCTCCCAATCCTTCTGTTGTAGAAATAAATAATAATAATTACAACAATTTGTCTCCAAGCAACTACGTTTTTAAAAGTAAAATATGTGTTCATTTCAAAGAGTTTCTTATCATACAAATACTGCACCTGTTTTCAGCTAAGAGCAGGATCACAAATGCTGTGATTCAGGGAGCAGAGACTCAGGAAGTTAATAAAATGTGTTGATTGCTTTATGAAGAAGTTGCAAGCTTATGAATCCTTAACACTGTGCAATTAATGACTACCAGTGAAAACACACCCTCCTCAGGACATCAGCAAATCCATGAATTTCAATAAAGTTACAACTAAACCAATTAACAAGTGAACACAAAATCAATTATTGTGAAACAAGCTAGAACAAAACAATGACAAATGCTAGTTTTAAAGCAAGAACGGAAATAACCCCAACATATTTGCATTTCAAACATAAGTATTAACAGGCTACACTTATTAAAACATGCTAGAATGATAGATCTTATACAAAGATTTATACGTGCATAAAAAGAACCACATCTAAAAATACAGCATTTAAAAAAAAAACCACAAACAATTCTTCTCCTATACATTTGAAGATGACTTCTCTTTTATCTTCTCAGGTACTAAAAAATACCTCAAATTTGTGGCCTAAAGCAAAGAAATACTAATTAGACAAAGGAAAAACAATGTTTCTTTATCTCGTAAGTCTTTTAATTTTAGCTTTACATAACAGCAACTCAACTTGTAAACAGAGGAAGCCGGTCATGAGAACATATGATGTGCTGCAGAGATCATAATTCTTCCTTAAAGGACAGCACACATAAGCTTGCTGGCTTTTTAATTTTTATAATGAGGGGTCTTAGAGCAATGTCCCATGTACACAGCCTCTGTACATCTGACTATACGACGCCACTAGCTCAAAATAAACATGGTCTTGCTGTTGAGAATGATATCAGAGGACTCTTGGTTCATGATCATTGCTCATAGTGAAGCTGCTAAGACTTCATGGAAAGGAGCCTCGGATTGCCCCAGTTTGGGAAGATAATGGGGAGAGTCAGAGACTCATGGCTTTGTAACAGATTGCTCCTGTTGATTACGTTTCTAAGGCTAGATGGCAGCATTGTCAACTCTCATGATTTTTATCATAAGTTTCCTAATATGTGGTATTATCCTTGAAATAACAGCTGTCAGAATATCAAGTCTCCCTGAAAAACTCAGTGTTTCTTTAAAACTATGTTTTCAATTGTCTGACGGTCAGAAACATGGCTAGAGATCAAAAGAGAGGGATAATAAAACTGCAGAGGGAAGTGGAGTCTAAGGATCATTTTATGCAGCCAAATACTGATAGTGTAATTTAAATCACTAAATAAATCACCTGCAACATTGGAAAAAAAAAAAAGAAGTGATAAAAAAATAATTCTTCAGCTCTCTTGTCAGAAATAAGAGGCAAAGCCCAGTGAAGGTGAAGAGAAACATTTCCCTCTTTTGTTCTCAGGATTAATGGTTATTTTTGGGCTGTCAGCTAAAGACAGTCATCTTATACTTCCAAAAAGCTTTATCAACTTATCTGTTCTTATCCTTTTTCAACTTTGCCCTATTGTCATTTTTATATAAGGTATTTAAGTCAGAGATCATCTATTTTTATATTGCTGCCAAATGCCAAATACAACTCTAATGTGAAATAAATAAATAATTACAGCATTAATAATGTCAAGTATTCATTAAAAAAACTATCACAACAACCTTGCAGGAGTAAATTCTTTTATGCTTGTAATCAGTTATGAAATATTCATTTGTTGTTGATCCTGTATACATCAGTTAATTTGGCAGTAATTATGTGAAGAAAGTTACTAAAAATACACAGTGCTTAAATACTTATACTGGTACGAAGCTCACAATTGAATTATGAGAGATCCCCTACTTAATACATTTTAACTTTCAGTTGAATATCTCATTTAGATCACATTACTTGTTGTTTTTCAATTTCTTTAAATTAAAAGGCATTAACCTTTCTAATACTTGCATTAAATTTCTTCACTTACTTCAAATACATGAAACTCATTACATGGTAAAATAATTCATGGTATAATTTATTGATATAAACTCTAAGCAAGATTGTTCAGTCTTGCTTAAATTTACTGTAGGAAAAAAAAATCCTGCCCAATCTTATAGTTGAATTTTAATTATTCTATATTTTCTTTGGATGTGTTTGGGAATATTTTCAAACACAGTGGACTTATGCTAACTTTTCATATTCAGCCTTCAATTGCAGATTGTGTGTGTCCTCTTTGGCACAGCAACTCTAGGATTTTGTTTTTCAGTCTTCAGCTTGTAGACATCTAAGAACATTTGTAAGCAAAGTGTGGATTCTAATATAATTTAAACTTATTGTGTACTAATTTCCCTAAATTCCTGTCTCAGAGGGCCATAGATTAACTATTCAAGCACTGATTTTTAGAAGTATTAATGGCAATGACTTTTCTTTATAAAAAATGAATTGAACTGGCTATTGTATGCAATTTAGTGCAAACACTTGCTACAACTGATATTCCTAAAACGTACACTGTGTAAGTTCTCTATATTGAATATGGAAAGCCAAGGGATTTGAAAATTTCAAGGAATTTATGTCCCTCTGCAGGCTGTTCAGAACACCACACCAGAGGAGATGGATGCCTGAGGGAGGCTTCCTGGCAGGACCTGTGGACCACGGTGAGAGGAGCCCAAAACATCAGGTTTGTGGGCAGGGCTTAGGATCATGTCAGGGGGATGCACTGCAGCGCCCTCCCCTTAAGGGCTGAAGCCTGTGGAAGAGACACACTGGAGCAGGTTGTGAAGAACTGTAGCCCAGTGGGAAGGACTCACACTGGAGAATTTCATGGAGGACTGTCTCCTCTGGGAAGAATCACATGCTGGAGAAAGAAGCAGCAAAAAAAGCTGTAGATGAACCAACTCCCTGCACTATTGGGGGTGGAGAGAAGATCAGGGATGAAGCTAAGTTAAAGAAGGAGGAAGGCATGGAAGGAAGGTGATGTTAAGATTTGGGGTTATTTCTCATTATCCCTGCTTTTAATTCAATTAATTTCCCCAAGCTGGGTCTGTTATGCCCATTATGGTAATTGGCAAGTAATCTGTCCCTGTCTTTAAGTCAACCAATGAGCCTTTTTCTATCTTTTCTTCCTCCTGTCCAGCTGAGGAGGGAAGTGATAGAATGGCTAGGTAGGCACCTGGCATCCAGCCAGGGTCAGCCCACCCTACAATTTTAATAACCCCAGTACAACAACCATGTCTTTATAAAAATCTCCACCAAATCTCCACAGAACTGTCAGCCTTACCTATTTGACATAAGCTTGTGCAGTTTTCTAGAAGGGTGTTTGTTTAGTGGGTGTCATTCAGCATGAAAACTGAACAGGCTGCTCTTTGAGGATGAACAAAATGAATCAGAGATTTTATCCTTCCCAAGACAACAGGACAACCTATAGAGAGACAAATACTTCTCTTTCTTGGAGGTGGAATGTAATGAGGGCAGTGCTGTTAAATTAAGATAGTCCACTGCACTGCCTGTGATTTTGATCACTCTTGAGACAACATGTAATAATAGGCATATAAGAGATGAAAGGAAGAAAAGGGTATGGAGCTTGAATATCAGCAGTAAATGCCTAATAGCCAGAACATTAAAAGGTTTCGGCTTTTTATTTTAAACATTAAACCAATGGACTAATTAAGCAGCATATAGAGATTGCTTAAGGGTTTCAGTTTCACTGCATGTGCCACTTAGGCACCGTAGGACAAAACAATTCAGCATATATTGCAGGGAGTAGCTTAGCGCTGGAAGAAGAGAACCATTTTGAAATCTAACTCCTATGGATCCTTCATGTGCTGGTTTCTTTGTGCCAGTGGCAACTCACTTGAGAAAAAAGGGTGTAAGAACCACGGGATTTGGTCTCATTTCCTCCGTAGTTGTCATTTTGCAATTTAGTATGAGTCATCACAATCTCTCTTAATAACTTTTGCACTTCATGTACCTACAGGAAAGACATATTAAGACTCTTATTTTTAACTATATTCTTAGGTCACAGTAAGCCAGTGATTTAATTTCATGCTCCTTTCTCTCTCTCCCCTAACTTCTATTGAGCTCAGTTTCTATTTTCTATCTATATTTTAAAATGCTAGGTTGCTTGTTTGAAGCTGAAGTGACGTGTTTGAACAATGGAGTCTGCCTGCCTTTCTTCCTCTAAATTTGATTAAAAGGAGGAAGAAAATAGATGCTGCAATTAATAAAAATCATATTTTGTTTGCCTGGAACACACAGGAGATTGCTACATTTTATATGATGTTGAATCAATCCTATAAATGGTCACAAATGAGGGAAAATAAACAAACAAGTTATTGATCTTAAAAGACTTAAAAATTTTGAGGGTGCTCTACTGCCTGAAAGTAAATTCGATATCTGTTTATAGTCACACAGAGACCAAAACCCATTTACTATTTGTTTAAAAAACATGTGATATTTATAGCTTTGGCTATTGATTACTATGGTCACAACACTGAGCCAATTAAAAAAAATTAGATAAGCTTAAACCAAAGCTTTAGGCATGAAACCCTGCCTGAAAAAATTGCATCACCTTCTAGGGTATCTAGGTTATCAAAGGCGAACAATTTAACATGCACCTAAACAAAACTTTCTCCTAAAAAGTAAAATAAAAAACCAAAACATATTCAGTTGTTGCTAAAACACATTTCTGTTTCTTATTTTCTTTTCTGACAAAGCTTTCCTACTTATATTGACTACTTGGGTGACATCTCTGAAAGGCAAGATTTTTACTGTAATTTCACTTATGCTGAAGATGTTATGCTGCACCTCATTTTGGAGTTTCTTATTGCTACCTTGGCACATCTGTTGAGGTACTTCCTTTAAGAGGAGATTTTCTTTTGTGAAAGGAATTGTTGTTTCCTTGTAAAAAGATTAATAATTTTTCCCAAACAAATCATATCCCTCTAATAATTTTGGGACTGAAGGTGAATTTGAAACCTCTTGAAATTTTACTCAGGTGGCAAGTTTTTTCAAAATTAGACAAAGATTCACTTTAAATATCAATATAATTTATATTTTCAGAACACTCGTTATAAATATTTCATTTTATTAATCACACATCCACCTGTTTCTCTTGTGATTGGATTCAAATCTCTGAATGCACATATTCCTGCAAAAGAAATTAAGCATAAGTGAACAAAGAAGGAAATAGCCCAACTACTTTCACAAAATTGTGTCAGTATGACTTTGAACTTTCATTACATTTTCCAAAAGGCTAAGAAGTTGCCCACATTTCAGTGATCTACATAATATCACTTCTTGCTTTAGCAGCTCCTAATAGTTCCTCTGCACACAGCAGCTCAAATTTCCCAATGGCTTGACGACATGTTTTTGGCCCTTATGGCAAGGGCTTGATTCACTCAAGAGCCTAATAAGCGCTGAGGCTTTACAATGAAGAATGACATTACCAAGCAAGTGGAAGAAGAGCTGCAGGCAATTTTGTTCACTCTTTCATTACTCAAAAAATTCCAGGAGCCTGGAGCAGGTCTAATTTGTGATTTCCAAACCATATGTAAATTTACCAAGCAAAAGAGAACAAACCACACAGGACATGCAAAGAATGATTGAACAAGGAAAAAAGGTGACTACTATACTTCCAGGTTGTGGAGAGGCGACAATAGAGAAGCAAGCTGGTTCTATTTCTGCTATAAACATGTCTCATGTCAGAAAGAAAGAAAACATTCAGTGGAGTCCATGGGGTGTTTTGCATCTCCATTAGACAAGTGATAACCATATGGTGTTATCTGGAAATGAAAAGCCCTGAAAGCATGCTTGCTTAATTTTTAAACTGTGGCTTTACACTGAAATAAATATTATTAGCTAAAAGAATGCTAAACATGGATGTTTGGTGTTTTTTCCCTATGGATTCAACTGCAAAAAATACTGTCTATTCAAATGAATTGTAGGGAATGGTTGTTTGCTTGTTTGTTTGTTTTTCTTCACTGGCAGTGTAAGTATATAAAGAGGAAATTTTCCTTATTTGCAGTAAGTTTCTTTTATCATTAGTAAAAATTCTGCCTTGGGTCTTTCAAAATAACTCTGACAAAGCAGCGGTGGCCAGAATAGGAAACAGCTTGCTCTTATTTTCTGTGCCTTACCAGTTTCACATTACAATAGGGAATATAAGAGATTGCTTCATTGTTCAAATTTAAATCTAACTCCTTCAAATTGAACTGGGCCTAGAAAAAAAAGGCACGTGTGTCACACAGTTTAGCCCACATCTGACCTGGTTTCAAAACATAAAATTGGGTTTCTGATCAATTAGTAACTGATATGTAACCTATTTTTATGGTTAACCAAAAGGGAGGAAACATTACTAAACAGTGTGCTGTTATTAAACTTACTAATTTTTTTTAAATCATACGGATGGACAAAGACAACTGGGGATTCTGAAACTGAGTAAGAAACTGAGGACCTAAATATGCATATCTTTACATCTCAAGTAGGTCAGGTCTCACCTTTTCTTATTGGAACAAGCATTACTGAAATAAAATGTGAGGTAGGTCCTTCCCTTCTGCAGGTGCAGCCTAAAGAAAGAATACAGCTCTGTGCAGCACTGAGAACTTTTTGCAAAGTCCAAGATACCTGAATTCCTTTCATGTCCTTAACTCTCCATCAGTGTAGGGCTAGAGATTACTGAAACTTTTTGAAGAGTGTTATGTGGAAGTCAAATATTAACAAGAACTGGGCAGTGATATTTAGGGAGAATTTTACCACCTCAAGACGCTTCCTCGTTTCTGAAGATCTTTGTGGGAAGAAAAAAGGAACCTCTTCCCACCAACAAAGAGGAAAAAACTAAATCCCATCAGTGGAAACATGGAGTGCTCCTCAGCTTTCTGATGCAATATGCAACTTTGTGCTCCAGTTGTCTCTCAGTGAACTTTGTATAATGCATTTAGCCGGTCCTTCTGAGGTTTCACTGAAAATCTCAAAAATTCCAGCGTCCCTGGAAAGTGAAATCAAGGTGGTTTGTATGTTACTGTAAAGGAAGAATCAAAAAATATTTTCTAAGCTCATGAAATGAAACTGACCTTGATTTTTATTTTTGGTAATTACCTTTTCTTCATAGTAATGCAAAGGTCATCCAGGCATAAAGGTTGTTAGAAGTTTAGCACCCCTTTGATCAGATTTAGAGCATTTTATTTTTATTGTACTGATACTTAGAAAATATTTAATGTCTAAACTCTTGGTACTGAGAATTCAAAATTTTCCATTTTGGCAAGTATTTTGCAAATCTGATTTCAATCCACCATAAAGCTAAGAAGGAAAATGGTGTTTCTCAGTTTAAATTGCTTTTCTTTTCTTGAAAAATATCAATTCATGCAAAGCATTATTATACAAAGTATTTTTTTTACAAAAAAGAAAGATTTTGTGCTATTTAAAAGTTTTTGAGTAATACAGGTGAGAATAGAAGTAATGTTGAGTTCACCAAATGCTCAAATATTAAAAGTGAAAAATGGAATGCATAATAATAATTTTAAAAGGTAGCTTTTTCTTGGAGTGCACATTTTTTAATCTTTTGGTTTTCATTCCAGTAAAGCTTGTTTAAGATTCATTTGACTTAAATAGGATGACAGATGTTTTATGCACTGCAACTGCTTATTTTTTAAATGATCTGATGGAAATACATTTGTAACATTTTAAGATGGACCTTTTCAAGCCAGGAAGGGAAACATTTGGTTCCCCATCTCCAGCTGATTTCTCCAAATGTCACGATTCCATCTAGTGGACAGGTTAACATAAAGTATATGTTATGCTGAATTTTCCTCAATTCCCTCTGCTTAATTTATGTGGCATGGTCACTGACATCTGAGTTGTTGTTTGTAGCCAAGGAAATCCAGCAAAGCTGTAGTAGTTCACATAGCTGACAGCAAGCCAGTGCACTGAAACAAGAGTCGGGATCCATGTCTTGAATGTTAAGGAATATCCACCATGTGCACCATCCTCCAGCTGGTGCTTTGAAACCCATAAGAAATTACATTGTGCAGGAAACTGCAGTTGAAGAACAAAAGACATCTGGAAATGAGAAAGGCTTAGTGGCCACAAACTTATCTGTCTTTGCAGAAGGCTATTTTGAGGCCTTTTTAGGAATGGTGCTGCACTGTGGTATTTTATCAATGTTTCTCATATGGTGGTATAATTTATGGGAACACCTTGGCCAGGCACAGTAGTGTGAGCCAATCCATTTTCCAGGTGAATGTGCATGGGGACCCAAACAGAGAGGAAACAAAAGCCTGATATTCCTCCCTGTTCTTTGCTAACATTCTTGTTCACAAAGCAGTGAAGCTTACCTCCAAAGCAGTACCCATTGAAATGGGTGTACAAAACAGACATAGACATAGAGAATTTTGGAAACCTAGATTCTAAAAAATCCTGATTGAATGTTCAGAAGTGACAATGACTGCGACTCTTGTTTATGAATTTTAGAAAAAACAGTTCCTGCAATTTAAACATGTCATATTGCTGAATCTAGTGTTAAATGTGAATTTAATTTCTCAAATTTCTAGACATCAGCAAATATGCACCTGTTATGCCCAGAAGCAAAGAGCTCAGCATAGAGGAATACTGCTGTGATTCACAGCTACCCCTATTCGCTTGTGCTTTATTTGTTAAAAAACACATTAAGAAAAATTAAATCAAGCTGTATGAAGCTGGAAATAAAAACTTTAATCCTTCATCATAGGTTTCTGAAATTGATTCAAAAATAGAATACAGGTTTAAAATGACAAAAAATGATGGCTTAATCTTTGAGTCATTCTGCCATGTGCAGTAAACCTGGGATTACCCTCTGCGGAACTGAAGTCTTGAGTTCTTTTCCAGGATAAAGCCTCTTGCTCCTCACTTGCTTCAAGATTAATAATATCATTCCAACGAGATTAGAGCCATTAGTCTTCCTGACCTGACCCAAATGGTACAAATGGGATTTTAAAGACAGTGTCTACTGAAAGATCCAGCAGAATGATGAGGTACACAGAATAGCTACCATGAGGAATCACCAGTGATAGACTGTCAGTGCTATAAAGAAGATACCCTATTAAGTTTAGCTATTATCTCAGAGGAAGATTATAGGCATAAATCCTGACCTTTAATTAAATAGACAGCACAAAGACAGAAAGATAAACAAACTTGTGCAAAAAGTAGTAACTTGTACTGACTTGGCAGATAAGTCTGTGAAGTGGAAAAGGGACAGTGATCAATGGGAGATTTTACAGATTGCTTTTTCTCTCATTTGTTGATGAGGCAAAATGTGATGATGACCACTGTTTGATAGAGCAAAAGTTTTGCTTGATTGACTAAACAGCAATGTAAGTCTGGATTTCCACACTTAGGAAAGGAAAAAGGAAAAAAAGGAAGGAAAGTGGAGAGGAGAGGAGAGGAGAGGAGAGGAGAGGAGAGGAGAGGAGAGGAGAGGAGAGGAGAGGAGAGGAGAGGAGAGGAGAGGAGAGGAGAGGAGAGGAGAGGAGAGGAGAGGAGAGGAGAGGAGAGGAGAGGAGAGGAGAGGAGAGGAGAGGAGAGGAGAGGAGAGGAGAGGAGAGGAGAGGAGAGGAGAGGAGAGGAGAGGAGAGGAGAGGAGAGGAGATGATTGTTCACAGCGGATCAGCATGTATTTTGAAGGTGTGTTGTTTTTTTACTCTCTAAAGAGCTGGTTTACTTGATGTTGAATATTAATGATAGTAGATAAGCTTTGGCTTCACTTGTCCTGAATGTCACTTCCCCTGTGTCATAATATAGCAGGATAATAATATCCATCTTTGTACCTCACATTTTCTAAATACTGAAAAAGATACACAATAAGAAAATGGTGGTGAATTCTGAAGGTGATATGAAGAAAAAAAATGCACCAGTGTGCTTGGTATAAGTTTATTTCTCTAACTTTCATTATCCGAGGACACTCAAAAAAGTATTATGTGCTTGTTCAGAGTGCACTGTACCTTACTTTAGGATTATTCCTAGGATAATGTTCTGTTTGAAGAATAGGCCCATGTATGCATGAGTATACAGCACAAGCAAATCTGTCAATTATTTGTAAACAATATGACAAGAATTGCTTAGTTTTTATAATTGGTTATTGAAAAAAGACTAAACTGGCTTATTTAATAACACTTAAAATCATGATAAATTCAGCTTCTTTTGCTCTTAATTTCATCTTCTCCAAGAAGAGAAACTAGAATTTAAACAATCTAGAATTCTTAATTTCAATCTATTTTAAGAATTTCTCGTCTTCCATTATAAAAGTAGCAGTACATAAAAGACCCTCATGACTAAGAACTTTGAAGATGACATGACTACAAAAAAATACTAATTCAATGAATTTTAAAGATGAAAGCTTATCTACACAATAGGAAAATACATAGTTATTATTATAGTTGACAAGTAATGAATGTTCTCAGGTGATTTAAAAGAGGTTCCACAAAAGCTGGAAAACAGATAACCAGCCAACAGCAAATTATGTATGTTAATGGAAGGTCCTATTTCTCTTAACAAATTTATTCTGTTTAAAATTTTATATTTATGAGGAAAGTCTAAGGCAATTCGCTGAAACTTATTTTAGATATTAAAATTTAAGAAGTTTCCCCAGACATTGTGAAGAAAGCATACATTTTCCAACTTACTTATAGCGTACATGACATAGATGATTTTTCTCTTCCAACACACCAAGGAACTGCTACTTAAAGCATCCTAGATATTTTTACCTCATCTACTAAAACTTAGCAAAATGGTGGTTTATTGCATTTTTGTGTTCAGCTGTAACAGCACAGGTTGCAGTGACTGGTACATCTTGCCCTGTGTGCAGAATTATTTTACTATAAAAAGTAGTGATGGGTCATGCAACACTAGCTGCAGTACAAAACATTTTCATCAATTTTTGATTCCAGATCATGGCTGAAATGGCAGCTTAGTCACATAATGCAACTCTCTGTTATTATAACCTAGTGGTCTTCATCTGAATTAAAAAATATTTATGAGGTATGAAATGAAATAATAGCAAAGATGAGTGATAGCACAGAATTGGTAAGGTTGGAGATCTCCTAGATCACTGAGTTCAGCTGTAAACCCAGCACTGCCATGTTCACCACTAAATCACTCTGTAGGTAATATCCACGTTTCTTTAACGTTTCCCTGGATAGCCCACTCCAGTGCCTGACCACCCTTTCAGTGAAGAAATTTTCCTATGTCTAATCTAATCCTCCCATGGTAAAGCTATTTAATCTTTTTTACTATATAATAATTTAATGGAATGTTCACCTCCGGAAGCTTAACTTCAGCTTCTGAACTGGTCATCTAAATCATCCATTGTAACAAGCCTCTGGTCATTTATTTCCTGTACTTTCCAGTGAATAGCAGTTTTCTTCAAAAAATTACAACATACTGAAAGCCTTTCCATATCCAATTTAGAAGCTTGGAATAGCAGAAACATACTTGAGAACTGAGGTATTTGAATATCTAGGAAGATTAGCAAAATCTGTCTGAATTGTGCACTGTTCCTAACCTTTCACTTTACTATATATCAAATATACTTATGCAAAATTTTTTATGCATGTTCTTATTCACATGATGGCAAACAATATTGACAGACAATTTTCCATGGTTAAAAGAGATTGTTAATAACTGTTTTAAGAAACAACAAGATTTTAAATCATGGTGCACAGAAATTCAGATTTTGAAAACAAATTTAGTACCTATGGACCCCTCTAAACATTAAATTAATTTTAAACAAACCTGTTCCAAAAATCCCCAAAAATTAGAGGCAGCTACTGAGATAGACATAAGATATCTGAAGCATTTACCCATGCAAACCTTTACTCGTGTAATTAATAACATTGGCCTTCATCAAGGTACTTGCACAAGTAAATCTTTCCAAGATCAAGCTGCTATCTCGCTGACTAACTTTAAAATCGAGAGCATTCAAGAAATGAGGAACCCAGAACAATGATTCCATGGTATAAAACATTAAATCAACGATCAAATATTAAATGGAGGATTACAGAAAATGACTAAGATGCATTGCTCTTAATTGTCTAAGTTATGGACCCAATTGCTGGTTTCATTTGCAAAGGGGAAATCATTTACAAGGTTAATTGCAGTGTCACTTCACAGCCTCCAGTTCTTTTTCATGTTGTGCAAAGCAAGTGTGAGCAGATGGACAAGAATAACATCTGGCAGAGGGAAGTGGGATCAATGCTGCTGACAGTCCTGACTGATTTCCTTTGGTGTGCACATAAAATAGTTGGTGGCAGAAAGTACTTTCAGAAGTAAAGTTCCAAGTGTAAAGTGAATCTTTGTTGATACTGTTAGGGGACAAACTACCTCCTGTAGCCCTCCTTGACAAAGTCTGGAAGACCTTAAATGTCTTGTAAAAAATGTGGTGATAATTGGCTTTTGTACAACATATGGGCTTAAAATGAATGACATTCTCATGCAATTTTGTTCACACACTTTTACTTTGATCTCTAAAACTATGAAGGCTAATTTAAGCTACATTTGTGAAAAGGTGTGCATGTGAACCAACTGTAAGGTCTTCCTTCTCATCTACATGTAAATGTGTTAAAATATGGTAGATCCTATGAATCACAGATCTGCAAACTTGTAGGATGCATAGTACTATACTCCAAGTTCTTTAAATTATTTAATGGTCCTTTAATGTTAAAATTCTTTAACATTCCTTTTAATATGTTTGTAAAATTAGGATTTAGGTGATGTCATCTGGAAACCACTCTCCAAAATCTTGAAGGGGTTGTAGCAAAGACAGAGGGTCCTTGGTTTTGCACAAAAGAACACATGTAGCACCTGTCTTCAACAAAAGCCAGATGAAAGACCTGGGGAATTACAGGCTAGACAACATTACTCAGCTCCTGGAAATCATATCCTCATAGATGTCATTTCCAGGCAAAAGAAAGAAATATTTTGTGTGGAAGTTAATAGCACAGACTTCCTGTGGGGAAATAATTCTATATCATGAAGTTGCCCTTTGCCTCATCCTCCAGCCTGTCTGCTCCAGACCTGCTCTTGGGTTTATCACCTGCATCCCCAGCCTGACATAATTTAGAATTCTAATGAAGATGCACTTTGCCTCTTTGTTTGTTTTCAGGTTTAGTTTGGGGTTTTTTGGTTTTTTTTTTTTTTGTTTGTTTGTTTGTTTTATTTTTTTGTTGTTTTTTTCTTTTTTTTTCTTTTTTTTTTTCTTTTTTTTTTTTTTTGTTTGGTTTGGTATTGGGTTTGTTTTTTCTTTTGTTGGGGTTTTTTTTTCAGAGAGAGATATTGCACACGATAGGTTCCAAGATAGATCCTTGAGGATTTATCTTGGTAGGCAAGATATGAAATATTAGCCATTTTTTCTTAGGTCCAGCCATTTTTCACCCATCCACTGGACTACTCATGTAGACCACAGCACCCCAAGTTGGTTGGAAGGATATTCTTGCTTCTTTTTTCAAAACTTGACATAAGAATATTTTTTTTAAATAATTTGTTTCTTATCTTGACTTATGAATTTGAACTAGAGGGGTTCTACGTTGCATTTTGGAAACTGGCATAAAAACAAAATTGCTTTGCATAACTCCATCTTTGTATGCCATGTAAAGAAAATTGCTTTTCAAATTGGTTTGCAAAGTGACCAATCACTTGTCTGTATATATGTTTAGATGTATAATACTTCATATGAATGCATTTATTTTTACAACAAAAACATGAAACTCAACAAATCATTACAAATCTTCTTTGGTCAAATTTTTACTGCACGAATTGCTATTTGATTCCCTGCTCATCAAATAAAACTAATCAATCACAATGTAAATTGCACTGTATGCACATGACGCATAGAAGTAGTTCGGGATTGAGCTCACATCTGGTGTTGGTATTCCTTCTACAAATTACAAATAAAGTTGTCTCTGTCTTATCAAAATAAGAAACATTGAGCACAACACATGTAATTAATTACCATCAACCTTATAATCACTGGGATCAAGCCAGTTACAAAAGAGTTCCTCCTTGTTATGGTGCTTCAGCATACATCCTTCTCCGCCTAAGGGATACCTAGGAAGGGGAATTGATGTATTCAGCCATGTAAAGAAGCTGTTACTAAACAGTTTCTTCCTTTCCTCTGACATTGTCATATTCTTTTCTCTTTTTTTTTTTCTTTTTTTTAAGAACTCATCAATTACAGTTAGTTGCAGACAAATCTGTATGGACAATATAGGTTATTTTCTCACATTTTTGCATTTATTACGTATTGTGTGAATATTAATAGTAAAAAAAGAAAAGAAAAGACCAACAAAAGTTTGCAGCAGAAATGTGAACAGGATTATTTTTATAACTTGGAGCAGAGAAGAAAGGGTGCATACAGGAAGGTGAGCTTGACAAGTTCAAGGAATGGAGTAGATGCTGCCATATTTGCTGAAGAGTGACTGAGGATTGCAATGGTTGGAAATTTCTTCTTGTTTCCACAGGTAACAATATCTGTTGAAATCTTTCACCATAGTATCAGTTACTATAATAATACTAATTTTTGGTGTCACAGTAGCTGATAGAAAATTCTAGTTTCTCTTTGATTTCTCTCCCTCATTAATTTTTCCTTATGCTGATATAATATTCTTAGGGCAGCAACTTTATTTTTTTTTTCCCCATGATGGAAACTGCAGCACAGTGTTTGAGTAGATTTTCTGAGGACCATGGTAACTTTCATCCTGAGACATGCAAGTTCTCCGCTGCAGAGCTTTCACTCTTCACAGGGGAAGACAGAATGTACAGGAGTCAGAAAACAATATGACTCCCAGCCTTCTTTTCTCCCTGTAATTTCTATGTCATGCTCTTCAGAAGGGGCTTCAAAAACACGTGGTCATGAAATTCTCTGGATTAAAATGAAAATCATACAGATAAAGGTGCAATGATAACATTCTTGGCATCATTGATGGACATTCCTTGAAACAGCCAATTAAAGACTTCAAGGTCAGAGAGAGTATTTGATTACATCTTGAGAAGTGCTGAAAACATTATTCCAGATAAAACTGACAAATGGAAGTGCAATTAAGCAGTGATATTACTAACCCTTGCAACAGGGAAAAAGCCCTACAGAATACAATGTAGTAAATATCTATTACTAAAATGGGAACAAACAAAATGAGGGAGAAGGAAATCATAAGTCATGGTCGAATGGGGGAAGACATGTATGATATGTGAGAATGATCATTGTTTCCATAGAGAATCTTTGATATAAATCACAAATTAAGCATGAATTTAAAATAATTCAATAAAATTTAATGGGATCAAATGGAAGTATAAGAAAATTATTACAATCACAGATATCTCTCAGAAAGAAAAATCTGTGTCTTAATGGAGAAAACTGAAAAGAATTAAATTTAAAAAGTTAAAAGTAGAAGTATAGTAGGGTGCATGAGAAAAGATTTTTATAGGCATCATCCTCATCCCAACATATTTTAAAATACCACAGAAGGGTAAGTTGAAAGTATAAAGCACTAGGTTGTGAAGCTTGTAAATTATGACACTATAAAAGGAATTAGACTTTGCAAAACTAATTAACATTTTTCATTGGTTTAGACTGAAGGATTTTGGGAGGTTGTCACACTGATGATTTCTCCTTTTACTTACAATGATGAACTGTGTAAAATTGAAATGCAAAGCCATTTGTAGTAACGGCTTTGAAACAAATTGCTAAACTTTAAAACAAGAAGTTGCCAAGTATTTTCAAGAAACTCCAATTTAAGATTAAAAAGAGCTCTCTATAGATCATAATCTGCTGTTTACCTTGGATTGAACATCAAGTGAAAAGGCAATAGTTTCTAAAAATAAGTTACTTTTACAAAGATTGCCGTACACAACACAACAGATGAGCAAGGTCCCCATAGAGGGAAAATTGGAAGGATTGAAATAATGACCACAAAATTATTGATAGTCATAAAATTATCAAAAATGACCACAAAATCCTGTAGGCAGTTGTCAAGGGCATGAGGATCCAGCTGGTCTCCTCAATCCTGCCACTGCAGGGAAGAGAAGGGCACTAGTAGAACAAGTAAATATCTGATTGCAGAACTGGTGCTGCCTGTGTGCTAATACACTTAGTATGGGGAAAAAAAACAGTGAGTGAGAGGTCTGAATTGAGTTTGCAGAGCTATTATCTTCTTGGGGTCATGGAGGCATGGTGGATGGCTCCCAGGAGTGGAATGTTTCAAGGGAAGGATACAGAGTCTGTAGGAAACGCAGGAAGGAAAGACAAGAAGTGAGGACTGTCCTTAGTGTGAGAATGCATCTGGAGTGCATGGAGCTCTCTTTGAGGGTAGTCAAGGGAGAATACGGGTTAGGATTAAAGAGAGGACAGGCAAAGGTGACAACACTGTGGATGTCTGCTAGGGGCCACATGACCAGAAAGAACAAAAGGATAAGGCAAGAATGTAGAAGCAGCATCACATTCGCAGCACCTGGTCCTGATCCACCATCTGATATCTGTTGGAGGGTAAACACAGCAGAGCATTAGGAATTCTGAAGGTTCTTGCACTGCATTGATGACAAATTCCACCACAAACTAAGGACTAAGGAGCCAATGAGAAGTGTTGGACCCCCTACTCATCAAACTGTAAGACTTTTTGGGTATGTGAATATCAAAGGTGATTTGGCTGCATGACTATGAGTTTGTGGAGTTCAGGATGCTGGGGACAGGGATGAGAGTGAAAAGCAAATTTTACAGCCCTGGATGTCAGGAGAGAAAACAGGCTCTTCAAAGATCTGATTGGAAGATACCAATGGGATAAGGCCCTGGAGGGAAGGGGAGCCCAAGAAAGCTGGTTAATATTCAAATAATGCCTCCTCCAAGCTCAGGAGAGCTCCATCCCAAGGAATACTGTATTATTTAGAAATGCTAGGAAGCCTGCATGAATGAACAAGGAACTCCCCAGATAAACTAAAACACAAAAAGAAAGCCTGCAGAGGATGGAAGCAAGAACAGGTAACCTGGGAGGAATATAGTAGTATACAGGGATGAAGTTGTGAAAACTAAAGTTCAAATGGAATTGAATCTTGGCAGGCATATCAAAGACTAGAAGAAAGGCTTCTCTAAGTACATAAGCAACAAAAGGAGAAATAGGGAAAATGTGGGCCCATTGCTGAAGACAGGAGACCTGGTTGCACAGAAAGTAGAAATGGAGGAAGTACTGTACTGTAATGCTTTCTTTGCTTCAATCTTTACTAGCATTATAGTTCCTGGATAAGTGATGGAGCAGCTAATCCTGGAAGCCATCCTTCAGGTATGTGAGCAGCAAGAAAACCATCATGAGTACTCAGCATTGCTCCACCAAACATAAGTCTTGCTCAACTAACTGGATAATTTCTACAAGGAAATGAGTGGCCTGGTGTGAGAAGAGAGCAGTGGATGTTGTCCACCAGCACGTCAGTAAGCCCCCATAAGGTCCACAGAGTGAACCTGTTGATGTACAGTCTGGATGAGCAAACAGTGACATGGATTGAAAACTGGCTGAAAGGCCAGGCTCAGAGGGTGGTGATCAGCAGCACAAAGTCGGGTTGGAGGCGAGAGGCTAACACTGTACCCCAGGGGTGGATACTGGATCCAGTTCTGCTTAACATCTTCGTTAGAGACCTGGGCAGAGTGTGACCTCCAAAATTTGCCACAAAAATAGGATCAGTAGCTGATATGCCAGAGGGCCATGATGCCATCCAGAGGGACATCAGCAGGCTGGAGAAATAAGTCAACAGGAACCTCATGAAGTTCATCAGGGAGCAGAGCAAAGTTATGCCCCCAGGAAAGAAAAACCACATGTACCAATACTTGCTGGGAGCTACCCATCTGGAAAGAAGCTTGGCAGAGGAGGATCTCAGGGTCCTGGTAGCCTCCAGGTTGAACATGGGTCAGCAATGTGCTCTTGTGGCCAAAAAAGGTATTCTGTTATTAGAAGTAGTGTTGTGAGCAAGTCAAGGGAGGTGATCCTTTCCCTCTACTCAATGCTGTTGAGGCCACACCTGGGGTGCTGTGTCCAGTCCTTAGTTCAAGAGAGTCATGAATAAAGTGCAATAAAGGACCACACAAGATTGAAGTACCTTATTTATGAGGAAAAGCTGGGAGAGCTGGGACTGTTCAGTCTGGAGAACAGAAGGCTCAGAGAAACATTGTCAAAGTATATAAATACCTGAAGACAGGGTGCAAAAATAAGAGAGCCAGACTCTTTTAGGGGTACACATTAACACCGGACACAGACTGAGACACAGGAGGTTCCATCTGAACATCAGAAAACAGTTTTTTACTGGATGGCTGAGCATTGGTAGAAACTCTTAGAGAATCCAGAATTTTCATCATTGGAGACTCTGGAACTTAAGGAGGATTCCAGAGTCTTCTCCCTAGCTCTAAACAGCTTAGAGCAGGGAGGCTGGACAAGATGAACTTGTGAGGTCTCTTCCAGCCTCAACCACTCTGTGATTATGTGGAAAGGTTCTGTACTAGGACAGATAAAGATATTCAGAAGTGGTCAGTCAAGGGATGAATTGTCATTAAGAGCTCATAACAAGAGTGAAATATTTGAAGTTGACCTAAAAGAGATAGGAAGTTCTTTCAGAAATACCTCAGAAATACTGTGTGGCTGAATGACATTATGATAAAGCAAAAAATATTTATTCTTGTTCACCACGAGGGACAAGATAATGAGTTTTGGGGAATTTTGTTCTAGCCCTACACAACCATTGGCTTCTGACAGATTGCTGAGATCAGAATATACAAATGGAATGTATATGGGCTCTTCTGACAGTGCTCACAGACTCCTTATAGCAACATTAGTGGGACAAATCAGGTAGGAAAATGCCTGCAGTGATTCATACAAACCCCAGTCTCTTCAAGCAGGCTAAAAGTCCTGAAAAATGAAACATTAATTTTTTGAATAGCAGTGCCTTTGGGTGAAAAATCCAGTGACTGCATGATTGCCTTGTTTTTGTACCTGATTTCTACTGAAGTCAAAGCAAACTCAAGAAGAAATATCTGTTCATAAGTTCATCACCTACATGGCACTAGACAATGAATCCAGGGCTAATGTGCTTTGTAAGCAATTGCCCTAAATCTGATTAATTACACAGATAATAACCCTCATTTTTTCATGACCTAAACAGTTGAGTCCTCCTCTCTCCCACTTAAGTTTTGATAAACAAAATGTTATTTTCTGTGGATGTTTTCACTTCACTTTGTGTATCAAATGACACCAGCTTTTGGAGTGAAATCTGCTCTAGAAAAACATAATTTTGGAAGAGATTTTGTAGAAGATGCATGCATGATTCATTAATTTTGGGGCTACTGCCAAGGATCTGTTCAGTGTAGAAAAATATCAGGAAATAGTCTAGAGGATTTTAAGCACTGCATAAATGGGAGATTGACACCTTTTTCTTCTGTATGTAACCAACCTTTTCATATATACCATCTTAACATAGATTGACCAAGATGGGTTTTTTTTGGTTGTTATTTTTGCTCTTATGCCATCAGCTTAAAAACCACACCAAACAAACAAACAAACAAATGAAAACATATCTCACTTTCACAAAGTTAAATTACAAGTGCTGGTGTTGCTTGGTTGTTTTGAATCCCACTTCACAGAAGCTGTGTCATCCTTCCCTCTTTTGTTGAAGTCAATAAGTATTCTTACTAAACTGTCTAGGAATTTTCAGCCTCAAGTAAATCAGGATGCCAAATGTAAACCACATGTCATGACTAGATTATTTCAGTAAATACAAGAGTAGTTAAAGATTCATTGTTGCAGGTAGCATTGTGCTGAACAAGAGAACAGACAATGATTACAATGCTTGTCAATAGGATGTGTTCTACAAAAATAAAAAATTCAACTTTTCATTGGAGTCCATTTTAGATAGATCACTCCACTACTGAATGAAGCAGCCAGTAAAACAGGCCCAAGACTCTCATTAATGAAATGAAAGCTTAAATGGCGATGTGGGCTTGTCTATTGTTCATAAATTGTGCTCACTTATCCAATTCAGAAGCAGTACTTTATACTTTGACATATTCAGCTAAAAGTAATTTGCCTTGGGAATCTACAAACATTTCTTGTAAAGTTCTGGCAGCACAATTATGGTACAGGTAATACAATATTCTGGAGCTTTCTCAGGAAAAGAATTTTCACTCAGTGTCAAATGGACACTTGTCAAGCCAAGATGAATGTGCATACTTAAAAGAAAGTCATCCATCTAGCTTGATAACTTCTGTAGGCTGAACAAATTCAATATGCTTCAGATATGATAGTTCAAGTAAATGTGTGAAGCACCATATGGAAGAAGTGAACACCTGCTGCAAGGTGTCACCTAGCAATATTGCATATGTCTGATGGAAGATTGCTGACATAATTCACAGAAGGGACAGAGTTTGTCTCCTACAGATAAAGAAATGATGGTAGTGTGACTCACAGGAGACTTGCAAAAAAGAGCAGATCCAAAATCTGTCACTTTTAGTAATATACCTCAACAACTGCAGTTGCCATTTTTTGCAAGGTACTTTTTTAAGCTGTTGTCAGCTGTGTGGTCTTCTTTTGCCCTTTGGCTTTATGGGGATGAAGGACATACTTTTCCTGTGGCATATGGTCAGGTGCTTTAGAAATTACATTGAAGCCTTCCCAGTATAGTCTTTCCTTTTCTTACTTATACAGTCTCACTACATTTACATTGATATGATAAAGAAGTGTTATGATAAAGAATGTGGAATGATGCCTTATTTTATGAATCATTTAGCAAAGGTTCTGTGCTCTTGAAAAGTAACAGAAATGCAAAAAGCTATCTGCACGATATGATAACAATAACTAAAATGAAAGTGCTATCACGTAGGAATTAATCACAGGCAGGGCATAGAAGTCTCTGGAAAGAGGAAGTAGAGGGAGAAGCAGTACTGTTCACTCAGGATACCTTATTCTGAGAAAATGGCCAACACAATAAGCAAGTGGATAATTACTATTCCTGTATTGTTATAATGAAGAAGAAGGAACATATTTGTTAAAATAAGTAGGGAAAAAAACTCTTCTATCAGTTTTTTTTTAGAAAAAAAACATGAAAAACATTTACACAAAGGGCAGAGCATTTAGAATAGCATCTGAGCATTGTTTCCATGTGATGGAGGAAGGAGGATTTTCCTTTCTTTCAGCTAAGCTTATCAAGCTTGGTAAGAATTTATATGAGAGCAAGTAAAGAAAAAAACATAGACTGCAGGAAGATGACAAAAGCAAATGGTGCTCTCACTATTCATTCCAGGTTTTGTTCTTTATTTAGTCAGATTTGCATAATGAAAATAAAAATTGTACATAAAGCTCTAGGCTCTCCTACTTAATCTTTCAATGGTATTCTATATCCAGCAGGCTTAAAAAAACCCCAAACATTCAGCATGAACAAATCAGCTCAGGTTAGTCAGCCAGCGAATGACATAAATCCCAGTATTTTAACTAACAGTTGTCTCCTAAAAAGTAGCACACCCCTCTCTGAAAAATCCTTATACGCAAATGGCTTTGGCCCTGTTCCTGGATTGCTTCTGAATACAACCAAGTCATATAGAACCAGGAGTACTTACAAAGCACATCCTGCTGGCAGCATGTATCCTGGTAGGGGACAGAGAAGCTCTTAGATAATCAAGTCTCTGATTTAGGACTAGAGAGACAATGACTAGCAAGTATGAATATTCAGCATAGATCCCCCTAGACAAGCACCCTGCTTGGTCTTTTGTCTTCTATGCATGACTAACTTTAATCTGTAGTGATAAATTATGCATTGTAGTAACCTAATGTTTAAAAGGCTCTGGACAGCAGGGGCCAGATCTAAAAGCGAAGCTGACGTAACTCTGCAGCAATTAAATATCAGTGATACAAAACTGACTCTTTTATTTTTCAGTGTGATCATCATCAGCTGGTAACAGAGTACCAACAACCTAACCTATTAAAAACTGAATAAACAACCAACCACTAAAGAGCTGTTTATGGGGAAAAAGCTGGATCATGCCTTGCTCTTTCCTGACTATTTCTGTGCTGACCATGTTTACCTACTGTATAACACAATTATTTTTTTAAATTTCTTTTCTTCTTATTGAAAAACTCCAGTTTAATTAACTTTCATACCTTTTCATGCATGATTGTAAGTGTATTTCTATATATGCGGATGTGTCTGTCAGAAGATATTACTGTGAGGTAAACACGCATGACTGCTTAATTCCAGGGAAATAACCTATGCATCATCTGGCAAGGCTAAGTGCACACAGGTTATTATGAACCCTGCAGCTACATTAATTTAGTAAAGTTTTCATAGATGTGTGTCTACATTCACAAGGAAGCTATTTCTTTCCCCTTTGTCTTGCTTTTGTTTTGCAATTTCATCCCTTCTGTGTCTACATAATAAAGAAGGTCCATTTATACAAAGAATGAAAAGCTGCAATGAGTCACCTAAATAAAATAATTTTATAAAGAAAAGGTTGTTCTGTAATAATTTGTTTCAGAGTTGAAAATAATTGGAAGCAATGCTCTGAAGACTTTCCATAAACGTGGCATTCTGGGTAAAGGAATTATTGTTATTTTGGAAATTAATCTAATTTTTGTCTGCGCATTGTCATTTATGTGAATAGAACTTGTCAGCTTGATTTGTTACAATGCCTGAATTACTTGCTTAATCCCCAAAATATAAATAAAACATTTAATTGCTTTAACTTGGAATGTTAACCTTTTCAGTACTGCTCTCTGTGAGTTCATTTCAGAAGAAAGTTTTATTATTGGTTTTACACCTTTCAGCATATGATGTCAATAAAATTATTAAAAGAATATGAAAAAGATACATTAAAAGAATGGCACACCAAAGAATCCTGGAGTGTGAAGAACAGTGCATAGAAATTGAGTCCTTTTCACACCAGATTCATCCATGAGACATACAAAGAACATGTGATTTTTGCAAGTCATCTCTTAACTGCAGCAGCCAGTTACAGAGGTCAAACTTATAGATGGGGTAGATAAGCAGATAACTATAGTCAAGGGGTCACGGAGTTTTACATTATCCTCTGTGTTTTGTGCTGTCCCTGAAGCTGAAGTACAAAGAGGAATAATTCAGATTAACAGTGCTTTCAATTTGAATGTCATCCAGATAGGAGCACTACAGACTGAGAGAGAATAAGTATTTCATGCAGCTTTTTGCCAGTACATGAGAAGCATCCAGCATGGTAGCCCTGTCCTTTGAAATAGAAAAACAGGAGAAATCTTCAGAGACTATTCTGCCTTCACGCTCAAACAATTCTGAGAGCAGATAAATAAAAGATGGGGTGGAGCAACCATATTTTACACTGATATTCAGAGTTGTTCAGCATCAGTAGAGATACTTTATTAGTACACTGACAGCTGTTGCAGGAGAACTAGTAAATGAGAAGCAAAAAACTCAGGAGGGTTATCTGTTGAACTACAGCTTAAGAAAAAAACACAGGTTGTCTAAATACATCAGAGAAAAACACTACAGTGTGAACACTCAAGTTTAACTTCTCTGAGAAGTAACGATGGTGTGTACGGCCAGTGTGTTAGGGATCTCTGAAATTTTGCCTTGCAATGTAATATTGAGCAAAACCTATGATCTTATATGAATAATTTATCTTTAAAGAATTGTCATGTATAATCCAGACATATAGTGGCATACAAAGAAGTTTAGTACAATTACTCAGCTGATTTCCCAGTACTACGAAAGATTGGTCAGATATTAAGTTTCTTTTTCTTTTCTTTTCTTTTTACTTCTGGATATACTGCTATATCTATATATATTAGTTCAGAACACAGTAAATCAGTGTAAATTATGTCTCAAGTAGTCTCACTTACACTGCACATGATAGAATAGGGATTATTTTGTTGCAGCAATCAGTAGTAAAACTAAAGTCTCTGATTTACTTTATTTTTTATTGCTTTTCCATTGCTGAATGGCATAAACTTAAATTTAGAATAATTTTATACAATAATCCTCTGCTGAAACCATGTGAAAAAAAAAGATGAATACTGTATACTGATATTTTATTGCTGCCTGGTAGTAACATTTCAGGAAAGACTGATTTTAAGAATATGTAGCTGTAATGCTAGTATATGGCAGTACAACTTAGTTTTATCAAGATTTTATTTTGTTAGAAAAGATGTTTAATCTGTCTATATGCAGACTTGGCTTTCAAAGAAGACTCATACCCCTATACTTTATTCATTTTTCCTCCTTCTTGAATTACTTCCAAAACCAGAAACCTGATTCTACTGGAGTTAGACTGTTGGAAATAATCTGTGATGAGCAACACTGTAGTATTTTTAGGCTGGCAAATTGTACCACCAATGAAGTTTTCATATGTCTAGTGCAAATTACTTTCTTAAGTTCAAAATGTGCTATTTGAAGGCTGTAACTCTGTAAACAGAACATAAAAGATCAAGGAAATTTACAATACAATTTTTCTGTGAAACTCATGCTGGCTTAATTGATTTTATAATTATATAACATGCATATGACATGGATAATAATGATGTTGAATTATTAGCTAGCCAGATCAATCAACTATTTGTGATATGTAGACATAGCCAGATCTCTTCAAAAGCTGCCTATTAAAACTCTTATTTGTATCTTTTGGAGCTAGAAATGCCTTGAGAACCCCATGGAGCACAATCAGTTTTATTTGTTTTTAGGAGTAGTATTTGTTATGATTGTGAGCCTAAGGGAAGGTTAAGTAAAGTCAACAGGATCCTTAAAAACAGGAAATAATAAGGCAACTCTTAGTATTGGCTCTTCTACTCTAAAAGCCAGTGAAAGAGAGTAAAATTGTCAATGTACAATGTTCTCAATATACAATGACTGGTACCTGCATGTACCTTATTGTCAGGCAGATGAAGTGGAGTGACCTGGAGCAAGGCTCAAAGGACAGCAAAAATGTAGCTCCTGCTTTTCCTCTTTCTAATCTTGAGTATTAGTAGTTCTACTAACACTTGGAGTGTCAGTGGTACCCTCAGTATTCTGCTTCTTTCCTTCCCCTTCTTGTAGAACAAGTCTGCAGGCAGGTAAGGTTGGCTGGCACCAGTCAGGGTTGAGCTTTTTGAGGGAAGACGAGCTAGAGCCAAGGGTGACCATAGGACAAACAGGGCTGATGCTGCCTCCAAAACCAGCAGCACCCTCTGGCACATGAACAGGAGCAGCAGGGCAGGGCTTCTGGCACTAACAGAGCCCACTGCCAGCCCAGTGACCAGCAGGCAGGACAGCAGCAGCCTGGGTCACTGCTGGTCCCCACCTGCCCACGTCTTAGCTCCGCTGAGTCTGTGAGCTCAGGGCTGAGGTACTGAGGGGCTTCTGTACAGGGGGCACCGGGGTGGAGGTACCAGGAGAGGTGGTCAGAAAAAATAAGGGCCAATGGTGCTCTGGGGGCTCTAAGTTCCTGTGCTGAGCTGATTGCTATTTCAGAAAAATTACCTTTTTGGTAGGAAAAAAATTAAGTGCTTCAAGTGCTTCCTCCTGCAGGCACACTGGCAGATGTGGAAGAGAAGCCTGGAAGAATTTTGAAGTAAGGAGACTGGCTACATGCTACACGCAGTTTACTGACCTGTTGAGCCTGTGAACAAAGATTTCATCCTTCCTTTGAGTAAACATGCTGGCTTTTCCTTCAGTATATGTGTATGCCTTCCCTTCACTATGGGACTATCTAAAGTAAAATTTGTTAATATTGGTTAAAATACGGAAGAACTCTCCAAAGTTGGCAAAATCTCAGTCTGCTACAAAAGTAAATAAGGAGAATTCCTTTAATCCTCTTTTACACTGAGTATATTTAACAGTTTAGATTTTACTTCATTGTTTTAGTAATTTCTTTATTAAATAAAATCTAATTGCAACTACATCTGTCACATAGAGACATCTTGAGAGGTCTCATTCTACTAGAAGCTTTCTAAAGAGAAAGAATCAGATATGAACTTCAGGCAGTGCTTCATAATAAAAACATTTTTCCCTCTAGTTGTGATTCAGTGCTGCTGCTGCCCTGATCTTCTTTGCAAGGAGGTCTCCTCACCTGAATTATTCTCTAGTGACACTGGATATAGTTGCAAAGGAAGTATCACAGTATCATGCTTCATTAAGTCAGCTTATATCGTTAGTATAGGAGGAAAATGCAGAGTTAAAGGCTGAAGATCATTAATTCACTGCATGTTGTTAAGTGAACAGTGTAAGAGGGGGACGATGCATACATGGCAGCAAGGATCTCTTATATTTTCCCTGGTTATTAAAGATTCATGGCTGTCATTATTAACCTGCTGCGATAATACGTGAAAGTCGTTTCACCTCCTCATGAGTCTCTCATTTTCTTGGCTTTACCTTATGTTTGTCTTACTTGGCAAAATTGTAAACAGCATGGGAACACCTCTCAATCCTTGTCCACAAGTAGATTTTGCCCAGGTATAACTACTTCAGGGAGGAGTGAAATTAGCATACATAATTGGTTTTGTACGGGATTAAGATAGCTCTGTCTAAGCATTTTATGCCCATTTAATGTTACAATGCCAGGCAGCTCATTGGGTTTATATTGTTCAGTTTAAACAACAGAACTTTTGCATGTGTGTTAAGTTTTTCAACATTTTCTATGGTATTTAATGCACGGGGGACCTCTTCAATGCAGCTGCAAGGCAACAAAGAATAATTATTATTAGGAATAAAGGGAATTGCTAAGCACTTTGTATTTGTAATACTGCATAAAAAGCATAAAAAACCCATAGTGCCTACCACAAATAGCAACTTATCCCTAGCCACAAAGAGTATCACCATAAACCAAGCACATCTATAGTATCACTTTTACAGAGTTATTTTAATGCATGGTTCCTCTGCTATAGAATTGTAATGGAGACTTACATGAAATAAGAAAAAAATAATTCCTCCTAGAAGTTTATGAGAGTTGACTGTTCCATTGGAGCCATTATGGTTTATCATATATTTAAGGACTTCTAAAATATGAATTATTGATAGGCTCCAAGGAGCAATGTTTCTTTATCATTTATAAATATTTATTTGCTGAGTTTCAGAATGAGTATTATTGAACTCACATAGACCTTAATGGCTCCAAGTGGTCTATAACACGATAGAATATGGCATTTCAAAAATCTCATATCTTATTTGATCTAGTGGAAACATAATTAAATGCTATTAAAATCCAGAAAAGGGGGAAACTTTGGTTATGATAAAGCAGGCGTACTTGCAACCTGCCTTGTTTTTGACAGTCTCATATTCACCTGCATAACAATATTTTTAGGTATTTCCACCATCAACACATTCACTGATACTTCCCTAGCTTGCACACATCCCTAAATATTTTTTCATTATGACCTTTCTGAATATGTTGCCACGTGGTTTTTACGCTCCCACAGGAACATTTCCTCCTTTTATTGTTGTTTTTGTATTTGATGTTGTGTTTATGTTACAGTAGGTATCTGTAACATCAAAGGTAAACTGTAAGCAAAAAGGTAGTTAAAGTTGAAAGAATGGCTTAATATTTGAGAGTGAATATTTTGACATACAGTCTGTATATTGCACTAGGTCAGGAGCTTCTCTATTCCGTTTGGTTTTGTTTGGTTTTTGGTGGTTCTTCCTTTTTTTTTTTTTTCTTTTTTTGTTTTTGTTTAGGAACTGATTGCTTATACAGAGTTAAATTACCTTTCTAAAATGCAGCTAACTGTCTCTATGCTAGAAACTCATCTCCTTTCCAGTTTGTCCCAACCCATCCTAAGAAGACTTTTTCTCTGTATGAAGTAATGTTAATAAACTGAAACTTCTGAAAAATCTTCTGAAATTATGACTTTATTATGCTTATTATTTTAACTCCACATGCTGTACATAATATTTCTTCCTACATGAAGTAAGATTAGTGTGAAGGTTTCATATATTTTATGCATTGTATGGTTATAATACAAAATAAATATTAGGTATACTATCTGCTAGAGCCATATAAGTGAAAAGAGGGTCTGGAGTGTGTGACAATTATGTGGTGACAAATAGAAAAGTCTTATTGATTTATTTAGGAGATCAAACATTTTGAGGTACTTCGAAGCTGGGCACCATTTCCTTAATACTAAGACAACAGGGTATTTATAGCAACAATAAAAGATGTCTCTTGTAGTCTGAAAATGTGTTTTCATTCTTTTTCAGATTCAGGGTAAAAGCATAGATCATTATCATAGAATCCAAGAAAGTTTATTAAATATCACACCTGCCATGCAGGGTGTTTGAATTATAAAACAGTTCTGCTCAGATGGATTTTCAGTAATATACATAATAATTTATAAACCAGCAGAATTTCCATTGAGGATAAAATGAAATGGAATAATTGGCATGTACAAGATATAAATCTCAGGTTAAAAGAGCTGGAGTAAATAAGATAGTTTGATAAATGTTTACCCTTTAGCGAGACAAATATTTTAAATACATGAGGACCAGATTCTGCTATCATACTTAGTGATAGTATGCAGCAGTAGTATGTAATTCCACTACTTTTTGGTTTTCTTTGGACTTCTTACTGAGGCTAGCCCCATAGAGTATGAACAGATGTGCCATAATTAGCACTTAACATCATTTTCTTAAAGAAAAACATTCAGACTAGAGATTATGCTTCCTATCCTGTGCGGTTATTTTGTATTTTGATTAATTGTACATTCATGATCTAAAGAAGACAATATGTTTCATATTCCTTATTATTCCAAAATAAAAAGTAGATATAACTGGCAATATAAAGCAAGAAACACTTGTAGCATTCGCATTATTGGCATTCTGGAGTGTGAAAAACTCAGGAATAAAAATTTATGAGTGTATGTTTATCCAGTGTGGGAGAGAAACAAACCTATTCCCAACTCCTCTTCTATAGAAAATATCTTTTCTTCTAAAGGAGTGAGAAAAGTGTCCTGGAAGGCTCTTTTCAAGCAGTTAAAAACATGGCACATCTGAAATTAAATTCTTTCAGGATCTAATATGGAAAAGATTCTTGAAGAACATTGTTTGAAGTAAGCGCTTCATTTCTGAGTCATCAGGGTGTTGGGTTTGAACACAGCAGCTTTCATCTGATTTGTGGGAAACATAGCTACTGGCACAGCTTGCCCATTTCTGTGACTTTGCACTTTAGCACTTTTGCTATACAGGGAAGAAGCAATTATGAGATTATAGAAGAGGTCCAGAGGAAGAAACAGTAGAAAAGAGGTTTGAGATTTGTTTGTTTACTTGTTTAAATAGGACTGCAAGGGACATCGCATGTATTAGAGAAGAGAATAGTAAAAATAACAAATAAAATTAATAATAGATTTCTCAAAGCCACTGGCAGCAAAATAGTCAAGAATATAATTTTGAGGGCGAAATAGAGCATCCTGAGTTCATGTCCTTGGTTTTTAATTTCATGAAAAATAATAAAATGCACAAATACTGTAAAAATAAATAACTTGTCTGTGGCAGAAAAAGAATAGAGGAGGCACTACTAAAAGAAACTTAATTGTAAAAGAAAGAGACTATTACTTCTTGCATTCATTGTCAATAGGCTTGGAGATCAAATAAGAAATAAAAAAAAAGAGGAACACAATGTAATGGGAAAGAAGTTTGAATTCTTTTAGCTTTCAAAAATACATAATAATAAGGATATTTACTTGTCAAGGTTTTACATTCTCCAAGGTAGGATCTTCATTGTCTAAGTTCCTAACTGTATGATACTGTAGATATGGGCAGTCTCCAAATATTCAGAAAGTATAGATAAACAGATCTTTTTTACAATTCAGTGTTGGTGCAGAAAACCTGGTATATTTTGTTGGTTTGCATTAGTTTCACACTATAAATGTCTGTATACTTTGGATGTTTAAAGGATCCCTTAAGCTGAGCTTGCATCTGCATTGAAGAAGTAAGGCATATCAGCCAAAAATTAGCTGGGGAATAAGGCTTAATAAACTTTAGGCAGGTAGTTAACATCTCTGCCCAAAAGGAATTAACCATGTAAAATGAGAAGCGAAAATTCCTTGGTTTGGGTTTGTCAACTTTCTAGAATTTCTGGAAAGAAAGCAATAAGTAGCTAAATGAGTGCACAAAAACCCCTAATTCTATAATAACTTTGTGTAGTTGGGAACTCTTTTAAACTGTTTTTATCAGTTTGTCTCTATTGGCAGAGTAAATAATGACAGATGTTCAGTAAGTCAATTATCTGTAAAACATCATCTAACCAATAAAAAAAATCACAGTATTCTGGTTCTGGTCAAGTCTTTCTTAGGTGATCAAAGAAATATCATAGCTTTCTTGAAGCTGAACTTGATTTATCAGTTCCAGTGTTTTCAGGACAAAATTGGATCTTTGAATACATACAAACAGATATGAAATGTAATGTAATGATATTTTGCTTCTGTTAATTTTATATTTTTCGAGTTTAATGATGGGAGCTATTTAGTCAACTGTTATCCACCAGTTTTAACTGTCCTCTTTCCTACCTTTTATTAATGACTGGCACACAATATATACACATTCTATTGGGAAGGGAATTCATTACAAACTGGAAGTTGGTAGAATTTTTTGCCGCTTATGGTCTAACTTTTTTGTTTCTTTACAAGCTTTTTGTCGATAGATAGATAGATAGATAGATAGATAGATAGATAGATAGATAGATAGATAGATAGATAGATAGATAGATAGAATAAATTTGGTTTCTCAGACTGACCATTTCCATATTTATTTATTTCAGTTGGAATTTTATAATGTCTCTGAAGAACATTCATCACTGTATTCTACTTTTCTGAAGTTTGACTACACCTGCTTCCTTGAAGTTATATTATAAGGTCAATTTATTTTTTAAGCTTTTATCTGTTGGGTGGGCCAATGGTTTAGTTTTGCTGAATCAAATCAGTCTGTGTAGAAGGATTGTGGCAAAAAAATAAAATCAAGGAACTCTTAAACATTTCTAGATCCTAAATATATTGAGAACAGAGGAGCTAAAGATAATATATATAAAAAAAAACCCTGTAATAACAAATAGCCCTTTCTTTAAAAAAATTAAGTAAAATTTTTATACCATGTTCTTCTTTCTTGTTAGACAGAACATCTGCATGGTCTATGGATTCTCTAATTTTTCAGGTTTCTTTGTAAAGGCTAATTTCAGCTCAGAAAAAAAAGTAATACTTTTACAAACTTGATGTTAACAGCCTGATGAGAGTGGGAACACAAAGTGAAATCAGGACTAGATTATGTGGGGCAGCAAAGGTTCTCTGTGGTACCACATCCGGCCAGACTGAAAGGCTGTATGTCTCCTGAGGCTATTTGAAATCTAGCATGAACAATATCTAACCCAGAGAAAACAGTAAGACAAGCTTAACAACATTGTGGCCTTCTTTTGTTCCCCAAGGCTGTGACGGGAGGGTTTTTTTTTAGCAACACGCCATATAGAATCTCAGCTATTGTGTTTAGGAAATAAGAATCCATAATCCATAAGAGGATTTTCAGATGTAGACTTCTAGAATCCTATTTTGTTTATTTCCATACTGTCCATCTTAATAGAATTGCTTCAGAATTCAAAAGACAATAACAAAAACATAGCTGAACAAGTCCAAACAGCATTCAGGGCACTGAATGCAGAGACAGGAACAAAGCACCTGGAAGAATAAGGAGCAGCTAAAGAAAAAGAAAAATCAGCTAGCGAAGGAGAAATCTTTACACTGACATTCATTTTCTGGTAAGGTTTTCAGTGCTCTATTTAACAGCCATTGCTAGGCAGATGTCACTTCTGGATGGTATATGGAAGTCGGTGCATTCAGACTTGGCCTAAACAAGACTGAGGTCAGATCAGATTATTTTGAACTGACCCAAACATCACTGATTCCAGACACAAAGAATTTGTTTTATTTAGGCAGTAAGCAGAAATTCTCTGTGCTTTTCCTGACAGTTGAAGAAATTTTCATACCAGAATATGATTTGAACAAGCAAGAGAGTTAAATATCCAAGCAGTAAAGAAATTTTCCTTAAACCACACTAACTCTTGCAATAAGAGATGCCCATCATTTTTGGAAGCTGCATCTTGGTTGAAAGGGATAATTCAGAAGCTGTTTCATTTGATTCCATCTATAAAATATCTGGAATAGATCAAAATGCTAGCACAAGGGGAAAAAAACAGTTATTGTATAGAGTTCAGTTTGTCTTCATATCTCCCTGGCTGTCATGCCAAGAAATCACTGTCATTAACCATAACAATAAAACACAGTACTGTGTGTCTCTTACTTATCAAGAAATCTAAGAGCTTTGCAAACAGTCCTTATAACAGCTCTCAGTAATTGGACATGCAACATCAGCTTGTCTTTGTTAGATAGCTTCTTAATGCCACACAGAGATATTTTCCCAGAAATCTCTAACCTTCACTGGCATTGCCTGATTTGAAACCTTAAAGCAGTCTGGGGATTTTCATACACAGTTACAGAGAATTCAAGGAATAGTTCTGATAAGTTCATGCTGTTGCTGTGGTTATCTCCACCTTTATCTCTGTGTCAGTTAACAGAAGAAAATTGAGTCTATTTTGTTACTCTTTCGTTTCTCCTCATGTACCCCTAATGTTGGAGGCATTTTCATTTCTTTAATAATCTTGAATCAAACCCAAACTTCATAACAAGCATCACAATGTTAGTGAAAAAAATCCTTATTGGCAATTTCTAAGATCTGGATGAACAAAACAGTTTGTGTTTTGCTCTAACAAGAGGTAGTCTCTGCAAGAAAGCTCTGGAGAAATTCTGTCTGTGTGAATTACAATGACATTTTTCTTGATAACAAAAACCTTTACAGTATAGAGATTTAAGAAACAATCCTTCTGTATACTTTAAGTGTTCACATGTACTTGGTAGAAAATGCAAAACTCTTCCATGGAATCTGTTTTGCTTAGTTTAACAGAAAAAGTTCCACAGTTTCAAATACAGATATGTTATTTTTAAATGGTATTTTTAAATGGTCATTCATCTTCTCCTGTTAGATTTCTGAGTATACTTAATAAATCTGAACTATGAACTTGAGATTTGATTCTTCGGTTCATTGAGTCACTTCTAAGGAAGGAGATAACTTTAGAGTCAAGTTAGTTACACTGGTATAAAATTGCCATATGTTAAAGAAATAATCCTGGTTTGACTACTCAAATTAGGATTTGTTAAAAACAATAGTATAAACTGCTATGTGTTTTACTTGGCTTTTAAATAAATTGAATCTCTGTCTATTTTTACTTACTCAAACATAAACCAGGAGCAAATCTATTAATGCTAGCAGTTATACCAGCTTAAACTGACATGATAGCAGAATCCTTTATGGAAATCATAAAAGACAGTAGAATGCCACTTAGCATTAGACACCAGATGTGATTTTTGAAGGAAAGTGGGTTGTTACTTAAAAAGATTCATTGTTGTTTCAAAAGGTGACCTAATAGACCTTGTAGGTCAGAAGAGGTGAGAAAACCCCCAGCAATCTGACAAGAGAGGAGAGGATTAATTCATACTTCATACAAGGAAGGGTGAACATGTAGAGACTGAGAGCAAAGGAGTGTTTATGGCCACTGAATATGTCTAGGATGTTTTTTTTAGCTCAAATATGTTTCTATGGATCTTAGTGCACAAAATAAGCTGTATTCAAAAAACACAAGTTTTATTTCAAAGGATAGCACTAAGGCTGATATTATAAAGACAGCAGCTGCCTTTTTAATTTTATTTTTTTTTTTAGTGGTTAAACACATGCACATACAAACCCAGGCACAGACATAGACACACAGAATGACTTGGACCTCTTGGGACACATACAAAAGCCTGACAAGGAAGTAACTTCTTTTGAATAGTGGCTTGTACTGGGTATGTTTATGAAGCACCAAACAGCATTTCTTTGTCAAGCTGAGAAACAATTAATTCAAATACTTGAACATGGCAGGTTTAAAAACTGGGTTCTTCAGATGAAATGAGCTCCATTTCTCAAACAAAATCATCTTCTAAGAAAGCATATAACCCGTACACTGTGCCTAATACATGTTAATCATCTACAGCTCTGCTCTCCAGTGAGCAATGAGACAGTGAAACGATGACCAAGGGGCTCAAAAGACTTTTGAGCAGAGTAAACAGAGGGCCCCGTTTTCCAAGTTACAAACCCCTTCTTTGGCAGTCCCTCACCTCTGTGCAGCAAGTGCCCAATTCTCTAAATAGCGTATATTTAGGTAGAGATTTTTCTGTTCCTTAGATCTTCCTGTGTTCCGGGTACTCATGACATTTCTTTATATCCTTGTTCCTTCACATCTCTCACCAAGGAAGCATCCTTTGAAAATGCCTCAAGCTGAACTTCTCAGTCTTCCTTGGATATGTTTTCCTTGCTGAAACTATCTAATGTTTATTGCTAAAAAACAGAATGTAATGGCGGCATAAAGAAAACAATATAAATCCATAAAACAATTGTGTCTTATTTTTCTGATTTACTGCAGAACGCCTACTGTGAACCTAAAAATCTACGACTATTGCATAAATATAAGTCGATTTGAAATTAAATTTGCAGTAAAATCCAATTTATTTAAATTTTAAATAATTTACTGCAAAAAAAAACCTTTCGATATACACAGACTTCAGTACTAAAGAAACAAATAGAATTCTTAGGAGGGAAAATAATATGTAGTTTTTGACAACGATATACAAAATAATGTTGTGGTTCAGATTGTCTCAGCTATGAAAATTGTAGCTTATCATCAGCTGTGCAGATAAATACTCTCTACAGTGAACAACAGGCATCCAATCTCGTATGTCTCTGAGGACAAAGGACACACAAAGATAGGTGAGGTCTGAGGATGCCTGCCAACATTTCCTGAATTCCATTCTGCACTCTATTCCTATTCACTGAGTTTGATTACATAAACATTGCTGTCCTGAGCCTGTTCCAATTTCAATGTATATAATAGGACGTGAAATATGATGGGACTAATTTCAAACCATGCATGTGCTCATTGTAATCACTGATACTAGAGGTCATCTATTTTCATGCCACTCCAAGCTGAGACTATTTTCACTGTGTAGCTGGTAGAGGTTCAGTACTGCAGTGCATTCCTAATGAAGAAGGGGATCATTGCAAAAGCAGGGCATGAAGTAATAATAGCACGTAAATGCTGCTGATGTTCTAAAAGAGCCTGAAAGGCACTCCTTCTCTCAGCCAGCAACGATGGCAGAAGTGCTGTAGAAGTCACATGTTTTAGGAAAGGTCTCGCCAGTTCACCCTTATATGATGACTGAAGTTCTTTCTGATTAGGTACTAATATTAATATGTATCTTTGATCTGTTTCTGCTTTTAATTAATTAACTCAAAGACCACCAAAGTCCAAAATCAATCTTAGTTAAACTTTTATATCTCAACCTTTCTCCAAGAGTGATCAAGGATTTTTCATCTCTGCAGCTGATTTTTATGCTCTTATCTGAAATCTTCAATGCAGAGATAACTCAGATCAACAAGCCGTACCCCTATATACTTCAGGTTCCGCAAAAATATTTTCTGAAGCTGAGTTTAATTAGAACTCATTACCCTGGAGTTAGGGAAGGAGGTTCCTGTTCCCAGAGTATCTTCCTTCACCTGGGAGTAGAATGAGTGTACACAGTGTACCATTGTGAGGTAGTCTGCCTCATGCTGTATGATAAGGCTCTAAATACATATGAAGAAGATAAATAAATGTTTCTTTGTCTTAATTTTGAACATTATAATCACAATCACAAAACTACCATGTTTAAAGTCTCTAACACCTTTCTACATAATAACTAATGTGGTTGTATTTTTAGAAAAATACTTCATCTTTTTAAACAAAAAAAACAGTTATATCCCTCTGCTCCCGGTCTTAATTCAACACAATATTTGTGTGTGAAATGTTCTGCCATTTTTTCAGGCAAAGAAATAACAAGACAATAAATATAAGTAAATGCTTAACAAATTTAGAATTAGAAAAAGTGTTAGTTTGACTGAAAACATAGTATTGTTTGAAATAATTTGCAAAGGTCTGTGTGGACTCTCTGTAATGTGAGCTTTTAAGCTGAAGGGGAATACCTTCTGAATTTCTTTTAATTTCCTTTCAGATGTTCTTCACTTTTCTTTTCTCTAAGAATAGTTTGAGCAGTTCCATAGCCTCAAATGCTCAAGTGCAGGCTGTAATGGTGTCTTTGGGCCAAAAATCTGTAAATACAACCCGAAGATTTTCAAGAGTATCTAGTTATATGTGAGCAGTTACTCAACAGCTAACTTGTCTGTTTTCGCCAAACCCTTGCTGCCAGCGTGTATAACCATATACACACGCACAAACACACATGCATAAAAATTCTAAAATAGCATGCTGATATGCCATAGCATGTACAGCAAGAATTTATGAAGTTCCTTCAGTATCAGTACTGGAACAAGATTTGGACTTGATGATACTTATGTATGATTTTATCAGTTTTCCATGCTAAATGGAGACCTTCAGGTGGTTTCAAATCTCTTCTTAGTACTTTGCAATTAGTCAACTTTGTCTAATTTTTCTATGGAACATGAGTCTTACTCAATTTCCCTGTGCCAAACGGGTTGATTTCAATAACATGGGCATTTCTGTAACAACTCTATATTTATATACAAATAACAAATAAAAAGTAAGGCATCAATTTGACTCAAGTAAACTTTCAATAAACTATGCTTAATATAATTGTCTTGAGGCTTTCAAAAGGAGTAATCTAGTACCAGTAAAGGACTAGTGAAGAATATATTACTTTTTTGCTTAAGATTATAAATTCAGTTACAGTTACAGAGGCATTTACTAAATTTCATGACTGGAAGACTGGCAAATTAAATTCCTTAAACAGGATGCTATGGGTTCTGTGATAGTGTTGCAGTTGAGACATCTGTAAAGATGTTAAAAAATCTCTTTTATTTCCCTTTTGTTGCTTAGATGTTCTGAAAGACTGTTAATATTTTATCTCTGTATTCCATTATGAACACTGAAATATATACTCAACACATACCAGATCTATGGAACCTTACACAAAAAGATACTACAGATGTTAAAAAAAAATGTGGCTTAGATAGGAAACTGGACAAATACATGGCAGAGGATCTATTGAGAATTACCAAATACTGCTATATGTGACACAGCAAGACACTTAAGGTGAAATTTCTGGAGACTGTGAGAACATGATGGAAAATATCATGTAGGCTTATCCTAAGTTTTCTCTGCCTTAGATAAATCCCCTCAGAGAGAAGGATTATAGGGCAGTCCCAGGATTCAGCTGGATCTTTCTTATGGTCCTATGTACAGAAGCATAACCATCTTTCAAAAATAATAAGCAAGACCCTGAAGAATTATGTATACCTTTTTCTTTCTAACTAACCCTAATTCTGTTATATAACTACAAGAAGTCACTGAAGCAGCTATTCAGTTTTAATATTTTATTAACAGTCTTGTCTTTGAAATATACAAAAGGAAGGTACGCACTTTTCTTTAAGATTATTTATATCCAGAAATTCTAAGAGACGGAAACATCTCATTCAAATTACGAAGCCTTCTTGGAAGAGCAAGTGGCCTCTTGGAGAGTACATTATTCTTTCTCAAGGGGACTGGCTAAGGCCATTCTTCATTTTGCAGCTAAAGCAGTCCCTACTGACAATCGTTTCTACATAAAAGTTATTTTTTTTTGTGGCAAAGAAATTCAGGCACAGAAGGCAGCATTCTGACAAAATATGATGGAAATATAATATCTGGGACCTAACCTAATTAAAAAGAGGCATATTTGGTCTTGGAATTATTCCATGTGGCTCTCCAGAGAGAAAACTAGTTTATGAGATCTGACAGCTTCAAAACCCAAATGTTTTTATCCTCATTGATTTGAATGGTAATGAAGTAAAGATTCAGTTTTGATAAGAACTCTTTGATATGTGCTGATAAAAATAATGCAGAATAACCTAGACAGATGCAAGTTCCTATTTTCTCAGTGGTGAGAAAAAAACACTCTTAGTATACAGAACAACATTTTGCCCTACTGTGTGATTCTTAAATGAATTTGCCAACTGAAAGGATGGCATAGAGAAAATCATTCATGAATTTGCACATGTTGCTGCATGTGTCAGAAAGCTTAAAAAAAGGAAAGGCTAAGAGGCATGGTGAGACTATCACTACTCTGCAACATATTTAGGCATGAAGAAGCAATTTCTGGAAGCATCAACATTTTACTGCCAACTAGAATCTTATCTTGATTAGACTACTAAAGGAAGTCCAAAGGAAAAAAAAAAAAGAGGAAAAAAGTTGCAACGGTGGCAACAAAGTTCTGATTTGGGGAAATAAGCAGTGGCCTCTATTATGTTAAAGGAACTATCACAATATTGTCTTTTTTAGATCCTTCAGCACTGAAAAGGCTAAAGGAGGTTTACTGATATTGGCAGTGGAGACATCCTAAGTCTCTTTGCTATTTACAGAAGATTCCTAGCACAGACATTTCTTATCAGGCCTGTTTACATGAAGAACTCTTACCTACAGCAATTCCCTGTCTCTTTGAACAAATATTTACACTTACAAGTAGCTTTACATGTGTGAGTGGTCTCATGTGTGATTTCAGTGGGGCTATTGACGTGCTTGCAAAATTAGAGCAAGCTTTTGCAGGCTGCGAAAAATCTGTTTCTTTTCTACCTCCTTCTGAGCTTGCTAAAATTCTTCCTATGCACTCTAATGTCTGAGAAAACCCTGGAATCATTCAATATTAATTTATATACATTACAGCAGGCTAGAAAATATAGATTGAGTGTGTATTGTTTAAAAAATCTGTGTTTGCATTTTTTTCTATTGTGTAGCTGATTGCTTATTATTACAAATGTCAGCAGTAAACCAATATTCAAATATGCTATTTCATGGTATTCATCATATGAAAAAAATTTCTCATTTTTTCATGTTGTCACATACTTAGAACAAGAATACAATTTGTGGTAACTGCGCTGCTATTCCATGCAATAATGCTCTCTGCCTCTGCTCATTCCTGAATATGCCAATAATCAGATGGATTTTTGAACAAAAGATGACACAGTCACTGCCATTCTACAGCCAATCTGAACAATATTTTAGCATTGCTTAAATACTAGAAAAGAATCTGTGAAATATACTGTTAAAATATGGTCAACAAATTATTTCAGCTTTCATAGAGAAACTTGAGGCCTGGCTGCTACAGGTATACGATGCATTTTCTCATGCAGAAAAAAAATCTTTAAAAAGAAAATAACATGAAAAGTTATTCTGTTGCATCCACAGGCATATAAAATACAAGAGTGTCAAATAATTGCATTTCATGTAACTTTAATTTATTCTTCTTTAACTAATGTAAGGATACTATATCTAATTTTCTCACATTTATAGAAAAAAATTTATACATCTTAATCTTTTTATGTCAGATTATACACATTATGGCCTTGGAAGTTTCACTAGTTCTTTGAAAAATAAAAATAAGAAATTCAAACCTCCCTCTGCTGGACCTTCAGAAAACAGCTACCTGGTTACTTTAGCTGAATCTTCAGATTTGGCTAGATATTAAACTAGACACAGTAAGGTCCTACTTATTTATTGGAAATTATTCATAATAATTAGTGAATTAAATGGGCTTAGGTAACCCTCATGTTCATTTACTAATTCAAAATATACCATTTCTGTGACACTGGGTAAGTGACAATGTTTTGCTTTGGTTGTTGATGGCCAATATTTACTAAATAATTTCTCTGTGTGCAACTGAAATGAAAGATCCCAAATGAAGTACTCATAAGGTCTGTGTTAGATAAATTCCTTACATAGGGAATCATAGAATAAAAGGCCTGAATAGATCCTCAGTTTGTCATTCAGCTTTTTCCTTTATCTTGAAGTAGAATCAACAATGTGCATGCCATTTCTGTCATCAGTTATCTCTGAATCTCTGATATTCTTAAAGCTCTGTAGTTTTCACATGCCTCCCAAATACTAAAAATATTCACAGAATTTTTTCTTCATTTGATTGGCTTTTAATAGTGTCCTATTTTGTCCTCACACACTTTCTTGAGTTTTTCCCCCCAAATCACACCTTACAAAGATACTGGTTATTATTTTAAAAAAATTCCTACTAGTTTCCGTGACTACCTGCTATGATAGCAGCGTTCTGTGAACATTAATTTTGCACTCTTCTCATATACTGCCTTCATGATTTTGTGCACTCTGATCACATTCACACTCTCCAAACTCAAGCTTACCAACATCTTTGCCCTTGATGTGTGTGCTCCATCTCTTTAGTCAATTTTATCTCATTTTCTCTATGCAGTCACTAATACTGTTGTAGATTTCATGGAATACAGGCACAAGAACAGGACCCAGTACTCGAGATGTGGAAGATGTTTCTTCTGCTGCTGTTAGTAGTCTTCTTGAGGCTGTCCAACGTTTGGGTGGTTATTTTGGTTGCCATTGAACATTGAGATGGTGATTTTGGAGAGCTGTCAATGACAGCTCTGCGTTGTCCTTCCTAAGGTGCTACTGCCTGTTGATAAGAAAAGATTGATCATGTAAACCACGTCTTCTTCTCAGGGATGTCTCATGCTTCTAGCTACTCAGACATTGTCAGGGTGGTACTAAAATAAAGTAGGTATTGTCCACTAATTTTCTACATATTCCTAAATGTTTTTTTAAATAGAAGAGTTCTAGACCTCCAAAACAAATGAAAAATTGATTCATTTTTAAATAGCAAAATGAACGAACATGCTATTAAAAAAAATAAAAAGCTTCTGAAGCTAAAGATTTGTGCTCCTACTTAAAAATGACTACCATAAAGGCGAGTACAGAAGCTCAAGAAGGAAATTAAAATGTCATGTTTTGTTCAGTCAGCTTCTTTGAGATTCTATTTCTTATATAAATGAGATTCAACACTCCTGCTAATGCTCACAACGAGTCTGTATTTTACTTCTTAGGAACTTTATGGTCTATTTTTTAAGAAAATTAAGGGTCTCAAGTGTGTCTTGTCTTTGAATGGGAATTAGGCCAAGAAATCCAGCAGTACTTGCCAAGTTTGCAGGAGTACCTTATATGATGTAGGTGTGGATAGCACATCTGTTAGCCAGTGAATCATGCAATGGCATATTACTTGGTTTTGAATTTGAAGATGATCATTGTGCCAAGACATATATTAAAAACATGAACTTATCTATAAGAAAATGGTTCTCACTGTAATGAAATTTACTCAGTGACTGAGTAGCAATTGAAAGGCAAGAGCACGAGATGGGATGCCATATGTCATGGGACTACCTCCATGGCATAGAGGTGATATGCAGTTTTTCAGGATGCATAAAAACAGGAGCTGAAATAAACAATATTCAGAAGTATGAGTATTCTCAAAAGAGAGCTCTGTTAAAATTTAGTGCCTCTATAGGTCTGATATAATGTTTCTAATGGTTATTGTAAGTTGCATGTCCCTCTCAGTGCCATTGATCAAGTTATTTTCATTCTTATTTCCAGGGAAATTTGAGGTAGTTGAGACTAGGTTTCCTGGAAGATCCACAGCATATTTGCCACTTTTAGGGAAATTATCAAAGTTCTTTTATCTAAAACTATTTGTCTAACTTAAGAGAAGTTGCAGGACTCCTTGCATCTGCTACTAGTTCTTCAAGTCGCAGTCAAAGAATAGAGTAAGCATGAGTTTTATGATTGTATTAGTTTTATTAAACTAATTTAATAAAATGCAATATTAGAGGAGCACTAAGAAAAAGAAACATACTTTTCAAATTTGCTGCCTCAAATAACCTTTCCCACAAAATCTAAAATGCACACTGCATTAATGTGCCCCAATTATTGCATCTGAATAAGTACATAATTCACCATAGTACATTTTTGATTACGTAAGTCAGTGCCATTTTACCCAAGACAACAGCTAACGTTGACTCATAGTAAATTGCAATTAGAAGGCTTTAATATATCATATCTTTTGCAGTTTGTCTGATCCATGGATGCAAGAAACAAACAATGGACCATGTACTCTACAGGCCTCCATTTTTTGGTACAGAGTCAGACAAGCCATTTAGTTTGCCTAGAGGAATATTGCCTGTGAAAAAAAAATTTTGTTGCATTTTACATATTTTTTCATCTATGTTAAGGTACCAGTCACCAAAATTGCAAGAGATTTTTGTTGATTTTTGTTAAAAGCAAGTATGACACCTGATGAAAACACATTTGGTCTAAAAAAGAGCATATCAAATTCAAAAATATTCAAGAACTATTCCCAAAAAAATTTGCATACTTTCAAATCCAAGAATACAGCATTGTTAGTGAGGCTCAGACTAGGCATAAAATTAACATTTTAAAATAAGTAAACTTAGTAAAATTTTGATGCAGTTTTTTTTCAGCAGCAGACTTTAATGACATCTGTCTAGCACAAGGCTCAACAAAAAGTCAGGAAGGGATAAAGAACCAGTGTTCTATTACTGAACATATAATATACTTCCCACTTGCATATGTATTATCTGCATTTTTGAGGGTGGTGGGGGCAGAAAAAGGGAAAAAATAGTTGATCTACATTTAAATAGATATTTTTGTGTGTTCAGTATCAGAAACAGAAAACTGTAAAAATTACAGATTATTTAAAATTAACCTTTTTAAAGATCTTAATAGAGGAAGCAAGTAAGGAAACATTAAATTTCCATTAAATTTTTCAAAAAAAAATTGTCTGCATTTTGCCAACTTTTTTCAATAGAAGACCTTAAGATTGCTCTGGCATATAGTTATAGTCAGAAGAGTATCATTCTGCAGTTCAGTTCTGTGCCAGAATAATTCTGTCTTTTCCAACAGCTGCTCTCAAAATACAATAGTAGAAATGAGCACACTAGTGAGTTGCTAGAATGATGCAAATATTTTTAGTATCTTTTCAATTTATTATTTTATTTTAAAATTACTTCAAAAAGGGTAGACCAGCCAGTCATTATTCAGGAAAGGCGAAAACCCCAAACCACACAACAGTTTGTACCAATACCTGTCAAAGGAGTCCATTAATAAAATGAAGATGTCTTCTTTATAGTCTAAATTCTCCATAGTCATTTCTCACTTAGGACACAAAAGGCTTTGAGCTTGAAGCATTGTTTGTGTTCTAACCAGTGTGGATACAAAGGACCAAATCTACTTTTAATGTGAAGCTCCTATTTGAAGATTGATGCAAAGATACTTTTATTGAGGAAAAGCTTTGATGCATAAAATCTGTGGTTTATATTTTTATGCTTTACAAAGCATTTATGTATATACAATTTCTGTTGTATATCAGAGCTAAATATTTCTTGGGTGTCTACTAGTGCTACATTTAGGAAGTTCTGGAGCTGCAAGGAAATGGAACAAAGTTAGCATGACTGTTCAACAGGTATTGTCTTCTCAGAAGCAAGAGGAAAAAAAAGAAAAACAGCAGCTGATTTCATCCTGACACCTTCTAGCAGCAACTTTCTAGCTGAATCCAGAGGATAAAATTATGAATGCCTCTTATTGTCTTCCACAAGTAATAGTGGAAAGGTGGTTAAGAGCAGGACTTGAAGTGTCTTTCAACTGTGATTTTTTTTTTCTGCTCTGAGAATTCCAGACTGATGGCCATGGCCAGTGTGTTTTTCTGCAACTGAAGGTGAGCCTTGTTGCCTTGTTAAACCTGAACTAGTTGTGTAGAAGTTATCTAGCATAGGATGGAGGCTTGGCAGCTGAAAGAGGCAGACAGCAAAGCTTCTATCTCTGATAGGGAAGTAGATCTTATTTTGCACCGTTCCTCTTTTAATTCTCTGAAGATTGTGAATGCCATTTCAGTTCAGGCAACTTTGAGTCACCCTCAGGCAGAAACCACCTATCTCCCTTGACTTTCTGTAGCATTCAGCCTTATCTTTTTAGATGCTCTTGCATCTAAGCTACCTCACAATGGTAAAAGGAAGATACAGTCACTCAGCATGCCTGAGGGGTGCACAGCCCAGTGCCAGGACTGGGACTGATGGTTAGCTCTGTAGGCTCTCAGCTTGACATTGCAGTAATCACAACCACTATGCTTATGAGATTCCACTTTCCACCTCTCTACCCACCCACACTCCCAAAAGGCGATGGAAGTTGAAATTTTGCATGAATGACACCTTGTCTGCAAAACAGTAGAGATTATTTAAGGAGAATTCACAGATTTACAGGGGGCTTGGGATAAGAGAAATTATTTAGGGTTTTGTTCAAAGTAATGTTTCTCAAACGTGAGAAAACTGTATGCTTCTAATCAGAAGCTCTGGAGAGGGCTTAAGAGATTTACCTGGCATTTTATTAAGAAGGAATTTTTTTTATTATTGCTGTTGAGAGAAACTACTGACAACATGCACACTATGTTTCTTATAGACACAGCAATAAGATCAGCAGGGAGTGAGGCTCTTTAAAATATTGTTGTTCAAGACAGTGTGAGTGCAATGGAATTTAAGATAAAACCTTTACACAAGTAAATACACCATCATATGTGCTTGCTCTTAAAAGCCACACAGTATTTTACATGAAATGTAAACTTTAAATTTCTCAAAAAAGGGGACCTTCTTTGGCCAACTTTGGGCTTTATCTGGCATATTGGTGACTTGCAACCCCTAATGTTTCAACAGATTTATTATTTAGACTGAAATGTTTCTCTGTTTATTTAAGATTAAGTGTTTGGCTTAGGAAGAAGTGGATTTCAGCACCAAGAGGAAAAAGCTTAAGTTACTCTCATATTAGGGATTTTGTTTGGTTGGTTTTGGGGTCTTGGGGGCCAGGAGGTATTGGTAGGGTTTTGCCTCTTGGTGGTTTTTTTGTTGCTCTTGTTGGAATGGGTTTCTTTTCTTGTTGTTGTGGCCAATTTGGTTTTGTTTTTCAGGTTTTTTTGTTGTTGTTGTTGGGGGTTTTTTGTTTGTTTGGGGGTTTTGTGGCTTTTTGAATTTTTTTTTTTAATTAGAACTAAATTCTTGGTATTGTGGACACTGAACTACCAGTGACCGTAGACTTCAAAACATTTAGTTATATAGTTATATATATTTGTAAATAACCTTTTTTATCTCCTTGCTTGATGGGGAATAGTAAGTCCTGATTGCAGTACAAAATTGTTTCTAGAAAAATTCAATTACAGTTTCCTTTTTCTCATACTAGTATGGCATTCTGGGTCCAGTTTGCCATCTATGGTGGTTTCAGTGTCAGGAAGCTCAGATAAACATTGTCTTGTTTGTTTTGTCATCACAATTTACCAGTTCTGGAACAGATCATCACAACTGGTAATCTTGCCTTTCAGAAATCCCAGCCCACCCAGCAACATCCAGGGAGAATCTTTGCCTCGAGTGTTGAATCTAATCAGAGACCAAGCCAGGGAACAAATTCTCCTGCTGTTCCCACAGTTATTTCTAAATGCAAAAGTTTACATGACAAAAACAGCTATAAAACAACAGTTTTTCAAAGTCTGATCACATGCTAAGAAAAATAACTTGGAGGAATATGTAGAAAATCCTTGTTATTGTACTGTAAGCACTGTATCTTGTGGAAGGATTATGTACTGTAAGAGTCAAACTGTGAAAAAGCCTAGGAACCAATTGAGAGAATATGCAGTAGAAAGGACATTACAATAGCAAAAGTAACATTGTCTCCATTTTCCAGGTTGATGAAACTGTACCAGTATTTCGTATCATTTTTTTTGTGTTTTCTTGGTCTCTCATAGAGTTGCTGCTGCAGCATTTTGTGCATGGTATGGTTGTTTTGAGGATTTGAAGCTTTGGTCAACCTATGTCACTGTGACATCTTTATTGCCTTTTAGCACTGGTGGGAATCAGCAGCCACTGGAGTACAAACCATAACTGTAATGAACAGCCTTTTTCCCTATAATCACTCCATGTGAGTTTATGTCATCCTCATATTTCTGCTGAAGAGAAACGGATTGCTCTAGAAATGGCATCTTCTGTTGAATAAAGACCTGCTGCATTCATGTCTAAAATTTCAAATCCTAATTAATCTCTAGTATGCTGCTACCAGTGTCCAAGTTTATAGTTCCTTTTCCTGGAAATCTGATATTCAACGACATCCCAACTGTCTGGTCATTAAATTTTAAAAAGCAGAAAACTATGAAAAAACCTCCATTACATAGAAATACACATCACTACGCATTCCTATTTTATGTATATACATATATATGTGTGAGAATAGGTATGTGATTATGCTTATTATTTATGAAGATTTTTTAATATAAGCTCTCATCTGTTTGCTCAACTTGTCATTGATAAAGTAAAATTAATTCTAGCCTTCTGGGCTATATAGATAATGATTCAACTTTTGTATCAAAACCCTTGGAACAGAAGGCATTTTCAGACTTAAATGACTTTACCTTAGCCAAAATAATTCTATTAAAATTATTTAACTAAAAACCCAGAACGCGAGCTTTATAATTTAGAGACTTATTTAAAATTTAGATAGCAATTCAAAGGGAAAAGAGAAACTACTATCCATGAGGTCTAAAATTCTTTTTATACAAGAAAGGATTTTCTGTCCTGGAGGGTAAATTTTAAAGTGTACTTTGAAAACCTGTAAGAAAAGAGCATTATGGCATTTCCTACATCTTGTAGCATTCTTAGAAATGAGAAAGGAAGAAAAGTATTGCAAGGGATTTCAAATACTCCAAAGAAAAATTTTGCTTTTTAATTTCTTATATTTTTTTAATGTCATATGCTCTGATTGTTATTTTTTAAACTTTGTGTCAATTTTAAACTTAATGAATCTGAAGAATTAAAAGATTCTGAAGTGAACATAAGTCAAAATGCACAGATTTAAATTTCATATCAAATTTAATTAACTTTTTCTGTATTTCTATTAGCATACCAGGATAGATAAGCAGAGGATTGACACCATTTATAAAGTTAAATTTTTTATGTAAGACATAGTTTGCACAGTTATTAATCAAAGCAAAACACATGTTATCCAAATTTTAAATAATCCATTATCTTGATCAAGTATGTTATTTCAGAGCACAATAACTCTCCTGATGTGGTAAAAATATTATATACAAGTATGTGATCAGAAAATACAGATTAATATTGGTAGGAGCAGTAATAGCAGCAGTACTGATTGCAGCACCAGCAGGAGGAGTAGGAGCAGTTTTAAATGATAAATTGATTAGCCAACCTTTAAAAACTTTTATTAGTATACCTTTAAAAAAAAAAAAAGGAATAAATCCCTCCTGGTTGCTATCAGGCAAGCAGCTGACTGCCAGCTCTTGGACACTGAAGGTATCAGTACTCCAGCTCCACTCCCACTTTGCCCACCTGCCAAGCTCTGCTCTCACCTCTTCCCTGCGCTGCACTGAGGTATTGCTCACTCGGTCACTCTGGATGCCAGGCACCCTTTGACTGGGTCCAGCTGAAAGCCAGGTCATTTAATGGAAGTGAAATGTGGGGTTGCAGCCAGGGGTCTGCTCTTTTTTGAGAAGGTTTAGTCCAAAGATCCTTGGAGAGGATCAAGACACCAGGATTCCAGGCCTACTGCATAATCTCTCACATGGTCCTGTGCTGAGAACTCACAGACTCAGAGAAGAGAAATTAGGATATCTTCGTAGTATGTGCTGCAGATGAGATGCTCTGAGAACACTGAAGTGAGAGACAAGTCAGCATTATCCTGTAACTTTAGAAGCAGTTTGTTTAAATATTTACATGAAGCAACCTGCAGATTACCAGTTTAACAATTTCCAATGCAACTTTTTAAATTGATAATGCTTCTTATTTTGTGATGCTAGTCCCCTTTTTTTCTGTACAATGTTACAATGTGATCTTGTTTGCTTTTGCTTTTTATATTGTGCCTGAGCCTCTATAAAGTACATTATGGAACCCCAACATGTGTTTTCACAATGATCACAAGCTATAAAACTACATTTGCAAACATTTTTGGAGAGAGGGCTTGAGTTCTAATCTAGTCTCATCAGTGAATATCTGTGAAATTTATTCATGGGTATTCACATATATGAGGTACTGTTATTCTTGTCAGTATTGTCTGTTTACTGCAGAAACTCTCTAGAAGAATGATTATATCCCTGATTCAAATCTCCTTGAGTCTAATGGATTCCATCTGGAGAGCCTACATGCTTGTAAAACCTCTAGTACAATTGGGAGGACCCTTTGTGTGGTATTCTAATGTAGTCTTCTGAAATCTTTAAGTGTTTCCAAGACAGGTCTCTATTCCATTCACTTTCAAATGAGTTATTCATTTCAGTGATATTACTTCAAGCCTTGCAGCATCTTTTGCATGACAAAAACTAAGCTAGAAATCCAGATAGGATCCACATCACAAAACAGCATAATGTTTGGTCTAATGATTAAGCTAAGAGCCAGAAGGAGCTGGTTATGCAAGCTCAGAGACAATGAGCTCTCACTGTTCAGCATCCCACTTCTGCTAATTTATAGCAGCGATTCTGTGATTTTGTAGCCCTTGGTTTTGAGCATTGTCATTAAATTTCTCTTTAAAGTTGGACAAAAGTTCCTGTGATTTTACTGCAGATGAGGTTATTGCATGTGTAGATCCTGAATAAAGTATTAATTTCATAACTTCAGCATTCTCTTATACAGTGGGTCTCTGTAATAGTGAGCTTCTTATCTTAGGACACCAAATAACTTTACAGATATTTAACCCTCCTCAGTTCCTTGAGGGCTTGAGTACTCTGTGCATCACAGAAATTACAAAAAGCAGGGAAATGATATAAAGATAGTATTGTAAGAAAATAAAGATTCTAAAAAATAAATTTTACTCTCTCTGAATTAAACCCTGAGAGCACTTTCCTGGGATACATGAATAAATTAAATAAATGTCTGTAATCTAAAATACCTGAAGACCCTTACTCAGACATGAATATTTTTAACTTACATATTTCACAATCATAATTCTAAAGAGTTCTTTATTTAATGGTTGCTGTGGTCCTCAAAGGGATTTTTGATTAAGTACTTCTCACTTGATTGTATTTTTCTCTGACAGCTAGGAGGTTGCATTCTATTTGTAGCTCAAATGAATTCTTCAGATTTAGAAGAGTCAGAATTTAAATGAAACAATTCATTTCTCTTCCCTTCTCTCCAACATCACAAATGGATATCCAGCGTCAGTGTATGTGGATAAAAAGATCTTCATAGGTAGTAGTGAATTCTGGCTGTGCTGGAAGACACTAGAGTCACAGGCAAAATCATATCAGTTCAGAACACTTAGTGTCTGCAAAGTACAGCCAGTCACTACATACCTCTGGAATTCTGAACTTCCAAGACAGGGGACAGGGGACTTCTTGCAGCATACTGTGACTTTAGTCCAACTCTTTTCTGCAGAGAGAAGCAGGTAGGTAGGTGTGTGTGTGTGTGTGTGTGTGTGTGTGTGTGTGTGTGTGTGTGTGTGTGTCAATTGGCAAATACAGGTAACCAGGGCCACCACCACAAAGCCACTGCTGAAATGCAAAGTGTAGATTTATTTCATTTCCATGCTATAAATGAGCAGCAGAGGCAAGTGGCAACACAGGCTCAGTTGACTCTGTTCATCCCAGTGGACAGAGACACATGGGCACATGGGCTCTGGTAAGCCTAATCCATCCTAGTAAATAGAGAACACAGGCTTCTTTATGATCATCCCTATGGACAGAGACACATGAGAACACAGGCTTCTTCAGGATCATCCTTGTGGACAGGGACGCATGGCGACACAGGCTCTGTTAGGCTCAGCTCGCCCTAGAGCACAGCAGGGTAGGAGGGTAGGCTTATCACAAGACTGGGCTTTTATGCCCTCATTCTCTCACAGCAGGAGGCTCAAGAATATCTGTGAGAGTGTGGTATCTCTACACAGGAATTCTGCTTCCCACAATGGGCAGAGGATGAACAACATTAGGTGTAATAAATGGAGTTTTCTTGCACCAATACTTTCAGCATTCCCAGCTACAAGGTCACTCTGAGTAAAACTATTCCCTCCTTTTTGTCAAATCTTCCAGTTTTAACCCTTTCCTTCCAACAGAGTGTGAGCAGAAGGCCTGGCAAGTGTGCTGCTATTAAACAGATACGGATCTGCATCTTGTCTAGAGTGCAGATCATGTTCTCAGCCTCTTGGAGACTGCCAACACTTAGTGATGAAATCACCATTCCCTGAATACCTCTGTTGCTTGTTCATGGCATGCTTAGGTGGTCCCAAGCATCTGCTGAGGACTGCTTCCCTCATGGCTTCCCCCTTCAGGAGAAGGGGTTTGTCAGAATACAAGTCTGAATGCAAGATTACTAACACTGGAGATTACAAACCCAGTATAGCAGAAATTGCCATGAAATGCTCAATCCCTCTTTAGCTGTGTCTTACCTGTCAAGTTTGGTCTGAGATTATGATTGTTAGATTTTTAAATGTGTATTTATGTATGGTATGAAGTATGTGCTATGATCTTCAATTGATAATGCTGAAACACAAAGATTGCCCCTGATACTGTCACCTCACTGACTCTATGGTAGTTTTTATCTGTAAGGTAACAATAATTGGCTGCTCTTTAACTCTATTCTTGCCCTCTAGTAACTGCATTTCAGAAACCAATTTTATATAGCATTAAATTTTTTTTTAATTGATTGCTTTGATTTTTTTTATCCTGACAATGAAAACCATATAATTCTAACTTATGAACAAGTCATTAAAAGTGCTATCTGTAAATGCTTTCTAAACTAATGAGAATTTAAAGAATTGTCCTTGATAGAAGTGTTTTTATGACTACATGAATAAATGTGACCATTACTGCACTAAGGAACAGTGCTAGTGCAAAAATGTGGGGAAAGTGTTCAAGTAACATTTACACATACAGATAGACATGCACATAAATAGACATATATAAATCCATATTTCTACCATGTACATATATATATGTGTAATGTGTATACACACACACACAAAATCAGGCTTTGCAGAAAACATCTGTTAGTGATTGTGGTTTGACTTGCTTCCATAAGGCATTAAGTTCCTTTATCATAACCATCTGTCATTTTTGCTATGTTTACCGAATTAATTACAGAATTTTAAACAGTTCATTTAAAACAAGCCACAAACCAAATTAGTATCTGGTGAGAGCAGTTTATAAATAATATGTGTATTCCTACTGTGAGGACAGTAGCCACTATTAAAATTAAGTCATTCATCTAATCTCTGAAGTTTTAGGGATATAATATTAAGTTCTGTAATGTAAAAAAGCTCATACTGTTATGAACAAATCCCAAATCCTTCAGAATTACTGAGCTACACAAAAATCAGTGTAAAGGGAAAATAAATTTAATCTTTAAACTCCATTTCTTAATTCAACAGTGGGAGATCAAACTTTTGAACTGTACTTTGAAGACAAATTAACTTTTGGCATAAGTAAGAGCAGTTCTCTGAGTCAATAGAAGTACAGCATTTACATTTGCTGATGTAGAGCCCTGGATTTACTTTAAACCTCCATTTTTCAGCACAGGTGTGGAAGGCTTGCTTTTAGAAATCTTTCCTGTCTGAAACCCCTGTACATTTTAGGACGGATTTACCTCTTTTTATTATCATCATCATTGCTATAATGCTCTGGGGGAGAGAGGATAACTCGCCCTTGTATTAAATATTCTTGTTCCAGTTTCATGTGGGACAAACTGGGAGCAAATGCAAAAACTGACCTTCTCTTATATGTATGGATATTCTTGACTAAGCTGTGTAATAAATATTAGAAATGGTCAAGCTGTGTCATTAAAAAAGAAGTCATTCTATTATGCATTAATTACTTCTGAGAGAGTACACAGTGGAAATATTTGGGTAAGTTCTTGCCAAGTGTCAGGGTTGAACAGTTTATCTCATTATACAAACTGTGTTCTTTATTTCTTTGTTTTTACAGTCTGTGCTAATTATGGAGACATTTGTAAGATTAGATGTCCCCAGTTGTGCCAGTTATGCAACAGTACATCCTTATTTTTGATATGAGTATGGTTTCAGTTGAAGCATATCAGTGGCTGTTACCCTTCCACATTTCAAGATATAACCTCTGACAGACTCTAAACATGTGGCTGGGCTTCATGTTATGTGTTTATTTGCTCTCTCACAAAAGCTCTCCACCTTCCCACAAATTGCTAAACAATTACTTTGCTTATCATCTGCAATGTGCATTATAATTTCATGTCTTTCAATCTGAATTCTTGCTGAAGATCCTGGGTCCCTTTGATCTTTGAGATGAAAGTAAAATTCTCAGTATGTTTTTATTGGCACCTTTCCAGCTTTCCTTTCTTGTTCTCTATAACCAAACAACTACATACTAACATTTTAAAATACAGAGCTGTCACTATTTTAAATACTCAGTCCCATTTGCTCTTAATTATTGCACATTTAAAATGAAAATTCTCCATTTCTAAAGATGATATAGGCTTGTATGTATTCTAATTAAGCAAACTAAATTCATTTTGACTACAACATAAGCTAAACCAAACAAAAGCAAAGCTAAAGTGGAAAGTAAGTGCACAGACAAAATTACTTTTGAGTACATTAGGAACTTTTAATTTAATAATAGAAACTTGAGAAATGCCATAATTGAAGTTGCTTTTTCAACAAATGTTTTATGACAGTCTTTAATTGCATGTGTGAGCAAGTGGAGGAAATGATTACTGACTCAAAAGAACCAAAGACAGTGTGTGTATATATGTGTATGTGTGTGAGGGGGTAAGGCAAGTTCTGAAAAAGTGGGATGATGTTCTGGCCCACACTCTGAGCTACACAAAAATCAGTGTAAAGGGAAAATAAATTTAATCTTTAAACTCCATTTCTGAATTCAACAGTGGGAGATCAAACTTTTGAACTGTACTTTGAAGACAAATTAACTTTTGGCATAAGTAAGAGCAGTTCTCCAAGCAAGTGAGCAGGTGGAGCAAATGATTACTGGCTCAAACAACCCAGGACAGTGTAGGTATGTGTATGTGTGTGAGGGGACAAGGCAAGTGCTGTACAAGTGGGATGATGTTCTGGCCCACACCCTGTCCCCTTTGGAGCCTCTAGAGCAACTCTCAGTCACTGGCAAACGTGAAGCAATGCCCCACAGCAACCTCTGGAGCCTCAGTGCAGCCCCAGAGTGGCCAGATGACCAGCAGCCCCATCTGCAGGGAAGCTGAGGCCACAGGAGACCAGAGCAGACAAAGATGCACAAGGATTGTTCCTATTTTCCTTGGATTTTATGGCAGCTGAGACAGTGCCGGATCCAGGGACGGTACTTATATCTCTCTTTTTATCTCTTTCTCTCCTTTTCTTCTCCTGATTTCCTCTTGAAATCTGAGAAATTTTAGGTTGGATGGGTCGAGTGTGCAAAGTCAATGCTATCTGAAATGCTTTGTTTTGATTGAATATTTGCTTTACATTTTGCTAAATTCCTGATCTTTTAGAGCATGCCATTACAGTTTGGTTCTCTAACCACCTGAGAACTTTTTTCAAGTTCTTCTTTGCACCACCTCAAGTAAAAGAGGTACCTTAAGTCCCTTTTAAATAAACTCACTGAGCAGGGCTTTACAGCATGACCTTACAGTATTTTCCAAATGTGGGGAAAAAATGCCTTGAATGTAGTACTCTGATTCATCTGTAATAAAGGCCTCTTTATACAGTGACACAATCATAGTTTGGGAAGAAAAATAGTGTGACAAGCTAAAAATTATATGATACAGTTTACAACAAAAAGTACAACCCTGATTGAAACATTTCATTTTTTCAGTTATTTCATAACCTTGAGAGCTGCCATCAACAACTTTATTCTGGTATGTAGCATCTTTATTTAACTCACCCTTCAAGAGTAATTTCATATACTGTCATATAAAGTTTTGTATGGATTGCAGGTCTTGCAGAACTGATAGCATTTAAGAGAGACTGTGTAGCACATGATCAGATTTAAACAGTAATGCCAGAAATACAGAAGAATTTCACTGGATTTTCTTGCACTTTTTTTTTGTAGTAGTTATATCAGCACATAGAAGCCAAGTTTTCTCACTGCATTAGTGAGTCTAGGTTTGAAGGTTTACCTAATGGTGTAACAAAAGTGTCTTAACTGCTCCCCTCAAACCTCCTGACTCTGCAAGCCCACAGACTTCATGGGTGCATTCAAGCTGGGACTGAGAGTTGTAAGAGTTTTCCTGGGCAGTCCACACTTATTCCAAGAAACAGGTTTGTGAAGTTTACAACAGTTCATCTTCACATTTCATCTTCTTTTAGTACATGACTGGTTTCTCTACCAACAGGCCAACTTTCAAGGCCATTAAAAGCTCCCCAGTACAAAGTGTGTATGCCCAGAAGTTTCCATTTTCTACACTGCCTCTGCTGTCACAACAATTAGAGCTTTACTTTCTCCAAAACTCTTCTATGAAACCCACTAAAGATGCCCTCAGCAGAGACCATAATATTTGAAATCCCTCTCCCAGTGGTTTGGCTTCTGAGCAGTGCTTTCATCTGGAGCCTGTGATCTGACATCACACTTCAGCACTTGTAACCACAAGCACTGAGAAATTCAAATTAGCCAGACAACTCTAATCAAAAACACTATTCTGAGTAGCCAGCCTCACAGACAAATGCTGTGGTTTGTATGCCAGATACCACTGAGACCCATGGCAGGCACCTTACAGTCCCTGTTGATACCTGTCCAAGCCCAGGCTCTCCCTGCTGGGACATACTGAACAGCCCATATGTGTTAAATTTTAAAAAGAAACAGACCCCACGTGCAATGGGAATCTCCTCTCCTTCACCAGAAATACAAGAAGAAAATGATCTGGTGAAAAGGAAGAGGAGAACTCCTTCCAGGCTCTACAGTCACTGCTGCCAAAGTCCCAGTCCTGTGCTAACAAAGCTGATGCTGGCAAACGTGTGCTTACAGTGCTGCTAATGCAAGGAGTCAGGCAGTGTCCTGAGGTGGCTTCCACACTAATAAGTGAGGGGAAAGGTCATAAAGTGTGGAGACAGCACAATGATTTGTGTGCCAGCATTGTGGCTGAGGACGCTCCCCATTTGCTGCAGCCAGAGTGCAGGGGCAGGCTGGGGCGCTGCTGCTGCAGCCAGGTCACAAATGACATTGTGGGGTCTACAGGTGAGTGGATATGGGAAGCCCAGATTTCCATGCCTGTATCATCCCTCCATCCCCCTCCTCCTTCCTTCTCCACCCTTCTCCTTCTCATCATGCAGCGCTGGCACAGTTATAGCTGGGTTATGACTGAGCACCATAAGATAACTCAGGAAGGTTCAGGAAGGCTGATATTTCCACAGATTTTAGCACATAAAAGACAACCAAAAATATAGACCAAACATTTTATGAAATGCAAAACTGTCCTGTCTGACTATTAGAGATGAAAGTGACTCTAGCTTGAAAGAGGGGACCTCCGTCGAAGTTGAAAAACCTGGCTGACTCCATCCCACTGTGTTGTGCAAGAATGTTCTTTCAAAGACAACCATGGTACATGGAGTCTTGTGCATGTGGTCACATACATTTAGTTAACTATAAAAACCAGGGGGAATGGATCCTTTCAACCAACAGGTTAAATATCTGTGCACATAATTAATGTAATATGCATTAACTGTGTAATAAAATAACCACCATGTGAGTGGCTGATTGTTACAGAAGAAATATTTGCTTTTTTAACAGAGAGAAAAGTAGTGAAAGTTTTCACTTCAAACTTATTTTATTTTCCATGTTCTATTTATTTATAATTCTGCTGAGAAATATACAGCATAATTTTGGTCTCAGAGAAATGCATTGTGACGCTGCACACTGACATTTGTACAATTTTATACCACATGGCACATACAGAATAGACTGGGGAAATTATTTGCAGATTTATAAACAAAACTTCCTACACAGGTGACTCATTTTAGTTAAATGTGGATGACCCTTAATGGGAACACATATGTTTATACTAAATAACCTGCAATACCAGCTAAGGTGGCACAATTCTCTCTGCTATTAGGAAGATTGATTTTGCCTGGGAGTGCCTGTACTCAGCGGAAGTACCCTTCAGGTAAGTTGAAAAGTTATCAGGTATGTACTGTAAATGAGCAGTGGAGATTCTGGAGATGAAGGAAAACTCTACTATGCCATTTAAAAAAAAAAATCACTCTTCCCTCAGATTATAAGCATTCACCCATTAAAAACATTAAAAATCTCCAGTATATAATGTAATAACTGAATGTTTCTTATAAATAGCCTAACAATTAAGACATAGAAAAAATTTTCTAAAGTTGAATTTAAAAAACCCAAACAAAACACAAACCAAACTCCACAAAAGTTGAAAATTGACCTTTGAAATTGTAAAGAATATGAATTATTTAATGACAAGTACAGGACAAGATTAATTCTGCTGAATTGCTAGCAATACTCCACTGTAAATCTACTCAGAGACCAGATTAAGTTTAGATTAAGTATAGGGTGCTTACAAATATGGACAAGCTTAGAAGGTGATTTTGGGTTGATAAAATGCCTAAACGAATATGGCAAAGTTGGTATCCTCATTATTTTGGAATCATTTTATAAAATGTAATCTAGATACAGACAAAACACCTAATAATCATGCAAGGCAAAAAATGCTAATGAAAACTGCAGGATTGAAGGGTAGAAAGAAAATAAAGAATATTTTACTACTTGTTTTGACATTTATATTTCTAAATTAAGTTATTGGATTTCAGTTTTTAGAACCAGTCCTCAGAATTATAGCTCCTACATGTAATCTTATCTCTTTGTGACCTTTCACAACTTCAGAGAAGGATGAAGTCTAGATACCCAGATGGACTACATATATATTTATACATACATATAAACCTCATCCTTACTATATAAACATATTGTACAAAGCTGATTTATGCACTTCGGTATGGTATTATCAGTACTTTGATTCAGTAAACTCTAAGGAAATCTATGTCAAGAGAATGTCAGAAGTTTTGGGGTTTTAAAATTTTCTTCCTTTATTTATTTATTTGCTTTTACTCTCTAATGCATGTATAAATAGAAATTCAAATGTTATCTCCCTACACGGTTTAATTTGGGTTGATGAGGTATTGGGAAATGAGAATGGAGGAGCACTTAAAAGGGGTAACAACCATGCTCCAGTAGGAGGTCGTTTCAGATCAAAACTGTCAGAAAACAGTAAATTCATTTAAGAGACAAAACTAGATTTATTTGTTTTTCACTCTGGCATAATTTTTGAAGTTGTTTTATTTATGCTTAAACTAGGTGGTAGGATAATAAAATATTCCAAAATTCTGTCATGTTCCAAGAAAAGAATTCACTTTTATGGAGTAATATTTTTGTTTTCTTGAGAAACACAAACCATATACTTATCTTACTGCCCCAAAAAACCAACAACACCTCTTTCTTTTGCTGCTTGTTTTTTTCCAATTATTCCCATGGAGTAGAAAGAAGTTAGACTGGGGATGGGGGTAAAAAACATGAAACTTGATGTAATCATACTACTGTTCACCCCAAAGTAAGCATGCACTGTCCCAGAGCAGGTAAAGTCCCAACCCTATTGATTTTTGAAGATGGATTGCAACATATACTGGGTGTCAGACAGATCTCAAAACTGAATCTAAGACACGACAATCTCCATAAACCATTTATCACAAGATTAATAGGATGATTATTAGTTCAAACACAGATACCAAATTACTTATTGTTTTGAAATGTGGAGAGTAGTAGAAAAAAATGTCCTCTAAGCCATCAAAAAGAAAACATATCAGGTGTTGAAGCTCAGTTGTCAAACCTTAGAGCAATAATAATCACAATGATAATAACGATTGTGATAATAATGATGATAATAAAAATAATAAACTTCATTTTGCGTCAGTGTAGTCTTTCGATAGTGGTAAAATGAATTCCTTCTCCTAATGCCTGTAAGATGTTGAATGCTAATAATCAGAGTGTCATTGACACCTATTTAGAACACAGACATACAAGACAAGGGCAAGAGCTCTCAAGCCACAAATGGGGACTTTCTATATAGAGTGAAAAACAGACATTACAGAATGACAGAATTTTTTTTTTTTACATTTGTGTGTTTTTATTAAAGGGGAACAATCTTTTTCAGAAATTGAAGATTTAAAATTGTACTGATGATACTTTATTTATTTATTTATTTGAATCAAAGTCTGCCCTTTAGGAACTACTCAAGGAACTTTTCACAGAACTGAATATATAGGTGAGCATAGCTATTTCTATAAGTAGCTGCCTGAATCTTCAGTGAGTGAAAAACATAAAACACATCTCTTATTTCTCAGGCACACATTTTCCTTCATTTTCTGAGGCCGTTAATCCTCTTTTTACACAGAGTATGATAGAATCTGTTGGTAGGAATATGACCCTTTCAACAAATGAGCTTCATCTTGAACATTTCTTCAGAGTATTCCAGTAACAAGTAAGTCTTCAGAGCCCAGTGGAGGATTGCATTAAAGACCTTTGAACAACTTGGTACAACTGCACAGTGAACTGGGGTGTTGAACATACATTTTTCTGAAACAGCAGGCAGGATCAGCACAGTGCTGCGTCTCAGCTAAATAGATTTGCCTTTTAGCAGGGCTTATTAGCTCAGAGCAATCACAGTCATCTATGCATTTATATGTCTTCCATCTCTGGAGTTTAAATCCCTTTGGTCAGCTTGGGGACCTCAGTTCTGGAAGCTGCTGCGCTGAGGAAATGCACCAGTCCCTGTCGTACAGCTACAGAGCCAGCAGGGCTTGAAAGGCAGAAACACCTCAATCCTCCCAAGCTTATTTCCCCTGCCAACAAAGAGTAATTGAAAGAGCTCCATGGTTAGAAAACCCCAGAGACTCAGGTTAAAAAGTTACTGGTCCTCAAGTTATTCACAAAACAGCCAGTATTTTGAGGGCATGTTAGAAGTTCTACCAAAATCTGGACATAAGATAGTAATCAGCTAGACTATTAACATTCTCTCCCTGTCAGATGTTGTTTCTCTGTACACTGAGAAAATATTAAATACCTTTGTGTTGCTATCTACATTAAAGAGCTCTACAATGTCTGTGTCAAGACAAAATTCTACATTTAATAATTATCCTGTATATAAATGTTAGTTCTAACGCTCTGCTTAGCATCAGAGAGGACCTTGGGTTCTCCCACAATTTTTCTTCTACATCCAAAAGATATGGATCTAATATAAAATACATTAGAAAAGTCATATCTCCTGACTCTTTATGGCTGGATTTTACAAATAAGTTAAAACTTTTCTACCATTAGCTCTTCTGGTTCAGCTTTTGGAAGATAGCCTGATGTACTTACTATTATCATTACTTAGTGTGAAAAACTTACTCTGCAATTTTAGAGGTAGCTATTGAAATATCAATTAATGAGCAGGCTGTATATTTCTGGGTCCTTCTAGCTGATTTATTCAGACTGCACTCTGCATATCTGCAGGGGAAGTATTTTTCAGCTAAGTCACGCACCCTGATTCTTAAAAAAAACTGCAGTGCAAAGGAAGTAGTTTTGATACAAAGGAAATAAGAAGTTTTGATATACCATTGCCGATGTGCAAGTATTTTCAAACCCAACTTCTGCATCTTTTCCTCCTGTTAGAAGATTATCTGAGAAATCTGCACTAGTATGTATGAAAGAAATGTAGCACCTTTCATTCAGTAGGGCTTTTTTTCCCCTGTATCCATGGAGTAGAACTAGACAGATACTGAAATATTCAACTTCTCATTCTGCCTGAGTAGTTTTACAAATACATAACCCAGACACAAGAACAGTACAGTATTTTTCTTCCAGAGAGCATTGCCTGTAAAAAATATCATTTACAGGAATAATGTAGAGAGAATGGGAAATGTGTTCTGCTTCAACAACCAGCCCTAATTCAGCTTTCTAGAGCTATTGCTTTGATTCTGCATTAGAAAGACAGTGAAGTGCTGAGCCCAGGTCCCTTACTGCTTACAGCAGGCATTACTGTGACTAGATGCTGTTCAGTTTTGCTCAAAAACAGCATAATGAAATTGAACTGTTGATAGGCAATATAGACAATGAGCAGTAAAGGCTACAAGCTAGATATTTCTCAGCAAAAGATGAATCCACAGGACTGCATTTACACTGTTTCCAAAACTAGAAAGGAAAAAATAAATGGATTTCCTAAAAGTTTATTCCAGAAACATAAATCTAGTGTTCTAACATGCCATTCAGCTGTTTTGGCAGAAGATATAACAGGAAGACCAACCATTAAAATTATCATCTCTAATTTCAACAGAATCACACAGACTCACTAGGTTGGAAGAGACCTTCAAGACCATCGAGTCCAACCCATGCCCCAACACCTCAACTAACCCATGGAGTGCCACATCCAGTCTTTTTTTTTAACACATCCAGAGATGGTGACTCCCCCACCTCCCTGGGCAAACTATTCCCATACTTTACCATCCTTTCTGAAAACACTTTTTCTAATATCCAACCTATATTTCCCTTGGCACAGCTTAAGACTGTGTCCTCTGGCTCTCTCAGTTGCTGCCTGGAGAAAGCGACCAACCCGCACCTCTCAGGAACTTGTAGAGCGTGATGAGGTCACCCCTAAATCTCCTTTTCTCCAGGTTTAACACCCCCAGCTCCCTCAGACATTCCTTACAGGGCTTGTGTTCCAAGCCCCTCACCAGCCTTGTTGCTCTCCTCTGGATGCACTCAGGCCTCTCAACGTCCTTCCCAAACTGAGGGGCCAGAACTGGACACAGCCTCCAAGGTGGGGCCTCACCAGTGCCGAGTACAGGGGAAGGATGACATCCCTGATCCTGCTGGCCACCCTGTTCCTGATCCAGGCCTGGATGCCATTGGCCTTCTTGGCCATCAAGGCACACTTCTGGCTCATGTTAAGCTGGCTGTCGACCAGTACTTCCAGGTGCTACTGCCTGGGCACTGTCCAACCGCCCCTATAACACTGCAGGGGGTTATTGTGACCAAAATGCAGGACTTGGCACTTGGACTTATTAAACTTCATCCCACTGGACTCTGCCCATCTATCCAACTGTTCCAGGTCTCTCTGCAGAGCCCTCCTACTCGCTAACAGATTGGCACACGCTCCCAGATTGATGTCATCTGCAAGTTTACTAATGAAAGACTCAATCCCCTTATCCATGTCATCAGTAAAAATATTGAACAGAACTGGTCCCAACACAGACCCCTGAGGGGCACTACTGCTGACTGGCCACCGTTCACCACCACTCTCTGGGCCCAGCCATCCAGCTAGTTCTGAACCCAGCCAAGAGTGCTCCTGTCCAAGCCATGGGCTGCCAGCTTTTCCAGGAGTGTGCTGTGGGAGACAGTGTCAAAGGCCTTGCTGAAGTCCAAATAGACAACACCCACAGCCTGTCCTGCATCCACCAGGTGGGTGACCTGGTCACAGAAGGAGAACAGGTTGGTCAAACAGAACCTACCCCTCCTAAGCCCATGCTGGGTGAGTCTGCTACCCTGACTGTCCTGTAAGTCCTGCATGATGACACTCAATATAAACTTCTCCAACAGAATATATTCTAAAGAGAAGTAAGTATGGGAAGGTATTTAGAGTGGTTGAAAATAAAAAAGAAGCTGAAAGTATGACAGTATTTTTACTTTAACTTTGTCTTGCTTAATGTTCTTATTTTTGTTTACTGTCATGGCACTTTGCGCCTCTGTGAAACTATTGATTTAAATGACAGGCACAGAAGCCCAAGCTAGCAGATCCAGAGGCAAGATCAGGGCACAAGGTGATTCATAAATAAAAGTAAGAAAAGCAGGTACCTCTTGGGCCTCATTTGCAGCTACCAGTTTCTCATTTGGGAGAAAAAAGTAAGTCTTAAGCTTTCAGTAAATAAAGATAACAAAATGGGTCCTTGCAAAAATGTCTCTATAGAGCATAATTATGAAAACTGGCCTTCATCAGAAGGAGCTATTGATTCCAGATATGCTGCAGTTGAATGCAAATACTGGACATTGTAGCTATGATTCTTCAGCAGCCGCTGTGTTCTAAACTTTAGAAGCCCATCCTCATTTCCCAGGTTTTCGTGCTGCAGGAGCCCCTGCTCACTGCTGACACAAGTGTTTATACAGCCACAGAATGGATTGGATTGATGAACTAATTTATCCTAAATTATCTCTGAAAAAAAAAAAAAAGTTTGAGCTCCTTTACAGCTGGATCAATTCCCCAGTTCACCATATAAACAGCTGGATGCAACTGTGGGTAGCAGCAAACACAGAAGGCAGAGTGATGATGGGAAAAATTGCCTGGCAGTAGGGTGGATATACGCTGATGCAGCTGTGTCACCAAACTTGAATCCCAACCTAGAAAAGAGAAATGCAGCCTTGGAAATACAAGATAAAAGCAATGCTGTGATAGAAAATTAGATATATCATGCAAATTATAAATTTGGTTGTCTTGACTAACTTCTGAGGTTGCAACCTTTTCTGCAAAATTTAAAGCAATTAAGGATTAAGTTGGATTTGGTCATCAATCATGAGTACTACTGTGTTGTTTATCAGGAAATAATGGCTACTCAACATCACTCAGTAAATGCAAATTTAAACATATGAAAGAAAATGGCATTTAAATTAAGGAACATTAGGACATAAATATTTATCTTACTATTTTTATTTGATGAATAATGCTACATTCAGACACTGCATTTGAAAGGGGAAAAAAAGGACAAAAAAAATCTTCAATGAGGGAGTTTATGGTACTTAAGTAGTAATGTGATAATTACCCATGCATAACCACTCAATTATAAATATGGAAATGCTTAATTAATTAATAGATTAAATTAATCATGACACAGAAGGATATCAAAGGGTACATAGCAGCATTTAGCTAGAACTTTGTGGTTTGTGTATAGCTACTGTGATCCTAGAAAAGTTTAAGGTCAAATTATAACTAATAACACTAGAACTTCTTATCAGAATCCTCTGATTTAGAACTACAGTACTGAGGGATTTCTCCTCTCACACACACTCTTGAGATGCTTTACGCTGGTTTTAAAGGGAGATGAGACCTTGGCTTTTCAGATTAGTTAAGCCCATATGAAACACTTTTTGTCTTTTTGCATGCTCCTAACTGTGGGAATACTGTATTCCTCAAGGTCCTCAAGAAGAGAGAAGTTTGAGTAAAACTCTGTGTATCATCTGTACCTCATGATATTTCTGTAGGCAAATGAGGGATACGCTAAGTATATGATATATAAATATTATTTTAATTTTTCTTATAATTAATGAAACTGAATTCTGCTCTCAAAAAATCTGCAAATACACATTTACATCTTGAAACCAATCACTGTGGCTCTACACTACCTTCATTTGTATCTCTGCCAGTGTTACAGTTCATGATTTTTTTGGAATGTGGAAATTAGCAGGTTTAAAGAAACATTAGGGAAACTGATTAGGGAAAATTTAACCTTTTTATAAATTTTTTTTGTTTAACCTTGTACTTCTGTGCTTATCCTGACCATCTGATTGCGGGCACATTATTGATCCATGCCATATGACGTGTCTAAACTGACTAAGAGTTTCCCTATCAAGGACTAACAGAGAAACCAAAACAGAAGCTGCAGTAACAGATGTCACTGCAGCCTTTTCTGGTGAAAGGCACTAGATGAGGTTTGTATGTTGTGCTTGGTTTGGGCAGTGGTGCTCAAGCAGAAGTTATGTAACATAAGTTCTCTAAGGTGAACAGTAGCTCAGTAAAGGCAAGAATGAGGCCAGAAAATTGATGCTGGAGAAACAGATTGGGAGGGAGCAATATTGTTTTCATCTATTTAATAACTAACTATCATGCTGTAGTTACCATCATGATCCACTGGCACTTACAACAGAGGCATGATTTTAAACTTCCAGCTGGTGTTTGAATTGCTGTACAAGTGCTCCAGTCAGTTTGTTACCTTCTGCAATTAGTTTGTGATACAGATCCATTGTTTCACATGAGGGGTGTTTCTCCATGTATTGTGCAATTTAATTTTACAAATTATAACATACATTTAACATGGTCTGTTACATACTTTGTCCTATTATGTTGCCACACATAACACAGATCAATAATAGAATATCAGAGGATTTGAAATATGTCAATATCTTTCACTAAAACTCACACAGAACTGCAACATATTTTAGTACCATTCAGAAGGTGAAAATGTCCAAATGAGAAACAGACATTCAGAGCCTGACAGTGCACAGTTACATTTTCATGGAGTTTATAGATTTGTCTATGAGGTATAGAAAGTTGAAATGACATATGAGAAAAAATCACTTCATTCTTTGTATGCTGTATCACCCATTGAGTTAGCAGAAATGCTTTAAATTATATTTTTTTATTACAATAGAAGAATGTCAGTAGCTGGAGTGTTATGATTCCCACTGTGGAATTTTGAAACTGCCATGCTTTTTTAACCATATTCCAATGCTGTGACTCTTCATGAAAAATATGTAAAAAACATAAAAAGTGCCTGTTTATAAAAATAGTGTGTTTTTATAAATAATGAATTAAGGAAAATGAAGTTCATATAGATCAGGTTGCATTTGGATTACTGAGATTTATGTTAATTGTACTTATTCCTTAACTAGTTTTCACTATTAAAGTAATTAAGCAACTCAAAGATATAAATATTTAAACCTAATTTAAAAATTCTTGAGATATGATGTATTTTTCAAGCTGTCAAAAATTCAGAAGTCTAAATCTTGGGTTTGAGACTTCTTTTCCACAATCTACAGCAAGAATTATGCCAGTAATTGAGTAATTAATATGTCAAAATAAGTCACATAATTTCATTGCTTATTATAACAATATATGAATTTCAGAAAAAGTGATACTGCTTGTTAAAGCCAGAAATTGTTTTTAGTAGGAGTAGTTGCAGCAAGCACTGTTATGATAGCAATATTTTAAACTAGCTAATTCAATATCACTCAAAGGCTTGCTAACAGTGAGACTTTTCAATTTGATTTATGCTAATAGTCTGCCACTCTCACTCCAAACCCTACTGGGCCACTAAGACAGGACCAGGATATGCATAGTTTTGAATCTACCAAAAAGAGTCCTCTTTCCAAAGAAGGGTAAATATGTTTGAGTAAATGTACACTTATAAAGCAGGAAAGGAAAGGAAAAGGGTAACAATTGTGATATCATTGTGGCTTTTTTTTCCTATATGCAACTTCAGTGTTGGTTTCCAGATATTAACACTTAAGTACTTAGTAAGTGGGATTGAAATATTCAATGGCTTTAATATGGGATACCTGCAGGTCCAAGCTCCATTTTAATTACTTACAAAAAAAAACGTCACAAAAACATGCACACATTCCTATGCTTGGCTGTAGGCAGATGTCAGTTACTAAAAAAAAAAACCCTTCCAGTCTCGACCTTGCAATAATTTCTCTAAATAAGTTCTACCAAGGGGAAATTTTTCAGAAAAATCACACTATTTTTGTAGCATTTCCTTGTATATGGAGCTTGTACTACTTGAAATTAGCTGAATCCATGTTCAGAACAACATTCAGAAAAATTAGAATTTTACATGAGAAGATGTAAACTATGCATGCAGTGAAAAAAAAAATAAACCAGACTCTGGATATTGATTTGAAATTTTCTACTGCTAATGTATAAGCTAGAAATTATAGAAAAAATGAGGATTAAAATCTCATATTTAAAGAAGTCAACAATATGAAAAAAAATTGCTGCAAAATGAAAGTGCAATTTTTAAAATTTATTTTCAAATATTTTTAAAATTTTAATTCTTGGAAATTGTATAAATTATTGGACTACAAACTTGTATGCAAAATAGACCTTCATTTATTCATATTCATGAGAAATAGCCAAAGAAATGAAACTTTATATTTGTAATTGTATTGAGTTTCCATGTCATACCAAAGGTGTAAATCATAATTTTCTTTATTAGGAAGGATACGAGTATCAATAAAATGCATTTTCTTTGATTCTTTTCTTATCTGGATTGTACTGGATACTCTTAATGGCATAAATGGATATGACTTATATGAGATGCTTGCCATTCTGCAGTTATTTATGTGTGCTATTATATTTCTGAAATTAGCTGAAGCAATCATATAAATCACACAGAATATAACACTGTGATATGCATGTTATGCTATATGGTGATTAGCTTGGAAGCTGGGCCAATGACCATTTGCATGGTAATGAAGCATTCTTTCATAAAGGTGTCAAAAACAATCTAAGAGGCTAATGAAATTTTATGCAAACCACCTGCTGGTCACCTTCACTTCAATTAAATGCCTTTTGGGGAAATGGAAGTATCTTTCTTATTAAACACAAATTAGAATGCAGATAAACACCGGGTAAGCAATAAGTAATGTACAAAATGCAATGTGTAGGAATAAGACCACGTGTGCTGTATAGAAGATTAGCAGTGATTGCTCTGTAACAAGACCATATTTTGTTATTTTTGAATATTCAAAGGAAAGTAGAGGCAATCCTGTGTTACTTCTGCTGGTAGTATTGCTATGAAAATGCCTACATTCAGAAAAATAATTCCTTCATCGTTCTGGATTCTGCACTTTAAACAGGAATTTCGGTTTGTGTAAATGGGTCAGTTCCACAACACAGAAAATTTTAAAGGACAGAAAAAGAAAGAACAACAGAACGAACATACAACCAACCAACAACAAAAATATTGAGAATTTAACTTTTACCCCATAAAGAGGAGAGTGTGTCCTTCTGGCTAGAGCATTCTCAAGAAGACAGATGCTCAGGACTGCAGCACTTCATCAAACCAAATAGGCAAAGAAAAATATTGTGTACTTACTGTGTTTTTTAGACATATCTATATTTTAGGTAGGCAGAAACATTAGTAATTCCCCACTATCATATAGTATTATCATGAGTCAATTTTCACAAAATAAAATTTTATACAGGTATCGGAAATGTCTTCATATGGAAAACTGGGCAACATCACACAGTCAGCGTTCTTAAGAACCCGTGGATTAAAAGATAAAGTACTTGGGTAGAAAGGAGTAAATAGATGATCACTTTTCAGGCACATCTCACAGGGATTTTTGCCTGGACTTTTGCTGTTCACCATATTGAGAAATAATAGAATGAGGTAATTAGTAAGATGACAAAGTTTCCTGGTGATTCAAAATTCCTAAGGACAATAAAAACAGCTGGCTCTAAAGAGCTACAGAGACTATCATGGTATCAAGAGATTAAGTGATAAAGTGATAGATGATATTCAGGAATGATAACTTCAAGGTTACACACATGATGAAAAACAGTCCCAAACATGCTCAGGGTGAGATGCTTGAATCTACCTAATTTAAATAGGAAAGAGATGTGAGAATTATTGTGAACAGCATTAATCCCAAAAATAAACAAAATGAAGGAATTATTCAAAAAGAATAGAGAATTAAACACTAGGCATCATTATAAACCTGCATAAATCTATGCTGTGTCTTGACTGCTGAGTGAAAACTTGGACCCCACCACTCAAAAAAGTTACAGAGGAAACAGTTGCTTTTTTATGAGTGAATAAAAATAGACCTCAACTTTAAAAAAAACAATGAAGGGAAAACAACTACACATCAGGTGTGCAAAAAGCGAGTCATTATGTAATATTTGTGGTAATTAAAGCACTAAAACTACAGTAAAGAAAACCCTATGTAGAGCTTTAAAACAAAAAAAAATTCTTGTTCCACACTGCAGTCAGACTGTGGAAGAGACTGAAGGAAGTAGTTAATGTCAAATTATAAATAGATACAAAAAGCAATTAAACACGGTAATGAAGTAGAAACTGTTTAAAGTTTTAAACAAAAAGATAATATCAATATCTTGAGAAGCTTTTAAGCCACAGTGCTCAAAGATGGGTAAAGCATTACTGTATGGTTTATATTTCTTGCTTGAGGAATGCTATCAGCTACTGTCATAAAGTAGATAATAGTCTTTCCTGACCTAGAATTACTTACTTAAGATTCTTTAAACTAGCAAGTCATATACCCTTGAGAGGGGATTTTATATATTCTCAGAGGGAAGCAACTGTGGAAGAAAGAAAGACAAACAAAAGGCCCCAAAGTTATAGATCGTGAAAAAACATTTTTCTTCTTTTTCTCATTTACCTTAACATGTTGGTCATTTCAAAGTTGCATCCTCTAATAATCTTTTTAAGTACTTTTGAAGAATAGCATCTATTACTACTATGTTATTTTCTATTTATTTTTAGGGGAAAATCCCAGATATTTTAGGTCTTAAATAGAAAAGTACTATTACATTTAGAGAAGCATTTGAATAAGAACACCTTCCATTTTCTGGCTACGCATTTAAGAGTGCAAAATAGGTAGGTTATTCATTTGGCTTACTTGTGTGCTTAAATTCCTATCTTTACTTATAAATAGTTTTACTTTTAGTGAACAGGTGTGCATCTGAAACTTATGTGTGTGATTTGGCATCTAGAACATTTTCATACTTGTTCTTTGCATCTTTTGAAGTAGTTTGAAGATTCCTTGCTCTGAATTTGGAAGACTTTACAGTAAATTTTTCAAGTTTTTTTATTTTCTCTCCTGTTTGAATACATGAAAAGATACAAAAAATCCCTCAGAATTTGAGGAAGAGTTTGAGAAACATGTACTTTTACCTAAGGATTCTGATAATGATACCAGGCATGAAAAAAGATTGAAATAAATAAAAATTTATAAATATATCCTATATAAGGACAAAATCAATCTTATGTTTTTAAGACATAATTAAAAATAACATAGAATCAAAAAATGTCAGCTTGTAAAACAAAATAATTTTTACCTGAAAGCACATTCAGTGTTCCTTGAAAGAGAAAATAAAGCTGAAGAGGATCCTTCCTTATGAGTGTTTTAAAGTTGGGACCTGCATGAAAAAAATGTTTGATTTTGCAAGCTGTAAGTATGAGTTTAGGTCTACTGGATTTAGCAAATTAACGTCACTTGAGATTTTTCCCTGAGTTCAACTTAAGGTTGTCCTCGACTGAAAAAGTGTGTTATAGGTTATGGTAGGAGAAAATAAAGACAAGTTTTCTCTCTACAGAAGAATGTAAAGACAAGTGCTTAAATCCCCTGTTTCCTGTTTCTTACAGAAGTGATGTAGCAATAATGTAAGATTATTAAAAAACCCAAATGGCTTATTTGCTAAGATAAAAATTAATCAAATTGGTTCAAATATAGTTTCCACTATTTATTTATTTATTTATTTATTGAGCTACTTCCAAGCAATCATTTAATATCATCAATCATCATGTCCAGACAGTAGGTTTTGGAACATTCCCTAAATTCAGGCCTTATCCTGAAACTGAAATATTGATAGTAAATAAAAAGGATTTTCTCCACAATTTTCCTTATCCTGTTTACCTCTGCTCTCTGGCTCATTCATGATGCCAGTGCCTCCTTCTATGGATGACAGACCAGCTAAGGCATCAGCATCTAGATTCCTTTTCAACAAATGTTTTCTTGTAGGCTTGTTAAAGTTCCACATCTTTGTGACCTTATATCCCAACCATTGCTAATCAAACTCCATTGATGCAAAGACCACCAATTTAATTCACTCTTTATGCCCACTATGAAAACATTGCCATGATCATATTGTGATAGTGGAAATATTTTCAGAATATCTATCTAAACTACAGCCTAAAACAGAATGGAAAGTTTCCTGTCAAGTGTGAGTAAGATTGACCAGAAATTAGAGAAATCTATGTTTTCATGGTATTATAGGAAGCATGCTTGCTCTTTAGAATAAACAGTGCTTTTCCTGTCTACATTTTTCAAGGCATTGCAAATGGTGTTCAAAACAAAGTAGAAAGCACATAATAATTAACTGGACTTTCTGTTAAAAAAAAAAACCTGCTGCAGTTATATTCACCTGATGCACAGCAACACATCTCTCCATTTCATCTCCAAAAATATGTAAATTTAAGGCAATAGGAAGTGATTAGGAGATATTGGGATTTCCAACATTTTAAACTTACTGAAAATTACATTAACATAGAAAGATAGGTTGAGAGGAATATTAATAGATTTGCAAAAGAATAATGCCCCCAGCAGCTGTTTCTTTAGTTTAGCAACTGTGAAAGGAGTGAGAGAAAACACAGGCACAATCCATTAAAAAACTGATCAAAAATATGAAAGAACATTTATCTATAATCTTCCATATACCACAAATTTTATTGAAAAAAAGCCTAATTACCACTGGAGAAGTTTTGTTCCCTAGAGGTTACTTTCATTAATAGAAAAAGAAACAGAGGTGTGTGTTTATTGAATACAGGCATGCTCCAGAAATCCTGGTCTTATCAAAAGAGCAACAAAATCAAATTATGTTGTGGTTCAGTGAGTGCAGAAACTTGAGTAATCTTTAACATCTGTTTACCACTTGTCTTTTCCAAGACAAGTTTCAGAGCTTTTTGAGCTCGTTCTTAAAACTCCTCTGAAAACCACATGAAAGACTCAGTCTTGAGTTTATCAACTGGATTCTCTGCTCTCCTCTTTTTTTTTCTTTTTTTTTTTTTTTTTTTTTTTTTTTTTTTTTTTTTAACATCACTGTAACTCTTGTGATTATAAGGGGAGTGGGCAGGAATTGAAAAAACTTGCTGACCAAACCTACCTTATACAAGTTTCCATTTCTTCTTCTCATTTGTTGTATAACCCTAGGTGAGATGGGAGATTCCCTTCTCCTATATGTAATGATAAGGAAGCAACAGAGTATTCTAAAGATTTTACTGTCTGAACACAAAAAAAAAAAAAAAAAAACACCCTGGAAAATACATTAGCAATACTTAGCAGTTTTCTATCCAAAGTAGAGATAAGAAGCTAAGTAACTTATTGGTGGCTATTTAGATGCTTACTTCCCATTATTGTTTCAATATTCGTATAATTTTAAATTTGAAATTAGAAGGGAACTCAGATTTCCTGAGGTCCTGAGCAGTCCTTTGACTCAATATTTTAGTCACCAGAAATTTCATTAACTAGAATCATGAGTGCAGAAAATATCTTTGGTGGTGGAAGTAATTGAGGAAGACAATAGAAACATTTCAGCTTCCTCATGAACAAAATTTTTGAAAAAGTAGGGCTACGCTGCAAAAATGCTCGTTAGAATACAGAGATAATAAAAATATATATAAAAACATGTAAAACTGGTTCTAAACCATTTTTTTTTCTCCACTGGATTCACCTCATAAACAATATCTCCATAGCTTAGATGTTTAAGAAACACCAATACATCTCAGGCTTAGTTGAGTCAGATTTTCATCCTGTGATCCTACCTATGTAATGTTGTTCCTCTCAGCACCAAGCACTAACCAATGCTCTAAGCCTGAAGCATTGCTGCTGATGATATCACCATGAAACAGGAATGATTCACTAATCCTGGCTCCTCCACCCACACAGCACCACCCATCAAAGGGAGAAGGTTAGGCATGCAGCAGATGAAAAGAAGCATTGTTCCTACTTCATTAGACAGACACTTTGTCTGCAGCAGCAATAGGCAGAATCACTGACACCCTCACAAGGTAACATTCTGTGTCCTCACAAAAGCATGGGAGTTTAATGTTGCAGGTAGTCATTGTTTCCAAGGAAAATAATTGACATCCATTTACTACAAGGTGGTGTGACCCCAGCTTGTGAAACCACACGCTGCTTATTGTCTGGGAGGATGAGGCATGTCACTACTAAGCACTCAATTTCTGGTTCACAAAAGAAGGATCTTAGAGTGTATTCACATACCAGAAAATTACATGTTAAAAGCTCGGCTGGCAGCACTGCCCTTTTTGATCATTAATTAATTGCAGTGGCTTTCTTTAATGAAGGCTTCCCACCTGCTTTTTGTTTGTTTCTTCTTTTTTTTTTTTTTTTAGTTTTTTTTTTTTTTAATTTTTTTTTTTTTTTTTTTTTTTTTTTACTGCAGAGCCAGAAAATCAGCTTTTTTCTTTCATTTTCAAGCAGCAAAAGCTAATCTGCAAGTTAATGTTGAACTAGGCCTCTATATTTGTACTTGTACAGGGAATGAGAAGGGAACAACTTTTATCTGCCAGACAGTTTAAGCAGTTCATGCAGTTTAATGCCTGATTATGCCACATTGAAACTCTGAAATTGCATGTAAGTAATGACATACAGGAGGGCTGCTACCTTCGTATGGAATCAGTGGACTGTGTAGGAGGATCATTTCTTAACATGTAGATGAAAAACAGATACTCTGTACTACTGCTGCTCAAAGGGCAGCATTTTATTAAATGCAACAGACCCAATCCTGCAATTACTATGACCAAAAAAAATTTATTTAGGAAATATGCCTGTTATGATAGAGGTCCTCAAAGAGTAAGTAACTCTTCCACCTCAACACTTATACTTTCTTCCAGTTCATGTAGGTATAACCATGCTATGCTGTACTCAAACCATCCTAGACAATGGCACAGATATTAGGATACATTTAAAACGCTGTTAAACTTGAAGGTCAATGCAGCTGATCTGATTTGCACTGATGATCAAATCCTGAAAATTTAGAGGTTCAGTCTATGTGGAAAAATGCTGGTTTGTGCTCATGTATTTAAAAATTGCATGCATGCAAAGGGTAATAATTTCAATTTCACAGGCAGATTTTATTCTGTAATTTTATAACTTTATTTTCAACCAATATGTTAATTTTCTACCCATAGAATTTGGTAAATTCTCACCATAGCAAGAAATATTTTACACACATATACAATGACATGTGAAAAGCTTCAGTACTGAACAATATCCTTCTCTGGACCTCAGTATGCACTATTGGGAGAAAACAATAAATGTTCATTAATTTCTTAGTTATTTGTAATAATATTTTAAAGATGAGAAAAAAATATGCACACTACAGAAAAATTATCTGCCATGAGATCAAAATTGGCCTGTTCATGAAAAATAATCAAGGCATTCTCCTACCCTTTGTTCTGTGAAGACATCAGAAAAAAAAAAAAAAGAGATATAATGTATTACAGCTTAAAAGGGATTCTGTTATGTTGCCACAGAGGCACTCCCCAGACTCTCTGGCACCTTCCTAAAATGTGACAAAAACATCTCAATGGTGCCTTTAACATGAAAGGACCATACCCTGTGAACTGGAGCGCAGCAGACAGAAACCCACACATAGACCTGTGTTCACAGAAAATGTTATCTGGAAAATTCCTTGAGCCACAGGAAAGTCAGTCCAGGCCAGTGATTCAGTCACTCATTGTGCCAAATTACTGGAACTACTTTTCTGCTGTTCCTTTTGAAGTCTTTGTTCCACTGTCCAAACATCCAAGGATTAAGGAGACCACAAAAAATGAGTAATTTCTCTGCAATTGATTGATGACTTTTTGACATTTAGGTCTGTGATACACAGTAGTATTCTTTTCTCTTTCAACAATGTTGGTAAATGAAAATACGCTATTTCTTTAAAATTTCATTGTCATCTGTCTGGCATATATCCTTTTTTTAAAAATGGTTCCTTCAAATTTTAAACATTAATCTTACTTTCTAGGGCTATATTAAACTATTGGAAACAATTCTGTAATTACGTAGGCTTTTAAAATGGTTTCAGGATGTCCTGCATAAAATTTTTGATACCACTAGACACACAGCAGGAAAGGAGAAAAAATCATTTCTTTCATATAAAGTCAGTTTGCATTTGGAGATAATTTTTTGGAGAAGAAGTTGCTTATGTTTCTGTGATGTGGAGAAAAGTAGAGAGAGTTAAGAAATGTCTGCATCCTTTAGAGTCCCATATGGGCTTCTACATTACTGTAGATGATAAATCTGGAAGATCTGTAAATATTGTGAAGTATTTTTTTTTCCTTTTTTTTGTCTCTAGGGGTTAGCTAAATCTTTAAAATGTAGAAATTATGTGCATTTTACCACAAGGAAAGAAGAATTAGACTTTGAGTACTCACAGCAAAAGAATTCAAAAGCCATGACACAGAGGAAGAACAATTGTCATGCTAATGATAATAGAATAGAAATTTTATCATGTATCTCTGATTGGTGGAATTTTAGGACTGACAAGCACCAAATTATCTCTGTGAGAAAAGTGTTAAGTCAAATAAATTCCTTTTATGACTTTATTAATATTTCTGGAATCATATCAACAGTGAATGTGATCCTCTTTATGTAGGTATCAAGAGAGGTGTCCTTATCATGCAACAGACAGATGCCACCCTTACTTTTGAAATGTGCTGTTAATTTTTTATCTGTATTTTAATTCCCTTGCAATATTTGGATACAGCTTCTCATATCTCAGATCTTTCTTTCCCAGGAACTAAAGTAAATTTTCTGCAGCTGAGTCATACAGACCAGTGGAAGATCAGGCTAAAATTCAGTAGAACATGCCAGGTTAAATCCAATAAATATAGTTTTCTAATTGCTAGCAAAAGGCTTTTTCTATGGTAGCAGGGTGTCAGGACTTGTTTGGTTTGTCTGGAGCTGAGTCCTTTCTATTTTTTTTTTTGACAGCAGCTGTGCAGTGGTAAGATACTACAGCCTGAACTTTTTTTAACTTTGGGCAATTGTGTGTTGTAATATCTTGTTAGTTACTGGATAGCAATAACAAGTATTTAGTCAGTGGGGAGCAAGCTATTTATGAACCTAGAACAAAACATGATAAGGGACTGAAAAGATGCTGGAGGATATCAGGGGCTCCAAACTGTAAGCCCAATGCACAGTGGTCAGTTACTGATCAATAAAGTACAGCCTTGTAAGCCAGTGACCATACATGGACCCGACAGTGAGGGAAAAGAAATCTCTGTCATATTTCCTCCAGCAAACCACTTGGGATGGTGATAACTTGCTACAGCTCAAACATATCCCTCCTTGAAGCTGCTCACCTTGAGATCTAGAGAGACATTTAAAGGGTCAATTTACACTGGAGGAAAAGATTAAATGACAGATGCTTGTGCGTAGAAATCTTGAGTGTATTATTAGCTATAAAACTATCGTTGTAAGTGCACTAATAATAAATGGTAGGCAATTTGGTTAGACTGTTCAGACCTTATTAGACTAACAATAACGTCTTGAATGTGTTCCCTTTTCCCACACAAGATTAAGAGCAATTTCTAAACTCTGATATGCAATGCCTATCATAAAGAAGAACTGTGGATCATATCAAAGGATACAGTTGAAGACAGAGATAATGCAGTACACCACTAGTTGTTTAATATAGCAATATGACAATTTATTGTCACTCTGTTTCCATCTAGTCCTCCTCCTCCTTTCTCAATTACTCCAGTGTTAATCTTTCCAAGGTTTGTCACCCATTTCCCTGTTTTATTTCATTTTAGTTAAAACAAAATGTTCTCAGCTGTTCTCTGGATTATTCTAGGTGATGTCAGAAGATATGGTGCTTGAAGATTATTATGTTCTGTGCTTTCTGAGTTAAAATTGCATGGGGGTTTTTTTTGGTGGTTTTTTTTTTGTTTTTTTTTTTTTTTTTTTTTTTTGTTTTGTTTTGTTTTTTTTTTTTTTTTTTTGCCTGTGCAACTATCTTTATCAATTTTGGCTTGAGAAAAAGCACAAAACCTCAAAAATCTATAGAGATCTATAGAGATGGCCAAATAGGTTTATATTTATACTCCCCTTGAGACAAAGGAGGATTGAAAGAATCAGAGATATATGAACTCTGGTTGTACCTCCGCAAGGGATCCATATCAAATTTGGAACTCTGCTAAATTGCACTCCCAGTGGCCTTAACCAAGACAGCAAGGAAAGCAGAGATATCAAAGTGGCATGAGGGCAAAGACAGTTTTTAACAAAAAATGATTTTATTTTAAGAAACAATGGTTACAGGAAAAATATCTGCCAGAGTTTGCCAGTAGTGATGGTTATTGCTGCTGCCTGTTATAGCTACAAGTTGGCAGCTTCTCTCCCAGATCTCACACAGTGAAAATAGCATCACTTATTTTTATGCTGTATGCAGTGCAAATGCAATAAGGACATAAACATAGACATCTTAAAACTCTTTGTGTCTACAGTGCTCACAAAAGAGCCAGGTCAGTCAAGATTTTTTGAAGAGCATTTTATTGTGAATCTCAAGAATTCTTGGAAAGGAAGTGACTGCTCCCTTAAAATGCATCTTGTCAAGCTCTGTACATGCAATAATTTTGTCAGTTGAAATTCTCCTTTTTTCAGTATCCATGCTTTAATTGTGGACAAGACACTGTTTGCAATGACAGTTTATTTTGCAACAGCCATGATACCCCACTTCTACTATTGTATTATAATGTCAAGTAAGTACATCATGTCAAAAACCCCATTCTGAAATTGCAAACAAATTGCTATCTTTTGGACAGCATCACAAGCTCTGTGTGCTGCAGAGACTGCAATTGTAGAGCTAATAGAACACATGGCTGCATTACACACTGCTCTGCCCTTGTTTTTGATTCTGTGAGCACTGCTGACATGGTGGCTGGAGTCAGGCAAGCTGGGAATGCCAGCGCTGAAGTTCAACCAGTGCTTTGATTCCATGCCTGTTCCACATGGTGTATAAAACAAGCACACAATATTAGCTCTTTCAAGCATTTCAAAGGATTGAAAACAGCCAAGAAATTATTGCTAAACAGATTCCAAATGCACACCACATAAGTAAATAGAAGAGCTGGGTTGAGAATTACCTCAATTTATTCAATTGAGAAAAATTATGTTGAAATAATGTTAAGACCTCTTAGAAGAAAAAAAAAAAACATAGCTAGAATAAAATTTGGTATGCCTGCTGAACTCTTACAAGGTTAGAAATTATAAAAAGAATGCAGTGCAGCATAGTGCTCTCTGATTTTTTATATTATTGTTTAAGAATTAGGTGGTTTTGAAAGTTTTGGGACTGGAGAAATTTTCTTTTCAAAAAGCAGTTCACACCATCTTGTAGTTGACTTTCCTTTTCTAAATACAGTTCAGGTCTGTTAACAACTCTTGCTTTATGCACCTACACTACTACCTTGGTTGCAGTACAGAAATACTCTAGCCAAGTTTCCTCTAAATACTTTGGATACAATATGCAAGCCGGATTTGCAGTGAAGATATGAGTTCATGATACTTTAACAAAATTATTCTGAATTTTAAGCCAAGATTTTTTCATTCTTGTAGGCAGTACCAGTACTGAGAGAAGCCATTGGATACAGCAGTAGTACAAAAAAAGTATTTCATATTTAGTTCTTCCTCTTGTGTGGGCACTAATAAATTAATTTTGTTCTCTTCTAACATGTCTTCTATGTTACTGAAACTTACAGAAACTCTACAACTTCAAATCTATTAACCTGCTGAGAAATTTAGTTAAAGCTATGAATTCAGTTGTGAAATTAGGAAATACAATTAACAGAATGGCAAAAAAACCCAAAAAAACAACAAACCAAAACTGAGAAGATAAAGCGCACATCTCAGATGTGGCTAGATCTCCACAGAATGTGAGGAAGCCAGCTAGTTAAAACCAGGAAAGGGAGGAATATTCTGTGATAACAGATCCTTCAACTAAAAGCCCTTGATCTGTTGAGCTGAACGCATTAATTAGTAAGATGTTGGACAAAGAGCATTAGGAGGAACAGGACATGTAGTTTAATCTACCCCCACGTGTTCTGTGATTTTAAAAAATGTGTCTTTCTGGTGTATGTGCAATGAAATATGCTTGTATATGCATTGTAGAAGAAGAGAACAAGGTCTTGCTAAAATCTGGACTTTTGAACGGTAAGCAGCCATGTAAAAAGGGGTCTCAAATGCACTGCGTTTTAAATACTTAATTATTTAGATTTATAAACTTTAATATCCGCAAAGAGTTTTGAAGAAGAATGCTGCTAGACAAGTGAAATTTTCTAGATATATTACAGAGCTGAGACAAAAACAGTAATTCACTTTCATAGAAGATTTCAGAATTCTAGAAATAAACCTTCACAGGCAATCTGAATAAAACTTTTCCAAGATTCTGGAAATGAATGGCCATTCAGATTACTTACCTTAGGAAAATTAAATCAAACCAAAAAACACACATCTTACACACATGTGTGCCCCCTCCAACCCCTCACACCTGCCCCAGTTTTGATTGCAATTTCATAATTTAGCACAATGGGCAAGAGGGAGGGGGGAAGTTTCAGAAAATTTCTATAAGAAGCCTGTAAACTATGTCATTTTTAACATTTCACAAAAGGACACTTAACTATGTTTTTTGGCAAGTTTGGCATACGTTTGTAGAAGTTTTCACCCTTGATGAAAGGTTCTATCAACACTTTCGCAAGCAATTCTAACATGGACCTTACATAAGAAACTACAAGAGAATTCAGCCTTAAAAATGAAGATAGTTAACCAAACTTAACCATTTCAAATCACAACTTTCTAGGTTTAGGACATTTTCCAAATAAGTTCATATCCTACAGTTTTGCCAATCCCTGTCAGCAGGGTCGATTGTGAAGGGACAATTGCTCGACAGCACAGACCTCAGATTATTCTTACATCCACCTCAGTAGGTGAGTGCCAAAGTAAATGATACATTTGTGGTAAACAAACATGACCCAAAAGAAGTAGAACTAATCTCAATTTCTCTCATAAACATGACAGCAAGATTAGAGTTAAAAAGGAAGGAAGACTGAAGGTCATTTCTTGTTAAGGCAAATGTACGTTTCTTGGAGTGCAAGTAGGAAAAATGTATGATTTTAAAGATTACATTTTTTGTTGCTGTCTCAGAACAAAACGCTATTTTAAAATGGAAATACAAGTCTATCTGCAAAGAAGCTTATCATGTATATTATCAATTCACATGCTGGTGTGGTCCCTATAGGTTTGTAGAGAGATCCTTGGAGTGCCATCATACCACTTTGGAACCAGTAATGGAACCATCCCACTCTCTCTATGGATTTCTTGTGAAAGTATTTTGCTTTTCCAGCTTCAAATTGTAATTGCTTCATAATGGAATCCCTTTAGAGTGGTATTGAAATCATCTTGCCATCATTAGTGCACATGGTAAATGGTACCATAATAGGGTCTCCATTAAAGGCTTGCATTAAAATCTTATTGAAATTGTTACTATGTTATTGTCCCACCAAACTGACTGGGGATGTAGCTTGGAAAATGACTGGTAATGTTCTCTAGTTACTTTTCAAATTGACCTTTAGTATATTCAATACAACATATTTTATTTATATTTTTTACTGTTTCTGTTACCACTGAAATTTTATTGTTCTCTGGTGTACTATAAACACTTTGTCTTTTTGCTAAAATATCAGTGGCTGTTTTTTTTTTAAAAAGTGTATTTTTTAAGCCTTCTAGCTGGAAGATGTTTCTTTTAAGAAGCATTGATAACAGTATTTAAGAAGTATAAAGGAGGCTTTAAGAGTACTGTCAGAAGAGCAAAGCTCTGTGTAATTCTTTCTTCTCATTCATGTGACTGAAAAATGTGACAGTTCAAATACATTTCATCTGAAAGAAAAGAAAAAACCGAAAACACTTCAACAAAGTGAATCTCTTGAATCCCAAAATACTGAGTTATTTGGGTTTATAATATGGTAGTTGCATTCCAACTGTTATGTTCAAGAGACAATAGAATCTCTCTGAACTTTGTAATATTGAAACACCTTCTGAAGAGAATGTAGTAGCCCCGTTAGGTTCGATGCTGTGATCAGCTGAGTAGTAAAGTGAGAAAGAAACATCATCATAGATTTACCTGGCTAAGACACACCTCTGCAGAGAGAGAACTCCAGTTACACCCCCACCACATCCATAAAGATTTACTAGAGGTTAAAACAAGGCATTTTATCCACATGCGTGACACAAAAAGTATGGATTGACGTGCTAGTAGTTTTGGGTCTGAGATGAAAGAGTGCCAGATGGGGATCCCTATGTGTAGCTCACATTCAAAACCTTTCCGAACTGTTTTGCTGCCCACCTGGGAGGTTGAGGTCCCCAGGGGCATTCTCCAGACTGTGTCACATTCCCTAGGCTGTGTCACAGGGCTTCACCTCCTTGACAAATCTGGTGTAGCTTCCTTGGAAAACAGGCATCCTGGGTTTCAGCACTGACGAGGCCTAATAACAGTACCCCACTGGTGTATCTTTTCAAGATGTGAATTCACAGTTAATATTAATGAGAAATGAGGAATATCCCACAGGATCCAGCATTAGACCTGCTTGTGAGGATTAGTTGTGGCAAATTACTCAAGGGATAAATAATGCATTCAAATTACTTTGGGTCTGAGTGGTAGTAGGGAGATCTTAGCTCTCTGTATTGATGTCTAAAAATACATAGAATAACCTTCAGACTACTAGAGGTAAAAGGAAAAAATCCGAGATGTTAGCAAAAAAGGCAATAAGCACTACATTATTCAAGACTAAGGAATGCTTTGTAGTAGGTAGAAATTAATTAATGCTAAATTACAACAGAATTCCTAAGGGATTACATATTGCAACCCCATGAATACTCAGAGAATTCATTGTAATTAAGGGTATATTTCCAGAGGAATGTTGCCCATTACATAGCTTTATAATATTTCTATCATTACTTTACGGGCTTTATTTACGAAACATACACAGGCACTGCACAAAAAAAGAAGTGTGTGTATATATATCTATATATCTATATCTACATGTGTGCATAAATATATACATTATATATATGAAGGAAGGTTCTTATTTTTATTTATATTTATTTTTTGCATTTTTCTAAATGACAATTGTATCTCCAAAAGAATTACATCTCATCATATGCGCATTTCCTGGTCTCATCACACAGTCCAAAAGGGATTCTAGCAAAAGCAAGTGTTACTAACACTTTTAGTTCTGTGTTAAGAAAGGACCTGCTGGCAGTGTGAAATGACTGATCTTGAATATGACAGGGTGAGAGAGCTTCTGAAACTTTTTGTCACACAGCCAGTCCTGGAGGTTTGGGAATATAGAAGAATCTTGCAGCTTGAAAAGAAATGCCTGGAATCTGCACCTCAACAACCTGGAGACTGAAGGAAGAAAAGAGGATTCATATTTGGATCTGTACAGTTTAAAAATATTTGCAAATCCCTTCTGTCTAAAACATGAGTCTTAGTTCTGCTTTTATGAATCTCTTGAGAGCTGTTCTTAAAAACAAAAAAAAAAAAATAGGACTGAGAACCTATTTACCTTGATAACTGAAACTACATATGGAGTCTGATATTTTCTTGGAGCTACTTTCCGAAATTTCTTTTTATGGACAGAATTTTTCATTAGCCTTTAAAAGAAAATTCAGAAAATTCTCAGTTTTATTTCCCAATTGCAATCTCTCTTTAATTTTTTATCTCCCTTGTCCTCACTTTGTCAAAGTAATTCAAAGTAAATTTTAAGGCACGCCCACTGAGCCAGTTCCCATTTCCCATCTTTTTTGGGTTTTTTTTGTGGGATTTTTAATTGCTTGGTTTGTTTTTGACTGCTTCATGATAGCAAGTCTGGTCTGAAGCAAATAGAGTGTTTTAAATAATGCTTATTACAATTATTTCAACAGAATTTATTAGATTTTTAACATTAAATGATTTTCTCCTGAGCCATTAACTGAATTAAAACACAAACCATATCGTTTTGACATACATACCAGGAAAAATATAAATTCTAGGTTATCTTCTGTAATAATTTTTCATTTTTGGATCCTCACAGAACATTGGGCTCTGTAGGTAATTTTCAAGAAAGAGACCCAGTTGTGTGATACTTGGGCAAAATACAAGAAGTCAAAATGAGGAGGCAAAAGTTGAGGCTCTCTTGAGGTTCTTAACTAATAAAGAGGTAAAGAAGATTATAAAGCTCACTTGTTACTTTTGTAGGCTAATTATAATTTAGAAAAATTTTATTCCCAAAGGCAGATGAAGCAATGATTAATTATCATATTTTGATTAAGTCAATGATATTATGTATTTTCTCATTATATATGCTAATATCTAGTCAGGCTTCACAGCCAGCCCCAGGATAAGGTCAGAGACCAGTAATCTCAGTGTGGATAATACTTGTAACCTGTATTCAATCTAGCACATGCAGAGCACCATCCTCAAGGTTTCGTGTAAGTTGGCTTTTTTTTTTTTTCAAGAAATATTTAATTTTTGTATTTTAATTTTAACTCATCTGAGTTTCCCTTGCAGTGTACATGGGTTCTTAATTGAGCACTGACAAGATTATAAGAAGATGATTTTTTGTTTGGTTTTAATGATATGAGACATGGCTCTGTAATTTCTGCAATGTCTGTGATCATTTGAACACCCTCTTTCTTAGCTATCAGGGTTGAAAAGTGCACTGTTACAAAAAATCTTTGCCCTTTTGAGTTTTCTTGCTTTAGAGCCCCAGGCTGATCACAGCTGCCACTATCTCATCAACCATGAGATTATTTTCAATATTTTAGCTAGTAGGACCAGCAGTGGATTTTCTCAGAAAGACTAATTCAACTGAACACAGTGGCAACTGCTACCTCGAGCCATGGTTGCTTTGGCCCTAGGGAAGGCTTTTTTGCATGTTAAATATACAGTATAAGTGCCAAGGTCTTGATTTTTTTCCCTGCTTGCTGCAGTGCAATATATTGCTCCTTACAAAGAAACTTAAAGTAGAGCTATGAACGGTGTCTAGTCAAATTCATAAACTTCCATCTTGCAAATGAGAACACCTAAGTAAGAGCCAATGGTCAAAATTTCCATAATGACAGAGCCAAATGAAATGTGTTTCAGGTTCCCATAGGAATCTAGATAGTTTTTCTTGCATTAGTGTTGATCATACAAAAGAACCTTGTATGAAGATATTCCTTTATAACACCAGGTCTAAGAAGATTTTTGGAGTTTTTTCTTATTTCACTGAGAAAAATTTTTAAAAGTTAGCTGACTTTTCTCCATCAGTTGCGCAGCAATCCTGAAGTTTATAAAATGTTGACATCATAATACAATAAGAATGATTAAATGGATTAATCAAAGCTGTTTATGCATTATGTAACATTTTAAAATTATGTAATTTGGGAATTGGAACAGCATATTTTTATGCCTTTTTAAATTATATATTATTCCTCAGAGTGAACTATTTCGGATATTGCATCCAACAAAGGTTATCAAAACAAACTCTAAAAGAGGCAGCTTAAAATAATATATTAAAATTGAAAGATTTGTGCCAGTGAGATAACATAATTATTTAGTGAACAGAACAAATGACTATGACCATATCCAATATGAAATCTTTTCCACATCTACCACCCCTCATTAATTCTAATGAACTGAATCATTTAAAGCTTTGATGTAGACCATTAAATGATTTTATGGAGCTCCTCCAGGTCAGTGTCGCAGTGAGCATTTTTTATTATCTCACACTTAAAAGCATGTGCCTGAAATAATACACACAAAAATAATTTTGACTATCTATTAGAGCTCTGTATTGCCATGGTTCATTCATAGAAACATAAATTTTAGAAAACACCACCCACCTACTAATTCAAACACCCCCAAAAATCATATAGTCATAGAATGCTTTTGATTGGAAAGGACCTTTAAAGAGCTCCTAGTTCCAACTCCCTGTCATGAACAGGGACACTTCCCAACTGGACCAGCTTGCTCAAAGATCCATTCAGCCTGGCCTGGAGCTTTCCCAGGGATGGGGCATCCACAGGTTCTCTGGGTAACCTGTTCCAGTGCCTCACGTACCTCACAGTAAAGAATTTCTTCTTTGTATCTACTGTAAACCTACCCCCTTTTAGTTGAAATACATTGTCCTGTCACTGCAGCTCTTGGCAAAAAGCCTCTCTGCACATTTCTAACAATTCTCCGTTATATATCAAAAGGTTCCAATACTTTCTCCCCAGAGATTTCTGTTCTCCAGGCCAAACAATCTAATCTTTCTCAGCCTTTCTTTAAAGCAGTTCTCCAGACCTCTCAGCATTTTTGTGGCTCTCCTCTGTCTTCCAACATATCCAGATCTTCCAGAGCTGGACACAGTACTGAGGGTGATGTCTTACAATAGAGGAGAAGATTGATCATGGTCGTCCCCCTTGACTTGCTGGTCACATTTCTTTTTGTAGCCCAGGATATGGCTCTCTTTCTGGGCTGCCAGTACACGCTGCCACGTCATGAAAATTGTTTTGCTCACCAACATCTCCAAGTCTTTCTCCAGGGAGCTGCTCTCAACCCATTCATCCCTCAGCCTGTATTGATACTGGTGGGTGTCCTGACTCAGGTGCAGGACCTTGCAAGGGACTTTGTTGAACTTCATGAAGTTTGCATGACAAGTATTACAGGTTTTCTTTCTCAGCATATCTTCTGCAGGGGTTTGCATGAAGGATCACTGAACTCCATTCATATGGCATTCTCAGTCTTTTAAGCTGAATTTTGGAAATACTAGAAATAAATTAGTCTTTTGCAAAGATGTCTCCATCACAGCATAGAATACAGATCTTGTTTCCAAAGTCTGCAAAACTTCTGCTTATTTTCCCTGTGACCAGAGTCCAGGCTAGCCACATACACAATGCCAAATGATGCCATAAAGTTTTATCTTTAAATAATTTATCCTCTATTCTAACTAATAATAAAGAAAATATTTTATTATAAATAGAAATCACATAATTTAGAATCATAGTACTATTGTAATTAGAAAAGAAAATTGAACTTTCCCTCTCTAAAATGTATATCAATTTATCACTATGTGATATTAGTATTGCTATTGATGTTTACAGAGCCAGTCATGAGCTATGACTTCTCTAAGCCAGAAAATATAAAACACATCAGAAGAACAAAATAAATAGTAAGTATTTGGTGAGTTGATAAGCTTACGTGCATAAAGTAGCTCACACTGATCTCCATCTACTCCCAGTCTGGATTCTTCATGTCCTTAAGATGGCTGTGCTTTGCAGGGATGTTTGAAATATGAGTAAGAGGCAATGTGGTGCAGAGAAGAACAGGAGATGCTCAGAAGGCCAGGAGAAGCTGGGGTCACTCCCACCAAGACCACAATGGATGCTGAGTTTTGTTTGGGTTATCTCTGAAAAAGTGTTCTATAGGAGAATTGAAAGAAAGCAGTGAAGTAGCTTTCATGATGTTCATGAACAGTGAACATGACCCATGTTCTGGGAAAATATTTTAGGTTTATATTTGACAACCCTGCTGGACTGAAGCTGGAAGAATGGGGAGGTACCAAGCCATAAAAGAATTGAAAATTAAAACAAAAATTTTTTTCACACTGAAAATATTTCCATCTCTTTCCGGGCACTAACAGCTTCTAGAGAGGAAAAAATAATTTGACCATTTTGAACATTAGCATGGAAAATTCAGATATCAGAAAGTAACAAATATGCTTACAGAGAAACCTTAGAGGAACTATTTAGTGTTGCAGATTTCTCTTTCCCTCCTAATCATGTGGTTATATACAAGGAAAAGAAATCTTAATGATAAATACAAAAGAGTTTTTCTATATCACATGAAGTTAGAAGAACATTAACTCTGGTGACAAGTAGAATAAACAAAACCCACAGGTTTCTATCTAGTAGGGAAGATATACTTCTACTTACATGGATAACAAAAATGGTAAAGTTTATTATTTTTTCCTCAACATCTCTTTTGATTTAGAATGCATTTTTATAAGGTATTTAAATGACTGACTTGTAAAGTTTATGTCCAAATAGGCTGCACTTGAGCAGGTTATTTCTAGCATAGAAAGGCAAGGGAAATAAATACATTTCTATGTATTTATGCTGAAACTACAGATCTCTAACAATATACATCTTAATTTTACCACTGTGCTTGCCAAGGCTTTCTCTGTCATTGGCTGCATCACTAATGCAGTGTTTACTAGCAGCTCAGTAGAGGAACAGTATTTCCATAGTAACAAATGAACAATACTAGACATATTAATCATTTCTACATCATCTGTATACAGTTTGCTGTAAAGCAACATTTTGTAGTTTGATAATTACTAGACTGAAATGATTGTACATTATGAGATTATTAGCATAAACACTTAAGAAGATGAAGAATGCCTGTGGAAAAGGAGAAAAATTTGAAGAAAAAGTGATATTGTACTGCAAATATTACCATAGAAAGCAGCAGGAAGAACTAACTTTGAAATTAGTCACTGTCCCTGATATTAGTCATCTCCTATGGATTAATCTATGAAAGATCTCTCCAAACTTTAGCAACATGGAGACATGCATGTTATTCAGCTACTCGGCTTCTCACAGAAAATACCTTTTTTCAGTAGGAAAAAAAGTCTGATTGCTGGCTACTTTGGAGACATCTCCGTGGTATTAGGGCACTTGATGGTACAGGGTCGTACATCAAATAATATATGAAAATATATGACAAAGCCAGAGAAGGGAAGGGAAGGGAAGGGAAGGGAAGGGAAGGGAAGGGAAGGGAAGGGAAGGGAAGGGAAGGGAAGGGAAGGGAAGGGAAGGGAAGGGAAGGGAAGGGAAGGGAAGGGAAGGGAAGGGAAGGGAAGGGAAGGGAAGGGAAGGGAAGGGAAGGGAAGGGAAGGGAAGGGAAGGGAAGGGAAGGGAAGGGAAGGGAAGGTTTACAAATTTGGCAAAGGGACAGTGACCAGTATTAAGAAAGTCTCTGCAGGCACAGAGCCTTGGAAGAAGAGGCTGAAGATTTGTGAGGCAGGTGTTATTTCATTTATTATGATGTAAGACCATAGCTACTCCTCCTTGATCAAGACTCTGTCCTTACTGAATTGTCCTTAGAGAATTTGGAAAATGTATTTTATTTTTATTGTGATCAGCAATGTTTATTATAGAATGTTTATTATAGAATATAGTTCAAATGTAGCTGCTAAGTAATCAGAGCATCATTGTCTGAACCATGTTTGATGATTTCATATGAACATAGAAAACAAGTTTGTCATGTTTAACATTTAAGTAATATTGTGACAAATGTTCTGCCTGGTTTTTTAAGTTCCTTAAAAAACAGACCAGGATTGATTCGATGATGAGAATTAAATAACAAGAATGGTTTAAGTCTACAGAAACTTCCATAATTGTATTGAACCCTGCCAGTGACCAGAATAAATCTCATCCAACAGAATTAGTGCACATTTCCAGGTGCAAGATTACCCCACTAAACCTTGCTGCTCAGAAAATTGTCTTTTTCTTTTATCATTATTACCTAATATGTTAGATCATATTAGTTAGATCATACTAATATGATCTAACATAGCTTTTTAAAAGTAAAATAAACAAAGTAGACTGTTATTTTTAAATTATTTTACGTATTCTCTATTTACTGCCTTCAGGCTGTTTTCCTAGGTTTCTTCTGTTCTCCCTTCTCCTGCTCTCACTGTGGTTTGGATAAAAGGGCTGCATTTTTAGTTGTGTTCTCCTGTATTTCACAAAAATGCTAAGCTTGGAATTTTCTTGGGTGTCCTTCATGTGTGTCTTTCGTTTCCATTACAATAGCTGGTCACCATTTTAGGAGTTACTCTAGCAGATATTAGAATTTTTTCCGTGTTCAAGCACTAAACAACGTCTTTCAGTTCCTTAAAACATGCAATTTACTGTGAGAGCATGTTGTGGTACGCTCACAATCAAAGCTGCTGTATCAGAATACCATACATTCATTATCTTTTTTCAAAAGGTTCATATCTCATATGTGTTATGTGTTTTAGATGTAATTTCTTCAATTCTTAATGGTGCAATATTGCCAATACCAAACCAGAAGTAAATTGTTTTTCACTATTATCCCATTAATTGATATCAATTTCTTATTTCACTTATAAGCATTTCCAAAAATCCCTGAGGTTTAAGCAATTCAAAACATTATATTACATAATGTTTCCCGTACCTGCATACCTGATGTCATTGCAAGATATTATTGACTTTTAGCCTTACATCAAATCGGTTCCTTTTTCTTTTGTGTTTGTGTTCTTTTCTTTTGTTTTCTTTTTTGTGATATTTGTTTGTTTGGTTTTTGGTTTTGTTTGTTTGTTTTGATTTTCTGGGCATATTTTTGGGGTTTTTTTTGTTTCTTGTTTAACACACTTGCCTTCTAAGGATTCAAGCTTTCTAGTAATACATAATACAAATGTTTCATTAAGAAACTGATAGCATTTCACAGAAAATAATAAGCTAAGGCATTCATTTGCTTTTCTCACTGCAGTACACTAAATGCAAAGATAACTATCTGTAACAGTAGGGTTTTCTAACCATTGTTACTAACAGCTGGAGTTGTCCCTATGTATTTGGAACCTAACCCCCTTTCCATGGAATTTGGAACTCCCCAGAGGTACCTCATCAAAGTCTTTTTCTTCCATCTTTGTAAATTATCTTTAAAGGTACTTATCTGCACAAAAGCAATTTCAGACTAAGCCTTCTGATATTTAATATCAAATCCTAATACCATTAAGAGAAGAACTGTTATACTTCTGGGAGATTTAATACACAGTTGTAAAAGTTTAAGTTTTCAAGAAAATAAAAAATACAGAGCAAAAAGAATTTATCATAATTTAATAAAATCTTTTACTTGCTCATATCAAGCCCTCACACTCCTTATTAATCCCTCTTTCACCTTCTTACTATACACCCACATCAATTTTTCACCAAATAAAGCCATAAGTTGTAGTCCTAGTTCGAATCTCCCATCTCCCTACGCAAAGATTCAAGTCCTAAACTCTCACTCAGACTTTTCATTCCTGTGCTAAATCAAAGAAGTTATCCTGAGGACTAATTCTTAAGATCTTATCCCAAAAGGCATTGATAACAAACATGTAATCTGGAAGACAGTTGATTCATACACATGCAGTACATGTATATTCAGAATTACAAGATCATGACTGCTGTGAACAAATTCTGCATTGCTTCAATGTTAACCCAATTCACTAAAATAAGGAGGTTTCCATGAAAAGTGGTAGGGTAGATCTCATAAAACTCTTATTTTAAACAATAGACTGGAAGACAACTTTCAAATTCACAGACATAATCTGATATGAAACATTCATATCAACTAGATGCAACTCAGAATGTTGCATCACTTAAAAATATTTCTAATTGTTTTATGATCTGGAACTGAAAAGCTTTCCAAACCATCCATAGCTGTGCTTATGATATTCCTCTGAGGAGTTCCAGTTTATCTCAACAAAAATGTCTTTCTCTGCCATTTTAGAAAAACAATATTTCAGTGAATATGGACAGACATCAAACAGCTATAGACAAACATGAATTCTGTATTTCATATTCATTTCCATGGCTTTCCAAAAAAAGGTTTATTTTACTTTACTGGTTGGTAGGCTGATAGATCTTCATTATAGAGGCTTAAAATCAGCGGAAACATTTTGAAAGACTTTGGAAAGGTAGACTCATTACCCCTACAGTTAATTAACAAGAAAGGCTTAAAGAACCTTGATAAAACTGCTTGTGGAGTTGAATCACCAAACAATTATTTACTGTCTGTTAGCAGAAATGCATGTTATTACAAACCTACAGGAGTTTCATTCTGTATACATACATTGCACTAAATGTTATTTCATATGGTTCTGGCTGATGTCAAGACAAATGAAAAAAACACCAACCGAGTATTTCCAGTCCATTTATTTTTCCTCGGTTATGTTTTTTCTACCTGCAGCTCCTTGTTTCTATTGCTGTCCCTGGAAAAAAGTACTTGGAGATCCATATGTAGCTTCCATGAATATGTGATCACCTTGCAGTTTATCAACATCATGTAGTCCCTTTTTTCTACACCATTATAAAGATTCATGTTGTTTGTTGTAAACATTCACAGAAGACCAAGTGCTATTGCTGATTCAGTCTAGCTAACATTTTACTTGGGCCTCTCTGTGAAAACACAAATAAGTCCCATAATCATTTGCTACTTTGTTAGTGCATAGAATAATTCTAAAATCTCATCTTTTCATCTTTTACAATTCCTGTTGAATGCTTCCTCAATATGCTTTATACACTTCTGAATCCAAATATTTTTTATTTTTAATAATACTCTTTAGAAAAAATGCTGCTGGGTTTTGTTGTTATGGTTGTCTCTGTTTTATAGTGACACTGAATTTAAAATGAAAATAGATTTCATTATTTATTCATAGGACTTGATTCACCCTCATTGTGACATTATTTTTGATGTTGACAGTTGTTGGCGAATAGTGTGGAAAGCTAGAGGGCATTTATTTGACCATAAAATGCCATAAACAATAAACTGATATTGTCTTGCTTTCATTGGAGGATTTTTAATCTTCAAAATAAGAAATTATAGTTAAAAAAAATTAATCTGTGAGTTTTATACCATTCACGTGAACTTTGTATCTTGTTATGTCAGCTGCAGTGTGAAAATATTAAATCTTACTATGAGAGTTTTGAAAATCCCTGTCAAGATACAAAAACAGCAAAAAGAAGTTTGATATCACGACTTACCTTTATTAAAAAAAAAAAAACTTGATTAGATAAAAAAGGCCTCCTTTCTTTTTTTACCTTTTTTTTGTGTCATTTTTAAAATTTTAATGTTGCAGGGACAGGAACCTTAGAGACTGACTGCAGAGAATAAATTTACAGAATAAAACCAAAAAATTCCCAAGTCAGAAAAATAAAAGTATATTAAAATTTATTGTTAATCAAAAAGAAGGTTTTGTTTCTTTCACAATACATTGTAAATAAAATAGTTTTTGAAATCACAGTTTTAAGATTTTAATTGGTATGCGAACAATACATAAAGTTGCAGAATATGACTCTTGAACTTTAATCAAAGAATAAGCTGTTCAACAATACAGCCACAGAGTAAATATAGATAAATTGAAGAGTTGTATCAATCATTGGTGGTTTTGAGGATAAATGAAAGTGCAGGAAATTTTGTGTCTCAAAGCTTCTGTCTAGATTCGAACTATCCAATTTTTATCTGTCACAGGCAAAAGCTGCTCAAGTAATTTAAACCAGAGCAATTTTTCAATTATTAATGGCACATCCTTAACAAGCAATCAGTACGCTGCACATTCAGGATCAATGCAATTCAGCAAACAAACCACAATGCTAGACATGCAAACCATTAATAAACACTTATGAATTTCTAAAGCCCATTTTCAGTTAGTCCCAGGGGATAGCGGTCACACACACTCACGCACAGTCGTGCACCCTTACACACCCCGTCTGAAGGGCAGCCTGCGCCCCCAGAATCCCTCCAGCATCCTTCCTCCCCAGGCAGTGCGTGTCTCCTGCCTTGCAGAGCCCAGCAGGGGCCACACTCAGGACCACAGCACCATGCCCTGTGCTGCCCCTCTGCAGATGTCCCATCCCAGCAGCCACCCTGGGGCCGCAGGGTGATGGATGGTGGTGCCAAACCATATCTGGGCTACAGCTTCTCCTGCTGCTAGGGCTGGTCATCTTTAACATGGGCACAGCTTTATTTGATCTACATAGAATCTTCATCTTTACTTTTGCAGCTTACAAGTGTAATTTTTGTCTGACTTAGGTTTTAAAGTCATTCCTGCAAAGTCTTTTTTATCTTGATGGGTTTGTATTTGGGAAAATGGCATCCTTTTGTGTTGCAATGCAAAATAAGTCCCATCATAAGAAACACCATCAGTGATCATCCATATTAAGAAATTAAATTGATAATAAATCACACGAAAGAAGTCTTTCATATTTGGTTTTACCACATAAATGCTCTAGTAAAGCTGCTAAAAAAATGACATAACTCCCAAATTCTCCATTTGGATTATTTACTCGGGCATATTTACCAAATACCAAATACCTCCTTTTTACCAAATACTTCCGGGAGGAAAAATTCCTAACACTGGTATCATTCTAACTGGAGGGACATTTGTGCTAGTTCCGTGTGGGAGTCTCGTTAGTGGAGGACACACATCAAAGCATTCCATGCTGTGGTCTGACCCTTTCTTGTCACAGTGTGACTCTGGCTTTAGATGAAGTTGCATAATTCATGAACAATTTCCAAAGTGAATGGTGGATTTAACATGCCTGGTAGCCTTCATCTCACTGAAATTAAATTTACAAACAGAGACACACACATACAGACAGGCTCCACCTACAGCTGCTCAAAAATGTTTAAGCAGATCACTATGCAACACCAAAAATTCAGTTTTGTTGAAATCGAGTTGCTGTACATGAACATTTCAATTTTGAAGAAATTTTCCACAGGAAAGTGTCAAAATTAATCATTTCATCCTTCTTGTTTCAGTCTGATAATGCCAAAACATTTCATTTCAAATGTATCACCCTATTTCATTTCATTTGACATTTAGATTAAATGTTAATATTAATTTTAAGAGACATTTAGATTAAATGTTAATATTAATTTTAAGACACTATTTATACACTAATATATGCATACACACATTACATAATTTGTAATCTGATTTTATCTGAATTGTTGATATTATAGGATTTTTGTATTACTAAAACAAAGAGTTGGAATTTGTCTACAAGAATTTATATGCTGGAGACAAGAAGACTTTAAGAAAAACAGAAGGAAAAAATATTGTTAGCTCCTTCTTGGAACAGTACAATTTCCTCAAAATTGTAAATTGTGAAATGGGCCAGAGGAGCCAGAGAAGTCCATTTTTTAATGCAGTGGATGCTGGAAAAATCCTTGCAGCAAAGTAAACACCAGGGTAGTTATATCTGCAAAGCATAGGGCAAAGATTCAAGGCTTTGAGTCAGTATGCCTCACTTTAATATAAGCTACCTTTTTCTTTTAAATCATGGGGAAATCTCAATGTTTCATCATATCTCAGAGCTTTGTAGATCCAGAGAAGGGATGAATTCTTGGATATCTTGTCTGTTTACCTTTCTCATTAGCTTAGCTAATTGGGTTCAGATGTTAATATACATTAAATCATCCTTTTTCTTTTAAATGCCTGTGAAGAACGCTCAGGAGACAGGTTTAGAGTATGAAAGCCTTTATGCACAAAATGTCTGTGGTCATGACCACAGCCATTCAAACTCACACATATCAGCCATCCAGGGAATCTCACAGCTGCCTGACAGGGATCAGGCAAGAGGAAATATTAGGTAATAAAATCTCAGAGGCATACTCAGTCCTTGGCTCCTCTCCATCTGCCAACACGAGTGAAAAATGAGTAATGGTTCTACTGTGATATACATCTGCCCACCAGTCTCATGAAAAAAAAAAATAGGGAATAGACATTACTACATTTTGGGGATTTTACCCACTTCTCATTCTGAGCCCATTTGTTCCCTGATACACATCATGGCAATCAAGATCATAATTAGGAATTTTTTTTAAAGTAAATATTTTACTGTTAATTAATAAACTACCTGTTTCATTGTTTAAGGTAGTTGTTGGAGTGCTCTGGTGTCCCACACAAAAGATGTGAGACTTTTAAGCTCCAAATGAAAGCACCGAGGAAAGTTCACACCACCCTGGGTCTTACTTTGGCAAGTGTGACTTTGTTGTGACAAAATAGGAGTGACTTACACATGTAGATGTAAAATGACACCAGTCCCCAACTCCTCCTGATAAGTTAAATTCTAGCTAGTATTTTCAGTAGCCATAGCAAAACACCTCCCCTTTATTTCCATCACTCCTAAACTACTGAGTAATTCTTCAGGTACTGTGACAACATTCAGCTACTCACTTTTCTTGCGGATGCAAAAAAACCAAATTCATTTTAAAGTTTGGTCAGTCATCTTTGCCTACTAATAGGTAAAATGCTTCTCCAAACAGCCACAAGGCCAAATCACGGAGCAGGTTAGCCTCAGCAACAAATCATGTTTAATTTCTTCCACTACCACTCCTAACATTGTTATGGAAGCTATTAAATTAACAGATTCCCGTGACAGTGTTTCATTTCTCATTATAAGGAAAAGGCAAGCAGCTAACACTGCAGAATTTTCATGAGCTAATGCCTTGTAATAAATCCATTAGAAAGCCATTGGTATCTAATTGTCTAATCACAATGAAGGCCTAGGAGTGACATGGCTGTAATGGGATTAAAGTGGATTGCAGTGCAATGCCTACATTCTCTGATCCAGTCTGGAGATAGCAGCAACCTTGCAGGTCATTTCAGTTAATTTAGCCAGACTCAGAAGAAAAGAAGGAAAAACTGCTTTGATTAAATAGGCAAAAGAACAGACACTGTTTTGTTTACACCTGAAAGAGATAAAGTGGATGTTATGGCTTGAAAAAATACAGCATTAACTTGAAAGCAATCTAAGGTATCAGTGAAGAGCTGGTCCCATGACTGAATTTGCTTGTATACAAGAGATGGCTGCATGTGGTGTGGTGAAGCAAGCAAACTTCTAAGTGTGCTGGAGGCACTGAGTTATCAAACATGCCTCTTCTCCCCATAGTAATTAGGCCTCAAATTTGGCAGCTCCAAGGCCAGAAGCAGCCTTCTGCCTGACAAAAACCTTTCTTGAAAGCTATGTAAACAGAACTTAAGGAAATGGATTTACAACATTGATGCAGTGACTCTATGAGCTATTAGGCTTGCTTGCTGTGGATGATGTAGAAAAACAGAAGTCTTTGTTTTGCTGAAACCATTTCAGGCACCTTGGAACATTGCTTTGAAATTTGTACTGCCAAACATGGAAAGATTCTCAATTGTAGACTTAATGTTAATAAGATAAATGATTTCTACAGAATTGCTGAAGATTTTCAGGAAATCAATTTATCCCTTTCCATCAAAAATCTCTTTTGGAATTTCTCTTTAGCTTCTGATGTAAGGTAATTACACCATAGTAACCAAAACAGGGAGAGTACATGTGAGCAAGGGATAAGAGTTGGGCTGAAAAATCAAAACAAATGTGTATATATTTAATCATAGTGGCTGCAGATTCTTGGTTCAGCTTCCTAGTGTGGACATCCAAAGTAATCTGTCAATGAGACATTGTTATTCTAGGAACTGGGAACAGGACCAGTCTTAAAATAAAGTACTCTAGTATCATATGGTGATTATTCTAAATATTTCAATTTATCTAAGTGACACTACAGTGTTTAAAACAATTACTGAAATAATTATTCTTTCAGAAGAGGAACATACTACAAATCCGACATGAAATCTGAGCAACTTTATTTAGAGTTCTCTACTTATTGCTTTGGCACAATAAAGGCTTCCGTGTCTTGAATACTGCTAGTTTGAGAGCCTGTTAAATGTTTGTAAAAATGTTTTGCAGAATAAGGAAAAAAATAAACACAGGCATTCACCTACAGTCATAGTCAAACCTCATCCAGAAATTAAACACATCATGCTGCTCATTTTCCCCCTCGCACCCTGCAGGAGGGAAGATTTAAAAGAAAAAAAAATTAAACTTTTGAGGGTTGAGATAAGAAAAATTTAAGAATTGAAACCTGGCAAAATAAAATACAAATAAAAACAAAAATTATGATAATAATTATTATCATAATAACAACAAAAATATTAGTAGTTGTAATGAAAAGGAGAGAGAGAGAGAGAGAGAGAGAGAGGAACAAAACCCAAGAAACATAAGTGATACACAGTTGCTTGCCACCTGCTGACCCATGCCCAGTCCATTGGTCCCATCATGGGCAGCTGCCCCAGATTGTACATCAAGCATGGTGCTCTGGGGTATGGAATATCCTTTTGGCCAGTTTGGGTCAGCTGTCCTGGATGTGCTCCCTCTTGGTTTCTTGCATGCCTACCTGCCTACTGGCAGAGCATGGGTGATACAAAAGTCCTTGTCTTAGAGTCAGCACTGTTGAGCCTTGACTAAAACACCAGTGTATTATCAGAATTATTCTCATACTAAATTCAAGCCACAGCACTGCACCAGCTACTAAGAAGAAAATTTATTTAATCCCAGCTGAAACCAGGACATGGATGTAGACTGTGTTCAGACCTTTGAGACAAATGTCACTGTTGTTTCCTGTGCATGTTGTACAAACACCCAAACTGAACGTTTTGCTAAGAATATTTTTCTTTTTCAGATTGTACAAAAATTGTGCAAATTCAAAAAACCACAAAACAGTTCAACCAGATCATTTTGACTTGATGAAACATGTCTTAAAATTTAAAACTACTTTTAAAAAGAAAAAAAAATCAATTCTTTCTGAATTTTTGGCAGGCCATTTTTCTTTAGATAATACCTTTAACTGTAAGGTAAAGTTCAGTGCAGGACTTATGATTCTTCACTAATGGTTTTTTTTTTTAATATTAAACACTATATGTATTTTATTAACAATGCTAATCTATGATGAAAAGAGTAGAGATATATAATGCCTTAAAACCAAGAACATTAAGGCACACAGTGGAACAGACCATGCAATGAACACAGAATATTGCCTTTGACAGGCTGTGTGCTGAGTATGTCACTCCTAAAGTTTCTGGGACCTCATGAGAGTGTGTCTTCAGTGTTAACTCCCTCTTCTAAAGGCTGTTGACCTATTGGATCTATCCTGATTCCATATTAGTGTGACTCTAAGCAATGGGCAAACCAAAATTGAACACAAATTAATCAACCTTGGCCAAGTTGCACTTGTTGAAAATCTGCTTCTGCAGTTTTAAATTACTTCTTTGGTTACTTCAGCAACTGATAGCCCAAAACAGGCACTCTGGTAAGGAACATTAAATGTTTAACAGCGCATTTATGTGTTCATCTTCAGTCTTCAAAAGCTTGAAACTGAAAATCTGTGTGCAAGACTCAGAGCACTTCTTCCAAGTAATTGGTTGTACTAACTCTAGAGTCCAGGTGTCACATAGTGTAATTTGTGTCTGTGGGTGATATTATTGACTAAGCTTATGCTCTACATGAAAACTGAAGTGCTGTCTAATGCATTTAGTGTGACATTTATCTTCTTAAATGACCTCATTATTTCTTTTCTGCATTTAAATATAGAAAAGCAGTATCCTTAGTGTGCTTGCCCAGTAATAGAGGTGATTCTCCTCTCTGTGGAAGGAGGATACTGTTTTCCACAATTTATATGATTTTATTTAATAATCACTACTTAAAAAAATATTTTACACTGTAGCATATATTAAGCATATGATGCTAAACAACAGTGACAAAGCCATCTATATAACTTTGCTACTTCTCAGAATAAAACATTTCAAACACCTTTAAACCTAACTTGATAGTCTGGCACTGTCTCTGTGTTGTTAGAAATATAGCTCTGTGCACTGCCAAAGACCTACCTCAAAAATAATCTGAATGGGTATGAAATTATATTATGAGGTTTTTGTCTCTGAGATTTATCCAGAAGCTGAAAATAATCTTACAGCTCTACAGCTCACTAGCAAAGATATCCTCACCAAGCAGAGAGTAGTTCTATCCAATGTAAGAAATGATAAAACAGGGCAGCTGGGCTTGGCTTTTCTCCCAGTGACAGGGAGAACATAGAAAAAGCATTAACAATTTTTTTGTCTCTAAGAAATTTGGGTCACAAAATAATAATAATAATCAAAAAAATGTTATTGGCAAGCAAATAATTGGACTGATTTCAGCCTCCAGAAAGAGTTTGAAGATGCTATTTCAGAAAGCTGGGGTTAGAAGAGGAAGATACAGTCTGATAACGCAGCTGAAAATAAATACATGAATTTTATTCAAAAGTGGGACAGGAGAGGGAAGGGGAGGGGTGGGAAGGGAAATAAAGGAAAGAAAAGGGAGGGGATCTAGCCATGTCCAGGCTTTTGCAAGTAACTTGACTCCAAACTTTATGACTGAAAGATGAACTCACTGAATAATTTATCCTTCTCTTTGGTTGCCTTTTAACACAATGAAGAAATTACTTAGCAAGTATTGCATGATGAAAATAGATATCTTGTTGCAATGATGTTTATCTACAAAAGATGTGCAGTTACCTCTGAATCGAGGAGGAACCCTACAAAAGGGACCCCTACAATGAAATTTAAAGCAGTTTCTGCCTGAAACATGAGGTTTTTCCTCTTGAACTCAGCACAACAACTTCTGATTGTCTGCAAAACACCTGTCAACGACTGCTTTCACTGTTTCTATGCCTTTTTTCTTACTCGAAGCTTTGAAAACTGCGCTGGGCAAATCACTCCATCTAGAATCAAATTACAGCCTGGATTCACAATTTCCCTTTGTTTTGGCTGGTGGCATATGCCTGTGGTTTGCACCTGCATTTAACATCAACAGTGACTGTGACAACATCCACCAGCATGTTTAACCTCCACAAAAGTACTTCTTTCCTCCCATGCACTTTTTTCTAAAATTCTGACTGAAGCAACATGCCTTGCTGCATGCTGGAAAGGTCACTAGCTTCAGTCACAATTACCCTGGAAAGGCGGTAAAAATTAAAAGACTATGATGCCTTGCTGAGATTGCTTTTTGTTAGCACTGCCATTAGTGCAGGGAGTTGCAGGGGAGATCATATCCTTCTGAGAAAAGTCATATAAGTGACAAAGGGCCCTCAGCCTCCTCAAACTGTCTTTACTATATCACTGTGCTGTTCATTCAGCACTTCACAGCTGGCCTCTGCCTAATATCAGTTAGGAACTAACCAAAGAAGGCAAGAAGAAATCCCCATCCTGTATCCCAGAGTTTTAAAGGTTAAGCACCACTGTGTGACAAACAACACAGAGCCAGTGTGGAGGTGTACTGGAAGTGTGCTCTCCAGCTGATGAACTACTGTATTTTTCACTAGCTGGACTTTGAAAAGGTCATTCAGGTAGAATCTCAGATAGAAATACAACAAAGTGTGAAGGTGATGAAGTTACAGAGAGCAGCCATTAGAACAGATGGAGCAAAGATGCAGATTAAATGTGTGTTTAGTCGAAAACTAAACATAATTTACTCAGGATAATATCCCAGCTGGCCCTTGGGGGGCTCTTCCATGTCACGTCTATACTGGAGCTTTTAGTAATGATGACTCTAAAATATAACAAGAGATAGATTTAAAAATTTTGGCAGAATTATCTTTTAAAGAAGAAGACAAAATAATTTTGTTTCCCTTGGGCACCATGGAAAAAAAAGAGGCTACACAAGCATTTTCCCCCCACACTGGAATTGCTTCCTATTTTTTTTCTCTTTTTTGGGGGATGGAAGGGCAAATGGACACGGGGAGTTACTTCATGTGTTCTGATATATTTAGAGCAAGAGGAGCAAAACAAGGGGCACTATGACCACCTAAGGAACCATTCTGGCATCATTGGCAATGGGACTTCTGAGTCTTGCTTGACAAGACACTTATGTTGCACAAGTAAAGAATCAAGAGAAATTTCCCTGACACATAGTTTGCAGGGAGCCAGTATTAGTCCAAAAACCAAACAGCTGGAGGTGTTAGTCACTCTTCAGTGCCTGAAGCTAACCTAGATACCTTATACCTCAATGCTTGTTCTAAGAACAGGTTTCTGGAGAGCAAAATTCCTCTGAAAGGCAGAGACAAAAGATTTATGCACAAAGGAAGTCATCAGCATACATGAGGCTTAAATTGCCTATAAGCCTAGGAGAAGCACTAAAAACTACGAGGAGGACTCACAAAGATATAATTTGTCCTTTCTTGTTTTGTGATAAATAGCTTTAACAGGAGTTAAAATACTCTACAGAACAGAATTTCCAGTTTTCACTTTTGGTCATGCTTCATATTAAGCAGGTGTAAAATAGAGATTGTAACTGCCCAAGGGTAGCAGAAAATTCAGTAAATATTTTATCAAATAACAGATTTTCTAGATTGCTTATAATTATTATGACTCTGAAACAAGCTATAAATGTCTAATAAACATTGGTTTATTAGCTCTGGAACCTTAGCAGAATTGGTGATCTTCCTTGTTAGACATAAATAGCATTATTTTAAAAGAAGCTTGGAATTACTATAGTCATTACCAAGTAAACTGCAATTAAACATCTCCAAGACAAGCTTGACAATGGTTTGTATTTTGAAGTGAGGAGAAAATTGTAAATATACTCTTAAAAGCTTCATCTTTCAGCAATTTTCCCCATCAGAAGACTCAGAAGGAAAACAATTCCTCCCACTCAGTCCCACATCTCCTCTTGCTTTTCAAAAAAGTAATAAAACTTATGAAAAACGATTCTTTTCATGTCTCATGAAAGAGGAAAAAGGTCTAAGAAAATCTAATAGCTGAGAAAATAGTTGGAACCTTTTCACATCTAGGGTGGAGGGAAAAATAACCCCAGCACAAAAAAAAAAGCCAAAAAACCACAAACTAAACCAACCAAACAAACAAAAACACAAAAGCAACAACAACCAAAAAAAACCAAAACCAAAAAAAAAATAACCCCAAAAAATTAACCCACGCATTTTATTACCAGTGCCAGAAGACTTTCACAGTTATGCTTTTGGGTCTTGAGAATTGCTCCCTCTTCTAAGACATTTGTTTCGCATGCTTCCTTGAAGCCACGTCTCCACCCTAGCCTCATTTTAACAGAATGAACAGACATTTTAACACACTGAAACAGTGCAGTTTATCATGCTGAGAATAGGGTGGGAATGAATATCTATATCTTGAATGTGTCTTTAAATAAAATCCAGTAAGGCCAAGTCTGCCTAAACATATGCCTAAATATGCCATGAGATACCTCTAGATTATAGGATCAGAGGTCTAGAGGAATATAAAGTTAGTAGAGAAGATTCAATGAGAAGACATATATTATGAAAGCTAAAAGAAAAAAAAAAAAAAAAAAAAAAGCAACCAAAAAAAACCAAACAAACAAACAAACAAAAAAAAAAAAAAACAACAAAAAAAAAAAAAACCCCACCAAATTAAATAAACTACCTGAATTTTTAAAATAATCTTTTGAAAAGAATACATTCATCTGAATAACAGATTAGGAATTAAGGGCTGTGAAACAGGAAAATTTCTATGTGAAAATGTTTTAGCAGTGTACATATCAGTGAAATTAGGAATATTACTGAAATGAGATTATTGAATCTGCAGCTGCAGTGATTGAGGCATTGCTACCTCTGGTTTTCTATCTCAAAAATTATGAACAAAAGGTGCTAAAAAGAAAAATTCTTCTTTAGTTCTGAGGAACCCTTATTCTGGCTTTGGAAAAAAAAGAAATGGGGGGCTACATGTTTTCAAAAAGGGCAAATGCTGAGGCTGAATGAAAATTTCCTCCACCCTGTTATATCTTCATTAATTTCTGGTTTACTTCCATACTTATATTTCAAATAACCCTAATACACATTCTCTCAAATCAATCTCTGGATTTAGACTGGAAATAACTTTTAAAGTATGGACATATTTTCCTGGAAAAATTGTTCTACAATTATGATTATGTGAAAGATTCCTTGGTTTTCTGTAACCTTGGAAATGTTTTTGCATCAGTTATAAACAAATAAGGATCTACTGACAGACACCCCAAATGTCACACCGTGTCTTAATCCTGACTGGAGGAACCATTTGATTTAATTTTTGTCACACATTTTTGGTGAGTAGCGATCAACAACTGCTGATGGAAAAGCAGGCTGAGCCTTTTTCTCCTAAAAAAGCCCTTCCAGTTCCCTCTGGGAAACAAATAGCAAAAAAAGAGAATCAGAAAAGTGCCAAACATTAGAGCAATTTTGTTTCATTTCTGAACTCTTCAAGCAAATGTTAGCACCGCTTTTTTCCTCTTCCTGTTTTCCAGGTCCTTCTCCTGTTTCTGTGCCAGGGAGAGTGAAGATTAAACACCTGCAGTATTTGCTCCAAAGGTCTGGAGGAAGATCTGAGGAAGCTTTGAGGAAGCAGATTAGAAGACGATTGGAGTGGGTTGGTGGAGTTTCATGTGCTCGCTGGGATACAGAAGTGAAGTACATAATGCCCAGGCAGGAACTGCAACAATTATTTTCAGCTATTAACCCAACTGAGTCTTGTTCTTTATAAAGCAAAGACTGATCCTACATAAGACTGTAATTTCCAAGACTGATGAAGTACTGGACCCCAGACTGTCTCCTGTTGAGGATGTTCTTATACTGCTAGATCTTGAGAGTCATTACCCAGACATTTCTAAAAATATTACCACTTTCAAGTTTCTTTTAAATGTATTATTTTTTTCTGCTTACATGCTTATTCATGCTGCACTACTGTCTCCAAGAACACTCCTTGTTGCATTATTACAACTTAGTTTAATTCATATTTTGAAATTGCACAAACATTGTAGGAATTCCCACTGTTCTTCTGACCACTTCGTGTTATGATGTATTCACATTCTATTTCAGGACTAAAACATTCTTATATTAGACCTCAAGAGAGCATCATATTAGGAGGAGTTCAGTAATATAACGTTTCACTATACACTATATTTGAGAAATATCATAATTATTTATTTTATCTTTTGTACTTATTCAATAAGAAAACTTACCAAATGGAGTGTCTCACAGGTCATGATGCTTATGCCTGAATATGAGTTGCTTCCTGGATTTCCCTCTACAATAATACACTTTTAAATGAAAATTATAGGTGAAGAGATACCAAGTATGAATACGGTCCAGAGAAATATTATATACACTCTGCTGGCCATGTTTTTGTTTTTCAATAGCACCACAGCTTTAAGAAATTTGAAAATTTTCTGCTCTGATAATGTCTCATCTGTGGCAATCATACACATTATTTTCTCTATCCACAAAAGGCAATTTTCATAGATTTATATCACTCAGGCGAAACGTACAATTGCACTGGTCAGAAGTAGATGTTAAAGAATGAAGTTTACTAGAAAATATTTACATTTCCTAATTAAAGTGCTCTTTTAAAAGATTAGAAAAGTGAGGACTTGAGCAGGATCACAAAGCAAAAATGACTGGGCATCTTTTAACAGGGTATTTATGCTCTAATATACAGAAGGAAATTGCCAAAACATAGATATAACCACTGGACCATCCATTCTTTAAGGTCACTTAAAGAATCATCAGCAAAGGTATGAGACAAAGCAGGTTTAATATAAAAGTGAAAGCACAACAAAGTTTGTTGTCCAGGTTCACTATACTACTTGTTAGGTGGTAAAGCACATAGAGAAAAAGCAAAAAAGAAAAAAAATTAAAAAAAAAAAAGAAATAAACCCAAAACTATCTACTTGGGAGCTGGGGTAGGGGTGCAAAATTCCCCTCGAGTTCTGTGAAGTACTCACTTTGCTCACTTTGGACACCTTTGCTTCTTCTTAATGGGTGAAGGGTTCAGTCTGGAGGAGTGGGGGTATCAGCCCAGGATGCACCATCAACATTCAGTGATTGTCTAAGTGCAGCAAACTGGAGACCTCACTAGCTCTCAGAGGCATCCTGCTCAGAGGGAGGTTGCTGGTTGCATCCTGCTGTGGTCCAGGAGAGCTCAAAGGATCTCACTGAGGACTGCTGCTTACAGGGTCACAAGAGATTTGGTTTCAAGTGATTTTCCATCCTGGCTGCAATGCAGGTCAGCAACTTTCTTTGAAAATTTGATAACGAAAATGTTATTCCATTTGAGTTGCTATTCAGGCAAGAAAAACAAGTTTCCAAGGCTGTTCGTTAAGAACCAGGAGCTCGTTAGAGAGCAGCAGTCCCTGGGAACAGACTGCGTTTCTCATGAGCTCTGGAGGAATCAGCCCAGGTGCGGTTCGTAAGGGCGGAGGAATAACGAGCTTTTCTCAGATCATAGAGCAGCTTGAGATGGGGGAGGGAAGCCAGACCACACTCCAGTAGCTACTCTCCACATCCAGCATCCAGTGGGTCCACAGGCTTTATCCTACTCATGTTATTTGGCTCAGTAATTTTTTTTCTTTGGGTTAATTTTGCCTATTTTATTATTTTTCTTAAGTTTTTATATTCAAGTCTAGTGTCACTACAGGAAGTCAGAGAGCAGCAATCTTCAAAAGCAACAATAATCCTTTCTCTCTTGAGGATTCAAAATTTCTGCTAATGGAAGTAGAATAATTTCTGAGGGAATATTTTGAAGTGTTTAACAAGAGTAATGGATGAGCCGATATTCATTAACTTCCAGATTTTTCATTTGAAAGTAAAGAATACAAATCACTTAGAGGAGACAGATGTAAGAAAAGTACTACACAGAAAGGTACTTAAACTCAGAAAATTATTTCTAAATGACTATACAACTTATTAAAAAGAGCCACCTTTATAGCAGTATGCCCAAAGGGAATATAATATACCTTTTAAAAAAATCTTTGCCCTTATATAGGTTAGACAATGAAAGTACAGATGTTATAAAGTGTATGCAATGTAATATTCAGCAAAAAAATAACCCAATATTGAGCATTAAGGAATGCAAATGCCCACATAACTGTATAAAAGATTGAAGGTCTTTTGTCTTTTGTACTCCCTCAAACTAAAGAATTTTATGAAGGTGCAAGACACATAGAGAAGTGGATGATTATTTGTTTAGGTTGAGGGAAAACTGGAGAAAGAAAAAACAGGAATTCGTATGCAATGTTTTTTATAAATCACAGATCTCTAAATAAAAGTTTGGAAAACATGTAAGATTGCAATGGTTTGTTTAAGCAATTACAGTCAACACATTTAAGACAGCTAGATGCATTTTTGATGATGTTTATGATAATTCTTGTTTGTTTAAATGGTATTTGTTCATGAGATTTGTTTATTTGTTCATGAAGAAAAGGCCATTTTTCTAGGATCTGCTGATCCAAAAGACTCAGCAGCCTGCACTCACTGTCTGCAGAATGATGGAAGTTCTCTTCCCCTATATATATGCTTTTGCTCCATCACACAAAAAAAAATTGCCTATTTCCTCTGACTGATTTTTGGATTCAAAATGTGATGAGTTTTGTAAAAAGACATCATGAACTCACACATGTCAAAGAGATTGTCTTGAAAAGGCTGGGTATTGCTCCAGTAAAAATGAATGAGATGGAGAAGCTTATGTGGATAAGAAAAAAGATAATAATATTTGGATACTTTTCTATCCAGCAGATCTGAATTCAGCATAGTTCAATGAGGAACCAAAACAAATAGTTGTTTGCCATACTACATAACTCTGACCTATGTGTCTTATCAATGTTGTGTGATATTTTTGTTACTTGATCCACTAACTTAATGGGCAGATTTGGCACTGGTTGCCTCAATGTGTCCATTTCATTCTAGGAGGTTTGTTTGGGCTTGTTTAACAGTTCTCCACTGTTATTTTCTCACAGCAGAAATGTTCCTTCAGTCCTTTTGAGAGAATTTCACCCCAAAAGAGCAAGGCAAGTAACAGAAGTCCTGTTGCTTGTCCTTTCCACCTACTTCCTTCTCCCCTAGTGCTTGTTTGAGTTTGTGTGGTACTTCACAGATATACTCAGTCTTTTTGATAGCGACTTTAATTTCCAGTTGAAATGGTGACGCTTGAACATTCAGCTGCAAATCTCCTCTTAAGTCGATGAAAAAATTATCAACCATTCATCAGTTTGTAGACTATATTGAGGTAATTTGTACCAGAAACACATAGAAGGCAATATGTTGTTTTCCCTATAAAAACACTTTTTCTTTCTTTTCTTGAATACCAACTACATTATTTAGAAAAATGAAACAAAAATTCTCTAGTTCATTTTTACACCTCATGAACTGCAGTGCGAGATAGGATGCTTATGAATTATGTGTTTGCTCAACAGGAAAAATATTGAATATGCATTCTAAATTATATTAGTAGCAAAATTGTCAGTGATGTCTTTCTCGAGACATTATTTCATGAACACTCTACACAAAATTAAATCAAGAACAGACTGATATTTGTTTTTCTTACAATTCTGCTTGAGACCATCATGTATGTTCTCATACTTCATCCTAGCTATATACTCAGATCTCAAAAAACCCAAAGACTGATTATTTCTTCAAGGTCATAAAAATATGGCTGCCCCTGACATTCCACATATTTGAGAATATCACTTTATCCTATTGCTTCTCTTCCTGTGACAATTAAGCTGCCAAGCTCAACAAGACTGACAAATATTCCGAGGTGATGTTGCTCCACTTATACTTCTGAAGTTCATTCCCAATTGACTGAGTCAGTGTAGAAAAATTTAGCAGTTTGTTTTTCTTGGGTTTTTTTCTAGTGCTGAGTTGTTTCAGGGGCACTGAAAATTTGGAGATGCATGGACACATGAAGCATGAGCTGACATAAATGTCAGCCAGAATACACATTCAGAGACTTAAAGTCACCTGAAAAAATAATCCCAACTTTTGGGATGCATTTAGAATAGTAAGTATAAAATAATAAACCAACATGTTGAAAGCTTCTCTGTCCACCACTGAGCCTTCATGAGACAATGGTCAACTAATGAAGTTCAACATTTCTTGAAAATTCTAAAACAAAACATAATTGAAAACAAAATCATGCAAGCCCATCCGTTCAACAGTACAAGAGAATAAAGTTGGTAATATCTTTTTTTTTTGTTCAACATTTTTAACATTCTTTACCTCCTATGAAATCTGTTCTCATGATAATAAAAGAAAAACAATCCTCTTCAGTAAACACATTTGGATCAGCTTCAGGAAGCTAAAACCCTGAGACAATTAAATGTGGCCAGGCACATTAACAGCAAAACGAGAAGCTTTCATACGTATGTTGGTGGTAAAAGGAAACCTAGAGAAAATGGGCTTTTTCCAGAAAGTAACAGGAGATCTGGCTACCTGGAACATGAAAAAAGTTGAAGTACTCAGAGTCTTTTACCTCTGTCTTCATTGGCAAATGTTCCAGCTGACCACACAACTCACAGAAGGGAAAAGGCAGGGACTGGGAAAATGAACAACAGACAGTTGTAGGTGGAGATCAGGTTCAAGACCATCTAAGGTGCCTGAAGGTGCATAATCCCATGTGACCTGATAAAAACATCTGCAGGTCCTGCGGAAACTGCTGAATGAGCTGGTTAAGCCACTCTCCATCATATCTAAGAAATCATGACACTCCAGTGAAATTCCTGTTAACTGGGAAAAGGGAGACATTTTAACAACGGAATCCCATTTTAATAAGGGGAAAAAGAAAGACCCGGAGAACTACAGGCCAGTCAGTCCCACTCTGGTGCTTGACAAGGTCATGGAAAAAATCGTCCCAGAAACTATGCTAAGGCACATAGAAAATGGTGAAGAGGTTGGTGACAGCCAACAGGGTTTCACTAAGTGTAAATCCTGTCTGACAAATCTGGTGGCCCTCTTGGATGAGATTAAATCTTTGATGGGTAGGGCAAGAGCAACTGCTGTCATCATCTACGTGGACTCGTGCAAAGCATTCGACCTTGTCCCACATGTTATCCTTTTCTCTAAATTGGAGAGGCATGGATTTCATGGACAGACCAGTCATTGGGTAGAGAATTGGTCCAAGAGTTGTGGTCAGCAGCACAATGTCCAAGTGGAGGGCGGTGGCTTGTGGCACCCCTGAGAGGGCAGTATTGGCACTGGTGCCGTTCAGCACTGTCAGCATCCTGGGTAGTGGGATCAAGTGCAAGTTTGGTGTGGTCAACATGCTGTAAGAGGGGATATTATCCAGGGGGACCTGAGGGCCAGTGAAAACTTCATGAAGTTCAGCTTCCAAACCAAGCCATTCTATTAGACTATGAAGCCTGGATATTGTCTCTTAAATATTGCAAATAAATGAGCTATATGACTTATGATGAGTCAGGTGAGCTCATCCTGCAAATTTATAGCCTTTTATGAATTTTTATAAAATGTTCTGAATATACAAATTGAATATTCATCTGCACAATTTTTTACTTTTTGAAGAAAGGAATTTTAGTGTATTCACTTGCTCTAATTCATTACTTAAACTGGGTTAATACTGTAAGACTTCTTCTGACTATATATTTAGTGAGAACATATTGCCACACACAGCATGAGCCCTGAGAGAAATCTATTTATAGGATAAATGCCTCCTCTACCCCATTTGTTATACAAAATACATCCACACAAATATAAAAAACCTTGAGATGGAGAGATGTGTGAACACTGTATATTTCAAAAGGTTTTTCCATTCCAGCATCTCTAATTGCCTATGAACTTAACCTTTATGGTTCAAATATTATTCCCATGCTATGATCCAGACAGTTCTAAAAGCTTCCAGGGGTTTGATGCTAGATTTTTTTTCCTTTGCATAACTTCTGATAAACAATATAAAATCTGCATTATAAATAAATCGCATCTTACACATTTAATTGGGAAATTTGGAAATTCAGAATAATGTGTGGCTCCCAGTCTGCCGAGTGAAATCATCAACAGTTCTGCTCTAGTTTACAGATGAAAAAAATGCTTTAGCTGTTGCTAAGTTACCCTGAATACCCATTGAATTACACATGAAACCTATGTTAATTCCAAATACAGTCATTATGAGTGGCAGTATTACAAAGAATACTGAATAGATTTGAAATAATAGAAAACCAAATTAAAGAACTGCCATCACCTTTTCCTACATTTTCTTCAGCATTTCTGAACTTTTTTTTTTTAAAGATAGCTTAGCTGTCAGGTGAAAAAAAAATATAAGGTAGACACATTGGTTCTTTTACAGTAAAAACCTCTGTGATATAAGGGCCAACTAAAATTTCAAAGCACAAATCAGAAAATGAAAACAAGGAAGAACAGCTGGGCTATGCTGATATATACACCAAACTCAAAACAAATTCAAGCCAGTTATATTTTGCTGTGCTTTTAAAACATGTTCTAACTTGCCACTGTTCCTTCTGCCACTGCTGGAATTACATCTTGGATGGAGCCCAGGTTTTAAAGTAGGGCAACTCCTACCAAGCAGGTGATGGTAGTTTCTCTTCACTGCCACAGTCCTGACTCTGGTCCATGGTGCTGTGATTTGGAGCAGCGCTGGAACTTCTGCAGCAGGACATATCTGTGCTCACAGCCAGTGCTTTCCAGTATGGGATAAATACTGTCTTTCAAGAATGCCAGGAACAGAAATCAAAACTACATTAACAACGAAGCTGTATAAATTTGTTGGTAGGATCACACCAGGTATTTGGCCCAGCAGTAGGGACTGATGATTAACATGAGATGACCCAGTGACCAAGGAGATCATACCCAGACCTTTGCCTAATGCTTTGGTAGCCTGCTTAGATATGTCTGCTTGCACTGCCCACAAGGATAAGAAAAATTACATAGGACATTTCTGAATTTGCATACATATATTCTTAGAAACTTGGTTAGGACACTCCCCCTGGGAGTGGAAAAAGTGGAAGGACTTCTCATAAAGTAATGATGAAACTTGCTATCCAGCTGTGAGGCAGGCATGTTCTCTGTAAGTACAAGAGCTTCGCAGATGACATTATTAATGCCCTAGTTATTAACTGCATCAGTACATATTTTATTCTGTTTTCTTTTTCAGCTAAAATTCCATTGTAGCTGAAACAAATATTGCTATTTGCCCTTGCAGGTGAGACACCAGTGTCTGTAATAGTCCTACTTTTGCTACTGGTACAATGATGCCATCTTTATGGGATTTGCTGTCTCTTTGGGTGATGTGTCAGACCACAGGTTCTACATATATGATCTACACATAGCTGCAGTAAGAGTGATATCCAGTGCTGGACAAGTGCTGAAAAATCCACTGTCTAATAGTTTCCATAAGATTTGTTGTGTACTATCAGTATAAATGCAGCACAAGTTTGGCACTGATCACTTACTCCTGAATAGAATAGAATAGAATAGAATAGAATAGAATAGAATAGAATAGAATAGAATAGAATAGAATAGAATAGAATAGAATAGAATAGAATATTTCAGTTGGAAGGGAACTACAATAATGATCTAGTCCATCTGCCTTACCACTTCAAAGTTGACCAACTCAAAGCATATTAATAAGTATATTGTCCAAATGTTTCTTAAACACTGATAGGTTTGGGGCACTAACCACCTCTCTAGGAAGCCTGTTCCAGTGTTTGATCATGCTCTAAGTAAAGAAATGCTTACAAATGTCCAATTTGAACTTACTTTAGTGTGGCTTTGAGCCTTTCCACATATTCTGGATACATGGAAGAGGAGATCAGCAACTTCTTCTCTAGTTCTCCTCCTCAGGAAGCTGTGGAAAGCAATGAACTAACCTGTCATCCTCCTTTTCTCAAAACTAGACAAACCTTCGGTCCTTAGCCACTCCCCACAGGACATTCCTTCCAGCCCTAAATTCCTCTGAAAAGTGTGAATGATCTTTCTTTCTCATTCTATCACCCAGATCCATTGTACTGTGCCATGAATTACATTGCTTGGTTGTTAAAAGACTTGCAAAAGAAAATCACTGGTCTGAACCCTCTCACTCACAGCTGTGAAGATAAATCTCCAGTTGTGCTTAAGTTTAGCAAACAGAGGTTATTGCTTAACTATTTGAATTTTTTATTCACCCAGGCCATCAGCTGATAGCACAGACAATAGAGGTGCAAATCTAGTCACTTCCATTTTTTTCAAAATGTGTGTCAAAGCATGACATAGTCCATGATCCAAAATGCAAATACTCAATGTCTGTGGAAATTGTCATGATTTGACTCACTGCCACGCTGACAAATATACTACTTAGTTCAGGTATTTAAATGCATGAGTGTAATAAGCATTCAGCAAATAGCAGTTTCCTTCATGCTCAAGAAAAGCAGCTGCCAGTTCTTATAAGACCTCTCTGGAGTGCAGCTCTGACTACCATGGGTTCTTCACAACCCCACTTGAAATACTTGGTACAAATGCAACTTTTAAACTTGCATGCCCACATTGCATATATAAAATACACCTCTTGGATGCTTTTAGCATTGTACCATATATTCACAAGTAGTTTTCAGACTGATTCCACTGAAAAGTTTTACAAGTCAGACAGTCACATTCTTTAGGCAAGTCTGATTTTTTCATTTCAAAATTCCCATTACCTTTTTTCTACCTTTGAAAGGCATACTTTTGTTACTTTGTCACTCCTTTGCTTTGTCTCTTATCCTGTGTCCTGAGTTATTGGCAAACACTGATAAACACTACAGAATTTCGTCCATTTTGCTTCACCTCTTTTTCGTCCCCTTCTTCTGTAAAAGTGTGCAAATGAGGATCTACAATCCAGATTAATCTTTCACTTCTGTCAGTCACTTTGGATGTTTTAAAATGAAAATATGAGGGCTTTGTGTTACAAATACAGATATTTTGGTACAAAATCTGCAATGTTTTCTGTCATTTTCATGCTGTTGGATCTATACAAAATGCCTACTTTTAGTATCTTACAGTGCTTTTTAGTAGATGCAAAATATGTTTCTGCATTGATATCTCTTGAACTGTCCTTCAGTTATCCTTGTCCTATAGATGCAGGGAAGTATCTGTCAGTACTTTGGTAATTATTTTTATTATAGTCCATTTTCACTGTATCTCATATTGGTTTTTTTTTCTGTCAGAAGTGATGGTATCATTTAGACTTGGTGAAGATCATTATATTGAAACAACAAATTTCCTTCTTTTACTGCATTCTTTCAGCACCTGACTTACCATTTCTCAGAGATGCTCTTGGAACCCCAGTCTGGATTTTAGCTGGTCATAATCTCAAAAACTTGTATCTCTTTTGGATGGTATGAGGGCTTTTAAATGCTTTATTGTTTTCACTGCTTTGGAACAGATTTAATGCTTCTTTTTTCTAAGGCATGATCAAAGTAATTCATATGCGCTACTCTGTTTTGCATTTTGTTATGATTCAGTTTTAGGTCACATTTCCTGCATTTGTAAACACAGTGATTAAGTTTTTGTTGTGCACTTTTCTTGAGCTGAAATGTACTATAATGTCATAAAAGTTACTTTGACTTCCATCAGACCTTCTAACATGTCATTCTTCTGGAAAATCTCTTGTGCAGTGAAGTATTGTATGCTGAATAGTCTTTTGAAGTGCCATCTTTGGAGTGCTGAAAGTGGTTAGCTTGCCACTTTCTTCTTCCTGATTTATCTTTGCACTTTGGGTCTGATTAATTTGCTCATTTGGGAGTGATGTTGCAATGCAGCAAAGAAGAACTGTCAAGTTTTATTATTATTGTTTCAAAGGCTTGCTCAATCTAATATTTGCTTATCTTCTGAGTATATCAAACTTACCTATAATTCCTTAATTTTCCTAATAAAAAGTATCTAAGTACATTTACCGTCAAAATTCTTTAGCCTTAACTATTTGTGGCAACTCGTATATTACAGGCATTAAATTGGCACCAGAGGTATAGACCGTAGAGTTGCCATTGTTCTGGTAGATATCCAATATAACTCAATGCCTTGTCAAAGCAATACTTGTTTATTTTCATTTGCTTGTGTTTATGGATACTCTGTGTAGCTCCATGAACAGATCCATTTTCATGTACTGATTTAATTTCAGGGTTATTTTTGCTGGGTTCTTATTATACAGATATTTAGTTATTGACAGTTTTCTTGAATACACTAATATTCTAAGAGGATTAAATATTCAATGAATGTGCCAAATCACAAGAGTACAGCTACAAGCAGTGGTGCATTGTGATCTACCTTTTTTCATAATTCAGCTTCAGGGATGCAAGTACTCTGATGAATTGGAAAATGTGAGGATTTTCTTTGGACACATTTTAACATGTTAACTGCAACTTTTTATGTTTTTTAACCTGTCTTGCAGGCAAGAGCACAGCATGACCCCTGCTGATTGCTGTATCCTACAGTTAGATCCCAGCACATTCCTTGTACTGTTCTGATGATGCCTGCGAGACATCCATGCCAGGAGGTTTGTGCTGTGACACATCATGACCACCTTCCCTAGTTTTGCACTTAGGCAATAAGATTAAAGAGATACCCACTGCAAGCCCGATGTGTCATGGTGTTTGCTTTAATTTTTCTTGGAATAATACACTTAGCATACTCTACTGAACCTCTCACTCCCTTCTAACTTCTGTGCTTGCTGAGCCACTGCATGCCCGTTGCTACTGACATTAGCAAGAAATCTCATTTTCTTTTCAGATGTCTTATGTACACTTCTGTTTTGGAAACAAATTTTGAAGAGCATTTTCTTTAATATTTGATCTCATTTGTCTATCTCCTTTTTTATTTAATGGTAATCTATGAGCTCTACATGGCCAAAAGTCCCCCTATTATGTGTGAAAATAAACCTTGGTTCCCTGCACAGAAACCTTTTCTCACTAAAGCCTATATTTCTGCTCTGATGAATTTAACTTTGAACACTCATTTGCTGTCTATTTGTCCACAAGGAACTGCACCTCAAATGCTAACTCAAATGCTTCTTTCTTCCATTTATATGATTTATATTTAGGGGCTTCCTATTTCCAATTTCATGGTAGCTATCTGATGACTTTCCACATTAATTGTATGTTGGGATTTTTTTAATACATATAATTTTTTCCCCTAATTCTTCCACTGTTTTTTTAGGTTTTTTTCATCTTCTGACACAAGTATTGACTTCCTCAAGACAAAGGATTTTTTTTTCTTACAATTATTCAAATTAAGTTCCCTGTTTATAGCACAGAGGTGCTTTACACTAAAAGATTTTGTCTTAGGACCAATTCAAGCAGCAACATTACATTTTGCTACGCAGTTTAGTTTTTTTGGTTTTTTTGGTTGTTTTTTGTTTTGGGGTGGGGGATTAGAAATCTGATATATTGAATAGTTTATCAAATTAAGACAAGGTTTATGCAATGAAAAGAAAAAAAATAATCTAGGAAATCATAACACTGATTGAGGAGAAATTATCCCTGTGATTCTCAAAATGAGAAGAAGTTTTGGGGGGGAAGTAGGAGAGAAGGAAAGCAATGGCCAAAAAGTAAAAGAATGAAGGTAAACAGGAGGACAATACTATTAAGAAGGAAAGATGTTCATATATTCTGGATATTCCTGGTATAACAAGAAAGAAACAAACAAACAAAAAAAACCTAAACACCATAAAATGGAAACTATATCATTTGGTGTAATTTACAAGCTGAAACAAGATGCTTCAACAGCTGTTTCCACTATAGTAATTTTCTGCTATTATATTTCTAATTTCCTTTTAAAATGTGTCCTTAGTCCTCTTTTAAGAGACCAGTTTTGTTTTACCATTAGCATTTGATGTTTTGTTACCAAATTATTTTACATACATAATAAAGTAAGCTGATAACATTAAGTCTTGCATTTTTGCTTATCTCCAGAATTGTCCAGACAAATATTTGCATTGCAGAAAAAAAAAAATACGCTAGACATGCCAGATTTTTCCCTTAAGTTGAACCCCCAAAAATTGTCCCTTCTCTGTCCAGCTGTGGGAGCGTTTATCCAGCAGAGGTTTTAACTACCACTAAGACAAATGATCACTTTTGGAGTCCCACAGAAAATAGCTCATACATCGTAGTATGGGAAGAATTTTATGGCTACCTGCATAATCATCATTTGCCAATGGAGTCTGAGAGCAGGAAGAGAACACTTCCATTTTCACCATTACTTTCAGAAAAAGAGAAACAGGGCTTCAAGTAGATACAATGACACAGGAGAGTTCAACGTACTTCATGTTTAATCTAGGGTTATCAAATTAAAATCTTAGTTTTATATTGTCAGGCCTGCTATGCATTGTCATTTCTTTCAGCAGATTAAGTCCTTGAAGGAAATTTCCTTCCTTATGCTGGCCAATTATTGATCTGTTTTCTGTCTCAAATGCTTTGTCAGACCACGATCTTTGTTTATTCATGATTTTTCATATTTTAATATGGTGATTAATTTTTAATCCACCTTTGTCTGAACAAGACTAAAGACCATTGCATTTTTCTACTTCATAAGTGACAGAAATGTCTGAGCACTTCAGACATGTATTGAATTTATCAAAGTCCATTTACCTTCTAGCATTCTGTAAGGAATACCATTTTTGTTCACACAGTTGGTATTTCAGGAGATAGTGTATCAATAAATAAATTGTTCTGCTTCCCACCCCCCCACCCTGTCAGTCCTTTTGGGCTTGAGGAGTTGCATAGAACCTCTCTGTAATAACCGAATTTCAAAACACTGCTATTATAAAATCTGTTTGTTTTTTTTTTTCTCCTTAGGACACTGACACATGCAATTTCCCTTTCTTGATTGTAGTCATTGTGTTGGGGTGAGAACTAGAGCTCAAGCAAGAGGCTGCCCAATAAAATAACATCCTTCCTCTATCATTCTCACTGTCAAGAATATCTGGGATGAGTGCCTTGTCTTTGTCTTGCAGAACAAATAAAACCTCATTTTTTTTTTTAAGGCCATATTTTCAATTACTTTTCCCTAGTGTTATTAAAGAGAGATTTCTCACTAAGGCAGAGCCAGAAGAGAAAACCCCTGGAATTATGAATGTGAAACTGTGAGTTATTGAGCAAACACACAAGACATTTTCAGCCTTATTGCATGAGAGTCAGCACTGATAGGGATGATTTGTGAAAATGCCAGGTAGTAACACTCTCTACATTCATGACCTTATACAAATTTTAGCCCTGGCAGCCACTTCTGGGAATGATTCATCTCAGATTAATCAAGTTTTAAATCAGTGTATCAATGGGAACAAATCAACATCCTTTCTCATATCACTAGCTTTTTCAGAATCCTTGCTTGATTATTCTGATTGTTGCACAGTTTTAGGGCTATTGTTTTTGTCCAGATCAAGGTTTAATAACTGTAATTTGACTATTTTTTGAATATCATAAAATAAGAGGACTTATTTTTTCCAAGGCCAGTTGGCTGTCTTACTATCCTACAGTATCATGCCCAATTACACAGCAGAAAATTCTACAAAACTCCAGCAAGGATTAAAACATATTAAACAATGTCTAGCCATTTCTGTTACTGATTTCGCTTTTTCCAGGTGCAACACAAAAATGCAGACATATCAATACTCTGTAAGAAGTGGTGGCCCACCTATGATTGCACAATCTTGTTTGATGTTTTCTCAGACCCTTGTGTTAAACATGATCCTTTTCCTGGTTGTCAAAAAGGACTTAAGGATGATAGATGTCTTTTTTTTCCCCTCAGGTGCATTTTAATTCGCTTTTGGATTTTTGTGCCTCTGGCATCAGTTTAGTGCATGATGAACAGTAAGATGAAAAGCAAACCAGACCAAGAAGAGTAATGCAAAAAAGACCTGACAGAATGAAAATCTTGATGATCCTGCAAGGAAAAAATAGGAAGATAAAACTAGACTTGAAAGAAACTAATTCAATGAAATATCATAAATCGAAATAAGGGAAAGGAAAAGTTTGAAGACTGTGATGAGCATTTATTGATAAAGCAGCAAATATATTTTCCTATCCCTAAGTGAATTTCCCAGTGAGGTGAGGTTTCTTCACTGGATTCTGCAAGATTTTACAGCACACAGGTAAACTATCAGAGACAAAAGCTCTTCTTTACTTAGACTTCAGGTGCACGTCCTCATTCACTGTGAAAAAATTATTTTTCATAATAATATTAATTTTCTAATAAAATGGATCTTTTTCTGTAGGAACTGGGTTCCAGAGATTATTCACATGTGTATCCACATGTCACTCCCTTTACTGAGGACACTCTTTCATTTTCAATAAAATCAATGAAAAGCTCGGGTCCTGAAAGAAAATTTGAAAGTACTATAAAATATACAGTTATGTGTTTTCATGTCTGTATGTACAGACACCCCTACATGATGATAGCAAAGAAACTGCTTTCTTCATTCCCTTTTATATGATATATTCTTCTTGCAATTGTTTCTTTCTCTTCCTCATCTTCTTTCAGGTTCTGGCCATTAAGTCTTTTTAAAAGAGATTTTTTAAAAGAGCTTTTCCAGGAACATTTACCTCTTTGAATAATACTGCAAACACTTTTGAGGGTTTTTTTGTCACCAAACAAATATAGTCTCAAAGTCATGGTGCAGTGTCAACATGAGCACACTCCTTACAGACAGCAATTTTGAATTCCAGAACTTCAGAGCTCTGCAGTGCCATATTTAACTTGTTAATTCTTATTTCACAATTAGATTCCACTTATCAGAAATGACCCTTTTTGGAGATGTAGGTTCTGAGGACTTTATGAGTCAGTAGAATTAGAAAGATTTTTAGAAGATTTTTAGTAGGAGATAGAAAGTCTATGTTGTGAAAAGCTCTCCATGCCTGTGAAAACTACCCTTCAGGAGAAAAAAAAAAAAAAAAAAAAGAAAAAAAGAAAAAAGGAATGTGTTACAAATAAGGAGACTCAGTGGAATTGTGACCAGCTAATGAAGTGGCTGGTCTGCATAAGAATGGGTTGAAACTACATTTACATTTCCCTGAGGATGTGAGAATACACATATATTAGGGAGGGTGAGCTGCCCATTCTGTTTGCAATGAGCAATTTATACTTCTGCCACCAATAGAGAAGTATGAAAAACTCCATACATTTGTATTTGTAAGGTAAAATTCTGTCATCTCAAGGCAACAATTTTTACTCTTTCAAGGTGGCAAACAATGGAGTTTCTTGGCCCGTTAAGAAGAAGACATGTCTTACATCAGAGACTGTTCCTTAATTAAAATCTTACTCAGAGAAAAACCTTTCAGCAGAAGAAACTGCAAGAAAAAAAGGAAAAGTCTTAATGCTTATGGTATTTCTTTCTTTCCCAAGACATTAGTATCTCAGTGAGCAACTAAACTTGAATTTTGATTGGCTTAAGCACATTGCAGCTGTAAGATTATGTATTGAATATAGATTTTGTTTGGCTTGCATTCAAGTAAACTGATAACATGCTGCTATTTTGTAACCTATCAAAAGCTAAGCACAAAATAATTTACTCCACTAATTCAATATTTATCACAATAAGGTGATTATGAACTTGTCACATGTAATATATTCATGGAAAGAGACTTACAGAAAATTTATTTTATTTTATTTTATTTTATTTTATTTTATTTTATTTTATTTTATTTTATTTTATTTTATTTTATTTTATTTTATTTTATTTTATGGAAGCCCTACCCAGATATTTTTTTAATTAATATTCATATTCTTCTCTGGACATAAATTGTGCTTTGCATTGTAATTTAATACTGCATCTGTGATAATCACATTGAGAAGATCTACACCTTGGACTGAGACAGATTACAGAATAATTACAGGAAAAATAATGCACCGCTTTCTGTAGCAATTTTTTTTTGTATAAAAATTATCATTTTTTAAGAGAAGTATTGAGCTTGCAATTAATTTATCATCATCATTTGCCTAGTGTTTTTCATTCTTAAGGTGTTTTAAAAAGCTAACAAGTTATATATGAATGATAATAAGCTATCTATGGCAGAATATCTGTAAGTTGCTCAGTGTGACCTTTAATGGAACCATCAAAATAAAATTCACAACTCATAGTATTACTTCCAGTATTACTTGCCAGTATTACTTCATAACATGGACTATTTCTAAATCAGACCCTGAGCATAGCCAAATAATATTAGTATAATTACTCTCATTGTCATGAAAGAAAATATTCTTGGCTAAGGTAATCTTATTGGGAAAATCAGTTTAACTTCTGAACAGAATACCATAAAGGCTTTGATTTAATTTCATCTGTTTTAAGACATAAGGATGAAAAACCACCATAATTTCTAGTCAAGGGAAGAAACAAAAAAGCCCATAAACACTTGTGTTTCCTTGTTTATCACTAAAATTTGAAAGTTTTTCAGACTAAAACCAAGAATACTTTCTAGCATAATCCATCTGGATGTATTATTGACTATGTGAATCTGCTTCTTCACCACCTGTGAGAGGGGAGTTGTGTGAAATACTGAACAACATGGAGTTGCCTGATATTGTCCAGGAAGTCTGAGGCAGATGTGGAGTGTATTATTCAGCTAATCACATTATTTATGAAGCACTTATTCTGCAGGGTTGCTTCTAGAAACAAGAATAACCTTTTAACCTATGTTTTGTCTCCTGTACAGGTTCAGTATTTCAGTCTAAAACCCTGAGATAAAGACCAATGCAAACAGACAATAATAGATTATTTGTGGGACCGGAAGAAATCGTTTGCTCACTCTTTGCAGAGGCTGGTGATGTTTCTCTCCTGAAATCAATCTGTGTTCTGTAAATAAATTGTTAATAAACACGCCTGCTTATTGGCATCAGCCAGAGAAACAGATAAAATCCCCAGCCAATTACTCCCCTGTTCAAGGAATCAGGTAGTTGGCTGATTTGCAATCAGATACACAGGCTGTCTGTCCTTTGGGGATTTGCTGTGGGAAAGCTTTCTGAACTGCATACATATCACCCTATCAGAAGAAAAAGGGGAAAAATAAAAACACCTCAGCAAGCTGCAAGGATCTAACTCACAGAGTGTCAAAGGGAAAGACTCAAGGTGACAAACTTTCATGCTCACTTTCCTGAGAGACACAGAATTTGCTGCTACTAAACCAGATCTGTTGAAAAGGACAGCTCATGAAAGTGGAATGAGGGAAAAACAAGTTTCTGATGGCTCTTCCCAGTGAATTGAAGCAAAGGGTTTGATTTCACTAGATGTATTGACAATAGTTTATACACTTTGTACATGGGATTTCCTGCTAAAGTTTTTCTATGCAATGTTAGCAGATTAGTACAAAAAATCTTTTATTATTCCTGCAATGTGCTCACTCATGAAGAGATAAACACATTGTGGAACTATATTGCAAAGCTGAAGTCCAGCTTCCTGGATGTCTTTATAGGTAGTTTTGCAAGAAAGCCTAACTTTCTTCCTGGAGAATTTTTTCCATGTCTACAAGTTCTCATAGAAGTAAAGTAAAAAATGCAACTTACTTTGTTACCATCTGAGAGAATGAATCACTATGAATCATTTATTAAATGAGTTTAGCCTCTTTTTCTGTCTGCAGAATGTCTACAAGCTTATCCCAGCTTTCTTGCATATATTTGTTATTCTAAATTACTTGACAGGTCTTTTTTGTGTGTGAATTTGTTTACTCTGTAGGTTTCAATGTGTATTCTGAAATTATAGCTCACCTATCAATTTGTGACTGGTTATCTAAGTCAGGCAGCTTTCTTTTGTTTCCTTGCTTGTCAAAGTATTCACTCTATCTAGGACAAGTCTCTTGGCATGGACAGTTCTCAATCTGAAGTTAAGGACACAGCTTCATGCATACAGGATCAATCCTCCAGGATGGAAGCAGAAATTTGTTGTGAAAGCGTATGGTCATAAATTTAAAGTGGTTATGTTCCTTTCTTTAAGGAAATTTTTCTAAAAGCCAATTACATCTTAATATACTATAGGTAAGAGGATCAGAAACCCTCTTACAAAAAAAAATGTGGATGCTATTATTTTTTCATTATGAGCTTAGAGTCTTTGTTGTTGCAAAGCTCTGTAAAATTACCTATGCAAATAACCTGTAGGCAGTGAATTCTAAGTGTCAGATGTACTTGCTTGGGGGAAAAAAATAAAGGTAAGGGATTGCCACCTAGAAGCACAGTTTCTTCTGATCATAATTCAGGCAAATGCCAAGGGAAGTTGATACAAATAATCTCTTAGGACAACACAAAGGGATGGAATCCCCAATGTCTGCTGAACCCCATTTCTTTCTATCATCCTTATTTACAATAATAAACTTTTCATTAATGTAAGGAAAATAAACTATTCATAGTAAATTGGAAATCTAGATACATCATTTAAAATGTGGCTTGAAAAGAGTATTTTATACAGAATCCTGTATGATCTTTCTGAGTGTGTCTGGAGCACTTGGCATGAATGTGATCCCAAATTCCTCTTGCAGTCTCTGTGGAACTGTTCACAGTCACTGTTAAGACACTTATCCAAAACGAAAAATGGAAACGAAAAATGTAAGAAATCAGTCACAATCTGCTCTTACAATTTTTACACTGATGTACCACTATTGATTTTAGTGGATGAAAAGCAAATGAGAACTCTGCCTGTTTTATCAGTGCAAGCTTTAAGTTGACACACATGTACAAAAAATGTTCTCATTTGCCCCTGGGGGTAGGAACTTGTAGTAAGCAGAAGGAAAAATATTCCTTTATCAGTGTGCGGTATTGTTCCATTGTCCTCAGAAACACTAAGCTAAAATGGCCATCACAAGCTGAGCATTCACATATAAAAGCTAACAAAAAATTTCATTTTAAAAGCTAACCTGAAACAAAGGGAAAATGATGCTGTTGAAATACGGAGTGGATTAGGTGTGGACATGAGAGGAATTGGAGCAATGGGTTGTTTTCTAGCCAGGGATTTAAAATTTAAACATACAACCAGACTGTAGTGGTCTCTAGATCTCATTTGCACCTTCACTTCAGGAGAAGGTGGGGTGGCAGGGAAACCAGCCTAGCAGTATTATCCACAGTGATAATAGCATAGGTTTCCCCAAGGAGAAAGAAAGGGAAATTAGAAATATAACGTACATTAGAGAGGGTGTATACTGCTGACTGAGAATTAGGCACTGACAGGCAGCAACTGCAGGGGGGGCTGTCAGCAGCTCCACGAAGCTTTTCTAGCAGGTGTCATTGTAAGATAGGGGCAGCAAATTAACTGGAGACAGATAGGAAGAAAAACTGGAAAAGCTTCATAATAGAAGGGATGTATTCACATGTCCACGTGTGTCCATATGCATGTAACATCTTTTCTATTGTCTGTACTGTTAATTTTAATAACTGACCTTTCTACATAAAATCTTCTCACAATCAGGAAATAATGTGAGCCTATTTCTGAGGTCTGTGTTTTTTAAAATTCATGCTGGAAGATGCAGAATTCAGCTACAACAATTGCCTGTTCGCAGATACCTGCTAGACAGAAACATCCTACCGACACAGACTGGACTAGGGGAACACAGCCAGTGGTTTGGTGTGGAAATGTATAGTTGTGCATATTCACAAGCATAATTTTGAGTTCCACCCACACATCCTTTCAACCCAGACTAGATATATCACCATTGCTGAGTCTAAACTAAAGGCAAACTAGTATGGTACCATTTCATTAGCAATCATCCCTACTGTATATGCCTTCAAGGGGCAGATTTGCTCTATTTTTAGGCTCTACTCCTAATTTTCTAATTTTCTCTCACTGCAATATAATTTTATTGTGTAGGTTTTATACTTCTCACTCCTCCATTATCTTGCCCTTTAGTCACTATTTCGATTTGTGTTCTGCCTGACTGGATCCACAGCACCAGACACCTTCTTGGCAGACAGTCAGTAGAGACTCAAACTTTATTGCCCATAACAAATAAAAGTTATCTTCTCACTTTAAAGCCTAACTGTGACTTGGAGAGTCTACAAGTTCAGAAACACACTGTTGATGCAAGGCTATAATATGAAGGAGCAGATGAGACAATTAGACTGCAACCATTTGTTTAAAGGATTTAGGGTCTCTTTATAGCCTCTGTGAGCCATTATTAGTATTTTATTACTTTGCCTTGTGATGGAAGGACACATAAGACAAAAGACAGTTTTTCAGAGGCTTTTTTTTTTGTGAAAGATCTGATCATAAAGTCCAGAAAAAATTATGAATTATGTAAAGAATATCTGTGAAGCAACTATTTGCTTAGGAAATTTTCTCTAAAGAAATTTTTTTTTTCTTTTGTTTTCTTGACAGTAAATCACTTTTTAATCCAGGAGTTTGTGTTTTAACTGTTCCTTTAGAAATTATACTAATAGATCTTCTTTCAGTTTTGCTGAGAACTATATATGAATAATTAGAAGCAATTTTACTATGTTCATTTTGTGTCAAGTACAGGGGGGAAGAAAGTTTTTCAGTCCCAGGGAAATAGTGGCATTCAAAAGCACAAGAAGGATGGGCTGAGAACATTTAATACCAAGACCAAAAAGAAATAGACTTTTCAAAGGAACAAAATCAATCTCACAATTGTTTATTACAAGCAGAAAAATCTTGACCATAATGACCAAGTCAAAGGTAGCAGATATGCAGGTCAGGAGAAAGGTGTTCTGAGTCAGCACTGTGCTTTGTTTCCACTGGCATGTTTCAGCATCTGTGGACAGAAGATTGTTTGGATAGCCAACTGTTTATTGACACATTACAGAAAATTCACTCTTTTTTTAATGACTCTTATAAGGATATTTGCAAATAAAGCAAAAGAATTCCATGGTATACATTGGGTTCTTTGGCTTACAGGCTGCTCCAAGAAAACTGTGCATTTGAGGACTTTGAGATACTCAGAGACTTAAAAAAGGCAGCTTCACAAGCTGCAGTACCATTTAATGTTATTTTTCCCTTTAATTTATAGGCATCTTAAACTCCAGAGTTCAAAGCTTGTTCAAGCCTTTCAGCTTGAAATGTTAAGAGCTCTACAAAGCAAACATGTTTTTATCCTCAAAGAATGACATTTGAAAAAAGTATCTTAAAAGCTAATAGTACATATTGATTTTTGCTTATAATTCTAGTCCAAATAGCTTAGCATCTTTTTTATAGCCCAGTGACAGAATGTCAGTGCTTTAATTTATTTATTTTTGGCTAAGAAGAAATTAAGATAAGAATTTTACACTAAAATATGCAATTTTAGAATTACTGTAAATATGATATTGAGAAAAGAAATCTGTAATTGCCTATTATCTTAAAATGAAAAATTTTATTTGCATCTACTTCTAATTACTACAAGTAAATGAATTCAGCTATTTCAAATAGCTGTGTTAGAGCATTGTAGCGGAATATCTCAGTAATTAACATGATGCAAATTAGGAGACAGACAATAAGGATGCCACAAATAATATGATGGACCAAAAAAGTTATCTTAGGGTAGGGCAGAAAAACTTGCCTGGTTTGTATTAGTCATGTGCTTGTTCAGAGTTGCCATCCATAGTACCAAAAAATAAAGAAAATATTTAAAAATTATTATATAATATTTATTATTAAAACATAAAAACTCACCAAAAATTAAAGTAGAACCATATTGAAATAAAAGGGGAAAGGTATCCTGTTAACATCATTAGTAGATTAAAAAGATCTTTAACATTTAGGATGCTTTGATCAAAACCATGTTTCCAGTACAAAATGAAAGCATCACCTTGTGCAAATCAGGACCCATTTGAGAGAGATTCTTGTCAGCTAAAAGGAGAAACTGTCTGGAAAAATGAGTCAGTTCTCTAAACTCATGAAATATCCAAGCTAAAAGGAGAGGGTGATCTTAGGGTACCCCCCACTGCTGCTCATTCTGTACCAGGTAGATGTGAGCTGAGTCAAACCTCTCTGCATTTGCAGACGCCTTCATCGCTTTTCAGAATGACCTTGCTCAGCAAATTGCATAACCAACTTTTGTCCTCAATTGGCACCCAGAGTGACCTCTGGTAAGGCTACTGATTTTAGCATAAGATGTCAAATGTCACATGAGTGCAGAGATGATAACCTTTCAGCTGTGTCAAGAAACAGAAGGAAGATGCTGCCTTGCAGATCCACTGGTAATACGTATCGTTAATCACAAAGAAGGTCCCTAAATAGATTGTCCTAAGTTCACATCAGCTGATGACCTGTTTCTGATGCATTCAGAATAAGACTGAATTAGTGGAAAAGCAAACGAGAGTGGGTTTAAAAGATGCTTCCTCAATAGATGTAATAAGTTATGGAGTACTTGAAAAAGATGAAAAGATGAGCAGCATTAAGTGCTTATTTTGAGTGCATTCATTAAAAAAAAGGAAAAACAGAAAATGGAGAAAAAGCAAAAAAGAAAAAAGAATCTAAAACAAATATTGCTACCAACAGTATCTTATGAAGGTGAATATTCTATTCTGTGCATCACAGACTGAAATGGTAAATTAAACTTGGGATGTGTTTTTTTTTATTACATTTGTTTACAAGAGAAACACAACAAGTGTTTGATGATAGGTGAACAGTATTTAGAGCTTTAATGAAAAAAAAGCACACACAAAAAAAAAAAAAAAAGCCACCTTTCCCTGGGGAGATCAGAGTTTTCTGATAAGAAAGACAAGAGGTAGACTCTTTTTTTAAAGCACCCATCCACAGTGAGATTTATAGTATGCAACGAAAGAAAAGAGTGATGCTATATTGACTATTTCTTTAGCTCATGGCAGGGTCAGCTAAAGCTAAGCTTTTCCAGAGTGATACTTGTCTAAATTGTCTAATGAATACATTGCATTACTCTTAAACTTTCTATCTGAAAAACTGGATATTTTTATCTTAGTTTTTTTATCCTATCCTTTGTTTTGATTGAGGTTTGGTTTTTTTCCCCTAAAGTGCAACTGGAATCTATCTTGTTGTGCTGTAAGACTGTTCTTCATTATTCTGCACAAAATAGACACCTGGAGAATAATTTACTCCTTTCATCTTTACATGTCTGACTACCTTTCTCCTACAACGTGCCCAAAATAAATAATCAAATTTTTTTTCATTCTTTTCTTACAAGTAATATTCTACACATATGATAATTTTCTTCCTGAAAATCGGCCTGGTAAAAAGCTCTTCTTGTTCTAGCACAATCCACTAAAACAAATAAAGAAATAATTTTTAAATTTTTACAAATGACAGTTATGTTTATGCACAAAGGGCTGACACAGCACTGCTAATTCCCATTCACTCTGTGGTCTTCTCTAAAGCACAAGTCCTCCTCTGGACACTGGCTGCACACACCACACCATTCAGTATTCTTTACTCCTGCAACTCATTATTTTACTACTCTATATTTCATTAAAAACAATATTTTTAGTTAATTTTTGAAAATTCTCAGGGTCATGTATAAATTTATTCTTTTCCTCTGGATTGTTTGATAGCCCACTCACCTTGGTGTCAACAATATATCCTGCAAGCACTATCCTATCCCTTGGCATTCCAAACATGACTGGGACAGGACATCCTGTTGGTCATCCAACACCAATAATTAAATGGACTCGAATTTTTTGACTACAGAGAATACATAGTGTTCATATTATTTGAAGAGAATTTCAAAGCTGCTGTGAAATTCTATTAAAAATATATACCTACACATATACATCTATATCTATATCTATTCTAATTATAGAATTTATATCTAAATAAAATTTCCTTGTTTTATAGTTCTTTCAGAAAACCAGTTTTAAACTTCTAGAATGTCAAAGAAAAAGTCGCATCAATTGTTTCTTTACTCCAAAGGTCTCTTAACCTGTGATAAAAATAAATTGGAGTGGCTTGAAGTTTCTTTCTTTCTTTCTTTCTTTCTTTCTTTCTTTCTTTCTTTCTTTCTTTCTTTCTTTCTTTCTTTCTTTCTTTCTTTCTTTCTTTCTTTCTTTCTTTCTTTCTTTCTTTCTTTCTTTCTTTCTTTCTTTCTTTCTTTCTTTCTTTCTTTCTTTCTTTCTTTCTTTCTTTCTTTCTTTCTTTCCTTTCTTTCTTTCGTTATGTTGTCTTTTTGTTCATCTTTGTGTTATAATCTAGATGTTTACAAATCTTTGCCTAGTCAAGATTTTTAGAGTATGGGTTCACTTTTGTTTGGGTGTTTGTTTGTTTAGGGGAGTTTGTTTAATTTTTGGTTATGTTTTTTGAGGGGGTATATTTTTTTTGGTTTTTTGTTTTTTTTTTTTTTATTTACTTGTTTAAAGAGAAATTAAAGGCAAGTTGACTTCTGCAAATTGATAGTTCCTTGAGGTCACGTGAAGAGCAACATGAGCCAAATTCAGAGAACTTACACTATAGTCCAATTCCTACTGTTAGTTCTCCATGTTAATTAGGACTAGAGACTTAACAGGAAACATGACATGCAAACATTTGCATGATTACTCATACAGATATGATTATGTTTCCACATTTTCTTTTTTTTTTTCCACCTTCTGGAATGTTTTTATGTGACAGGAAGAAAGTCCAATGGTTTTGAAGTTTTATTCCTTAAGCATGTGAGTTAATTCTAATGATGTTTTAGTATTTCATATTCTTCTTGCTGTTGACTGAAAATCAGGCCAGATGTCAGCTTTTAAAAAAGAAAGTTTTAAAAGCTTTAAAGCTTTTTCTTTTAAAAAAGAAAGATGAATTTTCAATATTGACTTCTAGATTTGATGAATGGTAATATTTGAAAGTACACATCTTTTTTTAGATGTCTCTTATATCTGGACAATGGGGGAAATAATGGAAACCTACTATGCAGAATTCAGAGAGCCAATATTTTTTCTATTCTGATATGAAATGGAAATCAAAAATTCTGAAATGAAATGCCTCCATTCCTTTCCTCCCATAAGAAATTTTTTAATCAAATTGGTTTAAATTTTCTGTTATAAGCATGAATGAAAGCAGATGAAATGATGTTCTGAAAGAAAAAAAATCAGATAATTTTATTTTGGAAGAGACAATTTCAGAATTTTGGAAGAGATAATTTCAGAATTTTGGAATTATGAAAAAAGAAAATTTTATTTTCCTGGAATGCATTGCTTTATTAAAAAAAAAAAAAAAAAAAAAACAAAAAAAACCCCAAAACAAACAAACCAAAAAAACCCCAACTTATTTTGTTCAATTTACTTTCTTCTATGAAATAATTGGAAGTATTTAAACTTGATTTTTTGTGAGAATAAACAGCTTTTTTCAAAAAATCATATCTTCTGAATAACCAATATAAAATTCTGTAGCACTGAAAAGACAAGATTCTTTTAGAGAAAACAAAAAATTGATTGAATATCGCATCAATCTTCATTGAAATTTTTATTTAGTGTCTAAATTGCCAGAACTAAGACCAACCTCCTTTTACATAAGTCAAAGCTCAACTTCTAAAGTCATCTTGAAATTATAGCACTATTACCTACCACATATTGAGTAAATTTGAGAAAGAGGCCATTTAATGTCGACTGTAAAATGACAAATCTTTCCTCTATAATCAGAGAGGATGTTAACAATGAAAACAAAATTATTCCTTAAGAAAATTAACTCCTGCTTACTATAAGCAAGTAATTAAAAATAAAAATACCTAAATCAGGACATAGTCTTATTTAGCATTTATTGTTTGAAGCTTTTAAGTAAGAGGAGAGGATAAGTGAAAAGCTCCTCTGAGGAAAACACTAAGTCACATAAAGAAAAATGGATTGTGTCAACTCCACCCACCAAATAATCACAAAGTATTCTATACTGAAAATATAAAGCAGGAAGAAAAAAAAAGAAACCATTTCTGAGTTATAGTCTAGGGTAAAGTAGACTTTAGGTGCCCAAATTGAGAGAGAATTTATCTTACCTGACACTGTATTTATATGTTTGGCATTTGAAAAGCAAGTGGTGTTGTATTAATTAAGTGGGATTAACTACCTGTCACAATTTTCAACAGGTTGAGATTGTTCTGAGAGTCAGGAGGATTAGAAGCAACTGTGACTGCAAACTAAATAATGTATCCTCTTATGTTTCATTTCCACATCATCATCAGATTAGATCTCTGAGTAGGCAAAGATTTTGAATAAAAGGCCCACTGTTTCTTTCTACCAGTAAATAGCTATTGCAAAAAGACATTTTGTTTTTCAGTAATAAAAACCAGTCACCTCACTTCACACCCATGTGCTGTAGTTACTCTATCTACACTATTAAACTGGCAAGATTTGACAATGATCTAAGAAAAACTGTTTATTAAAAGCCGTTATTTACCTTTATCAACACTTTTTTTTCATCAGTGTACTGGAATTTCAGAAAGTAATATACTTCAGCCATAGAGATAGATCTTTCTGATCTATACCTAAATTGGATTCAAAATTCACGACTGAAGCAGGTCAAGTGATCTTCCTGAAGAATGCCAATGCCATGTAGTATACTTCCTGTTAATTTCTATGGGGTTGGTCTCAGGTGATTTCATCTGAAGCTTTAAATTTAGTGCTGTGTGGGAGTTACCCTGGTTAGATACCAGGAGCCCAGCAAAGCTACTCTATCACTCCCTCAGCAGTGGGGCAGAAGAAAGAAAATATAATGAAAGGCTCATGAGCTGAGATAAAGACAGGGAGAGATCACTCATTGATTACTGTCATGTACAAAAGAGACTCAGCTTGGGAAAATTAATTGAACTTTAGATCAATGAAAATCAGAGCAGGATAATAAGAAGTAAAAGAAATCTTAAAAAAGCCTTCCCATCAGTCTTCCCTCCTTCCCAGGCTCTATCTCCTCCTCCCACAGGAGTGCAGGAAGATGGGAATGGGGGTTAGGGTTAGTTCATCTCATGGTTTTTCTGCTGCTGCTTCCTCCTCAGAGAGAGGAGTCCTTCCCCTGTTCCAGTGCTGGGCCCATCCCACAGGCACAGTCCCCCATGGACTGCTCCAGCACGAGGCCCTCCCACGGGCTACAGCTCATCACAAACTGCTCCAGCCTGGGTCTTTTCCCGGCGTGCAGCCCTTCAGGAGCAGCCTGCTCCAGCGTGGGTCCCCCATGGCTTCACAAGCCCTGCCAGCAAACCTGCTCCAGCCTGGCCTCCTCTTTCCATGGCCCTGCAGGCGCCTGCCAGGAGCCTGCTCCAGCACGGGCCTCCCACAGGGTCACAGCCTTTTCAGCCATCTCTCTGCTCTGCCCTGGGGCTGTGCCACAAGCTGGGGGTGAGCATCTGCACCCCTAGGGACTGCCATGGACCCAGGAGGACAGCCTACCCCACCATGGTCTTCAGCATGGGTGCAGGAGAATCTCTGCTCTGGTGCCTGGAGCACCTCTTCCTCCTCCTCATTCTGCTGTGTGCAGTGTTGTGTTTCTCTCACATAATCTCATTCCTCTTTCCTTTATTATTTTTTTCTGTTTTGGCTGGGAATACAGCTTTGTGCTTAATTAAAAAAAAAAAAAAAAAAAAAAAAAAAAAAAAAAACACCAAAACCAACCAAAAACAAACACAAGCAAAAAACCAAACCAAACCACAAAAACTCCAAACACCTATTGACTGTGAAAAAATGCAATTTGTGTTGAAAGGTATGGGATAAATTGCAGTAGCTGAAACAGTCTGGAATTTGCCAGATCTCAACCTGGAGAGGGAGTCCAAGAAAGTAATTTAGTGTAACCACTTCATTCTGCCTATGGAAGTCTATATACTGCATAAGAAATTACATCTGTGATCAAAAAATCTTCATTCTTTTAATATTTCAGTCCAATTAATAGGGCTGAAAGCAAATTAGCAAAACCAGCACAATCATTCATCCTCAAAATCTGTGATGCAGCAGTTCAGATGAGGATAGTGGTGGTGATCTGTCTCCATAATACAACATTTAGCTGAAGACATTCAGTTCTTTTGTTAGGCAGTAGTGCTCTTGGGAATACATTTCATCAGGAGATATTCACTGTGTCTTTGGATAGACCACAGTAATGAAAAAATACCTCTGCATAGCATTCTTGAATTATTTCTCATGCTGCAGCAACTTGAAAGCCAAACTATGCAGAACCTAGTGCATTGTGTCAAAGGGGTTATGCAAATATTTCCTTAATAGTTATGAGCCATGCAGTTTCTGCAAATATTTGTTCAAATTCCAATGTGACTTGGTCATGTACCTTCTCAGCTGTAACAACTTGTTTTGAGAAAATATTTGTGTGAACTTTGCAAACCAAAAACCTGTTGTGCAGCTCAACTTCACACTTTTGTCTTGGCCAGCTCTGTGATTAAGAAATGTGGTGCTGCCTGGAATAAGGTTTGTCTTGCGTTTCTTCAAATATTTCTGAAAAACCCAGCTGTTGTGGAAATGTTACTGATGCAAAGTCAGGTAATCTTTTAAGAATTCTCATGAGGAAAAAATGTGATATCTTAGACAACTAGTTTTAAATTACATTAACCCTAACTGTCAGTATGCAAATTAGAATTACACATAATTTTACTTAAATTACTTACATTATAAATTGTAATAAGTTTGGTGTTTCTTTTGTCTAGTGTTCATAAATCACCTGGCACAATACAGACCCTGCTTCATCCAACAACCCTTAAATGCTCACAAATGGGTATTACATGGCAGCACAAACATTTGAAACAATCCAATTCATTTTGATTGCAAAATGAATCCAAAACATATGGAGTCTGCGTTCTTGGGACACTTTTCAAGCAGTTCCATGTATTTGGGTATTAACAAAGGCAGCTGTTTGAGACAACTGAAGAGATTCAGCACACTAACAAGACAGAATTGATTTGAGGTATGCAAGATAAATCAATTATCCGACCTAGCTCAGAGATGCCTTACTATTCTTTCATGATTTCTGAGAAACTACTGAATGGAGGGGTTAGTCAATCAGTTGAATGGCCATGCATGTACATTGTTCGTCTTTTCAGAATAATAAAAAGTTTAAAATTCAAATTTCTTCACTTTGCAAGTTATCTGGATACAAGTTTTGAATTTTACAAATATATTTTCCCATTTGCAGTTCTTCCGTAAATAGCTTGTATCAAGAAATTTTTACTCCTGGTTCATTCATGAGCTGATCATTGAGAATATTCATTATTTATGTTATATAATTTGTCCTGTAAATTACATGGCATATTTCTAGAGCAGGTGATTTATAAATAGTTTTATAAATAAAATTGATTGTATTTTCCTTTATCAGACAAACTGTAAACTTTCCTTGTTGTTCAAATCTACCATCCAAATAATAACAATCTCCAAATTGTGCTGCTGATCCCCACAATTCCAATAAAATTGATGGTGCCTTTTTTGGTGATTTTTAAAAAAAATTTCGAAATGTCAAAAATAAACACTTGTAAATATAGGTAAATTGCTCCATGGGAGTGATTACAAACAAAATACTCTGAGGTATTGTGAACCCTGTTTTTATATAAACAATAAAGTGCTTCTTGTACTAAGGTATGTGAAAACATTATAGGGGGAAATATAGATTAATTTGAGTCACTCTTAAGACTTTCAGAGCCATTATTATGTTCACACGATCAGACATATTTGTCTCCCTCTCTCTTACACTTTGAGAAAGAAGACACTTGCTTTTAAGGTGTGAAACATTTTTATCAAAAAGAGAAGTGAAGTAAATGGCTCCAAAGTTATTCAGGGTAGGGAAATTAAAAAATCAGATAGCAACAAAAGCAAATTACTGTTTTCTTTTTAATGCTGCCTACTCCGTGAGCAGTAACAGGCAGTGTGCAGAACAGCATGGTGCAATCCAAATGTCACTGGTCCTGGGGATATCAATGCCCCTGAAACAATGAGAGGAGGTGGCCCAGCTGCAGCATTTGTCTCAGACTTGCATTTTGCAGAGATATTTAGAGCAGAAGTGGCATCTGGGCCTTCCAGCTCAACTGCACAACACAGTAGGGGTTGAACAAAAAAAAAAGAAATGGGAAGCAATGTACTTGGTTGGAGTCCCACATCTGCCTGGCACTTAAATACCATTGAAAATGCCAAGAACACATTTCTTTGGGGTTTCTTTAAATAATAAAAATAACAAAAAACCCTCACTATGAACAAAATCACAAAGCTTTCATTTAATTGCTTTTCTAATAAAACAGACAAAGAAATAGCACAACAAATTTGCTCCAGGGATGTGCTTTATTGAAATCACCTTGGATGCAAAGGAAAGCAGTAGCATGAGCTGACTGCTCTGCATCAGGAGCAAGCTGGGAGCCACCAAGGTCAGCAGGACAGTGACAAGGAGCACAGCCCCACGGTGCCCAAGCAAGAAAAGCCGGACAGGCATGGTGACAGTCACCAGGAACTTTCAAAGGCAGACAGCACCAGGATTTAAATGTGGTACCTGAGCCAAAAAGCAGAGGATGCACAGGCAGAAGTCCCAGATAAGCTCCTCACAGCTTTTTTCCACAACTTAGCTCTTTTGCCAGAAGTTTGGTCCAACGTTGCAGAGATGGATGCCAGCTATTGACATTGAAGGCTAAAGATAGGTCAGGGCATTCAGAGTTTGTCAGTGAACTGAGGACCCTGACAAGCACAACAATCCAGGCTATTCCTTAGATCTTATTGGGATATTTTTTTTTTAAATGAGGCTTTATACTGACTGCTAAAAGAGATGGGTGAAATAATTCAATAGTTCATTGCCTTGATGTAGTCCCTGAAAGTTCTTTCAATGGTGATTTTTTTTACTGCAGGTTGGGCAGCAGATCTCACCCATCAATTATGATCATGATGAATGCTCTTCATGAAAATAGGCAGACACTGGGATAAGAGACAAGAAGAGCATTGCCCTCCTCAGACTGTCCATATTACTCAAGCTACTGGAGTAAACAGCACCTTTCCAAACCTAGGAATCAGCTCTGCTTATGCCTTCTTTTTCTCCCAGCCAGGCAGAGATTATTGAATAATGAAGCTTAGTTTCCAGAGGATTAATCTTTCCCCTCACCAGTTTAATGCCTGGTTTTGGGAAGTACTGGTGGGCAATTATGTGGTCCCTCATGACAGCAAAATACTTTGCCATGGTTCTCTGCCTCTATCATTGAGTTCTGCACTTTGACTCCCTTATGGAGAAGAACTACAATCTACTTTTTTATTAGAAAATATATTGGATTGGGGACATAAAAAAAAAATAACATAAGCATGAATGATGCAATAAAACTACCCATGTTTTCTGTACTTCTGAATATATTATTTCTTTTGTGCCAGGAGCTATGAAGATAAAAAACCTCTGCTAGCCACTAAACATTCTGAATTAATAAGAAAAACTCTTATCATTAAGTAATATTAAATGTCCTATAGAAATCTTGATTAAAATCATGTTTTGTGATCAGAAAGGTGATCATAAGTACCAACCACAAATAAATTAAAAGAAAGAACAAAACAAAACAAAAGGACAAAACAAACCTCAACACTGAGTAATGAGTATAAAGGATATTTGCATATTTTTCCAGTTATTATCAATCTAAAATGGAAGCAATTGTTTTAGAGGTCAATGTGGTAGAATAAAAATGTCAAGGTTACTATTTAGGTAATATACAGAACACTTTAAAATTATCTGAGGCAACAAAATAGAGGCAAATTAAAAGCATGATTGTAAGACAAGGCAAACACAAAAAGTCAAACTGAAGCAAATATTTCAGCCTAATGTGTTTAGTGAAGGTCACTCTAATTGGTTTCAAAATGCTCCACAAATTTTGCTTTTAGGGTAGGTTTTTTTTCTATTTGATACTGAAAAATAGTGGCATGCCAGAGCTCACTGCTGAACCTTGAGGAGCAGATCCTACTTACCTCCTGGCCATCAGGAATTAGAGGTTGTAGATGCAAATGTGAGCAAGGCATATGGATGCAGGGATTTGTAGGTTCTGAACCTTATTTGAAGTTACAGGAACCTGCAGAGTAAATGGTTTTAAGTCCTGTGTTTGTAAATATGAATCTTCCACAGGAGCTATTTCTTTCCATAAAATATGTAGAATACTGGGGATGACTATTCTGCTTCCTTGCTTAAGCTTAGAGACAAGTAGCTAATAAGAAAGAGATGACCTACAGGGAAACAACAGAGATGTGATCAATCTAATAATCCAACCCCAAGAGAGCTCCCTGCAGTTGTTAGGAAATATACTTGGGAATGCACTTGGCATCCTCAGTCCAGAAATCCTGAAGTGAAAGCAGGTAGCAGCATGAGCTTTCTTTAGTTGAGCAGAGTAAGAATAATTTCTATCTCATAAAATATGACTGCTCTTTTTCTACCTAATAGCTTAGTTACTGCAGAGTTCTTCTAGAGCCCGAGATAAACCAGTTCCATTCTTTCCTGACTGTCTTGTAAAATGGACATGTTACCTTGAAAACACCTTGGATAAACCATTAGTACTGTCTTGAAAAGCAGGACCACAACAAAGACCTCTGCCACAAGTCAGTGAACATCCTGAGAGTTAGGCTGCTGCTTGCTCTCTAGTTAATTTATAAAAAACAGTTTCAGTAAGATAAACAGAAATTTGTTTTTCCCTCTAAAAAGCCTGTCTGTCTTTCCCTGTCTAATGTCTCTTAATGAGAACTGAGCTGTGTCTCTATAACTTATTAGATAAAAAAGCTATACTTTTTGGGTTTCTGTGTAGGGAATCCACAGTGCTCCTTGCAGCTGCAGCATGGTGCTGCACTGGGATGATGAGACCTTCACTTTGCTCTCCCTTGGAAGAAAGCCCAGGCATGCAGGCAGGGGATTCACTTGTAAAGGAGCTCTGGTACAGGCAACTACAGCTTGGAGACTGTGAGACAGGCTGCAGAATGCACTGATATTGTATTCAATACACACAGCCTTTTAGGTATAAGCACTTTCTATACCTGCATTGCATAACTGAGGCAAAATTTCTAGATATTAAAAAAATTATAAAGGCTAGAGGACCTGAGAGCTTAGAACTCAGATTTGATTTGAACTCTAATTTTTAGCCCATAAGAATTTTTGTTAAAGTACCCTCTAGTTTTTGGTGGGTTTTATTCGGATTTTGTTTGGTTGTATTTTTCTACTGTTATTTCTTTTTTTAATCTGATCTTCTTTACCCTACCACAGTTGATGTAACTCAGCACTAAGGTTCAATTTAAAAACTGCTTACCTATATAGGCAGATGGAACCAAAAGTATCAGAAAGTTTTAAAATAACAGGCTGATATGTATTTCAGACTAAACAGATCTAAAATATTTGCATGGGTTATAAAATGCTATGTGCTTAGAAGTCAAAGAATCTGATTCCCATACCAAGCTGAAAGATAATTATGTTTCAGAAAGCAGTGTTAGTTAAGTCTTTCTAACATTATTTTGAGATTTAGGGGTTTTTTTCTAAGCTGAGGGCACTTGTTATAAGCAATTGGAATTAAATAATATTTTTAGACCACTTTAATATACTTTTTGAAGTGAAGAGAAATATAAAACTTTTCAGATGACCTAAATAACATCCAGAATTATGAGAAGGAATGATAGCAAAGGTAGGACAAAATATTCTCAGTATGAATGATTCAGACATTAGAGACCACAATTTAAATGCAGAGACAGAGACAGCACACAAAGAGTTCAAGCAGAGAATTTCTCTTATTGCAGTTGCCAAGTAAAGCCATCAAAGCAAATAGCTCAAATGAGTTTAAGAGAGAACCCTGCATGTCTGATCGGCAAGGGAATCAAAGGATATAGTTACTAAGCAAGAAAATGGGTGTGAGATAAACTTAAAGGGAAGAGTTTGTTGAGTCAGGTGTCCTTTTCTCTCTTTGGCAGTGCCTTGTGTCCTTGCTTCTTAATCTGTCATAAAAGAAGGATTGAAAATAGATATAAGGAAAAGCCCTACAAAGACTATAATTAAAATGTACTGCAAATGTTCTAATCTGACTGATTTGTGTTTTGATTTGGGGTTTTTACATTAATTAGAGAGACTATAAAGGCTGTGACAACCATTTCATCAAAGACAAAGGCTTTAAGAACAGCCCAAGAGAGAGAGATTCCTTCTTAATGAAAACTTGTTAAATATGTTAAATATGTGAACTAAGAAAATTTTCAAACTGTGGATCTGAAGAAGGAAAACTACATAGATGTGAAAAGTGGAACACAAAACCTATACTTGGGAGAAATTGGCCTAAACCATACAAACCAGAGAGTAAAATCTGTCAGAAATCAGTCTGCCTGAAGAGTTACCAAACATAGGTTGCAATACTAGACACTGTACATCAGTATGTTATTTTTAATTAGCATCACAATTTGCATGTCATAATTACCTTTCTGACTATCTTCCAGGAGATAAAAGCACGTCTATTAAGAAAACCTCAATGTATCACAGTTTCTAGATATAAATAATAAATAAATTTGCTCCATGATATTGCCTGGCAATCTTTCCCGAAAATGGCAAAAGCACAAAAATGACTCAGTAATCAAAAAGACCTGGAAACATTTGAGTTTTAAGATGCTAGTGCTTAAAGAATATTTTGTATCAACAACCATTTTAATGATTTTCTTTCAAAAATAAAACTGTAGTTTTATTTAATAGTTTGATTACATATTTCTTTAAAATTTCTCTGTTATAAGCAACAGTTTAGTGCTTAGCCAAAAAACCAACTTGTAAAACCTTAGAAGCACTTCACAAAGGATAAGCTGTGGCCATCTGTACTAAAATCAGTGTTTCTCATGTAACCAGGTGAAAGTGTGATCCTCTGAAATGCTGAGGATTATGAGCAGTTGCTTCTTAGGTTGAAGCTAACTAGGAGGCAGGATGTATCTTTAGTTCATCAGATAATTTTTAATCTTCTCACCACCTATATTAGTCTTGCAGACCAGAGGTACAAGATAGGACAAGAATGTATAGCAAGGGCCTGCAGGATTTGAAAGGATTTTCTAAAAATAAATAGCTTTTTTGTGTCTCCTATGTTTGAGTTTTAGCAGTTGCAAGGATAAGACCACTGCATGTGTGTCTTCGTTGCTGAAGAGCTTGTGTGCAGAGTACAGCCCTTTCCTGTTCTCAAAGTTATATATTTCAGAATATTGTTCTTTACTGTCTACTATTTAGAATAGATAGATAGATAGATAGATAGATAGATAGATAGATAGATAGATAGATAGATAGATAGATAGATAGATAGATAACCTGAACCACAGGTTAACTTTGCACTTGGGACCAAATGGCACAATCAGGCTAACAGACTCAGTATTTTGTCCTCTTTCCTCTTTCCTCTTTCCTCTTTCCTCTTTCATCTCTCCTCTCCTCTCCTCTCCTCTCCTCTCCTCTCCTCTCCTCTCCTCTCCTCTCCTCTCCTCTCCTCTCCTCTCCTCTCCTCTCCTCTCCTCTCCTCTCCTCTCCTCTCCTCTCCTCTCCTCTCCTCTCCTCTCCTCTCCTCTCCTCTCCTCTCCTCTCCTCTCCTCTCCTCTCCTCTCCTCTCCTCTCCTCTCCTCTCCTCTCCTCTCCTCTCCTCTCCTCTCCCCATAACAGTACGTCATTTTTAGAAGACGTCCACAGCAGAGTGTTGATTTTTTTTCCTGGTCTTATTCTTTGGATCAGAATACAGAAGTTAATTTCTTTTTTAAGTCAGCTGAAGACTGTTGTTGGTGCTGACGTTAACTGTGAGACAACATTTAATGTACATTACTCTATCAATTCTAGCTAATTTTATTTTTTAGTCTTACTGGAGATGTTCAGAGAAATGGGGGTTTTTGCACTTTACTTTTCCTCAGGACTCAAAAAGTTCTTCATGGAAACAGAGGATCAAGTTTTCCCAACTTCAGCCCCAATCCACTTTTTTGAAGCCCTGAGTGTTGACACTGGGAGACCACACTCTTAAAAAACAGCAGTGGAGAGCTTGAAGAAAATAAAGGAAGTCTGACTGATAAGTTAGCGGCTTTCTGTTTTATCTTTGTCAGAATTAGTGTCTGTAGGCTGGTTTGATTTTTATGGCATGTTTTTTCTCTAACAGAAAAATAGAACCAGCTCTAGCAAACAGACACCCTGTGGTGAATCATCCTATGGGAGTTTAAGACAGTAACTTACGGCGCATGCAAAAGAGGAGAAGAAAAGCGTACTTGAAGCACTCCAGTCACTGTCTAGTGTAATCACTTCAGCTGCCAGCAATGGTAGTTTGTGCTGCTCTGCCAGATTGAAGCAGATGAAGGATGCTCACAGAGTCCCTTTTGCCAGCTCTGCTATCAGGGTTTAACCTCCAGGAAGCACACGGGGCAGGCAGCAGAGCAGCAGTGATAGCTCAAGTAGCTGCACAGATCTGCTTTGCTGAGCATGAGCAAGCCTTTAGCTCATACCCAGGCTGTGCATTTTTGCTCTTGGAAGCATGAAACTCTGTGTGCAATACCTCATGAGTGGAAAGCAGAAATATAAAACTTTTAATTACCTTCTTGGTGGGAGAGTAGAATGAGACCACAGCATTTTGCTTATTTTCATTTTGGATTTGATGTAGTTTTGAAACTATGCTTCTATACCTACTCCAGATGAGTGATATACTAATTCCCTGTACTGCCTAAAAGTCTTCCAACCCATCTGATTTTTTATAAATATGTCTTTTGTAAATTTAATTTATATCGTGAGAACCCTTGAATTTTACATGCCTTTATTCAAAAGTGCAGCAAGTTACCTGCACTTAAATAGCATCCACAGAGAAACAATGGGTTTAATCTAACCAGACACTTTATCACAAAGTATAATAAATATCTGTTTTTGTCACTGAATAGACTAATGTTCACCCTTTTTTTTTTTCCCCAAAACAAACTTACCTTTAAGTAGTTGTCAACTCTGAACCTTTTTAAATTAAAAAGACAAATGTACAAATATATTAGAGTTTGGTTTACACTCTGACTGGAAAACTCAAATTTCTTTCACATCTTTATGGGTTTGTATTTATGTTTAAAACACAGACCTTTCTATTTTCATCTCTTTTGTTTCACAACTCCCTTCTCTTTGAGTGTCTGTCTCAAAGATGTGATAAAGAGTGTCACTCAGGTTCTTAGGGGCAGTGAGCAGAGATATACAAGCAGATCCGTTGTGTGAACTGTCATTATGAGGCTTTATGATGTTCCACCTTCAGCTCAAAGAGGCTACTTAAAGTCATATTGAGTTCCTAACACTGATGCCAGAATATGAAAATAACATTCGGGAAAAGTACTTCGTCACTTTATGCTGCAAATATATATGATATCCCCAGAGAAAAGGTCAGTTTCAATTCATTGTTCTTCCAAGCTCATATTATTTTGTTGCTGCTGATAACACTCTAAAGGTGTTTTGAATCTTTGTGGATGTGATTTTCTTTGACAACACTTTCAAAGCTCAGACAAGCTGATTCAATTAAAATAAGATCTGAAGCTGTCAGTATAGGAAGAAGTTGAATAGTCTTTTTATACAATTAATTGTACATCTGAAGCACGCAGTGAAACAGACTGCAAAAAAATAGTCTTTTTTCTTTAATACAACTGTTTTGCTGAGAAGAAAGTTCTGCATAGCTGTATGAAATTCAGCATATCCAAGAAAAGGTAGCAACAAGGAGAGTATTCTTTTTAGGTTTGGTCTTTTGGTGTTCTTTTATACCTAATAGTAAAGAATTCTATTTCTTGCTCTCAAATGTTGTTGTAGAAATTTGAAATCATCTATAACCATAGGCTCTATAAAGTTATATCACTAAGTACCTCACCTGTTCTTTTACATGCTATTACACAGTGGATGATTGAACAAAAGAAAGAAGATGAAAGAACAAAGTGAATATATAGTTTTCCACTATTGAAAACACACTCTCTTTTTGCCTCCCACTATTATTCAAGGCATGGGACACTACACATCCCATTTGAGCATCCGTGAGAGAATCGACAAAGTCAAAATTATGAGAAATACTTCTGAAAAACATAGGAACATGATGGAGCATCTACAGACTCCAGGCTGTCCAATATCAATCTGTTTTTATCAGCAGGTAGTGTGGCACACTTGTGAAATGCTACAGTGGCACTAAGGACCCCAGACCTGCAGATTTGGTTTGGGATCATTACTCAAGACAGGCTCTGAGCCAGTCTCTTGCACCAGACACTCCTCAGCAGCTACAGGATGCTACATGAGCTCCTGGAGAATGGCTTCCAGTTAGTTTGAACAGAAAGGAATGCCACTCATGTGCCTAAATAATTCCATGGGATGTGAATCAAGCCAGCTAGGGGACTTTTTCACATCCATAGTGCTGCTCCACATGAAAACACTAATGCCCTTTGTAAGTGCTGAGTGCTGTGAGGCAAGCTGATGAACCTTGTGGGATAATGTTCCTGTCATTAGGATGGATGGGATGGGATGGGAGTGTTCAGACTGGGTCACATCAATTAACCCAGTGTTAACCCTGTGAAAGGAACCACAGCAGTCATATCCTTCTATGGCAGAAAGAGAACCTTGCATTTCACTGCCCACAGTGGATTTTTTTACCAAACATGTCTCCTAATTGCTTCCTAGATGGCTGTAAACTCTTGGTATTCACTGAACTTCATAGCTGGAGTGTTGGGTGAGTTCATGACACCATTTTTATTTTAAACGTCTCATGCAGTGATGATTTCTTCTGAAGCTTCCTAGATAATGAAAAGTCAACAGTGGCTTTTCCATGCATTCTCATGGTTGTTGTGCTGGTTTCAGCTGGGGCAGAGTTAATTTTCTTCACAGTGGCTCATATGAGGCTATGTCTTGGATTTGTGCTGAACACAGAGTTGATAATACAGAGATATTTTTGTTATTGCTGAGCAGGGCTTATACAGACCCAAGGCCTTTTCTGCTTTTTGTGCTGCCACGCTGTCAAGGAAGTTGAGCGTACTTGGGAGACTGGGAGGAGACACAGTCAGGACAGGTGACCTCAGCTGACCAAAGGGACATTCCAGACCATATGACATCACACTCAGTGTATAAAGTGAAGGAAGAGGGAAAGATTGGCATGTGTTTTTCTTCCCAGGTAAATGTTATGTGTGATGGCGCCTGGCTCTCCTGGAGATGACTCAACACCTGCCTGCCCATGGGGTGCAGTGAATTCCTTGGTCTGCTTTGCTTCCATGCACAACTTTTGTTTTCCCTATTAAACTGTCTTTATCTTGACCCCCAACCTCTGTAATTGTTTTGTCCTTTCAATTCTCTCCCAGATCTGCTGGTGGAGGAGTGAGCGAGCGGCTCCACAGGGCTTGGTGGCTGCCTGGGGTTAAATAATGACAATTGTATAGACCCCTACCATGTTTCCTTTTAGCTGTTTTCCAAATTAAAAGATCCTAGTCTATTCTGCAGTCTCCTATTGTACAAAAGCCAATCCGTAACACTGATTTAACTTTACCTTTTACATGCCTCTCTAAACACTTTTTGATACTGTCTCCTTCTTGAATTAGGGAGGTGGGACCTGCTCTTAACACTGAGGTTGAATGAAGACTTATGCTTTCCAGTTTGTCCTTTGCTATTCTGCACAAATTCTTAACATTCTATGTGCTTCTTTGACTACAATTACTCGTTCAGGCAATGCTTTCACTGAGCTGTTTGTTGCAAATCCCACACTTCCTTGTTGAATATCAACAGCTTTGTCAGATCCTCTTATGGTATTTGTCAGGTTAGAATTGTTTTTCTACATGGTCAAGCTTTTATATTTAATAAAATTGAAGTTTATCAGCCATTTTTCCACCCAAGTATTCTGTTCAGTGTAACAAAATGCTTGACAATAGTTTCCAGTTTTCAGTGTCTTGAAGGGTTAGTACCAATAAGTACAGAACTTGTTTATGCCACCTTAACCTCATAAGTCAGAACTTGACTTGAGCCTTAATCAAATAAGATATTTCATAAATGTGTATTTCCAATGAAAATTGAGTGAGCCCAGTGTTAATTATCCCCACTGTTATTTTATAACTTTTCTAAACAAAACTTTCATGTTAGTTGTACGATTTCTCTAGACATTGTCTAATTAGGATGGGATGGTACGGTGAGAGCACAAAATTCTTTCCCTAGAACAGCTTTTCCTTTATAAGATATAATCACTGTATTACTATCCTTTCAAGACAAAAACTTCCAATAGTCTTGGCCTTTTGTTCAGAGATTTTTTTTTTCACATACAATTTCTTACATGGAAAGAAAATTACAAGCTCAGCCACTTTTACTGCATTTTGTCATTGTTATTGCTTCCAGACCAGCTTCTTCTGTGTGAGAAATTAGAAGGGCAGATTCACAGCAATAGCTGCACAAATCAAAGACCTTCAGCTCTGACAGTTCTAGGGGAGGAACTTAATGCACATTGAACTACATCATTAAATGCTGTAAATGGGCATGTCTCCATTAAAAGCAAAGGAGACATGTCTCTGACACCATAAGACTGTCTGACTCATATTGATGACATGTCAAATGTCACAGGACTAAGTCAGAAAATAGATTCTCTTGAATATGTGTGGAAGAATATGGCAACTAAAAATGTAAATGAATTTAAAAATTTTTGGAGGAATTGTCAATTTCCAGTTACTCGTGAGGTAGTTGTCACCTCTGAGTCATAAATTAGTAAAAAATAGAAACAAACTCTCACAGATACATTTTTGTTTTATGCTGACACTAGCTATGTGGAATGCCAAAATGTGTGGATTGCGGTTGGCTCCTCAGAAAGGACGTAGCATTAATAATCCAGGGCATCATGACAGCTTGGTTCTCAGGGCTCTCAGAATACTTTAGATGATGAATACCTACAAATATCCATCACTCTACACTACTCAAAGTTAAGTGTTCAGTAACTGAAGAGATTGCTGTTCAGACTCCATGACCAGATTAGGTATTCTCATTAAAATTGGTCTGACTACGAGTGACATATCAAGTGGAAAGAGGTTACATTAATTTCATTAATTTAACAGACAATTAATCTGCCAAAAAAAAAAAAAAAAAAAGGGGAAAATCTCGTTCCTAATTTGAAGAGCTTTTTTATTTGGCTATGTCTGATGTCATAAACGTGACCCTGCAGCGCTGCCCTTTGGCACCATTGGTTTAAAATCTTGTAGAGCCTGTGGGAGGGCAACACAAAAAACAAAGAGATGCTGCCTACATTCTAGGAATGGAACAAAGTGACTGTAGTCACATGCATTTATCCTCCTTTATAAGTGGGGTCTCACCTGATTGTAGGTGGTTTGGTAGATTCCCATTGCTAAAAGGGTAAGGAGGGGTTGTGACACTATGACAGCTGACAAGCTGCTACTAAGCAAGATTGCATTTGTTTCTCTATTTCCAGGAATTCATGTTATTGAATTTTATGTATTTATTTATTTCTGTTGTTTCTTACTGCTTGTCTGCATTACTCTGCTGCTGATGTACCTGTGTTCCCTTTACGCTCATGATGTTCTAATTTACATTGTAGTTGACATATGTTTATTTTCAGTGGGTGTCTGATACTCCCTCCTGGTTTGCTGCTAATTTGCATGTTATTTTCTGAGATTTCTTCCTACCTGTAGTACATTGTTCTCATAGATTTATCCTGACAAAACAATTTTCTGGGACCTTTAAATAAATAAAGTTCAATATTTTTCTTGGCACTATTGTAATTTAATGCTCTCCTCTGATTTATAAAATGCACCCTGGTGACTGGAGGAAAAATCCCTTTGGCCTACTGTATCCAACTTTTAAATTCTTACAGAAGGTGAATGTGTCCTCTGGATGTCATTTGATTGAATTATCTCATTTAAAATTTTCTCATAAGGTGGTCTTCCCATTTTCTTAATTATTTTTATTGCTTATTTTCCAAATTCTTATCAGTTTTACTGAGTGCAGTTTTACTTGCAAAGAAATGTTCACCTTCCCACTTTTGATATTATGCAGCTTGATTGCTGTAGTATTTTTTTCCCCCACTATATTACATTACATCTTCATCTCCCTCTTCTTTAAAATCAGGGATTAACTCCTCCCTAGCAGGTCCTTCTCAATTAAAAGTCTATATTGTGATTATTTTTCCACACTGTAATACATGAAGTCATCTTTTTCAGAGTGAACTTCCTGCCTCTGACCCTTTTTGATTTATGTCTTTGGCCTCCTTGTCATTTGTAATACCTCACATTAAATAGGGCCTGAAGATTTTAATTAATGTGCTGTTTACTGCTTCATGCAATTCAGTAATAAAAAAAATGATGATTAAGTTATTAAGACTATTCTTGACAAAGGGCAAATGTATTTCAATACTGATGTGAAAGACTGAAGTTCAGGAAAATGACTACACAGCAGAAATATATTTTAGCTGGGAAAAGTAGAGTAAGTGGCTTGCCAAGAGAGGCTGCAAGCCTTTGTTTCTTTGTATACAGTGATGAAATTCAAACAAACAAAAATACAGGACCTATTGACAATATAATTGAGAGGTAGGGCAATGTCATACGCTATCACCTCTTTTATCTCACAGAAATATGAGCTGAAGTAATGAAAGTAATGAACAGTGCAAATGTGAAATATTTATAGCGGTTTCTTGGAAGCCTTGCAGCAGTGTCAGACCGGGGGTACAAAGCATCAAGCATCACTTGGCAGCTCAGAGAAACCTGGATGTCCATGCAGTGTTATTCCTTCTAGATTTCTCACTAGCTAAATGTCACTACCTACCATAGCAGTATCAGAACTTATTTCCCTGTTCTCCTGCCATTATGAATGTGTCTTTCTCTATCACCATCAACCTGAAAAATCAGTGTCAGCATAAACCATTCTATTTCCCAGACTCATGTGAGCATGTCTCAGGTCATCAGTTCTGTTCTCCCTCCTGCCATTCTAAACCAACATTTTATACATCTGCAAACATAATGCAACATACAGCAGTATTTTTTACTTTTTTTTTTTTTTTTCTGTTGAGACTATTGAGTTAGGAAAAAGTATATGCTTTTTAGTATTGGTTGATTTTTGAAGAAAATTCTTATAACAGGGTGGAAAAAGGAGGAAAATGTGGTATTGTCTGAGATTTTTTTCCAGTTTTGGAATTAATTTAAATTGTAATCACCTTTTTGCCATGTTTGAACCTCTGCTGACAAATAAGATATAAATACTTTCCTCATGGGCATTAAACTGTAGCAAAATTGAAGTCAGGTCAAGTCATGCTCAGGAAAACAAAAGAGTGTTTCAGCCTTTCTTCAGGTCTCAAGCTTTCCCCACTTAGAGCTATATGTGTTGCATTACTCCATATATAGAAAGATAGACAGAATTATATATACAGCATAATGTATTGTATTAAAGATGTATACATATATACATATGCACATGCATATTTGCATCTTGTATAAGCTAAAATCTTCCCCGTCTTAAAGGACAAACATTTTGTCATCGTGTGTCTTTGCAGGATGCTCATTTGATGAAAATTGCTTTGGCTTCATTTCAGATCTTGTGCTTCCAGAGCAAAGTGGTTAAACACTATTGGCCAACAGATAATGCAATGCACTATATTTCCTGATTGTTCTGCATGAAAATTACTAAACTCCATGAACAGTATCAGAGCTACTGGCATCTGCTTGTTTAAAAAAAGTTTAGACAGGCAAAATATATTTAAATTACATACACGTAACAATAGCTTCTCTGTGATTTTTGATTTCTTTAAAGTTCATAGCAGTCTCAAAGTTCATGAAACCAGTCATACCAATTTTATATTAGTTTCTTTTCCTTCCTGGGGTGGAAAAAAGGAAGTGAAAACTTTCCCCCCAATCCCGAAACACAAGTACAGTTCCCTACTTGTACACGCCTGTATTGAAACAAAGACATTTCATAAAATGAAAGCCATTCTAAAGAATTCCCTGGAGGAGATAACAGCCACACAAGGCAGCTATTACTTGTACTCACAATTGCATCACTCTTTGATCTTTATTATTACGGTATTCTTTCTATTCTGGTACCATAAAAATGTTCCTTGTGGATTTTCCGTAAATAATATATGTGCCTACACTTAAACTGCTTGGGAAAAAGCGAAGGTTGCAGATCAGTGCTGCAAATAAAAGCCAAGCAGTCCTTTTATTTAATTTCATCCAGAAATGGCTGTGAAATTGCTATCTTGAGAGAGGAACAAAAATTAAGTTCTCACAATTTTCTATTTCCATGACAATCTGTAACATGCAGAAAAGATTTTATGCCATTTCCTGTTCTTACTACAAATTTCCTACTGAGAATTGGGAGTACAATAGAATTTTAATTTCCAAATACATAATAGAAAATATCAGTGGCCTGTACTTTTTGGAATTTCTGTTAAGATGTATTTTATGCATTGATATATTGATCATTAATTTACCTAAAGCTTCTTGGACACTATAAATGAGGACAAAATAAGAATTCAGAAGAAGAGAAAGGTGTTCCTATATAGCTTATTTAAAAATTAGGGTTAAAACATTCAGATTAACAAAAATATGGTGAACAATGGTACAAAAGAAGAGGAAATTTTTACTGAGCAACCTACTTATAGCTTACTGCCAAGCAGACAGAGGACTCATAGAATAATTAAGGCTGGAAATTGAAAAAGTGTAATACCAATCTTCTTTACAAGTTATTACATTCATCTTATTTCAAATTAATTTTAGGAAATATAAAAGCAAAGATCATATGTAAGCAAGAAGAATATTTTCTAACTTTTTCCCATTTACATGCCTTTCATATTATTCCTGTAGATTGCTTTGTATTTACAAATGTTTTAAAAGTCACAAATTATTTTGTTGATTTTTCATTGTGTTTGAACTTAATGATTCTTGGATAATTGCATCTTAACAAGCTACTTAGTTGTTCTTTATTTCTTTGTATTATAGAATGCAAACTAACACAAAAATAAAAGGTTAGCAAGAGAAAATGTGACAGTCTTCTGAATTTGATCTGGGAACTCTTCATGTAAAATCTTCCATGACAAAGTATGAATGGAAAAGCACCCATATACACATCATTGTAACTTTTCCCAAGCCTCCAACACGTTTGGAACACAAACTGAAATGATTACCTTTATATTCAGTCTACTACTGAATACACAGGCTGCATGGAATGTTATAAGGATTTTAATGCAAGTTGTGTTTGTGGTTACTTCAGGAGCTGTTTATCACATGCAAGTTTATGATAGCAGTTTGCTATCTTAAATATAAAATACCTTCAACCACGTCAGCTGAAAAGTCAAATGTCAAATAAGATCAAGGTTTATTATTAATTTTCCTCCTTTCCACTTCCACTGGGAATACCAAGACAAAATGATGAGAGGAAACTACAAAAATTCCACACTCCCTTTGCTTCTCCAGAGTCATCTGATTCAGAGATATTTGATTTTATTGAGAGGAACATTGAATAGCTGAAAGTTGAGATGTGGTCCCATGAAGCAGTGGGTAAGATAATATGGTTAAAAACACCTAAGCCAAAAAATTAGAAGAAAAAAAATTTTTTAGTATGAAATATTCTCTTCTTGGGCTCTTTTTCATGCTACCCAGAAGGATACATACATCTTTAAAGATCTCTGATAGCTCATTTAATATATCATTCCTTTCTTTTTCATTAATAGAAGGTAATCAGTCTCTGGACCCCTCAATATGCCTGTTTTATCACTATATAGCTGTTCCAGTAGCAGCTTCTTCATTTAGGAGTGAAGAGTATGCCAATATACAGAGAGAGAATTTGGGCCTGTAGAAGTCTCCAAACAATGATCCAACTCCATAAAACTGGTGTGAACAGCATGAGGTTCTAACAACTCTAAAAGAGAAGGACAGCAATTTCTAGCAAAATTCAAAGGGCTGCCAAATAATGGACAGTCAAATCAACAGTGTTTGGTCTACATTATTTTAAACATTGGTGGGGAACATGCTTTTTTCTCTTCACAACATTTGTCCCCTCTCCCAATGAAGTGAATACAGCCCACTTCTCCAACTGGAGCCTTTTATTAGTTTTGGCTCATAACATCCTCTCTCTTACCAGTTCCCTTTGATCTGTGTGGCTCAGACTCATTACCTAGTCATTTAAGTAAATAAACCTGGATTCCTCCCATATTCAGGATGTTGCTGTAACATTAGGCATAATGGTGCAGAATTACTGCAGTAGTATTTCTGATGCTATGCTACAGATCTGTCACATTCAGGACAAACCACCTAACTGAAATGCACAACAAAAAAAGTAAGCAGCAGATTTAAAAATTTCAAGTGCAAATGTTAGAAGAAGTGGATTTTTTCCCTTTTAAAGGAATAAAACCTGAAAAACTGAAGTGGCAGACTGAAAGAAAACAAAGTACCCTCCTTTACAAAAGGAGGTTACTTACCTCCTTGTGAATTAAACACATGGAAAGAGATCGTTAACTAAAAATATATAGGAAAAAATATTTAAACCTAAATTATCATATTTCGTATCTATTAACATATATTACCCAGAATATGTTGTCTTTTATTTACAAAATATGCCACATTCACGTTTTATTTTCAGTTCAGAGAAGCAGAGGATCCAATTTTGCTCTTGTGCTTACTGGTGCAATCTGTAACTGAGCTTGAGAACCTGCATAAGAATTGCAAACAGGGTCTATAGTAGTTATATATCCCAAAATGGAAATGTCACTAACACCAGAGGGAAAATCTATTCCCCTAAAAAAAAAAAAAAACAACAACAAAAAAAAAAAAAAAAAAAAGTTGTGTACTATATCTGAATAAAAATGCCCAAGTTTACCATATCCTGCTATGACCATCTAGGTACTTAAGGTTTAAATATATCTAAAAGGGCATAAAAATACTTGCACTAATTGATATAACTATGACCTAAAAATTGTTAACAGCTACATATAATTTCAAGACTTCCATTCAGAGTCTTTTCAGTCTTAATTTACCAAAAATTTCCCACTATAACTGCTCCTGATCCATCTATATTGTATTTTGCCTCAGAAATTCTACACATGATATGGCATAATGTTTAAGTGTTTGATTTTGAACTGGATGCATCATCCTTCTAAGCAAGCCTCCTTAAAGACTGGACATCTAATATACACATTAAAATTAGATATAATATCAGATAAATTATGAAATTCAAAAATTATATATAATATCTAATTTTCCAAAATTTGCCACAGGAACAACAGTGGTTACTTATGGTAGCCAGACTGGGAAGATAAAGCCTCAGACATTATGTGGAGAGATGCTACTCCCCTGTAAGAGATTCCTGAGCAGTGCATCCCTTTTATGCTTCAGCAGCACTTCTGTATACTTTGTCATGCTAATAAAGTCTCATTGAGTGCAATTGACACAATTGCACATACAAAGCTGTAAAAGGACAGTGGAATAAAACGTTCGCTTAGTTAACTTCATAGCCAGCAGCTTGAAAATGCAATTTTTTAAGCAGTAGGAAACAGTACTCTCCAGAAAAAGACAGGAGACATTCAGATTCAGAGCAATTTACTGGTAGTCAGAATGCAATTTTCCTTTGTATGAGGACAAGCTCATAGTCACACTCTCTGCTCCTTGTAATAGAACTCTAGTAAAATACTGCAAAGAAACTGAAAGAAATGAACATCCCATCATTCCATATGTTGTGTTCTTGCCTGTATACATATGTATGTGCACACACAATAACTAGAGTGATGTAAAACAATGCAAAAAATACAGAAGAAAGTAATTTTCAAAAAGGCTGTGAGAGAGCAGTTTTAAGGAAAAGAAGGTAAAGTAGGGGGAAAAAAAGATACGTAGAAATTCCATGAAAGGACCAAAGCCATAGTGGATTGAAAATTTCACCTTCAATTACAAAAATGAGTTGGTTCATAGGAAAGTAGTGTGTGGTGAGGTACTAATACTTTCTATTCAAACTTATTCTATGATTGGAACCTAGTTTATAAATACTTCTCTTTATTATCACTTTAATTCTAAATATGTTTTTCTGATCCTAGAGAAATTTGAAAAAGTGTGATCTGCTTTGCCAAAAATAGCAAGGTATTTCAAGGGGTTTTTTTACCTCCTTTCTAATATATTTTGCAAGATATGAACACAATAGCTTAATAAAAAAGGAAAAGCCAATAATCTATCTTTATTCAAGTAGTGTCACTCATACCTTTAAAACTTAAGAAAATCCTAATGATTGAGTTGAAAGTCATGGATTTGTATAACTATAAAAACCCATAATAATATTCACATTTTAACCACTAAAATGAAGCTTAGATACAGTATCAGGACTTGATTATTCTTGATTATTTTGGGGGAAAATAAAAAAGAATGGCATGACTGAGACAATTATATTGCATATGTTTGCAGTTTTGAGAATCTGAAAAGGTTTTTACGAAAATGTTTGGGAAAAAAATTGCTGTTTCCAGGTCTATTAGCTTGCTGCAGAGATCAGCTGCAAAACATGTTGTGCTCTGCTGCCAGTAAGGGACCTGACCTTAATCAAGCATTTTCATACAGCCAAAAGAAAGCTGCCTAGAAAAAAAAGTGGAGCATACACCTGCATTAACCTTTGAGAATTGCATTGAGTGCTGCATCTTCACTCTGTCTGTCCTCTGAAAGGGACAATTTGTGGCAGCATACTTTGGTTTCTAAGGTATTGTAGTTCCTACGGTGAGTGGAGGGTGTGTGTTGGCCTGGAGAGGAGTGGAAGAGGCCTCTGCTGAAGGGAGCAGCTTCAACTGGCTGGCTTGAACACATCCATTGTGTCACAAACATGTTTATGAAAAATCCTTTCCTTAGGATTTTTTCTCCTGAGAAGCTGGAAGGCCTCAGGAACAAAATGTAAACAATGGTTATCTGCTGCTGTGTAATGCAACAGGTGGATCTGTGATTGGTTTCATGTGATTGTTTCTAATTAGTAGCCAATCACAGTCCAGCTGTCCGGACTGTCTCAGTCAGTCACAAGCCTTTGTTATCATTCTTTTTCTATTCTTATCTAGCCTTCTGATGAAATGCTTTCTTCTATTCTTTTAGTATAGTTTTAATATGATAAATATAATAAAATAATAAATGAAGCCTTCTGAAACATGGAGTCAACATTCTCATCTCTTCCCTCATCCTAAGATCCCATCACACCATTGGGCGCCTGAACTTGGCGCTCCACCTTACCTTTGCTGAGATTGTCAAGGAAGCACAGTCAGAGACAAGGGTTTAGACTGGATTTAGTCTTAAATTAATTTAATCTAAGTTTCAGCCTGCAGCCTGCAGCCTGCAGTAATTTAATGTCTACTGTATCATCCATGCATTGATAACTGCATGATGTTCTTGCCCTCCTTTGAAAGTTTTTATCCGAGTCCTGTGTTTCACAATGGGCTACAAAGGGAACCCTGTAAAGTTTAGCCATTATTTTAGTGTCATCTGAGCAGCATCTAGCACAGCAACAAACACTGAAGTCAGACTAGAGTCTTCAAGCCCTTCATTATGAAATAATCTAATTTGAAAACAACAAAATAATCTAATTTGAAATTCATCATCAGTTAGCTTAATTTCTGAGGTAACTGCCCAATAAACAGTTGACTGTTTACATGTGCTAATTTTTGAAAACATAATTATTATTTCATCATCATGGTTTGTTAACAAATTATTTTACAAACTGAATAAAATATAATAAATAAAATATAATATTTAAGAAACATTATACATATTGATATTTATAACATGTATAAAATAAAACATTTAAGAATTTTATATTTTTAAAGATAATATAAAGCATTAACAGAGATTTAATGTGACTACATGAGAAATATTGACACCATTAGACACCAATCAAGAAATGAAATGTCAACTTCAAATCAAAAAAATAATGAAAATATCAGTAATTGAGGAAATGCTCCAAAGCCAAGATATTCAATATTGACAGAAAAGAATTTTAAGTGTAACAAACTGCATGCAAAAGAGAAATTCTAGCAAATATCTAAGACTGGATTCTCCCAGAGATAACATACACTACAGGGTTAGATATGTTGAACAACCAGATTTATCAGCACTTGATAGGGAAAAATAATGCAAAATTTTTTACTAAGTTTGGCAAACAATTTAGAAGTTATTTCAAATATTGAAAGTTAAGTCATACAGAAATTAATACTGCCGGTATCAATAACACAGTATTCTGTGACATTCCACAGCATCAGGAACATGAAACAATCATTAAATTAACCAGTTTCAGAATTACAATTTTTTCCTATCTCTCAAACACCCAAATTGAACAAAACAACTCCATGAGTCTTTTGTCCCTTCATTTGCAAAAAAAACCAAAACAAAACAAAAAATTAAAAAAAAAAAATCAAAACTGAAAAAAAAGAACACACAAAAAAAAAGGAAATGCCAATTTTGACTTTTTTTAAGCTTTAATAGATGTCATTCAATGTAGTTCTCTCCCTCTCTGACATTAGAGATACACACTGCTTACTGTAACTCATTTGCTCCTTTTTCATATCCAGTTAGCTGCCCTAATTTCTTCCTACTTAAACTGGCATCTCTAAATCCTTAGTATACCCTTTGAGTCAAGATCTGTTTGGAAAGAATAAAGTCTAATATCCTAGTGAGAGCAAAGCCTGTTGTATTTTCCACTTAAAAGCTTCCCTTTGTGTCCCAAGGATCCCGAGTGATCCATACAAAAGTACATTATCTCTTGTCAGTATTTTATCTCCTAGAGTTTCCTTTTAAAAGCCTTTGATTTAACTCTGTGCATTCAGGCTTGACAAGATCATATAGAAAAGTGTAGGTCAAATAGTATTTATAATAGCAATGCAGATTGCAAAGTTAAGTACCTTTCAGACTATGCATGTCTAAACAGCCTTCTTCTGAAATTGCTGTGTGTCTAGAACCTCTTCACCCTATGATTGAGTCTTTTCTGGGTCATATTGCTACGAATCAAGGCTCATTCTTCCAAAATCTCTGGAATTACTCTGACTAAAGTAACATAAACTTATGGTATTGGAAATGCAAATTCCTTCTCTGATGTCTGGCTAACTGTGACCATAACAAGGATAAAAAGTATGCAGAAACACATTAATTTGTTCTTCTGAGGTAGCTTGCAGAGTTAAAAGAGGTGTAGCTGAAAAACAAGACACTTTTTTTGAATACCTTATACATTCCTTTTCTGAAGCCATCAGCAAGCCTGTCTCACAGCAGAAATTGGACTGTTTCAGATCATGTAAATAGAAGATGTATAAAAAATATTTTGCCCTAATTTCACTGAGTAATTGTGTATGTGAATAATATGGCATCTTATTAGAGTGGTTGCCTGCCACAGTTCTGCTCAAGATTATTTTCTTTCTTTTAAGAAGTCTCAGATATGAACAATAAGACACGTTGCCTCCTTTTTCTTTTTTTTTTTTTTTCCTGTTTTCTTCAATTGGCTGGCAGCAGAGGCTGTAAGTCAGGATGCAAGCCTTGTGCTGGTGAAGGAATTAATCACTGCACTATGACTCCTCCTATGTCACAGAAATATGTAATGTGGGGCCACCCTCTCATTCATTGTCTATCAACACTTTATATTTACTCATGTGACTTCTAAGAGTCTTTTTTGACATGGCAAAGCCACAAGCTAAATTTGGCTTCATTTGCTTGGTCCATGCAAGTGGATTGGATCAGCTGAGAGTTCCAATCAAAACACAGAAATAAATGAGGGACCACAAATAGCAGCAGAAGTTGGTGTTCTCATAAAAAAGCACCAGGCCAGATTTACAATCCATTGTGGTAAAATTATTTGGAATTAGAAGCTTAAATATTAAATAGGAAAATCTCTTTTCTCTGTAGACTTCTTAAGCTATGATTTCATTTTATCTCCCTTGATTCTTTGTCACAGCTGAAACCCTTTGTGAGCATGATTAGGAAGAGGAGGACCGTGGGGATGAGCCCCATGTAGAGCAAGGTGGCATCATTCCTATGGGATTCTCACCACCACTGTGAGAAACTGAAGTCTTCAATGTACTCCAAGGGGAATTAGGTTGGAGATGCTATTTCTAGAGTCTGTTTTTTTTGTGTCACCCACATGCTTTCATTTAAAACAGGTGACAGTCCATTCTGCAGGAGGCAGTTTGGCCAGTTCTTCCTTGAAAGCTCAGTAGTATCAAAGTTAATGTCTGGAAGCTTTGAAATGCCAGCCACCTGCACGGCTTCTGATTTTTTGTGTAAACTTCAGATGAAGACATACTTTTGAAAAAAACTGCACTAGGCCTATCAAACGAAGATAACAACAAAGCCGAATGATTTGAAATTCAGATCCCACTGTGGTATTATTACATTAAGCTGCATTTGAAGAGTGCTGAGAGAGTGGTAAAATAACAGAACTAAAATAGAGTAGAAAATAATACTGATTGATTTTTTAATCATTTTTTATATATGTTAATATTATGGGGTCTGGTTACTGAAACAGTATATCAGAAAAAAAGTAGGTTGGCTTTTTGGTTTTCTGTTTGGTTGGTAGTGGGATTTGTTTTGGTCGCGTTTTTTGTTTTTTTGGTTGTTTATTCTTCTTTTTTTTTTAAATTTCTTTGTCATAGTAGTGGAAGAAAAATGGAAAAGGGGATGAAATTACCATTAGCTTACAGGGCTGTGACATTGGAGTGTGTCTGTCTGAGGTAAGCACATTAGCTGCTGAATGTGTAAATTGCAAAAATAACTTAGAAGCCAAAAGTGAGAACAAATGAGCAAGCAAGTGATCTAATCTCTGTTGGAACGCATCACCTATGTGATTTTCAGGGTCCCCTGGAAACAAAGAAGCAGATGAAGCAGGAGCAGCATTTGTGTTATCAGCAATGGAGAAAAATCAATAACAGATAAGGTCTGAGTGTCAGCAAAATAAAGGAACTTTCCATTCCTCTCTGGAACACTGACACAATCGAAGCAGGGAAAGCCAGGGGTCTCATTACAGTGAGAGGTTCCCTGAGCTGGCCACATTTAATGTTTTGTTATTGTCATACATAACTTAAAGGCAGATCAAACTTAACTATAATTCTAAGCTATTTGAGGTAATAGCTTAAAAAAATAGTTTACATTTATATATCTCTCTTTTTTGGAGAGAGAGCTGCAAATGTAAAGCATTGCCAGTTGTGGAACAAATCAGAGATGGGAGACACACTTGTCTTGTAGACCCTGAGAACCTATGGAATCCAGGAATTGGCTTATTTAGGACACAAACTGTTCTCCCTTACACCAGAGCAGCCGCTTCTCTAAGTGCTGCTGCAATATGAATTGCGGAGTGTAATTAATTGGATTTCACACTCTGCTAGAACTGTGGGCAGCTACTGCTTTGAGCAGCAGGAAATCTTTCTTGTGGACATGGAGCTCCCAAGTGTCACCAAGGAATCTCATTTTGAGATGCAGGAACCTTCCAGTTTCAGTGAAAGAGGAAGTACAGGTCAATCACAAATCAATCAATTTTTAAAATATTTTGAACTGGAAAAATGCCTCAGTGTAAGCCAGATAATTGTCCACACAAGTGTAATTTGAAGAAACAGTCTGTTGTTTTGTTTGGTCCTGGATATGCTAGAGGCACTGGCAAATAAACCCACCATTTTTATTTTATGCAGTGAAAAACCTTTGCATTTTAAACACGGTACACAGTTGCTTTCTTCCATGGTTTTGTTTTTTTTTTTTTTTTTTTTCCTACAATCCTAAAATAAAATAACAGGCAGAGTAATAGGCTTTAAAAGAAAATACCACACATATATCTTTCAGCAATGTCCAGAGTCACTACATTTTCCATGTAATTGGAACTGGAGATGTTTGTGGTAATAGATAAGAAAAGTATTGACTTTCTAATTGTTTGTTGTTGTGGTTTTTTGCTTTTATGTGGAAGACTCAGAGGTTTACACTGTATTTCCAATTAATGTTGTCTTGTCATGACTAACGGTCTCGGCTTTAAACCTGTGCATCCAGGAAGGATTATAACCACAAAATAGAGTTTGTTGTTTGTACAAGATACTGAAGAAGAATGGAAAGGTGAATGCAAGTAGGTGATAGTGAAACAGAAGCTGAAATTAGCTGAAGGTTATCCAGGGATTAAAAAAAAAATCCCAAAAGAGAAATGCAGCAAGTACTACATTTGTCTTAGCAAGAGTCAACGTGGTAACGAGGCTGAGAGAAGGAACTACAGCTAATGGTAGGACCCAGGACAGATTGCTACCAAGCCTGAAATAAATCCTCTGTGAAGAGCCAGAGAACCTAGTACTGAAGAGATCAAACAAACTACTATCATATGGAGTGACAGAGAAAAGGGGTTTACAGTTTTAGAGAGCATTCACTGTTAGAATAATAGCTTACTCAAGTTCACCATAGTGGAACTTGCCATTTTTTGACCCTGAAAATGAGCAGTATATTTAATCTCCTTTAGACAAAGTATATTTGTCTATGAAGTCCTTGCTAATTGTGTCCTGAAATCTGGCACTATCTTAACTGTTCTACTGTTTGTATTTTCTGAGAACTTGGAAACTCTTGCTATCTATGTAATTGCTTTTAGTGTTATGTATAAACAGTGGTAAAAGATGATCACTGTAGAGTTTGGGGTTTTTTGCAGAATTTACAGTTTCATATTGCACAGTGCATTAGAACTCAGGAAAAAAATGAAAAAAATGTCCTTATGCAGTGGCACCTTGCAGAAATATTAGAGCATTGAACTCTGCAATTACCCTTTACTCAGACAGGCAGAAAAGCCATGATTTTTCAACCGCTATTTTCTTTGGTTTGGGACCAAGCTCAGACCATTTCAGGTGCATTGTAGCTGGTTTAGACCATCTTGTGGCAACTGCATGCTAGAGAAAAGAAGAATGGTGGTTAAAATTTTCTCCTCTATTAACCAAGCTGAAAACAGTGCACCTGTATTCTCCACCCCCACTGCATGACTATCTTTTTGTGTCAGTACTTATCCCGCTGTTTGTGTGTTCACTCACAACCTGTGGTATGGAAACATGAGCTTGGTGCTTATTTTCTAATTAAACCTCTTTTATCTGGCCCAAAATTTGCTTTCAGCACCTTTTTTTTTTTTTTGGCAGGAGACTTTAATTACTATCAATCATAGGCACAAATCCAAATATAAAGTAAACTGGATTAAGATTTGAGTAGCTAGAGTAGCTAGAGTGAGGGCACACTATTGCTTTCTAGAAACAGGATACAAATGTTAAGCACCACCTAGGGAAAAAGAAAAGCAAATAGATACAATAAAATATATATTCTTTAGTATCCCCTTGAATGTACCCTTCATCTCTGGTGTAAGGGAGCCAGGTTACACCACCCATTTTCACAGTTTGTGTTGTAATTTTCTTTTCTCTAAATTAGCAGATCATTTCCAAAGTTGGTTGTCAGCTATCTGTCCTTGTATGTGTGAAAGTGGTATGAAAAGAAAGCTTGACAGCAGTGCTGAAGAAAATGTGCCCACATTTGTTACTAATTATGTTTTGATTATGAGGCTTTCACCACAATTGTTATTGAGGCCCCAGGAACACCTGCAAACACAAAAGAGAGCTCAAACATTTCCTAACAGAGCTCACACTCTTCTCAAATTCATTGACTTTGGTGATTACTTAGGTGGATGTGCTCATAAGTGGTGCAAATCAGTTAAAAGCACCCAAGAAGTAAGATTCCAGCTGATGGACTTTCTTTTTCCTTTTTCTTGTCCCATCAGTTCATGCCAGGTGCTTAATGTTAGAGGTCACAGTCTACATTAGATCATCTCTTGTTTCCTGGATGTAATTTTTGTCATTCATCACCAACTGGGCATTTGACGAAGCTTATAATGGCACAAACAATGTTCTGATGTTTGTTGATTAGAAAATTAGAAGAATGGTACGATGACTTTTACAAATCAAGAAAGAGATATACTGATACAGTTGTAAATCAAATTACCTCTTGGCAAGCAAATGTAAAATGGTGAAACTTTTTATGAACAGCCACTTAATGTGCGCACTCAGAATATCTGAGAGGTAAGCTGATATGTGTCTTTATTGCAGTCACAGGAAATTAAACCAAACAAAATAGTTGGGTTTTTTTTTCTTTTGAGAAAGAAAAAAAAGCAAACCACAATGACGTGTGAAATAATCCTAACAATAAATACAAGAACAATGGAAGAAAATAAGGCAGGATATTTTGGATTTGTTTTATGCACTGGATTGCATCACTGCTTTACTGAAATTTGTGTTTTTAATCCTTTCTGTGTTTTTTCTTTCATATCGGATGCCTCATCTCTGAACTCATGTGCTTCAAAGAAAATGCAGGCATGAAATGTTGTATAGAAAACATCTTAAAATTTAAATTACTAGTTATCCTGCAGAGAAAGATGTCTCAGTGTTTCAGCTGAGGTTGGGTGAAGTTGTTCCCAGTGTTGCAATGTCAGGCCATGTATCCCTGCCCATATCCTTATCTGAGGGGTTACATTTTGCTGTGGGAAATCATTATCATTATTACAAAATTCTGTAAATTCATTTGTTTATATGTATGATATAAACTTAAAGAAAAATGATACCAAAAATCACGGCTGCTTTGACAAACACCTGCCATGAGATAGGCAATATTTTTATTTTTTTTAGAGAGAGAGCATGCTGCCTAAACTTGGTAGAAGAGCTTTTTGATGGGTCATTGACCATACATTAGATCATATCAAAATGTGTATTACTTATGGTATTTTCAATCCCAAGTATGAATCTCACACTCAAATACCTTTTAGACACTTTTAAGACGTAATTATCACACATTTCTGGAGCATTTGCCCATTAAAAGAAAAAACACAAAATATGTACTAAATTATTTTATATAATTTACAGCTGTATTTAACAACATGAATGGAAGAGGAATGCAAAATAGTAAGATTACTGATACTGTTCATACACATAAATTCTCATATTTCAGAAATAAATCTATCACCAAACTGCAAATATTATTACATTATAAACACTCACTAAGGCAAGCCCTGTATTCTGTCTTCCAAAGAATGAAATTTGCATTCTTGAACACCAGCAGGGGCTTGAGGAAGCAAGAGAAGGAACACAGTGATCTCCTCCTGGGTACATCCCACTGGTAAACCAGTTGCCTGCTTTAGTACTTCCTGGACAAAATAATCACATATGTGTGGGATTTACTGAGGCTGAGAAAGGAAGTTTCTAATTGTTATCATAAACTTAAATAGCTTTCCCTGCTTCCCTTTCCGGCCACAGGGCAGCTGTTATGTATTGTTTATATAGAAATACATCTGGGATCAGAGGGCCAGAGGATAAAGTGGGTTGGGGAAGACAGTTGAAGATCTAGCACTAAATACCTTCTAAGAATTTGTCTAAATAGAGCCCTCATAAGAAAAAAAAAAAAAAAAAAAAAAAAAAAAAAAAAAAAAGGTCTAATCACACATTTCTGACAGTATTATGCACAAAATGGGGGTAAAAATCTACTTGAGAACATCTCCTTCATAGCAGCATTGGAAATAGGTATATTTTTTGGTGGATATATGGAAGTTAGTTTTTTGCATTCTCTGACATGGAAGAGGTGGTTTCAGTTCATTGTCAATACATTTTTATGACATTGAGGTAGCCTGAAAAGAAAAATGCATAAGAGATTTGTTCTTCCCCAAAAAGAGGTATTCTGCATTCAGAGAGAAAGCTGAATTCAAGCATCCTTGAGAGACAAAATATTAAAGATACAATTTTTTATCCCAAACTACCTTGCAATTGTGAGAAAAAAAGAAAAAAAAAGTAGAAAATAAAAAGTCTAAACAACATAGGTTCAATTACTTGTACTCTTCTGTTAGGATGTAACAAAACCTGGAGAAGTGTCTTGGAAGATTTTCTGCAGAGAGTGAAATATGATTGTCCTTCTCTGTTGTATATGAAATTTACAAGCTGCTGGAGAGCAAAAACCAAAACTGTCCAAAACTATCATTCAATAGAGAGGTTCTGAAAATCAATAAAGAGAATTAGGAGAATGCCACATATACAATGAAAGATTGAAATAAAAATGTTTAGACAGCTTCTTGAGAGCATGAATTTTTAAATCAGGCACTTATCTTGATTCAATCTGATTTCAGAGTCAACACACTTCTAAGTGGCTTAAAATATTTTGCCCTTTCCATAAGCCTAAGAAGTCCCTGAAGGATTACAAAAATCTAAATTCTATTTCTTCTGACCAAATGTTTGAGGAACAGGAGGTGGGCAAAAGTCAAAATCCTAGATGTGACATTTATCTCTTGACACTTTTTTTGAGAACAGCTTTGGGAGCTAAATCCAATTCTGAATGTCTTATCTTTCCATTTTAGGATGAGTTAAACCAACACATTTACATTTGGAATAGAAATAATCTTAGATTAAAAAAAAAATCCCTATAGTAATTAATAGCTGACCAGCATAAGTTAGAGTGTTATTTTTCAATAAAAAATTCAGACTTGAGATCAAGATTCTATAGGAAAGATTTTCCTGTGTGTATAAGGTCAGGATTTATGCCAGGGACATGAAGGGAATTTTAATTATAGAAACCAAAAGCAAATAAAAAGTTTTAAAAAATCAATCTAATTTCAGATGCTTCAGAAGCAAATTCTGTGAATCTAGCCTGCCTCTGAAGTGTAAAGTATTGTATCTGAAAGTCTCAAAACCAATTACAAATATTCCATTTGAAAAAGCAGTAGGAGCTCTTTGGATTTTTCTTATAGCTTCATTACTATTTAGCCAGTTAGAAACCAGTACGAATTTATTGTCAACTTCTACAGGAGCACAACTTTCAATCACATTTCACAAATCTTTGCCTTCTCTGCTATTGTCTGAGTGGCTGTTTTGTTCCTGCCTTTGCACCAGCATTCAGGGGTTAACTCAGGTAAGCACTGTGCACAGCCATACAAAATAATTCAAATAGTGTATGATATTCCCCCACAGGTGCTAAATTACAATATTCACTTTTATTCAATTAAACATGGGAACTAAAACATTCCCTCTAACACATGCTGCTTATTTCCAGTTTAGAATTATGAATGATAAAATGTTTCCAGGGAGCTTTCCTATATCCATTGTCTGAGACTTTCTGATCTAAAGCTCTTGTGATATATTGATTGTACGTAGATCTGCCGGATGTGTGAATTTGACATAATTTTATAATATCTCATGTATTGTATATGAACTGATCTTTGACAGACTGGTGTATCAAACTGACTTTACCCTCAATGTGTCCCTGGGATGTCCACAACCTTGAAAGAAACCTACTTTGACCTAGGGAATTCTCTCATGGTATGAGCTGCCCAAAACAAGAGAACCTCCATGACACCTTCAGCAGGGATAACTTTTGTCTTTGTACTTGCTGTGGTGAAAGAGGAAAATGCAGTTACTTGGGTCACCTTGGGATAACAATTACAATGTAAAGTCTGGCTGTAAAGCTCTCTAAAGAAGAAGAAATATAGCATTTTTTTCTTCCCTATGTCATTTGGAAGTGCTCATTTTTGTCACGATTATCTGGTGCAAGCCTCACAGAGAATACTCTCAGTGATCTGGGGAGAAAGTCATAAAAGGCTTTTGCCTTGAGTTGAATTTTATTCCCTGAGTTCTCAGCAAGCATGTGTGAGATATACTGCTAATTTGAGAATGAGTATTCAAGGAACGCTTTAGGGAAGACTAAAAGTGGTTGGTAGGATCATGAACCGCAGTGGTAACTTTGAAATGACAAATGAACAGGAGACAGATGCTTTCTGAATGGCTACAGTCTACCCATTGACTCACTTGGAGAGTATGTTTACCCTTCTAAACTTTCCTTTAGGAAAGATTTGGGAAAGATAGGAAAAATCAAATCTTCATCCACATATTTCTTTATTCCAAGAATTTCCAAAGGACTTGTCCTTTTGATCCTGCCTAATTCTACTCTCGATTCCTTCAGAGACATTTGGTCCCTAAAATGACTTTATAAAACTTAGCCAACATAAGCAAGAAAACATAAATGGTAAAAGGGAGCTAAGGATAAATTTTTCCCTCTATTCCTTCCCTTGTGCTGGAGCGAGCTGCTAGATTCTGAAGTTCTTTGATGATATTTAAATTTGTACCAAGGATTGGCCTCTCACCTATACATCTAAGGAGCATTTCTGAAATCTAACCACAGCTTCTACATTTCAATAAATGCTTGTCCCCAGGAAATACCTGAAGTGTAAAAGATGCAAGACTGCTGTTTGCTTTGATTCTGACTTTGCTCTGTTATAAGTTCCAAGTGTTTCTCTTTGAGAGTTTTCTTTCCTTTGCTTTTAAAAGTGAAATGTGAGAAGTACTTGGGATTCTTTTTTCAGTTTTAGAATGTAAACTCTCAGTCTAAACTTTGAAAGAATTCCTGTGAAGCTGTAGCTAAGTATTGCTCCATGATGATGAAAAAATGTTTTCTGTGTCCACAGCTGACATTTGTAGAGACATGAAACTTACTCTGTTTTTTGCAACTGAGAGCTTTCTTTGCCTACAAAACTCTGGCTCTAGGAAAAGGATTATTTTCCTGTATTTCCCATATATCTTATGTGGCTTTGATTGTATGACATCCTTATCTTTATTTTATATACCAAGAGTAATAGAATCAGATTTGTGGTTTAATATATATATTATTAGAGTATGTAGTTAGGAGAAAAAAAACCCACTACTATAATGCAAATCACAAATAAGGTAATAATATTCCTATTAAAGTTCTTAAAAAACAAGTCATTGACTGTTTAAATGTATTAAAACCCTGAAAATACGCTTATAATCTAGTTTGTTAAACATCTTTCATTATTAGGCCATTGGAGACGGGAAGCAAACATAAGATACCAAAAAAATCTTCTAGAAAAAATGTCCTTTTCAGTGAGTTTCCTAATTACTCCCCTTATTATTGTCACCAGAAAATTCCACTGGCAGCACAATAATTGTCCCTAGGACAACAGATTGGAACCTTTATTTGAAAATTAGGAATAGTGTGAGGAGTACATGGGCAACTTGAGCATATATATCTATAAAAATAATCCTTTTATGAAAGAAGGTTATTAATAAGAACATTGCCGAAAATACATGAACTTAATCAGCTTCTGTTAAAAAAGAAGTTAAACTAGGCATGAAAAACCTATTAAAATTTTACAAAGTCCTACTTTAAGTCCTATTATTAGCTATTAAAGCCAGGCTAATAATTTATACAACTTTCATGTGATTTTATATCCAAGATGTTAACTTTTTTTTCAAATTCTAAGTTTCTGAGAAATTAAAATTATTTATTTGTATGATTGTTTCAGCATTTATATCATGATTATGGCAAACACTTTAAAAATGTCAAGATTTTTTTTGGTACAGAATGTTATATTTACTTAATCCAAGAGTAGAAATTCTCATATAGGCAAGAAAATGTCATATACAGTAAATATTTGCCCAGCTTCCTTGAAATAAGCTAAATGTTGTGGCAGATTGGCTGGCAGTATGTTGGGACTATTAGCACAAAAATGTCTGCAGGACAGAACAAATCTGTTCATCCAGGTTAGATTCTCTGCATAATCCTAGTGACATATTTACAAGCAAAGACAAAAGGGATAATGCTTATTAATGGTGTTAACTGTTATCTGTGCCCATATCCTTGTCTGAGACAGTCATTTATATTGAGTTTTCCTTCAGAAGAGAAGCCTTGTTCAGCAGTGTTCAGGTTGGGAGATGGTTGCCTGTGCCTTCAAAGCTTCTTTTTTGATACCTGATTAAATTAAAATACCTGATTGAATACCTGAGTACTATAATCAGGTAATAATTAGTTATCTGCAGTTTAAAGATGCATAAATATAAGGTTTATTTTTTGTTTGGACATTTTACAAACTGCCTAGTTTTGTTGTCAGTATGGATAGACCCTCTAAGGTAGAATAGACAGGGCCGGACCACACGTACCAGCAGTGGGAAATTATCATCATACAGGTAAAATGTTAGGAAAAAAATCCTCTAGGAAATTTTGGTCCATACCAGAAAGTTTGCTCAAACATAGTGCCCAGGTATGAACTGGAAGTAGCTTATCAATTTTATTTAAAAATGTTATTTTGGTTAATAATTTGCCATAGTAACAACAATTTTTATCACCACCTCCTTGATCTTTACCCAAAATTCCTGAGTAAAGAATTATAGCTAGCACATCTTCCTGTTCTAAATCCAACTGATGCCTGAAAAAGATTGATTTTAATATCATTCAGGATGCTAAAACTTGTGCCAGAAAATCTGTTTAGAAAAAAGCTGTCTACCAGTCATCTTCAGATTTTTCTTCAGCCACATCTGAATTTCAATAATAATCTCATTTCATATTTGAAAATCTCTTTTAGTTACTTTTTCATATCTAAAGGTAGATAATATTTCAAATTAATGCTTAGACTATGCTTCTGTTTAATATCTAAAACATATTTCAAGACATTATTTTTATGAAAATCATTATTTGATATATGCCTAGGAAAAAGGAATATGTATTGAAGACATTCTCTGACGTAAGATTATTTTCATTTTATTTCTTTGCGGTGGCACCTCAGCTTACTAATGTGTGTGTGCAAAGTATAACAGTCAGATACACTGAGGTCTTGTCTTTTGCAGCAGAGTGAACCTGGCCCTCACTCTGAATGCTTCCAGATATTAATGTGGATTCTGAGTGGAAGTGCAGCCTTTCAGTTTTATCTTGTGGGTATTTAATTTGGGGACACACGTTGAATAATATCTAGCTAGCTTTAAATTAATGTGTAAGGGATAACTCTGGTATGCAGAGACTTTATTCTGTTTCACCCCATGAGACACGATGACCATGGGAATTTTTAAACAACCTATAAGGAATGCAAAAAAAAAAATGGTTAAAGGGGCTTGCACTGTGACGTAAAGAATGAAGCAGAGATTTCACTCTATTCCTTTTTTCCATTCAGTGATACTTTTCTAAAAAGATCCTTACCCTGCTTGGCAGTCTTATAGATGGTATGAGCATCTGCAATTACTATCCCTTCTTGGAAAGAAAAGGAAATTTATTGTGATGAGCTTGAGCTGTTGCTTTTCTTGGAATTCAGTTCTGTTTCCTAAAAACAAACAAAGAAAGAAAACAGAAGGGTGGATAAAAAAAATGGGGAGAGGAAAGGAAGAATAAACAGCTTAGGGTCTGGATTCTTACCTGCATGATTACTGCATTAAAAAAAAAAAAAAAAAAAAGGAAAAAAGAAAAGAAAAAGACATAGCATGTGGTGTCATCATCTGCTTCAAGATCTGGCAAAAATACGTCAATGTCAAAGCATTTAAGATACTGCTTTCAACTTCTTTTCTGGTCACAGGCTTACAGCAGTGCTGCCAAAAATCTGTCTTGGCTGGCAAAGTCAGGCTGTTTTCAAACAGAAAGGAGGATTTAGATAAGAAAGAAAACTGAATGCAGAAGAGAAAAAAATATATTAGAATGGGTATAAATGAGAAAAAAGAATAATAAAAAGACTGAGGTAATAATTCTAATCAGAGTGCCCAGGATAATACTGAGGCCTTAACCAAGGCAAATAAGCTTTCTTAATCCTTTGGTTCCCTGTCAACTTATTTTCAAATATCAGGATGGTGGAGCCTCGTAATATTTGGGGAGGACTGTTGCCATGCTGGGGGGATGGCAAGAAGTTACTGGCCTGTAGCTGGCATGTCTACCTCTTCCTATACATTAAATATCCACAAATTGGTCAAATTGTGGGTTATGAAACATTTTAAAGAGTAGCCCAATTCCTTCATTCCTATGTATACTGCTTTCAAAGTACTTTACACTGAATAAGACAAAGATTTTCCTTTGGTCCTAGAAACTGAAAATTGGACAATTTTGCCTGTATTTTATGTTTAATAAATAAGATTTTACATCTGTAGTCACCACATTCAAAAAGGCAATGGCTGTTCACTGCAGTAAAGGAATAAATCAGGAATGCATCATTAACTATGATAATACAGTCACCAACATAAATTGTTATTAAAATATATTTTGTCTTTCTGGTAGAGTCCTGTATATTTCTAGAGCAGAAAAAAATAATCCCCTTAAAACTCAGATGAGCACTTTCAGGACCTAAAGGAAAAGTCATTGTATGGGGCACGGCACTTGGCAGGCTTCCCTTTTTTCAGATAGCCATTTATTACTAGAAAACGACCATTAAAAACCTGCACTACCTTGTGGCAGGCACTATGTTTTAAATTATTTTCCATCAATGAAATCACAGAAGCCTAACATGAAGGTACTGTTCTTCAGACAACTTAAGGATAAGTATCAATAACGTAGGGAAGCCACTGGAAAAACAAGGAATTTAATATGGTCCTTTCTTAACTCATCCCACCCACAGGGGGAGAAATTTACTGGTAACAGTATGCCTACAGTTAAAAAAATTATTGTATCAATATGCAATATCAAAACTGCCAACAAAACTCAGGATAAAACTGTAAGGTAATGTCTACTTTCTGAAATGGTCCATGATCTGAATAAAAAACTTGCTTTATAAACAGAAGAGGAAAGTGCCAGAAAGGTATAAGTTGCCTGCTGGAGTACTGCTGATTTGGTGGAAAACTGCTCCAAAGAATGAGCTAAAATGTTTAAAGTAATCTAAGATGCAAATGTAATGCATTGCTCCAGGAGCTCTATAATTGTTTCTCAGCTTGGCAGTTCACTGAACTGTACTGAGTGTTAGTCAGAAAATGAACAGATCTATTTTAACTTCAAGCAGATCTCAATGGCTGCAACTGGCAGAGAGATGATTCTTAGCAGTTGGAGATGACATCCTCCTTCCATGCTTCAGTAAAGCAGAAAGGATTTGTAAAATAAAAGTAGACCTTTCATCTATGTATCATATAGGTAAACAGAAATTATGGGCAAAGTTTTAAGCTAGACAAAATGTTAAAAACAGTGACTTACAATAAAACTTGCCTAGTTAATACTAAAAATACCCCTATATTTTTAAACACAGATGTTATGAGTTTAAAGTGCAGAATTTCACTCTTCTTTCCTTCAAACAACAACAACAAAAGAGATGAAATGCAGACATTTTCCATTAACAGAAAAATAATGAAATAATCACAATAATCAATAATCTTTGTACTTGTATATTTTCTGATAGCTTTACGTATTTCCATCTGTACTTATGAAACTGGTGCAAACAGTAACTGAATATAATGCCAGTTAATGTATATAAAAGCCTTGTCATGAATCTCACAAAACATCCATCCTGGTGAAAATATACCACTTTCTACAGCTACTGCATGTGACTCCAATTATATTGGAAATACAATTAATTTAATTGACACCATTAGCACATTCTCTCTTAGGTATTTCTTAAAAATCTCTATCTGGCATATCATCAAATCTAGATAATTTCATTTTATAGTAGCATGTAACCAAGTAACAGACTGTCAGGTCAGTTTTCTTCGCAGTGGGAGTCACAGAATAACAAAGGACTAGATTTACAATTATGAAGGGGAAAATCAACATCAAAGATGGAATCATTAGAAAAAATTAGAATACATAATATTACGTACACAGAAATCCAACACTGAGTTTGATAAGGCATGCTCATAATGAAGAGACATTATTTTCCAGCTTTAAGAAATGGATTTAATACTCTCTAGAGAAATTTAAATGGCAGATTATGCAGTAAATATTTCATGCAAAGATCATATATTTTATACAATTTTCCAAATATTTTAATATTTACTCTAATTGCTAAAGAGTACTGTAGCTGTCATATTCCCTAGCTTCCTCTGAAACCAGTTTTATAGAAAATAACATTTTCTGAGCTTCATCAGTTTTTCTGGTCAGAAAAAATACGAAAAATTACTTAACAGTATTCATAACCTAAATTTTTCAGCTATCTTCTTACTTTGACAAAATCCTACTAAAAAGATTGAAAAGACGCTGTAGGATTTAATGTATGTGGAAATGTACTAAATATCTGTCTTGTCTATGGTGTAGTTGGCTAATACCCTAAGCGATTTTTTTATTTAAGGCAGATGCAACAGAAGAGTGAAGTCTTACAATGAGACTGGGGTAAAATATATAGAGAAGAGAGGATCAGCTGCTTCACCTGGAACATTTTTGACCATCATTTTTTTTACACTTCATTTTGACTTCACTGCACCTTCCATTTCTGACTGCTCATTCCAGGTAGCAGCAGGCACTTAACTGTGTATGCTGGCAATACCACCTAGCCCAAACACTAAGATATATCTCTTTATAGACATTATATATGTTGTTTCATTTCAAGTTACCAGTGTATTTCTCAATCCCATTTTTAAAACTTGTGCTAACTTGAGAGAAAGGAATGCTATCATCTCTTACACATCATTTTTTCTGAATAACTTTTTTATCTTGAAAATATTCAGGCAAGGGAGGTTTTATACTAGCTATAAGAAATACTCTTTTCTATACCAGGGTGGGAGAATTTATTCCACAGAGACAATTAAATGAGCCAGACAAGGATCTGGCTGTCATTTTTACAGATAGGACAACATATAAACTCTCACATTTAATTGGTGTGAATGTGACAAGAAAAAACTGAACATAAGGTCTCTAGACAGCCAATAAATCTGGCTTGTGTCTTTCTCCCTCAATCAAAGACAGAAACTGGCTATTTTTATATCTTGGGTTCATGTACAATTCCCTGTGTATGTGTGTGCAAAAGAGGGCAGGAAAGAAAGCTTTTAACAGGACAAAAATGCCATAAGCTTGCTTGTTTTCCTCTAATATCTAAAATATTTTTCAATCTGTAGTCCCTCTGAATGGATCAAAACTGCTTTTTTTTTTTTTTTTTGGATGATTTTTAAAGTCTCCTCCTGTTCTAGGTCAGAAAAGTCAGAAGTTTATCATCCCATGGACGTTTTGTTATTCATTTTTTTTCTTATGTTAAGCAGTGTACATGTCTAAGAAAATATATGGTCTCCATAGGAGTATATCATGCACAGAACAGCAAATGAAGACACATACACAAAGAACAAGTTGCCCAATGTCAAGGAGTGGTATTTTCTGACAGAGGAAGATGTAAATCCCAGCTGTCCTACATTCCAGGACAGTACTAGGACACTGAAAGTATCACTTCTTTATCTGATAAGGTCACGATAAAATGCAAAGAAGATTAGGAAGAGAGGAAATGCTGAATTTTTGTTTGTTTTCATAGCCTTTTCTCTGTGACTTTTCAAAGCAGCTCATATATTCATGACTAAGAAATGCCCACTAGGTCAATTCCTGTTGATTCATGGTCTGTCCACTTCAGAAATACCCCATGAGAATGTGTCTTATTTCCTGTGTATAGAGTAGCCTGTGTGGGGTATAGTCTGCAAACACCACAAGATCTGCTTTATCCAGCAAGGATGACTCCCCCAGCAATGAATGTAGAGTAGGGTAAGGAAGAAAAAACTCAGGATCACCAATGCAATCATGGGGAATAAATTCTGCAGATGTAATACTGTTAGTAATATGTCATATAGTACTCTTTACAGCTCTAAAGGAAAAGTATCCTCCATAAGTTTGCATTTTGTCTCAGCTTAATGCACACCAGCTGAAACATGTGGGTTAAGACTTGGAAATTTAGTATTAATGTAGAAATGAATTTTCAATTTTTCACTTTGAACTTGTTCTCTTAGGTTCTGATTTCATGTCCTTCAATTCAAATTTCTAATTTATTCCTGTGGAATGAAATGCCAATGAAAGGAATTGGAAATTGAGGCAAGAGCAAACAGAGCTTACTCAGGAGATCAGAAAATTTCTGTTCAGGATCATGTAGGGAATGGCATAAGATACCCTGTGCATAAATTTTGCAAACAAAACGACCTTTGAATATGCTTAGATATCTGGATAGCTATATTTTACATATTTCAAAATAAATAAATGTCAATAATTCATAAGGAATAGAAGCAATTCATGCTCATCTTCTATTAATTATTTAGGTTTGCAATCTTCATTTAAAGTATTTCTGACTATCCTTTCTGTGAGCTAAACAGTACTTTTGAAAAATGAGCCTTGAACAAACACAGTAATTTTCTTAATATTCTTTTATTCTACATGAACTCCTAATTCATGTGATGAATGAGAAGTTTTGTAGTGTTAAAAATCATTATGTGAGGTAATAACTGTGAATACATACTAATATGTTCCTATTCAATATTAATATCTGCAGCAACCATTTCATAAACTACAAAAACTACAAGGCAGAACTTAGTTTAAATTAGTAATTGAGCAAAACAAGAAGTACTGCTTTTCAGAAGGCTTTGATTTAACTTTTTCACCACTGAAAAGGATCTCAGTCTGAGTAATATAGTGTGGTAAGCATGGTTAAATCTATCTTTTCACTATCCTGGAAGCAAGGACGTAACTTGTAAGACTTGTGTAGCCCGCCAATCCCACTTTTTTCTGCTCATGGATAACCATGCAATAACAGATGGAGAAAACACTCCTTCCTATGGATGGAGTAAAAACTGTAGCCTTTGTATTCTCCTTAGAATGATGGAAGCTCGTGTGAATTAGGCAGATGCTCTTGTCTTTGATAATTTTCTCATACATAAAATAGCAAATTTAACTCTCCTGCCAGAGGCAGAATATTAAGAACAGGGGTTGCAGCAATATGATTTTATGATATAGTCATCATCATGTCTGGGTGCTATAGAAAAGAATTCTTGTGGAATACTAACATATATTTGGCTATCCTTGGAAATGGTACAAAAAATGTATTGGAACTTTTACTCACACACTCTTATGCTTTTAAATCGATGCCCTCTTGTCACATCTGCAGTCTCCTGAAGAAGTGAAACTGCCTGTAAAAAATAAACACAGGATGTTCACAATAAATGATAAAAAAAAAAAAATCAGATATTTCTCAGCAAGAGCTTGTGTGAAACTAGGCATTTGGCAAAAGTTTACAAGAATAGAAAAAATTATAATTAATAAAAAAAAAAAGATTGAAACTAGAGCAAGTGAACAAAAAAACCCGCTTCAATCCAGTGCTGTCAAGCAGCCCCAGACACAGAAAGGAATAGGCTGACATAATTTATGTATTTAATATTTTCCCATTGATAATGTATTCTGTGGCAGCATGTGCAGTATCAATAAGCAGAAAAGTATCTAAAATCCATATTATCTTCACTTTGCAGAGAATTTACTTATGAGGTCTCACAGTATAAAGGTATTTTGCTTTTCAAGGACTTGGTAGCATTTACTTTTAGTCTTTAGCTTGCTAGTTTCTTGTTTTCACATGTGCTTGATAATGTGATGGCTCTGCAAGTGCAAATGAATAAAATTTTACTCTATTTTGTTGCTTCTTCTTCCACATTAATTTTATGTTATACCTGTGATCACATAATGAGAAAATTAGAATACATCCAATTTAGTTAGTTTAATAATATTTATATGTTGCCACCTCAGAACACTTTATTAAACACAAGAGGCAATATTAACTACAGGCAGATGAAAAATCCTTACAGATTATTTAGCCTTGATATTCTAGCGAGTTCATCCTCTAAGCTGTAAGTTTTGCATTAAAAGCAGTGAAGAAAGCCTTGCAATCCAAGGACTGAGATTGTAAAGTAAGAAGATATCTCACAGCTGAGCTTCTGTTTCAGCATGACAGAATGGGTATAGTGCAAAATTTAAGCAAAATTATTCCAAGAGGGAATTTAAAAAAAAAATGCTCTAGCTTTTCATCAAAAAGTAGGATTGACATGTATTTTAACAATTTTATTTTAAAAAGTTAAATTTACACCAATAGTAGCAATGTCTAAAAAAACTCATTAGAAGAAACAAATACATTCTTTACATCTTTAATAGGTTTTTTATCACTATATCTTTAATAGTTTTTTTATGAGTAATTTGACATTTTTGATACAGAGTGTTGCAAAAAGATGACTGACATGAAAACGTAATAATGTTTATCGTTGAAAGACGGTGGGTTCTCCTAAAAGATAACCTCTCTGCACACTATTTCCATTTCAGGTAATTTTGTTCAGTTTTACTTGGTGGATCTTCATGAAACATAAATTTCATGTTCGCTATGACTCAAATAGTCATGGAGGATGGCTTCAAAAACAGAATTAATCTCAGAATTAAGATTTTCGAATCCTTGAGGAATCAGATACTCCAGATGTTAGGTGAGAGGCAGATTACAGATCCTGGACTTACATATTGATTTCAGGGTATTTCTGACATCCAAAATACACTCTAATGTTTTGGAATGTCTCAAATCATGACAGAACTTTACTCAAAGAAACACAGAAACATCTCACTCAATATACAGGTCTGGCAGAAAAGTGAATTAGAGGGTAAAATGGACATTTCTTTTGCAATGCCAATAGTTTAAGTGCAAGTTCAAGACACCAGGAAAAGAAAATCCAGTCTTTACTCAAAAGTGATGAATGTTAAGAGTTTTCAAACTTTCAAGATGTATGAGTCATTACATGATATTACTTATGCTAGACCACAGACCTGTAGTTGCTTTATGGAGACAGAGAATGGTAGTTAGAAGTTCTCACAATTTCTTGGTTCCTAATTTACCTACAGAGGTGTCTCTCATCTCTTAAAGATCTAAGCCTAAGAATCTGTTTTGAAATAGATTTGGTTCAAGAATACCCATAATTAGTTACTTCAAAATACCAAAAATTCAGACAAGCATTCTACAATACTTGCATTTTTTGAAAATCCTATCCCTGAGTCATCTGCTTGTCTAGAATATATGAAGAGATAAGTGTTTTTCAGTAGCACTGTTTTTACAGAAGACTAAATAATTATATTCTACTAATACTGCAACTGATGTTTTCTGTTCACTCAACCTAAAGGCTGCTCTAAAGCTTCCCACTTAACTAACACAAAAGAATTCAGTGACTGAATGCAAAACAAAATGGAGGGAAGCAAAGATCAGAAAAGTGTCATGGTTTATTTTTTTTCTTAGAGAAATATAAATTTCTTTTAATGTTTTGAAACACTGTCAAGCTGGTATTTTAGTAGCTGATTCATCCACTGAACCCTGGCTTTAATACTTCCTCTGCCACAAAAGCCTGAAAAATCCTCACTAGCACTACTGTAACGGATCATCATAGCAGGTAGTACCACTAAACAATTAAGTTCTCATTCAAAGGCTCTTATTTATAAATTATTTCATTAAAATAAAATTTTCTGTTCCAATTATGCAAACAATAGCCATTTCCACTGATGTTCTATCTCTTAAAGTAAAAAATATGTCCAACCATTACACAACTGAGAATATTTACAAATACACAGAAATATAAATATAAAGAGGCATTAGCAGCAGAAAACACAATGTATAATAAATAAGGCATGTAAGTTTTTAATGAGTCAAGGCTTGCTGTGATTTAGTGACTAAGTGTATTACTGAATAAAAGAGATATTTCTTCTGCAGCACAAATATTTTATGTGCAAACAAAAGGCATTAGAGTTCAGAAATCTAATCTTCATTCAAATCAAGCTGAAACCTGGTCCTACACTTAAGTTCAAATATTTTACCAGAACTATCAGTTTTCTACCATTTAGGATTATTATTCCTACGGCTGACAAATAATTGCTACTAAACATAAGGTCTACATGCAGGATGAGAAGGGAGTGTGTCTTTATTTCAGTATCCCATATTTCCTCAAACACAACTTTTAAAGGCATCTGTGAAATCAATGTTCATAAAGCAAGAGTGCGAGCATATTCTTTTTACTTGGGTAGCATTTATAGAGATTGGGAAGTACAAAAAGCAGGCTATCAAGAAATATCCAAGTTTTCTAGTTTAGAATGAAGTTCAGGGTTATATAGTAGAATGGATTTTTGTGAAAATTTAGATTTATCTACAATGGAGACATCTTTGCTTGGAGCACAGTGTCCAAATGTGCTTATAATCATCACACCCATTCTAGACATCAGCCTTCGGGCAATACATTTCTCTCTAGAAATGTCTGCCTTTCCCCCCAGCTACCATGAGAGGGTGAAGAGAGAGTTCAGATCTAGTCATCCAGACAGACAAATCCCCACAAAGCTTGGGGTGTGAGGAAAGTGAGAATTTTTAGAATGGGAAGAAGGAATATAGAAATATTTGTGTCTCCCAGAGCAATGAAGTTGGTGAGAGGTCTGGAGCATGAGGCTTATGAGGAACAGCTGAGGGAGCTGGGGTTGTTTAACTTGGAGAAAAGGCTCAGGAGAGAGCTTATCTCTACAACCACCTGAAAGGAGATTGTAAACAGGTGGAGGTTAGTCTCTTCTTCCAAGCAGAAAGTAGTAGGACAAGAGGAAACAGCCTCCAATTGCACAGGGGATGTTTTGATTGGATGCTAGTGGCATCCCCGCTTGCATCAGATATAGAGTGTGGCCAGGACTAAGGAAGTTTTTTTCCTCTGGGCACTGTACATGTATGATATCGAGGCTGCACCTTGAGTGCTGTGTCCAGTTCTGTGTCCCTCACAGCAAGACATTGTTGAGGTGTTGTAGTATGTCCAGCAAAAGGCAAGGAAACTGGTGAAAGGTCTGGAGATCAGGAAGAATTTCTTGGTTGATGAACATTGAAATGGGCTGCCCAAGGAGGTAGTGGAGTCATCACATCTGCAATTAGTCAAGAAATGACTGGATGTTAGTTTTACGGTATAGTTGACAAGGTGGTGATGTATCAAATGTTGGACTTGATGACCTTAGACATATTTTCCAGCCTAAATCATTGTGTAATATTAAGGAAAATGTATTTACCAAAAAGGTCAAGCATTGGAACAGGCTTCCTAGGAAAGTGGTGGAGTCTCCACACCTGGAGCTATTTAAAATATGTGTAGATGCTGTGCTTAGGGACACAGTACAATGGGAAACTTGGCAGGCTGGGTTAACAGTTGGACTCAATCATCTCAAAGGTCTTTCCATACAAAAATGAGTCTATGATTCCATGTCAAAAGCAAACAGGCAGAAGAGAGGAGAGTTGCTGTTATGTAGCAGATGTGTGGCTCATACAGCAGCATGCCTGGATTCCACGTCTCGCTGCCAGCAACCATACGGCTCCTGGGACCAAGCAGCAGCCTTCACATGGGGCTGCCATCTCCTGTAGGAGGCACCACAGCTCCCTCAAGGATCTCTAGGGTGATAAATCACAGAGGGAGACCACGAGGTTTCATAGTTTGACATCAGTGTCAAAGGATACTTGCTGTGTTAAGGTGTCTGCTATGAGCATGGGTCTGTGTCTGCTGTTGAGCCAACAGCAGGTGTTCAGCAGAAGGTAGCACAATCTGCCTGGCTCATAAGTATTTTTCTTGGAGGAAAAAAAATCTTGGAAGACAGACTGCAAAGTTACCATAGGTGGGTATTTCTACTTGTCACTATAGAAATGGGACTATATGAAATGAAGGTCAATATCTATATCAACTGAAAATGTTTCAATATGAGCATATGCTAAAAATGTATTTTAAATCATCCTGCAAAGTTAAAAAAATCCTGTTTCAGGACTGTATGACAAGGCACTCAATAAGAACATGTTATTTCCCCCAAATTATGTAATTTCATATTTCTGGAAAGGTTCCATTTGTTGAAAATTTCTGGGATGCCACATAGGGTGAAGCTTCAATGAACCGTTTGGTTTGTACCTCACATGTGCAGATAGTTTCTGGCAATAACCTTTGGACCAGGTAAGCGAAGATCTGGAAAAGACCCTTGCCAAGTAAAAACTGAGTAATCTTTTTGCAGATTAAACCCACTTACAACCTGTGCACATCTACCTTTCTCCTAGTGTTAGTTAAGCAAGTTAACCAGTGTTGCAGCAGTAAGCCAGTATTAAAACTGAAGATTTATCACCAGGGAGTTGTTGGAGGATTGGAGCAGCAGGGGGAAACAATTCCCATGATGACATTCAGTTTACTACAGGATCAGAGAAAAAAATCCAAATCTTCTGAGAAATACCTCTTCTGAGTAAGTCAGCTGGAGGAAAAACTCTTCTGGGAAATACCTCTCCAGATATCCTTGTAAGAAAAGTATTTGGAGGAGAAAGTAATGCAAAGCAAAAATATATTTTTACATATGTCTAAGAACAATAAACATATTGAAAAATTAATAGCCCTAAGAAGGCATATTCTTATTAAGCAGAAAACATGGTCAAAACTGATAAAACATTGAGTGATACTATGCATCAAAACTCAGTCTGTTACAAGTGGCCAACTGGTGTGAGCTACATATCCAGCATATGAACTTCAATTTTATGTTTCATTTTCATCTCTTACATTTATATATATTTCATACAAATATACATGTATATTTCACACTTGAAATTTACTTTCTGAAAATACCAGTTATGTTTTTCTGTCTTCACAATTATGTACTAATGGCTATGCTTTATACAATGTCTTTAGAAATTTAACACTAAATGAAACAAAACAATATTTTTATGTAAATTCAGATTTTTAAAATACTTCCATTTGTCTGATTATGTGTAAGCAATGGTCATATAGAAAAGAAAGTATGCCAGGAATTCTTTTAAAATCAGAAGATTTTATTCAGAAAAAAATATAGTTTTCAAGTTCTGGGTAAACTATTGAGATTATCGTTTTCAGTTTTGGAAAGAAGAGCTGATATTCAACAACAATGACTTCTTGAATCTCAATTATTTTGAATACCTGACTATATAATACTTCATTAAACAAAAAGAAAGGCTGTAAACCTAAACCTCTACCAATTATGTATCAAGTTATTAACAAAATGCTGGCAGAATGCCTGATCTACATGCCAACCCTGCAGACACCAGTGTCAATACTTGTATTTGAGTTTTAATGTCAGGTACTCACTAGTCAAATAGCTATGTCTATGCATGATATGAAACATTTATGTAGAGTTGCATTTACAATCCATACAGTCTGTTGCATCTCATTCTAAATTATTGCTTCAAGAAAATAATCTTTAAATATCACTGACATAAAATCTCTGGGTAATTCCAACATTATGAATAGTGCTATTGTAAATTTTGTGCATTTACCAGGTATATAGAATTTACTTTAGACTTATGGTGGTATTGACCTTTTATTTAGGAAGAAACAAATGAAATAAAATTGTATGTATAAATTTTCAATGGGACAGCAGGCAGTGACAAGTATTATTTCCCACCACTATTGCATCTAGTAGCCTTAGACAAATAGGCTGTTGTGTTTCATACTCTATAAAGATGTAACAAAATACAACCTCCCTCCCAAGGAACTGATAACATCAGTGATACATAAGACTAAAAGTTTAAACAGGAAACAGAAAAAAGAAATTCATGGGATTCATAAAAAACTGTATTGCAGCAGATCACCACAATATTGTAAGTATGATTTCTTGTTTTTTTCCATGCAGGCAAGTTTTCATAGATTACATGGTCATTATGCTTTCAAGCAGTAACAGAGACTTATAGAGACAAGAGCAATTGAACAGACAAAATCTTCTAATGGTCAGATTGCTCATTAAAAAAATATTATGAAGGAATTGCTCTATACTTGTATTCAAAAGCCTGCAGAAGAGCAATAACGCTGACTTTTTATGACTCTTTTTCACTGTAAGTTAAATTGAATAATTCCTAGAATGTTGGTGATTCTGGATATTCATTCCTGTACATAGCTTAAAACTTTAATCTCTAGGGTTTTTCCCATAAATTCATTTGAGAAGTAGTGATAATTTTATAATCTTAATAACAAAGGGTTTTTTCTGCCAAAAGGATTATAGTTATTATTTTTTTAATGTAACAACCTTCTCCTCTGAAAAATATCTCTACATCTGCCAAAACCACCTGGAAAACCAAACAGTAGTGGAACTGATCCAAAAAGTGAAGGTTTAGTTTTAAGAAATAGTTAGAAATACTGGACTTTTTTCAATTGACATGCAGTATATACATTTTTAGTCCATAAAAAAATTTATACCCTCCTCCAATGTCACACTGTTTTATAGACAAAACAAAGTCCTTTAATAAAAATCATAAATTTTACAGGAAAAAAAATGTTCAGAGATTGTTTGATAGCTTTTAATTAAGAAGTAGTTCCTAATAAAAACGAAGTAAAAATTATCAAAGCTTTAATTTTATATGGAATAAAGCATCAAAAAATTGTCTTTGTTTCTCAGAAAACAAAGATTAATAAACCAGAATTTTGACAACAGTTTTGAAAATCTTTAGTATGTTTATGCTGGCATAAATTCTTTTTTTGGAAAAGTTAACTAAAAGAAAATGAGCTTTAACATATTCTGTCTTAAGGGATGTACTTGCACGTCCTGCTACATGCAAGTAGCAGCACAAGACTGTTTAGGCCAACATGTACCTAAAAAACTTGTGTCCTGGTCACCTCTTCAGAATGCAAGGAGCCTTGAGCTGACTCCAGGGCCCCAGGGTGTAGGTGGGGGCCGAGGGCACTGAAAGCAATGATTGATGCAGACCCCAGCTCCATCAGAATGCATGGCACAGCTCACAGCACCCAGACCATTCTGTCACTGTCTCTTTTACACCCCTTTCAGAGGCACAAGGAGGCAATATCAGCTGCTAGGTTGCTGCAGGATACTTCTACAAAGTCTGTGTGTTTTACCATGCTAAATTCACATTACTCTATTGCCATTAAAACTCAAATACAATTATTGACACTGGTGTCTGCAGGGTTGGCATGTAGATCAGGCATTCTGCCAGCATTTTGTTAATAAATTTATACATAATTGGTAGGGGTTTAGGTTTATGGCAATGTTGTGTGTTTAATCATGCTAAAGTCACATAACTCTTTTGTTTTGGTGGTTTTCCCAAAATTCAAGTGGATTTCATCTGATAGTTTAGAGGTTGAGAGATGAGAAAAAGACAAAAGGATTTCTTTCTTTCCTTGTCACATGTTCCTTTGGATGGGACAAAGGAAAGCCTCCTTGCAGGTAGGATATTCCAGACAGAATAGCTAGCCTCCTGTCTTCATCTCCTGGTTCTCACAATACAGATAGAAAAATAAAAAACTAACTTTTTTTAGGCTCTTTTAGTCTTATTATTGAATAACTTGCACAGTACAAGGACCAGTAGATTTCAGATCAGGCCTGCTATGCCCAGCCTTGTTTAATCCTCAGGATTTGTGAGGAGTTGGTGGTCTGGTGGCACCTTAAGAGATCTGCATCACGGTAGATTGCCATGGCTCAAACCATCCTCCTGTTATTTGTTTAAAAAAAAACATGTCAATGTATACCAAAACAATAACAGTTTCTATTACATTTTTATTTTCTGGTAGGATATTTATATTTAAAAGGAATTTCCACAATATCTTGATGATGTTTATTTTACTCAAAAAAAGGAAAACCAAAAAAAAATAAAATAGGTTTTCATCAGAAAAGCAAGAAATAATTAAAATTATTTCTATATCAGTTCCTTCCCATCTTTAATAATTTTTTCAACTTACTGTGTGTTTTTCCAATGTTTGAAGAAAAGTTTTAAAAGTTTAAAAGTGTTATTTACAACTTTTTATAAAAGTTGGAGACCTAGTCCCCTGGAAAAATACTTTGTAGTCAGAAAACTGCAGTACATTTGAATAAATACATACACAGATAAATACACACCTACATAAATTTGGGTAATATTAGACAATGTTACACATTTCATCCAGTGCAAGTCCTACATCAAATAGAAATTTCATCTGCAATTCTAGTCAAGTTCTTACAAAATAACATCTAATGAACAAAAGATCTGCCACAACAACTGCAGAATACTTTTCAGGTATAGGAAAAATTATTATGGATTTAGGTATAGGAAAAAAAAGGCAGAAATTATTGCAATTTTCAACACTTAATTATTTAATAATTATATAATAATAATATATTATTACTTAATTTATGAAATTACTGTCTTCAGTACAGATTAAAATCAGAGCCATTACTAACAATCACTTTCACAAAGCAGTTTGTGGTATCAGGAAAATCTCTTCTGATCCTTACCGACTGCAAGGATACACAGAATACACAGAGCTTGGCATTCAGTGTCAATTAGAGAGCAGCTCTCTACGGTTCGCCCTGTAGTAGGTGTCAGACAATGAAAGGTTACCAGCTGGCTGTGGAAGAAAAGAGAATCATATGCTAATAGGAAAATGTGTTTAGTTGTATTCTATATTTAATGAGATTATTGTAATGTGGTTGCTTTCTCAGGCTCATAAAAACACAGAATACCCAAGGAATATCTTCTTCCCAGAAGCTTTTCAATTCATGGAGGAGGAAATGCTGACTCTCCATAAAACACCATGTAACCTCTTTAGTAATAATGCAACTGCCTTAGAGTTTCAGAGTCCTCCTAATAAAATTCCTTAGAAACCAATTCTCTGCAGTGGGGCTATGCCACCTCTATATTGTGCTGGAAAAACACCAGCCTGAAGTAAGAGAGAAAAAGAACCCAAGTGAAAAAAATATGAATCTTTATAACTTCAAAAATATGATTAAAAATGTGAAACATGCTGGGTTTTTTCCTGTTTGTTTTTTGAATGTGTGGAAAATAGAGATTACCTAAATCACATAATTTTTATTTAGTTAATTCTTGAATCTGTTCTCTGACTTACTGCAATTATTTAATGATCCTTACTGTACTTATGATGAACACATGACCCTGCTAAACCCTAGTTAAAGGCTAACAGCTGAAGCACATTAGATGAATATCCTTGGAATTCAAATGCTGCTACATGAAAAATAAGAAATTAAATCCTATTCAAAACAACCATAAGTGGATGATCTTGCATTTTTAAAGCTGCAGAATCCAAAGTCTCATCTTGCTCTTAGTCCCTTTACTGAGATCATTATCTTGTCTAATGGCCTGAAATTGCTTTTCATATACTCAGTCCAGTTCCAGCAGTTATAAAATCCCAACTCTGCTAACACTGCACAAAACTGAAAAAGGCTGGCCCATAGAGAAGTAAATTTCAATTAAATCGCAAGAGTCAAGCCAAAGTTTATTTGTTAAGGTAGAAGGTTACCATGGGAAGGTATATACTAACTTGCAAGAATGAAATTTAATGGATAATTTGTTTTCAGAATATTATGTCATGAACGAGAAAGGAAAATAGCTCTTACATTAGATAATAAATAATAACTATCCTAATACCTACCCTAATAAAAAAATAAGTCCTAAATGACATTGCTGAAAGTTCTGAATATCTCATCTTCCAAAATAAATCATTCCTTTTTCTTGCTATAAATGGCTCATCTGTACAGTTGTATAAATCTTATTTTGCAATAACTGCTTTTTCTGGGGGATGTGAACCACAATTTACTAAAAGAGGTTTTGCTAATAGAAGTTGCTGTATGAAGGTAAATCAAGTATTTTTTTTTATTTTGAAGCATAAAATGATGCTTCACCTGAGCACAGAATCAGAATAAAAAATCAAGTAACCTGATTTTATATTACATATTATCTGTTTATATATGGAAAATTGTGGAAAAAATAATGTAACCTTCAGTGTTCTTTTTTCCTAGTTACAGAAATAGTAAGAAGTAGAAAGCAGGACTTTTGTTTTCTCTAAGAAGTCTATATACCCTCACACATCACATTTACAAAATCAAGGAGTCAGCAAATGTCCCTACTGCCAGCAATGTGTCAACACTGCACAATTGAACAGTTGCTGAGTAGATACTTTTCATAACTTGAAGGTAGTTGAAATGGTTGTTCTGTGAAATTATTCAGTCATAAATGATTGGAATTACTTGTGGCCCCAAAACTTGGTGAAAGGAGTTGTCTGGAATTGTGAAAGGACATCATCCAATGCTTGAAGTGCTTTATCTTCTTTGTGAGCAGTGTGTTTATTCTTCATATTATATTCAATAGAAAGCATTGCAATAATTTATGTGTCTTTTGACTGTTTTCCTTGCAATATTCTGTAATATTATTTTTTCAGGTTTTCTTGTTCAAGGGGCTAAAAATGAAGGAGTTTAAGTTTCATCTAAGATGAGAAATGTTGATTTTGATTCTGTTTCGAAAACTCCTGAATGGGCTGCAATTTAGTTATGTAATTACCTGTGAACAAGTCTCTACACCTGAATTTCATTTTCCATGGTGCAAATCAATCAGTAGTTTTTACAAGTCATCACTTCTCTTGCAAAGAACAAGTTTTGACCCATCATGGGAGGCAAAGGGCACCCACTACCACTAGCTATGAGTCCATCAGCCTTGTCATTTGTAATGAAAAAGTGACAGATTTTATTTAAGCAGATTTATCTAGGTGTATTTGCTTGTATTTATCATGCTGAAATATGTTGTAAGAAAAAGAAATTAACAGGCACCCAAAATATTTTCAGTCTTAAATTCAGTGGCGATCAGAATTTGTAGTCATAGGGTATTACATTCTAGAATAATAAAGTCATAAAATAGTTTGGGTTGAAAGGGACCTTAGAGGTCATCTAGTTCCAACCTCCCTGCTGTGGACAGGAAACGTTCCACTGGACCAGATTACTGAGAGTCCCATCCAGCCTGGTCTTGTATGCCTCCAGGGATGAGGAGTTCACAACCTCTCTGGGCAACTTATTTCACTGCCTCACTATCTGTGCAGTATAGAAATTTTCCTGAGAGGAAATCTTTGCGTGTTTCCGTTCTTGAAGAAATACCGATATGGTGAGATTGATTTGCTAATCTTGCAACATGTGGTTTGCCCAACATTTGAAATTTTACTGAGTTCATCTGTCTGATTGCTTGATGCATCTTCTGCATTCAGTATGTTGCAGCATGAGTTTCTATAAAACTGAGTCCTAATGTGAGCCACATTTTATTTGTGGTTGCTAAATGTAATAGATATTTCCTGTTTTAATATAGGCATCTAAAATATACCTAAAATATATTAGCACAACTTTATGGAAGTTTCCTAGATTTACTGAAATCAGTGGAGAGGTATTAATTCACTTTATTTCCACTCTGATAGCTTACACCTACTAGTCCCTACCAGTTATAGCCTCTGATTTGTAAAAGGAAATGTTCATCTTCCTCCTCAAAACCTACTAATACTTTGTAATAACAGCATAACCTTTTATTTGGAATAGAAATTATGGAGTTTTTTGGTTTTTTTTTTTCCTCAGAGATGCAGCTACTTACATTTGTACCTAGTGAATAAATACAACAGCATTTTTGAAAATCAGAGCTCCTCCTGGGCTGTAGGATCATTGTATATTTTTGTATGTAAGCTGTTCTGACTTGTTTCCCTTTTGAAATGGAACCCTTGAAAGCTACAGCTGCAACTATGAAAATGCATGAGGAGTTTAGAGTCTTTGTGAGATTTTATTCATCTCCCTTTGACAAGGCAGCAAGTTGTTTGTGAAAGACCTACATCAGATGCTTATGTTTGTGCTATGCACTCCCATGGTAATAGGTTTCTCATTTTTTTCAAGGTTTAGAATTTTCTTTCCTTTTACAGATATCCTGAAATTTCTGTAGAAGGAAAGCTTCTTGTGATTATTCTACTCACTGAAATTTGAAATAAATTTATGGACTTCTGGAAGCAAGTTTGCTTTCTTCTTCAGGACAGTTGCTGTCAGTGAGTTGTGGTTTTAATGGTAGAAGTGAGGCACAGTTGACACGACAAGGAGGGTGTTCCCTAAAGTCTTCCCTCAGAGTTTCACAGTAGGATCCAGGAAAGAATAGTAAATTGCAATTCCTATAGACAGAGAAAGTATTAAGTAAATATACATTATTCTATCTTACAATCTAGACATCCCAGAGGCCTGGAATCCCTTGAAGACTTATGAAAGTAGTACAAGCTAAAGTATTTTCATACTTGCTTCTTCATACCTAAAAGTCGAAAATCTCATTGTTTTGAGCCACATGCTGATCTACAAGACCTAGAAAAAAAGAGCACAAATGGCAACAACTGATCATAACAAAACACAGAAGACAAGAAAGCCTAGGCAATCACAAATATCAGGTAATTATGAAATCAATAAGCAATTCAGTAAGTCTGAGAAAGTACTTACCCTTTCAGAATAAAAACCAGTGTCTGCAATAATAGATACTGTGTCAGATCAAATTGGTCAAGCTGATAGAATCATTGGCTTTATTGTACATGAAAATATTGACTGGCACCTCCAAGTTAAAAAAAAAAAAAAGCAAGGAAACAGAAGAAAGACATAATAAAGACATTTGCTGCAGTTAAAAATATAGGAATATAATCTGAAATTAAAGAGCAGTTAAATTCTTGGTTAACTTAAAATAAATTTATGGCCTTGCCTGTTTTATCTTCTTAAATGTGCCTCCAATTTCTCTGTTCTTTCTCTGCAACCCACAGCTGAGATTCTTGTTTACAGACACATATTTACTGTGTCTGTATTTAAAGGGTAAGCTGAGGAAGACTTTGCTTAAAGATGTGCAATAAAATGCCCTGGCAAGTTAGTTCTGCCTCTTGAAAAGAATACCTGACTATTGCTTTTATTTGTTTATTCCAAAAAAATTGTAAGAAATGTGAATCTATTCTCCAGAAACACTTAATTTTGCTTGGGAGAATATCATCAACTGTTCACAGACAGATGTTTTATTTTTGTTTTGCATCCTACACACAACTGTTTCCTGTACTAGAGATCTTGGCCTTATCATATTAAAATATGACAGGCTACAATCTACCCAGATGAGATGAAGCCTGTGGAATCTTGCTTTTGAAATATTTTTTTTCCTTTTTTTCTTTTTCTTGAGTGCACTGTGAAAGCACCATGAAAATTTTCTATTTGAGCCAGCTGTGAAGCTTCCAGAGGTTTCCTCTACAGCAAGTACTGGGTTAAGATTAAACTCAGCAAAACGCCTGAAGAGATACTGAATAGATTTGATACAAATTACACTGTCCTGCTGGTTTGAAAGTACACATTACTAGAATCATTAACCATAATCATCCTCAATTACAAGCACTGTAAGCACACATACAGCAGACCAATAAATGAAGCCATTGTTTTCATGCAATGCCCATAATTTAGAAAGACATGGCCACCTCATCCACAGTTTGACACAAAGATGTAATCTCCAGTAGAATATTCTGAATTATTTTTGTGCTCTGAAATTGGTGCCTCTTTCATGCCTCCTTTTTCCCCATTCCTACTAAGAGAGTCAGTCTTTCTAAGTCTCATTATCCTAGCTCATATAAAAAACATTTTCAGTTTGGAGAGGACTCAGAGAGCTTTTTATGAACTCCCATAAGCAGCCAGCAGGACTCACCACTTTAAAAGTTTTCTGCATGAGAATCTTTCATGAAGTAACATTGTTGACACATTTCTACTGTGAAAACAGCATGGAAAAGGCACAGAGCATGATAACAATGGAAGAGCTTATTAATAGACTTGCTATCCATTTTTGGGTCATCTCCTGCTGTATTAGTCTTCCTGCCAGTCCTGCATGTGAGCAATGCTTGCAGCACATACAGCTCACATCCAGATGGAGAATAGAGTTAAAATACATTTTAATAATGTATAATCTATTGTATGGTGCCTGTAAGTAATATTATGGGGGGTACTATTACCGTAATCTTTTCCTACTTGTTTCCTACTTCCTAAATTGTTTTGTGCCACTTTCTTTAATGAAACTACACTTTTGAGAAAACAATTCACTGTGGTAATGGAAAGTATTGAAAATCCCTCCTGGTTTCACTGGGGTAAGTAAATATATCTTTTTTACTTGCAAATAGTACACATTACTGCATGTAGCACTGATAACACTACCTATTATTAGAGCTACCAGGTATTTTATAATGAGAGGGTTTATTTTCATTTGTTCATAGCTTTAAAAACTGTGTGTGTGTATATATATATATATATATAAAATTGGGTTAATAATTCTTGAATTCTTGCACTTCTGTCACAAAATTGGAGCATTTTCACCTGTTTGGTGAAAATTTTGCTTAAATGCTTTATTAGCTCTTAGAGAGGAATTAATGAGGTTAATTCAGTCTTCTGCCTATCTTAAAATATAAGTGCTTCCACGTTCCCTCCTGGGTTTTAGAAAACAAGATTTGAAGATGTTTTGGGGTCAAGTGTACACATTTTGTTGTCCCTGTGGAAAATGATCAAAGGTTAGACAATTTATAAAGTTTCTAAAATTGCAGTTTGAGCTGACTTGGAGACAATTTAAGACTTCAGCAGGTAGCGTACTCTGAGGAACCTACACTGACTATGCTAGTTGATGACATTTTCCCAAAATGAGGTTACAAACTCCTACAGGGCTGTCTCTGACCTTTCCCAAGCTCACAACGTGCTGGTGAGCAGTGCTTTTGATGCTATCCCAGCTGTACTGAGTTTGGAGAGCACTGACCCAAGCTCTGATGTGGAAGGTTTCTTAGCTATTGATGTTTGCTCAGCTAGAAGGAGGTGGAGGAAGGTGAAGCAGAGACATCATGTTGCCTCTGAAAGCCAAAGCTGTGTAGTTCTGCTGTTTGGAGGGGAGGTCAGCTCTGTTCTCTCTTGGGCTGCATACATAATCTTCCCCCAGCAAAGATCTGCCATGGATACAAACAGACACATGGCCAGCTCAGTCATGGGGGCCTCAGCGGGCTGAGGACATTCTGATGGCACAGGTAGGATGTGAGAACAGAGGAGCTCCAGAGCAGGGAGCAAAGGGTCATGGTGAATCATGTGCTGCTCTGTGTGAAGCATTCTTGGATCACACCCACACTACCACCAAACTGCCTAAGCAGGGGCACAGGAGAGGCCCAGCAAAGTTCACCACCACTTCTGAGCTTTCCTCTCAGGGAATCACTCACAAAGCTTTTCTGCAAGCCACTCTCACAAAAAGAAAAGGAAAAATATTTCTAAGTCCATTCTAAACTTGGCATTTTAACAAGAGGATCCTCCAGCAGAAATTACAGTTCAGGATTCCTGAGTCATATCACACAATTTGGAACTCTCTGAGGTTTGTAGGTTTGGGTTTTTTGGTTTTTTTTTTCCTTGATTTAGGAGGAAGTTATGACAACAAGCTGAAACTAGCTCAGCACAATTATATGCAGTTGGGAGACTTTTAAATAACTCTTTCCAACAAGCTGTGGGAGCACATTTAAAGGCCTTTTGCCATCGGCAGAGCTGTTTCTGAATATAGTGACTAGTTACTCTAAATGGGAAATTTAAGCTCCACATTCTTTTTAGATTTACATCATCACTGAAAAGATTTTAACACAATAAGCATGTTGTTTATTGCTTGGTCAGAGTAAGGATTAGTTTGGCTGCACAAAAGGGATAGCTGAGAATATGAGATGTGGTTACAAATTGCTTCCAGGGGCTTTTCTGAAAGTTAGTAGTATTTAAATTGAATCAGGAATACATCCTTTGATATTGGGTTATGAGTAGGGGGATAGTATCTGAGAAGATTTATTTTCTGAAAATATTTGGAATTATTGTTGTTCTTGACTTTGCTGGCTAGTTACTGAATAGTTTCTGATTTCACTCTAAACCTGCAGAATATTACATCCTGGAAGTTCAGCATATTCCCAAAGTGCAAAAATCTTGCCTCAGAGCTGAAGTCTTGATCTTTATTGAAATGCAGACCATTTTTAGCTAAACTAAAAATGTAAATACTTTCCTTAAAGTATATAAACTCTTCTGTAACTTACCTTTGGTAGCTTATTTTATCATAAAAACAATATATTAATTCCTTTGTGAATTAAAGAAGAAGAAGGAAAGACTGTCAGTAACACAATGTCTGTCTAGATAATATCTTTCAGCCTTTCCTGAAATAAATCCAATGTTGTCATTACCTGGTTAGATCAGCTCTGTAGTTCTGTTAGGAAAGGTCTTCTAAAATTTCTGGTCTCCACTAAATATATTTGAAGATGGTGAGACAAAATTTTCTATTACTTTCAATGGTTTTAGAGTAATTCGGGGAGCCTGCAGAACCAAACGGTTTGAGATATAGAAGAATAGAAAAAATCAATCTACCAATGCAAGAAATGTAATAATGTGTAAGGAAAAGGTGTCTAGAATAAACTTAGTGTTTGTTAGTAGCTATGTGTAGTGAACACTCAACTCTTAGCTGTCAGATCCCCTAAAAGTCTCATCTAAATGAGGTAGCGTCATTCCCACTTTTGGCACACGTGTAGAATATGTAGGGATGTGTATTACAGAGACCTCGAGAAACTGCAGAGACATGAACACAAGTCATATTTTGAGCAGTATTGACAGGATCAGTATGGATTCACAGCTAATGATTATATTTGTTTTTTTAATTAACTGTTTAATATGATATAAGAAATCTCTGTTTGTCTTACTAGGCCCTGCATTACAAGGTTTGTAATAAGCTTGTTTAAGTTCAATTGACAGATAAATTTTCTAACGCAGTGGAGAGTAGTGTACAAATAAAGTGATATCATTTTCTGCAAATATTTGCCAGGGATTTACAAAAGGACTTCTGTCAAGCTTGCATATTTTTTGTTAATGGCTATCATGCCCTTACCACATATTTCAGAAACTAGAATCTTTTTATCACACTGATAAGGGAAAAAACCAAAGAAGCCTGACTAGCTTTGCTGAGAGGGAGGGTGGCATCTTTGGGGTGGATCTCCAGCCTCCAACAGATGCAGGTGAGAGCCAGGAAACAGAGTCACATTCAGAAGAGAGTGGAGTTGAGCCTTATTTAAACCAACAGAAAAGCAGAATATTTACCTGCATTAAGTTAACTTAGGGAATTAATTCGTTAATTAAGGAAACAGATGCTGAACTCTGTAGATCATTATATCCTTGTGAAATGAAATCTGTAATCGTGAAGAATGGGTTTCAAAAGGCTAAATATGTTAAAATTCTTTTACTAATACTTACTAACTTTGCAAAACTGAACATGGAAAGACATTCCCACGATTTTCAAAAATTTCCTTTTTTAAAAAGCAATGCAAGTAATGAGTACATGAGTATCTTTACTATGGGGTCAAAGTGTAGAACAATGGAGGTAGTTGAAGTAAATTTATTTCAATTTTAGACAATAGCTCAATCTCAAAATTAGATTCAAGTTTCTTCTGAATATCTATTTTTTTCTGTACTTGTTCTACTACTTGGAATCTATAAGAACTAATCAGAAGTTATAACTTCCATTTCATGAGATATTTTTTTTTCAAAGTGGCTTTTCAAAAATAGCAACTAGGAAGAAAAGGGTTTTCTTTGTTTGATTTTTGTTTTGGGTTTTGTGTTTGTTTTGGGGGTTTTTGGGAGGGGATTTGTTTTGGTAGGGGTGTTTGTTTTAGAGGGGTTAGGTGGGTGTGGTTTTTAAAGAAAGTTTAAACCTAAACTTCTGACTAATTAAGTCTTCATTTGGAAAACGCTTAAATGAGATTTCAGTCATAGTCAAAGGTCACAAAGTTTTGCACTGTCTAGTTCTTTACTAGTAAATAGATCTGTTATAACGCTGTAGGAGTCTGTGGGCTGTGATTCCCATCCATGTCTTAAATTCCAGATGACTCAGTGAAATGGAGATTCCCAGAGTGTCTGGGGGTTTTGTTTTGGAAGAATTGTTCTCATGATTTCTTACCTTCCTGGAAATTCTTGGGTCATAAACACTGAGAGTCAGCATTATGGGAGTATTTGTGGCTTCCCATTCAGCAGCCAGATAGTTAAAATAATGGTTACATTTTGTTCCAAGTGCATTACACTCAAAAGTAAACATTCCTTTCCTGGGAGTTTATCTTTTTCTGAGAAAACATTTAGTATGGGAAAAACATATAATTACCAATCAAAAATGTAGTTTCTATTTCTTCTGGAAATATAATAAAGAGTATCCACTTCTAACACAGAGATAGAAATTAGGCCTCTTCATTTCTAAAAGAAAAGATCTCATCACCTCATGAAAAGCATGTTCAGAATTCTCCCTAAAAACCTTGGGCAATTTTAGTTTTATTAAATTCACAAAGGACTAATTTGTATCAGAACAGGAGGGAAAAAATGCCCCTCTTAGTATGTTTTAGAATGCAATAATTTAGACCTTGTGAAACTCTCTCCAAGGCAATTTTGGGGTCCTTTCATTCATGCTCTTTGCAAATAAAATTAGGAAACAGGAGAATACCTTGTAGGGATAAAGTCGGCAAAAGGCAGCGGGGAATCATGAAGGCTGCTCCTCTAATTCTAATTCTATTACTGGAAAAATAATTCAGCAGAAAGAGCAAGTCTTCATTTAAAGAGAAGCTTTTAATGAGGTTGAACATCTGAAAGACATATCCAGATGTACAGACTAAACTGATCACATGGCTATCAAAAGACAAATATGTGTGGGTAGTAGAAATTTCCTCCTACTCACAAGCGTGTAATTCCATTCAGTCTCCATGCGCTCTCTTTGCCAAATATTCCCCATTATTTTTAATCCTTTTGCTTTTTAGCCTAAATTCCTTTGGATAAACAGTATATATGATCATAACTGGCCATTCATGTGTCACATGTCTGTTCTCTCAATTCTGACAAAATTGTAACAAACAGAATTTGCTGCAAAGGTAATTAATGGTACTAGAAAATGAACTAAAATTGTCAGGAAGAAAAAAAAAAGAAAGTCTGTTAGTGTCCTATAGAGCCAAAGCACACTTACAAGTGCCAGAATCACAACAAAATCTTCAAACAAGGCTCATATCTTCTTAGGCACCTCAAAGAGACATAATTCTATAGGATACCACATTCATTAATTCATATGCTCCAGGAATTATTTATATTCTTTTGTTTTGCCTGCAATTTTCCCAGCGGTTAACATTCTGCATTCCCAGAAATAGATTATAAAGAAGCAATATTATTTTTTCCCCCCAATATGGCTATGATCTAGGATTAGCAAAGAAGGGTCAAGTGTTATCTGATTTCTTTCTTTTTAAACTAAACCTCTGAATAACTGTGGCAAGGAACTTTTTCTCCTCCGAGATGCTCTAAAAATCTACAACTCATCTATTACCTATTTATGGTGTAAACATACGGTGTAAACCCCAGTGTCATTTCTTGATGGCAATGGTATCCCCAGTACCTGAAATATAGATAATTATATCATGCTTACATTAAACAAAGGTTGTGGGAGATCAGACCACATTCACCAAGTTTTTCTGGAGCAAATTGTAAAGCATCCAAATATAATTAGATCTTTCTACAAGCAGCTCCATAATTATGACCAGCAGTGAAGAAGAAATCAATCATCCCACAGCCACACAAAATTAAAAGACACAAACACAGAGAAAAGAGATGAGTTGACAGAATTCTGTATTTCCAACTACTGACAACTGTTTTACACCCTGGTGATATCTTCCATGAAGATGTCCCTAAATGAATAGGTGATTAGCATAGAGAAATCAGCTGGAGTTTTTTATCGACTTGGAAAGCAGGGAAGAGCATAAAAGGAGGTTTTAAATCTGCTATTTAATAACTGGGTATGTTAAACATTCAGCACATCAAGCAAAGGTACAGCAAAGATCAAACTGACAACATTGAAGTAGGGAAGGATCTGAAAAATAATAGTGGGGCTGGAGCAACCATGCTAATTTCTATTTGCTATACCTTATAAAGATTATATACTGGAATTGTGTTTGTAGCCCTTTATCACTCCACAGGGTGAAATCTGGGTAATAACTGGGCCTATGTTATCACTGCATGCTAGAGAGGTGGTACAAACTGCAGTGAGTGTTGAACACCTTTGACTTAGTTGTTCTATCAAAATCTTCTGCATCTTATTTTTTTCAGTCACAATAAATATTTAAATGGTCTAAATACTTTTGCACAGACTTTCTCTCCCAGTTTCACCCCCTTATGTGTTTGATATGCGATATATAATACCAGAGAGTCAGATAAACATTTTTTTCTCTGTAGAATTATGGCTTCCATCTCTTATTTAAGGCTCTAAACATCTTAACCTTATTTTCCCCCAAAGAGATATAGACTGCAATCTTATGCCCAAACTATCTTTGGGTGTAGTAATAGTTCTGTAAATACCTGGATCCTCTGTTTTTTTCAAGTCACATTTGCCACCTGGTAGCATGAATTCATGAAGGAGACTGCTGTCACCTTAGACTTTTCATATTCATTCAGGCATTTTTTCTTGCCAGTGAGACATTCTGTCATTTTGAAAGGATTACCCTGCATTATAATTCAGTGTCAGCATATCCAAACCTATAAAAGCTTCTAAATGATGGATTTCTGCAAATCTTCTCTTTTTTTCCCCATTCTATATTGTCACATTGTCAATCAAGACAGTCCAGACTCTTTTGATACATAGGAACCTTCTTGCAAGAACCTAAGTTTTGGAAATCTATATACTGCTTGTATGATGGATTATTTTAAGAAATTCACCATGGAACTGACTGTATGGTTCATTTAGGTTCATAATTTGCTGCCTGAAAAATTATAGTAGAGAGATTTGGTGAGAGTCTGTGCTTCTAAAAAGCTGTAGTTTATGAGTCAAGAATCACAGCTAATTTGCTATCTTTGAAGAACAAAATAGCTACAAGATCAAAAAATATAACAATGTCAATGACACTGAAAGTACAAAAAAGGTGATGATCAAGGCTTGCATTTGTGTCTGAATGAGTTAGATCTTGGGACATATTCCAGTAAAAGAGGATTATGTCTAAGAAGTTTCCCCCGTACACCTCAAGCTTTTTTAAATCCTGGCTAGTTTTACCTTTCTGTGGCAGTGAGATGTAAATCACAGCAGACTGAGTTTCTGAATGCTGTGGCTCACAGGTGCCAGCCATTCACTTCACTGATTTGGCAAATCCCAGGGGCATGCTCTGCTGCAAAATAAGCAACTGGTAGCAGGGTAGTGTTTGTCCCATGAGACCAACAACCACATAATGTATATTTGACCATTGCACACTGTTTTGATCTGAACACCATTCCCTCAGTGGATTACACCTCTTGCAGAGCTCCCTGCACGTGACAAAGGAGAATTACTGTCAGAAAGTGACCCTCTTTTCTTTCCCTCTCTATGAACCTAAAGCTCTCCTTGTCCTCAAATGAGAGGAAGACTTCACTTGTCCATCTTTTGAGATCTTGAGGTATTTGAACTGGGGGAGAGGGGTTGGAAGGAGGAGAAATGTGGACTGATGGAGGCAAAAAAAAAGAGGACAAAAACTTTGTTCAATGCATCTCAGTAATAGCAAGATCAGACATGGTTCCTCAGTATTTGATATCAATTATTTTTTGTCCCCCGAAACATAAGAATTTACATAAAACACAAGTAGCCAACAAAACAGAATATTTCTTTATTGCACTAAATCATTCTTATGCTTATTTTTCAGGAATAATTTCTTAACTGGAGGAACTTTTTATGTCATTGTTTAACTATTCCCTTTTAGTTATTTGTGTACTTAGGCACAATATTAACTCATCATTTTAGAGAAATCTTTTGTTTTGTTTGTTTTATTTTCCTGTGTTTCAGAAAATTTATTTCTGCTTCTACAATTTATTAATTTTAAACCAAAAAACTATTATTTAATATAGGTTTAAAAGTAAAAATCAAATAATGAATATCTATTTTCTGTGCTGTAAAAAAAATCTAGCAAGAATATTATTACTTTTCCTATTCTGATACTTCTGAGATGGAAAAAAATTTATATGAGAAGAACTTACCTGAAGTTTTTGTGGCTGCTGCTGTTGGGTTTTTCTTAGTTGCTGCTTGGTTCTCAAAAAAATCTGTCCTTTTATTATTAGGCTTTATAAAAAAGTTTTAATTCTGTGCATGCCATATCACATCAAGGTGATTTTCCTAGTAAACTAATTAGTTTGGATAATTCTAACAACAGTGCTAATAAAAATATTTGGAGTTTCAGATAAGTTCTTTGAAAAGGTAGAAAAAGAATTCAATAATACATCTGGGCTTCTAATATTTAAAATATCTTATATATATATATTTATATGTATGTATATATATGCGTGTTGAGGACACCCATTGTCTAAACTTTTGGAGTTTTTTACTACCCTCTCACTAGAAACAAAAATATGCTCCCTCCTGTAGACTTGCAAAACCAAAAAACAGACCCAAACTTCATAATCCTTTCATTTTACATGGCAGAGCGAGTGCAAAACAAATGATTGAGATGAGAAAAGCTTAGAAATGAAGAAATAATACGGCATGTCATGGCATGGTGTGCTCTGTTTGTCCCATAATAACTGGCTGTATACATAACCTTGCTGGGGCAGTGCTATTATAAAATGGTTCTGTAGTCAGAGTCCTGTACTTAGCTCACCATCCTAAGATTGATTTCAAATGCCTTGGCAAGGCTTAGCATTTAAGCCAGACTACATTTTTTAGATAGAACTTTAATTTTTCAGGCCTTTGCCTCTCAAGATGTGGAAACAGCACTTCTTCATCTCAAAGCATCTCTATATAAGATACAAACATAACTTATATCCTCCTATAAGTTCAGCTTCTGAAAGCCACTTGCATAACATCTAACAGTGATGCTGCAGGGTCAGGCTAGGTGTGCCCCCCCCATATGTTTGCAGGGACAGACAGACATATATTTCACAGGGAAAACTCATTGGATGGGCGACATTAATTCACTCACTTCTGTTTTCTTTTGCCTCTAAACAGCTCTGTTGTCCTACATGTTAGTCCACACGTAGGAAGCCTATATGGCTTGAGTGGGTATTTTTGGCTGTTAAATCCCATTATTATTAGATTTAGAAGCAGGACTTATGCAAGGGCTCTTGCTGGCTTTGTTCGGGGTTTTATTCATTCTTTATCAGAAGATTATGTTCTTTGTTTCTTGTATATTGCCACTTTGATTAATGCCCCCTGATATTCTATATGGTTTAAGAAAAAAACATCTTGCTACCATCTGGGCCTGTAGTTATGGAAACACAGAGCCAAACATGCAAATTTTTTTCATCTGCTTGTACAACATCTATAAACACCATCTCACCAAATAGGTTTTCTAATATTTAGCCTCTTCATCCTCCATGTGAGTGCCAAACAGAGAGCTGTGCTTTACTGCTGCACCATGGTTAGAGGACCACTCTGAAATGCAAATATCAAGGGGTGATTTAGTGTATTAAAAGGTCAAATGTACCCTTGCATTGGATCTTTGTCTTCGCTAAAACATTCTTGAAGTGATAAATACTGGTTTAACCTGAGTAATTCTGTGCCTCCTTCAGCTTATTTTGAAGTTGTACCACTGTTGAGCAGATTTCCAATAGATATTACTCTTTGTGAAAGTCTCAATTATATTTCAGCAGGTTTATTTCTTGAATAGACTACATTTCCTTTACATTAGACAGGTTATTTTTTTTTATAGAAATGTCAGATACCATAAAACTGAGAATATTGATTTCATCAGAGAGATTTCACAGTCTTTGTAAAAATTGATTGTTCCAGGATTTTACTTGTATTTCTAAACACAGGATCTGGTGTGAATTTCACTTGTATGGACATCAACCTTTTCCAATCTCATCTTATTTGGTGGATATTAACATCTGTTGCAGTGTTGGTTTTTGAATTCTAACAACCAAGATTAAAATTAGTCACTTTAAAAACAAAATTACTTGAAAATGTGCTAAATGTATTTGCAGCTGACTAATTTTTTTCTGGAAAATAATTTGAAAATGGCAGATTGTGATTGTTTACTAATTCTTCTAAAAGCAGATTTGCTAAATATGACATAAGTATATAGACTGTATAAGCATTATAAAGCTGAATAAAACATTCAGTGCATTCCACCATGATCCCAAGGTCTGGATATTTCAAATAAATATGTTTTTACTTATGGAATATTTTATCTTCTGAGATATGCAGGCACTTTAAAATTCTTTAAAATAGAAAATTTGTAGCACATTGAAAATGTAAAATACATTAAATTAGGCAGAAAGGAACAATACACTCGAGAAAAAAGATCCACTCAGTTCCAAGTCAAACTTATCTTCAATACTTCTAGAATTTAATCTTTAGTAACTTCTAAGAATCATCTGACTGAAATGGTGCACTTGTTTTCAAGGGTAGTCCAATCTAGAGTCTGGTGAGTAACCTCTGAGAATAAACTCCATAGCTTCTCTGTATATGAAGAATTCTTTTACCATGATAGGAAGAAGATGTGATTTCTGAGCTGTATTCGATTTTTTTACTACTATGAGTGTAATTGAACATATAAATTAGACTTGTATAATTTAATAGTCGTGAAAAATTGCAGAGGTATTTTGCATCAATTACAAATGAACTGACTCTTTGATTCATGTTGTTAAATGAAATACAACAAATTATTATTATTATTCATAGGTTGAAAAAGAGGCCTTGGCTTGGTGTGTGCAAACTGAAACTTCAGTAAAAGTCCAGAGGGGTCTTATTAATTCTCCTTAGCCTGATTACAAATTCAGTATAGAGGAAGTCTGAGAAGAGATATTGCTACTTCATACAGACCAGGGAAGCATTTTAAATCCTTCAGCCAGAATGTATTCATCTTATATTTCACATAGAAAAAGAGAGTAGAGAGGAAACTAACCTTAGAAAACAATCTCTTCATATGTTTTATTTCTATCTATTAGTTTCCTAAGCGTAAAATTGACCTTTACTAATCAGGGGAAACTCTTGCAGGCATGAGAATGGAAATGCTTGCCCAAGAAGCACTAATGAAAAAAATGTTGCACCACAAACAGATTTATTTCTGACAAACTGTGACATGTGAGATGGTTACTGACAATCAGTTTCTTCCTAGCACCAATTCCTGCCCAGCTCTGTGAAAAGCCTGGAGAGAGTATTTCTTTGAACTCATCTCTTGAGAAGGGTTAGCTTGAATTACCTGTAATTTGTAGACCCCGTAAAAATTTCCCAAGGAATTAGACATTTATAAATCTAAGAAAGTACCCATAATTAAATCAGACATAAAAGGAAAATACCTGGAATAGCCATGAAATATCTTGCAGCAGGTGGTTTCTAAAGTCATTTAGGAAAAACCCTAACTCAATTGCAGGCCTGAGTTTCCTTTTTTTTATATTGTTTCCTAAAGGGAAGGAAAAGGATAGATCTATAAAAAAATCCTCCATAAATTCCACTTTCTCTGGTAGGAAAATTCCACTGCTGCAAACATCACATCATCTTCTACATTTATGCTGAATATGTATAAATAATTAGTAACCTGTGGTGAGAATAACAGGTGAAACCCTGCCTAGTGGTGTTTCCTGGTACTAAAAAACAGTGTATTGTAGATTTTGTTTCTGTTCCTCAAGTTGTGAATGAGGAAGCAAGGAATTTTTCTTTTCTGCAGTAGAATATTTTCCTGTGGGTTTCCCCAGGGTGCTTTATGACTCTGCATGAATACCACTTATGGTTCAATTGATTCCAGAGGAAGCAATATAGCAACAAATGCTCTGAAATAAAAAGAAGTGTGCATTTAACATTTAATGCCACAGAGTAATATATTCAGGACTTAATATGAAATAGTGCCCATTTCACTCCCAGAGTTTCGATTAAATCTCTTTTTGGGTCTATGTTAATGCCGGGTTTGTGGTAGCTGAAATGTTGAATTTATTTTCATGGTGCTTTGTCTGTGGAGGTGTGATAAGTGTAACTGAAACTTTGACCAACTTTTCATTTTAGGAAGAATAAGCTCATCCATCAGTGCCAAGATCAGGAAGCTAGTGTCATACATCAAGAGTCATTTACCACATGCACATCATTCCCAGAGATCAATTATTATAATATTTATTTTAAACTGCACAGGCTGGAACCAAGAAAGTGAGACATCCATCTTTATCAGTTACATACCTTTAATTCCTAACAGTGTTAACTGCAAATTTGGTGGTACAGGCAGGCACACTCTAAATTTTTTTCAAGTAATAATTTTTATGTTCACGTAGACACATCCTAATTTATCTTCATCGTTTGTCTTTTAGAATGCAATATATTCCTACTTTATGAAATCAATCATGAAACTCTTTTCTGAATAACCCATAATAACAGCAAGCTGTTTTTAAACAAGAGGTGACTGTATTAGCTTGTTGTAACAGCTAAGGTACAAGTTGAAAAAAAAGGTTTAAATAGGTATTAATTTTCCTACCCCCTCTGCAGCTCTGCACAGGTTAGGCTTTGGGTCTCACCCCATCTTTGTGCTCCTTGCTGAAATGACAATTTGTACAATGGAAACTTGACAGAAAAAAAAACCAAAATAAAACATCTCTAATACAAGCTGAAATTTTCTTATCAATTAATTCTAATTTTATAGTCATAGCTCCCCCCAACCAGCCCTAATCCACACATTTTCCTCTCTTTTCATTTCCCTCACATTTCCATCCACTTTTCTCTCCTGTGGCTTGTCCATCTTTGCTAGTGGAAATCTTGAAATTTAATGTCAAGGAGCCTGCTGCTAGCTTTGATGTTAATAATTTGCCCAAACTGACAACAGATATAATCACTTTTTAAGTGTTATCAAGAACAGCTGCTGTGAAAATAATTCATTGTGTGAGATGGGGGTGGGGAGAAAGGGTGGCTGGTAGAAAGAGAGGGTTGGATTATTATGCATGTACAATATCCACAATGAGGATAAAGTGGAAGATTCTCTGTCCCACATTCCTGGACTAAAGGATATCTAGAAAAGAAGTAGCTTTTTGAAATTTATGAATTTATGAAATGAAAGCTCAGAATTCTGAAAGAGTTATAGAAAAATAGACTGGACATAAAAAAAGAGTCAGATCCACTGAAGTCAGAATTTAAACTATCTAAAGAGGAGAGCAATTAGTTTAAAAGAATTCAAATGAAAGTTGTAATATTTTAGTAAGCTCCTGTAATATTTTTCTTACATAGTGGAGAAGGATGGATGTGTGGGTACGTGCATGTATGCACATGTACATCTGGTGAGTACAAATGATATTCAGCAGAGCAATTGTGGAGCCTCATACCCCCATGCTGAGTTTGTTAAAGGTGTTCCTCACTGTAGGGAAGCTGGGGGAAGCTTTTCCAATTCCCACCTTCGGAAGCAAGAGAAATGAGAATTGGCAGAAAAACAACAGTCACCTCCCAGAGGTGTCTTATCCTGCAGTGCGCAATGGAGTCGAAGCTGAAACCAAAAAAAGGAAATATCCATCACCAGGTTTAGAAGACCTCATCTCCCTCAGTGCTGGCCCTTTTAAGGAGCTGAAGTTTGACAGATGGAGGGGGCAAAATCCAGTCACTGTTTACTCCCTGCACTTAATTCCTATTTATTTACCTTTTTGTGATGATATCTCCCAGGAAGGTGGGACTGCAAGATGTTTTCTGAACCCAAATCATCCCCTTCAGTTGTGTGAAAGAGTGACAAGTCCACTGAAAAGAAGGAAACAGACAAATGAATGTGAAGGAGTTTCCCTCCCTGCTCCTTCCCTTGGGGGAGGATGAAGAGGCCAGGCAAAGCCCAAAAACATTTTATAGCCCCACCTTACTCCTCACTCAAGCAGTATGGAAAGACTTAGGCAAGGCTTCAGATATTTCATAACAGCATTTGGCAGAGACTATCTATTAGAGGTCCCATAAAAACTGTTAGCAGAGGAATTGGCAGACGAATCTAAAATGAAACGTTAAGATTCAGAAGACCTTTCTAAAAAGCCTGAAAAATACAGAGAACTAGTTAGAAATACTAACTTTGCCAGCATGTTGAAGTCAGGGTAACAATCCCACAGTGCAGTACATCCTTACACTTCTGTCAGTAATATGGAAAGTTACATTTCACATTTTAACCTACATTCAAATGCAAAAGTTCAGCTTTCTGTGATTTTACAAGTGCTGAGGAACATAATTCTCTTGGGAGCCATCAAATTCTGTCCTGGGCTTTAATATCCATTAAGTGATTACTGCAGAGAGTGGGACACTGAGTAGCTGGGGCAGCATCCGCCTGTGATCTGGGCCTTTTCCAACTCTAGCAAGAAGTAGGTTAGACCAGAAGAGGAGATCTTATAAGAATGAGATAATAATAATTAAAGAAAAAAAATATAGAAAGGGAAACTATAAACTGGCAGCAGTTCTGATCTCCTGGTGTTCTAGTTTTTTTTGACCTTGCGTCCTTCTCATTTAAAATGACCAAAAAAAGCATAAGTACTAAATACTTTAATGCGATAATTTAATTCTACCTGCAGTTAACTGAAAATACATGAAAAAAGGAAAACTTGTACAAATCAGGAAGAATATTTCTGTGTTTATTGAGTTCTAGTAAAATAAGTTGCAAAGAGGTTCAATACCAGTGCAGGGCTGTTGTCCATGTTTAATTAGCAGGTCACCTATTCTTGCTTTTTAAAATAATTTGACTCATCTTTCCTAGGATACCAACTGTTACTGTGTTATCTTACTTCCATCTGAAAGGAAAGTCATATCTGTGATATTATGTCTTCAATTGACATTAAAATTATATCATAAGGAGGATGAAAATTAATTTTCAAAAGTGGTGTGCATGCATTTGTAAAGAAACACTTCTCCTCCGGTGGATGAAGGGAGCAAATGTGTGACAGATGCTACCCACCATGACCAGAGACATACTGAGAGTTTTCTGATATTACAATGGTTACCATGCTCTAACAGCCTAGAAGAGGTAGATAAATGCTTGAGTAGTTTATGAAAGAAAAGAGCACCATTACATCTCAAGAAACAGCTTGAAACAGCAGAGCTTTCTTGCAGCAAAACAGCAAGCTAGCAAATTAGATAACAATTGAACATGTATTTTTTCCCTCCTTGATTGAATAACAAAAGCTTTTTGTTCTAGTATTCAGGTGAAGACCAGGCTGTTCAGCTGGTCATATATCTGCTAGAAATAAATAAATTTTTGCCATCACTAGATGGCAAAAACCAATGAATCATTTGAACCAATGAACCAATTGTTTGAACCAATAAACCAACAACCATTTTAACACTACCTAATGCAGTTGATTGCCTATACAACAAACCAATAGAAGTACCATTGAGCCCATATGGGATGTGCTCAACAGAGATAAGAAAATTGAGCTTTCAAATATCCCAAGTCTAGATGTTACCATTTTTCAAAACCATTCAAAACTGTTCTTCCAGACTGATAAGAATTTGTCATTTTGGGGGTTTTTTTGCCTTGATTAGATAAGAAATTCTATTAAAGTTGATTTTAAATAATAACATTGTGCTATATTTTGGACATGTTGGTTAGATACCAACCAAAAGAACTTCCAAATGACCATTACTAGGTCACAGAGTAATGAAACCATTCTGAATAGGCACTGTATGACAAAGGAAAATCGAGTTGTAATTACAGCTGGAACAGCTGCAATGAACCTTATGCATGAACAAACACGAACAAATGTGTATAAATGATCTTTTCTGAATACAAAATTGTAATGGCTTTCATGTGCAAACAGACGTTAGCACAATATCTTGTTCAACATCTGAATATCATAATATGATTTTTTTGCTGGCATCTGGATTATGTCCACTTCAAAATTAATTTCGTAGGTAATAAATTGTTGTTTCATTTGGACTTTTATTTGTGATTAAATTATTAATTAATTAATTAATTAAGTAGGCTGAAGTAAAAATGTCCTTATTACATCTTTACAGATAAATAAATTATGGAGGAATTCATAAATTATTGAGTTTGAGTGTATGAATGCCATTCTTTTCAAATTTCTTGTTGTAACAAAATTTTTACATTTTTCATTTTCTTTTCATTAAAACTTCCTTGCACTGTTTAACTTTGCATCTTTCTGACTTTACATGGATTACAATTAAAAAGTAAGGGACCACGATGTAGAACATTTTCCACTGCTTTGAAAAATAGCTCTTGTGTAAACGTTTTTGCACACGTTGAAAGAGATCCAATAGGAACTGGCTGGGGATAGAGTTACTCAGGAGGTCGGCTGTAATGTGCCAGCCACTTCTATCCATCACTGGCTCACGCCTTTCTCCAAGTGTTTTTTTCTGTACTTTCTCCAGAATTTTTTTGCTGAAAGACAAAATGCATTGTACTTCTCTAAATATATTCAAAATAACCTTCAAGCTAGCTGTGCTGAAATCAGCTCCATGCTTAATGGCTACTGTTTGTGGGGAAGTGAGGGAAAGATCAGGAGGAGACTTGGCTGGCCTCTACGAATCCTGTCCTTCTCGGACAAGACACTCTGACAGTGCAAGATGGATGTCAATGCATTTTAAGGTGTTTCATTAGTCTTCTTCATGCACTTAGAATTAGAGGGGCAGGTAACTAGTGCAATAAGAAACTATATTACCTCTGTTAAATTTTCACCTGTGAAAGTGTTTTAGCCTTGGACAGACTCCACTCAGACAGAAAAAGCACACATTTACCTCTTGTGACAAAGGACACTAGCACACACTGACCAGGGCTTTCCACAGAAAGTATTGAGTTAAATTTGTCAGTTTTGTTAAAATCAAAATGACTTGTTCTTTTACACAAAATTAATTATTTATATGTTTCTGAAAAAAGTAGTTTTCTAAAACTTGAAAGTCATCCAACTGCTGAGAAAAAGTCATTCAAAAATTGTAGGGTCTTTGTATTCTAGACCTGAACTAATGGATCAGATGCATCCCAACATTTTAAGTTTACATTAGAATCCCTAATGGATTGTTGTGGGGTTTTTTTAGACCAGGGTCTCCCCAAAGGCACTCTAATGACTATAGATACTACACTAGAATTTATTGATAATGATAGATAAGTAAATTTCCTCTCAAGATTTTATGTTTGCACAGTAGCTTTTGCTCTCTAGAGGCATAAATCACATAACATTATTAATAAGACATCTGACCTAATAACTTTAGGTTATTAGGTCAGATGTGTATTTAATAATTAACATTTATTAATTTCATTAATATTATTAACATTTCATAAAACAAAAGGTAGGTCACTTGAAGCTGAAAACAAGTCAATTTGCTAGAGATAGGTTTTAGATTTTAATTTCTGCTTCCTAAAAGATGGATATTTCTTTTTGTAAGTTAGCAAAAACTTTCAACAGATGTTGGGGACATGTAGAAACCTGACACTATCCAAAAAGCCATTTGAGGAGGGCAACTGAAGCTTTTCTGGCTCCTGCATCATCTGTTGAGAAGCGAGCTTGTACACGAGGTGTGTAAGGAAGTGGTGTTCTTTTGCTTCTGCAACAGAGTGAATTCCCTCAGTGCCTTTCAGCCTGGCACCAACAAGCTGGCAGTTTGCCATCTGGAAAACTGACATTTGTCTCCCCTGGGTCTGCTGAACAGCTCTGCTGCAAAACAGCCTTCATACCTAAAGAAAATATAAAAGGGAGTAGAAAGCTTGCTGAGCACAAATAATAGACACGCTGATGTTTTTCTTTTAAATAGCAGGAGCTGTTGGCCTTTCAGAGTGTTTTTATTCAGCATCCTTTATTGTAAAGGTGCTTTTGCATGAAAAGAACAGTGAAAGTATGTATTACATACTGGCTATCTCCTGTTCCACTGGTCAAGCAACAGTTACTTTAAGTATTAGTCTGGGTTTTGAAAAATTTATTACCTGAATCATTCAAATAATTCAGCTTGCTTTTTTTTTTTTTTTTCTGAGAGTTAGCATTAAGGAGAACATTAGTGCTTGAATCTGACAATCTACATTTTGAAAGGAGTAATTTCAGAAGGATTTCTCTTTGTGATAAACTGGATTATAATAGGAACCTTGCAGGGCCAAACATCATGACTTAGGCCAAACTTTCTCCCAGTGAAAATTACTCCTTTGCAGAACATTGAGAGTTCTATTACCTGCTCAGGTCCTAAAATAGAATTAGAAGACATGAGTTGACATAATGAGTTAAGTGCTGGAAATAAAGCTGTCATGATAAAAAAGCTTATGATGCAAACACTGTTTAACTCCATCTCAACAGTAACAAATTTAGCTTTGGATTAATCAGGCTATTTTCTCATGCTTTCAAATGTACAACCTGTTCGTCATTGCACAGATGCCAAAACTTCTTATATTTTATATTTGCCAGTCATCTAAATGAGATGTAAGCAGTTCATAAGATATGTTCCAGTTACTGGAAAAGAGTAAATTTGATTCTAAATATACTTTCATATTTCAAATTCTTTGTTAAATTGAACTGGTAAAGCTGCACTGCATGATTTACAATTTTTAAGGAGATAATATCAAACTTTTGAGTAAAAGGGGCAAGATTTAAAGTAATAGGTGTTAAATATTTATTGAATCAAAATGCAAACCCTTTTTGAATTATGAAACTTCTGAGTCTTTCATGAGCAAACTACTCAATACTTTTTCTTTCAAGGATTTCTCTCCTAGTCACAGGAAAAAAAATTAAAAGACTGTTTTCTATTTCATAAATGTGCTATATATGCACAAATGTCAAGTCAAACCTTTATAACACACTCAGATAACTGCCAAAATGATTGCATTATAGTGTGGGGTTTTTCCTTAGGGTGAGACTGAAATGCCTTTTAGCAAATAAATATTAAAAAAAATATTTATTTTAACACAGATTCAGGTCATTGTAGGCCATCACAATCTTAGTGTAAATAATACTGCTTAGCTCTTTTGTGTTGGTAGTCTGGTCATCCTCTCTGATACTCAGATTATTTTTTTATATATGCAGAGCAATGGAGAAAAAATATTTAACACCCTTTTTTTTAAAGGAGTTTTACTTTTTATTCTGAATCGCCACGCTTACCCCTTCATTTCATGCCAAGCTTTCATGCATCCATTGATACTTTAAAGAGGATCTGTCTAATGTCCTATGCTTGGAGCTGCTCTGCTCTCATGGTTTAACACCAACCAACAGCCAAGACCCTGCAGACCTTCACTCACTCCCCTGGGTGGGATAAGGAACAGAACTGGAAGAATAAAAGTGAGAGGCCTTGATTGTGTAAGCACTGCTCAACAATAAGGAAAACATCCCTGTGCTACCCACCCTGTTTGCAGCACAATTCCAAAGCATAGCACCTCACTTACTGTGAAAAAAATTCACTCCACCCCAGTGAAAACCAGCACACCTGACAAGCTTCCTCAGAAATATCAGAAATCAAACTGGGTTAGGGAATAGAAACAAAGATATTTTTAACTGAATAACACTCAATACACTGGAGCTTTCACCACATTCATCAAGCAGGCATTATTAGCCATGTTTCATATCATTGGTCTGACAGACTTTTAGTTCACAAAAAATTACCTTGTCTGTAGATTTAGAATATCTTAGAGTGATCTTCTTGAAAGGATTCGAGGTTTGCTTGAGTTTGATTTGGATTAACTAATTGAAAGGTGAAATAGTAAAGACTCTTCTACTTATTATTAGGTGAAAAAAAGGCAAACAACTAAGTGTCCAGGAGAATAATTTTAACATAAATTAGGAGTCTCCAAAGGTTCTTAAGCCTGGGTTTGTTTACTGACAATAAAGTTACAAAAATCTAACTTCTGTTCTCAAAAACCGTGATCTAAAAATCAGATAACACCCTTGAAAGGAAAGAAACAATAATTTTTGAAGCAACCACTTTTAAAAAAATTGTTCAATTTCAAATGTAGATTTATGTGATTAGGGCTAGCCTTCCATAATCTGGTCCTGATTACATCTCAAAATGGCTTAACTGATCAATAATAAACTGAGTATTTCTATGAAGACAGCATTGATGGTTAGGCAATTACTAACTTTGAATAAAAGAATAGATAAAGTGATAGTAAAAAGAAGCCAATAATAAAAATAACCCACAAGTTTAGGAAGGAGAGACTCCCAGCAACCTTTTGTCAGGCAACTCTAGTGGTATAATTTGGTGTGTATTTGTTTCTCAGATTAAGTTCGCAGGTAGTGTTTGAATGTATGTCATTTTTTGGATTTTCTAAGAGTTACCACCAGATATCCTTAGTTCCTGATATCATAAAAGAATAGAATGAAACAGTTATATCTCCCTTCCTCATTTGTCCTCCCCTTTTCTCAACAAAACAAAATAAAACAACAAAAAAATAAGAAAAATCAAAAAGAAAATTGAAAATAGTTATTTAATGCCATACCCAGAAGTGAATGTCATGCCTTTAGGAATGTCCTAAAACATTCAAACTTGCAAGCATAACTGCATAACATGGGAACACCAGAAACCAGAGACAACTTTGGTTAAGAGATCAACGCATATTAACACGTTCATTTTGGAGTTCACTTTGTCAGTACACATATTTTCCTTGGAGTCCCCTCACGGCTGCTCCTGTCGACTTTGTGGTACTTTACCAGCTGGGAGGCAGGAGAGCAGCCCCCCTGCAGAGGACACTGATGCTGCTCAGTGGATGGCCAGGCAGGGTGCACTGACGAACCGTGAGTGCATCTGGCACTCTCTGCTGAAGCGTGACCACGCTGGCGCTGTGAGACGCTCTGTGCCTCATTGTCCCCTCCGTGCGCGCACACACACGAGCTCCCAGCCCTGCTCTCTCCACTTCAGCTCCTCGCATTTCGGATGCACTAATCAGATTCCAAATATTGGCCTTTGCTTCGGCAATCACTGCCTCAAAAGAAGGAAAGTGACGAGGCGGAATGATCCTTACCATAGGGATGGGGCATGCTATGGAATCTATAAATGGCACAGCCAGGATGAATAGTATCATTGTGCTGGATTTTGCAGACAGTGCCAGTTACTGCAGTCAAAAGGACATTGGAGTAAAGCAGTTAATAAAAGAGAAAGGAGGAGGGGAAAGAGGTAGTGTTGAAAATCATGGAACTGAGAACATTGAGGCTTAAATGCTTTTTTTTTCTCAGACAATGAACTGTCTGCATCAAAGTTAGTCCAATAGCATTTAGCTTTGTGCCTGCTTCCACTGTACCTGGCCACAGGATAAATAATGAATAGTGAGTACAGACAGAGCTTACAAGGGCTCTATTATTCCCACAGCTTAAACTCTTAATTTAACGGAGTACATAGGAGAGGAAGAAAAAAAATTTCCAAAGGAGATAAGAAAGAAAGACACATTGACAGAACAGAATAGTAAAAATATCCTACAGGAAAAAAAAAAGCTTCTGTTTTCAGTTGGTTTATTACCGAAATGATTAGTACAAAAGCATGCTATAGCATTTTTTCATCCAAGAAGCTCAAAGCAATTTATAAACTATTAATTGAAGGTGAAAGTTCCTCAGATATGATATGTGATTCCATTAGCACTTTTCAGAATTTCAGCTCTTAAAGGATACTGCTGAGCCTAAAATATTTAACCCAAATGGCAGACTTTTACAGGGTGATACCACAGTTAGGACATTGTTTCTAGCATGACATCATAGCTGCGCATAAGCATCCTGTGTACATTAAAGGGGAGGAAAGAGCCCTCTGATTTCAAAGTCTGTGGCTTAAGGGTGCTTCCATGTATCATTATTTTGGCTTAAGAATATGTCCCAAAACCACACAAAAGCAGCATTAGACATAAAGAATGAAGTAATGACTCTTAATTATCAGGCCTATTCAGTTCTGATTCCCTATGTTTTCAGCACTTATTATTCTCTTTCTCATCTTCTATGAAGAAATAGTACCTGTATCTAACAGATGTTTTTGTCTGGAAGGAAAGAAAAGTACCATTCTATGAGATATCCCACAATGCAGCTTGTACCAAACTAAAGTAACACCTCAGGACTTTGATGACCATATGCTCAAATTAAGCGAAGTGTCTTCTCTGGTTGTGGTACTTTCTCATGACATCATTTCTGCTTTGGCAGTTTACTATCTTTGCCACATGTCCAGCCTCTGTACTGCTTTAGGATAGGACAGTAACTCCCTATATTCTAAATTTGCTGTTCTTAAAATCCTTCTAAAAGCTGCAAAAAATTAATGCTGACTATGAGACTTTGGAGCTCAGCTTTCAATGAAAATGAAGACAGATCCTTCAGGTGTAGAGATGTAACTTTTTTCATTACTGTGGGAATGAGACATGGGAGAATTATTTATGCTTCTTAATGTCTTTCAGTGTCTTTGAAAACTTCCCCAAACTGACTTATTCTTCCATTTGTTTAGGAGGGAAAGACCACTCCCTCCCCTTTTCACTCTTTGCTAGGCTTTGTTTATTTTATTATTTTTAGGAAAGGTCTACTGGATAAAACCAAGAGCTATACTGAAGCAGAAAATAATTTTACCTTTAAAGTTCAAAGTTACATTGCAAGAAAATCTCACATCTAAAGAAAAAACCCAACCAAACAAAAAATCCTAGACACAACTGGGAAAAAATACTGTAAAAAAGTTTTACGAAGACTGTTAAGGAAGCAGACAGCTTCTCTTGAAAAGAAGGTGCACAATGGTTATCGTGCATGAACTGAACATCTAGCAGTGTGCAGGTTCTGCGGGCAGATCCGTCCCTTGCCCTTTCAACAAATGTTATCATTTCCCAGGGAGCGCTATCTGCGCTGCAATCTGCACCTGCTCCTCATGGACAGCTCTCCTGCCCGCACGGAGCATGTGCCGTGCCATTTCGGATACCGTCCCGTGTCCTTCCCGCCGCATCTATTGACAGATCTGAACTTTTCTCTTATCTCCAGTAGCCAACAGCCGGACCTGTCATTGAAGCAAAGAGGCTCTGTGTATCTGAGCCCCTATCAGGCAGCCCCTTTGTTTGTCCAATGACAGTGCTGTGTGATAAATGTTTCAGAAATGACATTTGAGATGACAGCAGAGGAAAACTCTTAAGTAGTAGACTACAGCTCCCACTGTCTCCTGAGACACTCTGCTGTCAGTAAAGGAGAAATATTTACGAAGAGATTAGAATGCAGGTGGGCCAAAATGAATGTACTACAAACGACAAAACCCTTCCAATTAAATTTATTTTAAGACATCACAGCAATACAAAAACTGTATAGCTTCACAAGATGAGATAGGATTTACCTTGTCAAGAAGATTTAGGGAACTTCTACAGCCAGAGGTAAATTTTGGACTGGGAGGAAGGTCTGTGATATAACTTCATAGGGAAAAAAGAAATCCATAAAAAATCAAAGATGGCAGATGTAGAAGAATAAAGTCATTCATCAAAGATGTATTGGGGTATAGAAGCTGGCTAATAGCATAGGCACACAGAATGTAAGATTTGTCCATGCTTTCCTGGCATGGGCAGTGTATGAAGTATAGCTGTGTTCTCCCATCAGGTCAACCCATAAACTAATCTTAGCTGCTGCTTTAACATGTAATTTGGCTTTTTGTAAAATAAATACACGACAAATTGCAATGTGAAATGACTATTATATGTGGCAAAAGGGAAGATACTCTGTAAAGTTAACAACGTATGTACTGATGTTTATTCCTTTTTTTTTTTTTTGCCATCAAGTTTATACACAATGCTGCAATAAACTGATCATTCTGGCATTAATAATCTGTTAGTACATTACCTTATTTTTAGCACACAGGAATTGCACATTCCAGGCCATATTTTTGAAAAATTGTATAAACAGGAGAAGTTAACCTGAGGTAGAAATAACAGATTAATTAAGAATTGCAATAATAATGAAAATGACGGAAAACTGGAGAGGAGGTAAGGGAAATTCAGCTCACAAAAATTGCTAAATATGGCAATTCTATTTGCATATGATACCTCAAATTCCTTGGCAGAGAGAAAACAGGAGAGAGAAAAGCTATCATAATTGATGCAGTCATGGGCAAGATTTCTAAGCATTAAAAATAAGGAAGAAAGTTCTCCCGAAGGGCAGATTAAAAACAACCCAAAAACGTTGCAACCTGGACAAAGAAAAAAGAGCTCTTCACAGTTCCTGTGGAGAATGAGCATAGAAAAAGAGAGCAGCTATACTATGGAAAGGAACAAAATAATCTCCTTAGAGGAGCACAGACCAAAGCTAAGAAAGGACAAGTTAACTGAGATATTGTGGTGGCTATTGAGAAACCTGATCGTTTAATATGCTCAATATACTTGCTCCTTTCTTTTGTATTTTATTTTTAATCTCTTCCCAAATTTTCAGCTAAATATTCTGCTTGTAATTGTAACAATTCACACTTTTTCTATGAGCTTCTCTGATAATAAGGCTGAGCAACCCAAGAAACCCTCTAGGACTGCTTGCTGTATCAACTGATCTGACCTGCTGAGGCAGCACCTACCACCTCCAGCGAACCGCAGGAGGAGCAGGAATGGGGCACACTTATGTCCAAAGGGGCTGAGGCTCAGGGTTTGAGGATTATACACATCTGGCTGCAGCTAAAGACTTTACTGCCAGATTATGCACATAGGCTGGAATGTCAGCCAGATTCTCCCAAGTGAGTCATTGTCTTAATTTTTTGTCAAAGCTTGTCACACTTCTTCAAACTGAATTTTATTTTGATTTGAAGACATTGAGAGATGAAGAATTATCTATATACAGATGCTGTCCAAGCACCTGTGCCTTGTTTCACATTATATTTAAGAGTTTTTCTTATCCTTGTTTTTATTCCAGTGAAATTCCATTTCTACAAAAAGACATCTGAATATTTCTTTCCTCGAGATGTTTCCCAAATCACTTTACCTCTGCAATGTGTTTCCCAGAGCTTTCACGACACATTTCTTTAAAATTCTCCCTTGGACTTATGTTTTTCCAGTGGTCTTTTTAAAAAGTGCTGGGGAAACCTGGTAGTCCCTGGGCTAGAGCAGAATTCCACAGGTGGCAGCTGGGCCATCACACCAGCACATCAGAGAGTAAAAAAAGGAAGATAAGAAGGTGTTAAAGAAATGTCCTTCTTCCCTCCCTGACACTTTTGCAGGAGCTTGATGTGCAAAACAAAGTGATTTATGTCCCAGTCTGTTAAACTGGTGCATACCCTGAGCTTGAAAGTCACCTCCAGTGGAGCTATTCCTTGTTGTTGATGAAGCCTACTTGCTCTCTAGAAACAATAGATCTTTACCTAGTGTCATTTTGGAAAATGTCAGGCACAGCAGTGGCCACAGAAGGGAGCAGATTTAAGATCAAGGTCATCTAGAAACAACAGCCAGATCAACAGTCCATTCAGGTTTATATGCTAACTATATTTATTCCAACAGGGTGGACATTTGCATGGGCATCTCATATTGCTTCGCTGTTAATGAATATTCTGCATGCAGAGTCACTACAGGATCAGCCACTTATATCAGTCTGAAAAATAATGTACTTAATGTCCTTTATTCCTCATTTACGTTT